>NC_136461.1:7619624-8819624 GCF_902686455.1 Sciurus vulgaris
AGGCATGGTGGCACATGCCTGTAATCCCAGCAGCTTGGGAGGCTGAGGCAGGAGGATCGTGGGTTCAAAGCCAGCCTCAGCAAAAGTGAGGTGCAAAGCAACTCAGTGAGACCCTGACTCTATGTAAACTACAAAATAGGACTGGGGAGGTGGCTCAGTGGTTGAGTGCCCTTGAGTTCAATCCCCAAAATAAATTAATTAATTAAAAATTTTTTGAAGGCTGGGGATGTAGTTCAGTGGTAAAGCATTCACTTTAATCTCCAGTACTGAAAAAATAAACAAATAAACCCAAAGCAGGACCGGGGATGTAGCTCAGTGGTAAGGTGCCCCTGTGTTCAATCCCTATATTGCAAAAGAAAAAAAATAAAAAAAGAAAGAAATAGTTCAGGAAGTTGGGAAGGACTGTCGGCAACAGGGAGAGACACAGGACATGGCGCATTGAGAAAACTCCTGCCTCCCAGTGGCAGTGAGGGGGTTCCACCACCTTTAGAAACAGAATCCTCAAGCTGATCACACCTCCAGCCTGTGCCCCAGCAATTCCACTCCAAGAGAAACGTGGGCACCGAGAGACAAGAACCAGAGTGTTCTTGGCATTGTTCACAGCAGCGCTGTTATTCTCTAAAACTGAGAAACACCCAGTAGAAGAATGGATACGTTGTGGTCCACTCACCCAACGCAATACTTTACTGCAAGAACAGGAAAGAGCTCCTCAACAAGATGAATTTCAGCTGCAATTTGCTGAGTGAACACACCAGACACAGAAGAGTCCATACTCTCTGACTACATTTATAGGTTCAAAAGTAGACAAAACTTGAGTTTGAAAATCTAGACAGTGCTTCCTTTCCGGGAGGTAGACTACAATATCGAACGGTCTGGAAGATGCCCTCAATAGTAGGTATATGGGTGTTTGCTTTGGAATAATAAATTGAAACCTGTGCATGAACTGGACCCTCAGGCCAGGTGCGGTGCCAGGTGCCTGTAGTCCCAACCACCCAGGAGACTGAGGCAGGGAGGATGGCTAGTTTGAGGGCAGCCTGGGCAACTCAGTGTGACCCTGTCTCAAAATAAAATAAGAAGGGTTGGGGGTGCCAGGCACAGTGGTGCACAGCTGTAATCCCAGTGGCTGGGGAGGCTGAGGCAGGAGGATTGAAAATTCAAGGTTAGCCTCAGCAAGTTAGTGAGACCTAAGCATCTTAGCGAGACCTTGTCTCAAAATAAAAAATAAAAAGGCCAGGAATGTGGCTCAGTGGTTAAGCACCCCTGGGTTCAAACCCTGGTACCAAAAATAAAAGGGAAGGCAGGGGTGTAACTCAGTGGTACAACCCCCAGCACACACACACACACACACACACACACACACACACACACACACGTCATATTTTAAAAGGCAGGAAAAGAGGCTGTGCTGATACCTAAGGCTGATACCAATTCTTGAGTGCTGCTAAAGTCCAAGCCCAGACAGGTCCATCCCCAAGGCCCTTGGTCCCCAGAATGGGCTGGTAAAGAATGGTAGGTCCATTCCCCAGCCGGCGGCCCTAGAGAGAGGAGGAGCAGGAGGCTGCCCAGCCCTGGACCTCCTTCGCTGCACCCCAAACAAGCATGGGACCACATCTCAGGAGACTGCCTGGCGTTGCGCCCCGGTCCTCGGGCTCGGGTTCGGGGTGCTGGATCTGCCCCACCCCCAGCTTCCTTTGGTTCCTAGCAGGGTGCCTCTTGATTATTATTTGATTAATTTGCAAAATGCTGACCTGGTGGGGGCAATTGGGTTAAAGAATCTCCAAGAACAGGTGAACGTGAAACTAGAGCAGAGGAAGAAACCCAGGAAGGGAGCAGCGCTTGCCTGACAGCTACACCATCCTGGCAGGGGTCCCCGCGGGTGCCACCCTACCGGGCACCCCCTGCAGCCCCACTCCTGCTTCCCCCCTCCAGCCTTGCTGGGGTTCTGCCCACTGGCTCCTGCAGGCCAGCTCAGGCACGCCTGAACTCGCCCTTCCCGCCTGGGGGTAGATGTGACGCTTCACCCCCACCCCCAGCTGAGTCCCGAGTTGGGCATCTATGAGAAGTGAGGGTGGGTCCCTGGCAGGGGGCCCAGGCCTCCTCCTCACTGCCACCCACTCGGTTTCTCTGGCCCTCTTTGTCCCCAGACTTGAAACCTCACAAAACGCTAAACAAAAGCGCTGCTGTCACGAGTTGAGGGCAGGAGCCAACTCTTATTGACCTTGGAGCTGGCTTGAGGCCGGCTTCCCACTCTCCCGGGTTTACAGAGTATTCTTTTAACAGTGTATCTCAACTAGGCAGGGAACTGTCGCTGAGGGATGGGTCTCTGTATCCTTGCAACCAGACAGCAAGTATCCAGGGCGCCTACCATTTGGAAACCCCTTGAAATTAGCATTTCCCTGCACCCTAATCACTCCTAGGACCCCTCTAGGACAAACACGGAGTGTTCCATTTCCTCCCAACATTCTGGAAATCCTTTAGAAGACAGAATGACTCAAATTGCAGGACAAGGGATGACGTGGAACCTGGGAAAGGTGGAAGTGACTTCAGCCAGCCCTCCCCTGGGAAGGCCAGCCCTTGCCAAAGCAAGGACCCAGCGGGACCTCTCCCACTTGACCCCTCTACCCCCTTAAGACAGAGGTTTCCGGATTCTAGTGGGAAATGTTTGTTTTCTGCTCCTAGAAGAAACCTCCTTCAGCTGGGGATGCTCAGCACTCCCTTGTCTCACAAGGCCCACAGCAACCAGATGAGGCCTCCTTGGCAGGCCTGGTTAAGGGGTGCTTACCAGACAACCGCTGGGGATCCCCACATCCTCAGGCTTCCCAAGACCCTCCTGCCCTGGAGGAGTTTATCACAGTTTCACCTCATAAATGAAAGTTCAGCCTGTCCCCTTTCCCTCCAACTCAGGGGTCACTCAGATGCCAAAAAGCACAGGTGGGTGTCAAGTCCTCTGAGCTCCCTCCCACCCACTGCCACCCACTGTGAGATAAATTGCTTCACCCCTGGAGCTCAAAGTAAAAGAGCTGATGGGAAGGGTAGGACAGAGGGGACCCACTGAGCCACCTGCCCTGGCCCCTGGCCGAGGGAAGATGAGGGATAACAGGCCTCAGCCTTGGTGGTAGAAGGCTGTCTCTGTGGGGAACAAGGTCAGGAACTGAGAAGCTGGTTCTGCTGGAGAAGCAGTCAGAATCTTTCTCTCTCTCTCTCTCTCTCTATCTCTGCTGGGGGTGGAACCCAGGGCCTCACGTGTGTGTGCCAGGCAAGCTACAGAGCTACAGTCCCAGCACCAGCAACCCAACCAGGGCCCTCCTGCAGAGATCTCAGGGAGCTGAGGGCAGCCATGTCTGTGAGCCCCCATCCCTGTGAGTTTCTAGGAAATGAATGGATAATCTCCAAATGGCCCAGTCGGAGTGGAAGAAAAGTATGTACAGAGGAAGGAAAGAACACATCGACTTGGGGCTTTTGAAGGCCCACGCTAAGCTGCTGGGTTGAGAACAGTCTAGAAAGGGCAAAGGAAGAAGCAGGAAGGGCAGTTGAGGGCCTCGTACCACCGGCCGTGCCAGAGACAGGCATCAGCCACACACACCGGGCCCTCCTGCCCCCCAGCCTTGCTTGGCTGGACTCCGCTCGGCTCCCACCACCTGCCCCTACTCGGCTGGGTTGGCTTCCCAGCACTGACATTGTGCGGCTGGAACGCTTGTCAGATTTCAAAGACGCGCGATGACTGAGTGCCACAAAGCAAGCCACACAGGGGGCCGGTGGAGAGAAGAGGCGGATCTCAAGTCAGGAGATGCAGCTGGCCCAGTCCTTCCACCCCACGCTGGGGAGGACCCCTCACTGTCCTCGTGTTCCTTTCCACACGTCCCGTTATGGGATGAGCTGTGTCCCCCATATTCACATTGAGGTCCTGCCTCCAGTACTTCAAAACGTGACTAGAACTGGAGAAAGGGTCTTTCACAAGGTAACTGAGTCCAGATGAAGCCATTAGGGTGTCCTTTTAAGAAGAGATTAGGACACAGACGAGTACGGCAGGACCACCCCATCAGGATCCAGGGAGAAGATGCCATCTACAAGCCAAGGACAGAGCCCTCTGCAGCTGACCCTGCTGACGCTGATCTTGGACTTCGACAGCAGGCTGGCACTGGAGACATCCGGTGCGCAGTACTTCGTTACGACAGCCCTAGCAAACAAATACGCCTGCTGGTGCCTCACTTCCCTTGCAGGGGAAAACAAGTCTTGATTTTCCACTCTTCCATTTTATCTGTGCCTTTTTTGTCCCCCCATAAAAATTTGCCATTATTGAAGTCAAGGAATCTCAAGCCCCGACTAGTGCGGCACATGGTCATGCGCCCTCTTTCTCTCTTTCTCTCTCTCCTTTTTTTGGTACTGGGGATTAAACCCAGGGACACTCTACCACTTCGCTATATTCCCAGTCCTTTTTATTTTTTACTTTGAGACAGGTTTTTGCTCAATTGCAGTGCTTGACCTCCAACTTGTGATCCTCCTGCCTCAGCCTCCCGAGTTGTTGGGATCACAGGTATGTGCCACCTGCCCGGCTCGTAGTAGCTCTTAATACCTGCTTACTGGGCGAAAAATGGGACAACTGGGCAAAGGACTGGGGTGTGCCCCATGGTTGTGTGACATGTAGTGGACATCTGCTCATACATTCCCTCAACAGACATTTATGAAGCACTTACTGTGTACCAGCCCCATTCCAGGTGCTAGGTCACAGCAGTGAGCAGCAGTGTCTTCTCGGATTTCTGGAAGCCACATCCCCATGTGCGGGGAGGGGAGGAACAAGTCATAGACTCACAAGTACGCAGTACGGCTTGTCAGTCGGCTCAGCATGCCGGGTCTGCCCCTAAGGTGAGGGAGGCCACTTTCCTCCATTTCAAAGGGCCATTCTCTTACCTTCCTAGGGATCCAAGTTACCAAGTACCACACACTTGGTGACTTAAGCCACGGAACTTTATTATATCACAGTTCTAGAGGAAATTACAGTAAAAGATGCAGGTGCCAGTTGAGTGTGGTGACAGGGTTTTCACTAAATCACTGAGGCTGGCCTTGAACTTGCCATCCTCTTGCCTCAGCCTCCGGAGTTGCTGGGATTACAGGTATGTGCCAAGGCACCTGACTTGGGCCTCTCTCTCTCTCCCTTTTTTTTGGTGCAGGGGCACTTTACCACTGAGCCACATTCCCAGTCCTTTTTTTAACATTTTTATTCAGAGACAGGGGTTTGCTGAGTTGCTGAGGCTAGCTTTGAACTCACAATCCTCCTGCCTCAGCCTCCCAAATTGCTGGGATTACAGGCGTGCGCCACTGTGCCCAGCTCAGAGCAAGCTAGATTTAAAGGTCAGGAATACACCTCTCTACTCCATTATTAGAATCTAATTAATGATGTTAGTTATTTTTTTAAGTATTTTTCTAGTTGTTGATGGACCTTTATTTTATTTATATATGGTGCTGAGACTCGAACTCAGTGCCTTGCACATGCTAGGCAAGCACTCTACCTCTGAACCACAACCCCAGCCCATGTTAGTTTTTTTTTTAATCATTTTAACTAAGCTAGAGGAAAGTTATCCCAGCTAACTCAAAATTTGGGGGTCTTGAGACAGCATCCTTTTTCTGATTAAATCTCTCACTTTCTCCAACAAGTTGACATGAAAATTGTCAAACACGCCCAAAAAAGCTAGAAGTAGCCTAGTGCGGTGTCTCTTGCCTGTACCTCCAGCTTCTCAGGAGACTGAGGCAGAAGGATCACGAGACCCAGGCCAGCCTCAGCTACTTAGTGAGAGCCTGTTTCAAAATAAAAAATAAAGAGGGCTGGGAATGTGGCTTAATGATAGAGCGTTTGCCTGGGTTCAACATTTAGTAGCCCCCCCAAAAAAGCTAGAAATGTATAGTGAATACTCATGTACCCAACACCTGGACTCTACCTGGCCTCCTATGGCTCCATCCATTTGAATTCACTTATGAGTGTGATGGTTGAACCCAGGGCCTTGCACATGCTAAGTGTATGTTCTACCTCTGAGCTACACCCTGGCCTGGAGGTTGTTTCTCTTTTAATTCATCCTTCTGTTCATCACTTCTTTTTTTATTCCTCCTTGCCCCAGACTCACTGTGAGCCACAGGGGAAGACACAGAATTGGAACTTGGGCCCCCAAAGGGTGTAGGGAAGTGGGTGATCCCAGGGTCTATTCACACGTGGGTGGAAGGCTTTGTGGCACCAAACAGAAGCAAACGAGAGCAGAGAAACAGCTGGTTCAACTTTCCCAGGGACTCCAGAGGGGACCGCAGGAGACCCGGATGCCTGGCCCACCTCATGCAGCCTCACACAGCAACGCCAGGGCCGGGGCAAACATCTCAGGACACAGCTCACCAGTCTGCAAGGGCCACCTGAGGTGCTGTGTAAACCTTAAAAAGAGAAGAGGAAATGGGTTTTCTTCCCTATGTTGACAACTGAATCCCCATTCCTCCCGCATACATGCGCGCCTACCAACGCCCCACACCCACCTCTTGTTCCATGGAGCCACACACACCCTTAACCGGCCCACACACCCGGATCCCGAGGCCCTGCACACACGCCCCTGCACGCACTCCTGGAAACGCTACCCCCCTACACACAGAGTAGGGCCTCCTGTCTCGAATATTCTTAAAAGAAGGCAATTTTCACTGAGGGCATTTCAGTTGAGCTCAAATTTTATCTCTCCTTTTGGGAAAAATCACATTTTCAAAATTGCTTTTACTCAACAGCAATTGAGAATCGGCCAAGTCGCAGCCCCCGCACGGATTTCAACGCAGTTTTATTTATTAACACCCTCCCTCTCTTGCGAATGAAAAATTGTGAAATGCTTTTTAAGTTGAAGGCTCTTTTACCCACCAAGCCGGTTTTTCCAAAGCAGAAATCACTGATCCACTTGCTGATCTCCTTCAATAGCTAGAGGTCAAAGATAACTAAAAAAAAAAAAAAAAAAAAAAAAAATTAGCTCCCTTGCCAAACTGGCCAGCCATTCTGAATTGGCCCTTCTCTGTGTGATTCAGAATCATTACCACTTTACGGTGAGGGTTGAACCAAGAGATGGCCAGCCAGCCTGGCTAAAGGTCTACCAGATTATTCAGTCACAAAAATATAAAGCGACTAAACCCTTCTTGGCTTAGGAAGCAGGAAATGAATACATTGTGATAGAAAAACACATTTTTTTTTCCTTCCTCGAGAAGGATAGTCGGATCCATTCTAGGGAGTAAGTTGTCTGTCTTGGATCCAGGCACAATCTTTGACCTTAAGGAGCAGAGCCAGTTTTTCTGCTGCTAAGATCTGCTGAGAGCTTCCTCTGAGTCAGTTCTGTTCTATCTCAGGAGTTTTCCTGGGGTCCACCCTCGAGAACACATGTACAGAATTTAGGGAGTTCTCGAACTGGAATGGGGGGAAAAAATTGCATCTCTATTTCCACTAACTTCAAACTGAGATTCAGCGTTTGCTTCTGTGAAGGTTGCCAAGAAGCCGCAGCCTTATGGTGACTCTGTCCCCAATGATCCCAGATATTTTCATGTCACGTGACAGTTGTCCTGGCAATCTCAGACACCTTTTCCATTCGTTACCACTTTAGAGTTGAGGTAGTGAATCAACCTGTTGCCGTCTAACCCATGATCAAGAAGGGCTTGCATGACATCGTCGGCATCTTGCTAAATATTTTAATACCTGAGTTTTGCTATCATGGTTTTGTGTTTTTGTAGACACCTTTTAAGAATTATTTTAATATTTGTGTGGTAAAATACATGTGACACAAGATCAGCCATCTCAACCATCCTCTCTGGAGCCCTTTTTGTAATTTTATTTTTTTAGTTGTCAATGACTCTTTTATTTTATTTACTTATTTATTTATTTATTTATTTATTTATTTATCTGTGGTGCCGAGGATCGAACCCAGGGCCTTCTGCATGCTAGGCAAGTGCTCTACCACTGAGCTACCCTGGCCCCCATTTATTTATTTTATTTATTTATTTATTTTGCAGTGCTGGGGATTGAACCCAGGGCTTTGTGCTTGTGAGGCAAGCACCCTACCAACTGAGCTGTATCTCCAGCCCCCAGGCCCCATTTAAAAAAAAAAAAAATTTTTTTTTTTAGTTTTAGGTAAACACATGCCTTTATTTTTATTTTTTATTTTTTTAATGTGGTGCTGAGGATCAAACCCAGGGCCTCATACGTGCCAGGCACACGCTCTTCCACTGAGCCCCAGCCCAGGTCCCTGGCACCCACTTCGAAGCGGGCCAACCCGTGGTGTGCGGTGTCCTAGGACCTCCCCTCCGACCCTCACCAGAACTTTTTCCATCTCACAAAACCGAAATTCTGTTCCCATTCAACAAGGATGTCCCGTTTCTCCCCACCCAGGCCCCGGCAAGTGCCATTCCACTTTCTGTCTATGAACTTGACTCTGAGTGATCCCAAATAAGTGGAATCTCATGGTATTTGTCCTTTATTGTTTATTGTAGCATTCTGTCAAGACAGAATTCCCTTCTTATTTATTTTTTTGGTGCTGGGGATTGAACATAGGGGCGCTTTACCATCGATTCACATCCCCAGCCCTTTTTATTTTTTATATAGAGACAGGGTCTTGCTAAGTTGCTTAGGGCTTCACTAAGTTGCTGAGTCTGGCCCTAAACTCCTAATCTTCCTGCCTCAGTCTCCAAAGTTGCTGAGATCACAGGCATGTGCTACTGTGCCTACTTCCCGCACCTTTTTTAAAGACTAAATAACTTTCCATTATTTGTATATGCCACATTTTGTTTATCCACCTATCCATCAGTGGTTGCTTGGGTTGGACATACCTGGTTTTCTTTGTAATCCCATGTATTTTATTATACGTGCTTAAAAACCTTATTTTAGTCAACTGCAGTGGTGCACATACCTCTAAGCCCAGCAACTGAGGAGGCTGAGGTACAAGGATTATAAGTTGAAGGCCAGCCTCAGCAACTCATTAGTGAGACCCTGTCTCAAAATAAAAAACAGGAAGAGCTGGGATGTGGCTCGGTGGTAGAGCACCTCTGGGTTCAATCCCCATACTTCAAAATAAAATGAAATATTTTAAAACTTTATTTGGCAGCTGGAGCTGTAGGATGCTTGCCTAGTATGTACAAGGCCCTGAGTTCAATCCCAAGCACCACAAAAATAAAGGAAATAAAATAAGTTAAAATAAGATAAAACCTTATTTTGAGAAGGGGCACACAGGCTTCCCTGGCCTGCCAGAGGGATCCGTGTGTAATACATAAAACGTGTGTATGGGTTGGTGAGGAGGCTCAGTGTCCGCAGAGGAAGGACCAGTCCTGCACTCCCAGTGCCTCCGTCAGACCCCCTAGTGAGGCCCCAGGACAACTGCGAGACCCAAAGGGACCCTGAGCAATGGAGTGTGGCATTGGACTCCCTGGTGTCTCCCCACGGCAATGCACTTAGGCTGGCAGATCAAGGACAGTGGGGAGGGTGCACCTGACACGCCCTTCACCTGCAGACACAAGATCATCCTCACTTTCTCCCAACTGTTCCACATGACAGTGATCCCCAAGCTCTTATGAAGTCACCATGACAGTCTCCTTCTTCCCTCCCAGTATAAGCTCTGGGGTCCTGCAATTGCTCTCGTCTAGCAAAATTTACCAGCGAAAGAATTCAGTCCTGAGAATTTTCACCCTGGTGCCATGGGAGACCCTCTGGAGAACGCTGGTGCACTGACTTCACCCTGTAATGATTCTTCCCTGTCTTGAGAACACTGTGGGAGAATGACAGCAGCTGACACTGATTGACAACCTTCCTCGTGCCAAGCAATTTAATTCTCCCTGCATTTCTACATCAGGTACTTTCACAACCCCATTCTACACAAGAGGGAGTAGAGCCCCGAGCTGTTAGTGATTTGCAGGAAGTGATACTGGTGGTGAGTGGCTTGACCTCTGACCCCCGGAGGTCTGGATGAAGCGCATTACACCATGATGTGTGTGTCCCCTTCTAGAAGCTTGCTTCAAGGAGCAGCAAGCATGGAAGGCATCTTTGAGTCTCTTTGTTAAAACATTTTTCACCTTGTTTAGAAAATACACTGGTTTGATTTCGAGAAGCAAATTAACAGTTAAGAGCCCAGATTCTGGAAATATTCAAACTCGGCAGATATGAGAGCGATGCAAATCAAAATGACATTATGAGAGAGCATTTTGCACTCATCAGAATGGCAAAAATTAGGGAGGTGGAAATGAGGGAGGTGGAGTGTTGACAGAGCTCTGCTGAGAGGCGGGAGAACCTGGAGCTGAGGCCCAAAAGCCCCACCAGGCCGGGCTGGGCCAGGCCAGGCTGGACCAGGTGGAGCTCCAACCCCAGCCAGGCATTTCTGGGTTGGTTTCCTTATCTGGAAAATGGAGGCAGTATAGCCTGCTTCACAAAAGTGTTTCAAGGACCTAAGCAGCTATCCATGTCAGGCACGAGGATGGTGCCCGTGCCTAGTAAGGACGCCTGGAGCGCAGCACAGACCGAGCTCCCAGAGACCCAGGAAACTTTTCTTTGCCACATCCTCAGGGCCCAGAACAATTGAACAAAGGAGTCAGAGCAGTGCAAGAGAAATGTGGTAGAGCCACACCACAGGACTAGAGGAAATGGCCTAGGCAGGTGTGGTGGCCACACCTGTAATCCCAGGGACTCAGGAGGCTGAGGCAGGAAGGATCACAGGGTCAAGGCCAACATGGAAAATTTAATAAGACCCTGTCTCAAAATAACAAATAAAAAGGACTGAGAATGTAGCTCAGTGGTAGAGCACTCCTGGGCTCCATCTCCAAGGGGAGAAAAAAAGAGCCAGTGGCCTAGAGCCAGCGTTGCTGAGCTTTTCTGTAGAAGGCTGGATAGAGCCAGGTTTGGTGGCACATGCCCGTACTCCCAGCGGCTCAAGAGGCTGAGGCAGGAGGATTGTGAGTTCAAAGCTAGCCTCAGCAATTCAGCAAGGCCCTAAGCAACTCAGCAAGACGCTGTCTCTAAGTAAAATATAAAAAGGGCTGGGGATGTGGCTCAGTGGTTAAGTGCCCCTGGGTTCAATCCCTAGTACCAAAAGAAAAAAAAGTTTGCATGGCAAATATACAGGCGTTGCAAACTGTTCTATGAATGTTGCAGACTATACTGAGGCTTGAACCCAGAGGCTTACATAAGTGAAATCCATACGTTCCTTAACATTCCACCTGGGCATGAATTCATGGGTCACCAAAGAGATGTGTGAATGAGTAGGTGTGGCTATGTTCCAATAAAACTTTACTTATGAACATTGGAAAAAGATTTTTTTGAGTGTTTGGGGATTGAACCCACAGTCTCATACGTGCTAAGCACACATTCTACCACTGAGTTACATCCCCAGCTCCAAATTTTTTAATTGACACATAATGATTGTGCATATTCATGGGATACAATGTGACAATTTGATACATGTATACAACGATCAAATCAGGAAATTAGCTTTTGCATTTCCTTAAACACTTATCATTTCTCTGGGAACTCCTTTCTTCTGGTTCTTTGTACCATATATAATATTTTGTGTGTTTCTACTTTTTATTGTTAATACCATGCATAAGCACAGCTGCCCTACTGTGCTGCAGAGCACTGGGACTTACTCCTATCTGACTGTATTTGGTTCCTGTCATCTAACCTCCCTTTATTCCCTCCCTGCTCCAGTTCCTACCCTCTGGTCATCTCACTACTTCACTCTTTTCCTCCACGAGATTAACTCTTTAGCTTCCATATATGTGTGAGCACATGCAGTATCTGTCTCCCTGTGTCTGGCTTGTTTCACTTAACGTCATGCCCCCCAGGTCCACCCATGTTGCTGCAGGTGGCAGGACTTCACTCTTTTACAGATGAGCAATATCCCACCTGGGCACTGAAATTAAAAAAAAAAATTTTTTTTTAGTTGTAGACGGACACAGTACCTTTATTTTGCTTGTTTATTTTTACATGGTGCTGAGAATTGAACCCAGTGCCTTGTATATGCAGGGCAAGCGCTCTTATCACTGAGCTTTAGCCCCAGCCCCCAGGCACTGCAATTTTAATTTCATGTGTCACAAAATATTACTCTTCTTTTGATTCCCCCCCAACCATTAAAAATATCTTAGCTTGCAGACTATACAAAAAAAAAAAAAAAAAAAAAAAAAAAAAAAACCTCCTGTAGCCCAGATTTGGCCCCTAGACTGTGGTTTGCTAACCTTATTCCAGAGCTGCAAAATGGACACATTCTAGAAACACAACAAGCAAAGTCAGTGATCTTGGGCAGGATGAGGATTAAAGAGAGATAACTATATGTCCTAGTGTTCTTTGTCTTTTCTTTTTCTGGGGGCGGGGGGCATGGGGTGCTGGGGATAGAATACAGGGGCACTTTGCCACTGAGCTATATCCCCGGTCTTTTTATTTTATGTTGAGACAGGGCCTTGCTAATTTGCACGGATGAGCTCTTCCTGCCTCAGCCTCCTGAGTGGCTAGGATTACAGGTGTGTGCCACCATGCCCACCTCTCCTAGTTTCCCAGAGATTAATTACCCCAATGCATGCCTGTAATTAATGGCCTTTCACTCTCAACCCACCCTCCTACCCCAAGTCAACCATTGTTCTATCTACATAAATGGAAAACATACATTCCTTAATGTGTCCCAACCTCTAAGGCAGGGGTCAGCACTTTTTTTTTTTTTTTTTTTTTTCCTGTAAAGGGTCAGACAGCAAATACAGTGAACCAACCATGTATAAAAAACAGTTAGAAAAAACATTGTGTCTATATTAAACATGTACATAATTTTCCTTGTCATTATTCCCTAAATAATACAGTATAAAAACTATTTACATAGCATTTACATTGTGTTAGGTATGATAAGCAATCTGGAGATGGTTTAAAGTATACAGGAGCATATGCATAAGTTATATGGAAATACTATGTGGTTTTATGAGGAAATTTGAGCATCCATAGATTTTGGTATCTGAAGGGGGATCCTGGACCCAATCCCATGGACACTGAGGGGTGGCTATATTTTTGGCTATCTCTGTAATATATTGTCATACAATCTCTGTTATAACTGCTTAATCTGCCAGTGCACAAAATGAATGGGGGGGAAAAAGCAATTATTAACTCCAGGAAAAATAAAAGGTTGTACCAGAAAGGATACTTCATGGTTCAGTAGTGAACAAAATTTACAGGATTACAATAATGAACACATTCACTGTATATTTAACCAAAAATTGTGATATAGATCTATTAAGGGAATAGAGGGAATAATGGAATATAAACTAAAAATCCTATTGATCATAATATAAAATCAATAGATAATTTCTAAAGTGGATGCTATCCACTGCGATATCAAAATATTGCAGAATAAATTTATTATACAAAAGTATGCAGGTAAATCCACTAGAAGTAACCAAAATAATGGAACCTCTGAAAGTAACGTGGAGGGGTTAGAGAGTGCAGGTTTATAAAATTATTGGTATTTTGTACTAATTGGTTTCTTACAAAAAATATTTTAAAACCTTAAGACACAGGTCAAATAAGAGATGCATACCTTAATTTTGGCAGGTTCCAGGTACTTCGGTTAAAAGTAAATCATGATGAAACAAACAAACAAACAAACAAAAACATGCCTTGATATTATTTTACCTTTCAAAAATGCTTGTGATAGACTGGGTGGTGGTGCACTCATGTAATCCCAGTGGCTCTGGAGGCTGAGGCAGGGGGATCTCAAGTTCAAAGCCAACCTCAGCAACTTAGCAAGCCCCTAAGCAACTCAGTGAGAGCCTGTCTCAAAATAAAAAATAAAAAGGGCTGGGGAGGGCTGGGGTTGTAGCTCAGTGGTAAAGTGCTTGCCTAGCATGTATGAGGCACTGGGTTCAATTCTCAGCACCACATACAAACAAATAAAATAAGGGTCCATCAACAACTAAAAGTTAAAAAAAAAAAAAAAAAAAAAAAAAAGAGGCTGGGGAGTGACTCAGTGGTTAAGGGCCCCTGGGGCCTATCCCTGGTATAAAAAATGCAGAAGAAATGATAGCATAGTGCTGGGGATATAACTCAGTAGTACAGCACTTGCCTAGCATGTGTGAAGTCCTGGGTTCAGTCCCAGGGCTTGCCTGGCATGTGCGAGGCAATGGATTCAGTAATGCAAAAATAAAAAAAATTTGCCATTTTGCAACCTTCAGTGAAATAGCTGAATCAACGTGAAACCCTCAGTGGGTGGGAAAACCATCAGGTGAAAGGTCATAAGGGAGTGGCATATTGGTCCTTGCCAAAGTATCATCCAGACAGTACTTGTAAATCGCAAAGGGGAAAATACAGTCTTTCTGGTGGTCACGATCCTAACCTAGAGATCAACTTTAGCATCACTGAGAGTGAGACCACCAGGCCTCAAAGACCTCTTTTGGAGGCAAGAGGACCTAAGAGTTTCCACCCTTGGAGGTTTCTGGCCATTGTGTCTCACCTGAATCTGATCATGTCTTTAGATCTGACTTCCAGTGTACGGGGAAAATCAGGGATAGAGAAACAGGGCAAGTAGGACCACAAAAAGACAATCAGATGGATCCAGAGGTGCCACATTTTGCAAACTACCTGGCCAGACCTCTTCAAAAAGCCAGTGTCTCAAATGTGGAAACCATCCTAGATTTAAAAAAAAAAAAAAAAAAAAAAAAAAAAAAAGGCTGATTTTTATCAAATGCAATATGTGAAATTTAACTGGCTCCTGTTTCAGGAAAACAATTATAGAAGACATTTGGGGGAACAACTGTAGAAATTTGAATATGGACCAGATATTATGTAACAGTATGAAATAAATGTCCATTTTCTCTTACATACCATTATCGTGGTTATGTAGCAGAATGTCACTGTTTTTAAGAGAAGCAGGCTGGAGTATTTATTTATTTTTATTTTATTTATTTTGTTGTTTTATTTTTATTTAATTTTATTTTTGGTACCAGGGACTGAACTCAGGGGCACTCAACCACTGAGCCACATCCCCAGGCCTATTTAGTATTTTATTTAGAGCCAGAGTTTCACTGAGTGGCTTAGTGCCTTGCTTTTACTGAGGCTGGCATTGAACTCACCATCCTCCTGCCTCAGCCTCTTGAGCTGTTGGGATTACAGGTGTGTGCTACTGTGCCTGGCTATTTTTATTTTTATTTTATTTAATTTTTCTTTCTTTTTTTTTGGGGGGGGGGTACTGGAAATTGAACCCAGGGACACTTTACTACTGAGCCACATTCCCAGCCCTTTTTATTTTTTTATTTTGAGACAAGATTTCACTAAATTGCTTAGAGCCTTGGTGAGGATGGCATTGAACGTGTAATCCTCCTGCCTCAGCCTCTCACGTTTCTGGGATTACTGGCAAGGGCCACCGGGCAGTCAGGCTGAAATATTTAGAAATGGAATGTTTTGATGTCTGCAACTTACTTTCGAATCATCCAGAAAAAAATAGTTACATAGATAAAACACATATTGTAAAGTTTTAGCTACTGTTACATCTAAGTGGTAACTATGCTAATGTTTGTTGCTTCAGTTTTTTCATATGGCTGAAATTTTTAAAAATAAGAAGTAGCCAGGATCAGTGGTGCACATCTGTAGTCCCAGTACCTTGAGAGCCTGAAACAGGAAGGTTACTTTAGCTCAGGACTTCCAGGCCAGCCTGCTGGGCAACACAGCAAGACCCTGCCTTAAAACAAAAACAAAAAACCCCTGAGCGTGATGGCACATGCCTGTAATCTGTAACTCCAGCAATTTGGGAGGCTGAGTTAGGAGGATTTTGAATTTCAGTCCAGCCTTGGCAACTTTGCAAGACACTGTCTCAAAATAAAATTTGAAAAGCGCCAGGCCACATCAATGTTTATAGCAGCTCAATTTACAATAGCTAAACTATAGAATCATCCTAGGTCCCCTTCAACAGATGAATGGATAAAGAAAATGTGGTACATATACACAATGGAATATTACTCAGCCATAAAGAGAAATGAAATTATGGCATTTGCCAGTAAATGGATGGAACTGGAAACTATCATGCTAAGTGAAATAAGCCAATCCCCCAAAAAACCAAAAGCCAAATGTTCTCACAATAAGCGGGGAGGAGGCATAGGGAAGAACAGAAGTACTTTGGATTAGACAAAGGGGAATGAAGGGAAGGGAGGAGGTGGGAACAGGAAAAACATGTGCATATATGAATATATGACCGACAATTCTACACTAGGTACAACCAGAAATATGGGAAGTTATACTCAATATATGTATAATATGTCAAAGTATATTCTACTGTCAAGTATAACTAATAAGAACAAATAAAATAAAATAGGCTGGGGATGTAGCTCAGCAGTAGAGCATCCCTGGGTTCAGTCCCTAGTGCTGCGAACAAACAAACAAACAACAATAACAACAACAAAAAAGTAAGGTCACAAAGGCAAAAGGCTGAGAAACTGTTACAAACTAAAAGAGAGCAGAGAGTCACAGTAAGAGATCACAATGGTGTTTTTGGATTGGTTCTACAAAGAGAAATTCCTCCAAGGACACTTTTTTTTTTTTCTTTAAGAGGGGAGAGAGTGACAAAATATGAAAATCATTGTTTATTAGAAAATGGTACTAATAGCCAGGAGGGTGGCACACACCTGTAATCCTAGTGACTCCAAGGCTGAGGCAGGAAGCTTTTGCATTTGAGGTCAGCCTCAGCAATTGAGAAATGCTGTCTCAAAAATTTTAAAAAAGTAATAAATAATAAAAAGGACTGGGTACGATGTAGCTCATTGGTAAAGTGCCTGGGTTCAATTTCTAGTAATACACACACACACACACACACACGCTCACACACACACACACACACACACACACACACACACACACACACACAGAATTAAGTTATAACTCCTGAATTTGACAATTGTCTTAAGATTGTGTAAGAGAATGCCTCTCCTTAGGAAATGCAAGTTGAAGTTTCTTTTTTTCTTTTTATTTATTTATATGTGGTGCTGAGGATTGAACCCAGGGCCTCACACATGCCAGGCAAGTGCTCTACAACTGAGCCACCACCCCAACCCATTAAGAATGTGGGGGGTGCTGGGAATTGAATCCAGGGCCCTGTGCTTGACAGGCAAGCACTCTATGAACTAAGCTATATCCCCAGCCCGCAAGTTGAAGTTAAAAGTAAATCATGATGAAACAAACAAACAAACAAAAACATGCCTTGATATTATTTTACCTTTCAAAAATGCTTGTGATAGACTGGGGTGGGGGGTGCACTCATGTAATCCCAGTGGCTCTGGAGGCTGAGGCAGGAGGATCTCAAGTTCAAAGCCAACCTCAGCAACTTAGCAAGCCCCTAAGCAACTCAGTGAGAGCCTGTCTCAAAATAAAAAATAAAAAGGGGTGGGGAGGGCTGGGGTTGTAGCTCAGTGGTAAAGTGCTTGCCTAGCATGTATGAGGCACTGGGTTCAATTCTCAGCACCACATACAAACAAATAAAATAAGGGTCCATCAACAACTAAAAGTTAAAAAAAAAAAAAAAAAAAAAAAAAAAAAAGAGCCTGGGGATGTGACTCAGTGGTTAAGTGCCCCTGGGGTCAATCCCTAGTAAAAAAAAATGCAGAAGAAATGATAGCATTGTGCTGGGGATATAGCTGGGATTTAAACAAACAAACACTCTACCAACTGAGCTATCTCCCCAGCCCCAAGTTGAAGTTTTTTAAGGGTAAAGAAGAACGAGATCTGCCACTAACCCTCCCATGGATAAGTAAATATATAGAGAATCTTATATGTCTAGAGAAAAAATGAGACTGAAAGCAAACATGATCAAATATAATCAGTTGGTGAATCTGAATGAAGGATACACAGGAGTTCTTTGAACTGTTTTTTGCAGCTCTATATTTTAAATTATTTCAGGGTAAATAAATTTTAGAAGAACATTAGACCTAAGGGGCAGCTTCTTAATTTGGGCAGGACCTGAGAACACAAGGAATTTTTAAATAAATCATATCTTAATAAAGTTACCTTTATTCACTTTTTAAAAAGATGTTTGAAGATGAGTTTTTTTTATTAATCATTTATTTAGAGCAGGGTCTCCTCGTGTTCCCAGGCTGGCCTTTCCCTGTCGCCCTTCTGCCTCAGCCTCTAAGGAGTTGTGAGTACACATGTGCACCAACACACCAGCTTGTTATCTTTATTTGGATGACTTATTACCTTGGCATTTCTTTTAGATTTTAGGAATGTACATGGAGCTCCCTCCTGTTTGCTTTGTGGAACTGACAGAGCTGGAGAATCTGGGGAGGTGCTGGAAGATGTGAAGGCATGTCCACTGACTGACCTGCACATAGGGGCCTGTACCCAGGCTGTGGGTCTCTTTCCAGTGCCTTCTTTCCAGTCAAGATTCCTTATCCCCAGGCTGGAAACCAGCTCCCCAGGGAGCTATTGGGGAACCCCGCAGTCCTCAGTAGGTACTGGGTTTTATGCCTCCTGGTAGTGTTTCCCAATTATTGTCTCTTGGGCTCCCTAGCTGTTCCCAACCCCACATGGATTATATCCAGGCAAAGACTGGCTGTCATTTCTGTTATGTGCCTCTTGCAGAGTGCTGATCAGGTATAAAAGTTCAGTAAACCCTTTCAGATTCCTTCAAAAAAAGGCTCAGAAGAGAGGAGGTGGGGATGAACAGATACTTTTGGCTCCCTAATAATCTGCATGCTTAATGTGTAAGGGATAGAAACAAACAAGCAAATTAGGAGAAGTTGTGAAACACTACATTTCAAATCCCTTTTGACAATCAGTGCTGTGGCTTCAAGCTGAAACCACAGAAGAACTCAGAAAGGAGTGGGAAGCTCTGTGGTCCAGCTTCTCTCTGGTCTCATTCTTTTCCTGGTTGAGTCATTTGCCTTCTTCAATACTGTGCTTGTTGGTCTTCCCAACTTACCTGGGATCCTCTGGGGAGAAAGGACAGGCTTTGTGGCTCTCTTCCTGTGTAATCTCCCTTCACATCTGCACACAAGGCGGGCCTTGTTCACTGGTAGCTGTCATCTAGAACTCCACAGTACTGCTTACACTAAATGCCCAGTCTCAGTTTCTTCTTCTACAAAATGGGGACAATAAAACTGACTCTGCCTCAAAGTGGCTGGGTTGATGGAGATGATACAGTCCCCTGTGCTTTACCCAGTGCTTTGCAAGGTTAGTAACCAGCAAGGGCCATCTGTCCAGCCTCCTTCTGTGTGCAGGGCTACCCCCAGAAGTGGGTAAAGGTCACTCATTAAGTCTGCCTCTGGTCTTCCCTCCCTCATTCATCCAAATCAGCTCAGGCAGTCCAGTTAATATGGTTAATAATATCATCAGATATCAGAGATAGATTTGCAAGACTTACTATTCAAACCCTAGGAGACCATAAGACACAGAAGGCAGAAGGCCTGGGCTGCACTTTTTACTACCCATGAGAACTGGGTGGCAGGGAGTGACTTAATCTCTGTCCTATCTTACAAGGATGTAATGAGTTAATTCATAAATGTAAGGTTCCTAGTCTGTATAAACCTTTGTCCTTGAATTTGACACATGTATAATCCAAGAAACTTAAAATGTTGCCAGTGGGGTTGGGGGTGTAGCTTAGTGGTAGATCAGGTGCTTTTTGTTCTTCAGGATCCTGGGTTCCTTCCCTGGGGGGAAGGGGGGATTGTTACCCCTTAAACGCTGGCCTTCATCAGCTGGAACTGAAATCACATGCTGACTTCAGACATGCGAAAAGGTGTCTTTTTAAACAGATCGAATACAGCGTTGTTAATATTAGAGGCTGGACGGGAACTTGCTAGTTTTTGTGCCTAAGGATTCAAATTCCAGGACTGCCACTCATTCCCTGGGTAACTTTACGGAAGACACTTAACCTCTGCGTCTCAGTTTCCTTCACCTGCAGGTGGACAGTATCAATAGTGTCCACCTCACAAGACAGTTGGGCAATTAAATACGTGAGCGCTCAGAGTACCTGGCACAGAGTAGCACTGTAATTGCTATTATTTGGAACAAAGTTATTGTTTACATTTGGACGATGGCTAGCCGAGAGAGGACGCACCTGACAGGCTTTAGGAGGCGGGAACCTGGCCTCCGCCTCCGCCCAAAGTCTGCCAAGTCGGAAACCCGCGCCCCGCCCCGCCCCGCCCCGCCCCCGCCTGGCCCCGCCCCACCCCGCCCTTCCTGGCTCCCACTGGCCTCGCGCACTTCCGGGGCCGGCGGTTGGCCGGGCGAAACCATCTGCTACGTTACGTAGGGGGAGTTAAAAGTCTGCGCTTCCTTATTTTTTCAATCTTTAATTTTTCGTGCCCAGGTGCTGGTCTTATTGTAGCCTTTAAAATCTCTCCTCATGCTCCGACTCCAAGCAGGGAACCCAACCAGCTGAGGAGGAGGTCGGGGCGTCTCGGCGCGTCGCCCTCCCCCTCTCGATCGGGAGCCGATGGGAGAGGACGACGGCCGGCGGGGGGAGGAGGCGGCCCTAGCGCCATTTTGTGGGAACGTAGAGGTAGCTGGGCTGCTCTCGGATCCCTCGCTGCTTCAGTTTCCCTGTCGCGCTTCCTAGCGGTGGCCTAGCGGGTGAGTCGCGGACGCTTCTCACCGAGGACGCCCCGGGTGTTTCGCCTCCCGTACTGGGGGCGGCCTGAGGCGGACTCGGCGGCCCGGTAGGGGAGCCGCGGAGCCAGGCCTACCTCGCCCTGCCCGGGCGGGCTCGCGCGGCAGCGTCGTTAGGGCCTGGCGCGGGCGGCCGCGGGCGCCGGAGCGGGGACGCCGGGCCCGCGGCGCCGAGCAGCCGCAGGCGACGGCTCGGCCTGGCCCCGGGGCCCGGGCCCCGGCTTGTGCCTGCGGCACCTCGCGCCGCGGACGGTCGGTGCCCGCTCGGGCCTTGTGCCCCTGCGTCCCCGCCCGGGCCGCGCCGCGAACTCCTCCCTCGGCCTGCACGCACTGGCTTCTGGGAGGCGGCGGCCCACTTCACCGAGGACCTGTCGCCGCTGTCCTTGCGGCTCAAGTTTGGAGACCCGCCCCAAATGAGGAACAGAGTGGGACTGTCCCCCTGTGCGCGTCTCCTGGCTCCCTGCCACCCGTCCGGGCTCGGGGCTCGGCTCGTGCCCCGCTTTCTTAGGATCCATACACGCATATGCCTCGACCAAGTTGAAGTTCGTTCTTAAGTTACTTCTTTCACGGCTGTAATAAAGTAGCTACTTGTTTACTGTCTTTCTCTCACTTACTCCCGCCTTTGTAACCTGGATGCCACGTGGGGACTCTGTTACAGTTTCAGCACCCTCGAGTGCTAAGCGCTTAGTAAATAGATGTTGAATGAACTATCAAGGGAGGCATCAACATTTAATAGGAAATCAACATCCTCGCCTTCCCCGCAGTTTTCAGGGATAATCAATATGTGTGAAAATTAAAACGGCAGGAATTTTTCTGGAAGTCAGAACAACAACGGGGTGGTGTTAATCAGCTAACTATAAAAAGAGACAATTACTTTGATGGGACTGTTGGTCATTCATCTCTTTTTTTCCCTTTAAGAGAAGTAAGAAAAGATGTCTGAATATATTCGGGTAACAGAGGACGAGAATGATGAACCCATTGAAATACCATCAGAAGATGATGGGACAGTGCTGCTGTCCACAGTTACAGCCCAGTTTCCAGGGGCATGTGGGCTGCGCTACAGGAATCCAGTGACTCAATGTATGAGAGGTGTTCGTCTGGTAGAAGGAATTCTGCATGCACCTGATGCTGGTTGGGGAAACCTGGTATACGTTGTCAACTATCCCAAAGGTGTGTTACTTTTTGGTTTTGCAATATTGCTGATGCTTAGTTGGGTTTGTATCTTATTCCTAGTGGTAGAGCACGGCTTCTTTTCATGGCAGAATGTCTCTTATAACCCAAGTATTTCCTCACACTTTATTATTGGACTAATTTGGAAGACCACAAGTCTAAATTAGTGCAAATTGGGAATTACAGAACATTTTTTCAAGAGAAAACCATGAGAGTGCTTGCCTTGCAAGCGCAAGGCCCTGGGTTCACTCCCCAACAGCGCAAAAAAAAAGAGAAAACTGTGTATTTAATCAATTATCTGAACAAGCATTGCCAGGTTAATGCCATACTTAGGAAATACTAATGATGTCTTGCACTGTTACCGATCTTGTAAATAGATTCTCCTGGAGTGCACCAGTATTTTGGTTTGATTATTGTCCTGTGGTCATCCATTCATTTATCTAATCTGACTTTTTTTTTTCCCCTTAAATGAACATCAACTGTAGTTGTCCAGATCTTGAATTAGTGCAGTCTCAATTATAATTTTGAGGTTCTGGTCTTATTCTTGGGTTATCACTGACATTATAAATCTAAGAAAAGGAACCATGAGGATTAAGAAGTATACCAAAAACACTTAGCAGTATGAATTTATGCTAGTTGATAGATCTGTGTTAGTTTTATTTTTAACTTGATATTGCAGACTGAGTGTCTTGGTGCACCCCAGTAGTCCCATCTGCTCTGGAGGCTGAGGCAGGAGGATCACAAGTTCCAGTCCAGCGTTGGCAACTTAACCAAACTGTCTCAAAATAAAATAAAAAAGACTGAGAATGTAGATCATTGATAGAATGCCCCTGCATTTAATCTCTGGTACCACAAAGACACACAAAAAATCACAGTGTTGTAACAAGGTAGTTCACCAAACTTGGCCAATATGCAAGATGTTGACTTATGTCTAAAAAAAGTTTTATGGTACAAACTAAGTTTTTTCAGGAGGCTGTTTTTTTTAATGCAACATACAAACTTTAACAAAAGTAACAAGTAATGTCAAATAGGCACTTATATTAAGAGAAAAACTGACTAGAAGAAATTTTATCTTAAACACCTTACTATAACCTATTTGGAGTTGCATTTAGCTGAGCTCTGTTGCTGTGAAGAATACAGCTCATGCACAGATATGGATGAATGATTTGTACATTTTTCAGGTATTCACTGAATACTACCTTATATACACATATACATTAAATTTGCAAAAGATTTAATCGATGATCCCAGATATACTTCATTTTTGTTGCTCTTTTGGAAGAGGTTGTCTAAAGAGAAGAATATGTGGTTCTGGCTCATGAATCATGTAATGAACGCAGCCTCATGAATCTTGTAATGAACCCAGCCTAGACTCTGTTGGACACCAAGTCTCCTCCATTCTTCAGACATTAGATGAGTTTTGGGTACTTGTTTGGAAAGTTCTCTGGGTAACATGGCATGCTGGTACTCACAATGCTCGTCAAAGTACTTGTCTGAGTAGTAGATCTGCTTGTGGGTCATACTGCCGGCACACAACAGGGTGGAAACTGAAGACTGCAAGAACAAGCAAATTGGGATACACATCTGTTTCAAGCCAGGGCAACGACTCAACTCAGGAGGCTGTTTCTTGAACCAATGACTATAGATTTATTATGTATTCAAATTTATTTAAAGCCAGGCAAGGTGGTACATGCTTGTAATCCTACCTACTGGGGAGGCTGAGGTAGAGGACAAGTTCAAGGCCAACCTCAACAACTTAACGAGGCTCTAAGTAACTTGGCAAGACCCTGTCTCAAAATAAATAAAAAGAGCTGGGGGTGTGGCTCAGTGTTCGAACATTTGCCTAGCATGTGTGAGGCTCTGAGTTTGTTCCCTAGCACTACCCCCAAAAGTCACTTAGTTCTCCCCTTCCTAATAACGTGAGGTTAGGTTAGGCTTTTGATAATAACCTCTAGTTTTCTTATTGTGAAATTACTGTGTATTGTTGAGAGTTTGGAAAAGACAAAAATTAAAATTGTCCTTAAATTCACATGTTGAGGTTAAAGTTACTAGTTTTTTGGTATCTGACCTTTAAATATATAATAGGCATTTCAGTAATTAAGTAGCCACAAAGCCAAAATGAAGTTGAATTAGTTTTTGTTTTATTTTACCGTTTGAGAGGGAAAACATTGATTACAGTCTTGAGATAGTATAAAACCAGAGTTCGGAATTCCTGAATGTGGCTTCATTATCTGTGAGAGCTGACATCACTCCTTGCCATCTTTTCAGTGTCTTATTCTTAGAATATTCTTTTAGCTTCTCATTTCAAGATACAGGAGGTAGTGTGGGATTTTTTGTGTTTGTTTGTTTGAAATATTTTTAGCTGAAGATGGACCCAATATCTTTATTTTTTTATGTGGTGGGTCTCCCATATGCTGGGCAAGCACTCTACTACTGAGCTACAACCCCAGCCCGGTAGTTTGTTTTTAAAGGAGAGCTAAGTGAAGTTTTCTAAAGGGCTTCTGCTCATTTTGTTTAGATAACAAAAGGAAAATGGATGAGACAGATGCTTCATCAGCAGTGAAAGTGAAGAGAGCGGTCCAGAAAACATCTGACTTGATAGTGCTAGGTCTCCCATGGAAAACAACCGAACAGGACCTCAAAGAGTATTTCAGTACCTTCGGAGAAGTTCTTATGGTGCAGGTAAAAGTTTACTTCATTTAGCAGTTTTCTTTACCAGTGAATGAGTATGTAGTGTTCTTAATTACTTTAGTGGCACTGTCCCTTAATTTTTGATAGACAAGAATTTTAATGTTTGTTAGAAAGTGTATATACATAGGCATGCTGAAAAAGAAATTTGGCTTTATGCATGTATATTGCCTTTAATATTATAAAAATCAAGCTAAATCAAACTGAAAAATTCTGTTGGTAAAGACTTAAGGGAAGTAGATGACATTTGGTTTATTCTTTATATAATGATAAGAAATGTTCTACTTTTCCCATTTAATTAGTTAAGAT
Source organism: Sciurus vulgaris (assembly GCF_902686455.1). Lineage (NCBI taxonomy): Eukaryota > Metazoa > Chordata > Mammalia > Rodentia > Sciuridae > Sciurus > Sciurus vulgaris. The sequence continues at coordinate 7,644,394 of NC_136461.1, forward strand.
TTGTAACCAAATCTAGTTTATATTTGCACTCATTCTAAAACAATCTGTTAAAATTCTACTGTGTGAGTTTTGCTGTATTATTAACATGATCTGGATTCCCTCCTGTTGGTTTTACCTGAAGATTAACTTGATTTAGGTTTTAATTATCTCTCATTTAATTGGCACCATTCAAATTTTCTGACAGGGAACTCTGATTTGAGGATGTGAGCATTGTGTTAGTAAAATAAGTATCAATTGTCTTTCCTAGGTCAAGAAAGATATAAAAACTGGTCATTCAAAAGGATTTGGCTTTGTTCGTTTTACGGAATATGAAACCCAGGTGAAAGTAATGTCACAGCGACATATGATAGATGGACGATGGTGTGACTGTAAACTCCCCAATTCTAAGGTACTTCCTTTTTTTTCCCCCCTCTACACTTTGGGAATTTTGCTGACAAACTTCCTTAGAAGACACTAAAATAGGCCAGGTGTGGTGGCACGTGCCTGTAATCCTCAGGAGGCTAAGGCAGAAGGATCGAAATTCAGAGCCAGCCTCAGCAAAAGTGAGGTGCTAATAAGCAACTCAGTGAGACCCTGTCTCTAAATAAAATAGAAAAACTAAGGCTGGGGATGTGTCTCAGTGGTTGAATGCCCCTGAGTTTAATCCCCAGTACCACCCCCCCCCCCCAAAAAAAAAAAAAAAAAAAAAAAAGACACTAAAACATTTAAGTATACTTGGAAAAGGTCATGGTGGAGCTAGGGATAGAGCATGTGCTTACCATACATGCAGGAGGTCCTGGGTTTAGTCCTAGCACCACCACCACCACCCCCCCCAAAAAAAGAGGAGGAGGGGGTGGTGTTAGTGGCAGGGTGTGTTCTTAAATTGATCTTTTGCTGTGTTGAAGTCCTTGAACCTTAATGCATGCTGAATATTTTATGTTGCTTTGAATTATTTAATATATTACTCTTCCAGCTAAAACTTTTATTTGGTTTGATTTTTTGTGGTGTTGGGCAATCAAACCCAAGGTCTTGAGCATGCTAGGCTAGGCAAGTGCTCTGCCACTGAGCTAAATCCTACCCAGCCTAAACTTTATTTTATTCTTCCTTTTCTCTTGTTATTTGTGTATGTTCGAACATGAAGTGGATCAGACTATATTAATCCTGTTATAAAGGCCTAACTTGTTCTAAGCAAGCAAATAAAATTGCTTATTGAGAGCATCTTTGCCAGGACAGTCATTGATTGTCGTAAATCCAAGTATACTTTCATAATGTAAAATTTTATTCTTGCTGGTTGGGGTGGTGTACATTAGTCCCAGCAGCTCAGAAGGTTTAGGCAGGAGGATTACAGGTTTGAAACCAACCGCAACAACTTAGCAAGGCCCTAAACAACTTGGCGAGATCCGTCTCAAAAAATAAAAAAAGGGCTGGGGATATGGCTTGGTGGCTAAGCACTCTTGGGTTCAATTCTGGTACCAAAAAAAAGAAGAAGAAGAAAAAAAGACTTTATTCTTTGTTAAAGGCTTACAAGAGAAGTACTGATGCAGGAATTAGTATGGCTACCTTTTAATGATTTACCTGTTGTATGAGGCGGGAATATTTTGTAACATCCCTACTGTGATGCTCTTCGAGCTGCTTATGAAATATTTCTGATGTTTTTCCTTCCTTGTGATTTTACCAGCAAAGCCCAGATGAGCCTTTGAGGAGCAGGAAGGTATTTGTTGGGCGTTGTACAGAGGACATGACTGCTGATGAGCTGCAGCAGTTCTTCTGTCAGTACGGAGAAGTGGTAGACGTCTTCATTCCCAAACCATTCAGGGCTTTTGCCTTTGTTACATTTGCAGATGACCAGGTATTTTTCTCTTTAATAATTCCTCCCAGCTAATTAGGTGGTTTTCCTTGAACTTTTTCATTCAGCTAACTGCTATGGGTTACGTAGGCCTAGATACTTAGAAAATGCCCTTTATGTATTTTTCAGCATGTTGTCTTCAGGAATGTTATATGCCTTTTGAAAAAACATCACTGTTATCTTTACTGAAGCTAAAAGGATATGTTGAAGGTTTCAGTGAAATGAGCATTTATTGCTTATTTTTCCTCCAGCTTAGATAAAATATGCTTAACATCTAGTTTTTATTGCTATTTTGGGGTATAAGTCAGTGGTTTAATATCCTTTGTTTACATCCTTTATTTCTTATAGGTGGCCCAGTCTCTTTGTGGAGAGGACTTGATCATTAAAGGAATCAGCGTGCATATATCCAATGCTGAACCTAAGCACAATAGCAATAGGCAGTTAGAAAGAAGTGGAAGATTTGGTGGTAATCCAGGTGGCTTTGGGAATCAGGGTGGGTTTGGTAACAGCAGAGGGGGTGGAGCTGGCTTGGGAAACAATCAGGGTAGTAACATGGGTGGAGGGATGAACTTTGGTGCTTTCAGTATTAATCCAGCAATGATGGCAGCAGCCCAGGCAGCACTGCAGAGCAGTTGGGGTATGATGGGCATGTTAGCCAGTCAGCAGAACCAGTCAGGCCCATCAGGTAATAACCAAAGTCAGGGCAACATGCAGAGAGAGCCAAATCAGGCTTTTGGGTCTGGAAATAATTCCTATAGCGGTTCTAATTCTGGTGCTGCAATTGGCTGGGGATCAGCATCAAATGCAGGGTCAGGCAGTGGTTTCAATGGAGGCTTTGGCTCAAGCATGGATTCTAAATCTTCTGGCTGGGGAATGTAGATGGTGGGTTATGGTTGGTTAGTATAGAACGGTGGGAATTCAAATTTTTCTAAACTCATGGTAAGTATATTGTAAAATACATATGTACTAAGAATTTTCAAAATTGGTTTGTTCAGTGTGGAGTATATTCAGCAGTATTTTTGACATTTTGCTTTAGAAAAGAGGAAGAGCTAAAGGAATTTTATAAGTTTTGTTACATAAAGGGTTGAAATATTGAGTGGCTGAAAGTGAATTGCTGTTTGCCTGATTGGTAAACCAACACACTACAATTGATATCAAAAGGTCTCTCCTGTAATGTTTTATCCCTGGACTTGTTAAGTGAATTCTTTGCATGTTCAAAGTGGAAACCATTGATTAGAACTACATTCTTTTCTCTTTTTTTATTTTGAACCCCACCATATGAATTTTTTCCTTAGGAAAATCTCCTTTTGGGAGATGATGGTGTCACAGTGTTCGGTTCTTTCGGTTTTGCTTTTTAACACTTGTCTCCTCTCATATACAAAAGTACAATATGAAGCCTTCATTTAATCTCTGCAGTTCATCTCATTTCAAATGTTTATGGAAGAAGCACTTCATTGAAAGTAGTGCTGTAAATATTCTGCCATAGGAATACTTCTGTCTACATGCTTTCTCATTCAAGAGTTCGTCATCACGCTGCACAGGCTGCGTCTTTGACGGTGGGTGTCCCATTTTTATCCGCTACTCTTTATTTCATGGAGTCGTATCAACGCTATGAACGCAAGGCTGTGATTTGGAACCAGAAGGCTGTTTGAACTTTTGAAACCTTGTGTGGGATTGATGGTGGTGCCGAGGCATGAAAGGCTAGTATGAGCGAGGAAAGGAGAGAGCGCGTGCAGAGACTTGGTGGTGCATAATGGATATTTTTTAACTTGGCGAGATGTGTCTCTCAATCCTGTGGCTTTGGTGAGAGAGTGTGCAGAGAGCAATGATAGCAAATAATGTACGAATGTTTTTTGCATTCAAAGGACATCCACATCTGTTGGAAGACTTTAAGTGAGTTTTGTTCTTAGATAACCCACGTTAGTTGAATGTGTTAAGTGAAATGATACTTGTACTTCCCCTGCCCCTTTGTCAACTGCTGTGAATGCTGTATGGTGTGTGTTCTCCTCTGTCACTGATATGTAAGTGTGGTAACGTGAACTGAAGCTGATGGGTTGAGAACATGGACTGAGCTTGTGGTGTGCTTTGCAGGAGTACTTGGAAGCAGAGTTCACCAGTGAGCTCAGGTGTCTCAAAGAAGGGTGGAAGTTCTAATGTCTGTTAGCTACCCATAAGAATGCTGTTTGCTGCAGTTCTGTGTCCTGTGCTTGGATGCTTTTTATAAGAGTTGTCAATGTTGGAAATTCTTAAATAAAACTGATTTAAATAATATGTGTCTTTGTTTTGCAGCCCTGAATGCAAAGAATTCATAGCAGTTAATTCCCCTTTTTTGACCCTTTTGAGATGGAACTTTCATAAAGTTTCTTGGCAGTAGTTTATTTTGCTTCAAATAAACTTATTTGAAAAGTTGTCTCAAGTCAAATGGATTCATCACCTGTCATGCATTGACACCTGATACCCAGACTTAATTGCTATTTGTTCTTGCATTGTCCAAAGTGAAAAGTTTTTCTTTTTCTTTTTCTTTTTTTTTTAATCTAGTTTTTAATAAGTCTGGGTGACCGCACCTAAAATGGTAAGCAGTACCCTCCAGCTTTTTCTTAGTGCCTCTGTGCATTTGGGTGATGTTCTATTTACATGGCCTGTAAAAATCTCCATTGGGAAATAATGCCTTCTAAAAATATTCTTATTTGGGAGAGTGGGCAAAACAACATTATTTTCAAATGCTTTGTAGCAAAGCCTATCAATTGAACAGAAGGGACTATCAGTACCTTTCTATTTGGGATTTGAAAAGTGGAATTAATTGCAATAGGGATAAAGTAGAAGAAACCACAAATTACCTTGTGCCTGAAATCCATTAAGAAGCCTGATAGCTTTAAGAACCAGTAGGGTGGGTTGTCTGTCTGTGGAAGTGTTAAGTGAAGTGGGCTTTGCCCTCCAAGGGAGGGAAGTATAATAATGTTGAATAAACTCGCTTACAGAACTCAGATTAGACTCTCACAATGCATTGTTCAGAATGTAAAAGCAATAATATATATTGATTCTTTCTTGTACTTTCTATGTAAATGCTAATCCTGTGAGAACTAAGGAGCTCGTTTTCTAATTGGAAGAATGTGACAGTTTTTGTGTTGGTAGTTTACCTAATGCCCTTACCTACTTAGATTACCATAAATAGGTTTGTCATTTTGCAAGTTGAGTGTTTTAAACATTTATAAATGAAGTCATCCTTTAGACTTGTGATTGCCACATTGTTTTGTTATGCAGTTTCCTCTGTAAAAGGATCTTGAGTTGTTTTAATTTTTTTCTGCATCTGAATCTGCATGATTTCCAAACCCTGTACCATCTGAATTTTGCATTTTAGCATTTGCACTATTACTCAGCAGCAGTAACATGGTAACACTTAAAATGGTATTCGGGGACCTCCAAAGACTAAACTGACAAGCCTTCAAGGAGCCCAGGGGTAAGTTAACCTATTGATGGCATGGTTTTAATACCTTATTTACACTTGTTAAAGCTAGTTGCTGATCATAGAAGGCTTTCAATGTTGAGTAGCCTTTTATATAACATGTTTATGCTACTACATAGTGGGTAGTTATTCTACCCTTAAAAAAATTAAAGTTTAGAAGTACTAAACTTGGCAAAGATTTGTTTTTAAAAGTCTTATTTGGTCATCTAAATGCATTCATTCTAAATTTTTTTGAACCACAGTTGAATAAAAATTTTTATTGTCACCACAGTTTAGTGTCTGGAGTCTTACTGGAAAAACATGATTTCTTTTTCCTATGTGACAAAGATGTTGGAAAGTTACCTTTAAAAAGTGATTCTCAAGAAATATCCTTTATATATGCATAAGAGAAATTAGGCCAAAACTCAGAGTGAATTTTTCATATAATGTTAACCAACTAGACTGCAAAACTTAAATGTTTACTATTAAAATTTTTAGGGAGGTAGTCTGGGGATGTAACTCGGGGACAGAGCACTTGCCTTGCATACATGAAGCTCTGGGTTCAATCCCCAGTACCGCAAAATAAATATATAAATAAAAATTTTTAGGAAGGAATTGCCAACTAAAATCAAATGAAATTTTTAAGATTAAATCAGCGCCTATATTTCCATATTAGGAACAGTAGGAAGTTAACTACAGTGTAATTCAGTTGCAGGTGATAGAGTTTTTATTGTTGCACACAGGAGAGGAGAGTAGCTCTGAATTGTACAGTAGAGTTGTCTACTCAGCTGTGGTAGAATTTGTCTCTTGTTTAGCTTATCTGTGCCTGAGTATTTCGTGTTCAGTTAAGGAAAAACCCTTCCATGTTTATGTATAATATGACCACCTGTTTCGGGACCATTTCATTTTGTGGAAATACCAGATTTGGTTTAAACAGTATGCTAAAGTTGAACATTATTTAGGTTATTTCCAATTGCTAGGAACATCCTTACAGCTAGCTAAGTTGAACTCTCAGCACTGGAATTCACTATGTCAAAGATTATGCATACTTTTAGGACTTTTGGCATGTGTTACCATATTGGCTTTTAGATTGTATCATCTCTGACACAGTGAAATAGTACTATTCCATGTCCCTTTTGTCTGAACGTGTAATAAATGAAAAATTGGTTCTCACTGTTTTGTGGTGTTAGTTTTTAATGTGGCAGTCAGTTAATATCTGAGCTAGAGCTAGAGTATCAATGTTTCAATTTATCTACCTGGGGAAAAAAAATGATTTTTCAAAGTTGCTCCCCTGAACCAATACTGGTATCATACATAAAGCACTCTTTGAGATCAGTAAGAACAAGTGGAAAAACAGAGAACACGGACAAGCACTTTGCAGAAATGCAAAAAACCAGTATGAGCAGGTGGACTTTGTAAGTAAGTAAATTCATCTTAAGCAATGAGTTATAGTGGGGTGGTGAAGATGATGGTTTATATCCCCTTGAATCAACAAGTAAGGGTGGGTGGCATTACACTGTAAAGTGGGTTGATACCCATGATGGTCTCACCTGGAGTTAGTTGGGGTTTTTTTGTGTGTGTGGAGTGATAGTTGCTATGTCACATTACCACTAAGATCTTTTACAGGGTGCTTCTAAAAATGACACATTTACTGATTGAAGACGTACAAATTAAAAATTATTAATTATGTTCTCAATCCAGGGAATATAGTTAATGACTTTCGTATACACCCCATACTGACCTGCTTCCCCACAATTTATGGAACCCCAAGACACTAATCCCCCTACAAACCAAGTCTCTGTCTTGTTGTCTAGAAATACTAGTGCCCCTCCACTGTCACCTCTGCAGCTGTCCTTGCCTCCGGTTTCTAAGCCAGCACAAAGCATGTTGTCAGTTATCTTTCCCCCTGGATAGCGCTGCTTTTCATAGGCAGCCGTACATTTTTGATGGTCAACAATTGGTAAGTCAACAAACATTAGATTTCTAGCAAGAAAGCCCCTTTGGGTTAATCCCCATCCAGATACAGTTCCAGTGTCATTTGTCCTCATCAAAAATTCAGCTTCTTTTCTTGGCAGACAAATAGGCATGATGTTGCTATTGATTACAACTTTGTTCTTCAGTTTAATCAGTGCTATATCATTGTCGAAACCGGCCTCATGAGTGTAACCTTCATGTATAAAAACAGCCTCAGCCCAGGCTTGTGTGTAGTGAGGTGATAGTCTCTTAAGGACACCCATTCGAATGTCCAGGGAAGATGCCTCTTCTCTTTGCATATACACAGCGTGAGCAGCTGTTAGAATCCAGTTGTCATTTAAAAGTGCACCTGCTGCTGTAGTTTGACCTAGTAGCAGGACTTGCCAAGGAAAATCACCAGGCTGTGCACGTTGCCCTCCGTATATACGGCCTCTTGTAGTCCGGGCTGATCGTCCACACACTGGGGAATAAGCAGAGGAGAGAGAGAACCTTTGTAGAAATCCAGTGGGACTTTTCCCCCCGCCAAGTTTTTACCACTTTGGTGGTGTGTGTGTTGAGTGTCAGCCAAAAATTAGGTCCCACATATAGGAGTGTCCCACATATAGGTGCATAAGGCTTTCTAAATTTGCACAGTTCAAAGTTCTAATAAATCCTTTTGGTATTCCTTAGTTCCTCAGGAAATGTGAGTGAAAATTAAATCTCAGAAATAAAATATTTTGTTTTACTTAAAGAATTTGGTCTATAAGATTTAGGGAGCTGTGTGCAGTGCACACGCCTGTAATCCCAGCAGCTCAGAAGACTGAGACAGGAAGATCAAGTTTGAGAGTAGCCTGGGCATCTTAGCCCCTGTTTCAAAAAATAAGAAGGGCGATGCAGCTCAGTGGTAGAGCACCCCAGGTTCCATCCCCAGCACTAGCCAGGACCCTTCAGGTTCAGAAGTTATTATTTGTGGTCTGGTTCATTCTTCCAAACACTGAATCGTACTGTGTTTTTATTGCAGACTAATTATGCTCATTAATGTAGCATATATGTTTCCTATTACGGCAGTATTCTTGTATTAAAACTTAACAAACGGTGTGTCAGCCAAGTGTAGGTTTAAAAAGTCTAAGCCAAATAACAGAGGGGTAATGAATATATTACTACCTTTCAGATTTTTTTTTTTTTTAAATCATTCTCAACTATTATTGTTAGAGCCAATTCTGGTAAAAAAAAAAAAAAATTTTAAGCACTATTAAAAGGCAAATTGCATTAATGTTTAAAAACCTAGATGTCAACGAAAGCAATTGCTTAGGGAAATAATGAAGTTATTAGCTTTGGGTTTTAATAGCATTTTCACAGAGAAGAAAAGTAACAGAAGAACTCATGTTTATAAATGTATAAGTGGTTCAAGATAATTTTAAAAATCATTTAATTTTTTATGCTTGCTTAGTTATAAGGTCAAAAATAATCAGATGATTGATGCAGTCAGCACCACACAAACTCTATGTGGGAAGGGGCTAATGAGAACATATTATTTGGAAATACTAACTTGGTCTAAGAGCCAGGGGCTGAAGTTCCCTTTCTGCCTAACACAGCTAAGCTCTGCTTGTTGTCTCCCACCCAGCTCTTTCCCGCCAGTCACGAGTCTCTTGTGTAAATGTGTCCATTACCGGGCTCACAGACTGGGAGTGATTTTTCTCCTTTGGAGCTCGTCCAGAATCCATCAACCTCACACACATATTTACCTGCAAATCATTGGAAAAGCAAAAATGTTTAACTGCATGTATAAGTTGGTTGTCATTTGCTTGAATACCCCCTTGAAAAATGTTGATTCTTGAGCATCCGTGGGAGATAAAGGTGTCTGACTAACCATTTTACATGATTTCATAAATAGGAGGTCTCTGCATTACCATGTTTGCTTGCAAAGTGGAAACCTTTTAGATGTGTAACTTGAATATGTATCAAGATCTCAAGTGCTTAATGATAAGGTTTTGACTTGTCAAATTAAACCATTTGGAATATATTGTGTGTTTGTAGTAGTCATTTACTAGATAAGATCTGTTTTCAGATTCTCGCAAATTGACATTAAAGTCACTTTAGCTGCAACATTTCACTTAGCGGTAGGAGAAGTGCCTTTTAATCTTTTGTCTTCCTTAGCCCAAAATGTTGGTTAAAGTTCATTTCCAGACCATGAGAGAGCCTAAGTTCTAAATATCGCCACCCCAACTTTGCAGATCTTGCTTACCATCATTCCTCTTCATCATATAGAAGGTCTCAGTGCAGTGGTACTGAATGGCAGCTCTGTAGGTGGTCACTTCAGGACCTGTGAGGTGTTCCACTCGACCATTGGGCAGCTCCTCAGGAGGGCCACAGTCCACCACTGGTGAGGAAATATGGGGTGGGGGGTTGGGAGTAGGCTTAGTGGCAGGGCACTTGCTTGACATATGCAAAGCTTAAGTTCCTTCTCCAGAACCCCAAAATAAGTGGAAAGGTCTGAAGACCACCGGCAGCCAATCTAGAAGGTGGGCCAGTCATGTGCAGTAGTGAGACCACATGCATTTCCCACTTTGTGGTGGTTAGGAACTTCATCTCTAGAAGTGGCAAGAATTGCTCTATTGTGACCTCCACGCATGGCTCATGTCCTGTTCCTAACCAGATGGCTAGGCCAGGATGAGGAGCGGGAGCGGGAGCGGGGTGCCTCCCCTAGAAGAGCTACCGGGAGCTCATGGAACAAGGACTGGCCAGGCAGCGCGCAGGCCTGTGATCCCAGCGGCTGGCTACTAAGACAGGAGGGATGCAAACTGGCAAGGCCTAAGCCACTGAGCAAGACCACGTCCAACAAGTGAAAAGGCTGTGGGGTATGGCCCAGTGGTAGAGTACCCCTGGGTTCAGCCCCTGGCACGAGAGGAGGAAAGCAGCAGGCCTGACTCAACAGGAAGGGGATGAACCCAGTGCCTTCTCGTGGTCCTTTCCAGCCAGATCTTGGACGAACTAAAGTTCAAGCAGAATAGTTGCTGGGTGTCATCATTTCATCCCTTGAGTGTGGGCCAGAATTCACGGTGGTTAGGACATGACTTGGGTGTGAGATCTAGCCAGTCGTGGTATGAATGTGATGAAGTGGCTTTTGTCTGGAAGTCATGATTCTCTCCACAACGGACACGGGGAGCAGTCGGTGTGTCTGTTGTGGATATTAAAACTGCACTTGAAGCACCAGCGGCCGCGTAGCCTGGGCCTGACTCGGTGCCAGGCTCTCCACCTTCCTCTTTCACATCACCACACTCTTGGCAGGGCCATTCTGCTGAGCTGTAGATGGGAAACGGGACTGGCGTTCTGCCACCTGTGCACCTCCAGAAGTGGCAGGACCAGGGTCCAAGCCCAGATCTGACTCCACCCTCGGTACCAGCTCCTCTCTACTGTTTTCTCATCGGTGGGGATGTCAGTTTATAAAAAGAAAAAAGATTAATTTGTTCTATGAAAACCTTTGCAAAAATACGCAAAACAGGTGCAGATTGTTAACTACACCTGTGAAGAGCAAAACTGGCAACCGATGGGATAAAGTAAAAGCTACGCGGTGGCTGGGAGTGTCGCCGCCATGGAGTGCCCCAGCCCAGAGGGAGTGGAGTGAAGGAGTGGGAACGGAGTCCCCGCCCAATTTCTTTTTCTTTTTCCCTTTTTTGGCTAGTGCTGGGGATGAACTCAGCTTCATGAGTGAGCTACACCCCCAGTCCACCCCCAAACTCGGTGGTAGTTTAGGGTTTCTTTTTCAACTTACACATATGTACTTTTACAGTTGAAGAGCTACTACGTGATTTTTACGATTCTTCAAGTAATTTACACGATTCTGAGCCTACAAAATGGTAATGTGCACCATTATGCTAGTTTGTGAGTGTGTATGTGTGTATGAGCTTATGTGTGTACCGGGGAGACCACTGCCCCACCAGCACGTGGCAGCACATGCCTGTCACACAGCCGGGACGTGTGTGATTGGAGACAACAGAACAATGGCGATTGTGCTCTCCCTGGGTGAGGTGGTGGGTGTCAGAGTTGCTGTGTGTGCATAAAATATGTGCACAGAGCACACTTGTACTCATCCCTGGAAACCTCGTGCTGTGGAGCCTCTAAGTGCAGACTGGGAAGGAGAAGCAAGTTCGAAATAGAAGCCCTGATATGCGGCACCACCGCTGGTGAGGGGAGCAGAGAAGCGACAGAAGCAGTAAGGTAGCAGCAGGTGAGGGAGTTGTCACCACAGGCCGTACTGCTGCACTCTGGCATCGGTTGGTCCCAAGATCCGTCTCTCTGACAGACTGCAGTGAAGGATTTCAGGGGCAAAGCGCCCTAGAGAGAAATTCAGACAGTAATTTCCTTGTTCACACGGTTGAGTCACTGAGCGAGCCTCCCACAGCGTTGCTATTTCAGTGCTTCGCGCCAGGGAGGTGGCGGCACGTGCTGCCCAAAGCTCTGCTGGGGTAGGTCACCTGTTGCCTATCTCAACTTTAAACACACCTTGGAATTTCATGGGTCAAGTGTTGACCACAGTGGTGATTTATGATGCTTTTTGCTTTCCATAGTAATCCCAAAACACATGGGACCTCAAAGTTCACCCTTTATATAAAGTGTGTGGTCAAAGTTTGGGAAGGGCTGGCATGATGGACATGGAGCCCCTGCATCTGTGTGTCTTTCTGACCTGAGGCCATTACGTCGCCAGAGGAAGGCTGCGGAAAATATTGTCAGGAGCTTTGCATATGATCAGCTTTCCCCACCAGTGTGATTTACAAGGAAAACTTCTGACTAACTGAAATAATTTTCCAAAACCAAACATTAAAATGAAAGGGGATGGCACACGCCTGCCATCCCAGTTACTTGGGAGACTGCGGCAGGAAGATCACAGGTTGGAGGCCAGCCTCAGCAACTTAGCGAGACACTGTCTCAAAATAAAAAACATAAAAGGGCTGGGAACATGGTTCAGTGACAAAGTGCGTCTGGTTCAATCCCTAGTTCGCCCCCCGCCCCCGGCACACGCACCAGAGGGTGGCGGTGGCAGAAGCGTTCTGCTTCAGAGAACCTCAAGACGTTTGTTTTGTTCTTATTTGCGAAACAACCAGTTCGTAGTCAAGGAATTGTAGGGAAGAGTTTGCAAGGTGGGGCTGTTTTTTGGTTTTGACCCTCCACAGGACCGGGTTGCAGAGCCAGCTATCATTTCAATGTTATTACTTTTTACCACTGGGATCCAGTGACAATTTTGAAGAACATAAAGAGGATGTGGTAATCTCTTACCTGTGCCCCTAAAGCAACACGCTAAGCAGTTTTTAAAATTATACTCCCTCTCCCTTAACAGTGATCGCTATTTATAACTTTGCAGAACACACTCTTTCCCAGCACCGGCTAATTTTTTTGTGGGCCCAGAAGTTGCTTCATGGGAAGGTCATCCTGACCAGAGGGAGGACCTTAATTTCGCACAAGGTGTTCCCGCGGAGCTCGCCGGCCAGGCTGGTGAGCGCCTCTTTCTGTTGGTACAGCCAATTTCTAAAGAGCTGCCTCAGCGAGCAATCCGAAGTCCCCCTTCTACTCTGCAGCTCTCCAGTAGCCTGTGGGAGGCCCGGGTTCCATCCCTCCCCCAAAAGGAATGTAAAAATAAATACTTTTAAAGAAGGCAGGATTCCCAAGAATAGCCATCCCGCTGTCTGCACGAACCTCTGTTTTTCCCCGTTGAAGCACAAGGAAGCTGCCCGCCCGCTTCCGCACTCCTCCCTATTTTCTTTTCACACATCAGCTCACGCCCATGTGTGTGCGCGTCACCAGGATTGTGGTTTTGGAGTAACTCACTTGCAGAAGCTCATAGCCGGTCTCACAGAAGACTGAGATGTTGTCTTTGAGGATGTACTTGGTTTGCACAGGTGAAATGTGACCATTAGGTGGTGCCATCGGATCAGGACACGGCTGTGCTGTGCAGAGGAAACCGGGCTTGTGGGTTTGATGTGGTCAGTAGCGGCCAAGTCTGACTTTGAAGTTCTTGACGGACAAAGCAAACGCTTATTATATAAAGAGAGTCTCAAAGGCAAAATTAAACTCAGTGGCTTGCACAAATTAAGATCTGTTGCTTTGCTGGGCACAGTGGTGCACGCCTGTCATCTTGGCAACGCAGGAGGCTGAGGCAGGAGGACCACAGGTTCGAGCCAGCATTGGCAACTTAGTTCAAAATTAAAAAATTAAAAGGGCGGGGATGTAGCTCACTGGTAAACCCTAGTTCAATCCCTGGTACCACCAAAATATAAAATAAAATAAACAGTCATGTGCCGTGGCTGCTGGGGACTTGGCCCCGGGGTAGGTAAGAAGGCCGGGTGTGCAGAAAGACGGTGCTGCTGCTGAGACAGAGTTCTGCTCAGTGCCAGGAGCATGACACACGTGACTTGAAACAGAGTAACTCTTAAAGGAAGCGCGAGAGCCTGTGAGAGTAAGTCACAGCTCCTGGGACTGGGGGTGAAGCCCAGGGCAGTGTCGGAAGACTGCTTGGAAAGAGCAAGTTACAGTGAACCCTCATGACACCCCGCAAGAGGCCATTGTGCACAGCGGCCGGAGACTAAAGATCCAGAGGACTCGGGAGCCTCAGCCTCCCTGCTGAGCACCCGCCACCGTGCTCCAGCCCCGGGGAGACCGACCTCCAACCGCCCAAGCTCCTGCTTGCTCTCACCCAAGGCCTCAGGCCACAGCCCTGTTAAGCTGCTGGAGCAACTGGGTTCACCTTACCCAGCCAGTGTCCTGGGGTGGCTCTCAGTTCCAAGCAAGCCCAAAGCCTTCCCCAGGGAACCAATCTCCAGGGATGACCTTGGGGGTCCCATGGGAGCCCAGGGCTTCTAGCTTTGAGGGTCTGTCGTAAGGAAGAGGTGCTAGCACTAGCACATGCCTATAATCCCAGAGGTTTGGGAGGCTGAAGCAGGAGGATCACAAGTTTGAGGCCAGCCTTAGCAACTTAGCAAAGCCCTAAGCAACTTAGCGAGACCCTGTCTCAGAATAAAAAATAAATTTTTTTTAAAAAGGCTGGGGATGTGCCTAGAATGTGGAAGGACCGGAGTTCGAATCCACAGCACCATGCGATGGATAGAAAGAAAAAGGTAATGTGGCCCTGGGTTCAGTCCCCAGTACAAAAAAAAAGTGCTGGAAGTTCTGGAGGGGCCCAGAGGGCAGAGTCAAGGTCAGGGGCGGCCCATGGAGGCCGCGGGTCCTGCTGATCCCAAGCTGTAGTTCTAGCCCAAACCCTCTGCGGCCCTCAGCTCATACGGCCCCTCGCCCCTCACACTCCACACCCTGAGCGCGGCGTCCCGGGCCTGCCCTGGCACGTCCTCTCCCCTCAGCCCTCAGCCCCCGCCGCAGCCCCCGCCGCAGCCCCCGTGGGTTTCCTGCTCTGGGGCGCCCGACCTGCACCAGCCCGTCTGGGCCAGGCCCCTCCTCTGGATTCCACTGTGCCCCGACCTTGGCTCTGGGGTCTGATTATGCTCCTGTTCCCACACTGGACCGGGGACAGAGGCTGTGGGGCTGTGGCTTCTGGTTTCATCGACAGGAAGGGGGTGTGGGTGAGGGGGCCCGTGGGTAGGTGGGTGAGTGGGTAGGTAGACGGGTGCACAGGTGTGTGGAGGGACGGAGGAAGGGACCGTGGCGTCTTGCTCTCAAGCACCATTGCTTCACGGAGCACCCCACTCAAACCTGGCTTCCCTCCCCAGGCCTGGCCTGGCAGAGTTCCGTCCCCCAGAGCCGCTGAGGCTTCAGAGGAGACAAGCCGAGAGCGTCCTGCCTGGTGGCGAGACCAGCTGGCCTCCTGTTCCCTGGTGCTGGGGTGGAGCCCAGGGCCTCCTGTCGGCCACGCACCTGTGCTGCTGTAGTGGATCTTCCAGCCTGTGTGGTCCCCGGACTCGTCAGTGACAAAGATGATGGTCACCGTGTTGCTCTTTGTTTGGATTCTGTGGGGCAACGTCTTCCCACAGAAAGGGCCATATTCCTCCCGGCCGGTTTGAATCTGAAAAAGGAGAAGCTTGCAGTCCCAGGTCCTGCTGCCCGGGGTCCCGCCTGGGCGAGGGGCACCGGCCCTCAGCAGCTCAGGGAAAGCTGATGGGCAGCCCCGCCCTGGGCAGGCAGCTGTCCCTCCCTCCCTCTGGAGCCAGCAGGCATGGACTTCCATGCAGAGGATACAGGCGACAGGGACTTGGGAGCCGCCCTGTGCCCAGGGAAGATCCAGGCGGGCATGGGGGCTCAGGGACCATACCATGAGGGAGTCGTAGGGGCATGGGGCTTCGGGGTGCGTCTCCACATCGAAGGACCCCACAAAGTCCAGGGTGATGCTGAAGCCCTCCTCCAGGCGGATGCTGTAGGTGCAGCTGGAGCGTTTGGGGTAGGGCCGTGGGTGCTCAGGGCTGCTCAGCTCCCCAGACCGTTTGGTGAAGACCTGGCCCGAGCAGAGGGCTGGGAAGAGGGGAGAGAAGGGTGGGGAGGCCGCGCCCACCTGTCCGCCCTCTTGTGGGACAGGAGGGGGAGCTGCCTCTGGGGAGCAAGTCACGAGGACAGGGGTGTGACGGGACACCTGTGTCCAAGTCCCGCCAGGCCCGCACACAGCAGCCCGAGGCCTGGAGGAAACCATGCACCCACAGGCTGAAGGGACAGTTAGGAGAGGGTCCTTGCCTGGCGGCCTTGGCTGTGTCTGCACTAGGGACAGAAGTTGGCTAGGGACCCCCACCCCACCCAGTCAGGGTCTTGAAGCTGGCGGTGAGGGGCGTGGGGGAGGGCGTTTCCGCCAGCAGGGGAAGCAGGCCCAGAAGGGGCGGCAGGGAGCCTCTCCTGGTTCCCTAGGGATCCAGAAAGCGGAAATGGAGGCTTCCTGCTTCTTGGAATTACGATGCTCATCCCAGGACTCCAAGTGCACCCCCAGGTGGCTCCCACCCCACCTGCAAGAGCAGCCAGGTCGCCTCTCCCTGCCCCCCAGGTCTGCGCGGTAGTGCTGGCTGTTCAGGGAGGTGGAAGTTGACGGTGTCGCCGAGTCCACCTCCTTCCTGAGGACACTCCTGCGGCCCAGGCCCAGGCACAGGCCAGGCTCCACGGCCCAGCAGGTGTGCTGCCCCCAGCCTGCTCCTGGGTGCAGAGAAGGGGTGCTGGCGTTGGGGTGGAGGCTGGTGGGAGGTGGGGGTGTCAACACTCCCTGCTTCCGTGGGGCTGCGCCCTGTGGAGCCGAGGAATGGCCCCAGCACGTGGGGGACAGCTGCCCTCTGGGGGCACCTCCCTCCGTCTGGGCTCCAGGACAGGCTCCCTCAGAGCAGAGCAGGCCCTGAGCTGCCCTGGGACAGGAGCAGGTCCCAGGACTGGCGCTGAGCTCTGGGGATGCAGCGGGGAGGAGGGCGCTCAGGCCCCAGCGAGCTCAGGCAAGCCCCAGCCGGCCTCTCTCTGGGACTCCCTGTCCCATCTCCAAAGTGGGGGCAGCAGGAAGCACCTCTGACAAAGGAGCCCATGGAAGAGCTCCCGCCAGCTGGGCCTCACCCGGCAGCGAGGAGGTCAGAGACAGAGGGAAGAGGGCCAGGCCACACACCACCCTCTGACCTCCCTGACCCTTCACCCCAGAGACACACGGAGCGGGCGGTAGAGCAGGTTTATTATCAGGCCTTGTGGGGTGAGCTGGGCTGTGGGCAGCACCAGCCCAGAGCTGTGGCCCTTGGGCTGCTCCGGCTTCTGACCCACTGGGCTGGGCAGGCGGAGCCAAGGAGGGTCAGAGTCTCTGCTCTGGAAAAGATCAGAGGGTCAGGAGCGGAGTGGGGAGGCGGTCAGAGCCAGCTCCCAGGGCACCGGCCAGTGCTTGGCAGGGAGACAGGAGAGTCAGGGTCTGGGCCGTGGAGACCAAGGGGCCGGGAACAGGTGACTTTGGAGTATGTCCTGCCACCACGCTGAAGTTGGTGGAGGGAAGGGACCCCAGAAGAGCAAGGCCTAAGTCCCCCATGCCCCTGCCCTGGGAGCTGGGGACAGCTTCCCAAGAAGGGACAGTGGCTGTGCCAGGGACTCTCGGAGCCCAGTGGGGACCCAGAGCACAGTGACGACACAGCACATGCTGATGAGCTGGCGAGGGAGGGACACTGGGCCAAGGGCCCAGCGAGGGGCAGAGTCCAGGGAGGAGCCGGTGTGGATGGACAGAGGGAGGGGGTCCGGGGTGCCCTCAGACCCCTTGCAATGGCCTTGAGGACTGGCGGTCCTGGGGCAGAGTGGGCCGGCCCAGTGGCCCCGGCTCACCTGAGCAGGTGCGTTTGTCCGGGTGGAGGACGTAGCCCGCACGGCAGGAGCAGTAGAAGCCCCCCAGGTGGTTGTGGCAGTGGTGGTCACAGGTAGGCTCCTCCCCTGGGGGCTCTCGGCACTCATCGATGTCTGGGGGGAGGGGCCAGGCAGGCGCTCAGGAGGGACGAAGTGGAAGGAGCTCGCGCCTGGCCTGGGACTCGGGGGACCAGCGAACCTGGCGGCTGACCTGAGGGGAGGCTTGTGTGCTGGCCGAGCACCTTGCAGTCACAGTGGGGAGAAGTGAGTGGCAACCAGTGAGGGCCAGGGTGTCCTGCCCAGGTCTGCCCAGCTAGGGAGGGGAACACTCAGCCACCCACCCAGCGGCAGGCCTCATGAGGCGCCACCAAACCCTGGCAGCGGCCTCCTGAACACAGAGCAGTCAAGTTGCCAGCCAGGGGTCACACGGCTGGTCCCTGCAGGGCCTGAAGCTGAAATCTAGTGTCGACTGAAGCCATGCACAGCCGGCCAGTGTGCTGGTTGGAGGCCTCCATTTTCCCATCTGCAGAGGGGCCCTGCGTGCGGATCGCCAGCAGCGATGGGCTCAGTCTGTATGATTGACATGTGCATCGTGGATGATGTCGGCCCAGCCGGGACTCAACCGTCCTGCCGGGGTTGACGAGGATCCGACCCCAGGGGAGGCGGGGAGTCTGCAGGCAGGGCAGGGTTGACCTGGCCCAGCCGCCCGCAGCCCAGGCGGGCCGTCCAGGAGCCCCTCTCGGCTGCTCACCCTCGGCGGCGTAGAAGGCCTCAAAGCCTGTGAAGGGCTTCTCGTTGGAGTAGTCGGAGCGGAAGGTGACGTCCAGGCTGGAGCCTGGGGAGTAGAAGGTGCCGTTGCCGGGCGCCTGCTCGGTGTCCGTGCTCTCCTGTCCGCACAGCGTGGCCAGCACCTTGGTCCCCGAGCTCAGCTGTGGGATCGGGGTCTCAGGGAGGGGAGGGGAGACCCCGGCCTGCCCTCCCTTCTGGCCAAGGCCAGAACCCGCCCCCAGGGGTCCCTCCAGCCTTGGCCAGTCCTTGAAGGTGGCCCTGCCCACAGGAGACGCCTGGTCTGCGCCCAGCTGCACCTTGACGAAGTCATACTCGCAGAGGTAGGAGGGCTCCAGGTGGAAGTGGGTGAAGTAGAGGCGCAGGCGGTAGCCCGGGGGCGCCCGCAGGGCCCAGCGCCGCTCCTCATGGTTGCCATACTCCCCGGGGAAGCCAGGGGATGTCAGGCGCCCGAACACAGGCTCGGGCCACTTGGGGCCCAAGGGCACGGCCGCCGGGCCACCCAGGAGGCCCAGGAGGATCAGTGCCCTGCAGGCAGGGCCGGGGCAACGGGGCCAGCGCAGTGGCCTGGGGGCTTCCGCCCACCGCATGGTGTGGCCTCAGCTGGCTGGCTCTGCAGCCTCCCCCCTCACCTTTGATCTGTTTGCCCAGCGCCTGGACCGCCCTCCAGCCGCCCAGCCCTGGGATTCTGGGAATCCAGACCATGACTCCCCATGACTCCCGCCTGCCCCATATCCAGGCCCGAAGGTCAGGTCACTCCAGGTGCCCCACCTGGGCAGCAACAGCCTGGGGACAAATCTGGGATCTGCCCTTCACCCGTGGCACGTGACCTGGTGACCTGAGAGGTGGACGGGGCTTCTATGATAAGGTGGGCTGGAGAGGAGGTGGAGAAAGCGCGGGCGGGGGACACGTGGGTCCTGAGAGACACCTCAGTCTGCAGAGGAGTCGGGACTCGGGCACCTGGCCCTTCTGGTCGTGTTTAAAAAGTGCTGACCCTCACCCCACACCACCCCAGGAGCGTGATGGAGGGTCCCAGGCCCCATGAGGGCGGGTCGGACGTCCAGAGCCCCAGTTTCCTCACTGCTCAGCTCCTAGAATCCGGGAGCCAGAGAGCCTCATTTCTTATTTTATTTAATTGATTACTTTTTTTTTTTTTTTTTTTTGTAGTACTGGGGATGGATCCAGGGCCTGGCAAGTGCTCTGCTATTGAGCCACATCCCCAGCACTGTGTGTGCGTGTGTGTGTGTGTGTGTGTGTGTGTTAGGGGCACATAACCGCTCAGCCACATCCCCAGCCCTTACTTATATTTTTTAGATGTTGATGGGTCTTTATTTTATTCATTTATTTATATGTGGAGCTCAGAATCGAGCCCAGTGCCTCACACACGCCAGGCAAGCGCTCTGCCACTGAGCCACAACCCAGCCCTCCGCCAGCCCTTTTTATGTTCTACTTGAGACAAGGTCTCACTAAATTGCTTAAGGACTCTGAAAGTTGCTGAGGCCGACTTTGAATGCTGGATCCTCCTGCCTGGTCTCCCGAGCCCCTGGGATTACAGGTGTGAGCTGCTGCGCCTGGCTGTATTTTTCATTTTGAGACTGAGTCTTGCTAAGGTGCTTAGGGCCTTGGGAAAATTGCTGAGGCTGGCCTGCAATTTGCAATTCTCCTGCCTCAGCCTCCTGCGTCGGGCCACCACCCTCTTTATTTTCTACTTTGAGAGACAGTCTCACTAAGTTGTGATGGCTGGGTGGTGGTTATAAACAAAAGCATGCAAGGAAACTCTCCAGCACCTAACAACTTGGTGCTGACTGAACGCGTCCTCGGGCTGGCTGCGGGTGGGGTGCGGGGGGGGCCCGCCTGGCATGCTGGAGCACCGGCTGAGCGGGCACGAAGCCCTGGGTCTGATCTTCAGCACCACAAAAAACACAGTGTGGGAGCAGGGCACCTTGGCCAGCCTGTAATCCCAACAACTCAAGAGGCTCAGGAAAAGCCAGTCTCAGTACCTTGGGGGAGCCCTAAGCAACTTAGCAAGACCCTACCTCTAAATAAAAATAAAAAGGGCTGGGAATGTGGCTCAGTGCCAAAAAATAGAATAAATAAAATGAAAAACAAAAAATAACAGAAAAAAAATAATGAAAAACAAAGTGTCCTCCAAGGACCCAGAGAGATAGATAAAAATTTAGACATTTACATGTGATATTCCAACACAATGGAGGGGAAAATCATGTCCTACAAGGAGAGTAAGAGAGTGGGAGGGGGAAAGGAAAAGCTAACAGGAACTCACACACAAAGGTCAGGAAAAAGGACACCTTGAAACTCTCTAAAGAGCTAGAAGGGTGGTGGACCCCATAGTACCTGTGACTCAGAAGGCTGAGGCAGGAGGATCGTAAGTTTGAGGCCAGCTCAGCAACTGAATGAGACCCTGCCTCAAAATTAAAGAAGAAAAAAGAGGGCTGGGGATGCAGCTAAGAAATAGAGCCTCCCAGTTTCGATCCCCAGTACCCCTCCCACTGCCCAAAAAGGAAAGAGCTGGAAGGTCCAGTAGTCAGCCTCTCAGATGGCCCCTGGTGACTCCTGCCCTCCTGTGGCCTTCCATGCTGAGGCTTCCTGCTGAGGGCCACACACGCCAATGTGGCAGCTTCCACCTGGCTCTTGGGTCACTTGTTGGAGGGAGGTTAGCCCCCATGTTTGAGGTCACCTCGACATGCTCTGGAGAGGTACCCTGGGAGGAGCTGAGGCTTTAGCAGAGCCACATGGTGGGCTGCCCCCCTGAATTCAGGTCCTCCCCACCTAAGGCGTTACCTATCCACCCAGCCTGAAAGTGGGGCAGAACACATCTTCCTAGTATGTCAAGAATGCAGAAGCTTGGTTCCCGCGCCCCTTACCTCAGAAAGTGACCAGGGATGTGCTCCACTGAAACCAGGGAGTGAACCCAGAAATGGGAAGGTGAGGGGCAAGAACAGGCTCCGCCTGGGGAGGGGAAGGCTGCACAGAGTGTCTGGGAGAAGGAAAACGACAAGGCACCGGTTGAGTCCGAAGGTTGAAAATGGAGCTTTAGACAAGTGCGAACGGTTTGGGGCTGATCAGTGAGGAACTGATTACAAACAGGAAACGAAAACTGACCAATGGCGACCTCCTGGGAGAACAAGCAGCTGCGCAGGTCGAGGCCACGGAGTTCCCGCCTTGTCTCAGCTGGGAGTGGTGTCTAGTCACTGTCAAAGTGCTCACGCTGAACGACCCGCTGCTCCGGACTGTGATGGAGTGTAAGGGTGGGGGGCTAGGATGGAAGCCCTCCCTTGCCCTAGCCAAAGCGAAGGAATTGCGGCTTGAGCCGGGCACGTGGCTCACACCTGTAATCCCAGGGGCTCCGGAGGTTGAGGCAGGAGGATCTCGAGTTGAAGGCCAGCCTCAGCAATTTAGCAAGGCCCTAAGCAATTCGGTAAGACCCTGTCTCTAAATAAAATACAGAAAAGGGCTGGGGATGTGACTCAGTGGTTCGGTACCCCTGGGTTCAATCCCTGGTACCAAAAAAAAGAGAGATTATGCCTAACACAGGTAAGTCCAGAAGAGCCACGTGAGCATGCTATTTAGAGACAGGGAGACGAGAAACACACAAACCAACCACACTATTGCGGACACGGAGCCACAGCGAAGCCTCCTGGTCTGGTGTTTCTCGGGCACCACGCCGTTCTGCCCTGACACCAGCTGGCGCTACCTGGAGATGGTGCCACATCCCCCAGGGTAAGGGCTCAGTCCCCCAAGACTGGCCCCCCTCTGATGTCAGTCGCATTTCTGGCCAACCTAGTGTAAAGCAGAGGTTCCCTTGGGAAACCCTGAGTCTCAACAATTCGCTAGGATGGCTCACAGAAGGCAGGGAAGTGCTGACCGATGTGGAAGAACAGCACGCGCAAGGCTCCGCCCCTCACTCACCTGGGGAGTAGAGAACCTGGAAGCGCATCAGATCTCTGCTCAAGAGTGCTTATGCTGGGTGGGCACGGTGGCGCACACCTGGAATCCCAGTGGCTCGGGAGGCCGAGCAGGAGGATTGCAAGTTCAAGGCCAGCCTCAGCAAAAACGAGGCTCTAAGCAACTCAGTGAGACCCTGTCCCTAAATAAAATAAAACATAGGGCTGGGGATGTGGCTCAGTGATTTAGTGCCCCCTATAATCCAAGGGACTGCAGAGCCTGAGGCAGGAGGACCTCCAGTTTGAGGCCAGTAGGGCAATTTAGACAAAGTCTGCCTCAAAATTAAAATAGCTGCGTGCCGTGGCACAGAGCTACAATTCCAGCTGAGACAGGAGGATCACAAGTTCAAAGCCAGCCTCAGCAGTTTAGCAAGGCTGTAGGCAATTTAGCGAAAGAAAAAGGGCTAGGGATGTGGTTCAGTGGTTCAGGGCCCTGGATCCAATCTCTGGTACCAAAATAAACGGGTCTAGGGATGTAGCTCAGTGGGTTCAGTTCTTGGTACCGAAAAAAGAAAGAAACAAGAAACAATTAACAAACAAAAACCCTTTAAAGGTGTTTACAAAGCCTAAACTCCGGCAGGGGAGGCTGTAAATTCTGTCCCTCTAATCTTCCGATGACCAGCTGGGGGTGGAGGCTTCCTAATGGCCCTACCCTAACGCACCTCATTAGCATAATCTCAGGTGCCATTAAAAGGAGCCAGTTAAGAATGCTTAAAGATACTAGTTATCAGTCAGGAAATGCCATGGGACTCTGCCAGAAATTGGAGACAAAGACCAAATGTATTTGATTTTACATCACAGAAGATAAATTCCAAAATAATCAGCTCAAAGAGATAAGAGACCACCTCCAGCCAAGGGCAAGAGCACTATTTTTCTTCCAACAAGCCAGAGAATGATTTGAATCCTTCCACCAGGGGCGTAGCTAATTGAGAAAAAAATTTGCTGGGTGCCTGTAATCCTAGTGATTCAGGAGGCTGAGGCAGGAGGATTGCAAGTTCAAAGCCAGCCTCAGCAATTTAGCGAGGCCATAAGCAACTTAGAAAGACCCTGTCTCAAAATAAATAAAGCAGGGCATGGTGGTGCATGCTTGTAATCCCAGCGACTTGGGAGGCTGAGGCAGGAGGATCTTGAGTTCAAAGCCAGCCTCACAATTTAGTGAGATTCTGTCTCTAAATAAAATATAAAAAAGGGCTGGGGATGTGGTTCAGTGGTGAAGTACCCCTGGGCTCAATCCCTGGTGCCAAAAATAGAACTCCAGGTGGGATTGACTGGGCCATTTGTGGCCTCTTCACAATTGCTGGGACCTTGGGGGACTCAGGTCCCATTCTCACCAAAACTGCAGCTGCTCCAGCCGATGGGCCCTTATGTGCGTGCTGCCCACCCTGGGGCGGGGCCCAGGGCTGGACCCTGACGACGCCCCTCCGAGGTGGGCAGTGTGGGTCACCCCATGCCACTGCAGGGGAGTCTGCCCCTGGGCTTCCCCACCCAGGCAAGGCCGTTTCTGCCTTGGGCTCCCCTCTCCTGGCTCGGCAGGCGCGCTAGCACTCTTGGGGCCGGGGGTTGAGGACTGAGCCAAGGGCACTCCGCTCTACCACTGCGTTGCGACCCCCAGTCCTTTAATTCAGAACCCCCAGATCTTTGGGGCCCAGGGTTGGTCCCACTTTTTCCCACAGCAGCAACCCCTGGCTGGGTCACCCTTGAGATGGGGCTGCCTGGGGCCTAATCGGTGGAGTGGGTCTGAGCGGGCCTCCCTACCAGGAGCCCTGGCCGGCAGCAGTGGGGTGGCGGGCTCATAAGGGTGGCTGCCTGCTTGGGGACCGTGTGGACTTCGGCACTCAACAGAAAGCAAGTGCCAGCCGCCCTGACCACCAGTGGCTGGGCCCTGTGGCCAAGGCTGTCCCCTGGCTGCACTGGGGCCTCCCCGAGAGTGGGGGACCCCAGGGCAGACCCCGGCTCTGGCCTGCTTCTAGGATCGCCTGGGACCAGGGGGGAGAGGGGAGGCTGGACTGCGCTCAGACCTGCTGTGGGGGTTGAAGGTCTGAAGGTGCTCAGAGCCCAGTGGGCTAATGGGGGTGGGAGGAAAGCAGGGTGGGCACAGCCCAGAGATGGGCAGTGGCCTGGGGCAAGTCCGTGGTAAAAACTGGACCCTAGCTTACCACCCCATCCTTCCAGATGTCCAGAATCGCTCCTGTCAACTCAGGGCTCTACGGTGGCTGCCCAGGGAGGCGATTTCAGTGCCACCCCCAGCGGGGGCTTATTTATTCGCTTATCCCCAATTTTCTTGTTAGTCTCTCCCCCAGACCCATCCCTGACCTGGCTTTTGCCGAGGCTTTTTCAGGCCATTCCCCAGAGCTGGGTGGGGGTCAGGGCCCTCCCCTTCCCAAATCTGCACCTGACCCTAAGCCCCTCCTGGTGGCTCGTATCCAGTAAGCCCCTGTCCTGGCAAGCAGGAGGTGAGGTGCCGGGGACACTGAAGGCCACAGGTTCAGTACCTTGGAGAGGGAACAGCCCTGTGCCCTCCCACCCCTGCACTCTCAGCCCAAACCCCTGGAGTGGCTGAATGTTCCAGAAGGAACTCCAGGTTGGGGGTGGGGAGGGGTGTTCGACTCAGGCTTGCGCCCAGAACCTGGCCAACTTCCTGATGTGCATAACTGAGCTCAGGTAACTGAGCTCTGGCCACGTTCCAACCAGCCCCCTTGGGTCACACCCGGGTGCACAGGAGGAAGTGTCATCCTGTGAGGCTGGAATCGACTACTCCAGGGCAGCCCCAGGAGGCCAAAGCCCCTGCAGCAGCCCCATCTGGGTCCTGTCAGCCCCAAGGTCCTGGCCCCAGGGGTGTGAGCCTGGGGCCTTGAGGATAAGGGGTCCAGGGGCTAACCAGCTTCCTAGGACAGACTTGGGGCTGGTTTGGTGACTGCTGTGTCCCTGTGTGCCAGAGGTCAAGGAAAGGACCCAGTGTCCCAGTGGGGGCAGGGCATGCAGACCCTCACTTCTGGGCGCACCCAACACCTGCAGAGGAGGCTCCTGCTGGACTGGCGAGGGTCAGGGCACACAGTCGCACACTTTGTTATAAATACACGTGTTTGCTGGGGGCGGGAGGGCTGGGTCGGTGCTGTACAGAGCTGGTATAGGCTTGGGGCTGAACGCCGGAGACAGACACGCAGTCCGCCCAGCAGGGCAGGCCAGGCGGCATCCTGGGGCCTCTGACACTTGGTCCGTGGGCGAGAGCTGGCAGGGGGTCTGGTCCAGGGCTGGCAGGGCCTGGGCACGCTGGAGCCTCCCCCCTCCAGGCCAAGGTCCTGGGTGGCACGGCAGTGGCCCCGGGGCTCAGCGCACGTCGTTCAGGGCCTGGCAGGACACGAGGGCAGTCAGAGGACACTCGGGCTGTGTGGGCACAAGAGGCCCCGGGCGCCCAGCTGCGGCGGCGGCTCACCTTGCGGGCGAACTCGGGCAGCACGAAGGCGGCACGGTGCACGTCGGCGTTGTAGTACTTCAGCTCCATCTGCTCCACCTGCGCCTGCGTCAGCCGCTGCACGGGCTCCCGGAAGTCGGTGCTCTGGGCCCGGACAGAGGGCGTCAAGGCGGGCTCCCGCCCCCCACGCCGCCCCGGGGCAGCCCCAGCTCACCGGGTTCTTGCTACACAGCATGAAGCCGATCTGGCCGCTGGGGTAGGTGGGGATGGTGCAGTAGGCGTAGGCCACCACGGGGAAGAGCGACTTGCAGAACTGCCGCATCTCCTTGATGAGGTCCAGGTGCAGCCACTGGCACTCGCCTGGGGGGGCCACAGGTCAGCCGCAGGCCGCCACCCCGCCCGCCCGCCGCCCTGGCAGCGCTCACCCTGGCAGCACAGGATGCCGTCCTCCTTGAGCGCGGTCTTCATGAGCTGGTAGTAGGATTCCTTGAAGAGGCTCTCCGCAGGGCCTTCAGGGAAGAGGGGTGACCGCACACGTGCTGAGATCTCGGGCCACCCCCGTCACCCTACTGCAGACCCACGCGGCTGCCCAGAGGGAGAGCTCACATTTGAACCCTGGTCTGTGGGATTCAGGACCCAGCCAGGCGTGGCACTGCCCGCTGCCCCAGTATGTGGAGGGCCCCCCACCTAACCCCATTCCCGGGGGGTTCTTGTGGTCAGGAAAACACCCTAGGCCTTGGTTCAAGCCTGGCACCCATTGTCCACCCCAGTGTTGGCCAGTCAAGGGCAGAAGGGAGGCCAAAGAAAACACTGGGCCCTCAGTGGGCCAACGTCAAATCCCCACTCTCAGGTCCCCAGACTTGTGAACTTGGGGTCATTCCCACTCCTGTCCTGAGTCCTGTTTGAGGAGGGTGGCAACTGATGAGGGAAAAGAACAGCCCTAGTCTCAGGGGCCTCCTGTCCTCCACTCAGGGAGGCTGGCTTTCCCAGGTGCAGGCGGGTGTGGAGGCTCAGTCCTGCTCACCCATGGGGTCTGAGGAGTCTGTGATGATAACGTCGAAGGCGTCTTGGTTCTGTTTCATGAACTCAAAACCGTCGCCCACGTGCAGGGTCAGCTTTGAGCTGGAGTAGCCAACAGCCATGCTCGGCAGGAACTTCTTAGAGACCTGGATGACATCCTGAGGAGACAGGAAGGAACAGGTGGGCCACAGCAGTGGGCTCGGAGCCAGGCAAAGGGGGCTCCCAGGGTGCGTCTGGTAGCCTGGTCACCTTGGACAAGCCCTTCCTCTTTGGAACCTCAGTTTCCACATCTTTAAAATAGGGAGCACTCTGGTACACAGTTCCTCATGGGAACAGGGTGCTGCTCTTGCCTCGAGCTCAGATCTCATCTCCCATATCCCTGTCCCCTCCCCACAGACCAACTACCCCAGCTGCACAGCTTGCTTCCCCTTTCCTGCTCCAGGGTTCCAATGCCAGCCTCCGGTGGCAAGCCCTGCCTGTCTCCGCCCTGCCGGCTGCTTCTCACTCAGCTGGGTGCCGCCTCCTGGAGGCCTGTCCTGATGATTCTCGCTCTTGGGCCTGTGCCTACCTGCCTCCTCCTCACTCCCTGGCCCTGTCAAGTCTTATCAGGTCACCCTTTGAGGTCTTCTCCAACTTGTAACATCAGCACCAAGGGTAAGGGACATCCCTGTCCACCACTGGATGCCAGTACCTCCAGCAATACCTGGCAGTCAAAGAGCACTAAAAACAGGCTGAGGATAAAGGGCAGGGTCCTAGTAATGGGAAGCATCCCTGAGCCTTACCTGGGACTTGATCTACAAATCAGCTCTTATCCTACCAAGAACTGGCATGGTGGAGCACTTCGTGCCCAGCAAGGTGCAGCCCGTGCTCAGGCCGGGGCAGAGCTGGGGGCAGGGGCAGGCGCTCACTCACCTCGTCAATCTCACACTGGACCACAGACTCCACCGACGGGTGCTTCACCACCTCCCGCAGGACACCCCCATCTCCACCTCCAATGATCAGCACCTGGTGGGGACAGGGAGAGGCAGAGCCCTTGCAGGTCTGGCTGAACGCTGAGCAGGGCCACTCTACAGAACCATCTGGAGCAGGGGGTTCTGAGCTCTGCTGAGCCACAAGAAATGCCTTGCAGTCTCAACAACCTGGCCCAGAGGGTCCCCCTTTTCTGGAAGCCCCTCCCAGGGTTACTCTGCGCTTCAGGCCTCAGGGGGACTGCTTCTCAGAGGCCATGTCAGCCCCCGACCGCCCAGGGACTCACTCGGCCTCGCTGGCCCTTTCTCTGACAGGCCTTTAGCAGCATGGGCCAGGCATGCGCATGTCTGGGGCCTCCTCCAGCCCAGCCCTGCTCCTCAGAACTCAAGGCTGACTCTGGGTCGGAGCAGGGTACCTTTTGGGGGTTAGGATGGCTGCAGAGAGGCAGGTTGGCTATCATCTCTTGGTAGGAGAACTCGTCCCTCTCCGTGCACTGGATGACGCCATCCAGCACCAGCACGTTACCGTAGGTCTTACTGCGGATGGAGTGACAGTCGGGGGCCTGAGTCTTCTGGGGTGAGGGAATGTGCCCCAACCCCGCCACAGGGTCTCGGGGGTAAGTAGAGAGGGTGACACGTGGCGAGGATGGCAGGCCGGCCCACGGGTGGAGGCTGGGGTGGGACTCGGGGTCTCCTCGGCTGACGTGTCCCGGGACTGACACGTGGAGCGCGGCGCACACTCCGGCTGCCTCCTGCCCAAGCCCTGCCTGGACCGCCTCCCCCAGCCCTGGACACGGTGCACGGCGGGGAGGGGATCCCGGCAGGAGCCCGGCCTAGTTCCTAAGAACTTCTGACAGTTCTGCAGGGGGCGGGCGGGAGGCAGGGGCGCTCGGGGCGTCGGGAGGAGGGAGGCAGGACAGCGCTTCGGCCAGAAGAGGGGGTGGCTGGGCTGGAATGAGGGCAGGACGAGGGCCGGCGGGGGTCACGGCTTGCAGGGGTCCCGGGGCCGGGCAGCTGCGGTCTGGCTGAGAGCCGGTGCGGTACCTGCGGAAGACAAGGATATCCTGGTACCGCGAGCGCCGGTGGTGGAGCAGCTGCTCCACCTGCAGCGACAGGGCCTGGCCAGGCCACAGGCTGCACGTCTCGCGGAACCAGCCCTCGCGGATGGCAGCGGGGCCGGGGGCGGCTGGGCCGTCGGGGCCGGGCTCCATTGCGGGCGGCGCGGGGCGCGGGCCCGGGACTGCAGGCCGCGCGGAGCCGCAGCACAACAGGACCAGCTCCGCCCGCCGCCCGCGCCGCAACCTAACCCGGCCTGAGGGGCGGGGTCTGCCGGTGGGGGCGGAGCCCCAACCCTCCAATGGCGAAGCGGGAGCGGGCCCGCGGCGAATCCGCGGCGCAGCCTCGCCGGGCGCTCATTGGCAGCCAGTCCGCAGCGCGCCGCCGATTGGCTGAGGCGCGCCGTCCGTCGGCAACAGCACGATAGTGCGGCCTGCTCCGGGGCCACGTGGGGCCGAGCCGGGGCTGCGGTCGGGCGGTCCCGGTCGCGGGCGGGTTCCGGGGCGGGCTACGCGGGCGGAAGGGGTCCGGGGTCCCTCCTCCGGCCTCGCGCAGGCCAGTCCCTGCTCGCTTGCAGGGGTCCGGAGGGCCAAGGCCGCCCGTCCAGGCCCGGAGCTGCAGCGGGCCTCCGGAGGGGAGGCTCTGGGACCTGCAGGCTGGGGCTCCAGGCCTTGGACAGCAGAAGTGGGCGCGGGTGGCTACATTGTCAGACCTAGGGTTATGATGTTGCGCCGCGGCGGGAATAGAATGTATCTCCCCGCGTCCGCAGGTTTGGTTCTTGGTTGGAGTAACAGATCCCGTGGTTAGTTGGGGCGCACTGAAGATTTTGTTTTCATTTGAAAGGTTCATCACAGCCTGAGACTTGAATTTAGCCATTTCCCCTTGGAGTCTCTGAGTCTTGAGCCGATGAGTTCTTTTCTAAATGAATTTCTAAATTTACTAGGAGCGTCCATGACCCATGCATATTCAGCATCAGAAAAGACTGGCAGCTTTTTTCTTTTTGACACACTGGGTCTTGCCCTTTGAAGGGTGGGCGGGGATATACTGTTTTTATGAAAATGTCAAGGAACTCCTCAGAATCGCATTAAGCATGCTAATTACCAAATATTAAATGCTAATTGCTCTGTGCGCAGTTCGAATGCCAAGGAAGGAAATGCTTCTTGGTGACAGCGTCAGTGATGTTTTTTGACTGACGTTTTATAACCTACACCTGGAGTGGGAGCAAGTTCCCTCCCTTTGCTAGGCAAGCACTCTCCTACTGAGCTACATCCCTGCCTTTTCTATTTTAAGAGAGGGTCTTGCTAAATTGCCTAGGCTGACGTGGGACTTATGATCCTTCTTGTTCGGCCCCCAGGGTAGTTGGCATTACAGGTGTGTGACACCATGACCTGCTTTCCCTGTCTGAAACCAGGATGAAGGGCACAAGGTTGTGTATCAATAGGTGCAGTCTTGGGGCATTATGTGTCTTATGTGCATTATGGGCTGAATTTGGCTTCTAGAGGGAGGGGTAAGCCAAGATAGTTAAAGAAGTGCTAGGAGACTCCCTGGGGCTGTGGCACTCCTCTGTAATCCCAGCAGCTCAGGAGGCTGAGGCAGAGGGATAGAAAGTTTGAGGCCAGCCTCAGCAAGTTAGCGAGAACATCTCATTAAGATGAGATGTAATAAAAAATAAAAAGGGGTGGGGATGTGGCTCAGTAGTAAGGTGCCTATGGGTTCAATTCCAGTACTCCCCTCCAAAAAAACAAAAACAACAACAACAAAAAACTGCTAGGATACAGTTCCCATGGAGCTGTTTAAGAACCTAAGGGTAAGGTGGAATCACGCTGCCCTGTCAGTCCAGTCTGTACTTGGGTCAAGGTATCTGTGTAGCTCATTCTTCCATCGAGACAATCTGGCTTCTGGGCTGCAGTTGCCAGTTTCCTTGTGTGTATCCTGAGCCAGACTGAGCTCCAGGAGGCTAGGTGTGTGTCTAGCTGGGAGGTCCGGGATGATGGGCTGAGCGAACGTCAGAGGCCCCGAACCCTGCGGGCCAGCTGTCTTGGTTTTCTATCTAGACAGTGCGCAGCTGAGCCCAGCCCACCCCTGCTACAAGCTGACCAAAGCTGCCCCATGTGGATCCTCGAGGGAGACTGTGAGTGACATCCTTTGCCCTCCTGTGGAGCCCTGGCCTTCAGGCTAGAGTGTGCAGGAGTTGCACACACTTTTCAGGTTCAAGAAACAAAGGTCTTGGAAAAGCTATTGGCTAAGTAGTCCCTAAATGTAGGGCACCAGATGCCACTCACTCCAGATCACTCTGGATCACTCGGAAAACCTGTGGTTCTGCCGTGAGCAGCCTCGCTCCCACCTGAACCACACTGATGCTGACAACCAGGAGAAACCAGATGCCTCCTGAGATGTTCCCCCAATTCATGAGCACGTGAACTCATTTCCCGTGAGTGGTAAAGCATTGCTTGCCATCTGGTGGGGTCACTGTCGCAACTCCTAAGAAGCAGTGATGGCTTTAAAGAGGGGAGGGGAGACCATGGCCACTGTCCAAGGCGATGGTTTCAGAGGGGATGCCACCAGGTGTCCCGTCCTGGAGAGATTTGTTGGGCAGTTGGCACTTGAGAGTCATTTTAAAATCCTATGTTCAGCCAGGCAAACGGCTGTGGCTGAGTGGGAACAAATTTGGCCATTACGTGGTAGGGCTTGGTGGAAACTGCTTCTGGCAAGTTGTCTGCACACCAGGAGCAGCGGCAGAGCCTCATGGTTGTCCCTGAGCAGCTCCTGACGGGAGCACCACCCTGCACGCATACCTCCTTGGTTGTGGCGTGCTCATCCCTAGACCAAGGCTCCGCTGTCCCCTCAGCCCCCAGGTGCTCATCCCCACCCCGTGTCTTCCAAGGACCAGCACCACTTTGGCGACTCCCATATGGTTGCTGACTTTTTATTCTGCAAAAGGGACGTTGAAAAGGACCTGGCCAGGGGCGGTGGTGCACACCTGTGATCTCAGTGACTTGGGGGGAGGCAGGAGGATCCCAAGTTTGAGGCCAATCTGGGCAACCTAGTGAGGCCCCGTCTTAAAAACAAAGGACAACCCTCCTACTGCCTGCGGCGCCACCTTAGAACAGCAACACTGTCACAAGACAAAACCAGCAAGGAGACCTTTCAAATAAAGGACCAGGAACCACTTTAACTCAGAGACTTCATTCATCTGACAGTGGCGAGCCTGGTCCCCAGCCAGGTCCCGGCTGCCTGATCCCCTTGGTCTGGGTGCCAGACTCGGCCTTCCTCTTGCTCCATGGTCCTGGCCTCCCAGGTTCTCCGGATGCCGTCCTTCACTCCACACAGTCCAGATGCCTCCTTTATGAAGCCTGCCTCCTTAGGCCGTCCTCAGTAAAACCCATTTCTCACTTTCAAAAACGTCCATCTGTCCATTTTACCCAGTGGAGACTGCCATTTTTTGGCAGAGGCTACTCTTTGTTTTTCAATGTCTTCTTTTTTTTTTTTTTAATTCTTTTTTATTGTAAACAAATGGAATACATCTTGTTTCTCAGTTTGTACATGAAGTAAAGGCATACCATTTGTGTAATCATACATTTACCTAGGGTGATAGTTTTTGATTCATTCTGTTATTTTTTTCTCCCCCCCCACTCCTCCCACCCCTCTTTTCCCTCTCTACAGTCCTTCCTTCCTCCATTCTTGCCCCCCTCCCACCCCCTATTACGTGTCATCATCTGCTTATCAGCGAGATCATTCGTCCTTTAGTTTTTTGAGATTGTCTTATCTCACTTAGCATGATATTCTCCAATTTCATCCATTTGCCTGCAAATGCCATAACTTTATTATTTTTATGACTGAGTAATATTCCATTGTGTGTGTATATATATGTATATATATATATATACCACAGTTTTTTTTATCCATTCATCAATTGAAGGACATCTAGGTTGGTTCCACAGTCTGGCTATTGTGAATTGAGCAGCTATGAACATTGATGTGGCTGTATCTCTGTAGTATGCTGATTTTAAGTCCTTTGGGTATAGGCCGAGGAGTGGGATAGCTGGGTCAAATGGTGGGTCCATTCCAAGTTTTCTAAGGAATCTTCACACTGCTTCCAGAGTGGCTGTGCAGCCCCACCAACAATGTATGAGTGTACCTTTTTCCCCACATTCTCGCCAACACCTCAGTGTCTCCTTTTTACCAAATTTTGTACTCAGAATTCTAGATTTTTTTGGTGGGCAAATGGATGACTGAAAAACTGACATTTCTCAGGATCCTTTGCTGTGGCCATGTGACTGAGTTCAGGTCAATGGGAAGTGGGGAAGGCTGGCTGCCCTCCGCTCTCTTCCAGCTGACTGGAATGAGGACGTGATGGCTGGAGTCTCTGGGTGGAGAGTCCCATGTTCAGACTGAGGCTGGCTGGACAAGAAAGGGCACTTTCATGAGCCACCACGCTGCCTCTGGACAAACCTTATTTACAAAGGAAAGAACATCCTCATTCTTATAGTTTGGCTTTCTGTCACTCTCAACCATCCTGGTCCTAGCTGACCCAAACCCCACCCGTCTGAAGACAGAGCTGCTTTCTGCTGCTCTCTTTGACAAGGAAGTTCTGCTCTGTTGGGCCACGACACAGTGAGGTCTGATTTGCCTGGCACCTACCCAGCCTGGGGCTATCATATAGCTGGCCCTCTCAATAATTTGTGAGATAAATTTCAAAGAAAAGGGTTCCTAATTTAAATATTTGTGAAAACAAAAATAATGGTGTTCTGCACTTAGATTTCATAGTCTCTCAGGAGTAAAATAAAATGGAATTCTAAAGAAATAATCGTTTTGGTCACAAATTAGGTTCAATGTTGCATTAAGAGTAGTACAGAGCTAGGGATATAGCTCAGTTGGTAGAGTGCTTGCCTTGCATGCACAAGACCCTGAGTTCTAATCCCCAGCACCACAGACACACAAAAGAAGTACAAAACAGGTGTGGTGGCGACACCTGTAATCCCAGCTGCCTGGGAGGATCACGAGTTCAAAGCCAGCCTCAGCAACTTAGCAAGGCCCTAAAGCAACTCAGCGAGATCTTGTCTAAATTAAATACAAAGAAGGGCTGGGGATGTGGCTCAGTGGTTAAGCACCCCAGGTTCAATCCCCAGTACCAAAACAAAACAAAAAACCAAACAAACAACAACAAAAACAAATGGAAACCTACATATTTAATTACAAGGGTTGGACTCAGAATGAGAAAAATCTTGCAGAACAAACTTTAAGGGTGAAAAGCAATAAACTTAAAGCCAAGTCTGCAAACTAAAAAGTATGGGCTGGGGTTGTGGCTCAGCGGTACAGCACTTGCCTGGCATGTGTGAGCACTGGGTTCGATTCTCAGCACCACATATAAATAAATAAGATAAAGGTCCATTGATAACTAAACAATATTTTAAAAAAAAATATATGGGAGACTGGATTCAGGACCCATTGAAGACACTGAAACATGGAGAGGCAATGGTGTACCGCTTAGAAACACACCCTAGTGCAGGTCTGAACCCAGGACCTCCGGAATGCTGGGCATATGCTCTACCACTGAGCTGTGTCCCCAGTCCATCTTGCATGCCTTAAATCATTTCCAGTTTACTGATAATGCCTAATTTATGTAAATAAAAGCCCACTGTTCAGTATGGGTGTGATTAAAAAATTATTTTCTATCTCAGGCTGGCTGAACCCATGGACATGGAACCTATGGATATGGAGGGCACCTCCACAGCTGTGTATCTGCACACACAGTAAAAAGCCCACGAGGAAACACACCACATTGCCGGATGATTAAACTTCTTGTTTGCATTTTTCTGTGCTTCCCACACTTCCTCTGTTAAACGTGCTTTTCTCTTCTTTTGCAGTGCTGGGGACTGAATCTAGGGCCCTGCACATACTAGGCAAGAGCTCTACCACTGAGCGACACCCACAGCTCAATGTTATTTCTTTTATTATCAGGAAAAGACAAAGATTCTCTTTTTTCCTTTTTTCAAGGAAGAGAGAAGAGTCAGGTTCTCCAGAAGCCACGCTGGCTCAAGGCACTGCAGCACCTCTTCCCTACAGTGCGCGTCACGCGGCTTTGTCTACATCATCCCAAAGCCAGGCGGGGTCGGAAGCCCAGGGAGCCTCCTGCGGTGAGCGAGCACCTCACTCTTCTGAGTCACAGGTGTTCTTCTGTGTTACTCCCTTGGGTGGTTCTGGCTTTTTCTAGAAATCACAGTGACCGCCAGGGCACACTCCTCTCTCACAGACAGCTGAGGGTGGGGGTGAACAGGACAGCAGCCAAGGAAGAGTCAGGAACCAGCTTTCTTCCAGTAGGAATTAGTTTTAATGGTTTAAAAATGAGTTTGTACAAAAGCAGCACCACCATTTGGTGCTTCCAGTTCCTGGGGTCCCAAGGGTCTCTTCCAGCACTATCTCTTTGGCCAGTTGTGCCGAAAGCCTCTGCAGAGACAGAAGGAAGACAGAGTTACTTCATCCACAGTGGCTGAGTTGGGTTTCAGCTGCATTATAAAAACATAACCCTCCAGAACACAGAACTGAAGAATGGTTTGCTTGGATCTTGGGGACTGAGCTGGACAGCAGCGGTGGCCGGGGCAGTGTGGTGCCCACGGGGTTGGCTGAGGTCCCAAGCAAAATGTTTCCTGTGCTGTGCCTTCGTGGGGGAGGGGTGACCTCAGGTGCTGCTCTAGTGTCATCTGGACTTTATGCTCTTATCTATGACATTCTTCAGCAATGACAACCCACATTTGCTGATCTTTTTCTTTTCTTTCCTAGGCTGACCTAGGAAAACTTCACACATACTTGCTCTGAGGTGACCTCAGGAAACAACAATAACGGGAAAGAGCAAAGAATGAGGGGTCTGAGTGCAGGGTGCAGGGAGAGGCCAGGTGATATGTGGCACGCAGGACATCGCATCCCCTCCTGCTTTCCAAGTGACAGAGAGAAACCCGGTTGTGGAGAGGGCCTCTGCTCTTCCAGCCCAAGCCCTCTGAGCTCTGCTCTGCTGCTGTCCCCAAGTGAACAGGACAGGTGCTTTTCTGCTGGGCTCCCAGGGCCTGTGGGCCTGGCCACTTCCACATACCTGTCTGATTTTCCAGTTGGAAAGGACATGCTTTTGTTTCCCACTGACTGTTTAAGCTTTTTGGCTGCAACGCCCCTCTGAAAAGATAAGACATGTTTAAGGTAGGGGACAACCCTGACCAGCAGGCAGAGTACCAAGCTCAAGCAGCTGGGGAGCCCTGAGTTTCCAGCAGTGGGTGACCTCTGTGCACCTTCAGAAGGCAGAGCTCAGGTAGAAACAGGAGGCTCCACAGTCCCACTCCCACATGCCAGCCCTGCTGGGCCTGGACCCCACGTGGGGTACATGTAGGCCATGCTGGCGTTTGAGGTGGTGCTTCTGACCTGCAGCTAGAATTCCCATGACTACCCGGCAGGGTGGTGCACGCCTGTAATCCCAGCAGCTCAGGAGGCTGAGGCAGGAGGATCTTGAGTTCAAAGCCAGCCTCAGCAACTTAGCGAATTAGCAACTAAGCAAATTAGTGAGGCTCTGTCACAAAATAAAATATAAAAAGGGCTGGGGATGCAGTTCAGTGGTTAAGTGTCCCTGGTCCCCGCCCCCCCCCCCAAAAAAAAAAAAAAAAAAAAGAATTCCTATGGCTGCAAAGAGAAAATGCCTTTAAAAGCTGCGTGCCGGGGCTGGGCTAGAGCGCTTGCCTAGAATGTGTGAGGCACTGGGTTCCATCCCCAGCACCACATATACAAATAAATAAAAAACAAAACAAAACAACTGTATGCCAGCTTTTATAGACACTTAAAAAAAAAAAAAAAAACTGCTGAAACAGTTGATAGGTCCTGTCTACACTGGGAAAAAAGTGAGTTAGGGAAAAGATACACAGAATAAGAGGATTCCTAGATGGAGCTTCCTCTCAGCAAAGGTGGAGGTCAACACTGAGGCCGTGGGTGAGCCACAGCGCTCCTGGGCGGGCCTTACCTTGCCGGACACAGCTGGCTTATTTGGGTCAAACTGGGAGGAAGGTTTGGGTTTGCTGTCTCCTGCAAGGTAAGAGATGAGGCCAGTGCTGAGTCAAGAGCTGACACACGACAGCTGGCAACCGTGGGCAGGGCCCAGGTTCCCAAGTGCTGGTGCCAGCCTGCCACCTGCTGTGTGGTGACGTAAGTTAGTTTCCAATCACCGCTGCTGAGACCAGGCTTAGTTCTCACGGACCTGTTTCCAGGCTGGCAGGGGTAGGTGGCTCTTTTTACATCAATATCCAATGCCATGGTTAGTGACAGGGGCTCCTGATGAAGTCCCGTGTGGACTGTCCAGGTTTCTTGCTTCTGCAAGAGCTGTTGCCCGGAGGCAGCTAGAGGGTGGGGCCAGCCACGTGGAGCCCCTTCAGAGCAGACTCTGGGCTAAGGAGCCAGGTGTTCAGGCTTCAGGTGTTTTCAATCAACAATACCTGTGTGTGCGTGTGCATGCACGTGGGCACAAGTGACTTCGAAGAAGGACAGAGCTATTGGTCACACGGAGGGCTGAGAGCTAGCTCTGGGGAAAGGGGCCATGGCCACATCCTGGGTGGGGCTTGCTGTGCCTAAGCTGGGCCTCTTCACTGGACAGTTTCCTCTCACCTCGCATGGCCAGAGAGATGTCCCCAAAGGGGCCCCAGTCCTGTCCTCACCAGCAAAAGCCTTGAAGTCCGACTGGCTGTAGTCAAAAGGGGTAAAATCTTTTTCTGGTGGATCTGTGTACTTTGGCTTCTTGGAAGTCCTGAGTCGTTTCTTCTCCTGTCTCTGCTCTAGGGTCCTTGGGTCACTTGTTGTCCGCTCTCTCTTCTTAGCAGCATGCTCTAG
This sequence comes from Sciurus vulgaris, assembly GCF_902686455.1. Classification (NCBI taxonomy): domain Eukaryota; kingdom Metazoa; phylum Chordata; class Mammalia; order Rodentia; family Sciuridae; genus Sciurus; species Sciurus vulgaris. The sequence goes on from NC_136461.1 coordinate 7,681,949, forward strand.
CTGCGGGGTGAGCACACCCGGGGAGGGAAGCAGGAAGGGCTAAGAGGGAAAGACCTGCCACCTCGTGACAGGTGAGGCGGGCCTACCCGAAGTGCCTGGGCCACCTGTGTGGTGGCGCTTGGATATGTGGGGAAACACCCACACATTATGTAATTAGGTAACTCAGGATGGGGCCCAAGTCTAAACACCAAATTCATGTGCGTTTCCTTTTCCTTTTCTGCAGGGGGCAGAGAGCCCAGGGCTTACACATGCTCCATCCCCAGCTCTCTTTTGTTTTACGTGCACCTTATGCACACAGCCTGACGGTACTTTACACAATATTCTAAATAATTTTTCGCACGAGACAAGGTTTGGTGGTGTAGAATTTCCCACCTGTGGTGTCTGTCATGTGCATGCTCAGAAAGTTTGGATTTTGGAGCATTTCAGGTTTCAGATATCAGGTGAGGGAGGCTCAACCTGGATGAGCTGGGGACTGGGCTGCCTGTAGCATATGAAAGTTGCTTTGGTGGTGGGGAGAGGGGCTGTGGCTGGGTATGAGCAGCCTGGAGCTTTAGGACGTCTTCCTTGGTTAGTGCCAGCAGGAGCAAGGACAGTGACATCGGGCCATTAAGAAAGGCAGGGGTAAGAATTCCAGGGGCTCTGGGGGATGAGAATGAAGCATTTCCTAGGGTCACACTGCCACCCACATGGCAAGGCCTTCTGGCAGCTTTGCCATCAACAGCAGATGTCACCTAAGGGGAACATCGACCTGCCCGAGAGGAGATGAGGTGGGCACAGCCAAGGAGCTAAGGTGCTGGGAGCCACCACTTCCTCTGAAGCACAGGGGACCTTCCTCAGATGGTCAGGGAGAGCCTGACCATGACAGGCTCCTGTTTCTCCCAAGTAAGAGAGAAGCCAGCACATACCACTGCCTGCTGGCGCACAGAGGTGGCCTGCTCCGCGGTGGCTTTGTACTCCTCCTTTGCCTGCTCCCGGGCAGCTGCAAGAGAGAACAGTCTGTGGAGATGCCAACCCAGCGGCAGCTCTCCAGCCCTGGTGGCCAGCACACCTCCCGTCCCTCCCACCAGTCCCTGCAGCAGGCCAATCTTCTCACCTGCACCTGAGTGCGCGACCCCGTCCCACCCTGTTGCCCCAGCAGTGTCCTTGACGCCTCCCTGAGGGCGAGCAGGGCCACAGCCCTGTGCCAGAACAAGGTCTCCTCCCCTCCAACCAGCTCCTCTAGTCTCCATCTTTCCAGCTGCTCAGGACAAAACCCTCTGGCATCCACGGCTCCTCCTCACTGTCACTGGCCACGTCCAACTCACTGCCAAACGCTGAGTCTCCACTATGGGGTGTCTCTGAGTCCCACAACCCTCTCCTGCTCACCTGGTCACTGTTGTGTCCCGCCTTCCCTCTACAACCCGTGGAAAGGGGCCACAGGGACCTGCAGCTGATTCAAGCCGCTCCGCTGTTTGAGCCCTGTGGGCGTCCCAGCCCCCTCAGGGTGAAAGTGGGTCTTTACGATGCCCTGCCTGGGGTTCCGTCTCCTGCTCCTCTTCCCCAGCCTCTGTGCTCCCGCCGTGGGCAGATGGCACTCATTGAGCATGCCCAGCAAGCTGCCACCCCGGGCCCTGGGGACTCGCTGAGATGGTCCAGACCCTCCGCCCGGCCGCTGCAGGACTCCTCTCAGGGCCACGTGGATCAGACTGCCTTCTCCAGCCTTGGCTGAGCAATGGCACCACACTCCTGCCTCTCCCCAGAACACAGCCTGGGGTCTACTGCCCACCACCCTGCAGAGGCAGGCTGCACAGGCGGGCCGGGCCTGGAGTGCTCACGGCTTCTTTCATGCTTTGTGGAATGACTGACTCAACAGACGGATGTGCGAGGCTGTCCTTTAACAAATACCGTGTTTACAAGGAAATGAAGGCTACCTGTTTGCTCAGCTGCCTTCTTCTTGGCAGTTTCTTTAGATTCTTTTTGTACCTGTACCTGGCTGGCCAGCTTCCAACGATTGCTGATCTATAATGAAAACAGACATGGCAGAAACCTTCCAAACTCAGCCTCCTCGGAGGGCCTTGTCTGACGAGGCAACGGAGGGCACGCTGACCTACCAACGCCACACACTCAGTCCAGTTCCCAGTCCAAAGACACGGAAACAGTCTCCTGCTGGCCTTTATTTATAGAATCCTTATTGAGGAGGACAAAGTGCAACTGTACCCCAGGCACTAGGCTAGAGGCTCCACGTCCACAGCTCATTCGGCTCCCTCTGTCACACTGGGACAGAGCTACCATCATCACCTTCCCTTTATAAGCAAGGAAAACAGGCTGGGGAGGCTCCGCGCCTCGCCCCACGGGCAGGGTCAGTGAATGGTGGAGCTGAGATTCAAGGCAGGACTTCTGCAAGTCCAGCGAGTTTCTTTATGACCTGCTTTCAGCTGTGGTGCTGGAACACATCTGGGTGATCCGAAACAAGTGCAGCAAGGAACGGACAGCTGTTCACATGCCACAGCCAGCGGGGAGGAGGGAGAAGGCACACCCGACCTGATGCCCCACGTCCAATACCAGCAGGTGGACCCTTGGCGGCAGGGCCAAGGCCTGTCAGCCGTCACCTAACAACAGCTGTGCTGCCAGGAGGAGCCACTGGCCCTTGTCGTCAGAGTGGAGCTTCCCACAGGGAGGAAGGGGCTTCAGCAACATGTCCCTGATGTGCGACCCAGCGCAGGGGCTCTTATTCATGATGCTGCTAAATACCAAACAGCGGAGGCAGGGAGTCTTAAAGCTTCAGCTGTTGTCCCTAAGAGCTCAGAGTGACATACAGGTGCAATACTTCAAGCTGTACATTTAATACGGGCATATACATTTTTTACATTTTAAACCTCAATTAAAAACACCACAAGACAGAATCTTTTCTCGCAATGCTGGGGATGGAACCTAGGCCTCCCACATGCCAGGAGGCACTCTTCTGCTGAGCCACACTCCAGTCCAAAACCTGTTTCTTAAGAGGTTTCCGGGTGTTTTGGAGAGCCTGCCTGCAGTTCTGCCCCTCGAAGCTTCTCTCCCTAGAAGCAATGCTTAGACAGAAAGGGCTTTTGCATCCACAGAAGATCTGAAGCCCATCCGCATGGAACCTCTCTAAAACAGAAACCCAGTTCAAATAATTAAGAAGTTCCCTTTCGTTGGGAACTGGCTTAGAACAGGTGCCAAATTCACTTACTTCATACATCTTTGAGGAGGGATCGAGCTTTGCTGCCTGAGAAATGTGGCCCCGGTGCTCCAGCGAAGGCAGGAACTGCGGGAAGGAAGCGGGAGTCATGGGAACTGCTGGGAGATGGCACGTGGACCCAGTTGGGGGCTCAGACAGGGCTGTGCTGGGGTCACCTTAGAAGGCCTGCACTCAGAGTCCCAACCGGGACACCGGGGACAAGTGACGCACTGGACTCAGGCTTCCCTCCCCAGAGACCCACTGCTTCTTTTCAGTGGGGCGCACGTGGCCACGACTCACCATCCTGAATGGGTTTTCAAAGGACTCCATTATGTTCTGGGCTTTTTTCTGTGCAACTGTTAATGGACTCTTTCCATTTTCTTCAGTGCTAGGTTCCTACAGAGACAGACAAAACGCCAATCTCTTATAACCACGTCCATGTGTGACATCAGGATGCAAGCAAGAGCATAAGAACGGCGAGGTTAATAACAGCAGTTAGTCCTTTAAGCCTTCCTGTGTACGAGGCCCCGTGCCTGTAAAAGCACCCAAGAGGCTGCAAAACTGATTTCTTAATCAATGAATTCTTAGTGTCCCCACAACCTACGAGGCACCAAGTACCGCTCCCCTCTTGCAGCCTCTCACTGAGGCTTTGAGCGGCGATGGAAGTCGTCCAGAGACGTATGGCTAGCAGGGGCAGAACAAAGGTTTAACCTGACATCTGCCTGGCCGGAGAGCTTGAAGATGTTTTTTTCCCTGTGATGCTTGGGGATTGGACCCAGGGGTCCTCTACCACTGAGCCACATCTCTAGTCTTCTTTATTTTTTATTTTGAGATAAGATCAAGATCTGGTTAAATTGCTGAGGCTGGCCTCGAACTTGTGATCCTCCTGCCTCAGCCTCCCCAGTCACTGTTGCTGGGATTACAGTTGTGTACCACCAGGCCTGGCTTGAGTCTTAACTGACACATAAAAGGTAATTATGGATCTTTATGGGAAATCAATGAAATTATGCAAAAGAATGGTGCCTCCCTAAATCTGTGCTGTCCTTTTGCTTAATTTGGAGTTATGCTACCTGTTCTGCAGAGTCCACGGAAGTCACAGCCCCTTCTGACTAAACAGCACTTCCACGTCAAGCAGCCTGGAGTCCACGCTCACACAGCTGCTCCTGAGCCCCTGATGGCTCATGCTAGTCCTGTGGTCAGCTAAAGCTCCCAGACTATCCTCTCCTCTTTTGCAGTGCTGGGGACTGAACCCAGGGCTAAGCATGTGCTCTGCAACTGAGCGACATCCCAGCCTGACTCCGTTCCCATGAGCTGCCAAAGCAAGACCCCACCTAAATTCATGTAATTAGGTTAAAAAAAAGTGAAGTTCAAGGTAGTACATTTTTTAAAAATATTTTTTTCTTTAGTTGTCAATGGACCTTTATTTTATTTATTTATACGTAGTGCTGAGAATGAAACCCAGTGCCTCACACATGCTAGGCAAGTGCTCTACCACTGAGCCACAACCCCAACCCCCAAGGTAGTACACTTTGCAAGAGAAGGCTCACCTTCTTGGCTTTGTCCAACGTTCTGGTATGAAGGGATGACTATAAATTTACTCCTATAACCTGTGATACCACCCAGCGTTTTTGTCACTTGAACTTTAGTAAGCTTGATTACTGTCTTTACCCAACAGATAAGATGCTTCCTTCTCTTAGTCGGTTCTTTCTGAAAATCCCCGTGGTCCCCGACTCCACCTGCTATTTGCAGCCCCAGAGCTCCGTCTGCGTGTTCCGCTTCTGTCTCTGATTATCTGAACACTCACCCATCCTGACCAGCAAAGGCACTCAGCTTCCTTTTGTGAGGAACCTGGATCTCCAGTCAGTGGCGGAAACGAGAAGCCCAGGGGTGGGAGCCGGGAAAACTCTGTCACAGCCCAACATGTTCTGGGAACAGGGCCCGCTCCCGGCGAGCCACACAGAGCCTCCGGAACAGAGTCCCTAACTGCCATGACCACTGCAGCTTCTTCTGGGGACAGGCAACAAGGTTCTGCCCACTCCACAGACCTGCACTGATGTCCCTCACTTCCTCCCAGGAGCCACAGCAAGACTGCTGGCCAAGTGTGCTCTTCCCCGAGAGACTCCATGCTGATTAAGTGGGGCAGCTGCTGCCTCTGCTGGGCATCGAGATGGACGGCCCAACTGGCTGTGTCTGAAAGCTCTGTGGACGTCACCTCAGCCCTGCCCTGCCCTGCCCCCGCTCGGCAGCTTTCCCTCCAGGGTTCACAGCGCGCTCACGACAGAAGCCCCCGCGTGTCCTGCCGACGACCTCCCTGGAGGGCTGTCTCCCCACTGCTGCAGTTTTGCACTAGCCTCAAGGTACGGAGTCCTGGCAGACAGCCTGCTGGATAAACCCAGCTACCACCCACAAATCTACATCACCTCAGGGAGCTTCCTGTCACTCACATTAAATAACGTGATGACAGCTGTAGCGAGAAGGCATCTGGGATCCAGCAAGGTCTCCTCCTTTCGGGCAGTGAAGAGGTTCGGCCGTTTCTGAGCTGGCACAGATCCTATGGCATGGAAGTTGATAAGGTCAAAGCCTGTGGGCTCTGAGGTAGGGCAGCTCTGAGCCTGAGCCAGCCCCACTCTTCGTGAGTCCAGAGGGTCTCTACTTACCGGCAGTTGGGGTGATTGGGTAGCCATCTGGAGTGGCATGGGAACAGTCATGAGGTCCAAAGAGAACATTCTCCAACCTCTGCATCAGAACAAAACCAGCAGGCCGCATGTAAATCTTGCAAGCAGGCGCCAGGAGCTTTCAGGCAGCAGTGATGGTGCTGGCCTGTCAGGTCTGTGTACATGGACTCTGATGGCCGCCCCTGCCCCCACCACAGGGGAGACAGAGGAAGCAACACTCTACCTCGGCACTGGGCAGCGGCCCGCTCTTCTTCACTCCAGCTGCAGCTTCAGACTAAGGAGGAAAGACAGGGGAAGCAGGGAAGGCTGCGTAAGCTCGATGACACACGTGCTTCCCCTGCAGACTTGGGCTTCCTGGGGATGCGAGTCTCAAGAGCCCAGTGCATCCCTTCATCTCTCCCAGCGCTGGCTCTACAGTTGGCTGGTGCTCAGGAATTGTGGAACAGAAGAACAGAGCTCTGTATCACAATGGGGCACGGCAGGAAGGGTTCCAAAGAGCCTGGAAGAGCGTCTTCCCTATGGTCTGGGGCTCCCTCTACCTGGACAAACGCAGAGCTGAGAAAGACATTTCTTTTCTCTCCTGAGGTGCTGGGGATGGAACCGAGGGCCTTGCACATGCTAAGCAACAGCTCGACCATGAGCTGCGGCCCCTGGAAGACACTTCAACACGACGCGTGCCAATGTGCCCTTGATCAAATTCTTCTTTGATTTTGAATCTTTCTGGGTCAATTTTCTTTCAAAAAGTTACCACATGCTGCTATTTCTACCAAGCCAACACACTGAAAACTGTCTTGCTCTTACAAAACCAAGAGAACGCGTGCTGTTTTATGGAATGAGCTGCTGCCTGACCGCATAACGAAGGTAAAGCCAATGAAGACGTTCAACCAAAACGAAACAAAGCTCAAACCCAGACACGCTGCCCCCTCCACAGGCCTCATGTGCATACACCTGCACATCGCCCCTTCTCCTGGATACCTGTGCTGACTTGCAGTGGCCACCTCACTTCCTCCGACTGTCTCTACGTTAGCCTCTCCTTCACACATCTGCTCTTTCTGAGCTTCTGTCCCTCTGTCTCCCTCTCTTTTATGCTGTGCTGAAGATGAAACCCAGGGCCTTGTGCACGCTAGGCAAGTGCTCTACCACCAAGCTCCACCCAGCCCCGAATGCCCACCCACTTCCACCTACGGGTCTCCTACCTTCCCTTTCACCTAGGTTTTATACGCAGAGAAAGTGTCTTGGATTCCACCTCCATTAGTCCCCAAATTCAACTGCTGTCTATGTAACAGGTCTACATCCTTAGTGCTTAAGGAAGACCAGTGCCTGTTATGAAGTCCCTCCTAGCTTTCATTCAGCAACTCCTCCACCCGTTCTCTGCATTCTGTGACCACCGCACACTCTCAGAGCACCATCGCTTCCCACCTGGGCCACTGCTGGGCTTCCAACATGAGCTCCCGTGCTGAGATTCCCACTCCACTGCATTCTGACAGATTACCTGCCTTACAAAGCAGTTAATTAGCCCAGCCACTAGATGTTACTGGCTGTCAGATCAGCAAAGACAAGGTCATAAAATAATAAGGATGAACTTTAGCTCCTTTTTAATGTGTGTGATGGTGGGAAGAATTTTACCTTTTGACTATCATAAAGAAAATGTAGGGTCTGGCTTTGTTTGACTCAGTGATAGAGCGCTTGCCTGACATGTGTGAGGCCTGGGTTCAATCCTCAGAACCACATAAAAATAAATAAAATAAAGGTATTGTGTCCATCTGCAACTAAAAAACAGTAAAAAAAATGTAGAGGCTGGGAGAGGAGTTCAGTGGTATAGCACTTGTCTAGCATGTGTGAGGTCCCGGTTGACTCCCAGAACTGCAAAAGAGGTAGCTAAGTCCCAGAAGACACACCCTCTTTACCCTCTTCCACGAGTTGGCCTGCTGGGTGGGCTCCTTGAGCAGAGTAGCTTCTTACCTTGAGCAGGGGCATCTCTCGAGCCTGCTGGATTAAAAGGTGCATTTCATTGATCTGCTGTCGTACAAGAGGCGGTACTGGGTTGCAGCAAGCTATGATGCCCTGAGGTTCCCTGAAGATAAAGGAGAACACTCTCAACTCACTCTAGAAACAGTCCTTAATGGCTTCCCAACGAGAATGACGACTGGGCAAAGCCAGGGTCCGTGGCTACGCTGAAGACCACAGGAGGGCAGCCAAGCCAGCTGCTTACACCAGGCCCTCTCCAGCCTGACTGCTGATTCTCAGTTCTGCAGCAGGTGAACAGTCTGTGGATTCTGATCCCTGCTTATACTTAAGTAACATCACAACATGCTTAGCATCATGAGGTCTTCCAGGCACATGGTGAACACCTATAATCCCAGCAACTTGGGAGGCTGAGACTCTAAGCAACTTAGTAAGACCCTGTCAAAAATGCAAAATAAAAAAGACGGAATGTGGCTCAGTGGTAAATCATTTCTAGGTTCAATCCTGGTACAAAAATATAAAATAAAATAAAAAGTAAAATAATAAAATAAAACAGCATAAAATAAAATCATGAGGTCTCTTTGGTACCAGGGATTAAATCTAGTACTGATTAATGATTGAGCCTCATCCCCAGCCCTTTTTATGTTGTTTAGGGCCTTGCTAAGTTGCTGAGGCTGGCCTAGAAATTGTGCCTGCTGCCTCAGCCTCTTGAGTAGCTGGGATTATAGGTATATGCCACCATGCTGGCCATGAGGTTTAGTTTGGGAGAAAGTACAGCTGAGAGAATCAGATTTTTACTTCCTCTGTAAGTGGCTGTTGTAGCTGCCAGAGACTCACACTAAATACAACATAAGACATGATTATTGAAATGTTCCAGTTTAGAAGTTTTAGTTCTTACATGGCAGATCTTGGGCAGAAATTCTCAATTTCTTGGACTTGCTACCTTCTGAACTTAATGCATTAATTTGAGTAAATAGCCTTGGATAAGAGCAATCAAGAAAGCCTAATTTTGAAGGACTTGCAACCTACTGAGACAGTCAGAACACATTCAAAAGCCCAGACTCACTTAGGCAGCTCTTCGGCTATCTTCAGCATCATGTGGTTCGGCAGGACGTATCTGGAACAGAACACACAGGGTAACATTAAAATTCAACTAGTAAGCTCCATTTGATGCTAGGGATGTGACTCAGGAGTGGAGTGCTTGCCCAGCATGTGCAAGGTCCTGGGTTTGATCCATAGTGCTTCAAAACAAATAAACACACAAAAAGCCGAAACGCAGGGGCAATAACCAGCCTTCATAGTGGAAGAAAAAAAAAAAGTGCCAGGTGGGTGTGGAGGCTCATGTCCACCAGCCCAGACGTCAGGGAAGCTGAAGCAGGGCGACTGCAAGGCCACCCGGGCAACCTGGCGAGACCTTGACTCAAAAGAATAAAGAGGGCCGTGGACCTAGCTCAGTGTTGTGGAGTGTTCCTGGGTCCCATCCCAGGACTGCAAAAAAAGTCCCTATTTCCTGTCGTCAGACCTGCTCAGTCTAGAAGCAAGGATTAAAGGAATCTCGAGTCCCTTACCCGTAGCTTTCATCCTCCCTGCGAGCTGTTTTATCCCTCCAGGCAAACAGCAGCTGGAAGGCTGTCAACTGCTGCGAGTTGAGATGCTTCTTTTGCTTCCGATACAGTTCAAGGTAAGACTCATCAGTGAAGATAGGTTTGACAAATTTCTGCAGAATGTTAAATATTCAAGATCAATGGACTGAAAACTGTGCCCTGGGCTCTGGAAAATGTTTGGCTCTTGTCATGGACGTGAAGAACAGAAGTGAGAAGAACTGGATCCTAATCGGAGACGCGTGCTGAGTGCGGGGCCCGTGTGGCTCCTGTGAGGCCGTACCTTGAGGCAGAGGTCGCGGCTCCGCTGCCACACCACCTGCAGCTGGGTGGGCTGGGCACCACCGCGCTCCCACAGCTCCAGCCTCATTCTGTCATAGATGTAGAGCAGGTAGTGGGTGTCGTCCCGGGCGTAGCTGAGCATTTCCTCAGGCAGGGGGCTAGAATCGGAACACAGCACGGTTCTGCTGACTGCCCCAGGGATGGCTGCCCACCCTGTCCACTCAGGAGGCCAGGACTTTCTCAGCCCTTCAAGACTGGCTTCGGTCTTTCACAGTCAATGATTATGGTCATACCAACATTTCTTTTCTTTTCTTTTTTTTTGGTACTGGGGATTGAACCTGGGGACACTTAACCACTGAATCACATGCCCAGTCATTTTTATTTAGAGACAGGGTCTCAACTAAGTTGTTTAGGGCCTAATTGCTGAGGTTGGCTTGGAACTTGTGAACCTCCTGCCTCAGCCTCCTGAGCCACTGGATTGAAGTTGTGTGCCTCCATGCCTGGCTTCATTTTCTTCATTTTAATGTGACAAACCATTACTTTAACAGACCACTGGGTGGAAAGGGAGGCAGCCCTAAGACTCTCCAGCTGTCTGTTCTCCTGAACCTCATATTCTTTTTAGGGAATCTTGGTTTTTTTTTTTTTTTGCACTGGGGATTGAACCCAGGGGCACTTAACCACCAAGCCCTTCTTTTTTTTTACTTGGAGACAGGGTCTCATTAAATTGCATCCTTCTGACTCAGCCTCTCAAGTAGCTGGGATTAAGGCGATGGCACTGCCAGATCATATTTGAACTTTACTGGTCTGAATAAATTTGTTAATATTTAGAAATTCACACATGTTGAAATGGAGAAAAGTTCAGAGACATCTTACATGGTGCTGCACCTCAGGGATGTAGCCAGCCACGACAGTGCTCTCACTGGGCAAGGTTTCCAAAAGCAGGGCAAAACTGCTACAACCCTGTGCTGCACCAAACACACACTACACAGCTGAATCGAGCTGTGCACCCGAGCCTTCTCTCACTCCTCGACACACACACAAACCATCCCTGATAGAGAGCAGAGTTGTAGAAAAGGGAGGCTGGCGCTGGTCAATCCTGACAAGGCAGGTTTTCAATCACTACTTCCAGGAAGCAGAATGTAACAGAATCAACCTGATATAAACTCCACATTTCCACCCAAAAATTTCCTATTACTTTTGTGCTGCAGAAAACACCCACGAGAAGTATAATACATTCATCTTAAAAAAAGCAACAACCTAAACATGCTCTTCTTGGCAAGAGGTCAGCAGACCCCAGGCCTCGCTCTGCCCCCACTACTTCCCTGTCAGGTACAAACTGACCGGATCCTCCAGTCAGCCAGCTGGTACTGCTTGTTGGACTCCACGCTGCAGTAGAGTTTCAGCAGATGATCGAGCGAGTGCCTGCCCAGGTTAAGGAGGCGTGCTGCCTGGTGGGTATCAAACATGTTCACTACGTACAGCCCGAAGTCTTTCTGTAGCCACTCTATGTCAGAATCGGCGCCATGGAAGACCTGAAAACGAAACCAACGCCATGTGGTACACCAGCAGAAGGCCCATCTCTGAAGGTAAAGCTGCCTCGAGGCCATCAGCACCCTGGGATGGGAGGCCCGCCTGGAGATTAAGATGCATGTGGTTTTAATTTGGAGAGCAGCCTTTGTCTGTACTCCTATTATACAACGTTACAGGTTGAAGCAGCTCTATGGGCTCTAAGAGTCCTTAAGTCTGCACAATCCTGATGGAACAGGCTCTTGGCTGTAGCCACTAATATGACTTGATGTGGCTCCAGGTGGCAGTGAGCTAGAGACAAGCAGTTAGCATGTGCAGGGGAGATGACATGATTTCTTATAACTGTTTGCTCTAGGTGAAAGACTGTAACCCTGCTTCGCACGCTGGAGAGGGCTGGCTGACCTTAACGATAGCTGGGTCTGTGAGGCTCTCGTTGAGGATGTACATGTCGCTGCGAAGCTCCAGGGTGTCCACGATGAAGTCTTCCGTTCGGGTGGAAATCTGCATCAGGCAGGTGAGTCCTAGGAAGCTCCTGTAAGAGTGATGCTAAGGCACAGAGAGGGGACAGGAGGATGGCATCGCTTGCCTTTCCTTTACCCACTGTTTTATCTGTTTGCTTATTTTTGGTGCCCAGGACTGAACCCAGGACCTTGTGCATGCTAATAAGCATGTGCTCTACCACTGAGCTATGCCCCCAGACCCTTCTTCATCAATTCTGAAGTCAGTTATAGAGCAGTCATGTTTAATTTTTGGCAAAAAAACTTCAGTAAAATTAGTGCTAATTTCTTATTTTTCCAAGTAGGTGAATTCCCAGAAAATGTAAAAATTTCACTCAAGAAAATGACAAGATACCTCTAAGTCTACGGCAAATTCTTGACAATTCAAGAGTTTTTCGTTGAGTTCCACAAGTTTGTCCAGGGAGGATACAAAATGGCAGGGTGTTTCTTCTACAGGTCTGTATAACTGGGGCAAGTACAGCGAGAAAAAGAAAGGAGTATTAAAAACCATCTTCACTAAATACAAAATGAATCATGAGTTCAAGAAGTGGCCTCAAGCTGCAACTTCCTACTTCAAAGATATCAAAGAAAATCAAAATTAAATCAAACAATCTGCTTTGATTCTTCCTCCCAGGCTCCTCTGATACCACCCCTCCACTATGACTGGGCACTGACCTGGGGCAGTGGCTTCTCAAGCACTGAATCTGGGGGGGTGAAGTGATCCAGCTCATACTGATAAGGATGTGCAAACCTGAGTCAATAAACAAAGAGTCCTTGCGATTAGTTCCATAAGCCAAGGAAAACCGCTTGCATCCAACATGAGAACACGAGTGGGAGCCAAGCACTGGGAAAACGCCGTCCCAGCGCGGCAGCATCGCCGGTGCGGCGGTGATTCGTGAGCGCCAAGTGAACAGGCCATGTGACGGCCGTCACCACAGGACAACCAGTCCATCTGCTCCTTCAGAGAGAGCTAAAGAACCTCGCGACTCGACCAGCATGTGAGTACTCATGTGCAAACCGCTGGATGGCTGGTGTTGTGGATGACACAACAATGAAAAGTACATGATTCCTTATGGTTTGGGAAAAAATTTGATGAAGTTAGAGAGTGAGACAAATATTTTGGTGACCATGAGCTAAATGTTGTCTCCCCCCTTCTTCTCCCATGTATCTGCATAACCCAAGCTGAGTCAGTTCTGGAGGGCAGAGTCACCTTTCACTCCTTCTATTTCTCCAGCACTAGGTTCAGGCCTCACAGCGCAGAGGTGGGGCAAGGAACGGATGTAACAGCGCTGGCTATGTGTGAGAAAGAAGCCCACACCAACGAAGTCTTCATCATCTCTTCATTATGCCGAAGTCCATATGTCTTCTCTCTCTCGATGGGATCTTGCTATATTGCCCAGGCTGGTTTCAAGCCCATGGACTCAAGTGATCCTCTCACCTCAGCCTCCCAAGTAGCTGGGACTGAGGATGTGCTCCTATTTGATGTGTTTCTGATGCTGAGGACAACCCAGGGCCTCACACATGCTAGGCACACATTGCCACTAAGCAGCATTCTCACCCATTCGTCTACTGTAAGTGAAGTTTTCCCAAGATGCTAACTCTGCCAGTGAACAACCCCATACCTTGCTGACGATAGGGAGCCTCACCTTAAGGTGAGTCCCCACCTGAAAAGGCAGTATAGCATGGGGGAAAGGCAACCTAAAGAAAATGGGGGTTTAGAGTTCCAGTCTTGGGAAGTTGGCATCTCTAATACCATATCAAATGGGGGCCAGAGTACCTGCCACCTCTTGGTTCCTGGTGAGGGTTACCTGGGACAGTCTAAGAATGAGGCAAAATGACCTGTTTCTCAGATTTTTTCACATATACATTTCATAAAAGTGAAACCAAGTGAAAATGTGGCAAAAATGTGAGTGGAAGGCCTAGACACAGCAAACACTTACATGTCCTGCTCAACCTGCTGCGTTCGCTGCTGATGGATGAAATCCGCCAGGGCAGGGGGGACATCCAAGTCCTCAGGACGGTCCTGTGGGCGTTCCCGCCTTTCCTTAGAAAGAGCTGGAGACCCAAGCAGTGACAAAAACACCATCACAAAGGGACACACACTTTTATGTCCTTTTCTAGCTTTCCGGGTATCACTGGCTCCCTTTGAAGAAAGGAAGGCAGCAGAGAGGTCTTCACCCCCTTGTTGGCTTTGGCATGAGACGGAAGGGAAAGACTCACCTGGGGCAGCGTTGCAATACTCACCTGGAGGGAGTGGCTTCTGAGCATTGGGCTTGATGAAGATCTTAGGAAGAAACGGAGTGTTGGAATTGTCAATCTTCTCTCGAAACTTGAGTTGAGGTCGGATAATGTTTTTTGCGTGAAGTAGCCGGAAAGTTTCAGATTTTGCTTTTTTGCCATACTCTCCTGCCTGTGATCAATGCACACAAATGTCTTGTGCCATAGCACCCTGATGAGTTAGAAAAGCACACTATATCCAGGCATGGTGGTGCACACCTAAAATGCCAGTGACTTGGGAGGCTGATCCTGAGGGGGATCACAAGTTCAAGCTAGCCTCAGCAACTAAGTAAAATCCTGTCTTACAATTTTAATAAAAAAATAAAGAGGGCTGGGGTGCAGTTCAGTGGTAGTACACACCCTGCCTTCAATCTCTAGTACCACATAGACACACAAAAAATACAAGAACATTTTCAGAGCGTCTCATTTAATTTAGAATGTGCAAGGGAGACTAGGGGTGCAAAGTGGAAAAGGGGTGTACTTATGAGAACAAGTAAAAGCAGGCAGTGGCCAGCTCTGCCCAGTAAGTCAGACAGAAGTACACAGTAGAAGGGGCAACAGCCCTGTGGTAGGGCTGCCAGTAGGGCCTCATCACACTGAAAAGACACCTCACCTTCCGGTTCCAGCTGGACACTATTGTTTTGGGGACCTGCAATCCTGCAGGGAGGACAGGTTGCTGATGCTTATTCACACCTGATGCTTCATCTAGCAAAATGCCCTAAAAGCAATTGAGGTATTGGGTTAGCATTTTTTTCCTTTCTAGGTTAGCAAAGTTAATTCCCTGACATTTTAAAGAAATATATTTGTAGAATTATGTGTGAGAGAATATGTACACACCATTACATACCAACGCACATATGAAAACATTATATTCAATAAGTATACGCAGTTTTCATTTGTCAATTAAAAAATAACTTTTTGTTTTGTTTTTTGTTTTTCCACAATGCACACCTATAATCCAAGCAAACTGGGAGGCTTAGGCAAGAGGATCACAAGCATGAGGACAGCCTCAGCAACTCAGTGAGACCCTGTCTCAAAATAAAAAGTAAAACAGGTTGATACATAGCTCAGTGGTACAGTTGGGGATGTGGTTCAGAAGGAAAGCACCTGCCTTACACCCTATATGCCTGCACACACGTGAAGACACACACAAGAGTGTGCATCACTGTCTGAGGGGTGATTAGGGAGTTACACCAAGCAACTGAAGCATTAACGCTCACAGATGGGTAAGGCAGTAATCACTCACTCCTGACCTATGACTGACCCTCTACGGCTATGAACTGGGCTGAAATTTCAAATATGATTTCACAATGTGAGTGGCCACTAAAATAAAGACAGAAGACTGTCTGTTAAATAGAAAAGTGCAGGGGCTAAGGGTGTAGCTCAGTGGTACAGCACTTGCCTACCATGCACACGACCCTAGGTTTTGTTCCCAGTACAGGGCAGTGGCAAGTGACAGGAGAAGTACAGTAGTTAGAATGAGAATGGAGGCAGCCTGTCTGGTGTACAGTCAAAGCAGGTGTGGAATATCAGACCGTGCGCTACTAACAGAAATGCACCTCAGTGACAGATGATAGTACGGCAGGCCCTGAAGTCATAAACATGAGAATCCTCTAAAAGGTGTGTGGGGATTTAGGCTAGGGAAGAGATGACCTTGTGGGACAGGAGAGCGGGATGTCAGTATCTCCAGGAGCATCACTTGTTGAAGGTTAGACTTATTTTGGATGATCTCTGTAAATAATGTTCTCCCATGGATTCTGGAATAAACTGATAGTGACCTAGATAGATATGAATCTCCTTCCAATTCAGTAGGGTTGGGGTGTTTAGCAGATCGTGAAAAACAATAAATATGAACTAAATTTTGGCTGGGCTGGTACAGAGGCTTCCTCTTTTGTAATACAAATAGGCTTTGTAAATCGGGAAAGTAGATTCATAGACACTTAAAAAAAAAGAAGCTTCCATAGGGAGTGATTTTCTTTTTTTTTAAGGACAGTGGTATTTTGAAGACAACTGTCCCTATTTTTGAGGAAAAGATGCCAATTTTGAGGAGAAGTCATTACCTGTACAAAATGCTAAACTCACTTCCTTTTCATTTTCTAAGTTGCCAGGGGTTCTCCTTGTTTTAATAAAAATGCTCTTCATTGTCAGCGAAGTGTCTGCTGAAGTACTCACCACTCTCTCCAGAATCACATCATTGGTGTCAACTAATAAGTCAAACTTGTCCTCTAGCTCAGTCACCTTGCTTCGATCCTTAATGTCGCTGCGACACCCATGGTACTGCATCACCCGGCTCATGCTGAGGGAAGGAAACTCAGTCAGTCCCTGCATCTGCATCTCAAGATTCGAAGGGAGACATTTACCTCAAGGCTTCTTATGCGAGATACTATATTAATAATGTGTGTTCATTGTTTTAACATGGTAAATCTGAGTTTTTCTAATTTTGTCATACAACAGTTAAACAAAATTAACGTTTGTGTACTATCTGTCCTAATTTATTTCAAGTTCCGCCACTGATCCAGGAGTGAACTGTCAAAACCCAGAAGAGAAAGCACGTTTAATATATGGATCTTCATTCACTTAGCAAGTCATTTTCTGAAGATCTGCTATACACAAAAATATCTGCTGCCTAAAATTACAAAAGTTGATATAGTTTTTAAAAATTAAACTAAACTGCATGCAGTGGCACATGCCTTAATCCTAGCTACTCACAAGTCTGAGGCAGGAGGATTACAAGTTCAAGGCCAGCCTATGCAACTCAGTAATACCCTATCTCAAAATAAAATAAAATTAAAAAAACAGGTTGGCAGTGGAGCTCAGTGGTAAAGCGTCTGCCTGGCATGCATAAGGCCTGGGTTCAATCTCCAGCACCACACACAAAAAAAGTCAAACTAAAGATTTGCCAAGTAATATTTCCCTAATGAAAATATACTATGTCATTTTCACATTTTATCATTCTTTAATTGCAGACAATTATGACTGAGGAGAAACATTTCAGAAAAAATTATCCACCTGTTTGTTTTCATTTCCTTCATTAATACAAGAAAATACATAGTACTCACCATTGAAGCAACCTGTCTCCCTGTGTTTCACAAAATGCCTGAAAGCCAGGAAAACTTCGGTAAAAATCATACTCATCCCCAAACTGTGGTAGGCCTCCAGATGCCTTGGTGACTGCCACCACTGATCCAAGAGCGAACTGTCAAGACCCAGAAGAGATGGCACATTTAAAACATGGATCCTCATTTACTCAGCAAGTCGCCTTTTGAAGATCTGCTATATATAGCATATTGTACTAGATGCTAAAGAGAGGCTACAGGTATCCAAACTCCTCTATAAGATGAAGAACTCAGTGCCACTCTCCCCCAAGCCCAAGCCCTCTGCTGGGCCCTGAGAATTCAACGGCGAGCACAGAACCCAGTTTGGAGCCAATGTTCTTGAGAGAGTGGGGAGTGACAAAACACATACACATACAGGGGCTGGGATGTGGCTCAGGGGTAGAGAGTCTGTATAGCACATGTGAGGCCTGGGGTTCAATCACCTGCACTACAAAAACAAAACAAGCAAAACCACACAAAACCATATAAAGTCATGTGTCCCTCCACATTGTTAGGTGATTTCACTATCACAGGGGCAGAGCATACACAAACTGAGATGGCTGTCAGTCTACATAATCTTATATGTGACTCGTGTTGACCAGACAATAAACTAATATTTAAAATGGTCTAGGTTTGAACCTTGGCTCCACCACCTATGACTTGTGATTTTGGTTAAGTTATTTTATTTATCTGGCCTTTGGTTTCCTCCTCAGAAAAATGGGCATAATAAAAGTGTCTACCCCACAAGTTGTTGTGAGGATTAAATGGGTTAATAACATCACCTTCCACAGTACCTGCATGAATGCTATCACTATTACCCAATTCAAATCCATGTGCTCTATACAAGAAGTCACTATGCATTTGTGCTTTTGTTCTGATGAACATCTAAAACCAATACAAGCATACTCTAGATATGCTGGGTGACCCGTTTATAACAAGCTGGCTCAGTTACTACCAAGTAGCTCTCTATTTAAATTCTTAGGTAATGAGAAAGGACCTTTGACAGGAGGGTTGAGCATGTGTAGGCCAAATGTCAGCATTCTGAGGTTTGTGAATAAACATCTCCCTCCGACCAAAAAATGGGAAAGGAGGTGGGGAACTAAGCCGTGGTGTGGAATGCGGTGGCTCCTAGGCGGGAATGAATGCCAGGGCGACCAGGGCCACACCTAGCGGTTCAGGGACTCTTCGGGGCCAGGTCAACGATGGACAGTACTGGAAGTTAGGCCCAACGGGAGTGCAGCTTCCAGGAACCGGTAACGCAAACCTCAGTGATTTGGCTGCAGGGCTCCGGGGCCATCGGCAAGCTCCAGGCGGTCAGGTCTGCTCCTTTTCGAGCCGCCCTACCGAGGACCCAAGCGAGCGCTGCGTCCCCACGGGGAGGCTCCGACAATGCGCCTCGGCCCCCGGGGCAAGGATGCTCGGGGGCGTTTCGCCCAGGGCCGGGGTGGCCAGGACGGCACTCAGGCAGGAGGGCCCCGCGGCGGGGCGGGCAGCGCGGCGCGGCCGAGCCCGGGGAGCCGGCCGGGGCCCAGGCGGCGCACCGCGAGCGCGTCCCCGTCGGCTCCGCTGCGGCGCGCGGCCGTCCCCCGGGCCCCGGCCCGCTCCCTCCCCGGCCAGGCCACGCGGCCGCCGGCGCCCCCGAGGCCCCGCGAACCCACCTTCACGAAGCTGTCCGCGTCGGGGAAGCCCGGCAGCACCATGTCGCGGTCGGGCTGCGTGGCGCTGGTGGCTGACGGGGACTTGGGCTCCCGGGGACTGGGGGGCGCCATCTTCCCGGGCCACACGGCTCTTCTCGCGAGAGTGGCCGCCGGCGCGCGGCAAGCGCTTCACGCATGCGCAGAGGCCCTGATCCCGGGAGTGCGGGCGAGCTTGAGCTGCGGTGTCAGGTCCGAGTGGCCGGGAAGGCAAGTTCGCAGTTTTCTTTAGCCTTACAGTGTGTCATCCCCACAGCCTTGGGACCCCGGGCGCGACCCGGAGGATTCAGTCCTCCTTGCACTTAAAGGGAACTCCGCCCAAGCTCTGGCTCTCTTCCGCCCTCACCTGCTGAACCAGCGCCTGCGGGGAGCCCCTTTCCCCGTGGGGTTCGCTCCTGCCAGCCTGCAAGACCCTGGCTCACGATGGTTCACCTTCAGTGTCCCGTGTTACGTCGGCGCGAGAGCACAGCCGTACCGTCATGCTGTTTCTCACTTTGTTAGTACTTAAAAAATGACGAGCTTTCCAGTGCTGTTATGAAACAGGCTTCGTGTGCGAGGATTTCGGCCAGCCGTGGGCTAATCATCGTAGGAGTTCAAGGCAGGCTAGGCTGAACTCCGCTGTTTGGGACGTTAAGGTGTATCACGTACGGCTGAGGGCTGGGGGGCTCAGCCGTGGAGTGCCCGGGGCCAGTCCCCAGCACCGTAAGCCACAAGCCAGCAAGCCAGCAAGCATGGAGAAATTAAATAACTTGTCCCAAATCACACACGCAGTGTGAGAGAGTTGAGATTTGAAACTCCCTCTTTTGCCACTACAACCTTTTTTTCTTTTATTTATTATTATTATTCTGGGCATGGAACCCAGGGCCTCACGCATGTCAGGTAAGGGTTTTGTCATTGGGCTACATCCCCAGCCCCACCCTTGATCCTTTAAAATACCTTTATATTGCCTCTTAGTTCTAAGGCCCTGGAACTTGATAAATGCAAGGATCCTGCCATTCTTTCATGTAGTCTTCCTTCACACAGTCACATGAAAGGATTTGGGATTGAGGGTTAGACTGGTTTTTCCTGGGGGGTGGTACTGGGGATTGAACCCAGGGGCGCTTTACCAGGGAGCCACTAGGTCTTAGAGCTCACTAGTTTGCTGAGGCTGGCTGTGAACTTGCCATTTCTTGCCTCAGCCTCCCCAGATGATGGGATTATTGGCGTGTGCCACCGCACCCAGTGATTAGACTGTTTTTAACGCTCTTCTGCCCCTGGTAATTCATGTCTACAAAGCCAGAATATTTTGCTTAGAGAAAACTTAAGAACATATTAGATTCACCACAGTCCAGATTTTGCTGTCCTACTCTTTTTTACAAAAGTTAATAAAATATTGCTGTAGTCATTGAATCATTTCATCTGGAAACAAGGAAGTTATGGTGATCATATTTTGGGGAGCAAAATAGGTGATTCATGGTGCTTTAGTCAGCTTTTGTGTTGCTGCAACGAAAACACCTGACAAGAACTTAGAAGTTTTTTGGGGGCTCATGGTTCAGTCTTAAGTCCATGGACAGCTGCCTACTCCATTGCTCTGGGCCTAAGGAGAGGCAGAATATCATGCGGGGAGGGCCAGTGAAGAAAAGCTGCTCTGGGGGGTAAGGAGGGAGACCACAGGGAAACACCCCCAGTGACCCAGCTCCTCCAGCCACACCCCACCTACCTCCAGTTACCACCCAGTCCCTTCAGGTGAGGAAGGACTGATTAGGTCACAGCCCGTACTATCCAGTCATTTCCCTAAATACTCCTGCATCAACGCTGGAGATTTGGGGGATACCTCATATCCAAACCATAACACATGGTATGAGACTTTCTAGCTGTGAGTGTTCAAACTGGTATTAGTTTCACTGTGGGATTTAAATTCACTTTGGTGATTTAAAAATTCTTATTTTTTCAGAACAAGTAGAAAACAATTTTTACTTCATGGTACATTGGTATCTATCACATATTGTAAAAGTTTTTAATGTAAGGAAAAAGACTGAAAATCTCTCTCTTTTTTTTTTTGTGGTGCTGGGAATCGAACCCACGGCCTTGTGATTGCAAGGCAAGCACTTTACCGACTGAGTTATCTCCCCAGCCCCTGAAAATATCTTGATCTAAAGAAATTTCATATCTGGGCTCAAATAAATTCAATATATTACCAAAGTCTACTTTAAAAACTTTTTCAACAAAAAGGAGGCAGAAAATTTCCTTTTAAGTAGAACTAGAATTTCAATAGTTTTACTTATTACTTACTTCTTTATCTTTTTCAGTGCTGAGAATCAAATCATGCTAGGCAAGTGTTCTATCACCTCGCTACACCTCTAGCCCTTAATCTTTTGTTTTTAATGCAGGCGTTGTCTGGTGAACCTTTATGAAGCACCACTAGGAGTTAGGTCTGGTAGTTTTTGGGGAAAGACATGTGATTCCTGTCCTTTTAATTCTCTTCTTCCTCCTAATATTGGATCTTTGAATAGTTTTTATAATGGCAAAATATTTCTTATTAGGTAGGAGTGAACCAAAGACATTTAAGAATTCCCTTAAACAACTAAAAGTTAAGACTTTTCTCTGAAGTTCTCTTTAGGCATGTCCTTTCTCTTGAGGGAAGGTAGGGCTGGGGACGTAGCTCAGTGGTAGAGCGTCCGCACAGCACATGTGAGCCCTGGGTTTGATCATCTGTACCACACGCACACACAGAAACCCCCCAAAAGACCAGAAGTGCAAACGTCATCTACAGGGTGCGGACAGCTCCACTTAGCTCCCTCCTCTCCGTTATTCCGGTAGCCTCCTGCTTGCCCATGTGCCTTCTGGGTTTCCTTCCATCTGTTCGCTACCTGTCGTCCACTTCTGCTTTAGAACCTCCCAGATTCAGGTCCAGAAGCCTTGCTGGGGATAGTGAGGCAGCCCCACTCTACTTTCTAGCTCCTTTTCCCCTTATCTTCCTGTTCTTCCTTTTATTCTCCCGTGCGGTTTGACCATGTAAACGTGCTGTTTTGTGTCACGTGATGAATACCTGCAGTTCCCTAAGGACTGAGTTAACACTTGTCTTTGCTGCAGATAGATGCTTTCACACCTCAGTGTCTTGTACTTCCTTTCCTGCTGAGACATGCATCATCTGACAAAATCCCACTCCTCCTTCACCTATCCCAATGTCTTCCTTTCCATGGTATTCTTTCCTGGTATTCTGGCAGAATTAGTGTGCCTACGTATGGTTCCTCTTGTCACA
Organism: Sciurus vulgaris; assembly: GCF_902686455.1. Classification (NCBI taxonomy): domain Eukaryota; kingdom Metazoa; phylum Chordata; class Mammalia; order Rodentia; family Sciuridae; genus Sciurus; species Sciurus vulgaris. Next base: position 7,703,984 of record NC_136461.1, read on the forward strand.
GAGGGGGTGGAATTCTCAGCTCACTGTGATAGGCTGTTTCCACTCTGTTAGGTCCAGGAAAGATGCCACATCACACACATCCTGGGCCTTTGTAGTCCTCGCATACTAACTGCTTAATGTTGAGGGAATAAATGCTCCCCCCCACTTTTGTGGTGCTAGGTTATGAAGCCAAGGCTTCCCACGTGCTAAGCAAGTGCTGTACTGCTGAGCTACATCCCTAACCCATTGCTTCCTTTTTGACTTTACTGATAATTATGAATAAAAAGCTGCTCATATACGTGTTTTTAAAATTCTGATGTCATTTATTGGCACAAAAATTATTCAGATACAACATGGTGTCTAGACGTGGCTACATCTTATACTTTGTGCACTTAGTCAAATATTTACTTTGCTCATAATTCTGCACACATCCTAGCCCGTCCCTCTGTGTTCAGCACCTGGTGGCAGCATTTGTGTTCGGAGCCCTTGCTTCACACACAGCGTATTCAGATCTCACTGAACACGGGGCCAGCATGGGCCCCAAAGCCTTGGGACCACCAGGCACCTGCACGAACTGCCCTCCTGGCGGTTCAGGTCTGGGTTAAGTGTGAGTTGCAGCAGCACTGGGTCAGGCAGAAGACTAGCCTGTCCTGGCCCGTCCTGCAAATGTTGCCACTGCTATCCAGGGACCTGTGAGGTAAGGGGATGAACTTCGGCTTCTTTGTAGTCTAGGACCCTGATCCGTGATCCCCACAGCCCAAGCCTTCTTGACTGTGCTAGTCTGCTGTACCCACCTTGAGAGGAACGGCCAGGCCAACCTTCTGTCAGCAGACGTTCACAATGAGCTCTCTTGTGAGTTAAGTCAAACCCGTATTTCTGAAGTTATGATCTTCTGTTCCCCAAAGTCAATGGCTTGATTATGTAGTATTACTGTGTTTCACTGTCCTGGGAGCCGCATCAAGCCTTGTGTTTCTGACAATATCTTCTTCAACAGCAGCTAGAAAGTTGGTTCAAACCAACTTTGAATATACAGTAGTTCTTTTCATTTACATTTCAAAATATTAACAAAGTCAAACTTTTTCACCATAGTTTCAGTTTAGTGACGTGTAGACCAAGTATGAAAGCCGCAGGGGAGATGCTGTGGACACTCTGGGCCTCCAGTCACCAGAAAGGACACCTATGAAGGGAGACAGCAAAGGCAGAGGGACATAGTTTTACTATGAGCTTCCTCAAAACTCTACCCAGATGCCTTGAAAATGGAGAGACCAAGGTCTGCCACCCCGGGGGCATTCCCTGGGCACTCACACCTAACCCTGTGGGACACACTTCTCTCCAGTCAAGGGCTAATGTCACTAGGGTCCTACAAGGACATCCCTGCTCTCTCAGGTTTCTGCCTTCAAGTGTGCCTTGGGCACTTAATCAAAGGAAACCGGGGAATGGTCCTGCCGGGTTCAGGCCAGATTCAGCTCACAAATTTGCCTTCCTTTCCTCTTCCTGTCACTGCTCTGGCTTCTTTCCTGTGCCCTTCCTGAGGTGACAGCAAAAATCCAAAAGAACCCACAAATAAATCAGCCAGCAGCCCAACTGTTTTAAGCCACTGCTCTTCGTGCCACTAACTGTTTTGGTGGCTGCCTTCTGAAGGTGCATCCACAACTCTCCGCTCTTTCCCCTGTGGAACGGGGGCACACAGTGCAGCCAGCTCTTAGAGGACCGACCTGTCACTGCTCTGTGGTCACTCCACTGCATCTGCTTTTGCTCCCTAGGCTTGGGGCTGCAGGTGGGGTCCTCGCTGCTGATTTTAGCAAAACCCACTTACCAGCCAATGTAACACTGGCAGAGGTTTTCATGGGAGGTTGCTTGTTTGATGAGCAGCTCGACTTGCGTGGGAACGTCCAAGGTGTCGTCATGGGAAAAGTCCCGACCTGGCACAGGAGAAAGCAGCACAGCCATCAGCACCTGGTTCTGACAGGTCTCTTGTCTGCTATTTTGCTCGCGGTCTAAGCAGCCGTGGTCAGTCAATCCTCATACCTGAGGACTCAGGACACGACTCCTTTTAAAAATTCACCTTCAGGTGACCTCAGTAGAGATGCGGTTCAGAGAAGGCAAAGTCCTACAGTCGGCCAAGTTCATGAGGGCCAAGGATCTGGCCTATGGATCTATTCCAAAATCTCTCTTGGGTTGGACAAGCAGACCAGAAGGTCTGTTCTGTTCAAATCCATGAGCCTCCGGTTTTGAGCACAACCTTCCACTGCAGATTCGCGATCTCAGCTTTGAGCAGGCGCGCTGTGCAGTGCGGCCAGCCGAGGGCATTTGGCGGCAGGCCTTTCCACCACCTAAGGGCCACCTCAGGCTCTCTCTCCAAGACATCTGAACCCTCCTCCCGCTTCTCGCCCTCGGCAGGTGCCCTCACTCCCACTTTTTAAGATGATTAACCCATCGCGTGCAGCTCCAGGCCCTGCTGACGGGAGGTGCGTTCTGGAGCTGGCTCACCTCATGTAAGCTCCCTCTGCTCTCCCCGCCTGGGAAGCTGCTCTGCCACCTCAGGCTAACTTCACCTGTACTTCAGATCCCATCCCCTCCTGCTTTCTCAGAAGCCCGACAGGACTGATGATCTGTTCTCTTTCTTGTCTTCTTTCTTTTTCATTTTTTTTCTTTGTGGGACTGAGGATTGAACCCAGGGCCTCATGCATGCTAGGCAAGTGCTCTTCCGCTGAGGTACATCCCCAGCCTTTTCTATATTTTATTTTGACACAAGATCTAACTAGGTTGCCCAGTCTACCCTTGAACTTGTGAGCCTCCTGTCGCAGCTTCTGACTTCTCTGGGGTTACAGGCTTGAACTACCTTGCTGGATCTGACTTGTGTTTCAAACTCCACTGAACTGCACTCTTCATTGTTTTGTAAAAGTATTCCTCTCTCATTAAAGTAAAAACAAAAACAGCTGGGGCTAGGGGTGCAGCTCCTGACACAGATACACACCCCGCCGGTCACTCCTTAATCCTCTCTTTCCTGCATAAACTGATCAAGAGCATCTAGCCCTGTCCCTTCTTCCTGGTTTCCCTCTCTCATCTCCTCACTACTTCCTCACAATTCTCAGGTGGTCACCAGTGACTTGGACCAGGCTTGATTCCTCAGTCCCTCATGCCCCGACATCAATACTTTTGATCTTTTTTTAGGCAGTGCTGGGGATGGAACCCAGGGCTTCAGGCGTGCTAGGCATGTACTCTACCATTCAGCTACATCCTCAGCCCAGTCCTTTTGCTGGACCTTAATTTTATTTATTTATGTATATGAGGTGCTGAGAATCAAACCCAGGGTCTCACACATGCTAGGCAAGTGCTCCACCACTCAGCCCCAGCCCCAGCCCAGCCCAACCCTTTTGATTTTAAAACCTCCTCAAGATCCCTAGCATCCAGCTTTACTCCCACCACCTTAGTCTAACCAGTGGCACATCTACCTGGGCGCTGAGGCAGCCTCTTCCTTGGTGCATCTGCCCACCTTCCCTCTGGCCCTGTCCATCCAGGCACAGCAGGTGGTACTCACCAGGCCTGCTGGGCCTCCCACCGCACTCCAGACCTGCCCGTGGTTTCCCAACACTCTAGAATGAAAACACGAGGTCCAAGCTCTGCCTGCAACAGCGTACTCTAAATGAGCTCTTTTTCAGAGTTTAGTGCATGGATGTTTCCTTAGGGAAGTTTTTCCTGGGCTTCTGAACTTGTCAGTTCTCCTATTATGGGTACCACAGGGTCAAGTCTTTCTCCTCCACTGAGGAACACCGTTCCCCCTCTGGATTCTAAGCTCCCCGAGATGGAGAACCTGTTTCTACTAGCCTGTAGTGCTTGGTAGGTACTCTGACTACAAAAGCTAAGGTGGGAGGCCCCAGTGTGCAGTGCCTGGCATCCGTGTCTTCCGACTCCTGGCGCCCTCTGAGGGGGGTTCTCAGCGTCTGAGGAAGCAGGCTTGGGGGTCACATGGGCAGCGGAGCAGAGCTAGAGTCTGGCTTCCCCGGTTCCTACCCTGTGTCACACCTCCCAGTAGAAGATGGTCTGTGTGAGAAACTCCTGTTCAAAAGCACCATCTTCCCCTTCCGTTCTCTCTGCTCTATGATGGCTGCCAGTCCAAGTGCTCTGACACCACGCCATGATGACAGAAGACAGCTCCCTGAGTTTGGCTGATTTTGGAGCAAATAAAACTTTCCTACCTCCTGAACTAAATAAGACAGAGTTACATGACCCAGAGAGCATGCTCCAGTGCTGGCCAGAGACACTGTGAGCCACACGGGGCCAAAGCTTAGGCACGGTCCCTACAGAGCAGGGCTGCCTGCCCACTGGAGGAGAGGACTGTCTCCTCGGCCTTTATGTCCCTTTTAAGTGAACACACACACACTCACCAGTGAGCTTATCTCGAACCCGGTTAATAATCTGAATAGCTTTCTTGTTCAGGGCTTCTGGCTTCACCAAACCATCTCCAACTGGAATATAAAAAGTAGGAGTTAACAGTAAGAACTGTATCGTGAGGACGGGTGGGCAGTGCCCTGCTTTTCATAAACATTCAGTTTTGCGAGCACTGAGCAATCCTTCCTCTCCTTAGAATAATGAGATCACGGAACCTTTCCTCTCAAAGGCAGTTTTGTTGCCATGCCTTGCTGACCCCGCTCATGGTTCAACACAGCTGCTATTTTCTTAATGAGCTAGTTGTTGGTACAGATCCTCCAAGGGTGAACTTACTGAAAGAATGAATAGATTCTGGCACTGTGGTCCCTGTTTTCTTATGGGCTGGTTCTCCAAGTTCCACACCGTCCAAAATTTCTAGGGGGAAGAAATAAATTAGCAGAACATTCACAGACCAAGAAGCCATGGTCAGTGCAGCCCCTGCGGCCCTGCACACCACGTTCCTTTACACGTGCCCCGCCTGGCTCCGGTGGGGGAGAGAGCTTTATGCTGTTTTTCACATGTTAAACCTTTTGAAATCTGCAAAGCTACTTTTGAATGTGAGTTGTTATGATAGTAACAACTTATGTGGTGCTTCTCAGAACTGGAACATAAATCTTCCAGCAAATAGCATTAATTAAACATTGTGCTATAGAAAATGGGAGCATAAGCCAAGTCGTGCTTGGCTGGACAGAAACTGATGATATGTAAAGAAGATCAGCTTTGCGACAGGTCACACAGGGTTGAGATGATATTTCTTGGAGAATATACATGTCACTTCTGGGTAGGAAAAGTCCTCCACTGAGTATGACCTTCGGCAGGAACGAGTCTGGAATCTAAACCATGAAATCATTTGAACGCCAACCTTGGAAGCCACAGACCTTCCACACAGAAGGTAGTGTTAGCACCACTTTTGTTAGCCCTCCTCCTGGAACTTAACCTTTAAGCTGCATAAAAACGACCAGGTCCGCCGCCATCTGGAGCCACCACACGGACTGCCTGAACTCCCCTGCACCCTGGAGGCTGACAGGAGCCACTCAGCAACATACTCATGAGATGGACTCTGAGAATGAAGCCGTGAGTCTTTGTAAACTGAGGGTACACCAAGAACGAGACCAGCCATTGGCACAAGGGACCCCAAAGGCTGAGGGTAACAGGAGGCTGGGCAGCCTGGGTATTCACAATCCTGTCACAGGGCTGTGGATGCAGCTCAGTGGTAGAGCACTTGCTGACTGTGTGCCATGCCCTGGGTTCCATCCCCAGTCCTGCAGGGGCAGGCATGATGGAGGAACCTCACAGATCCTGTCACAGTGTCCCAGTGCAGTCCACATCTGTCTACATGTGGCACTGTAATCTGGCAAACACCCTGTTTCTTCTGACCCAACCAGAGCCTATCCATTCAGTCAGGATGAACTGTCCCTTTTCTGGCTAAGCAATGGTTAATGCCACCAATCCAAGTGCCCCTTCCTGAGCTTCTCCTTCTGCAGTAGGAGGACTGAATGCAGGGGTGCCCTACCACTGAGCTATATCCCCAGCACTTTTTATTTTGGAACAAGAGCTCACTAAATTGCCCAGGCCGGCATGGAAGCAATCCTCTGACTTTGGCCTTCTGAGTTGCTGGGATTATAGGTTTGTGTGCCACTGTGCCCGTACCCACAGTACTTGTCTTCCAAACCACAGTACAAATGGGTGCTGAAGGGCAGAACCGAGTGTGTTGGTCTCTCCCTCTCTTTTTTTTATCCCTAGTACTGGGGATTGAACCCTGGTCCTCATGCATGCTAGGTAAGCGCTCTGCCCAGCCCTGTTCTCCCATGATGTCCAGCACACTATGGTCAGTTCTGTAATGTGACCCTGCACATCTGTAGGACAGTGTCTGCACCTTACACCGTCTCTGAGCCTGGAGACATTGTTTGGTTTAGTTAAGTAACTAGTTGCAAATGTCCTGTAAGTATTTGTAGAGAATATTTGTGTACCTAACAGTGTTTCTCAAAGTGTGAACTTTGTAGGATGTTGTTAGATGTCAACGAAAAAGGGTGGGGGAAGAAGAAAAGCTAACAGAGCCAAACACCTGACTCTAACACTTCTGGGTTTTCAATGCACAAAAGGTACTCTGGCTCTTGGAGGGCCACATGTCCTCCTGAGACTGTGCCCTGTGAGGGACATGCCTGGAAACAGTGTTTCATGTGACTTCAGGCCTTGTTTCAGGGCTATAAGCAGATTTTGGCTGCTCCCACCTCCCCTTTCTGAATTATTAATAATGCTTCAGGGGCTTCAGGTGTAGCTTGGTGGTAGAGCACTTGAGGCCCTGGGTTCCAAACAAAGCAAAACATTGAGGAGCCAATGTTACTACTTATCCCAGCCTGACACTGCTGAAGGGCTTGCTCAACACTGGCTGATATCTAGATGCATTTCTAACTGTTTTTATAGACAGATTAAAATCAGATGATAAAAATCTTGGAGCTTGAGGTATTCACTCCATCCTGCCAGACAGTAAATAAAAAACATATATTAGGTGCTTGGTGCTTGGTAAATATTTTTAGACCATGTTCTGAAGTTCCACAATGCCTGTGGGCGATACGTCAGCAGTGTGGCATCTCTGCCACACCATCACTGTCAAGAACTTGAGAAAAGCACGCGACCTCCTTGATATTCAGCAGCCAGGCCCACTTTGAATCCTGCCTCCGAGCAGCAGGCATGGCTCCTCGTTCAGGATGCTCAGCCTCCCTGGGCGCACTCACCTACTGACTGGCCTGCAGAGTAGGAATCTGTCCGCGTTCGGGACCGCTTGTTGCCTTTGGTGTTTGCTAGGGAAAGAAAGGAGGAGCGTTTAGCACGCCTCAGACTTTCACTTGCAAGAAACCTGGTTGACATGCTTTCTTATAATTGCAAAAGTGTGATTTTCCCAAAAAGTACGACTCTGAAGAAAGAACAGAGACATATTACTCAGCAGTGGAAGGGCTGTGGGCACGGGACAGACGTGGGGAGGACACTCTACTGTAGAGCAGGTTTACTTTACCCTATAGCATCCCTAGTGCCACAGGGATGCTATAAGGTCAAAGTCTTATTTAATCGCAGTGAATTAGAAAACATCCTTGTGCTAGTAAAACATCCTTGAAGGAGGCAGAAACAGGCTAGAAGATACTGCTGTCTCAAATTACAACTGTTCCCATTTTTTATTAAAATTCCAGCTTACCCAAACAACCATTAGGTATCTAAGTTTATCCTGAAAAGTATATTAATGAATATCTAAATCAATAATGGGAGTTTCCTAGTCTAGCTAGTAAAAATACCTGAGCTGCTCTGGGTGAATGGAAAGCGACAGGGCTCAGGCTCCAGGTTAGTGGAATGTAAAGTGACAAGTACTCTAATTTGGGGGGTGCCAACCCCAGCTCCATACATGTGAACATACTTACTGTCCATCAGCCTCCAGTTCAGCAAGGGATCATAGACAAAGGCCTCCAGCACAGCCATGACACTGTCCTTGTGCTCCCGAAGCACTTCCATCACCGTGTGGCATGTGATTCTGTAGTTGCCATCTAGACCTGTAACCTGGAGAAGGGACAGAGCTGTGCACCACAGGAGTCACGACCTTATGACCAACAGTGAGGGAACATCTGTCACCATCACCTAGGGAGGACGCAGACCCAGGCCACTGCTGATGCAGCTGCTGGGAACCTCCTGGAAGAAGGACGCGTGGCAGGACTGTGGTAGGTATGACACCAGGCTGAGGGGCATGGTGGGGCTTACCAGGACCTTCCTAACACAGTGGGGATCAACGGGAGCCTGCTACAGAAGTCACGGGACCATGCTGGGGAACTGAACTGTGAGCTCTAACAAGCAAGTCCATTCTTCAGAGAAGGAGGAGACTGTGTGGTCCCATTTCACTGCAGCGATTCCCAACGTCCACTCACCTCCATAGCATTGGTCAACATTCTTGTTAGTCTGAATGGAATCTTCTCTGGAAATTTCTCTCTGGTCATAGCAACCTATGGGGTATCAAGGGAAAAACCAAATCCACAGTTAGACTGTTTGCTTCAGCTAAAGTAAGGTAAAGGCAGGTGGCTTTCCTTTGCCTCATCTGCACCGATCCACAGGACAGCACAGAAATGAAGTGGCTAGAGTTCAGTGAAGGGACTGCTTATGGGGATCTGAAAGATGGCCAGAAACCCACAAGACAAGGACAGGGCGCACTGCTCAAGGGCTGGCCAGCAGGCAGTGTGTAGGGTGGCTGATTCCTCCACTTAGTGAGGGGGTGCAGAGGGTGGTCCCTGCCTGCGGGGCATAGAGGCTGACCTCAGGCAGGGACTGCAAGGCTGCGACTGACTTGATCGTGTTGGCAGGAGAGTTGGGGAGAGGAGGGATGTTCTGTTCTGGGCTTGTGTCTGCCTGAACTGTCAGGGCGGGTGAGGTTCTCCATGGTGTTCGGGAACGGGTTTACCTCAAAGCAGTCCCCAAAGTCAATGTGCAGGATCTTCCCACTCAGCCGGTCCAGCATCAGGTTAGATGGGTGTCTGAGAAGCAGAAGCGAGAGCAGAGAAGGGTCAGCAGAACGGCACCGAGGAATGTCAGAGACGTCGGAAAGCTCCAGACAAATCACAGCTCTCGGCTCAGTCTGGTCCACCTGCCTTTTCTTTTTTTGGTACCGGGGAGTGATCCCAGGGGCACTTGACCCCTGAGCCACACCCCCAGCCCTAGTTTGTATTTTATTAGAGCCAGGTCTCACTAAGCTGCTTAGCCTTGCCATTGCTGAGGCTGGCTTTGAACTCACGATCCTCTTGCCACCTCACCTGATTCCCACCTGCCTTTATAAGCCAAGTTTAATTGGAAAATGGCCTTCTTCACTTCTGCACTGTTCCACTTGCTGCAGTGGCCGAGCTGGCACTGTGACAGAGGCCATACGACCCACAAAGCCGAAGAGACCTCTTCTGTTTTTTGTAGAACAAGGTCTGCTCCTGCTCCGGAGCGGCAGTGGGGGTGTTCCAGCAGGAGTCATGGGAGAACTTGCTTTCCTGGGTCGTGGGCCACGTGACAAACAGTTCACGGCAGTGATGGCCCCTCAGGGTGGTAAGGCTGTCCCTACCACTGTGCAGCCATCCCAGGACCTATCTCCGCAAACCTCTGAGCCAATCCAGGCAAGCTCATCTGCCTTCTGTCAATAGGTATTTTGCCAGGGTTGTTTTTTTGGCTGTTGTTATTGTTTATTTTGTTCCTTGGAGACAAGGTCTTGCAATGGTGCCTGGACAAGTCTCTAGCTCCTGGGCTCAAGTGATCCTTCCACCTCAGCCTTTTAAGTGCTGAGGTTACAGGTATGTGCTGCTGTGCCTGGCTCACTTGTTTTCTTTTTGAGGAGAATTTATTTCTTTTGGAGGACGAAATTATTTCTCCTTTCAAATAACTGCTTGAGACACAATCCCAAAGAAACAGAGTTCATCAGAGAACCATTTTTCTTTATGTTCTTATGAGTCAATTCATGAACATACCTGAATTACTTTTTTAGTCAGTATGTTTGGATGAAATTTATTAGTTAAAACATCATAAGGATCTATTTTGGTTGGTTTCAAATGCAGGAATAGAATTAACTATCCTAGTATCATGATAATTATTTAATGTTTACTAAATCAATAAAATCCATCTTACTTAATGTAGTTTTGAGTACACTGAACTGACCTATGGAGAAAGTAGTACTCTTGAGCTATAGTTTGCTTCTCTTTAGTTGAAGGGTTATCCCATTGGCATAAACAGACTAAGGCTAGGGCTGATGCTGTAAAAGAATCTAAGTAGCGGGCTACACATGTCTGTAATTCCATCTACTTGGGAGGCTGAGGCAGAAGCACTGTAAGTTCTAGGCCAGCCTCAGTAGCTTAGAGAGAACCTCTCTTAAATAAGAAATCAAGAGGGCCAGAGCTATAGCTCAGTAGTACAGCACTTGCCTAGCATGTGTGAGGCCCTGGGTTTAATCCCCAGTACTGCAAAAACAAACAAACAAAAAACCCAAAAGATGTCTAAAGTAAAAAAAACAAACAGCTATTTACCAAAAGGTCATAAATCTGACTGGAAAACAAAACTATTCAAGAAGACTACTGAAAAGAAAGAAGAGTAAAAGAAACAAATTAAATTCACTCACCTGTCTCCTAGGCCCAAAATATATCCAACCATTGACATGACTGCTAAAGAGCGGGTATAGTTGGTTCTTCGGTCAAACCACACCTATAAAATAGAAGCGTGTGTGGACCCTGGTGCTGAGACCTGCATGAGTTCCAATAGTCAGACCCCAACCAGTTCTGTTCTTTTATTCCATTGATAACCAGTGGGAGCACATGATGGAATAAAGATCCCATTCACAACAATAATCAATCACTACGCCTTAGAATAAACTGCAATAGAAATGTGTTGGGTTTAGATGAACAAGTAAACTTTTCTTAGAAACATAAAGACTTGAGTAAATGAAGACTCACTTTAGGATTCACTTAAGATTGCAAAGATGCAACTGGCTCCCCAAATCACTGGATATATTTAATATAATGCCAATGAAAATGCAGAGGCACTGCTGGGCACAGTGGCACATGCCTGTAATCCCAGTGGCTAAGGAGGCTAAGGCAGGAGGATCATGAGTTCAAAGTCAGTATCAGTAACTTATCGAGGCCTTAAGCCACTCAATGAGACCCTGTCTCTAATAACATATAAAAAAGGACTGGGGATGTGGCGCAGTGATTAAGCACCCTGGTTCAATCCCTGGTACAAAAACAAAAAAACAAAAAAATTCAGTGACACTTAAGGACCTTGACAAAATGATCCCAAAACTTATCCGGAAGAAAAAATTCATGAAAATAGCTAATGTGAAGAGACTTGTATTAATGGCATTTTAAAGGTACTTAAAGAGGAACAGGCAGAGGGAATAATGAAATAGAAGCCATAGAAAGAGATCCGTGGGCATGTGAGAATTTATTGTATAATGAAAACTGACTCTTTCAGGTGGTGGGGAAAGAATGGGTTTTTGGTAAATAGTGTGGTGGCAGCTAATCATCTTTTAAAACACAAATTACACCATAGTTTTATTGATTTATTTTTATTATTGTTATTTTTTTTGGTATTGGAGATTGAACCAGAGGTGCTTTACCACTGAGATACATCCTCAGAGATGTATCTTTTATTTTGAGACAGGGTCTCACTAAATTGTCAAGGCTGGCCTCAAACTTGCAATCCTCCTGCCTCAGCCTCCTGAATTGCTGGGATTACAGTTGAGTGCCATCAAGCCTGACACACCTTAGTGTGAAAAAAAAAAATTCCACATCAGGTTATAATCTAACTGTAAAAATGAATCTTATAATTAGCATAAGAAAATATAGGTAAAAAAGGATGTCATCTTGAGGTGGAGAAAGCCTTTCTAAATATAAAGCCAAAGGTGGAAACTTAAAAAATCTGCTATCACTGACTTTAAAAAGATCAATGTATCACAAAGAAAACAAAAAACCCCAAACCCCAAAACGCTAACAAAATTAGAAAATCAAGTAAACAGGAAATTTACAATGTATATGAAAAAAAGACTAATGACCCTAAATATATAAAAAGAGCTTAAGGACTATTATAACCAAGAGGAGAAAGCAGCAAACTACTGAGTCTAACCCTCTAACTGCACTTAATTTTGCTGTTAAAGACTGCACATAACAGCAGCCTGTCAGGAGGGGGTGCAGAGGCAGCCGAGTGGCCTACCTCGGAGCTGGGGCTCTTCAGCCATAGCAGCTTGGCCAGGTCGTCCCCGGCCGTGTTGTTGACTGCGTGCTCGAACACTTCCACCTTCTGCATCAGGGTCAGGTGGTCGTAGTCTGGAGCCATCTGCATCAGACACACCATTCAGTCAGAGCAGCCCCAACAGGCAGCCAGAAGCCAGGAGGCGCGGGGCTGGGCCGAGCAGGGCTGTTCTAACTTTGCTGCTAGTCAGAGAGAGATGGGAAGCAAGAAGAGCACACGGGCCACGCTGACTCCCAGGGATGGGCAGAGACAGCTGACTCGCCTCAGTACAGCCCAGTGGTGTGGGCAAGGGGGACTGGATGTTTTGAGGTCTGGATAACAATTCTCCTTCCTAGTCTTAGACATCTACTCACCAGGATTTTTCCAGAGCTTTGTATACATAAGGTAAATATATGCTGCCCTATATTTATCTGTCTAGTCCCACCCAGGACAATGAAAACATAATTTCCAGGCTTAGGAGACTCTGATTCTTTAAAAAAAATTTTTTTTTTTTAAAATTTAGGGTATCAGGGATTGAACCCGGGGCACTTAACCACTAAGCCACATCTCCAGCCTGTTTTTAAAATTTCCTTTTGAGATACGGTTTTGCTAAATTGCTTAGGACCTCACTAAATTGCTGAGGCTGCTTTTGAACTTGTGACCCTCCGGCCTTGGCCTCCAGAGTCACTGGGATTACAGAGATGTGCCACCATGCCTGGATTCTTTTTTTAAATGACCCTCACAGGCTGGGCTAATTTGGCCTCATGATTTGTGCTGAAATCCTGTAATTTTATTCTACTTTATATTTTACAGTGCTGAAATTGCATGCCGGGCAAGCACTTTACCATGAGTTTCATACCCAAGCCCACTTTGGTTTCATAGAGAATGTTTTCTGCTTTAGGATTCACCTCATTAAACTCATAAACTTCAACAGCAAATTCCCCCAAATAGATTTTTCACTGATGGACAAACAAAGGAGAACTAGAGAAGCAGCCCTGTGTGGATTCCCTGATGTGTGAATTCTGCCCCTAGGACCCTAAAGGTGCTGGGCTGAAGGCCTCCTCATACCCGCAACATGATGCGGTGCTCAATGTTGAGAAGGATCTTCTTCTTTTCCCTGTAGTCCCGGATGAGGGCGTGCAGCGTGTCGCAGTGGGGGACCCAGCCAATGAGGCCTGAGTTGGTGGATAAAGGGATGACGGCATATCTCTGGATGCTGGTGCCAGGAAAGGAGAACAGGGTCATTTTGTACAGGAAGAGCATACCTCTGATCTGCTCAGGGCACACACAGATTTGGTACTGGGAATTGAACCCAGGGGTGCTTAACCACTGAGCCACATCCCCAGTCTCTTAAATTTTTTATTTTAAAACTGGGTCTCACTGAGTTACTTGGGGCCTCGCTAAATGCTGAGGCTGGCTTTGAACTTGCAATCCTCCTGCCTCAGCCTCCTGAGCCACTGGGATTACCAGTGTGTGCCACTGCGTTCAACTCAGACTGTCTTTAATGAACCTGTACTTGGTTTTTGTGAGAGGTGCAGTGAGCAAGGCTTTGTGAAGAATAAGGCATCACAGAAATAGTAACATGAAAGCGACTCTGGCCTCCTCGTCCTGCCTGACAGACTGATGGCTCTGGAAGCATGGAGTGAGGATGTCTGAGATCAGGAGGAGGAGGAACAACAGGGCCAGGGACAGGAAGGCTTAAGCTGAGTTTCAGCCCCACGAGGGGTAACACACAGAGTTTATATAATCCTCCTTTGATCTCAAATCACTCCCTCCTGAATTCTTTGGAGGTTGTTAAAGGCATATCCCACGTGGAGAATCTTTCTTCTTGTTTTTGGCACCCAGGCTACTGATAACTTCCTGCCAGGTATATATGGTTTTATAACTTATGAGATAAAGGTGCATGATTATATGCACAGATGTAGGAGAGAGTGAGAAGACTTCTCAAAGCTTTGCTATTTTCACAGCACTCTGAATACCTGAGATTTTTCCGAAGAGACGTGGGGTCATTGGCCAGGAGGGTGTTAACCAGGCCAAAAAGCTGCATCACCCGCTCGTCCTGCCGCAGGTCTTCGTGGCCTTTCAGGAGGAACACAAACTCATGGCCGTTGCCTGCCTGCAGGGGAGGTGGGAGCAGTTAGAGCAGAACACAGGCTCTTACATCTGGAGCTAAGACCAGCAGGTATCCCAAAGATCCCGTGGACTACATACATCTCCCTACTCACGATCCCCTACAGACAGAGGAACACGCTACGACTGAGGACGACAGCTCTGCTTTTGGATGCCTCTCAATGACCAAAGATGTTTCAATTAAAAACGCCTGCTCCTGAGGACCTGTAATGACTCTGCAGAGATGCCACATGTTTCTCTCCCTTACTCACTCTGACCTGAGAAGCCTGACCCCCATGGCCTACGTCACTTGGGCTCCAGCTGGTGTGGCCAACAGGGCACTAGTAGGAAGGGAGAGGAGAAGGGAGAGGTCAGGGTATTTGCCTCCCAAACCCTGCCTGGTCACGGTCTAGGAGTAGCCCTGTCCCTCCACCTGAGCTACAGCTTCTGCTGGCTGGCCTCTCTTCCAAGGTAACAGTTCTTGTTAGTCTCCTTGCCCTTTCAGGTCTGGAGGGGTGGGGAAGAAGAACGAGGAATATCTTCTCCTAACTTTGCTCACCCCTCTGGAAGTAGTTCCTTCATTAACTTCTTTAATCCAAGGTGCTGAGAACATGACTGACCATGTTTTTTATTGGAAGACACCAGCCCCTGGAGAGACCACCACCTGTGCACCATGATTGATCAGTGTTGGTGAAAATTGCTGCACTTCAGAAATGAGCGTCATTAAAAGGGAGAGACCTCAAGGTGCCACCCAAGTATGCAAGTCTCCCTCGACCATCCCAGGTAGGTGTCACTGCCCCTAGGGCAATTTCAGACTCTGGTGTTGAAGGCACCTCCCCATGAGGATTCATCTCTATTCTAGTTTGTTTGATTTACACAAAGGGAGAATTCAAGAACCCAGATGCTCTTTCTTCATGGCTCAGACCTCTGAGTTGCATCAGATGCCTTCTGTTGGCCTCATCAGTTCAACACCTGCCCACCACCAGCACCAAGTCTCCACACACGAGATCTAGCTTCCCTTCACCAGGCACAGCTCTGAGTACACTAGGGGCCCCAAGGTGGTCCTGGAAGGGGATGTCTACTGTCCTCCCTTCTTGTCCCAAGAGATGAGAAGAGTTGCAGCACATGAAAGAGGAGCAGCTAGAAGGGCAGGCAGTAATTTCAGAACAGGGGGCAGGGACACAGCCAGGAAGGCAGAAGTGCACCTTACCCATGAGCGTCAGCTTCCGGGGCCTCTGCTTGGATGTGATGACTTGCAATGACGGGGCTATGGACTGAATGCGAATGATTGGCTGGTTGGGGTCATATGTTCCTGGCACAGCTAATTCAAGGTCTCGGCACATCAGAAGTTTTGGGGAAACATACTGCAGCTCTAAGGATGTAAGCTGTGAATAATTACCAAAAAATTTAGTTAGAAAAGTAAACTCCAGAAGGAATTTAAATACAATTTAGGCCTTTTTCAATGGAGGACCAGAACCAAGTACTTTTCTATAGGTAAAAATGAAACCAGATGCTTAGGGTGACTATCAGGAAGTTCAACAGAAAGGACCACTTACCTGGGGTAGCTGCTTTGAGATTCGCCTGAACACGTGGTAGTAGAGGTCCCAGGCTTGGGTGAGGTCCTTGACGTTCCCTGACTTCATGTACTTTCTGCACCACTCTTGGGCCTCCATTAAATCCCGGCCATATGCCTGAGAAGGAAAGCGGGGCAGACGTGTAAGTTGTCAAGGTGGCCACTACGACAGGAGCTAAATGAAATGCCCAGGCGGACCACAGAAATCCTCCCGGAGCTGGCTGGCCAGAAGGTGCTGGCAGGTGAGCACAAACCGCTGAGCAGTTCTCCAGTCCGGGAGCTCTGGGATCATGAGCATGACTCGTAAGTTAAGGGAAAGTCAGAGGACAGATGAGATGGCCTGATTGATTTCTAATTAAAATTTCAGGAGGAGTTGGAAGTGTTCCTAAGTGGTAGAACTTGTGTAGCATGCATGAGGGGCCCTGGCCTGATCCCCAGCACTGCACCATTAAACAAACAAAAAGAAAGAAAGAGAAAAGAAAAAGAGAAAACAATTACTGGTGGTGCACACGTGCAATCCCAGAAACTTGGGAAGCTAAGGCAGGAGTATTACAAGTTTGAGGCCAGTGTTGGCAATTTAGTGAGGCCCTAAGCAACTCAGTGAGACCCTGTCTCTAAATAACAACAACAACAAAAAAAAGGGCTGGGGATGTGGCTCAGTGGTCAAGTGCTCCTGTGTTAAATCAGTACCACAAAAAGGAAACAAAATAAAATCAGGCAGATTCTTGTAACTTAAAGACAATTAAGTTTTTATATCCTATGACCTCTGCTGGAGTCCTTGTATTAAAGGCAGAAGAGGGCTGGGGAGATAGCTCAGTGGGTAGAGTGCTTGCCTTGCAAGCACAAGGCCCTGGGTTCAATCCCTAGCACTGCAAAAAAAAAAAAAAAAAAAAAAAAGGCAGAAGAAAGGCTAGCAGGAAAGGAGTTGCGTCCTCTGGTGCTTTCCATCCCGTACCTGATTGAAGGATGTTTCCTTCAGGGTCTGGGGGCCCCGTTCCATCATAGCGTGCAGGGGCTCCAGCACCTCAAACATGCCCTTCACATTCCTCTCGTCCCCCGAAGTACAAACGAGACGCCTCTTCCAGCCTTCGTGCCAACATCTCATGCCACAGGAATGGCCACCCGTATCAGCTCCTCGCTCACCTGGATCAAAGCCGGGGGGAAGGGAAGCACCAGGGATGAACCACCCTCAGGAAGTACAACTTGGAGAAAGGGGGGGACCATGCGGCAGCCAGAGGAAGTACATGGCACCATCGTGGGGAAGGGACAGCCCTGGCTGTTTCTGGCTTACCATCATGGCCTGCTGAACAGGGTGTTGCTGTTGCTCGCACATGTTCTTCCAGAATCTTGTTGGCTGCGTTGTGGCGGGCTGTTGTAGTGGACTTGGAGCCACAGGTCAGGGGATAGGATGAGGGCCTGAAGCAAAGAGGAAACATTCACAAAGGGACACAGGAAAGGAGCCGAGGGTGCTTTCCCTTACTGGGGGACTGAACCCAGTGGGCTCTACCACTGAGTTACAACCCCAGCCTTTTTAAAAAAACCCTTTAAAAAACTTCAAGATAGGGCTGGGGAGATAGCTCAGTCGGTAGGAGTGCTTGCCTTGCAAGCACAAGACCCTGGGTTTGATCCCCAGCACCGCAAAAAACAAAACAAAACAAAACAAAAAAAAACCAAAAAAACTTCAAGATAGGCCTCTCTAATTGCCCAGAGCCATCCTTGAACTTGTGCTCCTCCTGCCTCAGCCTTCCAAGTAGCTAGGATTATAGGCTTGTGCCACCGCGCCCAGCCTGATGCAGGTTTTAAGGAGGATGGCAAAAGACATGGTAAAGGTGACATTAGCACCATGAGTCCTCCACTGTCTTGGAAGGGACTCTTTCTTTTCAGGAAGGTTGCTGGGTCTTTGGGATTACTAGCTGGGCAGACCTTCCCAGGGCTGGACGGAGCACCTAGCTTCCAGTTCCTCTACTTGTGTTTCTCAAAGACTGGTCACCAAATCAAAGGTCAGTGATAGATGAGAAATGGCCCAGGTTCTCCACATACCTGGGGGTGGTACCGACCAATGTCTGTGAGAAGCTGGTGAATGAGGCGTCCCACCAAGGGTCTGGGCGTATCAATTCTTGCAATGAGCTGAGGAATAACCTGGTATTCAAAAAGGCACAGTATGCAGCACATGAAGCAGGGAAACAACTCTAGTTATTCTTATAAACAAAGATTGATTCTTATAACTTGTTTTGTTGATACTCTAGGTTCTGAAACAGTTATTCTTTCCGTCTCTCAAAGGATCTAAAGAGCATGCAGTCCAGACCTTGGGACCAAGTTCTGCATTTTTATTATTGTAAACACATCACCTTGCCACTTTGACCACTGCATGGTTCCGAGAGAACACAGGAGACAGAATCTGAGCTGTCCTCACCTGTAACCAAGTATCAATCTGGATCGCTTTTACCCCTTCCACTAGGGCTTCATTGACATCTGGCCAGTGACCGTAAATCAAACCACAAAGTGAGGGACTCTGGAAAAGGCAATTGGAAAGTCACAATAAATTTAGTTTTCCATCTCTAAGGCTCTGGAAAGAAAATCGAGGTTCTGGACTGATCTACAAAGATCACTCATGGCATTCCCAGATCATGGCACAAACTCTGACAAGGAGAGATGAGCCAGTGTTGCCTAAGAGAACCACAGATTGGGACAAACGGAAGGAGCTGCTGCAGAACAGGGACAACAGTGAAGCCTGGCACTTAGCTGGCCAGAGACGCACACGTGAAAGGGGCTGCGCCCGTCATGGCCAGCCTCTGGACTGACTGGTTTGGGCCAGTTGTTCAGACCTCTCAAAGTCGCAGGAGGATTTTAAACGTGGTGATGAGCAGAGGGTTTCATCCTGGAGTAACAGACCACACAGCGAGCCCTCCCTTCACTTCCAGGTCTTTGCAGGTTTCACCCTCACTGATGGGGCCTGGCCAGCTACCATTCCTCAACCCACAGGCAGAGAAAGGGCCAGAGCCGAGCTTGGGGGTGTGACCAGGGTGAGGAAGGCTTAGAGGACCTGGATGTGTGACTCGGGTGTCCTGGTATTGGTGGGGCCTCCCAGTTTCATCCTCCCCTTCCCTGATACCTGAGTGTATCCTGGAGGTTGTTGCCTCGTGACAAGGAGATAGAACGGAAGAAGCCCTGGACGGCAGGGACAGTGTACATCAAGAGGGTTTTGGATAAATCCTGTTGGAACACACCTCTGTCAGTGACACTTCTATCTCAGCCTTCTGTTTTCTGTGTGCTGGAGACTGAAACCAAGGCCTTATACATGCTAGGCAAGTGTTTTCCCACCGAGCTGCACCCTGGGCCCTTTGGCTCAGCTTTTTCATCTGTACAGTGGGAATAACTGCATACTAAAAGCATCTACTCCAAAGGGCAGTTACGAGTGGTAAGCCAGTTGCCATGGAAAGCCTTTCTTGGTGCCTGGCACATAGCAAAACATGGCAACTGTGTCAGAACCATCACTGTCTTGGGGTACCGGTGGCTTCCTGAATGGGGTGGGGCTGCGGCTCTGAGTGCTGTTCTCTGGACCTGATGGCTACACTGGTGAATTTCAGACCAACAGCCTGAGGAGAGGTGGGAGGGGAGAGAACAAGGCAAAGATGATCCCCCAGGCCCTGTCCTCAGTGTGGACTCGCAGATGTGGCGGCCACCCACACACAGGCACAGCACATTAAGAGGATGAGCTCATTCTTCAGCCCAGGCCACCAAGGCTCCCCGAAGCAGGGTGTGGTCCCCTGCACTGCTGAGAAGGCAGCCGGGAAGGGCATCTGCACTTCAGAGAAGCCTCAGGCTCCTGAGCTTGGACTGCTCGGGAGGTGCCCCTGCCTGGTCCTCAGCGAGGGAGGGAGCCGACCTCGGTGACCTTCTTCTGCAGAGGGGAGGGAGTGGGCTGTTCCTCGGAGCTCTCGGCCTCACTCTCGCTGTTGCTGCCCTCTGTGCTGGCGGCGGCAGCAGCAGTGGCAGCTGTGGTGGCAGCAGTGGGGGTGTTGGGGATGTTGGCCCCGCTGGCGTGACGCAGTTTCTTCTTCTCGTCGCGGGCTTGGTTCTGGTGCTTGTAGTGTAGCACGGCTTCAAAGTTCATCACTGCCCATGCGTGCCAGGCCTGGGTGGGGCGAGAGCTAGGGGTAGACACTGGGCTGGAGGCACAGCAGGGGTCTGAGGGGCGTGAGGTCGGTGCTGAGCAAGTGCTGTGGCTGCCTCTTCCTGTGGTCAGTGGAGTAAGACTTCCCGGCAAGGGGGAGAACAGGACAGAGACGCACAGAGGTCAAGCCATGTCCACAGGAAACAAGCAAAGGGCACGCCTGCAGCTGAGGGCACGCGCAGGAGAGAAATGCGGAAGGCTGGCCAAGTGCACAGGGCAGAGGGCAGAGGAGCAGGCATGCTAGGCCAAGGGGCCCACTTCATCTGTGGGAAAATGAAGCTTTACTGGGTTTCGAAATACACAATACAGATTATTTAAGAGAGCATAAATTGTGGGGCCAGCAGCCAGCTGTCCCATTTAGTCCTAACAGGTCACATGATGGGGCAAGGGAAGGCACTACGAGGTCAAAGGAGGACCACTTCTGCGTGGCACAGAAAAGGCTGAGGCAGAGTTTGACTTGGGGCATTGTAACTCGGCAATGACGGTAGCACATTAAATAATCCACTAAGAGCTGGACTTTCTGGATAATCAGGAAATTCCTTTGTGTCCACTGCTAAAGAATACAATGTAACTGTGTCCACTTTCCCATCCAGCAGAGTGGACTTCCCTTGATGAGTAAGAATGCTACCATGACTCAAGTTCAGTTCCCCAGGCCTTCATTCATTCATTCAACATATGTCTCTTACATATCCAAGAGCCAGGCACTGACCTGGGTCAAGGTGAACAAAGCTGACAGGGCTGGCACGCACACAGTGCTATGGGACTATGGTAGAAGACCCAGAACCAGAGGGACCTGCACTAGGAACTGCTTCTAAATACTAAAACGAATGTTCCTGGAAGCAGGTTTTTCCTTGTGCTCTGCATTTTCTAAAGGGGGATGATAGGTGATTGGTCAGCAAGACCCCTGCTAAACTTCACTGGACTCACTTCTCTGGTTTTGGATGTGCAGCTGTCCTTGAGAGGTAATTACTGTTTCCAGCACAGAGGGGGCATTTTTAGATCATCAAGGGAGCATGCTTAGACAAGGAGAGGTTTTTATTTTAAATGCTTCTGTGGCTTTCAGATGCAAGTTTCGATCCCAGAGGATTAATTCACAAAGTATTAGCAAGTGAGGAGATTCTGGAAAGAAATCAATGATATCTGCTGTGCCAAGCAGGAGGCCCTTTGGAAAAGATATTTTAAAAATAAGAATGTGAGCTCTCTTGCCAAGGATGTACTTCCAAGAGCCTCCTGCATCGGCCAGTCACATCTTTTGTACATTTTCTAACTGTTTGTCCTTTTGAAAAGTTTCCTGTAATATAACAGGATGTTACCCAGATCTTTCCAGTAAAAACAAAGAAAGTTAATTTCTTAGCTGAGGAGTAGCCGGGATGGAGATCAGAAAGGAGCTGGGAAGGAACAGATTACCCAAGGGAAGCAGAGTTCCAGAGATTAACTGTGTGTCCAGATGCTCCTAAGAAAACAAGCAGCAGAGACGCTGAAGGGCAGCCACAGCCCAGAGCCACGCGCAGGGCACAGTGTAATGACCACTCCTCAACTGAAAGAATCAACGAAACACGTAGGGAAAATGCAGACTCTCGGGCTCTTGACAGACGGGCTCTAGTCCCTGAGCTCCCAGAGCCCGGCTGTGAGCAGGAGGACCCAGGCTCTGGGGTTCTGCTGCCCTCACCTTGTACCAGCTGCGGTCGTGCTCAGTGGCGGCGCTGTAGTACTTGCAGCACCTTGGGGATGGTGCTCTCGTTGATGCCCTGGAGGCTCAGCTGCCACTCCCCGAGTTTCAGGAAACACCTGAAAGAGAAGCCAGCCCTGTGCTGCTCCCTCCCGCTAAGAGGCCTCCTAGGGGAACAAGGAACTGCCAGGGGGTGCCCTGACGCCTTTCTGGTTTCTCTTCTCACTTAAGGAAGGAAGGAGACGGTCTGGGAATAGGGGCTCAGGTTCCATCTTTTCTTTGTGACTTGTGTTGCAATGACAGCATAACCCAGGAGCCTGGATAAGGTAGGTCTGCATGGACCTATCTACCCCAAACCCAACTGTCACTGGGAATAGCTGCTGCGTTCCCTTTCCTGTTGACTGTGCACAGCTTCCCTCTTATTCTCCCTCTTCCCCCTGCGTACGGAGGTGTTGTGCTCCAGGCACTGCTCTTAGTGCTGGACACTGACCCTTTCCATAGGCCACATCCCTTACACCTGCTAGCAAACAGGTACTCTTCCTATCCCTTTTATTTGGTGAGGAAACTGAAGCACAGAGAAGTTCAACAACTTACCTAAAGTCAAACTTATATACACATCAAATTAGCAGTGTATCTGGCACCTGAAAACAAGAGGTCTAACCCTAAAGCCAGACACCAGGAGAGGACAGCACTTGGGTGCTCTTGAGCTGCTGAATCCTAGGAAAATGAGTGGGGACCACACAATGAGGGAGCAGCACAATTCGATGGCTCCCTGCGATCCCTACTGGAAAATGTGAAAGGTATGGGCAAGAGGCCCCCCCAAGGAGCCTTAATGGGCACAGGATGGTCCTTACCGGGCCATGAGCTTATGCAGCTCCTGCTTGTGCTGCTGGTCCTCAGTGGCAATGGCATGCTGGGCCTGCTGCTGCATGGTCTGGACAAAATGCTGCATGTGCTGGAAGGCATCGATCTGCAGCAGGACAAGGGCACAGAGAGTCACCTGGCATGTGGCACAACCTTGCAGGCACACAAATCAAACCACACCAAACAGAGTACCCTAGAACACAGGTTGCTGCTGGGAGAGGGCTGGGCTTTTCCAGAACATTCATGATTGACTCAGCTTAAGTCTTAGCTCTCCTCTGCCAACTGTAATTACCAGTTTAACAAATCCTGGAAAAGTCACACGTCTGGCTATCCCAAACAATAACTCATGTGAAGTGATCTGAACAAGTGCTTACTTAATTATCAGCATACTGCCCAGAGGGAATGAGACTCATGGGAAATTGTCTCAAGCTAGTAAAACCTTGGTATTTGTTTACAACATTACGGTGCCTTGGCTGCTCTAGAAGAGCAAAACCCACAGATTTAAAAAACAGATGGAACCCTTGGTTCCTGAATAAGAACGGAGAAGGGGTGAAGGCCTTTATGCAGTCAGTGGAAGAGGGAGAAGAGAGGAGGAAAGCAGACACCTAGGGGAACAGGAGCTTGGGAACAGACTCTTCAGAACATCCTCCCGCAGTTGCCTCTATTGTTACCATGGGGTCTGACACAGCCAGCAAAGGGCAAGTGAGAATGGAGGGGCCAGAGAGCTACACCAGGAAGAGAGCAGCGAGGGTCCCGGATCTGGAAGTGCTACACAAGCCCACCCTGTCCAGATCTGCCAGCATTTTGACAAACAGAGTCTGTACCTTCTTTTAAAAGACTTCTAGGATGGAGACCAAATGCACAAACATCCAAAGCTCAAATGAAGAACAGCAAAACCTAAGTCCACTAACACAGGACAGGAGAAAACCTTATGTGAGATAAGGTGAAAGAGATGCTATGTGTTCTTTGTTATAGAAGGAGGGGGAAAACCAACATTTCCAAGAAGTAATAGGTCTCCTTATGGTAAATCATATAAGAAGTCATTGTTTTTATTTAAAACAACAACAAAACAAAAACATGCCATGAAGTGATGATGGCTTTGAAGAAAGACTTAAGTTCTCTGGCTTGGAGGCTGGGAACCCCAGAATTAATTGGCCTTATGAGACAGGGTTTGACCCCAAGCTAGAATGACAGGCCTGCAACAGGCAGCACATGCATGAGGACAGGGCAGACCCAGGGTCCCACAGTGAACAAGACACCTGTCTCCACAGCACTGCCCTTAGGGCTCCCCTCTCACCCACTGCGTGGAAGAAGAACCACATAGCATCCCCCACTGGAAGTGACACCTGTCCTTTAGATTTTCTTCCAAGAGAACTACACTGGCCAGATTTACATCTGATTAAAAAACAAAAACAAAATGAAAGTGGAAGGCAATCCCAAAAAGGTCAGTCACTAAAAAGGGGACTATGACTCAGTGCGATCATCAAGCAGCAGGACCACCACCGGGAACTCCGAGGCCAGGGGCTTCTCAGAGCCCAGGAGCTGTGTCCCTGACAGTGCAGACAGGGTGAAGCTCTTTTTGGAGGCCTTGACAAGGAGCTGAACAAAAGATAAATAGCCAGAACTGGGGAATCTGGTGTTAGTTTGGGTGTGAAGCCTGAGATTAAATTTTATCCAGTGTGGGAGAATCTGCTATCTCTCTACTCCGTAGCATGAGGCAACTGACTTTATTTTATTTCTTGCAGTACTAAGGGCTGAACTCAGGGATGCTCTAGCAGTGGTTTACATCCCAGCCCTTTTACTTTCTATTTTGAAATAAGGTCTTACTAAGTGGCTTAGGCTGTCCTTGAACTTGTGATCCTCCCTCAGTCTCCAAAGTTGGAACTTATTTTTAAGGAACTGCAAATACTCCATTTAAAACTTCTTTTCTCCATTCCCAAAGAAATGAAGAGGGGAAAGTGATTCTTTCCATCTTATAAATGAAGGACAGGTACCCGGAGGAAAGCTTCCCTCAGGCCCACAGGACTCAGGTTGGGCACAATACTCTGGTTCTTTTCTTTTTGGTGGTTAATGGACCTTATTTTATATGTGGTGCTGAGACTCAACCCCAGTGCCTCACACATTCGAGGCAAGAGCTCTCCCACCAAGTCACGACCCAAGTCCGGTACTTTGGTTCTTGACAGCCCTATGTCCGGAACGACCTTAGCCAGTGAAAGTCCACGCAGGGCCGGCCTGTCTCTGGACTCCCCAGGGGGCCTGTCATCACACACGCTGTCCCTGAGGCCTTCCTGCAGGCAGGGTCTGCTTCCCCCAGGACATTGCACTTGCTGTCGCCAGGCAGAGCCCCACCCTTGTTTACAGGCAAAGGAGAGCAAGGCACAATCACTGAGCTTTCTCCAAGTAGCTCCTGGACTGTGAAGAAGTGACACTGCCAGCTCTGGGCTTGAGGTCCAAGCACCTAGCTTTACACAGGATTTTGAATTTTGAGCTCCTAAGAAAAGACCATTTTCTGTGGAGAAGTTGGGTGTGGGCATATGTTGAAAGAAGCCACTCCTGGATTGAGACGCCACCCAAAATTCTGCTTCTGCCACTTTCGGCAAGCCAGTCAAAGACTTGGAGGCAGTACGCAGAAGGAAACCAGACTATTCAGATTCACCACCTTCTGTTTTTCTCCTTTGCCTGGAGGAGGTCAGATATGCTGTGGCTGGGAGGCTCACAAAGCTTGAAAAACAAAACAACAATAATAAAATCCCAAATCTGCACTTTAGGAGAAGAAAACTTGGGTCACTACTAATGAGGTAAATCCCAGGCAAAGACCAGGTTCTCGGAGCAGGGCTGTAGATCCCACTCAGGTGGCACTGAGTCAACCATCCACAGAAGCCAGTTCCTAGGCCATCTGTGGGTCTTCAGGCATGCCTTCTCCAGACAACTCTGTTTTACCAGCTCTTTCCACAGCCTCAGCTCTGCTGGGGACCACAGTGGGGAGGGAAGGGCAGCTGGAGTGCTCTCCTTCGGAGCAGTCAAAGCAGGTGGTTTTGCCCCCAGGGCCTACTTTTTGTTAGTCACCAACATCACCCAGGGAGATTGTCAAAAACAAAAACAAAAACAAACATCCAGAGCCAAATCTGTTACCAAAGGGCTTGTCTGTAAATAAAGAGGAGCCCCACATTGCTTCAAGATCACGCTCCCTCTGCTTCTGAATATAAACTGATGATAGGAAAGGTGACCAGATGTCTAGAAACCACATTGGTCTTAGGAAATTGTTAGTCTGTTTTCACGAATATGCTACCTTTATTTTGAACAGCCTATATTCTCTTCAGGGGCAGAAATTGTGCCTTTTTTATGATCCAGAACTTTCTGGATACCAATAAATGCCACTGGATCACACTCATTGGTTTGGTCAAAGGCACATGTGCATCTCCTTGACTGTGACTCACGGGCTGAAGTAGCAAGAGACTCCCTGGCACTGTGGGCAGGTGGTTTTGACCCTGGTTCCTTTCTGGCCCGAGGGAGGCAGGGGGGCTAGGTGAGTATTCTGAAGGTGGGCCCTGGTGGTGGGCTGTGGGTACAGACCTTGCGAGCGCTCTTCCACATGTTCTTCATGTAGGCGTAGGTCACCTGAGGGTGGACTGTGGGCAGAGGATGGTCCAGCTGCCGGGACGGATCCACTCCCAGGAGCAGCACTAAGGTTTTATGAGCAAGAGCCTTAAAAACAAGATAGGTCAGGTTATGAATGGAACCCGGGCGGGCGCACACCTGCCATAGGGTGGGGGACTCACCAGCCTGCCGCTCTTGCCGCACAGGCTGGCGTACTTGAGCCAGGTTCTCATGTCCTCGTGTGGGTTGACCACAAGGGAGCGCACCATAAGGATCTTCTGCCAGTCCTCCACGATGCGCTGGCAGCCCTGGAACATGCAGAAACGAGAGTCAGACGTGTCCTCTGTGCCACCTCACCCTTATGGCAACAGTGGAACCCACTGCCACCATCTCGACCTTCTCAAGTTAAGCACAGGGGGACGAGGAACGCTCTCCAGGACCTCCTCCGCAATCTAGGAGGCAGCACCACAGCGCGGGGGCTGGAGTTTGCATTCTGGCTCTGCCGTCTGTGAGGTGACTTTGGGCAAGTTACTAACCTCCCTATGTTGATCTGTAGGGTGGAATAAAAAGGGTATCAACCTCTCAGGGCTATGTTGAGGATTAAACAATTAAATTATTACAGCTTCTTTGTGGACTGTAAAAAATACATTAGTATTTTGCTTTAGTCTCTGGTGGAAGATGACTATCACTGGCAAAGAAATTAAATTTAAAATGTATTCAAAATTCAGAAGACTAAGTGTATAAGAAGTTTAATTAAATTTTCAAATGGTGCTGTTTGTAAGCTGGTGATGTTTATGATTCTGAAGTTACGAAAGCTTAAGTCTGGGACACCCTGAACGCTGGCCTTCGTTTCTATTTGTTTCAGATCAGAAAGAGAAGGGGGTGCTTCACTGGTCCACACCAGTCCTCTATGATCAGAAACAGTGAATTAATCATTACCAAAGGGGCAAGCTCGTTTTATATCAAATTACTGCTAGGAGTGAAAGGAACATCTCCTTTTCCACCCTTGCTGGTAAGAAGTCAGACTCAGGAAGGGAAATGGATTCCTGAGATCTGTCACTTCATGGCAAATTCCACAAGTCCATGGAGCTGTTCTTTTTTAAAATTGTTTTTGGTACCAGAGATTGAACCCAGGGGCACTTAACCACTAAGCCACGTCTCCAGCCCTATTTTTTATGTTCCATTTTGATTCAGGTCTCACTAAGTTCCTTAGAGCCTTGCTAAGTTGCTGAGGCTGGCCTGGAACTTGCAGTCCTCCTGCCTCAACCTCCTGAGTCACTGGGATTAGAGATGTGTGCCACAGTAGCCCATGGAGTTGTTCTCTATAGGGGTAAAACTGGAAGTCTAACAGTGATCTCCAGGTTTCAGATTTGACGGGATGTCATCTTGAGCCTGACCTGAGAACCTAAGGCGAGAAGAGACGCGGTGCAGCTAAGGTGACCTCTCAAGCTGCCCCGTGGCAGACGCTGGCTGGGGATTTTAATTGAAGAGACTTGGCCACCCAATGGCAGTCCTCCAGGCCGGGCTGTTCGTGGAGGGTGGACAGCGAGCCATCTATGAGACCAGCTCCCACCACAGCGTCATGCTTTATTTTCAGCTTGGATGATACGCTTCCCACCCCGTGAAGTGTGGCAACGATGATTTGGAAAGTTAGGAAAGCAGAAAAGAGGACATTGAGTGATTTGTTTTGGTTATTTCTCACCAACAACTAGTTTCTCCCAGATGCTGAAAACACTTCGGCTCCCTATGAGCCAAAAGAGCATCTTGTCTCAAGACAGGAAAGTTCTGAGGCTGACAGGAATGATGGTGTCTTGAGCTTGAGGAGTCAGGCAGAAGCCTCTCCTCCCCAGGACCCATCCCATCCAGCCCCCTTCCAACTCTGGGAGTCCCACTTGTTAGAATGTCTGAAGACTGAGCAGATCTCTGATTTGGAGGTCCTCCACTCCACTCTAGGCACTTAAGAAACCCAGGGTGTGTACAAGTGGGAGACGCTTGCTTTGTGGAATTCTTTCTGGTGTCCAGGAGACAATTTTCCATCAAAACATTCACTGGGCATTTCATAATTACTAATAAAACATGTGAAAGAACTGTGTGTGCCTATTTCAGAACCGTAAACGACTTTATTTCTAAGACGTTTCTTTGCCCATTGCTCTCTCCTATCCAGTGGAATGTGCCCTGAGCTTCCCAGGCAGGAACGTGGCTTTGAGTCAAAGGTTTGTCACAGCTACTGAGAAGCCTGGAAGCACAAACCTCCACTTGTCTGGAGAGAGCACTTGAGATCAAGTGTGGATCTGGCCAAGAGGAAACACCTATGACAGAGGGGGGCCGAAATGTGAGAAGCAGGGGGGACTGACAGTTTCTGGAGGCAGTAAAGGCACTTTGTCTCTCTCTCTCTCTCTGTGGTGCCGGGGACAGAACCCAGGGCCTTGCACAGGCCAGACAAGCACTTCACCACTGAGCTACTGTGCCAAGCCCACTTTCTTTCCCTTCCTGCCTACTCAAGGAGCAGGAGGGCTACGGTCCTTTCCAAGGGCACTGAGACTGCTGACTCCCAGGTCTGGCGGTGACAGTTCCTCATGCTACAATGACCAGAATGCCATACTGAAACTCCAAGGGAGTCCCTGGAAAAGTCTTCCTGCAAGGGGAGCTGTAGTAGAGAAGTCTGATCAAAAGGCCAGGTCGACTCAACCTGGCAGGAGGTGGTGAGGGCGTATACTGGGTAGTTGTTTAAAGCTGGGTGCTGCCTGCGTGACGGTTGCATGCCTAGCACCCCAGCCACTGGGAGAGGGAGACAGGAAGAGCACACACTGGAGGACGACCTCAGCAGCTCAGAGAGACCCTGTCTCAAAACGAGATTTTAAAAAAGGGCTGAAGTGGCAGCTCAGTGGTACAGAGTTCCTGAGTTCAGTCCCTAGTAAAATAAAGCAAGAAAAGAAAAAAAAGAGGCCAGAAGCTGGTGGCCAGTAAGTGTGGTTTGGTTGCACCTGGAGGCCATCTGGGAGCTGAAGACACCAATCCTGTGTGTACTCCCAGAACTGGTGACTTCATGGGCCTGGGCATCAGGATTTTTAGACTTTTCCCAGTGATCATACTGTGCAGTGAAGACTGAGAACCAGACTTTGGGGTTCTGACTCCTAGCAAGTTGCTCTTAGTGTCCTTTATTAAGGACATTTCCTTTGATTCCTTGAGAAGCTGGAGGAGGCTGGACATTGTCCCACAGCTGACATTTATGTGAAGAGCCTTTGAGTGTTCCACTCAACACAAGAGGCAGGAAAACTCATGCGGGGAGCGCAGGAGGTGTGGGTGCAAGGTTCCCCGGGCCCTTGGTGGGGCAGGAGTGTGACCTGGGGCATCTCCAGGCTCACCTGCAGTCTCTCCCACCAGATCTGGCGGATGATCTCTCGGCGCTCAGGGACAAGTTTGTACTGGATGACCTCCTCCAGCTCGGAGAGCATGTGGCAAGACACCATGGCCTGAGGGAAGCAAAGCACATTCCCACCTAATTACTGATGATGATCCAAAAGTCGGGGTTAACTTAAATAACTTAAATCAGACTGGTGTCTGGGCTTTTGCTGGCCCAGGCACACAGGCATGTTCCCAGCAGCCTGTGACAACCTTGCTCGTCTACTCTGAAAACAGAACTGAAGTAAGCTTCCAAGATGGCCAGGCAGAGTTCGGCACTCACCCCGTAGGCCCTACTGTAGCTCTCTCCCGCCATGGCAGTTAGCTCGGCGTCCAGCAGGTCCCGGGCCTTGTCGATGCACTAGGAGGAAAACAAAGAACTCCTGGAGCTGGGCCTGGATGGGGACTGGCAGTTATTTTAGGACTTCCAACAGCTGCGACTAACATGGATGTTGGTCACAAAGACAAAATTTACCAAAGAATGGAAGTAATCTCTTCCCAGATTTGAGGAGGTAGAAATGTACGGCTACCCAAACCCTAAACTCTGAGGTAACTTTCACCATCGTGGGTGGTGAGGGAGAGGAAATGTGTGCAGTGAAGCAGTCGCTGTGTTCTTCATCTCAGGAGGATGCCCTGGGACCTGTGTGCCCTTTGTGGTTCCAGCTGGTGGCTTCTGGCTTTCAAGTTCCCTGTCACCAAGGAGCCCTCTGTGAGCCCTCCAGGGGATGTGGCCTCTTGGGGCTCTGACCTGGAAGGCCTAGGTCTGGCTTCCTGTCACAGACATCAGCCCAAGGATGCCACAGGACTGTAGTTTGAAACTTCCTGTGCCACCAATTAAAACCCTCATGTGGACCTGTTCTCTTTTTCAATGTAAGGCCAATCATGGCATCCCTGTCCCTGAGCTCTCAGATCATTAACCCAAACACTTCGTGCAAGACAGTCTGGAGCTGACAGGGCAGATGCGACTGTTTCCCTGGAAGGCGATCGATGAGCACCACCCCTGCATGGCCAGAAGACCCTCATGACGGCCTCTGCCCCTGTGGGGATGGCTGGCTCTCGAATCTTCCTTTGGTGAAACAGCTTCTCTCTACTACAAGGAGTGCTAAGGCAAGGTGATAAAAAGGTGCAGCGATGACCCAAGAACTAACTCCCAAAGCCATCGCAGCAGAACAGAAAGAAGCCCCTGTTGATGTGCTGGTGTCTTCTCCATGAATTCTGTGCGTCAAGACCATCAAACGAGCTCACAGAGACAAGTCCAGCCGAAGTACCCAGCCCACACACTGTGCCCGTGCACAGGAGTGCTAGCCTTCCTCTGTTGGAAGGTGTGGACGTGGAGTTCACACCTGTTGTGCCAAGGAGAAGAGGTCCTGATGTAACGCCAGCACAGCTCTATAAAAGGCCCCGTCGTGGGTGTCCCGAGGAATCATGCAGGTGTACTCTTCCATGCTATCCCACTGAACCTAGTGCACACACGAGAAAGCATCAGGGTGGTCAGTGGGCTGGACTACAGGGCGGCGGCTCAAACCTTGCCATCCTACTTTCCTTTGCTTGGGGTGCAAACAAAACAAAGGAACTTGAGCACCCAAATCCTACAGAGGCCCTCTATGTTCTGTGTGAGTTGATTTAACAAAACAAAGCTACATCTGTCTTCGAAACAGGATTCCACTGCTGCCCCAGGGAGCAAGTCATGAAAGACAGAAAGCGCGTGGCTGCGCCTCAGGTGGGTTTAATGCTGCACCTCGTTAACCTGAGAACTCTGGCAGGCTCTCCGGGTGAGATGAAATCGCTTCCTTTCTTTCAGGGCAATGCTACACTGGGAAATTATGTTTTTCTCTAAACAAACTGAAATGGCCATTTTACAGCTAGGGGACAGGGCTAGACAAATAGTTTGCCTATTTTACTCTGGCGTCTCTGCCTCAGGAGGGAGCAGGTTATGTTTGGAGAGGCTGTTATGACAGAAAGGTGGCTAGGTTCACAGTGCAGTGGTCTGTGTCAGGTCAGACTGGGGAGATGGCGGCCTCCAAGCCCACGCATTCACGTCCCCTGGGGCTGGTGAGTGTGCATCATAGCCAGGGCTGCCAAGGCCATCTGCAGAAGGGATACCAGCCTTGTTAGCTGCAAGCTGCAGGGCTGGCCCATTTTACAAGGCATTTTCCCTGCCTTCACTCCACACCATCCGCTCATCCATTCTCGATGCCTTTGGGCAAATGCAAATAGCAAAGGATGACTCCTCAGAAAGTAATATTGTTTTTGAAAAATGTTCTGATCCGGCCCAGAGCCCATGACAGGAAAGAATATAAGCTCTGTGACTCAAGAGGGACAGAGCGGAGGTGAGGCTGTCACCGGTCTCCAGACTCCAGGCTTTTCATCTGGCACAGTCTATGTAACTTTTCCCCTCTCATCAAGAACATTTCTGGAACAGGCACTGCCAAGTCTCTCAGCTGGGGCCTGGCATCAGAAGGCTGAGGAGCTGTGGGGATGAAAGGGATGTCTCTGGTTTATTACACTGGGGGAGAAGGAAGAGGTAGGCAAGTGTTGGGCGGCAGTGGAGAACAAAGAAACAAAATGGTAATGGTCCAAATGTTGATAATTGCTGGGGAAGGTGAAGGGCAAACGTATACCCTTCACTTCTATAAATGTTGGGAAAGTTCTAGAATAAATGACAAGAAATAATAAGAGATAAACAAACGTGCTCTCCCTTTATCACTGTCTGGGACAAAGACATCCTGGGTGGAGGTCCAACAGCCACAGTGATCATGAGGTAGAGGAGCACACAGAAGGACAGAAAAAGCTACGGATGCCAGTCTGGGGATGCTTAACGATAGATTTCATTTATCAGAGAGAAAAACAAACCAGTATTTTCTTGAAGACAAAAACCAAATCCCACTGTGGTATAAGAAGAAATGTATTTGGTCTCCGTCCCTGTCTCTCGGCACAGAGCTACTAAAACCCTGGATTCTCCTGAGGAACAGGAACGCGATAGAATGAGACCCAAGGGTTGGTGAGCATGCCTGTGTGCTGGAGGGGCAGCAGTGCACCCGGCTCCCGTGCTGCGGCCCCCCCCCCCACGGTAAACCGATAGATTCAAGCAGTGTGTTTCCCAGCATTCTGCGAAGTATCCTGACACACTATGGAACTGGGGAGGAGCTGGGAGCTCCGATTTATACTAAGTCAGACAGCCGTACAAGCCACAGCAACGGCGCTCGGGAGTGGCATTGAAGCGGGGCTGAGTCCTTAACCTGTGCGATCTGATGCTCTGTGTGAGTACAACAGGGTCAGAACTGAACTGGGTAACCGGACGGCTGGTTGGTTCTGCTGGGAGATCGGCTCAGTGCGCAGTGTTCTGAGTGTGCAGAGTGTGATTTTCTCACTTGTGGCTTCTCAATTCTGATGGCTCGCTGACTTGTTTTCCTCAACCTCCCACAAGGATCCATTTTTAACCCAGTTCTCAAAAGTTGGTAAAAATCACCCGGTGGAAGGACAGAGGGCGGATGTGGAAGGAGGCGAATTTGAACAGCTCTGACCTTGCACAGACCTGCAGCCACGGCCCCTCAGCTTCTCCCACCCTGCCCGGGGCCTGTGGGAACCTCACCTAAGCCCCATGCGGCTGCGGCAGCCATCCGGGCCATCTTGGCTTGCGTCTCATCGTTCAACCAGAGTCCACTTTTCACAGCACTGCTGGTGGAGCTGCCCCCTGGGGAAAAGAATCACATAGTCAGGGCAACTGAGATGCTCCACGCCCCCACTCTCCTCCAGGCCCAACGGTAGCTGGGGCCACAGGGACTGCGGTGAGAGGCCTCCGGAGCTGGAGCCTTTCAGCGGAAAATACACTCCACTGGGCCCTCTAACAGAGGCGAGTGGGCTGCTTGTGGTTTCTAAGGCCTGGTGCACATAACTGAGAGTCATAATAGCGGGGATAGGGACCGTTCTAAACTGCGTGTGATATGAAATGTCCTGACATCTGGCCCCTTCATAAATATTAAATGACTTCTATCCTTTGCCAGTGAACTCTGGGCTCTTTCCCTTTGGCAGGCCTACAGAGAAAGCAATCTCAAAAACACATCTGGACATTCATTTTGGGCTAAAGCTATAGGGAGAACTGCCTCTTAAATGCATCGTACAAATGGCTTCGGTCTGAGATGAAACTCGAATGAAAGAAATCTGCACAGAAGAAAGGCGCTGGGATGGCCGTGTCTGCCAGAGACCCAGATGCGGCCTATTCTCAGACGATTTCATGATTACTGAGAGTGTGGGAAAGGATTCTAAGACTACGAAACAAGGGGTACTTAAGAGACCCCAATACACAAGAAGAGTGAAAATGCTCTCAAGAACAGGGACTTCCTTCCTTCTTTTCTGTACTGGAGATGGAACCCAGGGCTTGTGCATGCCACACAAGTGCTCTCCACTGAGCTTCAACCTAGCCCTTTTTCATTTTATTTTGAGATAGGGTCTAGCTAAGCTGCCCAGGCTGGCCTTGAACTTGCCAGCACCTTGCTTTGGCCTCCTGGATAACTGGGGTTACAGGTATGCATTCCTTAACAAGCTTTTCTGTGATGCTGAAGTTGCTGGTCAAGAGGCCACAGTTTGAGAACACTGGCTCCAGAGGAGAGGAGCAGCTCACTTGTTTAGCCTGTTTTGGGGACCTGCTTGGAGATCCCTGGGGTCTCCTGGAGGTAGGAGAGGAAGCTCTTTGATATCTCAATGGCACTTCCAACCCTAAAATTCAGACTGTTATGGCTGGTGGCCAATGGGCAAGCTGGCTTCCTCTACTCTTCTGTCAGGGCCGCCTGGTTTCTGTGACATGGGTCTAAGGATCTAGGCTTTTCTTCTCATCTAGAGGTAGGAAGCAAGCTCAGTGATCAAAAGCCCACACTGTTATCCTGAGGGACACAGCAGGGAGCTGGGGCAGGAGCAGCATCCTGGAAAGGTGACCCTGACAGCGACCCAGCGCTGCTTTCACCCATGTGGCTGAGAACAGCTATCAGCATGCACACGGATATTCATACAGGAAGACACCAAGAGAGGGCTCCTCTCCCCCACAAACATTTGACACAAAAAAGAATGCAGGATGTACTGAGTTCCCAATTCTTGAGGATGGGTGGGAGGGGGACAAATAAACCAACAATCTGAGACCGTGGAGCGATGATTCGGATAGTTGTTCTGACCCTCCAGCTGGCAGACCAGGGGCGGGCTCCGACTTTCCCACCTAGAGCAGTGCAGAAAGCTTAGCAAGTCCTTTCATTTGGAACTCCTGCCTGGGGTGGCTGCCAGTGATCTCAACCCAGGGAAATCTGTTCTCAAAGACCAGAGGCCATGTCAGAATGGCGTGAGGAGGGGGTTCACTTGGTTCACCTTGGCTGTAGAGCCACTACAGGGGCCGCAGGGGCTGGGAGGCCCATCTTGTGTAGTTAGCCTCCTGGAGGCAGAAGAACATGGGAAGAGAGGAGTCTTAGCTCACTGGTAATTCCAGATCATTCCTGCTGCCACCGTCCAGGGAACCATGCTTTAGGCAGGGTCCGGATATATGCTCAAAGCCAAAGAAATTTAGGAACTGTATTCTCTAAAAACAGAATTGACTGGACAAACTACATAGAAGACTGCGTGTGATCAGAAAAAGGATTCTGCTTCTTTCATCTCTTTTACACGCTCTTCATCTCCCGTATTCTTAAATCCCTCGGTCAGCATCACGCACCACTTACCACTTCACAGGTAATTACAAATTGGAAGAATCCAAAGAGAGCAGAGGCATACGGGACTGAGAACAGCAACGTCAGGAGACCTGTGTCCACTCTGCTCTGGGGACACCTCTGGAGCGCTCTCGTCAATCCTGTGAGCCTCAGTTTCCTCAACCATACAAAGGGGATTGGACAAAATCATATCTTATCTTTTCCATGTATCCAAGCAATCCCTTCCTAGCCGAACCAGAGACAGTGGTCATCTCGAATTCCAAAAGAGCATGAGTGGAAGAAAGGGCTCAGAAAGGTTTCAAGGAGGAAGACATGCTGGGGAGGATTACAAAAAGAGGGAAAAGGAGCAGCTGAAGGGGTGGGCAACCCAGGGAAAGGAATGAATAGGTGTAGGCAGGGAAGAGAGTGAATGTTTTGTCCAGAGCTCAGACATGGAATGGAGCCCACTGAACAATGGTTGGGTGAGCTAAAGCCACAACCTGAAAGGCTCTGTAAGCCAGGCTGTGAGATTTATGTGTCCAATCCAAAGGTCACAGGGGATACTAGGCATATCAGAACTGAGTAAAAACTGAATTTAAGAATGTTACATCTTGCTTTAATCCTTCTTTAACAAGATTATGACTATGATGCAGATTTGAAAATAGGAAAAATTTGGTTTAGAATCAAGTGGCTAATTCTTACCACACCTGTCTTGCTTCAGCTCAGTGCTGTATAGAAAGCTTTCTGTGGTGATGGAGGCTTCTGTGTCCCTTGTCCCCTGCAGCAGCTACTGGGCCATAGGTGGCACAGAACTCCTGAAATGTGGCCAGTGCAAATGAGGAGCTACATTTAAATTTTATTTATTTACAAATAATGATATGTGTCTAGTGGCTGCCATATTGGACAGTGTGGGTTTTAGACATCTGTTGGACTTCAGGAAACAGCTTTAGTTGTATATACTAATGAAGGCAGATTTGATAGGGCATGCTTCTTCAATTTTTTGAGGGGAATGAATGTGGAATATTGATTTATGAAAATAAATAATACTTTTGAATCTCCTATAATGGTTAAATTAGGACAATTAAGCTGAGTTGAGGTGATTTTACAATATTATCTACCTAATTACCTATCTATATGTGATTCTATGCCTGAGGCTAAATTCATTGACATGAAATTTTATGCAAAATATACAACATCTTCTATCTTGGGAATTAGTAATAACTTTACATTTAGAAATAAGAGCACTAATGAATTTACTAAAAGAATGTCTAAAATTAGGAACAGAAAAGACTATGTGTAGACAAAGATCACTCCTTTAGAAGCCTTACTTTGATTTTGCTTACAGGCATTTAAAAACTTTTCAAGGTATCAAATTTTCTAAACAAAAATTTGCCTATATTAAATAGACTAGATTCAGCCATATGATGGAATATTATGCAGTCATCAAAAAATGAGACAAATAGCTATACTTTTGGAATAGGCGACCAAGACTTGGTGAATAATAAAAACAATGTGCAAATAGTATGGATACACAATTGTTAATGTATATGCTTATGATGGGGGTTCAGGATGCCAAAATATAGGCACCTTAGCATTATTGAATATTTTAAGAAACAGCCAACATTAAGGTCTTTCTTTCTCCTGTCCTCCCTAAATCAGTTCATAATACAGTCAAGGAATGTATGTCAAAATGGAATAGCATTGGTTCAGGGCACTAAATGTAAAACCAGGAGGCCCTTGTTAATCAGATCTTAGACACAGTCACACAGAGGAAAGGCAGTACCGTCCAGGCAGCTACATCTCTTTGACTGGCCGCCACGGTCCTTACCTCCTCCCCACCGTGATGGGCTGACAGATCTGGCTCCATGAGAATGTTCCAGGCCAGACTCTAAGGGAAATGACTAAACAGACTCCATTTTGCTCTGAGGCTCCATGTTATGTAGGAAATAAGCTTCTCCCATGGGAACACCCCACCTCTGTGCCCATCATCAGTTACGTGGTGTGACATGTTTAATATTATACAATGGCAACTCCTATGTAGTAAAAAATTGCTCTCTTTTGATTCCTATTGCTCCTAAACAATGTACCACGTGAACAGTGATTGTGTGGATGTTAGCTACCATTCTTTAGTTTATACCTAGGTAAGGGTCATTTTGACCCACTTCCCCCTCTGTCGATGATCTCCTGATGTTAATGTGTAATTTCGAATCATAGCAACAGACACTTATGATTAATGTGATTTTTGGTATAAGAACCCCTACAAGCCTGTGGTCGGGGCTGTTCTCCCAACAGCCATTTTTTGAGACAGTCAGCCATCCGGCTTAATAAAGACTCTCAAATTTGGACTTCTCAATGGTGATTGGTCTGTTCCTAAGTTGCGCCCCATAACACCCCCATCCCGTCTCCCCCTGGTGCTCTCTCTACTGGTCTAGCTCTCTCCTCTCAGGCCTCTCTTCAGGCTGCTCTCTAATTTGCTCTTCTTATAATGCAAGCCCCATGGTGAGACTCTCCAAATACAGCAACAGACTTCCGGTAGCTGCTGGGTAAGTCCTAACTCCAGCAGGGCCAGCGAGCCTCGTGTCTTACAGCAGCCCCCCGCCTGCCCCGCGAGCGAGCTCTGGGAAGGCAGGACTCTGTCTGGGCCCTGCTGTGTCCTCGGGGCAGACCCTGGTGAGGGAACGAGCACTCACTGACTCTGGGTTGAATGAACAAGTGGGGGCCACTCAGTTTCACATTCAAGAGAAGCAGGTACAATCTGCTGGGGGAAGCAGTAAGGCATTTTATTTTGGTCTTTTAAACTAGCTGAACTATTTAAAAATGGCAGCACAGTATTCTGCTTCAGCTATTTCTTTCCCTCTTGTTATTCTTTTAGTACTAGGGAGTAAACTCTACCACTGAGACACACCCCCAGCTCTGTTTTTTGAGATAGGGCCTTGAATTGGCAATCCTACTGCCTCAGCCTCCCGAGTTGCTGGGATTACAGGTGCAAGCCTGTGCCCAGCTTGTTTTGGCAATTAAAAAAACAAAATTGCATGTGATGTTAAAAACAAGATGGGGAGCACTTTTTCTTCAACATCCTTTAATGCCTCTCTAAACCCAAACTAGCCAACTTTCTCTGATGAGCATCCCTGTGGCTCCTCCGTGAGATACCAGCTTCCCCCTCCCTTCTCCTACTGCTGTCCCCTAAGCCTTAGTCTTTCCTACAGGAAGCACTTTAGGGTCACCCTGCTCCCTACTTGGGCTTCCAAAGGAATATGCTCATTCCATTGTCAATGTCTCCTTGGCTTCAAAACATCTCTGTTGATGTGCTGGATCAACCTCCCAGTAAAGCCCTGGATTTTGGGGTCCTGGCTAGTTCTGTGCACATACTAAGATCACCCAATAAAGGCCAAAGCACCTGCAGAGGGCAGTCACCAGTGTTTTTTCTTTTCTAAAATCATTAGCAAGAGCTAATTTAAAAAAACAAACAAACAAAAAAACAAACAAAAAAAAAAACTGGGGGTGTCAGAGTAAGAAAACAAGACCTTCGCCAGGCCAGTCAAGGTCAAGAGAGCGGATGGGAGGAGAGGGGCAGCTCCCAGGGGCCTACCCACAGCTGCCCTGTCTAGGAGCATCGTGACATTTCAATTTAAAAACTGTGCCTTGCTATTTAGCAGCTGGGATGGAATAAAGATTAAAAATGCCCAAGTGACAGACGGTTCCTGGGAAAATATCATGTGAAGCAAAGTGAGAGGCAGCGGCGGGCACTCCTTGGGGAGACTCGTGGCGGGCCTCTGGCAGCCAGGGAGTCTCCCGATGGAACTCACCACTCCCCCAGGGCCTCGAGGCAGCGCATGCCGGCGAGCATCAGCTCAGGGTCATCCTTGTTGGTGTCCGTCTTCTTGTCGTAGGCCACCAGGGCGTCCTCCACTCGTTGCAGCTTCTCGTACCAGGTGGCCTGGATCTCCTGCACGGTGGAGGAGAGGAGCTACTGAGGCACAGAGCACGAGGGGTGCGGCTCAGAGCCGCACACCTCCTCGCGTAGCTGGCCTGGCTCGGGTGGAAGAGCTCCGGCCCACGGGCAGGGAAGTTGCGTGGTGGAATGGAGACGCTGGCGGTGGCGCTGACGGAACGTCCCTGGGTCCTAGGATGACCTGAGAGCACCAAGTCCACTCCTGGCACTTGCTGCCCAGACACAGGGGTCACAGCACACCAGCTTGTGGGGACACATGCGAGGACAGGGGAGATCACTCAGGCACAGTGAGGTCCCTGACCAGAGCCCCCTCGAAGGGGCCAAGGCTGGAATCTGCTGATTCCTGATGCCGGGCTGCGTGGCAGGGATGGCAGCTGCCCTCCGGATGAGGCCAGGAAGACCAGGCCACATCTGCATATTTGCTGGAGGCAAACAACTCCCTTTTAAAAGCCCAGATTCTCTGCCTTCTTAATGCATTTTTAAACTTTCAGGAAATAATTTAAATACAATAGAACACTACCACTTAAAATTCTTTGGAAACCTTGCCCGTCTCCTACAGTCTCCCATCCAATGTTCCTTCTGTGTAGTGCTTGGCAGCTTTTCCAGAGTCGGCAGCCAAGGGAGTGATTCCCACCACCTGGCAGACAGAATGCCACGCTGACGGGTGAGCGTCACCCACAGTGAGGAGGGGGCGCTGCCACCCTGAAGTCAGAGACCAGGACTCGCCACGTGACAGACTGTTTCGTGCGTCTGTCTGCCTTCTGCCTGCCCTGCACCTCTGTCTGTCTTTTTGGCTTCTCTTTCATCAGGTGAGGGTGGTGGCCTCTCTAGGGAGTTCTTTCCACAAAGGTTCTGCGATGAGACTTGTCTGACATAATGCAGGACCTACGCTGGTCTTCTCCCCTCACCCTGCTTCCCCTTCTGCCTGCCTTCTTGGTACCAGGGATTGAACTTGGGGCACTTTACTACTGAGCTACATTCCAGCCCTTTTATTTTCGAGATAGGATCTCACTAAATTGCTTAGGGCCTCAAATTGCTGAAGCTGGCCTGGAACTTGTGGTTCTCCTGTCTCAGCCTCCCAAGTTGCTGGAATTACAGACACATACCATAGCACACGGCTCCTTTCTAAATAAAACTGTTGGTGTGTCATATGTACACCAACAATCACTTTTCTGAGCTGCCTGAAAGAACCTTTTTTTCTGAACATCAATAAGGAGGTCACAGTTGGGCATGGTGGCGCATGCCTGTAAGCCCAGCAGCACGGGAGGCTGAGGCAGGAGGATCTCGAGTTCAAAGCCAGACTCAGTTACTTAGCAAGACCCTAAGCAAAGTAGTGAGACCCTGTCTCTAAACAAAATATAAAAAAGGGCTGAGGATGTGGCTTAGTGGTTGAGCACTCCTGCGTTCAATTCCCGATGCCAAAAAAGAAAAAAAAAAAGGGAGGTCACAGTAGAATGGATCAGACATCACTCTCCCATGTTCCTATTTGAACACATGACCAGTGTAACTCCACATCATGTCCAACCCAGGAATGGCAAGTTATACTCCATGTATGTATATGTCAAAAGAGTGTTACACTCTACTGTCATGAATAACTAAAAAGAACAAATAAGACATAAAAAATAATGAGGTCACTTCTACAGACCATTAACTTCTACCTCTTTCCCCTACTTACTTTTGGCAGTACCAATGTCCTCTGTGGTCCCTGCACCAGCCACAGGGGCTGCACAGCAGCCTTCCCCCATTGCCAGTGCGGTTGTCAGAGCGGGCGTATGTGGCTCCATGCCCATCTTAGTCCGACTAAGCTTCACTCTCTAGGGCTGCCTAGAATCGTGCCACATGAAAGGGAAGATCTAGAGGACAGTGACTTGAAATGAGAAGCTCTTAGCTGAGCGGGAGCACTGGTAGACTCCCCGCACTGGATTTCTGTACCAGGAGCCAGGGAGTAATGCGGGGCACAGACCCTGTGAACCAGCAGAAAGCAGTCGGGCGGCACAGGGAGCAGGTCAAGTAGGGGGCAGGATATTTTGAATTGCAACGAACTGCAGAAACTATAAGGTTTAAGCAATGAATCACACAAAATTCTAATGAGGTTGCTGTTACATAAATTGTGCTGAGAAAGCACAGGCTCTGCCAAGAAAAAGCAAACCATTGTCAAGCTTAATGTGATTCAGCTACCTAAATATAACAGAAAATCCCCCACAGTTTAGCAGCAATCCCGGAACTAATGGTCACCTTAGGAACCTGAAGATGCAGGCACTTTGAGTTGAGGCTGGCGTTCTGAACACGGGTGGAGACCATCTCTCGGCAGAGCACCTGAACGCCAGATGTGTGAGGAGCCCTTATTTTAATTAGCACTGACTGGGGTCCAAGCTCTAAGGACCTCAGGGTAAAACACAGTGAAGTCTAGTGGAGACAGTCAGTGCCCCTGGGCCTACTTCTCCCCTCTGCAAACGAGAACTGTGGCAAAGCTGGACGAGACAGCTATTTTGTCCTCATCTGGGGAGATGCTACCTTGGTCCAGTTACAGACAGTCTTGCTAGAGATGGCAAAAGATTGCCTTAAAAGTCTTAGTCCAGCTACTAGCCCTCTAGGAGGGAAAATGCCGGACAATCAAATAAAATCCTGTAAGTTATTCATCATTTTCTTAATTCTAATCCCTGGCTTTTGATTAAGGCAAGCCACCACAAGTGACCTGCATGACTCAGAAAAGACTCCTCATCAAATGCATGGTCAGAGCTTCTCAGCATTCCAAGAATTCAATACTAAGTTCATTAAGCTATGCTTTATATATTTTGGGATTATCAAAGCACCCTCTCAAGATTCCAAAGAGTAATGGAAATGTTTTAGCGTTGGTAGGGCAAGTCGGCACAGAGAAGCAGCTCTGTAAGCAATAATGGAATAGAAAATCCTTCAAAGCTGGGTATAAAATCACAGTATGCATTTTTCCTGGACAGTTGGCCATATTTCTTCTTCTAAAATGTGTGTGGTAACCATGGGCCAGACACATGTGATCTGCCACAGGGACACAATAATTCAGATCAGGTTAAATGCTAGGCTCTGAGGCCAGACTGCCGGGGTTCACGTCTTGGTTCTGTCATTTATTTGCTCTGTCAGCCCAGATAGACTTTTTTTTTTTTCCTTCTTTTTTTTTTTGTACAGGGGATTGAACCTAGCGGTGCTTTAACACTGAGCAACCTCTCAACCTTTTTATTTTTTGAGTTAGGGTACCCTAAGTTGCTGAGGGTCTCACTGAGCTGCCAAGGCTAGCCTCCAACTTGCAATCTTCCTGTACAAGCTTCCCAAATAGCTGGAATCATAGATGTGTGCCACTCTGCCTGGCCCAGACAGGTTCTTAGCCTGTTGGGATAAGAACAGCAGCTATTTCACCGAGTCGCTGTTCAACAAGGACTGAATTGGATGAGGTATATACAGCACTTGGCAAAGGGCAAGACACATGCTAAGCCTGATAAATATTGGCGATTCTTGTGATTAGAGTGCCCTCACAATTTATGTTCAGTTTGAATGTAATCCCTACAGCCATTGTCTTTAAGATACAGGCACGTGAGTGTTACACTATTACAAAGTGGGAAACAAACAGAAACAGAAAGTAACGTTCTCAAGGTCTGGGCCAAGTGCCTCCCTAGCCAGGTCTCTATCTCCAGCCTTTCTAAAAGGAATGAGGCACTTACCAGTTCTCCAAAGTGCTTCATGGCGTATTCCAACACCCCAGCAGCTGCCTCGGGCTGCTGTAGCTTATTATTAATGCTGAGGAAACAAAAGGAACAAGGGGTTAAAACTGCGCACATCCAAGGAGCAAGGCGCTAAAACTCTGAAATCCTGGATGCAAAACTGTCCCTGTTGTAGTGCATAACCACATGAGATCCCTCTGAATTCTTAACCCTTACTTCTCATCAGTTGCCTTCAGAAATAGGAATAATCCAAATCAACGAAAATTGTCAGACTCTTTAATACAGAGGCTGAGCATCCACGCCCATGAGAACCCAGAGGCTTGGGCTGGGCACCCATGCAACTGCTCCCAATAGCACCCAACGCCTCGCATTCAGATATCTCCTTGGTCCCTCTTCAGGGACTGTTCACTTCCTCTGCAGTGCCCTCTGAAGGGACCAGAGCGTCCTCAGGTTGGCCTCTGGTGGTGAGTGCTTGTCACTAG
Organism: Sciurus vulgaris; assembly: GCF_902686455.1. Taxonomy (NCBI): domain Eukaryota; kingdom Metazoa; phylum Chordata; class Mammalia; order Rodentia; family Sciuridae; genus Sciurus; species Sciurus vulgaris. The sequence goes on from NC_136461.1 coordinate 7,747,299, forward strand.
GAGGCTCTGCTTGGCTGATGTCACCTGCAGGCCACTGGGGGCCCATGGAGCTGAAGGACTGCACCCACATGGGGACAGTCGGGCAGTGCTACTGGAAGGTCTGGTGTCCGGAGCTGGTTAATCAGGGAGGCTATGAGGGCCCCCCAAAGCAGGAGAGCTGCGGGGCTTAGACCCTTGTTCTAACAGGAACCTGTGCAACTAAACCCAAGCACCAAACACAAGCCTGCGCTGTGGAAGGACGGGGCACAGGAAGAGTGAAGGAGCCGGCTGGGGAGAGCCACAGGACAATGACTGTACCTGTTTCCTGGCAGGGGGCACACCAAAAATGTGACAAGCCAACTTGGAAATCTGGACTGATTTAACAAGCAAGGATCCGGTTTATTACCTTGAGTACAAACTGTCTACTTGAGTAGAATTAATTTTTAAGTGGTCTGTGGACAGGCCAGGATTTGGGTTCAATGTGGTAAATTGGCAAGAGATTGCTGTTATAAATATTATTTTTAAAATGCAATTCCACCACATTTCTTCCAATAAAACTGAGAAGGAACTGCCCAGAAATCTGATGAGCTAGAGACGTTAACATTTGTGAAAGTAATAATCTAATGGCCCAGGTTTACAAAGAGAATCTTAAATAATCTTTCTGACTTATCACTCCTTTGGCCTCATGTATCCTTGAGTAAGTGGGGAGGGGAAGGTAAGATCAGCCCTGTTTCACTAGGAAGGACAGTGACTTCCACAGTGAATCAGGATGGCCCTGCAACACCTGAAGCGGTCGGATGACTGCTGAGGAGGAATGAGGGGTGCAGCGCCCTTGGGTCTGGAGCCACAAGACTTGGACTCACATTTCTGGAGGTCTGATTCTGCCATTTACAGGCCAGTCACCTGTTTTGAGTTTTGCCTCCTGTGTCTATGAAGCATGGCTGAGACCACCTTCTCCACAGAGTCTTCAGGGAAATGAGCGGAACAGGGGCACGCAGTTGCTAGAGACGGTTCGATGCTTGTCCACAGGAAAAGCACACATGTGGGGCTGAGTCTTAAGCTAGCAGTAGGAATCACCAGTGTGGGCTCCAAACTTCAGAATAGGTTATCCGAGCATCCAGGCTCCATCCTCTAGCGTCTGCACCAGAGGTGAAAGTTCATGCCATGTTCCTCTCCTCTGCTTGTAGGAATAGACAGGTGACCTCATGGGGAATCTAATGGAAGGACCAGCGGTGCTTATTGTACTAGTCCTTAGCAAAGCAATGAACCAGAATGTTCTTCATGAGCTGGTCTATTGCAGAATTCAGAAAAGGTTTAATCTCCACATGAAACCATAGCATTACAGTTTCCTTTAGTTAGCTCTATGAATCTTTTCTAAGCTAAGAATGAAAAGCAAATCAAAAGGGACAAACTACCATGGGCTCACTTCGAGGTAGGTCCCAATGTCCAATGCCTCTTGGCTCTGTCAGGCTGGTACTGGACTCTGGTCCACTCATGGGGTTGGGGGTGGGGCGTATGGATAATTACCACTACTAGGTATTAGTGTGTCATTACTTAGTTTCTTGAACCCAAATATAGGTTTTGTGAAACCATAAGAAAACAGGAAAACAGAAAGCCCGTACATAGCCTACATAATATGTAATATATACTTCCTGTATTCTCTTTGGTGGACTCTTGGGGTGGCCTTTGTAGGGGTAAACTCCTGGGAGGAGAATGAAACTGTTCTGATGTAGAAGATAAAGTACTCTCTGCCCGAGCAGAAGCAGCAAACTCTAAAAAACACACATGAAAATCCAAGAGTTCTGACAACTGCCTTCCAGTCTTGTGTTCTGGAACATGTTCTACTTTTAAGAACAAGTTATAAACATTACCAAAGCTTGACTCATTTTGGGGATAAAACAACACAAAAATAAAACCAAGTAAAAGTCTGTTTCTAATCCACTCTGCCACGAATTAGCCAGAAAAAGAGAGTTTACCAACAATTAATCAAAATTAGGAAGTGGTGGTCAGAGTCCTCCGAGGAGAAATCCAAACACGAACATGGCTGTGGCCTGGAAGTGCCTCCACCACAGACCAGCAGCACTGCAGGTCCAAGACGGGATGTGAGCATGTGGCCCTGACCCTTTTAAGAGAAGCCAAGATAAACCATCATCAGAGTGCTCCCACTGAGTGCAGGGGACAACAGGCTGCAGCCAGGCCCAGCTGGAAGGAGAGAAGAGCAGGTGGAGCTGCTGACCAGGCCTTGGCAATGCCATGAGCTTGGGGGTGCGCCTTGAGCTGCAGAGTTCTTAGCTTTCTACTCTGGGCCTCAGTGGACACCAGTCACACCTGGAAACTGGGCGGGTGGAAGCCAGGGAGACGCTTCAGTTAGCCAACTCTCTCTGTAACTCGCTGCCCAGGAGCAGGGAGACCCGTGGGCCTTCACTTTAACTCCCCCACTGACAACACTCCCTCTGACCCCAAGCTCCCACCCATTTCTATTTCCTTTCAGAAGTTACTAATACACCTTAATGCTTCCCATGTGACAGTCGGCACGCCACCACTGCAGGTTTTTGGAGGCAGCTCATTGGAGGCTGCCAGACTTAGAGACCTGGGCTGCAAAATGCAGAATAAATAAGGCTCTATGGAAACTCAGGAGTTCCTACTATAAGCCCCTAGTTTCCTGCTTATTTGAGTGACACAGGGAGTCCTTTGAAATATTCCCCTCTTAAACTCAGTTGTGGTTTTATGAGGCTCATGTGAAGAAGTCACCTTTGCCCACAGCTCCCTTAATGAGGAGCTCTCGTTTTTATGGGGCAGCCGGGAGTTTTAAACACTCCCGTGCGCCCCTCAGTCTTTCCATATTAATGCTGGAAGTTTATAAAGGGCAAACTGTTCAAAGCTCCAGCTCAACAGTGAGGAGCCTTAACGGTACAAACCAGACCCCACTGATGCCGGTCTGGCAAAAAAGACCCAACAACAAACAGGTTTAGAGGGACTGAGGCTTGGGCAGCAGGGTGAGCCCATGCATGAGTGACAGGTGACCAGAGCGCTGCTGTCTGCTCGACCGCAGTGGGAGGTGCGAGGCACACTGCTGTGGTTGTGCAGCCTCCAGTCTCCATTTTCCAGTGAGGACTTCCAGTCACCATCTTACAGAGCTGAGTGTGGAGCAGACAGCCTGCCTGCCCACAAAGTGACACCCAGAGCCCACAGGGAACAGAATGAACTGGGAGGAGTGGAAGAGGCATATTCGATCGCGTGCATTCCCTGCCCTGAGGCCAAACCTTACTAAAGGAGCTGAACTGAAGAGCTGGAAAATGGAGGAAAGCGCGCTCTAGTGTTGAGAAGAGAGAAGAATCAGGGAAGGAAGCTGCCTCGAGGCCTTAACACCAAGCAGGTCACACCCAACACCTTCCTCCTCACTAGGTGAAAACCAGTGCAGAGCGCTGAGAGCAGAGCACGTAGGCTAGGCCTGCATTTCAGAGGTGAGGGGCATTCCCTGGGCAGGTGGCCATCGGGAGCGGTGGCTGAGGAGGTGGAAACCTCTGTGACCCTCCATCGAGCTGTCCCTCAGTGCTCTTCACAGGCAGGTTGTTTCCAGAATCACAGGGCAGGAGGGCAATGAGGGGCTCAAGATCTCAATGCTGACCCCGTCAAACTGCCCTGACACCATTGTTGCCACTAGAAGGACACTGTGACCCTGAGGGTATCCTTCCTCAGTCGCTGCTCCTGAGACTGAGGCCCTGGACTGAGGTCAAGTCTAGTTACTGGCCTGGTTGTTCCTCCTTGTGAGGCCCCATTGGAGATCACCCTCACCTTGCAGCCTCAGCACCTTGGTGACTTCCAGGCGTTTAGAGCACAGTGTGAGACACCTCCATGCCAAACCAGGGCAGGGCGGAAGGCCCCTGGGCACACGGAGCAGCTGCAGCCCATCTGGGGAGCTTGGTGCCTCCCTGGGCTCCCATCGGGCATTCTCAAGAACATGACGCGACTGCTTCACGTGGCCCCGGCCTCTGTTCTCCTGCCTTTTTCTAGAGCAGACTGCTGCCTGTGTTTCATTTGGTTCACTGTCAAGGAAGAATTCTCTGAATTCCCTGGGCTCCTGGCTGGTGACACATGCATCACTGCTGACAGGGGCCTGTGCAGGTGTGAGCGGGGTGTCTTGACTAGACCCAAGACCACCCTGGACACTATTTTGGGTCCCTTCCACTATGTGAAGAAGTTCTTGTTTCTTTCACAGAAACCGCTTCAGATCCCCCTCCCTGCACTGAGGCTTAGCTCTGTGCCCACTGCATGATTAAAAACAGAACGATCTGGTGCCCGACAGAGCCAGACGATCTGGGTCCTGATGTCTTCATCAGGCAGCTCCTGAGAAAAGGGAAATGGTCTGGGGAACTCCAGGGTGGATCAGCCTCTTTCTGAACAGAGTACTTAAAAGCAGGAGGACAGCAGCAAAGGCAGAAGTGGGAGGGAGAACGTTTGTAAGGTGGTATGCAGGAAGGTGGGGCAGGGCCATCCCAATGCCAGCAGGAGGGAGACTGGAAGGTCAGAGTGGCTACCTGAGAGACAGAGGCAGGTGACGAAAACAGCACCCCAGGTCTGGCAGCGTATCTGGTCCTTTCTACATATTAAGAAAGACTCTGCCCCATTACAGATTTCAAACCTGGCATGTGCCCCTGAGTTCTCTGGGACCAGGGTAAAAAAACTTGGTGTAAGAGAAGTGGCGGGCTTCAGACACTCCAAATAGGTTCCTGATGTCTTAGCCCAGTGTGACCACAGGGAAGGGCTCCTACTGCATCAGGTCCCTCTCTTGGTCACAATGACTAGAGAACATGCTAAGAGGCCATGTGAGAAGGTGTCAGCCCTTAAGAATAAAAAGGGTACAATAACATTCTAGATTACAAGAGGGAGCAAAAACATCTGTCTTTTCAGGACTGGTCAGGGAAGTCTATCATTTTCTCTTAATTAGGAAAAGTTTGGGGGAGGGAAGTTCACTACAACAGAATCACCATTTCAAAATAATTCCATCTGTGCATGTTCTGTATGATTAATGTGTTCTCTACAGAGGGGAGACTGGGGCAGATAGTTTTATATTCTGCCTTTTCACATAACACGCATTTTTCTCTTTTCTCAGAATCTTCATAATTCCTTTTAAGGACCTGCTGATAGATCCAGGGCTGGTGGAGAGCAGCACCTGTTGAACGGCAGGCCACAAGAAGCAGCTCATGACTCTCTGCTCAGTGGGTGACCTGTCCCATACAAGTCTACAGAGTTGGCTCTGGGAATCAGTGTCCCCGCCAGAGACCAGCATCTTCCACCTCCCCACACCACCCCACCTCTCTCCTGGCTGGACAGGGGCCCGGTGACCTAGTGTGACCCAGCATGAAGTACAGAGAGGTACATGGCCCCAGAGTGTCCAAGCACAAGATCTGTTCTGGCCGGGCTGCCGACTGAGGGCCTGTCAGAGGTGTGCTGTAAAAATGATGAACGGCCGCCACGTTTCCAGGCTGGGGGCTGATTTAAGGAGCTACTGGCAGGCGCATGCTCCCAGCATGTCAGCCAGTTAATTACTTCCAACTTCATCTTCTTGTCAACACTTCCTGACAAATTGGCCATTATCTTTTTATTCTACAACAACGAGCACGGCTCCTTTTCTGGTGATGCCTGCAGGTTTCCCCGCCTTTCTGCTTCTTCACGTCCAGAGTGAAATGACGAGTTCTGGGAGGGACTCTTGCAAAGAAGCTCTAGGGAAAAAGAACAAGCGGGAGGGCGCGCTGACCGAACCCTAAGCGGAGTCTCCTCTACCTCATCTCAGCAGAGAGCGCAGTTTGGGAAACACCCGGATTTCCTGGCTTCTGAACGTGCAAGAGCTCCGACAGCCTATATGTGGACACAGCTGAGAAACAAAAATGCAGTGAGCTGGCACCTTGCGACCCGGCAGCTCCTTGCACTCACGTTTAATCGTACATGCAGATAGGAGCGAGGCTTCCACGGCGCTAAGGGGTGGGGTCCACTGTGGGCTGGTCACCGGGACCAAAGGGGAAAAAATGTGCCCACCTTCTAGGTGAGGAGAAAGCTGGCACAAGAGAAGCGTGACACATTACAATCAGAGAACCTAGACTCACAGGAAATGACCTGTCCAAAAGAATTTCAAGAGACCTGTGGTGTCACCACCAACAATGGAGTGAAATCAGAGGTGGCCAGAGGCAGAACCTGCACCTGCCGCATTTCACCAGTTCTAAGATGGCCACTTCCTCACACCTCTAAAATTAGGACGCAGCACACAATTCAAGGTTGGATTCAACACTCCAGCACAGTTTAACTGTCGCGCTTTGTTCCTCCCCATGGGAGTTCATAAAAATCAGAGGCTGTTTCTCTAACTCACTGTTAGGAGCAAGCCCCATTAAATCTCCTGGCGTTCCAGAGGACGTGCCAGATGCCGACGGAAAGCAGAGGTTTACTTCGGAGACACAGCCTACGCCTCCCTTACTGTGCAGCAGCAAAGACCACGCATCCTTCTGGCCGGCTTTAGGAGACACCAGAATGCTTCTTAGCTTCCCCACTGACAGGGGCTTCTGCACTCAAAAGCTGTCCTTGGGGCTGAACCTATGGGAAGTCTCTGGAGCAGCCAGGAGTCAGTGCATGTGCAGATGCTGGGGCACTGAAGAAGGGCTAGAGAGGCCGGAACTGAGCCTGTGCCCTCACTGCACAGTGCTCTTCGCCCTGCCACCTGCGGCTGCACAACGCCTTGTTTTGGTGCTTGGCATGGAAGCCAGGCCTCCCACCTGCTGTGCACACACTCTCCCACTGAGCTGCACCCAGCTCTTCCTTCCTGGGCTCTTATTCCTAGAGGCACACTGGTACCTGTGCAGCCAGGGTGACCCAGGCGGGGGACTGTATTTTGCTGAGCAAATCCTCCTTCTCTGGACAGAGTGCTTTGACTCCCAGCAGCAGTATTGGATGAAGACAAGGCTGCATACCTTTTCTGGAAGCCAGGAAGCCACTATAAAAGCAGGACTCATGCTTCCAAGTAGCACAACAGTGAATCCTGGAAGCATGTGTTTACAATTAAAACACAGAGGGGTTTGTTGGCCCTTCTAACCCGTCTCCTGCAGACTGCAAAACCCAGTCACCCTTGCCATTAGTTGGTTGCTAAGGAATGACTGCACACATCCCCTAACATTCTTCAAGAATGACAGGCCTGTTTCCAGTTTGTGGTGCCTAAGTCACGGTGGAGGTGGTCCAGCCCGGCAGTCACCAGGTGGCTTGGGTGCGGACCTGCAATCTGGTCCTGCAACCCCAGCAGGGTCTTGTCCCTGGCTAGAGGGATTTACTGAAACTGCAACATAATGGGTGTTTGATTCCCCCTTGAGACAGACTAGATGTGTTAGGTTCCTGGGTAGATTTGGGAGAATAAAGCTATTTAGAGATAAGGATTTTTTAAGGGGAAATGTCACTTTCTTTGTTGCTTCTTCAACAATGGTGGCTGCCTGTGGCCCCTCAGGCTGATGAAGGCAAAAGAATTCAGATGTGCCATTTGCACAGGCCTCGAGAACAGACAGGAGTGAGCGCAAACCTCCCCAAACACTCTGCAGTCCGTTGCTGATATTCACCAGAAGGAGGACAGAGACTGGAGCTGTGGCTTCCAGGAGTGTGAAGTGGTGACACAGAAGGGCGCCACCCTGGGTCAGGATCATGAATGGCCTCGACCTTTCCGGAGCTTGCTATTTTTGATTCTATGACTATGACCTAAAGAAGAAAAAGGAACTTTCATCAAGAAACCACGTACCTTACCATGATCAAATACTGGGAAGGATGATGGAGAGGTATTTAAGGGGAGGAACCTTCTGCCGGGGGCTCACGCCCTCATTCGACGAGTTCCAACAGAGCATTCCGACTCGCAGAGCTCACAGCTCAGTGATGGAGACACACAAGGAAGAGGACAAGGACGAGCTGAAATGGGTGCTGAGGAGGCACACGTGATGAAGAGCACAGCGAGCGCTCCGGGAGGAACATGGGACTTAGACGGGGGATCCAGAAAGACTTCTGATGAGGTGACAAGGGCACACTGAACAGTCTTCTTGACACCGCTGGACATAGCCTGGGTCAGACTCGTCTGTACCTTATGTGCATCACCTGTTCTTAAACATACTTTGGAACTGACGTCCACCACGTCCACAGGAAAATGTAGCCCTCAGCATTCGGCTGACTGAACGAGCGTTCAGACACCCTGGGAACGCCCACTCCGACCAAGAGAGCGCAGCGCCTGCCCCCCCAGCCCTGCCCCAGGCTTAACCACCACACCGACTTCTAGGGTTAGCTTGTCAGGTTTTGAACTTTACATGAACACGTGACATTACACATCTGCCCGATGTCGATGTACCACTCTGTCATATGCCATAGTCGTCCCTTCTCTTACTGAATGAAGAGACCATATTTACCTAACTGCTGAAGGACATCTGGATTGTTCAGGGTTTGGCTACTATGCACAGTGTTACCACAAATGTTGGTGCACATGGTTTTTGGAGCATGTGTTTCTGATTCTGTTGAGAAAATACCAAGAGGCAGAACTGTCGGGTCACAGGGTCTGCTCAGCTTTACCAAGCACTGACAAACTGCTCCGGAGTGGTCTTACTACTGGCACTTCTACCAGCACTACGCCAGAATGCCAACTGCTCCACACTTCTGTCAACATCTGGTATTTTCAGTCTTTTCCATTTCAGCTCTTCTGGCTGGAGTGTAGCAGCATCTTACTATGGTTGCTATTTGAATTTCCATGATGACTAATGAGGACCAGCCTCTCTGTCTTTACAGGCTTTGGAGGTCCTCTTTAGTGAACTACATGCCTGTCCACATCTCTGGCCCATCTTTTAGGGGGTGACTTTCCCTGATCTTATTGTTTGGTTCTTCACATACTCCGGACACAGTACATACAAAAGTCTATACTGGAACAATTTCTTGCTATTTCATTCTCTTCACAATGTTTCTTGCTGAATAGAAGCGACTATTCTTCTTGCACTTCTTAATGTTTCCACGGCTGATTGGAGATTTTGGTGTCTTGTTCAAGAAGTCCTTGCTTATCCCAAGCTGCTCAAGATCCTCCCCTTCCAGGATCGGCTTTCTTTTACTTTGCACATTTCCCTCTTTTGGGACTCAAGGTTCTGTGTGGGTAAGGGAAGGACTGTAGGTGACAGTGGCTGTACGTACAGCAGACTGTCACATCCTCACCATTCCACGGTGCTACCTTGTCATAGACCAAGAGTTCACATACATGTGGGACTGGACATTTAATTCTATTTGAGTTGTCTATTAGTCTATCCTTGTGCCAAACGCACTGACTTACTGTAACTTTATGATAAACCTTGATATCCAATAGTGCATTTCCCCCAAATTTATTCTTTTTCAAAAATGTCTTAGACTTGTGACACAGATGAACCTGGAGGACATGAAAATGAAATACAAAGAAAAATGAATACTGTATGAGCTCACTCAATGTGAAGTCTAAAAAAGCTGCTCTTGCAGAAGTAAGAGCAGAATGGCAGTACCAGGGCCTGGGGTGGTTGCGGGAGCCGGTGCGGTGCCACCTGGGGCTAGAAGTTGGTCAAAAGATACAAAATTTCAGTAAGGAGGAATAAATTTAAGAGAGCTGTTGTACACAATGGTGACTATGGTTAATTGTACTCCTGAAAAATGTTAATTAAAAAACATAAGATCCAAGATGGTGGACTAGAGGGAGGCTGCATTCCTTGTCCCTCCCTAACTCCGGTTTCAAGCAGAGGATATCTGTTTCTTGGTGAGCCAGTTTTTGCTGCTTATCGATCCCTTGTTGTTTATGTTGTTTACTGTGATCACCTGCAATCTGCCAGGTGATCGACGCCTTTTTTGAGTGCAGATTGCTCATTGTCAGGCGCCTATCATCTGCCATTTGCCTGCCTCCTGTCTGTCCATTGCCTGCCTTTCACCTAGCCATCACCCACCACCCAGGTTCACCTCCCAATCGTCTGACAGCTGCCAGCAGACTGACTACAGACCGCGAGTGGAGCACCTGCTGCCTGCTGTTGCCTGGAAGTTCACTGTTACAGTAGCTGCAGGTTTGGTTACACCTGGCTGCCGCAATTTTGAGACAACAGCCAAGCCCCGTAGGACCCCTGGCCAGACTGACTGAGCCCCGTCTCCAGGATCCCTCACTCCCTGCCTCCAGGGCCCTCACATTGACTGACTGCTCCCTGCCACCAGGACCCCCAGACCAATTGACTGTGCCCTATCACGGGGACCCCAGACCGACTGATTGCAACTGGCCTCCAGGATCCCGCAACCACACCAAACACACCCAACCTCCAGGACCCCTGCCTGACCAACTGCACCCCGCCTCCAGGACCTCCATCCGACCACATCCACACCCCGAGCTGCAGCACTCCATTTGCCAACACATTTGAAAGCCAGAGTGGCCATCTTGGATAATCCTGGAAGCCATAGCTCCGATCTTTAGGTGGGGCAAATCCCATCCTGCCACGCCTGCTGAAGCATTGTAAGGTACCTCTCATGCATCAGGCTAAGGAAGACTGGGAGGTTTCATTACTATATGACTGTTATAGTGTAGATGTTCTTTCTTCTCCTTATTGAACAATTTTAAGTTTTTATTTCTGTACTTTTTTTGGCTCTCTTTTCCTTTTGTTTACCTGTTCCCTCAGAGTCTCTTTCTCCCTTTTTGCATGCTAACATCCAATTTCTTTTGATTACACTCTCACCCTTTCTATTATCTAGAACTTCTGTATATTCTTTTCTTATCCCATTAACAGCTACATCCTACATCCCTCTGCATCCTCTTTGTCCTCCATTAGAAACTGCAGATCTTATTGCAAATCTGTTTGTTATACTGAAGATAATAGTTGAACTCATTCAGTTTATTATGACAATTTTGTTATTGTCCTCATAGGGGTTATTTGGTCTAGGATTGCACAGTGTCTGAACTGGGCACTGCTAATATTGATCTCCCCTAAAGAAAAGGTTTTGGAAACCTATAGGGCCACTATAAGCCTGTAGGGGGAAATCTGCAATACCCCAGATCTGCACTGCTAGAGGGGAAGATACATTAACAACATGAAAAAACAAGGGAAGAAAATGATCCAACAAATCTAGATTCTATATTAATAGAATCCAATGACAGTATGGTAGAAGAAATGTCAGAAAAGGACTTCAGATTATACATGATTAAGATGATTCGCAAAGCAAAGGATGAGATAAGAAAGCAAATGCAGGCAATGTATGATAATACCAATAAGCAGTTAAAAGAATAACTGCAGGAAGCAAAAGATCATTTCAACAAAGAGATAGAGAATTTAAAACAAAAACCAAACAAATGGAAATCCTTGAAATGAAGGAAACAATAAATCAAATAAAAAACTCAATGGAAAGCATCACCAAAAGACTATACCACTTGGAAGACAGAACCTCAGACAATGAAGACAAAATATTTAATCTTGAAAATAAAGTTGCCCAAACAGAGAAGATGGTAAGAAATCATGAACAGAATCTCCAAGAACTATGGGACATCATGAAAAGACCAAATTTAAGAATTATTGGGATTGAGGAAGGCACAGAGATATAAACCATAGGAATGAACAACCTATTCAATGAAATAATCAGCAAATTTCCCAAACCTGAAGAATGAAATGGAAAATCAAATACAAGAGGCTTACAGAACACCAAATGCACAAAATCACAACAGATCCATACCAAGGCACATTATAATGAAAATGCCTAACATTCAAAATAAAGATAGGATTTTGAAGGCTGCGAGAGAAAAGCATCAGATTACATATAGGGGGAAACCAATATGGATAACACCAGACTTCTCAACCCAGACTCTAAAAGCTAGAAGGGCCTGGACCAACATATTTCAAGCTCTGAAAGCACATGATTGCCAACCAAGAATCCTATACCCAGCAAAACTGACCTTCAGATTTGAAGATGAAATAAAATCCTTCCATGATAAGCAAAAGTTAAAAGAATTTACAAATAGAAAGCCTGCGCTATAGACTGTTCTCAACAAAATATTCCATGAGGAGGAGATGAAAAACAACAATGTAGGTCAGCAAAAGGGAGGAACTACCTTAGAGAAAAACCACTCAAAGAAGAAACCAAGCCAACTTAAAAACCAAAAATAAGCCAAATGACTGGGAATACAAATCATATCTCAATAATAACCCTGAATGTTAATGGCCTAAACTCATCAATCAAAAGACATAGATTGGCAGAATGGATTAAAAAGAAAGATCCAACAATATGCTGCCTGCAAGAGACTCTTCTCATAGAAAAAGACATCCACAGACTAAAGGTGAAAGGATGGGTAAAAACCTACCATGCACATGGACTCAGTAAAAAAGCGGGGATTTCCATCCTTATATCAGATAAAGTGGACTTCAAGCCAAAGTTAGTCAGAAGGGATAAAGAAGGGCATTTCATACTGCTTAAGGGAACCATAAATCAGGAAGACATAACGATAGGAAATATTTATGCCCCAAACAATGGTGCATCCCTGTACATCAAACAAATACTGCTCAATTCCAGGAATCACATAGACCACAACACAATAATTCTGGGCGACTTTAACACACCGCTGTCACCACTGGATAGATCTTCCAAACAAAGACCAAACAAAGAAACCATAGAACTCAATAACACAATCAATAACCTAGACTTAATAGACATATATAGAATATTCCATCCATCAACAAGCCAATTCACTTTCTCAGCAGCACATGGAACCTTCTTGAAAATAGACCATATGTTATGCCACAAAGCAGCCCTTAGGAAATGCAAAAAAATAGAGATACTGCCTTGTGTTCTATCAGATCATAATGGACTGAGAGTAGAAATCAATGACAAAATAAAAAAAGGAAATTACTCCAACACCTGGAGACTAAATAATATGCTATTGAATGAAACATGGATAACAGAAAAGATGAGGGAGGAGACAAAAAAATTCTTAGAGGTCAATGAGAATGACGATACAACATATCAAAATCTCTGGGACACTATGAAAGCAGTGCTAAGAGGAAAATTCATTGCATGGAGTGCATTCCAGAAAAGAATGAAAAGTCAACAACTAATGACCTAACATTACAGCTCAAAGCCCTAGAAAAAGAACAGAATAACAGCAAAAGTAGTAGAAGACAGGAAATAATTAAAATCAGAGCTGAAATCAATGAAATTGAAACAAAAAACAATTCAAAAAATTGACAAAACAAAAAGTTGGTTATTTGAAAAAGTAAACAAAATAGACAAACCCTTAGCCACACTAACAAAGAGAAGGAGAGAGAAGACTCAAATTACTAAAATTCGTGATGAAAAAGGAAAAATCAGGACAGACACCACTGAGATACATAACATAATGAGAAGTTACTTCGAAAATCTGTATTCCAACAAAATAGAAACTACAGAAGACACTGACAAATTTCTAGAGACATATGCTCCTCCCAAACTGAACCAGGAGGACATACACAATTTAAACAGATCAATATCAAGCAATGAAATAGAAGAAGCCATTAAAAACCTACCATCCAAGAAAAGCCCAGGACCAGAAGGATTCTCAGCCGAGTTCTATAAGACTGTCAAAGAAGAACTCATTCCAATACTTCTCAAAGTATTCCAGGAAATAGAAAAGGAGGATACTCTACCAAACTCATTCTATGAAGCTAATATCACCCTCATACCCAAACCACGAAAAGACACATCAAGGAAAGAAAATTTTAGACCAATATCCTTGATGAATATAGATGCAAAGATCCTTAATAAAATATTGGCAAACCGTATCCAAAAACATATTAAAAAAATTGTACACCACGATCAAGTGGGGTTCATCCCTGGAATGCAAGGATGGTTTAACATCTGTAAATCAATAAACGTAATCCATCATGTCAATAGACTTAAGTATAAGAATCATATGGTTATTTCAATTGATGCAGAAAAAGCATTTGACAAAATACAACACCCCTTCATGCTCAAAAATAAAATAGAGATAGTAGGAACATACCTGAACATTGTAAAGGCTATTTATGCTAAGCCCATGGCCAACATCATTCTTTTTTTTTTTTTTTTTTTTTTTTTTTGCCGATCGAACTCAGGGCCTTGTGCTTGTGAGGCAAGCACTCTACCAGCTGAGCTATCTCCCCAGCCCTTGACATCATTCTTAATGGAGAAAAACTGAAAGCATTCCCTTTAAAAATGGGAACAAGGCAGGGATGTCCTCTTTCACCACTTCTATTCAACATCGTCCTCGAAACTCTAGCCAGAGCAATTAGACAGACTAAAGTAATTAAAGGAAGACGAATAGGAAAAGAGGAACTTAAGCTGTCACTATTTGCTGATGACATGATTCTATATTTAGAGGATCCAAAAAACTCCTCCAGAAAACTTCTAGGCCTCATCAATGAATTCAGCAAAATAGCAGGCTATAAAATCAACACGCATAAATCTAAAGCATTTTTATATGCAAGCGACAAAACAGCTGAAAGGGAAATGAGGAAAACAACTCCATTTGCAATAGCCTCAAAAAAAAAAAAATACTGGGGAATCAATGTAACCAAAGAGATAAAAGATCTCTACAATGAAAACTACAAAACACTGAAGAAAGAAATTGAGGAAGACCTTAGAAGATGGAAAGATCTCCCATGTTCTTGGATAGGCAGAATTAATATTGTCAAAATGGCCATACTACCAAAAGTGCTATACAGATTCAATGCAATTCCAATTAAAATCCCAATGATGTACCTTACAGAAATAGAGCAAACAATCATGAAATTCATCTGGAAGAATAAGAAACCCAGTATAGCTAAAGCAATCCTTAGCAGGAAGAATGAAATAGGGGGTATCGCAATACCAGAACTTCAACTACACTACAAAAACAGCATGGTATTAGCACCAAAATAGACAGGTAGATCAATGATATAGAACCCAAATAAATACAATTTTCTCATACTAGACAAAGGTGCCAAAAATATGCAATGGAGAAAAGATAGCCTCTTTAACAAATGGTGCTGGGAAAACTGGAAATCCATATGCAACAGAATGAAACTAAACCCCTATCTCTCACCCTGCACAAAAATCAACTCACAATGGAATCAAGGACCTTGAAATCAGACCAGAGACCCTGCATCTTATAGAAGAAAAAGTAGGTCCAAATCTTCAACTTGTTGGCTTAGGATCAGACTTCCTTAACAGGACTCCCATAGCACAAGAAATAAAAGCAAGAATCAATAACTGGGACAGATTCAAACTAAATAGCTTTCTCTCAGCAAAGGGAACTATCAGCAATGCGAAGAGAGAGCCTACAGAGTGGGAGAAAATCTTTGCCACTCATACTTCAGATAGAGCACTAATTTCCAGAATATATAAAGAACACAAAAAACTCTACACGAAGAATACAAATAACCCAATCAACAAATGGGCTAAGGATATGAACAGACACTTCACAGAAGATCTACAAGGAATCAACAAACATATGAAAAATGTTCACCATCTTTAGTAATAAGAGAAATGCAAATCAAAACTACACTAAGATTCCATCTCACCCCAATTAGAATGGTGATTATCAAGAATACAAGCAACAATAGGTGTTGGAGAGGATGTGGGGAAAAAGGTATACTCATACATTGCTGGTGGGGCTGCAAATTAGTGCAGCCACTCTGGAAAGCAGTGTGGAGATTCCTTAGAAAACTTGGAATGGACCCACCATTTGATCCAGCTATCCTACTCCTCAGCCTATACCCAAAGGACTTAAAATCAGCATACTACAGAGATACAGCCACATCAATGTTCATAGCTGCTCAATTCACAATAGCCAGACTGTGGAACCAACCTAGATGCCCTTCAATTGATGAATGGATAAAGAAACTGTGGTATATATATACAATGGAATATTACTCAGCTATAAAGAATAATAAAATTATGGCATTTGCAGGCAAATGGATGAAATTGGAGAATATCATGCTAAGTGAGATAAGCCAGTCTCAAAAAACCAAAGGACAAATGATCTTGCTGATAAGTGGATGATGACACATAATGGGCGGTGGGAGGGGGGCAAGAATGCAGGAAGGAGGGACTGTATAGAGGGAAAAGAGAGGTGGGAGGGGTGGGGGGGGAAGGAAAAAAATAACGGAATGAATCAAACATCATTACTCTATGTAAATGTATGAATATGCAAATGGTATGCTGTTCCTCCATGTACAAACTGAAACAACATGTATCCCATATGTTTACAATAAAAATAAATTTAACAAAAAAGAAAAAGACCCCCCCCACATCAGCAGACCTTGTAGGACATGCTAATCATCAAGGCAGACTCCTACTCAGTGAAATGAACTCCATGGAGCTAATGAAGGCCGTTGTGCCCAGCTGGGCTAAAAAGAGAGCAGGGAGCAGCAGACAGCGGCAACTCTGAACACAGTCTTGGAGCAGAATGAGGAGCCTGCTGTAGGGTGCTAGCAACATCCTCACCCACTGAGGAGGTAAAAAAGAAAATGAGGGATGTGAGGTCCACCTGAGCCCTACTACTTCTCAATTTAGAAACAAAAGTTGTTTGGTCACTCCAACTGTCCAGACAGGAATCACTTTCCGAGGAGCTGGAAACCCTGCCTGGAAAAGAGCTCTGGGCATCATGGCAGGGAAGAGCTGCCTGGCCAGGCTCGAGCGGGCAGGACCCACGCTGAGTGTCAACTGTCAGGCGACTGCCTCAGTGGCTCTCTAACGTGGAAATAGCAAGTGTACATTCCAAAGACAGCTCCTCTCCTAAGGATGGACACAGTGTCCTTTGTAAGTAGTCTCCAGTCAAAAGCTTCTTTTTAAGGAAGTCTGTTGAAATTTCATGATTTTTACATTTGTTTTCAAAAGAGCAGTGTCTTTTGAATATAGGGTATGAAAAATTACATATCAGTTTTTCAGGTACAAAGTCACAAACAGACAGAAGGAGATTAATTTCAAATTGCAAACCATACTGCATAGAAAGAGGGAAATGAGGCTCTCGGTAGGGATTCAGTACATGGTAAGGAGTCTTTTCTCTATACTTTGACACGTGTGCCAAGGTTTGAACCATGGGCCCGGGGCAGGCCTGTTCTGCTCTGCCTAGAGACTGACAGAGCGTGGGTGACCAATCCCAGAACCACACCTGGCACAGCTGCTGTAATCTTCTGACACCTCCTTACGCAAGATCAAGTGTGAGAAGCCAGTATTAACTGCCCTGCTCTTTGTTGAAAGTGTGTAAAGAGAAAGACAACTGCACAAACCCCATGGATGCAAACTACAAAGTCTTTCTCGCTTCTTAAGAGATTTACTCTATCCTCCTATTTCTAGATTTTCCTGAGTTAGAAATTTTAAAACCTTCCATAGTGCTAAATCCAGGCTGAATAGGGATTTTGTACAACACTGAATGATGATCAGAGAAAGGACTATCCAGCACAGTCAAAAGCACATTCCACAGAATGCCGAAATATAGAAGAGCCTCATATAAACAGCGTGGATTACAGTAACAGGCTCCCTGGGTGAGTGGAGTTTCAGTCCCAGCTCTCTTGCCTACCTCGCCTCACCCCATGGTTATATAACCTTTAGAATGGAATTTGGAAATTCCTCTGACCCTGCCTGCCTGCTGATAGAGCTGAGCCAGTGGCTGGCAGGGGCATAATCTAATAGGCAAAACTGGAAACACACAAATTCATAGTCCTCCGTCTCAGCCCAGAGACTGCAGGCAAGGAAAGACAGACTCGCCCAGTCTCCCTCCTCCTCTCCTCTGGCCTAAGTTTACGCTGACTTCACCGGACAGGCACCTGACCCTCCCAGATGAGGGGAGGGGCTATGGCCCACTGCAGGGCCACCATGGGGGTGGAGGTACAGGCACAAACAATATTTAAGATGCTGACTTTGGTAGAGCATTCAGACTTGGGAAGGAAAGCCATAGGTTATTCGGTACGCTCCACTTTCAGCAACTCAAGCTTTGAGAAAGGCTAAGAGAGGGCAAGGAAAGAAAGGGAACAAGGAAGTGTGTGAGGCCATCCACAGTGAGCGTGTAAGGTGTGCGCAGCTCCGCAGGCCTCCGCTGGGCCTGTCCAGAGTCCTCCAAGGGAAGAGCCATCTCACCAGGCCCACGAAAGATGTTGAACAAGACTCTCACAGCTGGAACCTGGCTCTGCATTTTCCTCATGGCTTTTGCCAGCCACCCAGTGTGGCTGCAGAAGCCCCCTAAACACAAGACACCGGCACAGCTCAAAGCAGCCACATGCTGTAAGGAGGTGAAGGAGCTCAAGGCCCAGGTTGCCAACCTAAGCAGTATGCTGAGCGAACTGAGCAAGAAGCAGGAGAGCGACTGGGTCAGTGTGGTCATGCAGGTGATGGAGCTGGAGAGCAGCAGCAAGCGCCTGGAGTCACGGCTCACAGATGCTGAGAGCAAGTACTCCGAGATGAACAGCCAGATCGACATCATGCAGCTCCAGGCGGCACAGACTGTCACCCAGACCTCAGCAGGTAAGGAGGTTGTGCCTCGACTACTCACACCTCCTGCCAGAGGTGCTCCCTGTCCACAGCACTGCTTCTAGACAACCTGCCCATCAGGACAATTCCTGGGGTTCTTTTGGGATCTACTTTCCCTTATGAGAGGTTTATGGAGCTGTTCTTTGTGAATTTACCCAGTGCCTTCCTAGGTCTCTGACCTTCACATTTCAGCATGTTACAAACGCATGAATTTCCACCCTGGAGCTCTGAGCGATTCCAAGGTTTGCCCAAAGTGCCACACCAAGTCTTAGAGGCAGGTTCGCACCTTTCTGATGGGACAGCAGGCCCCTCCCTTCCCAAGAGCTGCTGACTGTACCCCAACTCCAAGGAAGCAAGAACATCTGTTGCTCTGGATGTAAAGTTTTGCCAAAACCAGTCTCTAGTGTCCTGAAAATTTAGCAGGAATGGACACTAATGGAATTTTGTGTCCTCTTTCTGCAAACCCACTCCTGTCACTGACTCAGAATTCAGGGTAGAGACTGCCTGGCCTGTGAAGAAACCCTTTGTGCTCAGGAAGGGACAGACTCCTCAAGGTTCCTCAGTTCTGATGTTTCCATTTTCCCCCATGGTCTTAAAATTCTCCCAAACAGTAGATGAAATAAGTAAATGCAACATTGAGTATGGATTTTAATGGCTGAAAAGAAAGTACACTTAATGTTTTATTTTTCAAAATAACTTTCAGTTACTGCTTAGCTTGCTTGGCACAGATGGGCCTCCGTGAATTTACTGTTTAAGAGATATAGTTGGTTTTCTGAAATTACCAGAGAAATACTAGTAGTAAGGAACACAACCTACAGACAATGCAATTTTTTGCTAATATAAAAACTATTGGTTATATTATAATCCAAATTGAGAACAATGACATGATTAGCTTCTAATGAGGTAAGTCACTGGTTACCCTTGGTTCAAATGACAGAAAAGTTTTAACATGAATTTAAGCTGGAAAATTCTGTTATCTAAACCCACATGTACAAATTAATTCCTCAGCATCGACTTCCTGGCCCTTGGCTTGCGATTAGAAAGGTATTCTCAGCCATTTCAGAGAAAAGTGAGTCTTGATTTGGTCTGAAAGATGAAACCAGATGTATGGAAGATCCAGCCAGACAGGGATCCAATGGAGCTACTTCTTGCTCCTCCAAGCCAGGGACTCTCACCACCCAGCGAGAAGTCTCCTGGGAGTGGACTGTGGCCCTCCTGCCCAGCCCCTCACTCTTCTGCCCAGGACACCAGTCCTTCCTCCTCCTGTCTGGCACCAGGTGCTGAGCCACCTGCACACTCCAGGAGAGGGCAGACCCTTGGAGCAAGCGGCACGTTCAGACTGCTACTAGACAGGAACCGCAGACCCCCGAGGCGACGGCGGTCTACCCCACTTGCCTCCCCCAGAGTGCTCTGTGAGGGACTGAGGCACTCCAGGCAGCTCCATGGTGGCAGTGTGGCCACCTGCATCCATTTGCTCTTCTCTAAGATTCCAGCCCAAGAAAAATATCTCAAGACATTGTAGACAATAAGAGCTCTTTGCTTTTTGAATCCTACCAGAAAGGCTGTTTCTCCCTAATGCTCTTTGATATTTAGAACAGGAGAGAGAGACTGGTATAAGGCAGTAGCCCCAAGTGCAGCCACGGAAGCTTTTAAATTGACCCCAGAGGACAAAGAAAATCTCGTTTCCTTCTTTTAACAAAACCTTCAGGGGAGGCCTCAAGGCATCCCTCAGGGTCTTGGTTTTCTTTTGCGGATCTGGCATTGTTAGATTGGAGTGATGAGGTCATGAAATCTATCTCTCTTAAGCGGGGTCCCAGCTGGCAGCAGCCACTACCTCTGAGAAACAACAAAAACAAACCAAGGAACAACAAGGCACCGACCCTCTGAGACACTCCTGACTTCCCATGTCACAGAGATGGCGGTCCAAGAGCCTGAAGCCACTTGCAGGGGCATCTGATACATGCTCTCACACACCGCACCTTCTTAAACTTCGTGGCCCGAACTACAGCAGGACAACCTGAAACTACCTGTTTAGCCTGCTGACGCTCTCCTGGTGAAGGGCTTTCCCACCCTCTACCCCACCATTAGTGAGGCCAAAACACGTCCCCTCTTGATCTCCTGGCGCCTGGGAATTGATGCCCATGGGCATTCTGCAGGAGAAAGGAAGCCTGTCTTTACCCCTCAGTTCAGATGTCCCTGGCAGCCCTGCTCGCCATGCTGTGCAAGCCTGCTTAGCCCGCTTGTGCTTCTGTTTGCAGACGCCATCTACGACTGCTCCTCCCTCTACCAGAAGAACTACCACATCTCTGGAGTGTACAAGCTTCCTCCCAATGACTTCCTGGGCAGCCCTGAGATGGAGGTAAGACTGTATCAGTGCACTGCTCCTGCTCTTCCACTGTCCTCCAACCCCAAAGGCAGGGGGACAACAAGCTAGTCACAGTCCACAAAAAGGGAGACAGAGAAGCAGACATAGCAGCCACCAGAGAGCTACGCAAAGCTTGCCTGGGCCCCTCCCTCCAGGTTCTGCTTGGCCCCTTCAAATCACCATCAGCCAAACACCTAACCTTCCAACACAGATCAATTTTATATCACCATATACTAGTTCAAATACATGCCATGTCCTACAGCAGTTGTGTCTTGGCAGGAGAAGGGACATAAGGGGGTAAATTATAAGCTGTACACACACTCACCCCATCCCTAATGTGGACAATTCTTTCCAAGCAAACCACCACCCTGCCCTAGCTTCCCGGCACTGGGGACAGCACTGCCAACACAGTGAGCCAGTGTGACTATGGGAATGCATGTGTTGCTAGCTCTGTAGGGACAGGAAAAGGGCGGGAAGTCTGCACTCTCCCGTGAGTCCTTGACCAGAATGTCCTCTTTGTTCCAGGTGTTCTGTGACATGAAGACTTCAGGTGGGGGTTGGACTGTCATTCAGAGACGAAGGAGCGGCCTTGTCTCCTTCTACCAGGACTGGAAACAGTATAAGCAGGGCTTTGGCAGCATCCGTGGGGACTTCTGGCTGGGGAATGAAAACATCCACCGGCTCACCAGACAGCCAACACGGCTCCGTGTGGAGATGGAGGTGAACTCCAGGCCTGGGCCCTGGGGCTGGTCCAGGACCTTTAACACACTGCATGTAACTCCTTGCCTGTTTGCTCGCAATTGTGCACTCACCAAGACAGTTTTCTGCAGGATGTAGTATATATAGTTGAGGAAGAAATTTTTCCCCCTCTTTCTTAGCAAACTAGGTCTGTGAGTAGCACAGGATGATGCTGAGTCAGGTCAGGACAGTGCAAACCTGTTGGTGGGGCCAAACACCGTGTCTTTGTTCAGCTCTGGGGCACAACCTTATCTGGTTGGTGGCCCTCTAGAAGGCCTGAAAGCATCACCACATCCTCATGCTGCTCTATGACATCTCTGAGTAGGCTTCAGCAAAAGCACATATTACACCTTCAACCAGGAACGAGAAACCTCCCCAAGGCCTATGGGAATCCAGAGGTAGCAGACCAGCAGCTTGCTTGCTGATCCCCAGCTGTGTGCTAAGCAGAAGGGAGCAACAAGTCTTGCCAGAGTCACACCTAGAAAAAGATGTTTGGCTGTGGGGTTGGAGCAAGAGGAGCGGCATGGGGAGGGTATGAGATATGCCCTCTGCCGCTCCCTCAGATCCGCTTCTCCTCACAGGACTGGGAAGGTGATGCACGCTATGCGGAGTACAGCCACTTTGTTCTGGGCAATGAGCTCAACAGCTACCGCCTGTTCCTGGGGAACTACAGCGGCAACGTGGGCAACGACGCGCTTCTCTACCACAATAACACGGCCTTCAGCACCAAGGACAAGGACAATGACAACTGCTTGGACAAGTGCGCGCTGCTCCGCAAAGGTGAGACAGGGGCGGGAAGGAGAATTTCAGATGGCAGCCCGCCACCCCACCTGCAGGTGTGGACCTCTGTGCAGCGGAGCCCGGGCTTTGGAGCCCCTTCCGCCCAGCCCACCTCAAGGGCAGGGTGCACTCAGCTGACAGTCCGTCTGTTTCTCCTGCCAGGTGGATACTGGTACAACTGCTGCACAGACTCCAACCTCAATGGGGTTTACTACCGTCTGGGGGAGCACAAGGAGCACCTGGACGGCATCACCTGGTATGGCTGGCACGGGGCCAGCTACTCCCTCAAACGGGTGGAGATGAAAATCCGCCCAGAAGGCTTTAAGCCCTGAAAGGAAGCTGCGGTGGAGCAGGACTGTGGACAGACTCAAGAGGAGGCTGGCATGGCACAGCAGGCAGGAAGAGGGTATTAAAGGGTAGGGTGGGAGGGCCTGTAACCCCCAGCTGAGAGGATGGCTCTCGGAGGTGGACAGCAGAATTTTGGCTCGTGAGCTGCTGCGGTGGGCATAAGCGCGTGATGAGATTGCATGTGCCCAGGATGTTACAGCGCATGGGATGGAATGCTCAAAAACAGTGGGTCCTGCCACATCCTCCTCAGGGGCCGGACTGCGCGGGCTTTCTCTGCCCTCTCCCTAACAGACTTACCTGTGGGGAAAACTAATCATGAGGTCACTTTATCCATTTTCTCTTAGGCATAGTTTATGTGAATGGAAAAGACAAATCCCTTTGCTAAAAAGAAATATTATTTGATTCTCAAAGGAGAGGCCTTGAGTATTACAGAAAGGAGCAAAAGTGGGCACTGGAGGAGGAGAATTTCTATTTTTTAAGTTCAATAAAACTGCCTTCAGTATACACACTCGAGAAACACCACAGCTGCTGGGCTGGCGCTGAGTGCCCCAGGTGGGATCAGCCAGGAGGACACTCAAGGCCCTGGGCCTCACCATCGGACTCTTGGTGCTTCACTGCTCGCCTGAATCAGGCACCATGGAAAGGAAGGACATGGGTCTGGCATGACAGGGAGCGCCGGCATGAGGTGTGTTCAATTCCTCATGGACGCTTGTATGAAACCACCTCAAAATGGTCATAGTTAATACAGATATATCTATTTTTATTCATTCTGTAAGAAATGGGCTCCAAGAGCTTCCCTTTTTATCTTGTCTACAAGAAATGGCTTAAAAATGAAGGTAGATGGCGCCATGGTTAGCAATTCATGCTGTACATAAACATCCTGCTTCGGTAAAATAAAAACTTGTAGTTTGTATTTTAAGCATTCAAGGTATCTTTTCTTTCTACAATAAACACTCTTAAAACTTGAGTATTTTCTTTTAAAATTATTATTATTACCATTTAGAGCATGGTAAAAAGTTCAACTTAAGAACCTGAGAGGGGCAGGCATGGTGGTGCAGGTCTGCAATCCAGCTACTTGGAAGCCGAGGCAGGAGAACTTCAAGTTTGAGGACAGCCTGGGCGACTAAGTAAGACCCTGCCTCAAAAAACATAAAACAGGGACTGGGGATGTAGTTTGGTGGCAGAGCCCTGACTTAGCACGCACCAAGTCCTGGGTTCAATCCCTTAACACAACACACGTGCATGACAAAGAGTGAGCAGTGAGAAAGACTCGGAGTTTGTTTCAGGATTCAGGGAAACTATGGAGGAGCAGGAGGCCAAAACAGAAAAGGCCAGGGACGCAAAGTGAGCAGCACCAACTAGCCTGCACAGGGAACGCCTCCAGGCGGCTTCAAACACTGCGCAACTAACACTCCGACTTAAAAATACAGAGAGGAAAATTATCTTTAGCTGTAACAGGTGTCAAGTAATTTTAACCTTTGGGAAGTCATTGTTTCTTTCCAAAAAGAACCGTCCTCCTGAACCATCGGTCAGGGTGAGCCACGCCATTACTCTTATTCAACATGCTCTCTTACACCCATAGTCCTTTGATGGCTGGGGACCTACTTCACCTTAGAAACCAGAACCCTGGGGATTTCCAAGAAATAAAGTGAGTAGAGAAGAACTGCACTGGAGTAGGGCTTCCCCAAACCTCCTCGGGATGCTCAGCACCACACTCGAGAGAAAAAAGAGGGGTAAAGGAGTGGAGAGAGCAAGAGGCCCCTGCAGGAGGCCTCGTTTTTTCCTTCCTCATCTTCACATACCCGGCGACTAAAAAGCCTTTGAGGCATAACTTAAATCAACCTCTGTGGTCTCCTTCATCCTTCTGAAACCTCACAGAGAAAGCAGCAGGGGGAAAGGGTGAGCAGTGGTCAGAGCTGCACAGAACGCGGGCTGCTTCCCCACAGTGGTGAGAAACCAACAACACCTCCTTTTCCCAGCACCTGTTCTACTGCAGGTGGACGACGGATACCAAGGGTTGGGCCCAGCACTGTCTCTTACCTAAGAGAGGACAGAACTACCAGGAGCCAAGAGCAAGCTGCCCTGTTGCCCCTGAAGGGAAAGCACACCCTTCTGTTCTGAGCAGATCCTTGAAGGGAAGTGAGGAGGAGGTGCACAGAACAGCGCTGGGCAGGAGGCACATCCACATCTTAAGCACTGGCCAGCCTGGTTTTAGTTTTAATTTTGTAGATGTCTCAGTCGGAATATTTTTTAAAAGGGGATTACTTGTCAGGGGCTGGGCAGTTAGGACTTTCTCATGTGGGGAAAAACCAAGGGAGCGATAAGGAGGCTTCAGATGGGTCTCAAATAGAAAGGGGTCAGTGAGGACATTAATAAGAAATATTTGTTATGATATACTGAAGTTCACAAATCCAGCTACTATATTTTCTATCAGTCATCACATAAGATTGCATGAGCCAGAGATGGGAGGAGGAAATACAGAACTTCGGGTTAGGTGCCTAATCTGAACTGAAGCATGCCTCCCGGTGGCCTGTTGCAGCTGTCCCTATGTGGTACTTTAAAATCAGCATGCTCTAAGTCGGGTGATCCCACTGCTACCTTCTGGTCACGTGTAGGGCAGGGTGCCGAAAGCAACAATTTGCAGCATCTGTTCAAAGGCAGAGCTAGCTGTGAACCCTGCTCAAATGGAGGAAGCCTGTGCTCAGTCGAGTCAGTGGAGGAGCTGATTAGCCACTAATTTTCCCTAAACTATCTACAGTGAAGTGCTCAGCCATGTGAACACTTCCACAAAGGTAATTAGATCCAGAGTTGATATTCTCTGAATCATTAGGGGAAATGAACGGTTCTCTAGGAATTGAAGGTAATGTTTCAGACTGTTCACAATTTCATAACAGCAGAAAATATATTAAACAACCTCCTTTTTTCCATGTCCAGAACACTCAAAACCATTTTATGAGAGGAGAGAATGTAATCAAACCAGGGGAAAAGACCACAAGATCCCAGACACTGCTCTGCCTTTTACACTCACAGGACTCCCAAGAGGACCCAGGCACCAGATTTAGTTGCCAAGACCTCACCCTCCCAATGGGCGGCCTCTGAAGCCCAAGAGCCAGTACATCCTGATTCTGCCCAGAGAATGCTACCTAACCCAAACACCAAATCTAGGTTTCCCAGGCTGCTGCAGTCTGATTTCACCAGGATGAGAAAGAACAGGCTGGAAAAGGATGGAAGCTCAGGCAGGAAGGGTTGACAGATGACAAGACCTCTAGATGGCTAGACTACTAGGGAAGCCACCTGCAAGCACACACCACTTAAACATGCTGGCCACCAGTGACTCCAGAGAAGTGGCACCAAGCGAGCGGAGGTCATTATAACCTACCTGATGAGGGACTCAAGTATGGCAGGGGTGGGACCTTTCTGGAACTCCAGTTCTTTATAATGTAGTGCTTTGGCATATGCTCGGCACTTGGCAGCTCTCTCACCCAGAAGGACAATGCCGTTGTCGTCTCTCAATGGCAGGGGGCCCTAGAGAAGAGCAAAACCCCACAGCATAGGAAAATGGCAGGTGGGCACCAACAAGAGTGGCCTATGTGGAAGCTTCTCCCCTCCTGGCAGCTGGCTCCCTGTCAGCCTACACTGGGCAATGGGGAAGAGTCTCACCTTGTCACTGTGCTCCATGAATTCAGCCAAGTTTAAGAGGGTTTGTGTGACTTCAGCAATGTCTTGAGAGGTAAGGGCCAACTCGATGCTTCTGATGAGCTCATCTTGCTGGTCTTCGTTCAGTTCTGACCAACAGGACACAAACGCAGCATTGAAGAGATCCCTGAGATACAGGGGAGGGCAGAAGGAAGTTGGAAACTGCTCCCATGCCTCTGCCGAGGGCCACAAAGTCACACTACCAATCTGCTTCTAGTTTTGTTGACTTGGTCATGTGGACCAGTTTTATCTGACAGAACTTACTGAAATGGCTGAAATTTTCCCTAAACAATATGGTAGCTGTTGGACATTAAGAATAAGAACTGAGGTACATATAACTGAAGAATGGAATTTTAAGTCTTATTTAATTTTAATACAATAAAATAACCACACATAACTAGTAACTACCCTGCCCTACAGTACAGGTACAGCTATTGTGACAAACAGGGTACTATGGGAAGGTGGGATGGGGAAGAGAGCCAAGTCCTGTCTCCACAGGCGTGTTCTTGGCAATTTCTCTACCCTTCCTCTTCCCTGGAAGGGAAGAACAGAAAGCAGACTCCTAACACACGTGACATTAACAAACAATATTCTCAATTGATTCTTGGGTTTTTTTTTTTTTTTAAGATACAGTTTTATTTATTTGTTTATATGTGGTGCTGAGGATTGAACCCAGGAGCTCTCACATGCCAGGTAAGCGCTCCACCACTGAGCCTCAACCCCAGCACCCCCACTCTGCTTTTTTTTTTTTTTTTAGTACCCAGCTGTACTTAACCATTGAGCCACACACCCCAGCCCTTTTTTACTTTTTTTTTTTTTTTTTTTTGCAGTGCTGGGGATTGAACCCAGGGCCTTTTGCTTGCAAGGTAAGCACTCTACCAACGGAGCTATCTTTCCAGCCCTACATTTTATTTTGAGACAGGGTTGTTCTAAGTTGCTGAGGCTGGCTCTGAACTTGGGATCCTCCTGCCTCAGCCTCCTGAGCTGCTGGGATTACAGGCATGTGCCATTGTGCATGGCAATTCTTTAGGTTTTTGAGCAATGTCCAAGTTCCTCTTATCAGAAATGTTAAAGACAATGCTTACTATTGCTTTCCATGTATAACCAAAGTCTCTGTTGAATGGTCATAAATAAATGACTGCAGAACTTCAGGACCCAGAAGCAGTAGCAAATAGAATCCAAATCCACAAGTCTTGTCGGTCTATCCTTCCTTCCTTCCTTTCATGGTGCTGGGGATTGAACCTGTGTTCCCCATGCTAGGCAAGAGCTCTTCCATTTAGCTACACCCCCAAATCCCCAAATCTTAAAAGATTTCCTAAGCCAACCTCTCAGAGCTGGAGACTTACAGAGAGACCTGGAACCAGAGGTGCCTTTTCTAAGATTATACAACAACTTGAAATCACTACAGCATTACAAGAATGGACCTATTTGCCATTCCTGATATTTAATCTTATACCCTTGTTTCTTGGTGAATGTGGGAGAAGCAGAGCTGAAAACTATAAAGGATAGGTTTAGCATCTGATGCTTCTCTATCTACTTTCTGTTAAATATCAAAAAGTTAAGACCAATGGGTATAATTTTAGACTCCAATAGAAAAAAACAAAATTTGAAATTCAAAGGATAACATGAAAGCTTTCCTAATCTAGGTCGAAAGTCACATTGTCTCCTAAAAGTACACATTTGGAGGACTTGGGGTGTGGCTCAGTAGTGGAATGTTTACCTAGTATTCAAGAGGTCCAGAGTTCAATCTCCAATACCACACATACACAGAGTCTAACTAAATGAACATATTTGGGACTAGGTGAATACATGTGTGTATTTACTATAAGCCTCTTCTGGATTAAACACTGTCCTCAGAGGTGACTTGGGCAGAAAAGAGATACAATATGTCAGCTGAGTACATGCAATCTGCACACCAGGGAACAGGAAGTCCTAGAAACTATTTTTAATGCATTAAAAAATACTTAAATGAGAGGAACGAATCATGACACTAAAGCCACAGTTTCAGGGACCATTGCTGCTACTGCTATACACATAGCAAACCAGCTGTGCTAATAAAAGGGAAATGAAATGCCTTTCTTTTTGCTTCTTGCTAATGAGAAGGGCTGCTTGTTAACCAAATCACCATTTCATGCCTCATTATAAACAATAAACATCCACTGCAGTAAAGTCTGGAAAACAGAGGGAAGACTAAAGAAGAAAATAATCACTCCTTAAACCATCCCAGTAGAGATAACTACTGTGGTATATTACTTCCTAATCTTTCTCTATGGACATATATTAATAGCTGAAAAACTTACTGCCATTCTGTATTTCATTTTATTCATTTATATTATAAGTCTTTCACATGCATTAAGAATTTTTGTAAAAAAGGGGCTGGGATGTATCTCAGAGGTATAAAGCATGCTTAGTGTGTCCTGGGTTTGATCTAGCACCAAAAAAAGAAAAAAAAGAAAAAGAATTTTTAATAAACCAAAACTTTCATAGCTGTTTAAGGTTTGCTATTTAAAATGTTTCCCCTGTACATCATTAACGTTCTGGATGGAGACAGTCTTGCTCAGTGAACTTCTGAGGGTTGGAAGTGTGCTGTGTTACTGTCAGGATTTTTGCTCACAGCAGTAGAGCTTGACTGGAACTTGACAGTACTCTCTGCCATATACACATGTGTCCATCTGCACAGCAGGTCAAGAGTTAAAACCCCATCTGGGATGCTGGGCACATAACACAGGGGTGGAACATGCACTTGGGAGGCCCTGGGGTTTAATCTCCAGCACCAGAAAGATTTCAAAAATAAAATGAAATGACATTTTCCCGAAAATTCTATTTTCGGAAGATGTCTGCAGCAGTATCTTCTGCTCCTTCTGCTTTCTTTTATAATCTTGCTGTTTCTCTAGCAAAAGGTGGTGGCCACATCTCCATACCTGGAGGTTGAGTTGGCCTTTATCACTGCTTTGAGGCAGAAGTGACACTACGTGATTTCCAAGGCTAGGTCATAGAAATAACCTGCACTTTGACTTCATTCTCTTGAGGAACTTACTCTTGAACCTAGACACCTTCTGTGGGAAAGTTCATGCAACCCATGGAATCATTGATCCACACAGAGGACCCCAGGCCCTCCGCCAGAGCTGAGTTCCTGCTCAGTGGCCCCCACATGCCAGGTGTACAAGTAGGCATCCTAAAAGTGGATCCTCCAGTTCCAATTAAACCACCTTTGCTGACACTAGGTGAGGCTGAGGCAGGCTGTCCCCACAAGTGCTCCTGAACTGCAGATTCATGAGCAAAATAAATGACTTGTTTTATTGTTTGTTTTTTGAGACAGGATGTTGCCCAGGCTGACCTTGAACCTATGATCCTCCTGCCTCCACCTCCAGAGTTACTGGGATTACAGGCCTACACCACAATGTCTGGCATATTTTTATGAAACTTTTTTTCCCCCCAGTGTTGGGGATCAAACCCAGGGTCTTCCATATGCCAGGGAAATGCTTTACCACTGAGCTACACACTGTTGCTTCACTATGAGATGACACCTCTGTATCTACTTTCTGTTACATATTAAAAAGTTAAGGCCAATGCATATTCAACCCCTCCCCCCAAAAAAACCAAAATTTGAAACTCAAAGGATAGATAACATGAAGACCGAAAAAGTTCTGTATCAAAATTAGTCTGTATAAAACAGTTTCTGCATGTTTTGTGATATTTGTAATATAGCAACCAATAATTAGAATATCATTAGTAACAGAAACAGGTTACTTTCAACTATTACATAGTTGTTTTCTGAGTTTAAATGATTTTGTAATTAAGTTCAGGCCTAAATATACCAAGGAAAGGAATTTATCTGTGGTTTATTAGTAAGGTTATGATGGATGCTTTTCTTGTAATGTGAACCTGTTCCTGCTTTTCTTTGTTTTTGTTCTATAAGTTAGCAAAATTAAAAATACTAGCCCTTTTATTATTACCTACAATAAACACTAACTCATATATGTCACTTTCTCTGTGCTGATCCTCTCATCCCAATGGCAGAAGAGAGCCAGTCACACTGTACCTGGCCATGGGGTTGTAGGCCTGTGCCAGGGCCCAGCACGAGCGGAGAGAAGGCGAGGAGGAGTCCTTCAGCAGCTCCAGGCTCAGCCGTCTCAGCCATTCCAGCCAGTCATCTTTGGAGACCCTCCTGGCAGCTCCCCAGGCCTGTGAGCCCACAAGTGACAGTAGAAACCATCAGTTTCCAAGAGCCCTTGGTAAAGAGCCCTCATCCACTTGATAACTATTCTACCACTTTGATTTATAAAATTATACCTCTCATGATAAAATCTCACCAGAGCACAAATACAAAATAATAATATTTAATTTAAAGGCACAAAGCAAAATCAGTAACCTCTGGAACACACTACATGACAGAAAAGACCTGTTTTACAACTTGCTTGTGCTGGACTCTGAAAGCAAAGCAGAGATCTCTGCAGAAGCACAATGGACAGGGACTGTCATATGCAGACTGTGTTCAACAAGCCTAATGGCCTCTAGTGGTCCACAAAGGGAGCTGGGTACTCTGCATTAGGCCAGGGCACCAGCTTATCTGACAGTGATGAGTAACACAGGAAGAGGGAAATGACCAGGTCCACACTGCCCTGAACCATGTTACAAACAAGTGAGCAGCAAGCCCAAAGCTGAGGCTATAATGGAACAAGAAAAGAACTGAGAGGTTTACTATTGATTCTCTAGTTTATCCCCTCCAACTTTACTCAAAACTGAAGGAAAGTTTTGAAAGGAAAAGTTTTCCTTCAATTTCCTCAAAACTGGAGGCAGGCACCAAGATGGGGCAGCCCAGCTCTGGAAGGGGTGGTCCAGTATAGAGGCCAACAGGCCATCTGGAACTCAGTGGCCTGAGCTCAAATCCCAGGTATATAATTTCTGAACTTCAGGAAGTTATACAACTCCTCTGTGCTTGTTTCCTCATTTGTAAAATGAGGAAGATAGTTTCCACTCCTCAGGGTATCTTAAAGATTTAGTAAGTTAGTAAATGTAATGCATTTGTAACTGCTTGGCACAGCTGGGTATAAGCACCTATTTCTCTACAGTTAAAAACACTTGGCTAGGATCCTGGTCCTGCCACTCAGTAGCTGCAACACCCTGACCAAAATACACATATGTTGTGTGAAACCTCAGGCTTCCTCATTTAGGAACAATGTATCCAGAGGTTGAGCCAGAAAAGATGAGCAAAAAATGGTAGCTACTATCAAAATGACATCCTTTTGAACTGGCCTAGCCCTAACTACTGAAGCAGTAATTTCCTCTTCAAAGGCCTTTCCAGCAGAACAGATGTGTTGATCCTTGCTTAGCTGGGGAAGCTATGTAAGTTAGTGCAGCAGTCTGTAAACTGGACCAGTAAAGTCGTTCAGGGAGTGAAAGGACTCCCATGCACAACACCTCTAGCCATCAACAACTTGACCATTGTGTCCCTGGGATAAACTGGAGTCTCCTGCTTCTCATGACTTACCAATGGGTGACACCACATAAACTAGTAATTTTTGTCAAAACAACCAAAGTAGAGTATTACAACAGATAAACCAGAATATTACACTGATTGAACATACAATGAGAACTCCTGAAAAAGGAAAAATGAGACTAGCTACCAAAGACATTGTTCTCTGGGTAACACAGAAACATTGAATCCTATTCTGTTCTCATATTCTGGTTGTTTACCCACAAATTGGTCTGTGTGCAGCTGCACTGTGAAATAGCACTTTAAAAATCTGAACCCAAACAAGGAGGTATTATGAATTTCTTTCTCTAAAGACATGAAGTTGAGCCTTGGTAATGCAAAGGTGACAGTACAACGATTAAGAGAGTGGGCTTAGGAGTCGTCTAGGTCAGAGCCAGAATCCTGGCTCCACTATTTATTAGTTGACAAACTGGGCAAGTTATTTCAATGCCTCAAAAGTACAAATCTATAAAATGGGGACAGCAACAATAGTACCTAACTCAGGGGTTTATAGTAAAAATTAAAAATAAGTGATTCAATACATGAAATGCTCACAACAGTGCCTGACACATGGAAAGCTGTCAACAAATGTCAGCTGCTGATACTGTTGCTATCATTATTGTTGTTGCTACTATTTGATAAATGGCAATCAATAGGTCTTCAAAAATGGAAGTTAATGGGCCACTGCGCCATCTTTACACAGGCCAAGTCCCACTTGTGGACCTTTCCTCCCCTTGCCTGGGGTCTACATGAGTTATCTGGGTTCTGAATAACTGTAAACACTAGCCCGTTTCCTCTTGCCACCCATCTGCTCAATGCCAATGCCTGTTCTGGGGTGCTGGTTCATGATCATGGGCAATGCCAGCTTAATCTTTGTGAAGGAGAGTGCAGACAGACTGTCACAGGACAGCAGAGCTGCTGGAAATCCTAACGGCCTCTTGAGGTATTCACAAATGGTGTTTTGTTTTCTTTACAGTGTAAAACCTCTATTAGCATAGACAACAGAGCAGTGACTTGGGTGGCAAATGTTATTTTGAAAGCTGGTTAAAAGTGATAAATATTCCAATCTCTGACCATCATTACATGAGGACCATGTGGAACACAATTTACCTTTTGATGAAATGGATCCAAGAGTCAGCTGTGGAGAATTTTGCTTAGGGTTTTAGAATTTATCTATTCTCTCAGGTGAAATAAACTACAATCTTTCTTTAATTTGTCTGGAACGCTTTATGCTTAATTCCCAAGTCCTGGGTAGAAAGCCACACTTCCTGAAAGCACAGGCCTATAGTTCCAACTACTTAAGGTTTAGGTAGGAGGATCTCTTGAGCTCAAGTGTTCAAGACAAGCATGAGCAACACAGTGAGACCCTATCTCAAAAAGAAAAAAAGGGGGGGGGGGGTTAGCAACTTCCTGAAAGTGAGCTAGAATACTGGGAATTTGCTAACATAGAACAAAGCTTCCTGGAGCAGGTGGACAGCAGCCAGAAGGACATTCTGAAGCTTGGCAGGCCGAAAATGTCTGGGAGGAAAGGTGCACCTGGCCTCCTTGCCTGCCCACCCCTTAAGTGTGAGGTGTCAGCAGGGTGGCCTCAAGAACTGGGAATGCCAGGTGACTGATGACCTGTTTGTTCTTCCCCGGAAGTCTCAGTCTGGTAGTTAGAAAATACCCATGGCAGAAGCAGCATCCCTCCCTGACCCAGCAATATTTGACCACTTGCATCTTAAATGAGCAAGCATTTCCTAGTGGGGTCACCTGACATTGTCTGTGTGGGTAGACTCTGACATGAGAGTAAAACACCCTCAATGTTCCAAGGTTAGGTGTGAGAGCACACACACGTATGCACATAAGACTGTGTTCCAATCTTTCTAGGCTTGGCCAAAAGAAGAGAGTCACCTGGGACACAGGCTTGCCCAGTATTGCACTTCTCTCTGTGGCTGCACACGAAGAATAGCTGCTGTGAGTTGGGTGCTAATAAATGAAGAATAACATGTTGAAATATAAACTGGAGCTGCCTGTAGTCTCCAGAAGCACTGAAGACTAATGCAAAATGTGGAAAACAAGAAACCTGGGGTACTTATTTAAAAGTTGGTGAAGTAACATGATTACTCCGCTCAGACTCACTAGAAATGCTATGAGGCCGCCTGCTTTTAGGTGGATGGCTGATGGCACGCATGGTGAAAAGCTGGCCATACCCAGGCTCGGTCAGCAAAGACAAGTCAGTACTTACCTGCAAAGATCTATGACCTCAAAGATCTATGATGCTCAAAGCAGCATCACATTGCCGGGGAACTTGTTAGAACTACAGAGTATCAGGCCCAACCTCAGACCACCTGCATCAACGTAAGCATTTTTTTAACTTTTTTTTTTTTTTGTGGTACTGGGGGTGGAACCTAGGGATGCTTTACCATTGAGCTACATCCCTAGCATTTTTTTTTTTTTTTTTTTTTTTTTGGGTGCTGGGGATTGAACCCAGGGACTTGTGCTTGCAAGGCAAGCACTCTACCGACTGAGCTATCTCCCCAGCCCCTCCCTAGCATATATTTTTAAAAAAATTTTGAGACAGGGACTCACTAAGTTGCCCAGGCTGGCCTTGAACTTATGATCCTCCTGCCTTAGCCTCCTGAGTAGCTGAGATATAGGTGTATGCTACCACACCTGGCAAGAGTAAGCATTTTAACAAGATCTCCAGCAACTGGTAAGCCCAATGCAATTGAAAAGTTCACAAAGCTTTGCTTTAAAGAGCCTGCATCAGTCTTAGTGTTAACTAGGGGACTCACCAGTTTTGTTCTGTTCATGTTAAAAATGAGTGTTATTTGCAAAAGATTCTACTGCTGAAGTTCCAAGGGAGCACAAAAGGACATTTCAATCTCTACTTTTCCCCTATTAAAAGAAAAAAAATTACGAGCTAGACATCTGGAGAAAGACAAGATGACCTAAATTCATGGTAGCTAGATTTCTGGGAAAATGCTGAGCTAGTTCCTGGTTGATTTAAACTTAAGATCACAAGAGTTGAAGGCTTTGAACCAGAGAGATGAAGAGAGCCTTCCTTCCTGAGGCCTCTGGAAGCAATGGACCTGCCTTCTGGAGGTTGATGGTGCTGACGTGCAGCTTCTTCATGGGTCCTGTTTCTACTGGTCCACTGGCCAACGCATCCCCTTGGCCGCTCCTCAGCATTCGATGCTGGTAAATCAAAGGGTCCTCCTCTTCATCGGCAAGGGTGTATCCCTGAAACAGATTTACAAAACATTCCTGCAACCCCTCTAGAGGCTCTCAGTGTAGAAAACGAGTATAAACCTTGGGAGATTCAGACCTTCTGGAAGAGGCAGGGTTTCAACAAGCAGTAAAAAGTTGCAAGAATGAACAAAGTGAACCACAGGTGGGCTGAGTTCCCCAGTCTTTGTTGGTCACTCCTGGTCACTGGCAAGCTCTTACTTTAGTACTTGGGCATGCAACCATGTACCCGGTAGAAACACAACAGCTGTGAGCAGGGAAAAGGTGATGACCTGTTTAGAGCAAAGGGGGCAAACAGCCTGCCCCATTTTTGTATAGCCCAAGAACTATGAAGGGATTTCACAGTATCAAATGGTTAAAAAACAAAAGATTAATACTTCATAATACATGAAGATTATAAGAGAATCAAAATCTGGTGTCTGTAAAGTTTTTCAAAATGCAATTAGTTTGTGTGGCTTATGGCTGCTTTAGGCTGCAGTGGCAAAGCCAAGCAGCTCATTAGACACCATACCTACCCAAAACTGTGCCAATCCTGGTTCAAAGTTAAAAAGTTAGATGTGCGCTAGGCATGGTGATGCACATCTGTAATCCCAGTGGCTTGGGAGGCTGAGACAGGAGAACCGCAAATTCAAAGCCATCCTCAGCAGAAGTGAGGTGTTAAGCAACTCAGTGAGACCCTGTCTCTAAATAAAATACAAAATAGGGCTGGGGATGTGGCTCAGTGGTTGAGTGCCTCTGAGTTCAATTGCCGGTAAACCCTGCTCAAAATAAAAAAGAGCTAGACATGCTCGTTAGATAAGAGGACGGGAATGCCAAGGAGGAAGACAAAGCAAATCAAGTGTGTTCACCTTGACGATTCTGCAGATGAGCACGTCATAGCGCTGATGGTTGATTCGGTGTCTCACCAGAACTTTGTTCACCATTGGAATGAAAATTTGGTACTACAACAGGAGCGGGAAAAGACCAGAAGACGTTACTTTGGAGAGTGGAAAGGAAAGAATGTTACACAACAACACCGTCTGCTGCATGTCTGGCTAGCTCCGTGTATTCCAAAGAGCCTTTGTATCACCTAGTCCACAGCCCTGTCTTCCCTACGGCGTCCTGTGACAGTCTCTCCCAGATTTCTGTTTCCACCCTTGTCTCCACAGCATATTTTTCCACCCAACATTGAGTCAATCATATTTTTCCTGCGTTCAAAATCCTTCAAAGACTTCTGATCTTACTCAGAGTAAAAGCTACTTCCGAAGGCCCTTGGCAGTGTCTGCAAGCTAGTGGGCAGCAGCATCAGGAAGGGCTCATGACACCAGAGACTGCTGGGCACCACAGTTGGAGTTTGTTTCAGCAGGTCTGGGCTTGGGCCGAGACTCTGCATTTCTAAAAGGTTCCTTGGCAGGTAGATGCTGATATTGCTTGTGTGTGGATCACATTTTGAACGTGTTTTCTAGTCTTTTCCCACCCACCTGCCTCGCCTCCATGACCTCAGATCCAAGCCCTTCTCCTGTCCCCTCCTGAAGTCATGCTGATCTCCAGCTGCACTGCAAGCTCTTCTCACAGGCTGTAGACTGAGCGTCTGCTGCTCCTTCTATGTCCTGCTGACTCTGGGAGACATCTTCCCTATCCATGCTGAATCACATTTTCCTACTTCCACTCATCACTCTGGAGAGCTTGTCTGGAGGTTCGAGCAGGGGAGCACAGCTACTTGTATCCCCTGGATAGAGGAAGGGTCCTCCTCCTCCGTCAGAGAAGGCTGTCCTCTTTGACAAAGGGTGCAGCTTCAGGAGGGACATGCAATGGAGTGGTGAGGGAGGAAGGGGATACCCACCTAACTAGCCAGATCAGCCATATCAACCCTGATGATCAGTGGGGTGACAATGTCGCAGCCAGTTCACCCTCACGTCCCCACCCATTCTCTTACGAGACAAGATAGGTTTCCTTGCTTTGCTTCATTGGAATGTAAGCATTATGAGAACAAGACTTTGTTTACTATGCTATTTCTAGAATGGCACTTAGCCCACACAGGTGGCTCAATACATCTTTGGTGAACAAATGAAGAACAGTAACAAAAAAGCAAGTAATTCTGTTTTCTGAAGGTGCTAGGGACCCACGAGAAGCTCAGACAAAGTCTTCCTCTTGAAAGAGGCAAGATGAGCACTTGTTGGCTCAGGACTCCTGTCTTACCTTCTTCCCCAGCTGAAAAACAAGAGAAGACAATGTGTCCATGGCCGTGGAACGCAGCTCTGGGCTCTGGTCCAGTGTACGAACGATCGGGTGAATGATCCGGGAGGCATAGTCAGTGAAATCCAGGGATTCTGTCAGGCGGTCCACTGTCTCCAGCGCTGCCCTGCAACAATTAGGAGCAGACGCAGATGGCTATACCCAACCCAGAGAAAGATAAGTGGTTGAGGCTCCTTCAACAATCAGCACTGAGGAAATGGGAAGAAGGGTATTGTGGGCGACATGGATCCAACACATACTCCAGTGGGACAGGGACAATTAAGACTTTCATAAATCTAGGATAATTCTGGACTAAAATAATGGCAGTTGAAAGTCCGAAAAGAACAAAGAAAAAAAAAGAAAGAAAGAAAGAAAGAAAGATGGCCTGGGAATGTAAGAAAAGGAAATTTTTAACAAAACACCCAAAGTTTAATGATTTTTGGTCCCCATGGGCAGGCGCTTACTTTCGAGATGGCAGTGGAACTTCAGGGGCATCGAACAGCTTCACGATTGGAGGCAATAACAAATGCAGATAGTCATCCAGGTTGGCACCAAACAGCTGGATTGCTGCCAGCAACTGTAAGAGGGAGTCAGAGCAGTGGGGAACAAATGGTCAGGTGTCAGGCAGCCAAGACAGGACAGGACAGTGGGACAGAAGTCAGAGTTCTGTGGGGACTCTACAAAGCCATCTCGAGCTGCCTTGAGCTGCGATCTTTTGGTGACCCCACCCACCCCATTTTATTTGCTTTCATTTATCATTTTCTGATTTTTCTGTGCTTATTTCAATTGGTAAGAAATAGAGAAAATTGGTCTGGGATAAAACATTTACCAAGAATTATCCGTTAAAGGAGACAAAACATAAGGATAAATCCAGAGGAAACTGCAAACTTTCTATAAACTGCCAACTGCCAAGCACCAGTTGTCAGTGTTCTTGATTTGGTCTTATGGAGTAAACATCGACTCGTCACACAAAAGGATCTCACTTCTCAGTTGATCTTCCAAGGACTCTGAGGAAGCTGGATATGTCCCTGGAGGATTCCCAGGCTGCTCACCTTGATAGAGACAATGCGGCCTGGGCTGTTGTCATGCATGAAAACGCGCAGCATGTGCGGGATCAGCTGGGGCAGGTAGAGCTTAAATTCACCCCCAAGAGCTACCACAATTTGCTCAATGAGAAGAATGATTGTGCTCTGGATAGAGGTGTTCATCACCCAGAATTCCTGCAGAGGGAAGAAAAAGAAGAGCGGAGTCAGATGCCCCTCTGCTGAAATGTGAATGAGGAACTGTGAAGGCCCAAAAGGTGGAAAAATGTAGTGAGCACGATCTGCCCCAGGTGAACTCCTCCTCCTCCCACTGGGCTTATGTATCTTATTGTCAGTCAGTGGAGAAATCAAACCACGCTTCCCCAGGGGACCAGGCTCCTCACTCTCCTGGGCTCTGTCCGTGCTACACCCTTTTCCTAGAAGCCCATTGCTTGCTGGGCCCAGCCCCTTCTCTAGCCCTGGCTGAGTCTGGCTTCTCTTGTGAAGGCTTTCCTCTTCTCCTGCCCTCGTCTACTTGGGTCCCTTTACACTCCTTCTAAGCATCCGTCAAACTCAACTGGCTTCACACTCTCCCCTACTAGACTGCAGGCCAACTACAGGTAAGAAATTATCCAAATTCATTTCTGTATTCCCAGAACCTGCTGGATACTGGGGCTACTCAAACACATGCTTACAGAATGAACAGACGACTAAATCCAACTCACTTTACAAGCTCTGAAGTGACATGGGGTGGACACCACTTGGGCACCACCTGATCTCTACCAGAGGACAGCTCCAGTGTTATCAAGATTTCCGGTCCTTTCTGGAATTACATTTTGCTAGATAGCATCTGACATCTGTCCCCCAAAAACCTATCCATCAGGCCTGGATAGTGCCATAAAATGAATACTTTTCACATCCATGAAATTATAATTCACAGACGTTACTAAAACAAAAATCTGGCTAATGGGCCCCAGATCTTGCCTTGGAAATGCAAGGGAGACCGGCCTAAGCCTCTGACTCCAAGAAAAGCTGTCATTTTAAATCAACTCAAAAAGATAGGTGTCTACTGTCTTCTTTAAAACCTCCAGAGTAGGAAAGTTAATGATAACAGAAACCCTCCTAATGATGGAAACACATGAATATTAATACTCTTGGGTCCCTAAATAATTCAGGGTAGAAGTCAATAAAAACAAGGATAACTTCTCAGATGGAAGGTTTTAGAGAAGGATAAAGTATTTTTTATTTCCAAAAGTGGGCTGGGATGTGCATAGCTCAGCCCTGGAGTGCCTGCCTCCATGTGCAAGTCCCTTGGCTCGAACTCTAGTACTGCAAGAAAAAATTTTTAAAGAAGCATTAACAATTTAGGAAGTAAAAACCAGACTAGAAGAGGCTGGTAAAACTCTCTCTCTCTCTCTCTCTCTCTCTCTCTCTCTCTCTCTCTCTCTCTCTCTCTCTCTCTCTCTCTCTCTCTGGAGAGAGGAGTCTCTTTGAGAAAGCTCCGTTCGTTCGTTCACTTTAGCTAAGAAGCGTTGCCAAAGAAACAGGGCAGATCTTCAGGCCCCCCGGTGATGTGGGGCTCATTCTCTGGGCCTGCACTCTGCCTCTTCAGAGAAAGCCCACCTACCCCAGCTATACGACCACAAGCTCCTCACAGGGCTCTCTGCCTGGGGATGTTGGCTAGATCACTGTTCACAGAATATTCTCCTCCTGGGCTCAGGGGAGCTCATTAAAATGCCCAGGATCAACAGCCAAAGGGGGAGCCCAGCTACACCTTCTCCACCCAGGACAGAGTGAAAGCTGTATCTTGCAGCTGTGAGCCTCCCTGCCTCAAATCCTGTGTTTTGGTCAGATGTCTTTTTGGGGGAGTGAGTCAAAGATCACTTCAGCTCCCCACCATGAGTACACTGCTTCCTCTGTGTCTCTCCTCCCCTCAAGACCACCCACTGAGCTTTACAGCATTCAGCCTAAATCTTCCTAGTACAGAGGCCTTTGTGGTAGGAGCAGCTTTTAATGATTTATACATGCAGGAGTGGCTCCGTTCTGAGAGCCAGGTGCTGGGAGTTCCATTTGGAAAGAGCCATTCTGATTTTGGCCCTGCGGCATCCTCCAAGCTAATTAAAAAGGAAGGAAGAAGAGAACCACTGTCCACCTCTGTCCAAAGCAACCCTCCCAACAGAGACATTCACATCCCATAAGACATCAGGGAAGGACACTGCAGAGGGCTGTCTCTAGCACCTGCCTGCTGCCTGTCAGGGAGCCCTGCCCGGCCCCCTTCCTCGCCTCTGCAGCTCTGGGAATGGAACCCAGGCTGCTGTAACACTGAGCTACGTCCTCAGCCCTTTTAATTTTTTATTTTGAGACAGGATCTAAGTTGTCCAAACTCGCAAACCTCCTGCCCTGGCCTTCTGGGGTAGCTGGGATTACAGGCATGCGCCACTGTGCCCGTCCGGCGATGGCCATGCTTTTGGAGAGCGCAGGGCAGAGTTCCACCTTGTTCCTCAGTGCCCGACAGGAGACTTTGGTATTTAACAGCCCTGGGAAAACCCAATCCCAGTGCCCTCTTCAGGCCATGGTTTTATGGGCAGTAAGGAAGAGGGCTTTTCTGGGAATAGAAAAGCACTGTTGTGATATTAAAATGAAATTGCTTTGTTGGGTGTGAGGCCAGTAACTCAAGAATGTCTCTGCCAGAACAATTACTTCGGGATCCCTCCTCAGACTTCACATCTTGTACTCATGTACCTGGAGCCAGGAGCGACAGCCCTCCGCCTCCCCCAAATCCACTGGGCTACTCTGCTCTACTTTCCACTCCAGCTGTAACAGCTCCACAATGACCCATCAAAAGAACGTGTGTGTCGTGCAAACCTGCCTCTCAGCTTCTCTTGACCCACACCCTAAGGCGCAGGCCAAAGCAACAGCTTCTACTCACTCTCATGAGGGTGACTATTTCATCCATATAAGGCCTGATGTGGCTCTTCACAAAGGACACCAACATTCCCAGCTGCTGGAACAGAAACTGAAAGAGACCAGAGGTCAGCAAGTTGGCAGCACGAAGGACACAGAACTCCCAGGCTTGCCCTAAGTCCACATAAACAAACAAAGACCATGACGGCTCGTTCTCTGCACCACCCCAGCTACTGAAATTATGCTCCAAAGACGCAGACTTAGACCCCTTGGTGGTGACAGCTTAGGGCTTTGCACTGCAGGCCAGTCAGTTACTGCATGACAGGGGCTCTGGAGCCAGGCCAGCTGCTTTGAGCCACTTTGTCCTGCATTAGCTTTGTAACCTTCATTCAACCCTCCTGCACCCCACCTGTGCAGCTGGAAAACGAGGCAACTTGCTGTAAGCATTAAGCAGGACGAAGTCACAAAGCATCGGAGCGGGGGGGCCTGAACCCTGCTTAGTGCCCAGCGAGCATCAGTGAGCACGGAAGGACTTCTGGAGTCACTAAAGACCAAAAATGGACATCAGATTCTAATCAACCATAAATATGCCTTTTGTTTATTTGGGCTTAATTTATTTTCTCCTACTTTCTAAAATAAATATAGTTAACTCTTGATTATGGGTATTATAACTCATTTATAGTAAATAACTCATTAATTAATTAATTGTGTTTCTAAGAAATTGAGCCAAAAGAGCAAGCAAACCTGGGGAGGAGCTGGTTAAAGAGACTATTCAGGTTGGAACTCTGCAAGTGTAAGGAGGGCCCAGGTGAGGAGAATCCAGCTACTTCCCAGGCTAAAGACCTGTCTTCAAGGTGTAGTTTTTATTTTGTTATGCTCTTCAGATAATGCTACAAGCCTCCTGGACCCTGCCACCACTGGGTCAGGCACAGCCTCACTGGCAGTTGCCACAGGTGTGGCCACACGATGGCAGGTGGCAAGCGCCTCCGCATGAGGAAAGGCTTGGGGAGGCACCACTGTTCTTCTCCCTCACATTCTTTCACAAGAGTTTTCTCTGAAACCCTGAATGTTAACATGGTGAACTACATCTCCTAACTCCCTTCCCCTACCACAGAAAGCTTAAAATAAACAGGAGCATTAGGCTGGTTATTAAGCCTGAATCCATTCACATGGAGCCGGACTTTCAAAGGGCTACATATGAAGAGAAGTCAAGAATTAACAAAAATCTGTTCAATGGGCAAAGGAGACAGAGAAATGTGTCAGTTTGGATGTGCTGTCCAGGTTGGAAGGCGCCTCCCCGAGAGCTGATGACCTCAGGCTTCTTCTCACCTGGGTCTATTTTAACTACCTATGTGGCCTGGGAAACTCCAAACCAGCCAATCAATTTCAGGCCCTCCCAGGTCACTTCACAGAAGCAAAAGCACATTAGCTCCTCTCTGGAGTGATGTGGCTTCAGAGCAGATGTTCTGGTACTGCTTCCCGGTCCCAATCATCAAGCACTAGAAAACAGACCACTGCCAAGTGTGACTCAAAAGAAACAATAAGCAACAGAATTAGGCCCATCAGGATTTTATATACAATAACATTAGTAAGCAGAAAATACAAAATAAGTCGGTTTAAAATGGTTACAGGAGTAAAAATGAGAATAAAAAAATGTAGGTAGGGCTGGGGCTCAGTGGTGGAGAGTTTGCCTAGAACGTGTGAGGCAATGGGTTCGATCCCCAGCACCATATAAAACTAAATAAACCAAATAAAGAAAAAAAAAAAATTTTAAATGTAGATAAGGAACAAAATACTACCAAAAATACTAGGCATATTTTAAAAAACCTACTATAACTTAAATAAAGTGGTTGAAATTAAAAACTCAAAGCAGGTTAAAAAAAGACACAGTTGGGCTGGGGCTGTAGCTCAGTGGCAGAGCGCTTGCCTAGCACATGTGAGGCACTGGGTTCAATCCTCAGCACTACATAAAACTAAATAAATAAAATAAAGGTATTGTGTCCATCTACAACTAAAAAAAAAAAAAAAGAAAGAAAGAAAGAAAGAAAAAAGACAGTCCCTGGGTACAATGGTGACCACTTGTAATCCCAGGCACTTGAGAGGCTGAGGCAGGAGGACCACAAGTTTGAGGCCAGTCTCCAAGCAATTTAGTGAGGCCCTAAGCAATTTAGCAAGACCTAACCTCAAAAAAGGCTAGGGGTATAGCTCAGTAGTAAAGTGCTGCTGTGTTGGATCCCCAGTACTGCAAATAAATAAATAATTTAAAATAATTTAAAAAGACTTAGTGAACAGAAAATGTGAATTTAAATATCCAGAAGGCATCTCTGAGAGTCAAAGATGGAAAATATGGACATAAAACCAATAAACATTAAGGTCACATATCTTACATGTCTAGTCAGAATTCTTGAAGAAAAATACAGAAGAGTAGAAATCCAATTTCTCAAGAACTGATAAAAGACACCAATCCCAAAGAAGCAGGAGGCCCTGAGTCTCCTACAGGGTAAATAAGGACATTTACATCTAGATGCACAACAGCGACGTTTAAGTACGACAAAACCATTGAGGAGACTGGTACCACCACCAGAGACGGGACCACGTGAACAGATCCTCGTTTCTCAGCGGTGACAAAAGGAGTCAGCAAACAGTGGGAGAATATCTACAGCTGTAGGGGGGTCCAGAGCCAAGTTCTCAGTGAACCTGAGATTTTACAGAGGGTCAAATAAAGACTTCACTTCAATGGACACTCCACGAGGAGTCTGCCATAGGAGGAAGGAAAACGGTCCGGGGAGCAAGCTCTGAGGTGGAGGACCGGTGTGAGCAGGAAGAGACCAACGTGGATGCATACAAACAACATCGCAATGGTGCTTAATGTTGTGGTAAAACAATACAATACATTCCAGACAGTAATGCAAGAGGGAAGGAAGATGGTTACCGCAATTATTCTAAATTTCATGTACTGTTCAGGGAAAAGATGGAGATATTGCTTCATTTCAGACTTTGTTAAATAAGGTGTGGAAATAAAAATTTTAAGGGCAAAAAAGAGATGAAGGTGGCTCTACTCCTCATACTAGGACACATTCCAAAGAGCTCAATGATCTAAAATACAGAAAACCAAGTCAATCAACTACAAGAAGAAAAAAATAGATGAAAATGAAGTATGTCCAACACTTTGCAGGATTATTATAAATGACAAAAGACTGAAACACACACACACACCCATCAATAGGGACTGGTCACACGGGCATGATATATATGGAAGGCACAGCTCACACATTGAAGTGCCATGTAACAGAACAAAGGAAATACTCGACACAAGGCTATGGCAGGAACTCCAGGATATGCCATTAAGTGAAAAAAAAGTGTTTGTATTATGTCATCTTCTGGGTAAAAAAGACGGGGAACATATATTTCCTTATATTTTCAAAAGTACACAATGAAAAGATAAACTTTAAATTCTAAAACTGATTGAAAGGAT
Source organism: Sciurus vulgaris (assembly GCF_902686455.1). NCBI lineage: Eukaryota > Metazoa > Chordata > Mammalia > Rodentia > Sciuridae > Sciurus > Sciurus vulgaris. The sequence goes on from NC_136461.1 coordinate 7,792,025, forward strand.
TCCCTTGGGGGAAATGCAGAAGGCAGAATGATACCCACAAGATGTCCACACCTAGTCCCCAGAGAACTTTACCTGGCAAATCGGACTTCTGCAGTTGTGGAAAAGGTTCAGGACCTTGAGATGGGAGATCATTCTGGATTATCCACATGGGTCCAATCTAGCATCGTAAGTGGCACAGGTCAGACAGAAAGATATGGTGACAGAAGAAGGCTCAGAGAGAGTGAGTTTGCTGACTCTGAAGATGGAAGGAGGGGTCAAGGAATGCAGCTGGCCTCCATAAGGGGGAGCAAGCAAGGGAAGGGATTTGTCCCCAGCACTTCCAGACAGGAGCATCACCCGGCTGACACCTAGAGAACTCTGTGGGACTTGAGATTTACAGAGCCCTAAATAAACCTGTGTTGTTTTATGTTACTAAATTTATGGTAATTTGCTACAGCAGCCCCAAGACATAACACAGGAAGGAAGAAATACGGTACCAAACCTTGCTAAATATCTCACTTACAGCTGTGACTTTGGAAATGTGCTAATGTTTTTTGAATAGCTAAAATAAAAGTTAAATTCAAGAAAAATCATCTAAAAATTGAAAATAAACAAATATTTATGAACCAAGGTGGTTGCACAACCACTCAAAAAATGATTTCAAGTGATTTTAAACAGTATTTTGATTGTATATCCCTATTGGGACAAATACTAAGAATGACAACAACAAATTACAAAACAAGTCTTATGCTATACTCAGTAATCTTATTTTTCCTTTCCTCCAGTACTGGGGACTGAACCCAGGGATGTTCTACCAGTGAGTTACATTCCCAGGCCTTTTAAGGTTTTTTTGACATTTGAGATGGGGTCTTGCTAAATTACCCAGGCTGGCTTTAAATCGATGGGCTGGAGTGATCCTCTTGCCTCAGCTTCGCAAGTAGCTGGGGCTACCGAAGCCTGTCACTGTACCCAGTCATGCTTTCAGTAGTCTTTTTGTTAATACTAAAATTGGTCATTTACCATTTATATGCATGCAAAATATACATGTAGCTGGGTGCAGTGGTGCACACCTGGAATCCCAGCAGCTCAGGAGGGTGAGGCAGGAGGATCTCAAGTTCAAAGCCAGCCTCAGCAACTTGGCGAGGCCCTAAGCAACAACCACCCATGAACACTAAAACTCTCATGGGAAGGGCTAATGGGGATGCCTGAACTCACTGATTATCCTTCCCATTAGAAGCAACGGATCATCTAGAAAATATCTGCTCACTAAATGTTGAAGTAGGAGGTATACAGAACCATCCAATAAGTATTTCTTTCCAAAAGAACTGAATCTGAACCTAATGAGTCCTCTAAATCTAACCAGTTTATGGAAAGCCGGGACCAAATCCAGATGGGAAATCCTAAAGGTTAAACAACCTATATACAAAAACACATGTCATGGAAAAAAAGGCGGAGGAAAAAGGGAATTAGAGAATTATACTGACCTTATTTTGGATTCTGATTTGAGTAAAGCAAATATAAAGAAAAATTAAGAAAATAAGAACTTTTAAAGGATTACTATTAAATGAAATTAAGGAATTACTGCTAATTTAGTAGGTATTATAATTGTGTCATGGTTCTAAGGAGAAGAAGTATTTATTGGTAAAATAACATGACATCTGGAATTTACTTTAAAACACTCCAGAAAAAGTGTGTGTGTGTGTGTGTGTGTGTTTGTGTGTGTGTGTGTGTGTGTGTGTGTGACAAAATGCTAATACCTGTTGATGGGCATATAGAACCTAAAGTAATAGGTTGTCTAATTTGTTTATAATTGAAATAATTTCATTACAAATAATTTCATTACAAAAAAATGTTTTTAAAAATTAAAGTTGGTTGCCAGATGTGGTGGGGCCGGCCTGTAATCCCAGAGGCTCGGGAAGTTGAGGCAGGAGGATCTCGAGTTCAAAGCCAGCCTCAGCAAAAGCGAGGTGCTAAGCAACTCAGTGAGACCTGTCTAAAGAAAATACAAAGTAGGGCTAGGGATGTGGCTCATTGGTTGAGTGCCCCCGAGTTCAATCCCCAGTACCGCCCCCAAAATTAAAAGTGGTCAGTAAATAAAGTCAAAAGATAAAATAAAAAAACAAAAGCTCAATCAAGCTCAAAAAAGCTAGAAAGACAAATAAATAAATAGACGAAGCAGGACAAGAAAGCAGTATGCAACATGGTGAAATAAACCTGAATGTATCAGCAATCATAACAGGCTAAAATTAGGCAAAATAAATCTTAACATATTATTCAAGGATAAAGAGGGTCATTTCATAATGATTAATTTGATAAAATCAAATTTACCAGGAAGATATAATTTTAAATTTGCATGCATATAATATAACCTCAAAAATATGTAAAACAAAATTGACTGAACTATGAGAAATAAATAAATCTACCACTAAAGTAAACTTTAAACTCACTTCTCTCAGTAACTGAAAGATTAAGCTAACAAAAAATTAATAAGAATACAAAAGATTTGAACAGAGTATGCAATCAGTTTAGTCTAATAACATGCAGAACCCTGTGCGTAACAGTAGCCAATACACACTACCCAGCCCACAGGAGACCTAGAAAGCCATCACGAACCAGTCCATTAAGGCAATTTCAGCAAACATTAGAGAATCATAAGCACAATGCAATTAAGTTAGAAATCGATATAAAAAGAGAAATTTAAAACCTTATAAGTTTGCAAGTAAAATATCCACTTCTAACTCACTCAAGGGTGAAAGAAACAAACCATAAATATTAGAGACTATCTCTGAATCAAAATGAAAACATATCACTATTCAGTGTTAAAGAGGACTGAGCTACCAATGTATGTTACAATATGAACGAACGTTAGAAGCATGACGTTAAGTGTAAGATGCTAGACACTACATCACATGTTCTACGGTTCCAATGATAAGAAACGACCAGGAAAGGCAAATCCATAGAGTCAGGAAGCAGATTTCAGGTTGCCTAGGGATGGGTAGTCATGGAAAATGAATGCAAATGAGCAGGAGGTTTTTGGTTGTGGTGGTGGAAATTTTGATGATTGCTTAAACCTATAAATATATTAAAAAAATGAATTTTACATTTAAAAAGGGTGAATTTTATGGTATGAAAATTTTATCTCAATGAAGTTTAAAAATGTTTTTGGAATACAGCTAAGTAATACTTGGAGTGAAGTTTATAGCCCCAACAGATTGCATTAGAAAAGAAGATTGACAATGACCTAGAATTCCAACACAAGCAATTTTTCTTAAAAAGCAAAAAAAAAGGGCTGGGGAGATAGCTCAGTTGGTAAAGTGCTTGCCTTGAAAGCACAGGGCCCTTGGTTCAAGCCCCAGCACCACAAAAAAAAAAAAAAAAAAAAAAAAAAAAAAATAGAGAGAGAGACAGGCATGGTGGTGTAAGCCTGTAATCGCAGTGGCTTGGGAGGCTGAGGCAGGAGGATTGCAAGTTCAAAGCGAGCCTCAGCAACTTAGCAAGGCCCTAAGCAACTCAGCAAGGCCCTGTCTCAAAATAAAATTTAAAAAAAGTGCTGGAGATGTAGCTCAGTGGTTATGTGCCCCTGGGTTCAATCTCCAGTAACCAAAAAAAAAAAAAAAACAGAGAGAGAGAAAAGAAAAGGAAATTATTTTAAAAAGCAGAAAAATATGAGGAAAGTAAAAATAAAGAACATACTAATTAAATAGAAAACAAAGATAAATAAAATTAATAAAGGCAAAAGTTTTTTCTCTGAAAAAGAAAAAATATTAAGACAAATTTCTAAGAAGAAATTAAGAAATAAGAGAGTGAAGGTGGGCATGGTGGTGCACGCCTATAATTTCAGTGACTCAGGAGGCTGAGGCAGGAGGATTGCAAGTTCAAGGCAATCCTCAGATACTTAGTTAGACCCTGTATCAAAATGAAAAAGGGGATGGGGATGTGGCTCAGTAGTTAAGTGCCCCTGGGTTCAATCCCCAGTACCAAAAACAGAGAGAGAGAAAACAATTTCATGACAATAAATTTTCTTATTTACAGAAAAATAAGTTTCCTAGAAATACATGACCAAAACTGTATCAAAAACTTCTACAAGTTAAAAAATATGAAAAATTAAACAGATCTTTGAATCTACAGTTAAAAAACATTACGAGGCAGGCAAGGTGGTGCACACCTGCAATCAATCCCAGCTACTCAAAGGCAGAGGCAGATCTGGGCATCTGCGGGACCCTGTCTGAAAATAAAATTTAAAAAGGGGTAGGGGATATAGCTCAGAGGTACAGTACTTGCTTAGCATGCATGTGGCCCTACATTTAATCCTCAACACAGGAAAAAAAAAAATTAGACCAATCCTATTCAAGAACACAGATGCAAAAATTCTAAACTAAATATCAGATACAAAATCTATATGTTAAAATATACATCATAACCTTGAGGAGTGCTTCAACACTAAACATACATCAATGTAATGCAACATATTAACAAACTGAGGGAAAAAACCAAATGATCGTTGCAACAGATAAAGAAAAGGTATTTAAGGGGCTGGGGCTGGGGCTCAGTGGCAGAGCGAATGCCTAGCATGCGTGAGGCATGTGTCCATCTACAACTAAAAAATTCTTTTAAAAAGGCATTTAATAAATTCAATACCTGTTTATAATAAAAACTCTTTGGCAAACTAAGAGTATAAAGAAATGTTTAAAACCTATATGAGGTAATCTACCAAAACCCTGCAGCAAACACTATACTTTGTAGTGAAAGTTTAGATTTCTACTAGCACTGTATCTAATCAACACTGCAGCAGAGGTCGGAGGAACATATAAAGTAATAAACGGTTTACTGATTAAAATGAAAACAACAAAACTATCCTTTTTGTCTGTTTCTTTTCCTTCCTTTGTTTTTTTTAGACTATATGATTATCTAGATTAAAAATTTGGGAGAATCTCTATAAGTGAATTATTAGAATTAACAAGAATTTAATAAGGTCAGCTGTGTACAGTAGTGCACACCTGTAATCCCAATGACTCAGGAGGCTGAGGCAGGAGGATCAAAAGTTGCCTTGGCAACTTAGTGAGATTCTGTTTCTAAAAAAGAAAAAGGGCTTGGGTTGTAGTTCAGTGGTGGAGTGTTCCTGGATTCAGTCCCCAGTACCATAAACAAAAACAAAAACAAAACAAAACAGAAACAACACCATTCGATGATTTGAGAGCTACAAGTATGATATATAAAAATCAACTGCAAGCTGAGCATGGTGGTTTGCATCTGTAGCCTCAGCTATTTGGGAGGCCGAGGCAGAAGTTTGAGACCAATCTGGGCAACACAGCAAAACACTATTTTCAAAAAGGAAAAAAAGCACTTCTATTTGCCAGACGTGAAGTTTAAAAAGAGGGCTGGGGTTGTGGCTCAGTGGTAAAGGGCATGCCTAGCATGTGTGAGGCACTGGGTTCGATTCTCAGCATCACATAAAAATAAATGAATAAAATAAAGGTCCATCAACAACTATAAATAAATAAAGTTTTAAAAGATACTATCTCTCTTAAACATATATCAAGTTGATAATATGATCAAAGAGAGAAAATAGTTAATTCTGTATACTTTCAGAGCAGGAACTGCAAAACCACCTAGAACTTTACAGATTAAATGGACTAATTGTAGGTCTGTTGTTGATAATGGTGTTTGTATAGTAATCAAATAGCCACTCTGCAAGTTCTGTGGTTCAGAGAAAGAAAAGAGAAAGACTGAGAGAGAAAAGTGGGGGGGGTGAGGGGGAACATCTTTAAAGGAAAATGCCAGCTAATACAAGCAGAAAGGATGGCAGAGCTAGAAAGACATGATTTTGCAACCAGCAGTTCAGAAACTGATTTAAGCAAGGATGTCAATGAACACTAAAGTCACTGTGCGAAAGACAGCTGAGGAAGAGAACAGTCACATCATCTCAAAGTGTAACCCCATGGAGTAATTGTTAATGACAAAGGAAAAAGGTAATTTTATAATGGAGCGGTCTGGTAGACACCAACTTAATCAGGTACTCAAACTCAGAATCAACAATAACTAGACCACTGACATTATGAGATTGAGCATGAAGGATGCAATTCATCTACGCAGCATCTTCACTAAAAATGTGAGAATTAAGTCTGTTCATGAAGGAGCAACCAGAAGTCTAGGCTGTGGAATTTTCACAACTGGATTGAACTCTAGAACAACAACACTGTCCCTCCTCCCTACAGGACCATTCATCTGCTCTCGACTTGCTACTGTCTGTCGAGAGCAGAGCCAGGAACGAGGCATAGGTGACTGTGCCTGTGTGGTCAGAGCAGAGCAGAAAGCAAGGGGTGGGGTTTGGGGTACTTACTTCCCGGATGGCCCCGTCACAGACCCGAATGACGTTAAGGAATGTGGGCATGACCTGGGGCAGAAACTGCACACACTTGAGCCCCAGGGACTTGAAGATGAAGGTGATAGCCTGAACGACCATGGTGTGATGGTGAGAGAGGGACTGGTCTCGGAAGATCCGCATCAGGGCCACCATGGATACGGCTGGGTAGAACTCATCCAGAGGCAGGTTTCCCATGTTAACCAGCATTTCACTGGTGCTATAGTCAGCTGGGACAAAATGACATGGAGTACCATAAGCTATTGGTGACATGACTTTGACTTTAAGCAGAGCTTGGCTAATAGCAAACTAAAATCTCCTCTAAAACATTAGCATTCCTATCATTTTGCCCAGTTTGTTTTAAGACCACTGGGAATATGGGGTCTGTTAGGAACTGATGAACCATCAGGACCCAAGCAGGTTTTGGGTTTTTAAAAAATTGCTGTTTAACTCTTCTTCTTACCATTAGAGTTCACAACCTCATAGCCAAAGCCATCAATAAAAATGATTATTCCCCCAAATGAAAGTAAAGATAATTAAATTAGGCAAACATCTGTTCCACAGCTGCCTGACCCCCCTAGGGAATTCAGACCAGTTAGCAGGAAAATGCTCCCTGACCTGAACAGCAAGGATCTCAGACACTCTGCCCAGGGTATCACCATGCAGGGAGGGATGAGAACTGCGACAGGTGGAGAGGACGAGGCTGCAGTGTGCTCTTTGTTCTCTCTGGTGCTGGGGAAAGAGCCTGGGGCACTCTACCACTGAGCTACATCACTAGTACTTCTTATTTCTTGTTTTGTAACAGGGTCTCACTAAGTTGCTGAGTTGAGCTCAAACTTGTAATCCTCCTGCCTCAGCCTCCTGAGGGACTGGGATTACAGGTGTGTGCCACCTCACCGTGCTCAGGCTTTGCTCTTGACAGCTGTGATCTAACAGGATAACATCCAAAGTACACTTTTCTAATATCCAGAAGAAGAAGGGATTGGAAGCAATATGATCCTACCTATAGTGTTTAGAAGTACATTGCTTTATTTTAGGATAATAATATTCTGCTGGAATAGTTGGGATACCCACTATTAAACATTTATTTTCAGGAACAGGTATGTCCTGAAAGACAATGGGCCAAGTCTAGAAAACTCTCCTGCATCCCACCCCTTACCCCACTCTCAGGCTACTTGTCAAAGGCAGTGGGGCTCAAGGGCCAGACTTTACATGGATTTCTGATTGCTACTAGTTTTCCTATGCCCTGGGTCTTGCCTCTGATTTCTCTATCGGTTAAAACAGGGAGAATGAAGTCTATCCTTTTCTTCCTTGGGTGCTACAATAACAAAGAACCCCAAAGAGGCAATAACAGAGTGAGAAGTGAACAGAGGTGCTGGGGTGATAATTCCTCTCTTGCTCATTGTACCAAGAAAGGAGTACAGAAAGCCTGGCTAAGCCTGTTAACCACAGACAGAATCTGGACAGACGTGGGGATTCTGGCCATACTGTGAGTGGTACCCCACTGGGATTCAACAGGAAACCATGGACTTTTCATTCTGAAGTTGCTATAATAGACAGTGTGCTATAATTTCAGTAATCTGGCCCAAATCTCTTTCTAAATATGGTCGATAAGGGCTTTTTTTTACCCCCTTTTTTATTTTTTTCTGCACCCAATCAACTTTATAAAAAATGAGTACATATCTAAAACAAAGAAAATGAGATGCTGAAAGAGCTCTTTGATATTAAAAATATGAATTTTATATTCTTTAAAAATCCATGTCTGTCTTTGAATTCATGTAAAAATGTCATATCCTCTTTTAGGCTATTTGAAATTTCCCAAAAAGTATTAAATATTGTTATTATAAATGAATAATGGCAATGCAACAAAATTTTATTTTGTTTTCAAAAATATACATGTGCCTCTTAGGGACTCTTAACTCATCTACAATCTTTCTTAAGGGAACCAAGCTCTCCAGTCTGTTCAATATCTTTTTTTTAATTTTTACAGACTGCATTTTGATTCATTGTACACAAATGGGGTACAGTTTTTCATTTCGGTGGTTGTACACAATGTAGATTCACACCATTCACATAATCCAATAAGGGCTTTTTGAGCCAGAATCTGGCAAGAGTTTCATGGCTCCCCCAACTTACAGGAATCCTGACTTGACTTGGACTCTGACAGGCTGACTGCAGAAGCATCCCGGGACTGGTCAATCATGCCGATGTTCACTTTGTGCTTGTAGGGATCCAAAGCCCCTAAAAGCCCTAAGACACGGATGGCCTGAATGGGAAAAGAAAACATTCACCACAACATCTGATACCTCGGCTTTCATGAAAATTCCTCTCATGTTGCAAAATCCCCAATTCACAGCCCAAACGACTAGGTTCATGATCAAAATGGAGGAGGATAGGAAGTCTGAGCCTGCTGAGCATGCTGATGCCACAACCTTCTCTCTCTCTACAGTCCTTGCAAAGCTCCCTAAGACCAAGTTCCCTTGTTTCCTACCTCTCTCCGCGTGCCCTGGTTCTGTTCCGTCTTCAAAAAATTCAGCAACACTTCAAGCAAGGTTGGGTACTTCCTATAGGGCTCCACCACATAGCCAGTGCTGGCCACTAACTGCCCCAGGGTCCACAGAGCCACCTAGATGGGCAAAAGATCACATGGTTCATTGAGTCAGTCTCAGAGAAAAGAAAGCATAGTCACACTCTTCATATCAGGATTGTCAGAGCCCATTATAGGAAAAAAGTTTCCAGAAAAGACACTGACTGTGACTAGAAATCCTGAGAGGGCATAAAAACATGGCTGTTCAAGTACAAACACAATCACTGGATCAAAAGATAAATATGCTCCCCTTTCTTAAAGGAAATAGAGCTCTTCATATCCCATACGATTTATGGGAGATTCAAAAGGAAATTAAGGTTATTCTTAACTTTAGTCAGTCATCCGATAAGCTCAAATGATGGGATGGTGATTTGAAGCTGTCTGAACTCACAGCCTATGGCCAAGGCTGAGGCTCTGATATCAGATCTGCAATCTCCATGGTACAGACGAAACGGTGCTGCTCATCCCTGATACTGTAAGTAACTACAGGTCAGGATGACAGCTAAATCTAGCTCCAAGTACTCTTCTTTTTATTCATTCAACAAATATCATCAAGCATCTACTGTACATCAAGCTTTGTGCTAGGGAGGATCTGGCTGGAGACACGGAGGTAGATAAAGAGAAGCAAGGTCCCTGGCCCCATGGGGTCTTCCCTGCTCAATCAGGAAGTGTGGTACTCACCTGCCTTTTGGCCAACAGAGAGGAATCCTGGAGCATGTCCATGATGATAATAAAAAGTTCATCAACCCATTTCCTCATTTCTAGGCCACTAACCTGCAAAATGAAAGGGTGGTAGAAATTATACATTAAAAAGTATTTTGACTTCCTCAGAGGTTAGTTTCTTTCCACAATGAAAAAAGTGGTTGTCACCTTACCTGAGCCAATTCTCCTATTGTGGCCAAGACATTATTGATCACCCCTGGGTTTGGATCAGGGTCTGGATCTTTCAATTTCAAAATTAAAGCCTATAGAAGGAAGGTATGAGAAAACGATTATAAGTTAGAATCTAAAAGAAACCTCTCTTTTACATACGTAAAATTCACCCAAGAGATCATTTCCGTCAAATTACTTCTAGGCTTTATGAATTTAGGATTTCTCTGGATTTCCAACTTTTCTTTGGATTCCCAAACTTTTCTCTATACAGAGTACAAGTCTAACACCTGAGAAAACATTTCTCATGTCTCCTCTCAACTAAATCTCTGATTATTTGTACAGATAAACAGGTGTTATTTTTTTTAAATTTTATTAACTTTTTTTAGATAGTGATAAATATTTTCTTTTAAAAATTCTTTTCATACATGTATATACAGTAATAAGGTCTATATCAATCTACAATCCTTCCCCTCTCCACCCACCCCACTCCTCCCTCACTCCCTTCTGTACAATCCAAAGTTCCTTCATTCTTCCCTACCCACCCACCACTAAAGATCAGCATCTGCTTATCAGAGAAAACATTTGGCCTTTGGTTTTTTGGGATTAGCTTATTTCACTTAGCATGATACTCTCCAGTTCCATCCACTTAGAACAGATGTTATTAAGAGAAAAAAAATGAAACAACAAAACAAAAACTTCACATGACTCTATACAGACTTGAAGACTGTTTCAAGTTTTAAAACTCATTTTCCTTCATGCTGGGGGATTATTTTAGGCTGCTGTCCAACCCCTCTTTTCCAAGCACATTTGATAAGGTACCTGAGGCATCATATCTTATGGCTTATAAGAAGAGAAGTGTTCTGCAACTGTGAGATTCTTGGTACTCTGTAACTGAAGGTACTTGAGGTGGTCCTTGTCCCCAAGCCTGGGACCAAGGATATGATCTCCTTTGTTTAGTGTACCAGTGAGCCCTGAAACACTCCCACCTGCTATCCCACTTAGGGGACATGCCAGTCTTGCTGTCTCTGGTGCATTACCTTCAGAATTGGTTCCATGTAGGGGCGGATGAGTCGGGGGGCATTAGAGACCAGGTGTCCCAGCATGCGGGCACTCTGCTCTTTGATTCTCCCAATGCCGCTGTGCTCCAGCTCTGTCAAAATCTGTGGGGAAGAAAGGCTCAGTATGGTAGAGGACATTACAGAGAACTGTGCATCAATAGGGAACAGGTGGTAGGGCAGGGGAGATACCAGGCCTTCATGGTGGATTAAATCACTGTCAGATACTCAACAAAGGACATCTCTGCAGCTGATATAGCAGCCTTGGGATACAGCTGCGACTGGGAGAAAAATGGTTTGAACACTGCCCCCTCTCCTGTCACCCGAGGCCTCAAAGTTCTCTCTAAGCATGGTTCTTAACAGTGCAGCACAGAGAGAGCTGTGATCAGGGTTTGCAGAAATGAGGAATGAAGGGACGGCTTCATGGGAGAGAAATCTTTGTCTAAACAGTAAATCAGAAAAAGGGTCTATAAATAATGACAAAGGAATCAAAGAACAGAACAGCTATGATGATGAGAGAAATGCTAAATTCCACAGCTGTCTCAGGCACATCTAGATAAACCCAAGAGTTAGGAATTACATCAACCTGATCCCCTCAGGCCTTAATGAATAGAAATAACACATTTGTTCTCACTGACATCCTGAAAACACCGGGCATCAGCACATATGCTCACAGTAGTGTAGGTGGCCACAACTCGATACAGACTGACTTACGGATACCTGAAGTTGCCAGAGGAAATTTCTGAGCAGTGAGTAAAGAAATATCAAAAAGCCCAGGTTAACTTGGCTACCCAGAGGAATCTCATTGTAATAATATATTTTATTAATAACCCCGATTGCCTGGATTCCCTCCACAGCTTGTTTTCTCCCAGTCACAGCAGACAGCAGCAGAAAATAGAGAGAGATACCAAGAACGGACCCATGACAACAAAAAGAGATGGCTTGCTGCAAGGCAATGTGCCCTAGGGAACAGAGCACAGCTGTGGGCGGGGCAGAGGGAGGCCAGGGAGCTGCTGCAACCTGATGACTGAGACCTGAAGAAAAGGCAGAAGCACTGACCAATGCGTGAACCTGTACAATTTAATTTTGGAAAATCTGTATCAGTTAAAAAATAAACAAACAAACATGTATTTTTAAAATTTTGGAGGTTCAAGGGCTGAACTCAGTATATCCACTCAGTAGAGCTTCCCATTCTCCAATATGAGAAAATTGAGATGACCCAAGAGCTAAATGTCAGTTTCAAGAGGGCAGGAGACATGCCTGGGTCACACATGTCCTGCTGGCACCCAGTAGGACCGGGAATATAGCAGGTGCTTAAAAAAGTCTTGACTGAACGAACAACATGCTGATTTTCTCAATAGGAGATAATGTCTACGAGGCCTTTCCAAACTTATTTAATGCAATTTGAGCTGGCAGGCTCAGTGATGACTTCCTTTCTTTCCCAAAGCCTTAGAGTCTTAGAATGACTTAACATGACAGGCAATCCTAACAAGGGCCAGCAGCTAAAGGAATAAATCACTAGGTTAAATGCAGAAGTGCCAACAGAAGTACAATTTTCTAATTCATTGATTGATGATATAATTTACAGCCACATTTACTGTGGTTGTAAAAGTGACAAATTGTGACAAATTATGAATAAATGACATTTCTCCAGGGTCTAGAGTTACATATATTAATGCTTTTTCTGTTTAGGTTCTTTATATGTTACAAAAAGCAAACATTTCAAAAGAAGCCTGGAGGAGGATCAGGAAGCAGAGGGTGAGGTGGGGACAGGGTGAAGGTGGGTGATAAGAAATGACTGTGTGAGTGACAGAGGAATCAAAGAACAGAACAGTTGTGATGATGGGAGAAATGCTAAGTTCAACAGCTGTCCTGAGCACATCCAGATAAACCTGAGGTAAGTGGAACCAACTTGAGGCAGGGAGGACTGGGCAGACATCACTCACAGAGAGCTTCCTTGGTAACTGAAGGCAAAAAAAATCAAAGAGCCAGGCTTCAGCAGGAATTGGAAATTCTACCTGATCTAGTGGCCATGCCACCTGATGCTCCTTTATGCTACATGCAGTCCAAGCTGTGTAGCTTGGCAGCTCACATTATTTAAGAATAAAAGTCAGGGACCGCCCCCCACACCAAAGGCAAAGGCTACTGAAAAGGAAACATGCCCCATGTTTTTTTTGTTCACAATGACCTCTGTGCCTGCCTGGGCATCAGCAAAAGCAGTCGAACAGGAATGGGAAGGTGCCAGAAGACTACAGCAGCAGCAGCAGAGGAGTGAGTACACGGAGAGGGGGATCACTGATGATGTGCCAGGAAGAAAGAGCCACATGAGCCATCAGCCTGGGACTCAGCAGCACCCTGGAGTCAAACTGACAAGAGGCTCGGGAGGCGAGAAGCACTAGAATTATAATAATGAAGCTGGGAGACACGTGGTTCCTCAGAGTCAAGTGTGGCTTTACCAGGTATCTCAACCTTTCCCCCACTTCGTCCTCCATGCTTCTTCCCTGAGCAGCTCTCACGGTTGGAGTCCTCTCTCCACTGCCTTTGAGTCTGTCACCCCCATTACCTGGATGAGCATCTTTCGCAGGAAAGGCATGACGAAGGCTGGGTTCATGCTACTGAGTCGGCCCACAGTGCAGATGGCCAGCTCTCGGATCTCAAACACTTGGTCATTCAGGGCCACAAACAGGGCCTGTAAATTCTCTGCCTGGGCGAGGTGTGCATCAAAGCGCTCATCCAGGGATGCCAAGACACAGTAGCGGATGTCAGGGTCTGCAAGAATAATCAAGCCTTTGAACCCCTCTTCACCATCCCATTCTCCAGCCTCTTCCCAGCTTTTACTTCCATTGCCATCGGCCTAGAGGGAGGACTCTGGACACCCTCCTCTTATTTAACCTACTGTTATTCTTTTTTCTCCTAAGGAGTCAAGGTAAAGGAATTAATGACAGATTATCTTACACCAAGAGACTGGAGTAGCCAAGCCTTATGCCTTGGCAGGGAAAAAGCTGAACATCACGTTGTTGAGGCTGAAGCTCTCTAGAGAGGCCTTGTAATGAAACTGGCAACTTCCAACTGCCCCCAGCTCCTGAATCTCCCAGACTGCTTCTGTCTGTGAACTTTACCAGGATCTGTGATTCCAACCACGAGCAGTTTGCTGAGCACATCTGCCACCACCTGCACAGCAGTCTGGCTGACCACGTGAGCGTGACCACTGACAAGGTGGATGGAGGGTGTGAGCAGGCGGGAGCAGGTGCGGGCAGCTTCCATGCGGATCTCCTTGTGCTCGCTGTTCAGGAAGTGATCTGCACAGTGGCGGACAAACTGGGTCAGGGAGTGGCCTGGATACAAATGCAGGGAGAAGACAGAGTAAGTACTCCTGCTTTGGACAGGTAGGCCTGCAATTTGCTAACTGTGTTTTCCATTTTGTGGCGACTCATTTCGTGTTCAACAAGGTATTGATCAACAAAACACTGACTCAGAACTCTTCCCTTAATGGGAACACATAGTTTCCATCAAGAAAGTCAGAAGGGGATAGTGAAGGAGCAGAAGAGGTGCCCCCAACTCTAACCCTTCCTGTTTTCCTTTCAAAAAATAAACTTTGTTTTATGCTGACCCAAACCCTTCCATTTCCAGAGGGTAAAACAATTCTTGATCAAGGTTACCTTGTCTTTTTAGTTCCCATATTTAAATATCAAAAAGGGAGTCTGACACAGGCTGGGTTTAAACACAGCACATTCTATTCACTAGAAATAAATGACAATGGGTGTTAATGAATGCTATGTGGAGCACTCATGATGGGGAAACCACAGTTGGCCATCGTTCTCCAGATGGGGGACTGAGGTTTTCTGTACTCACTTGTCTCCCCACAGCCTTGATGAGCCTTACCTAGACAATCTGAAATTTCCTTCCGAAATACCTTTTCCTTGGGTATTAATGGGGGTTTATGTGCAACACTGGATTCCAAACTGAACTACACAGTACAGTACTCTTGGAACTCATACTGCCACGGGAATGAACATCTAAAAGCCCCCACTCATACATTCTTAAGTATAAATATCTCAGCTATGGGGAAGTGGGAAGGTGAGGAGGTAAGGGGTTCCATCTCTGACTTTTCTATCTCTGAAGCATTATTTCCCTGATCAATGCACACTACTCCTGAACACCATATACCCGCAACAGGGTATGGAACAAAGACGCAAACAGTAGTTGTTAAGGATACACGGACAAAGCCTGGAAAGGAGGAGCTGCTACAGAATCAGCAAGTGGAGGACCCTGGCAGGATCCAGGAATGCTAGTTCAGTCTCATTCCTTTCTCAGACTCCCAGGATTACTCCCTGTCTTGACAAGAGTCACTGCAATTTCTTACCTTCAAATTCAAAGCTGCCAAGGGTTCGGAGGGCAAGAGTGATGCTGCCCACGTCACTGGCCTCAGGGAGTGTGGTGAGGCCAGGGGAGGCCAGCTGATGAGCCAGGCCCTTGGGCATGCCCGGGTGCCGGAGGGGTTTGTGCATAAGAACCAGAGACAGCATCTTCAGTAGCCCATCCTGAATGTCCTTCTTCAGCTGTGGAATCTGGCGGCTCAGGTCATAGAGCACAGCAGTGAGGGCAGGGCTGAGGGGAAGGAAACCACTCTTAAGGGGTTGGGCACATGATAGTCTATCAGTTCTGGGTAGACACAGCCCTTCTTGACCAGCCAGGGGATCAGGCCCCATCACTGCTTGGTCTCCAAGTAGAAAGAATGCTATAAAACAGAGTAAATGTGCTGAATTCTCTTGGTCCTGAATTTCAGAACAACCTATAGGTTTCTGGTTTTCATTACAGGAGAACTTATTAAAATAATTAAGCCACTACAGAAGACCAAGTCTCAATAAACAAACTGGGAAGAGTAAGAGCACCACCCTTATTTTATAGGTGAAGAAAACTAAAGAGACAGCTTACCCATTTTCCCAATAACTTAAACAAGAGCTACAAACATTTACTGGATGGTTCCTATAAGCCAGGTAGTGTGCTAAGAGTGGCAATCACGAACTCTATCACTCAATTCCTACAACTACTCTGCACAATAGTAACTGCTATTGTATTCATTTATCGATGAGAAAACAGAGGCTCAAAGTAACTTAATAAAGATAGCACAGCTGATTAGTGATTCCACTCTATTTTAGTGAAACTAGAATCCAAACTAGCCTGTGTCTAGTCTGGGCACTCCTGCCTATCCAAACCAACATGCAAACAACCAGGCCTTGCTCTTCCAACGCAGTGTCAACGCCATGAGCCAAGCCTCTCGCTAGCTGAGGCAGGAAGAGCTCAAGTTTCCAACACCTACCTCAGCCCCACCGCCAGCATGGGCTCCAGCAGCTCCTTAATGTCCTGCTGGATGCCTGGTCCCATTGCTCGCGCCAGCATGCTAATGCACGTGAACACTGTGGCATCCACCTGCATTGCCTTCTGCCTCCTGCAGAAAAAAGAGTGGCTAGTTCAGACATAATGACATTTTGTGACATCCTAACTCAAAAGCACTTGGTGGCAAGGGCAGGTTACTTGGGCAGGGCCACCACACGTGGGCGTGCGGGTTGTTTGCTCACAATTCAAGGGGGCCCATCACATTGTAGTCACTGTAGATTTAAACATTTATAATGACAATCCAGCAGAGGGCATTTAAGTGCCTTAAGGAAGGGGCCCCTTATCTGCATTCAGAGGCATCATGTGGGTGCTGACCAAGGTACCTATTCAGAAAGCAAACTGAACAAAGTGCTCCTTGGGGACCAGATAGCAAACTGAACAAAGTGCTCCTTGGGGACCAGAGGTCAGGGACCATCATATGGAAAGAAGTTCCTCTCCCTGTGATGAGAATCCTGGGCTTGGGAATGAGCGGAACTTAGTAATGTACCAGAGCAATCCCTGCTAAAAACAAGAAAGTAAAGAGACAACCCTATTAACACTGACTTCCTGGCCTTAGTCAAGCGATCCTGGCACTTCAACATGGTAGGGTGCTGAAAGTTTTACTCATATTTTATTCATAGGACGGTCCTTTGGTGAAAAGGAAAAAGATACTCTGTTAGGTCCCTTCAGTTCCAGTCAAGGACTCCTCCCTTTAGTTCTTCTATCAAGATAAGACCCCTGAATACCAGGGGAAAAGCAAAGCCAGACTACTTGTAAACGGTAATACAGAAAACAATGCTGCCAAGTAACATCTGCTCAGGATACTCAACTTCTTCAACTATTTACATATATGTCATTTCACTTGGAAAAGGTTAGAACTCCACTGAGAGGGCTATTTTTTTATTCAATCTGCTATCCCTTGCAGTGAAATGATGCATGGAATGGGCTTAAGCTCTGTGGACCTGGGATGGAGCATTCCTGTTCCCCAACCAGAGTGTGGAAGGTGAAATCATCACAGAGATGCTTACTTGTGGGCAAAGTCCTTAGGGGGCAGGGCTGCTCGGATGATGTCCAACACCCGAGGCAAGTAGACCTTAAACTCCGACCTCACGGCCACAGAGAGCAGCCCCAGGGCCTGGAAGGCGGCTGTACGTTCCTTCTCCTTCTTGACACAGCTCAGGACGTGGTTCATGGTATCCTGGAGATACTGGGTATCTGAGCACAGAAAAGACATAAAGTGGGATGGCTCCAGGTCAGAGGTCTACATATCACAAGTAAGAGTTCCCAAAGCGTACTCAGGTTTAAGAATCAATTAGGTAAAACTCCTGGAAAGGTAAGAATTTAGAGGATATAACACAGAGGAAGCTTATACTTCGCACCACAAACACATCTTTTGGAAATAATGAGAAATAGAAGATGTTTTCCTTTTTTTTTTTTTGGTGGGGTACTGGGGATTGAACTCAGGGGCACTCAATCACTGAGCCACATCCCCAGCCCCCCCTTTTTTTTATATCTTACTTAGAGACAGGGTCTCCCTGAGTTGCTTAGGGCCTCGCTAAGTTGCTGAGGCTGGCTCTGAATTCGTGATCCTCCTGCCTCAGCCTCCCGAGCTGCTGGGATTACAGGCTTGTGCCACTGTGCCAGTCTTGTTTTCCCTTTTAATTATAAAGAAAACCACAAAACACACGGGGTCTCCAAAGCAGTGTCACATAATTACTTTATCTAAAATACTTTACATTATAGTGAAATTTCAAAGTCACATTCAATATTATTTGCGATTAGCAAGCCATTCCACTCAGCTCAGGCCTGGAAATCACCTTGTCGTTACTTAGCAATTTTGCTACAATCATATTTAATAGAAAAAATTTTAGTCTGCAATTTGATAAAACACATGTATTTTCATTAAGTTTATACAAACTTAAGTTTATAATTTCAGTAAGTTTACATGCAAAGGTAGGTGATTCTTGGGTAAGGGAAGCTGAAGTGCTGTTTTCCCTCTGAAGGCTAGAATTTTCGGTTCTTGCATTTCTTCTGTTTCTTCCCTCCCACTGATGGTGATGCTGACAGTGAGCACAGGAGCAACAGGACAGCAGACGAGGAAGACCACACATCCACTAGGAAGGCAAAGGGGCTGAGGGCTGCCAGAATCATCTTTAGACAGCGCACCAGGCTCCCACACAGCACGGACAGGTTATACATTTCCTCTAACAAGAAAAGTCTTCTCCCACAGCTACTGTGGTCAGATGTTAAGGGGTCTAAAATCAGACCAAACTGACATGGGAACTATCCCTTTATATACAGGGGCAGCATTTCAACAGGAAATGAGCTTAAATCAAGAGAATAACTTCCTTTAGGAAGATGCAGCACCCTTAGAGATTAGGTGCCTGACACTGAAGAGATTCCAATCTGGTCTTAAGGTGAGTACTTTTGATATTCCGAAAGCTTTTACCATCAGAAGGTTTAAGCAATGACTTCCCAACTATATGCTTTAAATGGGTGGCACTTATGCAATGAGGTAAAGACTTCTGAGGGATCCCAGGCTGAATTTCACTGACATATTTTAGGTATTATTTAATAAAAGAACAAACCCACATCAAAAGAGGCCCAATGAGTCTCTGTATTCGTTAGGCAACCTTTTGAACATACCACGATAACTGCTTCTACGATGTGCCAGACTTTGATCAAATTTGGCCTAGTTATTAGTTTCTGAACTAGACTCTGAACCCAAGACCATTTAAAGCTCTACTGATCAGGGGTGTGTCTGGTCATTAAGAGAAGAGCTTCTGGATGTAGATGGCAGGTGGGAAGATCAGAAAACTGAGAAAATACAGGTAGACTTTCATTCTATCATTTCTCTCTGGTTCAATGATTTTATGTGACCAATTATTTCATTGTGATCTAACATGTTCTACTTACACAGCCTGCAAACACCTCAGTAGCTCGATTTTTCCTGCAGTTTCATCAGGGTTCGGTGGCATGAAATGCATCCACTGGGACAGAGGGGTTGAGGGTCAAGTGACCCTCCCCTGCTCCTGAATGCTTACTCTGTCCAGGTACCATGGTGAAGTGCAAAGATGTCTGACCAGGGTCTCACACTCACCAAGCTCCTAGGAAGCAAGGCAAGGACACTAGGCACAACAGGCCCTGGGGGTCATCGCATGTGCACCTCTACTGTCTTTCCAAATAGGTTAGAAGTAGCTTGAGGAAGCAGTAACTAGTAGGAGAAAGGCTTCCATTATTGGAGCTTGCTCTGCCAGGCACTGTAGTAGGTGCTCAGGCACTCGTGCTGTGCATCTCGGGAGGCTAGGATTGTTACTCTAATTTTACAAGCCAGGGAGTGGAGGCCTAGGATGTGAAATAAACTGTCCAAAAGCTCACGGTTAAGGCTGAGGCAGGACCCACCTCAGGTCTAATGCCAAAGCCTCTCTATAGCTAAGGGCCATAATGGAAGAGGAATGTAACATTTCCAGCTGCAGCAATCTGGAAAGACCTCATGGAGGAGCCAGTATCTGAGCTGGACCAGAAGTCACAGCCAGGAATCCACCTGCCCACTGGGGGTTCCCACCCCCAGGCTATGGCTTCTGACCTGCTTCTGAAACATCTCGTCCTTTTTCTGAGAGTGATGAGGCAGCTTGATGACCACCTTGGGGGCAGAGCAGGAAGGTCACCACACCCTGTCCTGCCTCATTAACAGGCTGTTACTGTACAATGTCACCTGAAACTGCCTTCTTTTGTTGGTTTCCTTTAGGTCGGTTCATGGACTTGCTGGCTTCCACGCATGAGAACTTGCCTAGCCCTAGAGCTGCCTCTCTGCCTACACATTCTGACCTTTACTGTGTCTGCTGCCCTAGACACTGCCAGAAAACTGGACATGAGGTGAAGACATCAGACGCGAGCTCCTCCACCCGGCGCTGCTTCCAGTGAGAAGCAGACACAACGCCTGGGAATCACCTCTCCCTTGTTCGCTTTTCCTGGGAGGGGCAAAGATGTCTTCCACGGACAGCCTCACCTGTGAAGGCAGAAGGTCGGAATGCGGCCAAGCGGGGCAACAAGTTAAGGATTGTCATTTGGATCAGCGAGTTCTTGCTATTCCTGCATTTCAGCACCCACTGGCACACCTGGGAGAGGAAGCATAAAGGGTTGGCAGAGCAAAGTGAGGCATGGAGCTGGGGAGAAGAGGGAGAGGACCTCTCCTCACTTACCTGATCGAACTTCTCCTCCATCAAGTCTCTGCAACACCGGCTCTCCACCAGGGTGGACTTAGCTGGGCTGGGGGAAGCCCCGAATCCCATGAGGCCTTGGTGAGAGCTGTACCCCAGCAGCCCCACCAAGGCATTTGACTGCTGGGGCTGTATAGCCTGGAAGCTGGTGAAGGGGGTGATGTGACGAGGTTTGGCCCCGAAGCCCATGAGGTCCTTGCAGTACTTGTCATGCACCAGCTGCTGCTGTGTGATTTCTTCCATCTCTTCTCTCAGACGCTACATACAAGGGGAAAAAATGACCTTCATCTGTGAGTGGCATTCAACCGGGACACTGCTACAGGGCGACACATTTGCCAATCCTGAACTGTAATTCCAAAGCAAAGGGTGACCACCCTTCATCTTTAGGATTGTGACTTCCCCCAGAGCCTTGCAGAGGCCCAGATTTTGTTCTGTTTTAGGCAGAAGAGCAGCACCTACTGAAGAGCAGAGAAGTCACAGGGGACCAGCTGCCCAGGTCCTCTGATCTCTAAGGGTTCTTGCCTGTTTTGGGAAAGCTGACTGGCGGTGATTACAGACCTAAGATTACAGCAATAAGCCTCCCGCAAAGGTGAGGGACAGCCCATATCAGCGCCCTAAGGATGTTCAGGTCTCTTTCTTCTCCCCGGACTGCTCACACCGAGAAAAACATGAGACAGTTCTCTAAACTTCCAGACTTCTCCAAACCTTTGTGCATTTTTCAGATATCATGTCCACTGTTCTTATCAAGGTCACCAATGGCTCCTATGTCGCTAAATCCAATGGTCACTTCTCAATATTTATCTCATGTGACTTATTGGTAGCATTTGATTCAATGTTATTTCCTCCTCCTGCAGGCCCCTTCTTCACTTGGCTTCCTGGACCCCAAACTCTCTAGGCTCACTCTTTCCCTGGCTGCTGCTTCTCAGACTACCTTGGTTCTTCATCTACTGATCTCAAGTTCACAGACCCCATATTCTCCAACGATGCTAGTTCCTCTGTGCTTCTTATCCTGTCTCATGACTTGAAATGACATCTGCAAGCTGACAATTCCCAACGGTTTCTCCTGCCCGCATCCCTCTCCAAAACTACTGGATATCTCCCTCAGATGCTCATCTGAAAACTGAACTCCTGACTCTCCCTCCCAACTTGCTCTGCCATCAGTCTTCCTGGCTAGTATATGGCAACTCCACCCTTCAATTTGCTCAGGCCAAACACCAGACTTTTTTCTCTCTCCATTCACCTCCAATGTATGCATACAATCAGCTGCTTCTTGTGCTTCTAGAATTCCCACTGTGGTCTGAGTTGCAAACACACCCTGCAATACTGCTGCAGTTCCCTCTTAACTGGATGCCTGGCTTCGGCTCTTGGCCTTGGCCCTACCACAACCATTCTCAACACAGTGGCCAAGGGATTCTTTGGAAACATGAGTCAAATGTCATTCCACTGCTCAAAACCTAGTAGCTTCCCACTGTATACAAAGTCCACTCAGTGGCCTCCCAAGACCCTATGTGAGGTGTCCCCACCCTGCTCCCGGTGTTCCTCTGACCCCATCTCCCAGCACCAATCCCGTATTCAGGCTACTCAGCCATAGGGGCATTCTTGCTGCTCTCGCATGCCCTAGCATGCTTCTGCCTGGGGCCTCTGTGTTAGTTGACTCAGTCCCTGGAATGCCCTTTCCCAGACTCTGGAGTCGTGTCCCCCCCCCCCCCCCCGGCTTGAGGGGTCGGGGATTCCAACTGCGGTCTCGCACATGCTAGGTGAGCAGTCTCCAAAGGAAGCTATTTCTTCAGCTCCTGGAGTGGCTTTCTGCTTAGCACTCATGACTGTGCTCAAACTCCCACCCGAGCATTCTCTATCCCCCTTCTCTGCCCTCCTGGTCTCCACTGCATGCACCACCAGGTCACTTATCACAATATCTATTTATTAATTTGGGTACTCTCTCTCTTCCTCTACTAGAATGTGATGTTTTGTTCACTGCTACATTATTCTGGGTCTTAGGGCATAATGTTCCTGGCATACACTAGGTCTCAA
The DNA here is from genome assembly GCF_902686455.1 of Sciurus vulgaris. Classification (NCBI taxonomy): domain Eukaryota; kingdom Metazoa; phylum Chordata; class Mammalia; order Rodentia; family Sciuridae; genus Sciurus; species Sciurus vulgaris. The sequence continues at coordinate 7,814,507 of NC_136461.1, forward strand.
TTAATATTTGTGAACAAATCATGAAATTAAAACCCTTATGTTTGAGTACTACTTTATAATTAAGCACCTTCATGAGAGCTATTTCACTTAAATCTGACCTTAAGTGTCAGGTGCCATCGACCTGATATAGTGGGAGGAAACAAAGATCCCAGAGCTGCCTGAACTACAGTGGAAAGCACCATGTCGAACTTGAGTGGGGAAATCTCTGAGTACTACCATTTGTAGAATGCCCTCTATGTATCAGGGACTGTGCTGGGCACTTCACATGTAATCAGAAACCTTGCAAGAGTCCAACAAGAAAGGTATGAGCCCCTGTCAAAAGTGAGGAGAATGAGAGCCAGGATGGCAAGTTTGAGGTCAGCCTGGGCTACTTGGTAAGTCTCCGTCTCAAAACAAGAAAATAAAAAGGGCTGGGAAAGTAGCTGAGCGGTAGAGCCCCCGGACACCATTCCCAGGACCACACACAAAAAAGTAAGGAAAAAAAGGCTGAAGGGATACGGAACGTGCCGAGTCACATGTACACAGAGGAGTGGGGACTTGAAGCCAGACACATCCTACTGCTGTGTGTGCTGCCCCACATCCAGGACAAAGTTATTTCCAAATAACTACGGTGTCGACTGAAGCAGGAGGCCCTGGGGTGAAACTCCAGGAGACGCTCGCAGTCTCCTCCCAGCGTCCTGAGGCTCACCTCCTCGTGTCTGTGCGGCCACTCCTCGACAGAGCCATGGTGGTGCCTGTCCAGATATGGCTGGAGCATCCTGTAGCAGGCGAGCCTAACTCTGAGAGCATCCCCAAGGCTGTGCCAGGCCACATTTCCCCTAGGCTGCTCCCAGGTGAGGACACAGCAGGGGTGCCAGGGTAGGCCTGGTCCTGGGTGCCACATTGTGGCTCTGAAGACGCCACAATGGCTTCTCATGGTAGATTGCATTTTTCTTCCCTTTCTTGTTCACCTGGTCAGGAATGTGCTGTGTTTTCCCCTCACAGGCTGTTTCCCTAATAAAATCCTTGTCCTGACACACCTCACCCCGTGCTTTCTCCTCCCTCCCTCTCCACAGAGACAGCCTGTGGCTGTTAGAAGCACATGATACCACACAACTCTGTGTGACAACTCCACTATGCACCCGCCCTGCAGGAGAATCACGTCCCGGCTTCCCCAGGAGCCACGAGGCCTCAGGTGGGCCTTGCTTCCTCTCACCTCTGCCCTCCTCCTTTCCCCTTGCTCACAATGCATCAGCCACACTTCTCTCTGCTTCACTGACGTCTGGAACTCAAGCCTCTGCCTGGAACACAGTACTTCAACTAGCTGCAAGGTGGCTCCTTTGTGTCACGGTACCACTTGATGGCACCCAGGGAGGGCCCTCCCTGACTCTCACTCAGCTACTCTCTATCCTGTTTGTTTTTTCCCATAGGACTCGTTGCTTTCTGAAATTACCTTACTTACCCACTGTTCCCCCCTACAAAATCTCAGCCCAATTCCTGCTCCCAGATGGCCCGCGGGCACACAGACCCGCCCCGCCCCTGCAGTTTCTCACCTCTCCCTCCATGCTGCTGATTCGGACCAACTCGTTGAGGATCAGCAAGGCACCATGGATCCGATCATCCCGATTCATGCCCTTCTCTTTGGCCAAGGTCTCATCAAACCCTTTCTCTGCTTCTTCAAATGTGTGCTATACAGCAAGACAGAACACCTTGATTACCCAGTGTCCAACGTTGGAAGGAACACAGGTCCAGCCACCTACACCGGCACTGTGAGGTTTTTAGGGTAGCAGCCTGGTACCTTGTGCCAGAATCGACAAGACTGACTTATTGAGGTCTCTTGTTTAATTTAGCTTCAACTTTCACAAGTCTTTGAGACAGATACCACTATCATCCCTATTTAACAGCTAAAAAACCACACAGGATCAAAGGAATTAAGTGGCTTGTCCAAGGTCACAAAGGAAAGGTAAGAATGAAACTGAGGTGTCCTGGTACATCCAGAGCTCCTTCTGGATACCTGCCTCGCTAGTTAGTTCTCTTGCAGGGGCCATCAGCATAGGACACCTGACACTGGAGCAGGGGAACTGGCACCTTCCAAATTACTACAACCACACTTCACAGATTCTGAGACACTATTTCTCCATATCTTAATATCTCTGAAAGGAGATGTCTTCTAATTTTGATAAGAAGGCACTGAATCATAGTTTATTTGGTGTATTTACATTCTTCATGATGCATAAAACAATAGTGTGGCTATTGGTGGATTTGGGCTTTAATTCAATGCAGAAATAAAGTAACTACTCATTCCTACTGAGCATAAAAAGCTGTGGAAGGCCAAAACTGAAGTGATATTTGCTCTGGGGCCAGAGGTTGTTGCTGCTCGCTAGGACAGGGGAGTCTCCAGGGAAAGGTGCTTTGCTAATGGCTGGAATGGCGCCATCTCCTCACCCGGTACCACTGAGGCTTCTGCATCTCCTTCGGCTCCCGCTGGGTGGTGAGAATCAGACAGGCACGAAGAGCTGCTACTGCTCCCTCACGGATGGCCTGCTTGGGGTCCCACACAGCCACAAAAATGTTGTCAAAGAAGGGCTGCACTTGTTGGAAGAAGAAGGTAGGGACACTGATGGCCAGCTCACGGAGGACAAGCACCTGGCAGAGAAGGGCAAACTGAGAATTCTCATTTGTACCAGGAGTTCTGCTTTCTTGGGACAGTTTCCTGTCACTGAAGGGCCTCTACACCCAAGGAAAAGAGAAGCTTTAAGCTGCTAGCCAGGAAAACTGGGCCAGAGGAGGCAAAATGAAACTGACCAAACAGCCCAGGGTTCACGGCCCTCGGCTGCTCACAAACACAGAATGCTGGGGCCACTCGGATGCGAGCTCTGGAAGGACCAAAGCGTTTGATGCTTTCTGTACCATCAAGCTGAGGCCTAGAACCATGCCCGAACACAGCACGTTCAATAAATGAGTACCAAGTGGATAAATCTGTTCAAAGTTCAATCTTGTTACTGTTTTCATCTCAGAGAGGAAGAAACTGAAGGTCAGAGGTTGTCAAGTTAGAGCTGTAAGCAGCAAAGTCAAGAACCAAACCCGGGCGCATGCTCATGCTCTCTCCTCGTAGCAATGTTGCCTAAAGGGGGAGCCACCGGGAAAGAACCTGAGTGACCTCTGATCCCACCATACCCACTTCTAGATCCCCTCTCTTAAAGACAGACTCCATCCCATCTCACAAAAAGGAACGATCCTCAGGAGGAAACAAGGGTCCAAGACAATGTCACCGCTCCCCAGCGAAGCACTCACGGCCGCGTGTCTCCGGCCCTCGTTGCGGTCAGCGCCCAGCCATTCCAGAGCTCGCTTCACCTCAAACTCCACATACTCAGCCGTGAAAGTGTCCCCTGCCATGGCGAGGCGGCCAATGGCCTTGGATGCCATTTCCATGACAACTGGGTCATTGGAGGGGAGGAGATTCCGAAGATAGTTGGCGAATCTGCCAATTCGGGTGGCATTCCCGCCTTCCACTCCTATGAGGCTGGCTGGAAAAAAGAAGGCCAGAGGTGACAATGGCATCCACGCTTTGAAATGAAAGGTAGAAGCGACCTCTTCATTTACTTTGAGTAACTTTCTAGATGGTCAAGATGCAAACAATTTGATATCCATGCCAAAAACTTATACTAAAATGATCTCGTTTTAGTACACATAATTTGTTTTCCCGAGAAAAAAGGGAAAACAAACCCAGAACTGAACAGTAACTCAAGGATTAAAGAGCAGTTCTTGGGAGTTGAAAGTAACCTGCCTTTTATTAACCATACCTGATTCTACTTTTCCATTTGGGAACCCCGCTGTGCCAAATCCTGCTCTGTTGCAACAGCAAGGTGTGCAAAAGGCACTCTGGGGTTTGGAAAGGAGGCTGGCTTCTAGTTCCAGCTCTAGCAAACTGGCTGGTCCTAAAAAGTCACTAATGGTTCTGAGACAGGTTCCACATCTAAAAATATTTGTTTTGTCTTCATCCCAGGTCTGCTGCTGGAACTAATACCTGTATAAATCCACTAAAAGCAACAGACCCCTTAAAATTCTTTAAATAGGGAGTGGCGTGCATTATAATCCTGATGCTGCCCACGCTGAGGGGTGTGGAATCACTGGTGCCTTTCTACCTCCACTTAAGTGTGAATCAAAAATTAGTGGCTGCTTATATCTTAGGTCTTATCACAACAGCTATACTTAGAACACGAGCAAGGATTTCAACTGGCTTCTGAAGTAAATTTATCTTGAAAATACGAATGCGGACTGCCTTTTATCTCTATTCACTCCATTAACATGCTACAAACTACTGAATGATTTCAAATAACTGCAAATGTATAATATATATTTTAAATTTCTCTATAATTTTACTTGAAGGATGCCAGCACATTATGTTACAGACAGCAAAGATGCTTCTGAGTGACACCTAGGAAACTATTTGAAGAAATTTTTCTTGAATCTATTCCTGTTGTGCAAAAGACTTTAAAACATTTGTTATTTTCTCATCATTTTTCTAATTCACTTTGATTGATGAGTTATGTGTCCTTCCAAGCTAAAGCCTGAAAAGAGCAAAAGCTCTGAAAAGAGCCTAAAAGTACACTGACTTCCAAAAGAAAAAAAAAAATTCTTTAAACAAAGATGAAACAAAGCATCTAGTAACTGGCAGACCTGGGATGTAGTGAGCGAGAAGGTGAGTGGCCCTTTAGTCCTAGCTGTATCCAAGACTGCTCTTACCAATGGCCAAGATGCCACCTTTCCTCTCATTAGCATCTGAGCTGGAAACCAATTCAAAAATGTGATGGTTCAGTTGGTCATAGAAGCGTGTAGACTCCTCTTGACTCATCTGCAAAGGAAGAGGAACAATCTCTGATGTCTCAGAACAATCTCTGAAGTCTCTCTGATGGTGATGGCACTGGCAGGCTGGCATTTCAAGATGAGGAATGGAGAGGCAACAGGCATAGTTCATACCAAAGACAAAGCAACTGCCCCTTTCCAGTTTCAAAGTGTAGAGCAACCAAACTCAGGATTCATCTGTTTATGTGGCAACTGTGCACTGAATTGCTACTCTTACCAGGATATAAGAATGAATAGGAGGGCTGGGGGTATAGCTCAGTTGCTAGCATGCTTGCCTTGTAAGCACAAGGCCCTGGGTTCAATCCCCAGCACCACCAAATAAAAAAAAAAGAATGAACAGGACCCTGTCTCTGACCCCAAAGGTGTCCTCTATTTAGACAGCCCCCATCCTAATCACTGTTATCAAATGGAAAGAACAGAGGGGCTGGCATGCAGTAGGGAGGAAGGAAAGAGAAACAGCTGAATCTCTATGCTAACTCCTACACTGTGACCACAAACCTGAAACACCACAGAAACTTGCAACTTCCACAGGGACCTGCACACTCTCTGCACAGGAGAGGCCGCAGGTCTCCGGAAAGAAAACCCTCACTTAGGAGGAATCCACACCAACCTCTCGAAGCTCCATGGTGACATAGTGCTGGAGCTCCTTGGCAGCCTTGGCCCTGGTCTCCTCGTTCCGGCTCTTCAGGCCACTGGCGAATTGCTGCAGAACACTCACATTGCTAGAGGTGGTGGTTGCTGCGGTGGCAGCGGCAGGCCCGGTTCCCAGCATCTTGCCTGAGGTCCCTTGGGAAGAAGCTTCCTTCAGTGTTCCAGAAAAATGACTGCAATACATTTATTCATGGCCCTAGTGCCTCAAGAGAGATCTCCACCCAACTCATGTCAGGTGGGGGGTTCTACAAAGGTGGGGGATCTCGCCAAGGAACTCACAGAAAGCCTAGCTTCAATGATTGAGGTTTTAAAGAAGCATCCACTTGAGAGGGTGAGACTGTGGGCTGTGAAGCTAGACTGCCTGGGTGTGAAGTCTATTCCAGTCATACACCTTGAGGAAGGTACTAAAAATTCCTGTTTCCTCAACCAAAACAAGAGAATCATAGTACCTGACAGGTTGAGGTGAGGATTAGATGAATTAATACATGTTAAAAAGACTTTCAAGCAGTGCTGGGCACAAGGTGAGTTCTTTTTTTTGTGGTGCTCGGAATCAAACCCATGGCCTTGTACTTGCAAGGCAAGCACTCTACCAACTAAGCTATCTCCCCAGCCCCATGGTAAGTTCTTAATCATCATCTGCTATCAATTATTATAACTACTATGTACATGGTATACTGCCAGGTACCAGAGGCAGGCAGGTAGGGAAGAAATAACTAAAACCGACCCTTTCCTCAAAGAGCACACTCTAAAATGGGAGACAATTGTTATTCTATAGCAGCACTGTCCATAAGAAAACAGGACATGAGCTACAAATGTAATTTTACATTTGCTAGTAGCTCTATCTGAAAAGGCAAAAAAAAGAGGTGAAATTAATCTATTTATATATGCCTTTAAAAATTTTTTCCCTTGGGCGGGGCTTGTAGCTCAGTGGTAGAGTGCTTACCTAGCATGCATGAGGCACTGGGTTCAATCCTCAGCACCGCATATAAATAAATAAAGTAAAGGTCCATTGACAACTAAAAAAAAAAAGAACTAAAAAAAATTTTTTTCCCCCTTGTATTGGGGTTTGAATCCAGGGGTGCTCTACCACTGAACTACTTCCTATTCTGTTTTGAGATAGGGCCTCTCCATTTGGGTTATATATTTCAAGTGCTCTATAGCCTTATGAGACTGCTGGTCATTGCAGTGGCCAGCACAATTCTGTAGAATACTAGTGTACACAGAACTGCACTATGGCCCAGTGGTAGTGCTTGCCTATCAAATGCAAGGCTAGTAAGGCCCCAGAACTGGGTATGTGTGTGAAGTGTTCAATGCTCCATGTGGTGTTACACACCTGTAAGCTTGGTTACTCAGGAGGCTGAGGCAGGAGGATTTCAAGTTGGAGATCAGTTTGCACAAATTAGTGAAACACTGTCTCAAAATAAATTTAAAAGGTTATGGATGCAGCTGGGTGGTAGGATGCTCACCCACAGTGCACAGGCTCTGGGGTCAATCCCCAGAACCACAAAAAACATAAAACCACCACAATAACAATATGGTCTTCCTGCCTCATCCATGGGTTCTACCTCTGGGGAGCCAACCAATAGAAAATCTTTAGGAAAAAACCTTCTACTGAACATATACAGACATTTTTTCTTGCCATTATCACTAAACAACACAGTATAACAACTGTACATAGCATTTACATAGTACTGACACTGTGTAGGTTATATGCAAGTACTGTGCCATTTTATGTGAGGGATCTGAGCATCTCAAGGTTTTGGTTATTTTGGTTGTTTGTGTGTTTGTGTGTGTGTGTGTGTGTGTGTGTATGCGTGGGGGTGGGGGTGTCCTGAAACTAATCCCCTACAGATTCTAATGGATGACTGTACTTCAAATGTGAGTTTAAAGATCTATTAATTCTTAATTTCATCCATTACTCAAGTATGTACTATTCCTTCCCTTGATAAGCTTAAAACCCAGGGGAAATATAATCAGGCAATCACAATAAAGTGGCCATAAAGGAGCTCAGCCCAGACTGCTATTCGAGTAACATATACCTATCTCAAGTGTGTATGTCTATATTATACTAGAAAACTGATTTCTCAATTTTTTTTTTTTTTTGTACTGGGGATTGAATCCACTGCTTCTTACCAGTGAGCTACATCCCCAGACCTTTTAATTTTTTCTTTTTGAGACAGTGTTTCATTAAGTTGCCGAGACTGGCCTGGAAATTGCCATTCTCCTGCCTCAGCCTCTCCAGTAGCTAGGACTACAAAAGTGTACCACCATGCAGAGCACGAAATTCTTATTTCTGAATGAATCTGTGAGGCCCAGTGGAAAAACTAAGGCATAACTGGTGAACACCTACTTCAATGCTGAGAAAAACACTGTAAAAATAAACCCCTTCTCTTAGGGGAGCGGAAAACTAAGGATCCCCATAAGAAAACTACTAGTGTGTGTGTGTTAAGAAAAAGGAAGGAAGCTGACAAGGAATTTCCATTCTCAGGGAAGATCGAATGCATCTTTTCAGGGTCCAAGGCCCCCAGGCCTTTGCACCAGCTGAATTCAGTGTAACTACCTGAAGTCAAAATCCTAAGGGTCTTGGTAATGGAGGGCTTAAGGGAGCCCGGGTTGGATGGTTGACAGCGAGGATGGCCCGGGGAGAGGTAGGAAGGAAGAAGCCACGGAAGGCACCGAGCTCGGCTCGGGGACCCGGGCCCCTGCGAGGTCTCAGGGCGGCGTGCAGGGCGCTGACACTGGGGCCGGTGCTCCCGAGGCGGGGTCCGCCTTCGTGGGTGGCTCACAAGCAGGGGTGACCGTAATGGGGAAGGAGACCCAGAGGCGCCACGGCGTGCCGGGGCTGACTGATAGCCGGCCTTCCGGGCGCCTGAAGGGTCTGGGGTCTCCTGGGGGCCCCGGGGGACGGGCGTCGCCTCGCGGGGAGGGGGTCAGGTGGCGCCCAAGTCCTGGGGCCGGTCCAGAGGCGGCTCCACGTTCCAGACGCGCGGCTTCCCCGGGTTCCCCCCCACGGACCAGGCTGGCGGTGAGTCTGGACATCCCGCCGCCTCGCAGGGGTCGGTGCCAGGCCCCAGACTCACCGCGCGGCTTCGGCCAAGGCCTCAGCTGCCGCCGCCAGCGCGCGTACCACCGCTTCAGGCCCCCGGCCCCACCACCCGCCTTCCCCGCTGTCCTCTACGCCGGGCGGGAGGGAGGACGGCCTCCCAACCCTGAAGACCAATCGCAAAGCGTAAAATCAAGATGGACTGAAACACAGACCAATAGTAATGAAGGAGAAGTGAAGCTCCAGGACCCGGCTTCTCCAGGGGGCGGGGACTGTTCAAATAGACAAACCACGCGGCCAGTGGCAGACAAAAGGTGGTTTAGGTTCACACGGGAGAACCAATCGGTGGTGAGTTGACGTCTGTCACTTCCACGCACACTTCCGGTGCATCGCTACTATGATTCCGCTCTGCTTGGGACAGTGGCGGCGTGGAGTCCTCTGTGTGGGTACCGTGGATTGGGGCCAAGAGCCGCGGCGGAGGTTCGCTGCCGCCCTCGGTGTGATTCTGAGAAGAGGGTGTGAGCGTCCCACGCACACAGCCGCTGATGTACAGTCTCACGGCTAGCTCTGTTTAGGGATCCGTGATTTTTGTTAATGTGCATTAGATTTTCTCCCTTCCTGAAAACTAGTTCACGAGATCATTCTCAAGAAACCATTGCCAAGTTTTAAAAGAACTAATAAGTAAAAAAAACACAAAGCAATATCATTTTTAAAATTACTTAAAAAAATGAATAGCAAAAAGAAAAAAAAAATTCGATTCCACCTCTTGAGCGGGGGAGGCAGTACTGAAATATTGAATACAGGGGCTCTCTCCCACTAAGCACATGCCCAGCCTTTTTATTTTTTAAGAGGGTCTTGCTGAGTTGCTGAGGCTGACCTGGAACTGGTGATCCTCCTCCCTCAGACCCCAAGTTGCTGGGATTACCGGTGTGCACTACCACCACGACTGGCCTGGTTTGAAATTCTTAATGACTTTTGAGTAAGGGATCCCATGTTTTAATTTGCACTGGGCACCACAAATTACACATAGTACGATACACATTATCTATATATGCATTATAACTTACACTGATACAAATTATATGTTGCACTTATTTTACAAATAACATGTACGATATCCTTTATTGAAAATTCCATATCGCTAGTTTTCACAATGTGCTTTCTTCGATTATGTGTAGCCTCCCTGTGATTGCAGTTGACCAATAGGTGTAGTTCTGACGTGAATATTGGTTGTTATTTTCTTTTATGTTAATCAAAATAGGAAAGTGAAATAACCAAGAGATATCGGGACTTAACTAGCGAGTCAAGGCCATGAGCCCTGAGCCACTTTGCCGAATTGGATAATAATTTTCTAACACTGGAAGAATGATTCCTCAAACTTTGGTGCTAATCACAATATAATTCTACAGAGCTGACACACTAAGTTTTATCTGCTTTATTAACTTCTTCTTTGCCACTTTCTCAAGTCTAGGCAACTTAACAGTTATCAAGCATTTGCTGATTTGCCTGGTATAAATACTCCCACCATGGCAGATTTCCAGCTACCAACAGATGTGACTGAATGAAAAGTTGGGAAGAGGTTAATACATCCTTGCCGAGTACAGCAGATGGTTCCCAGCTTTCAGTAGTTTGATTTTTTTTTTTTTGGGTGGGGGGGGAATGCTGGGGATCGAACCCAGGGCCTTGTGCTTGCAAGGCAAGCACTCTACCGACTGAGCTATCTCCCCAGCCCCCAGTAGTTTGATTTAAAAAAAAAATTTTTTTTTTATCTTTACAGTGGTGCATACTCCCATACAGCCACGGACTTTCACTTTCTGTACAATATTTCATAAATTACATGAAATACTGGCCAGGCATGGTGGTGAACATCTGTAATCCCAGTGACTAGGGAGGCTGAGGCAGAAGGACAGACAAGTTTGAGGTCAGCTTCAGCAACCTAGAATGGACCCTGTCTCAAACCAAAAAATACTAATTAAAAAAGAGAAAGGTTGGGGATGTAGCTTAGTCATACAGAACCCCAGGTTCAAGTGTTCAATCCCCAGTATCAAATAAATGCATAACATAAGCTATTCAACCCTTCATTATAAGGTAGGTTTTATGTTAGACATAAAACTAACTTTTTTTGCCTGTGGGCTAATGTGTTTTTGAGCTTGTTTAAGGTAGGCAAAGCTACGATTTACAGGCTTGATGTAGTACCGAATGTGTTTTCGATGTAAAATAGCCGAAGACGAGCAGCATATGTATTTCGACAGAACATGAATAGTGTCTGTGCACAGGAGCCCAATAAATTGTTGCATGAATAAATTAGCGAATTCTATTCGAATGAGGCGAAAGTGTCCGCTAAGTCGCAAGGCCACGCGGCTTGGGGTCTCGGGTGCTGGATGAAGCGGTTTTCCAGGAGTCGGGAAGCAGAGCAGGGCTGGGCGCGCTGGAGAAGTCGTGGATTCCGGGGTGCAGGGATCTCTGGCCTTTGGCCCCGCCCCCGGCCCCGCCCCACCGTCCTGTGCCGCTCGGCGCGGCTCGGCCCGGCCCTGCGCACGCCGCGGCCTCGGTTTCCGGGCGGGCCTCTTGAGGCCGGCGCACAAGATGGCAGCCCCAGCGGCCCGCGGGAGGCGGCCGAGGCGGGGCCGGGAGCTTTAGCGCCGGGCGTGGGGCTGGAGTTAGGCCTCGCCAGGTGGCGGGTGGTCGGGGCGGCGCCGCAGGGCCTCGTGGAGTGCCAGGCCCGCTCGCCGCTGCCCCCAGGCCCCATCGCCACCCCCGCCCGCCCCGGGTGGAACCAAAGAAAGGTCAGGCCCGGCCGCCCCGCCTGTCCTCGCCCGGGGCGGTGACTGCGAGTGGCTTTTAGAGTTGATCTTAGCCACGTGCAGCTTCCATGGCTGCTTTGCAGGCCCCGGGGGAGAAGATTAACATCCAGGCGGGAGAGACGGTCAAGACCGGCGACCGGGACCCGCAGGCGAGCGACTGGCCCGAGCAGGACAGGCCACCGCAGCGCTCCTGGAGGCAGAAGTGCGCCTCCTACGTGCTGGCCCTGAGGCCCTGGAGCTTCAGTGCCTCGCTCACCCCGGTGGCCCTGGGCAGTGCCCTGGCATACAGATTCCAGGGCGTCCTGGACCCTAGGCTTTTGGTGGGTTGTGCGGTGGCTGTCCTGGCTGTGCACGGGGCCGGCAACTTAGTCAACACTTACTATGACTTTTCCAAGGGCATTGACCACAAAAAGAGCGATGACAGGACCCTGGTGGACCGCATCTTGGAACCCCAGGATGTTGTCCGGTTCGGAGTCTTCCTCTACACCCTGGGCTGTGTCTGTGCCGCTTGCCTCTACTACCTGTCCTCTCTGAAACTGGAGCACTTGGCTCTCATCTACTTTGGAGGCCTCTCTGGCTCCTTTCTCTACACAGGAGGTAAGAATTGGCCTGTTTCCTGTGTTGCGGGTCTCAGTTGCATGTACTGGAAACTGCTACTTTGCTTAGGAATTGTAGAAATATCGAAGGTTCTTTCCAAAATTAGGCCACTTGACCTGAACTCTGTAATGTGTGGGTCGTGAATGTTTTGATAACAATATGTTGTGAAGATCCTGGCTTGGCTTTGGGTAGTGGGCATGACTCGAATAGGTGTATGGACATTTTTGTATCTGGTTTTCCTTTTGTTGATCATATTCTATAATGCCACCATTTCAAATTGTACTGAAATTAAATCTGTAGAGATCAAAATTATATTGCTAATAACTTTCAGCAGGCTGATTAAGGTGATGGACAGTGGGGTGGGCTGATAAGCCCTGTTTATTGAACACCTATTATGTGCCATGTACTGTTCTATGTAAATCCAGTAGACACAGATCCCTGCCCTTGTGGAACTTTTTATATTGGAAAGAGAGAAAGTAAAAATAGTAAACTTACTTATATTGACCAGCATCCTGGTTTGCTCAGGACTAAGGGGGTTCCCTGATGTGAGCTTTTTTTGATCATCGTATTTATAGAACAGTTATGTTACTAAATGGTGGGAATACATTCTGAGAAGCGTATCATTAGGCAGTTTTGTTCTTGTGCCAATATCACAGGGTATCCTTATACAAACCTAGATGGTAAGGTCAGTCACTCATGTGGCCTCTTGATACAGTCAAAAGATGTGGTAGACGCGAGATGCATGAGGCTGCTGCTCACATAAGAGAGCAAGTTATTTTACAGTAAAGATTCCTTTACTAAGTAGAAGAGTATACTCTATAAAATAATTGTCAAATAGTATCTCAGGACTGGGCATTGAACCTGAGGCACTACCATTGAGCTTCATACCCAGTCTTTTTAAAGTTTTTTTTTTTTATAATTTTGAGACAGGATCTCACTAAATTATTGAGGCTGCCCCGGAACATTCTATCCTCTGCCTCAACTGGAAGTTGTTGGGATTACAGGCCATTTAATCTTCTTTTGTTTTCTTGTCTTAGTCCGTTTTAATCTTATGAAACCATCCTCCTCCATTTGGTTCATCATTGACTGAAGTGTCGTGTAGCACATGACTGTGTGTGAGAGGTGATAAGTTATTTAGTGGTGGAAAAGTGGATCAGAGAAGGGGGACCCCCAAGTTACTGTTTTAACTAGTTGGTTCAGGGTGAGCCTTATCAAAAAGGTAACTTCTGAGATAGATTGAAGCAGGTAAGAGGCAAGGGAGTTGGCCCCGCAGCTATCTGGGGGAACAGCATTCCAGGAGAAGGGAACAGCAAGTGCCAAAGTGCCTCTAGGCAGGAGTTTGAGGAAAGTGAGGAGTCCAGTTAATGGATGGGGTTTGGGAAGGGGCGGGGAGGGGAGGGAGTCACAGATTTAATGGGCTTTTAGGCCACTGGACTTTATTCAGGAGAAGAGCCATTGCAGGTTTTTGAGTAAGGAGTGATATGATGTGACTTCATATTTTAAAAGGGAGCAGGCCTGGGGTAGAAGCGGGAAGACCAATCAGAAAGCTCTTGAATAATTCAGGCAAGATGTTTGGATCTTGCCTTGGGTCAGGGTTGTGGGGGAGAGAGTCAGATTCTGAATGCATTATGAAGCTAGCTAGGGTTTACTGATGGATTGGATGTGAGGTAGAGAAAAACAGGAATTCAGCATAACTCAAAAGTTTGAGCCTGAGCAACTAGAAGAATAGAGTTATCATTATGTGAGATGGAGACAGGTGAGGTAGACTAGGTTGGGGGATCAGGAAATTGGAGCACTAGCAGACATTAAGATAGCGAAAATCAATCTCCTGACCAAGATGTCAGATTGGTAGTTGGATTTATAGAGAGGCTGAGATCAGAGAAAAGGTCTGGGTTAGAGATGAAGGTACTTGGAAGTCATTGGCCTCTAGGTGAAGTTGTAGGACTGGTTGAGATCATGAGAGGGGGCAGTGCTGGTGGAAAAGAGAAAAGGACCAGGACTGAGCCCAGGTTAAGAGGCTGGGGAGATGAGAAGGCTGATGTAAAGGGGGACCATGAGCAAGCATCTAGAGGAGTAGGAGAAAAGCCAAGGGACCATGGTATACTGGCAGCCATTTGTAAATTTCAGGCAATTTTAAATGTTCAATAAAGGAAATCAATAGAAAGCTATGAAAGAGTGTAAGGCAGTAGTTGTGAAGGGAAGAGGCCCTTGGTGTTAGTTAGCTTTCGGTTACTGTAACAAAAAAGTTGGTTACCTGAAACAACCAACTGAAAAAGAAGAAAGGTTTACTTTGGCTGTACAGTTTTGGAAGTTTCAGTCAATGGTTGGTTGGCTAGTTGCTTTTGGCTAAGACAGTACATCTTGGTGGGAGTGCATGGCAAAGGAAACCTGTTTACCTCATGGCCAAGTATGAAAGGGAGTAAGATGAAGGGCCTGGGCCCCCAATATCCCCTTCAAGGACAAGTTCCCAATGACTGGAAGATCTCCCACTAGATCTCATCTCTTAAAAGATCCTGCCACCTCCAGTACACCATGGGCTAGGGATCAAGCCTTTAACACCTGTGCTCTGGGGGCTACTTATCCAGGCTTTGCACTTGCTTCGTGCAGGTGACATTTAAACTAAGATTTGGAGCCTAAGGAGGTGGCCAGCTTGGAGTCTGATTGCAGTGTGATTGTTTCAGGGCTGACAGTCCAGCCAGCACAAACGTCCTGGGCAGGAGGGAGCTTAGCATCGCATAGGATCTACCAGAAGGTCGATGTGTCCAGAGAACAAGCTGGTGGTCTCACAGGGCTTCTGTCTGCTCCTGACTCCACCCTGTTCGCCCACTTCCACGATGCAGTCCTGTCTCCACTTGCTTCCTTGGTGACTTTAGCCAGTGTCAAGACTTCATGTCCCATCTAGTAAGCTGGCAACTCTCATGCTCCAACCTTTTTTTTTTTTTTTGGCAAGAGAGGGTGTCCGGAATGAGCGGGGACCTCAGCATGGCCTGCTGAGCACGGGCTGTGCCTCCGAGCTGTGCCTCCAGCCCTTGTCCACTTCCTGGCAGCTTCTAGAGGTCTTAGACACGTCCGAGATCAGATTCCGACCTCCCTGACAGTGCTGACGGTACCCGCAGCTCCTTCCACGGCAGCCCCTACTTGCTCACCGCCTCCTGCGAACCCCACTGTGGGCATGGAACCCAGGGGCTGGTGCGTTCTGGGCAGTGCTCTACCACCGACGCTCAGCCCACTCCCTGAGCATCATCCTTCTGGCTCTCGCCACGTCCTACCATCGCCAAGGTCATCTCTTCCTGGGTGATTGTTGCAGGCTCCTGACTGGCCTCTTTCCTTTGCCCTTGTCCCCTTCCAGTGCTCCCAAATCGGCAGCCAGAGGAGTCGGCGACATGTGGCTGACGTCAGCCCTCTGCTGGGAGCTCTCCAGCGGCTCTCAGCCCATTTGGACCTGCACTCCTCCTGCCCGCTCCGAGCCAGTCCCCTGCCTTCCTTGTGGGCCTGGAACATGGCAGGCGTGTGCGTGCCGTGGGCCCTCGTGGGTGCTGCGCTCCCTGGCCTCCTCCACCCTTTGCTCAGACTTAGCCTCGTGGTGGACCTTGCCGTTACCTGATGTGGATTCACACACCTGCCCGTGGGTCCCTCCGCCCCAGGGTCCTCCCTATGGCTCTTCTCTTCCTTATTTTTCTGCACAGCACATACTTCCTTCTGCGGTACCATGTAAATACTTGGTGAATAGTTTTCCTCTGAGATGGTGAGCCCCCCTGCCCCAGGTCAGGGATTTCTGTCTTTGTTCTCAGTTAAGCCCTTGGTGCCCAGTGCAGTGCTGGCGTGTGGTGCTTAGTTAAAAGGACTCACCAGATGAACAGTGGGAAGTCACCGGAGGACACGGGGTAGGGTGGTGCTGGATCTGACTGGCCTGATGGATAGCTGACACGGTGAGATGCAAGCCCTGCCGTTGCTGTCAGTGACTCTTGACCTGTGCCAGCAGCTGGCAGCCTGCGCCCTTAGGTGAGGTGGAACACCTACGCTACCCGAGAAGTTTCCTGGGGCTCTCCTGCCGGCCATTCCGCGGGGGCCATTCTCCTCTGCCTCGTGCTGCAGCGTGAACTCTTGGGTCTGGCTTTGGCTTAGCATGGAGTTTGACGCCCTCGTATGTGTCAGGAGTCCCTTTAAATGCTGCCCTGTTCCAGCGATGAGCATGCCACAGTCTCTGTTCTTCCATTCAGGGGCCTGTGGGCAGTTTCTGCGTCCTGGCTGTCGTGACTGCATGCTCACGTTCAGTCTTCGTGGTACTCGCTTTCATTTCTCCTGCACAAATGCCTAGAAGCGGAACCATTGGAGCACAGGGCAGCTGAAGTTTGATTTTGTGAGTCACTGCCAAGCTCTTTTCTGGTTGTCCCTCATGTTCCCACCCGCTCCACGCGAGTTCCGGGGACCCTGCGTCCTTGCCAACCTTTTGATTCATGTCTGAACAGATTAATTGTGGCTGCTGTGTGGGGCACTGGCCTGGCATTTCACTGCACTGGGTCATTCAAAAGATGAATCTGGCGGGGTGGGGACGCCTGAGAGAACTCCCAGGTGGCCAAGTCTCTGACGGGGGCACTAGGCTGAGGCCACATGTCAGGCCCTCCCCAAGGACTCTGGCATTTTCTCGGGTCAGGTAACCTGCGGGAGGTTCTCAGACCTTTCTCATCCTAGAGGGGGTATGTGCTTGGCTTTCACGCAGGGCCTGTTTAAGTGGGGGTCATAGGTTTCTGCTCAGCTAAAGTCATTTTTGGCTGTTGATCTGAGGAGTGTTCTCTGAGGATCCGGCTGAAGGTCAAGGCCATTGCCCTGCCATTGCATTTTCTTCCGTAGTCAGAAATCTGATCTGGGCTCGAGGAGCTAAGGACATAGGCGAGAAGAGTGGCAACTGGGACGAACCTTGCAGGCCTGGTGGGAAGCATCCTGGGGTCTTCCCTGGGCAGAGGAGTTCCCCAGGGGGGTGAGGATACTGAGACACCACTGCTAACTCGGGGCTGGGGCTGGGGTTCTGCTTGGAGAATTCCCTCGGAGGGCGTGTGATCAGACCTTGGAGTTGTTTGTTAACCCAGGACTCGGGGCAAGGAGTTGACTTGCTGGCGGTGGAGAGCACCAGGGCCATGCCTGTGGTGCCCCAGGGTTGCTGCATTTTGAAGAACAGGTTCTTCTGGGGGGTCTGTGTCCTTGGCTCCTGTGGTTATCCATCCTCTGGAAACCCTTGTCCCTTGCTTTTGTGACTGATCACCCAGGGTGTGACCCTGAGGCCACACCTGTAGCCTGGCTTGACCTGGAGGTGTTCTGGGCTCCTGGAGCCACCTAGGTGTGGGTGGCCTCCTTCAGGGGCAGCCCTTCCCCACGCCAGGCTTCACCCATCTCCCTGGTGGTGGGAGGCTTTTCCTGCCATGCTCCATGCTTGTCACTGCAGCTCTGTGTTCCATTCAGCCCTGGCACCAGCTGGGGAGTGAGCGGGAACAGGCAGATGCAGGCCCTCCCTCAGGACGGATGATCCTGTGGGAAGGCAGAGGTGATGTGACTGGAAGTGGCGGGTGATGGGTGCATGCCACAGTGACAGGCTGTGGCTTGGGGGTCCTGGGAAGCTCTCCTGAGCAATGTTCTTGACGTCTGAGGGGCAAGGGAGAGGTAGCCAGGCAGAAAGAGGAGGTGCGAGGGCAGGAGAGGTGGGCCAGGCTGAAGATCCAGGACTCCATTGTGAGTACGGGTGGAAGTTGTGTGTTGGGGGAAGCTGGGGTGGCACGTTCATGTTTAAAGGGTCCCTGGGACTGCAGTGTGGCAATTAGATGGGGTAAGATTGGAAGCCCCCTAGGAGGCTGTGGTAGTGAGGGCATCAGGTGACCGTGACTCGGACTTGGGGATAGAGCGAGTTGGCACCGGAGATGGAGGTTAAAAGAAGTGGGCGAGGCCAGCTTCAGGTGGGCGGCCGGCGGGCCGTGGTAGCCATGACTCAGTTTTAACTTCCTGGGACCAGGGAGGGGAGGTCGCTGGCCTTGCTGCTTTATTCATTATGTGGTGAACATTTGTGTGGCAGCTTAGGGACCTTGAGGTGTCACTGTGATTCACTGGAAGTTTTTAAAGGCAGAAGAAGCCTCTAGAGCGTATAGGGAAGGGAAGGGAAGGGGAAGTCAGGGGCGGGGCTGGACTTCCTGTGCAGGACTGACCCCAGCGCCTGGTGGGGGTTGGAGAAGACTGGTAGAGCCCACAGTGCTGACGGCGAGACCGCTGGCCGCCCTGGGCTCCTCTTACTGGGAGCCTGGTGCACTTTGCTGCAGAACCTCATTTTGGGGCAGTAGGAGGGCAGACTTGTGTGTGCCCCAAGCAGCTGGTCTCTGAAACCCAACTGGAACTTCTCGTTGTCCCTGTGTCATTGGAAACGAGTCACATTTTGCTCAGGGGAACTGAATGCCCACCCTCAGAGTCTAAGAACTGACCATGTGGCCAGCCCTGGCCCTCCCCTGCCCGACGAGCAGCCCGTCCACCCCACTTGATCTCACACACCTCTCTGGGTTTTCTGGCCGCAGGAATTGGATTCAAGTACGTGGCCCTGGGAGACCTTGTCATCCTCATCACGTTCGGCCCTCTGGCCGTGATGTTCGCCTATGCCGTCCAGGTTGGGTCCCTGGCGATCTTCCCTCTGGTCTACGCCATCCCGCTGGCCCTGAGCACTGAGGCTATCCTCCATTCCAACAATACCAGGGACATGGAGTCCGATCGGGCAGCAGGCATCGTCACGCTGGCCATCCTCATCGGCCCCACCTTCTCCTACGTGCTCTACAACACGCTGCTCTTCCTGCCCTACCTGATCTTCAGCATCCTGGCCACACGCTGCAGCATCAGCCTGGCGCTGCCCCTGCTCACCATTCCCATGGCCTTTTCTCTCGAGAGGCAGTTCCGCAGCCAGGCATTCAACAAGCTGCCCCAGAGGACGGCCAAGCTCAATCTCCTGCTGGGGCTCTTCTATGTCTTTGGCATCATCCTGGCTCCAGCGGGCAGTCTGCCCAAACTCTGAGGGGACCGGCAGCTCCTTGCACAACACGGCCCTCTCTCTTAGGATGTCCAAGTCCCAAGAAGCAACTAGGAACTTGGTAGGGTGGGTACTGAATATGGGCTGTGAACTCTGTCTTTTTATATGATTATAATGTTCTTCAAGATGATCTTTGTTTGTTTATTTTGCTTTTCCACGTTATGAAGAGTCCTGAAGCCACTCTGCCATCGGGAGGTGGATTGGACACAGGGTCCTTTGTTTTATGTATGATTTCCACTAGAGGGTGTTGTCAGGTCATTTTAAAATGGCATGGGCAGAGTTCTTGTTCCAGACAAAGTGTCCTGAGACGGTGAAGGAGCTGCTGGGGTGGCCTCCTGTCCTGACGAGCCGTGCAGCGAGGCACAGTGCCCGCCTATTATCTTGGTCACGTAGGACATGGTAGTAATTGGCGCCAGGCCCCATCAATATGGAGAGCACCTGTCTCTTACTCAGCACTGGTGTCCTGAAATATGCTGCTTGGGAGAGAAAGTCCCTCATTAGCAGCCTTGTGTGGCTCCCGGCTTTTTGCCTACATTGTGATTCAGACACTTCTGTCCTTCATCTCTCCTTTCACTTATTGTCACAGTTGAGGAAAAGTGTCAGATCACCCTGCAGCAAGACAATCAAGTTGGGGCCTAGGAAGAAAAAGCCCATCCTGGGGTCAGCTGAGGAAACCACTCTGCTTCTGGGTAGAAATTCGCAGGGTGCCGTTTCCCTTTGTAGAATCCCCTAGGATGACAGGAAGGACTCCAGCGCTTTCAGTAGCCTTCTGGAGGCTGGAAACTGTAGAAGCAGGGCTGTCCTTGAGGCTCCTGAGAGCCCAGGACAGAGCTTTTCCTCTGCATCCCCTCTCTGGTGTGCACCCGCACCCCCGTGGCTCTGTCCAGTCCCTGTGTGTGTTTCCCATCTGGAGCCAGACTGTTTGGCAACAGCAGCCGAGGCGGGACAGTTCCACTTTCCATGGAGCCACAGATGGGCAGAGCTTGGACTCAGTGAACGTGCAAGCCATGCACAACAGTCCTGGGCCTCGTTCAGCCAGAGTGACTGGCTGTCTTCATCTTTGGAGACAGACGTGCAATGTGGGCCCTGCTTCTCCCTGGGCTTTGGTTGCTTTGTGCAAAGGTACTCCGGGGCTTTGGCAAGGTGACGCCCCAGGCCTCGTTCACTGCCCTCCCTCTGCTCTGCATCGCGTTGCCCACGAAGTGTAACTTCTGGGCTAGAACCGCCCAGTCGCTTTTGGTCCCAGACTGAGATGGATGGAGACAGTCGTGCTGTACTCCCTGGTGGTGGTGGTCGTTCAGGTGGGCAGTGCAAGACCTCGGCCTGCAGAAGTGACATAAGAACACAGCTCTTCAGATCAGGCTAATTGTGACTTTGCTCCTTGAGTGAGAATTGGAAAAAATGTATTTGGAAATTGCAAAATTTCCTCTAAAGTTAAGGTGATCTGTCTCCCAGAGAGCCAGGCTCCTTGGACTGTGGTCGGAGCCCAGGGACAAGGGAAGAGGGACGCCTTCTCTCCTGCCCTCTTCCTGGCACCGTTTTTGTTTCATGCCAGCTGTGTGGCGTTTTGGTGCTCACAGGGGTCCTGCCTTGACTGCTTACGTGGGCTCACCGGAGGCCTGGGACCAAGGCTCCCGGCGTCCGCAGACCAGACCTGCCTCGAGGCCACTGCCATTAGGATTATCAGTAGCTGCTGCACTATGCTCCGGTGCAGATTTAAGACATATTTTTTATATAAATGATCCCAGAAGGCCATATTTGGTGCCAGGTTTTTTATGCAGGTGATCATAATTTATATATGTGCCCAGATTCAATGAAGGTTTTCTGTAGACTTGTTAATTTGAAAAAAAAAAAAAGAAAAAGAAAAAGGAAAAAAAACCAGTTCATCAGTGGTTTGTCTTCCAGTTTTTCTTTGCTTTCCTCCCACTTACGTCAGATTATGAACTATGATGCATAAATCTCTAGGAGACCAGAGCAGGGACGTTGGGACATGTGGGGTGGGGAGGGCCCCTGATCTTTAGTGACGAATTTGGATAGGGTCTGACCAGATTTGACAGGCCCTTTGGAAAGGCACTGGGGACCACTTAGAGCCAGTCAGTGGTCAAGCCACATTAACCTCGCTTCCCTCTCTCCTTTCCTATTTCATTTTTCTCATCATAGGGTCACTATGCTGATAGATTGAGAATCTGTAGTAGACTGAGTGCATTTGGGTTTCAGCTAGGCATGGAACATATATCCTTGTGAACAAGGCAGAGATACGTGGGATGGAGAACACTGTACTTAGATCAGCCTGAGAGACTGAGCGGGCTGCGGGAGGGAGCCGAGGGGCAGGCTGCTGGCGCCTTTGTGGCACGTGCGAGCCCTGCTCCTTGGCTGGGCTGGATTCAACAGCCGTTATTAAGGACTGGAATGAGATAGCTCAAATTGCAGGTTTCATGAACCTTGGAGGAAGAGCTTATAAAATGACTGACAATTAGGATGCTCATAAATCAAGAGGCTGCTTTGATGGATCAGAGGGAAAAATTGAGCATGAATAAATACAAAGCAATATCCTTGGGTCCCCCAAATCACCGTGTAGCATTGAGAAGGGGCAGTTCATGGTGTGACTGCAGATGTGGATATCAATTTTATGAATGCCTCTGAATACAGCATCACATGCCTTTATTTCCTGGGGTTAGATTTATTCTGATCCCTCGTTGGGTAGTTGGAAATTCAATCTCAGTTACTCTTTGGGTCCCCCTCCTATCCCTCTAACATCACCCAGGACTTGAGCCTCTGTGGGGTCGGAAGTTCCTGCTCCTTTTGTTCATCATCTACAAGGTTGGCTCTCTGTGACCTGATGCTGGGGTTCAGCCATGGTGCTCTCAAAGTGTTTGGAACGCCCCTCCTGCTGACGAGGGCTGTGGGCCTATGGGGCACTGGTCCCTGCCACCCCATTCCGTTCTGCCCTGTCTCAGGAAACTACCCTTCTTTCCATGATCTCCCCACTCACCTCCCCAGTCAAAGACAGCTCTCTTTCCCTGCTCTTTCCTGGACCTTTGCTCGAAATCCCACTTGGAGGACCTTGGAAGCTCAGTGCAGACCGCTTCTGGGGCAAGAGGACTAAGAGGTTGTGAATACATCTATTCCGTCTTCCTAACTATTCTGTCACTCCCTATTCAAGCCAAAACCTGCATCTGGAACCCGGCCCCAGGCTCAGTCTGAGTAATGACCTTTGTGGGGGTTGATGGGATCGAGGTGGAATGAACAGGATGGGCATCCAGAACAGGAAGGTGCAAGTCCTGTGCATGCCTTGCTGGCCATTTCACACAGGGGGGGCTGGGCAAAGGTCCTGGGCATCTTCCATTCTTGTTCCCAAGTAGAGTCAACATGGTGATGGATGGAGTACACGCCGTGGATATCTTGGGACCTGAGGAGGCCTTGGGCAACGCGATGTGAAATGCGGGTGGGCGAACAGCAGCCAGAGGAGCTTCCTTTCCATGTGCACCCGCGCGCGTCTACCTGTGATTTTGCACTGGTAACAGCTGCAGCAGGGATTTGGCATTTCTCAGTTTGGGGGTCACTTTTCTAAGATGTTGTTATCAAACTGGATCTTGTCCAGAAAGCAGTTGGCAGATGGGCAGGGTCACATGAAACCATGTCAGTGTGGGAGACCTGCAAGAGGGCCATCTTGGGGAAGAGGAATCGAGCTTTGTGTGTGTGACTTCAAGGAAAAAAACGGGACTAATAAGGGCAGCTATTATGACCCCAAGTTTAATCTCTTTGGTTAGGAAGGACTTTCTAGCCTTTAATGGAATCAGCAAGGGGGACGGTCAGAACATCCCAGGGGGTGGTGAGTTCCCTATAACTAGGAGCATTCAAGCGAAAGGATGACTCCTTGTCCGGAACGTGGAAGTGAAGAGTCACATCAGAGAGGAGTGGGTGAGAAGACCTTTAAGGGTTTTCCAGTTCTGTGATACAGTTGTTTCTTTTATGGGATCACTTCTTAGACCTGTCCCCAGGGGTTGGGAGGACAGAGAGCAAGAAACGTGGACGTTTCTTCTAGGCAGCACAGTGCTGTCCACCTGCACCCCCCCACACACATTTTAACAGGTGTAGCGGGTGTTGGTCAACCTTTCTTGTTTTTTTTTTAAGATTATATAGGCACACGTACGAACACACGCGCACACAGTGCATCTTACCCCCGAAAGCCCTTGAAGAGAGGTGGTGAAGGTTCCTCTCCTCCGAGCCCGTGGGCTGCTCTGCTGCTAATGGACTCTCAGCCTCTTTCATTACTGGCTCCAGACGGTGCGGGCTGGTGTAAAAGTAGTGCCTCTGGCAAGAACCAGCACTTGGGTCTCAGCCGGTTGACATTTGTGATTTGCACTTCTTCAAATTGGGACAGCCCTCCCGTGGTGATTAAGCCAGGTGGCTAAACAGTGGTGCAAACCCGGTTGGTCCCTGCCTGAGGCCCTGGCAGCAGGGGCTGAGTGTGGGGAAGGCTGTAATTATAAGGCACAGACCCACCTCGAGATGCAGGCGCTCTGGAGGGATGGTAGGGGTCTCAGCACGTGCTCCCACCAGGCTGGGTCGGGGAGGAGAACAGGAAGTTGTCTGGGCCCTCCACTGACATTGAGTGAGTGCCTCCAGAGGGGCAGGGCTCTGTGGCCCCCAGGGGCACCTCCGAGCCCACAATCCTGCACCACTGCCACGTCCCTGCTCCTCACCTCCCCGCTTCAGGGTCACACGTGGTTTACCTGGGTCGACGGAACTGCAAGGGCACATGGGCTCTGCATGGCTTGCCAGCAACTGGGAGGAGCAGCGCAGGACCGCAGGACCGTTTCACCTACCACCCCATCTCAGAAGGCGCTGTGCTGGGTGCAGCGGAGCAGGCCATCTGGTAGGTGGTTGTTGATGGCCAAGCTGACAAATGGCCACATGGACAGCGTGGGTCTGGCAGACCTGGCGTCAGCTGGCTGAACCCCTGCAGGGAGGGCGGCGGGCCCCTTGGGCTTGGCGGTGGAGGGAATCCGACAATAGCTCTAAGGTCTTCTAAGGTTCAGCTCATGTTCCTGGCACAGGGAGGCCTCTGAGCAATCAAGCGTTGGATGAGTGACTGAGGGAGCAACAGGAGCAAAGTTGTCACGTGTCGTGTGCTTGCTGTGTGCCAGGCTCCGCACTCCAGCTTAGACAGTTGGCCTGATGCTCACAACGGCCCCGTGGATGGGGTATTAAGGCCTCTTTTTCATAAAACAGGAAGTCGAGGTTCAGAGAGATTATTAAATGTGTCCAGGGTCACCCAGCTGGTAAGTGATAGGACCATGATGCAAACCTCGGTCCATTTCAGTGCAAGTTCTGCGCCCGTCTCCGTCTTTGTATGCCCTACAGCGCTCTGTGCGCGGGGCACTGCCCACTGGTCTGCCTTAGCGTGGGAGGTGGCGATGAAGGGGAAGAGAGGCTGATGGTGGCCAGTGCCTGGGGTGGGGGCTTCAGAAGGATGGGAGCCCAGTGTGGCCATCAGTTTCAAAGGCACCTAGGCAGGGGCTCCCGGAGTTGCCCAGTACGTAAGGGACTGAGTCAGTGACAGGCCCTGGGGTGGCCCATGTGCCAGTGCTGTGAGGTGGCTTCCATCGGGGTGGGCCAGCTGCCTCCTGGCTGGCAGCATTCTAGGTGGGACCCAGAGAGGCTGAGACCCTGTGAGGGAGGCAGGCAGGTGGGGAGAGGATGAGTCAGGAGCCTGCGGGTGCCATTCGCCTTGGCACTGGCCTACTGTGCGCTGGTCTTCACGGTAAGGTCCCCGCAGCTCTGCCCTGTTCCCTGGACCCCCTGGAGTCCACCTCTGTGGGGGTGATAATTAAGCCTGCTGGTCTAACCTGCTGACTGGTGGGGTCAGATTTCTTGTCACACTCTGTGCTTCCCTGCGCAATGGAGACCCACCTGCAGTGACAGGAAAGGTGTTCTCGGGAAGTCTGCTCCCATCCCCCACCCCCCAGCTCTGGTTTCCTCTTCTCTGCCAGGCCTCACCCAGCCACGGAACCCGAGTGCTACAGGCGGGAGCGGCTGCCCGTGAGCCTAGAAACTCCCCAGCCTCTGCCTCTCGGGAACGCAGCCGAGCCCCTGGGAGGAATTGTGAGGAGGTGGAAGTGTGTCAGCAGTATGTAACCCCAGCCTCTGCAGTGCATCGAGGGCAGAGAGGGGCTGCAGCACAGGGCCAGTCAGGAAGGCTTCCAGGAAGAGGTGACAGCAGGCATCAGGGTTTCTGGAAAGAGGTGGTAGGAGAGATTGTTGCCCTGGTCACTGAGGTGTTGGTGCAGAGCTGTCCCCAACCCCTGCCTTTTCAGACTGCTGCCTGAGAGAGCCAGTGGGGGACCCCTACCAGCCAGAGGACTGGAGGCAGGCCTGCCAGGTTCCATGGTCAAGGTCAAGCCTCCTAGAGCTCCAGAGCCTGCCGCCTCCTGCTGAGAAACTGCAGGGGGGTGGCGGGGCATTTAATCGGCTAGGCTGCCAGTGCCTAATCAGGACGAATGACCCTGAGGGACAGGCCAGAGAAGGCTTCCCGTGGAGCAGGGGGAGCTCGTCTCCAGTGAACTGCAGGTGTCACTGGGAATGGCAGGAGCAGGGCTGCGGGGCGCAGAGCCTTAACCAAGAGCCCACGCCATCCCGGGAGGACTCACACGGAGCTGGTGGAGAGGGCCCACGCCCAGGTCATCCCGGTGCCACCCTGTGTCCAGCTGTGGGAGGAGGAGGGCAGGAGAGACTGATTCTCCACGCCTGGTGTGCAGGCCCTCGGTTCCCTGTAGGACTGGGGTCTTCTCAAGGTCTTCTGGCCTCTGCTCCCTCTGTGGGCGGCCGCAAGACCCATTGCAGAGTATCGGGCCCCAGACCCTCGGCTGGGCCCAGGGCAGTGTGCTGGTGAATGGGACCTGAGCCCTGTCCTCAGGAAAGCGTCACCACGGAGCGCGGATGGACGCCCCTGCTCATGGAGCCCGACTGAGGAAGAGCCGTGAGCGTGCGTGCCTGCGGAGTCTGTGCTCCTGTCACGGGCCTGTGATGCCCTCGGGCGAGCCGAGGAGCTGCTGGGAGCACCCAGCTCCTCTTCTCCGTGCACAGGGCCTTTTTGAGGTTTAAATGAAATGGTGTTCACAGGGCACTCAGCCAGGCCGAGTACCTAGTAGGCACTTGGGAAGCGAGTCCCCTTTCCTCCTTGATGAATGCGTTAGGATGTGGCTGCTTTTCTATGACCTCAGAGGACCCTGACACGACCACGTGCTTTTCCAGTACCAGACACTAGGTTAAAAACTAAAGACAGCCAGTGGGATGGTGCGCAGCTGCTCCTCGGCAGCCTGGGGCAAGAGGATTGCAAGTTTCAGGCCAAACTGGGCAGCTTACTGAGACCCTGTCTCAAAATGAAAAATTAAAAGGGTGGGGCCCCAGCACTGCAAAATAATAAGTGAATAAATAAACACCCAACTACAAACAACATGAACAAGACCGAGTCCTGCTCTTGCAGAGGTCAGGAGATAGTAAGGGAGACAGAAGAGAAACAACTACTCACTGTGAAGCTGCTGAGGTCAGAATCTTGTGTCCCCCAAAATCGTGTGGCATCAGAAGGTGGTGACTTTGGAAGGTGATGGGGTCCTGAGAGCAGAGCCCTCATGAACGAGATTGTACATGTACAAAGATCCCAACGAGCTGCCTTGCCCACCACTGCACACAAGGACACAGCTAGAAGGCGCCATCTACCAACCAGAAAGTGACCTTTGCCAGACTCCAGATCTGCTCCGTCTTGGCCTTCCTCACTCCCAGAGCTGCGAGAAAGAAACTTCTGTTGCTGCAAGTGGCCTGCTTTGTGGTATTTTGTTACAGCAGACTGAGGGCACTAAGTGCTGTGCGTGTGGGGAGACAGTCCCTGTGGTGGTGCCCTGCAGGGCTGTGCTCTGGCACCAGCTCGGGGTCTGTGAAGAAACCCAGGACGACTCACTTGGAGCCTTCTTTCAAGAGTCGAGCCTGGTTTTGTTGCGGTGGGAATGCCCGTGGGGTGACCGGAGAGGTTTGGGGTCAGCGTCATCAGGGTGGTTTCTCACCTGCGCGCGTCACAGCCCTGGGCTGTGGAGCGGGCGCTGAGGGGCGCTGGTTGAGGGGCGGGTCCTGCACACGGTCCTGCATGGCCTGACCTGCAAGGGGCTTCTGGACCCCTAGGTTCCGGGCGACATCTCCCTGGGTCGTAGTCAGAGTTCAGAGGTAAGACCGTCCGGAGAATGCCAGAAGACCATTTGGCTGGAGCTCTCTCTGCCTGTGTGTGTGTGCAGGTATGGACGCGTGGGTGCCCCTCACCCCTACCAGGGGTATTCAGTAGGCGCTGAGGATGAATGGCGCCGGGTGCAGTGAGTGACGCCTTGTAAGACCATCTCAACGACCAGATCAGCAGTTCCCAGAGCAGTTGCAGGAGAGGAGCGCAGTGGGGCTGTGGGCCCGAGCTGCCTGGGCGGCAGGGCGGCACCCTGATGGGGCCTGGTCGCGCCCCTGAGAAAGCCATTCCTTTCCCAAGGAGGAGCAGCGCAGTGGGGGTGAAGAGCGAAGGTGAGTGAACCCCCAGCCAGGCTGCGGAGCTGGGAGGAGAGCCGCTGCCTGCTGGGTGGGAGTGACAGGCGCCCGTCAAGGCCGCCTGACCAGTCGCAGGGAGAGTCACCGAACTGGGATCCAGTGCACACTCGGGGTCGCCGAGCCCTTCTCCCAGAGCCTCCCGGGCTGCGAGGTGCGACCAGCTCTGGCTCCGGCTACAGCGCCTGTTCCTCAAAAGCCTTTTGGTTTCAGCACGTCGCGTTGGTTGGCAGGGGGAGGGGAGGCATGGGGGTTGAGGGGGTGGAGACGGGGCAGGGTAGGGCTTCGTCCCAGGTGCGGCCTCTGCTGGAGAAGGGTGGTGGCTCTGTTGGCTTTGTGCAGTTCCATCGTGGGACCTCTCGGCCCACTGGGATCTGGAGTCGGTCAGCTTCAGGCAACAGCAGCCTCTGGTGAAGCCGCTTACAGAAACACATGCTGCTGGGCCACCAACCTCGCTGGCAGTTCCTCTGCCATCTAACCTGAATTAGGATCCCATAGGTGGGTTGTCACATTTGGGACTCAGGGCAATGCCACGGCTGAGTTATGATGCTCCCATTTTATAGACAAGGAAAATGGTGCCTGCAGCCAGTTAAGCACCTTGCTGTTGATGTCCCAAGATGGGTACAGCAGCCCAAAGTCACAGAGCTGGTGGCCGAGCTGGACTTGGCAACTAGGTCCTTGACCCCTAATCCAGGGCTCCTTTCACTGTGCTCAGTGGGGTCCCTCAAGAAGGCCCAACTAAGTCTAGAGGATGCCTGGTGCCCAGGTTCCTCCTGAAGGCAGGGCCCGGCCTGCCATAGATGAAAACCAAGAGGAGGCTGGAGCTGCCTCCCGTGGCTCCCGGGCGAGGACGCAGCAGGCAGACGAGGAGCCGCCGACTGGAGCTAATCTCCCTGAGAAATGATCTCGTGCCAGTTGCTTCTGCAGCTGCAGGGCTGCATCTGGGCTGATGCACGCTCCGCCCCCAGATCCGCATTGTCACTGGCTTGTTGGAAAAACAGATGTTATTGTCCTCCACTCTGTTCCTCTCCCTTTGTCCCTAATAGGTACTTATGCACAAGAGGGGAGACAAAAAAGGGAGACAGAATCTGTGATTGTTTCCGGACGCATGCACTTCTGCACTTGGGGTCTGGGCAGAGTGGGTGCGGGGAGGATCCTTCCCTGGCCTGGGTGCTCCTGGCTCAGCCCCGGGAGAAGCTGCCTCGTTGACCCAGGGCTGTGGATGCCGAGGACTCGTTCTTGGACGAGGTGCCTTTGGGTCCATCACCTGGACTGGACCCAAAGCTGGTGTTAGGGAAGGGATGCTGGGGCCTCGGGCCTGCTGCCCAGAGCCCCAGCATTTGCAGGATTAGAAGGTGGGGCTGGGGACATCTAGGTCTTTTGTTCTTTCTCCTTTGGGCCTCGTGCATCCATCCATCCATTCACTTGCTAAGCACACTGAGTGCCTGACAGCAGCTTGCTGGTTGGCAGTGAAAACTTTTCCCGGGAAGGACAGTCCCTCCTCTTGCAGCAGGTCAGCCATGGCTGTGATTTAATGGGAGCTCAGAGGCTCCCTGGCCCTGAATAGCCCTGCGCCAGCCTGCCTTGGTGCTTCGCATGCCACCATCAGTCAGCCTCTGAATGGAGGCGTTATATTTCCCAGAGGTCCTTGCTAAAATACTGGCTCATAGCTGAGGAGGTTCTCACAGAGGCGGGAGAAAAATCTGCTTGTCACCATGGAGAAGGGAGGATCAAGGCCTGAGACGAATGCTGCACAGGAAGCCAAGAGCATTCAGCCCAGCCTAGATGGAGGAGCTGGGGGACTGTACAAGAGGATTAGGAATTTAGGGGGACGTTCCCAGAGGGACCTGGCTCCACTCACTACTGGTTTCACCCCTATGCTGTCCAGGAAGGAGCCAGCCTTTCTGGCCTGTGCTGGAGACCCAGGAAGCTCAGGTGGTGCCGTCTCTGTCCCCACAGGCACCTCTGTGCACATCTCAGCAGGGCAGAAGCGGAGGCCCCAGCCTCTCACTCTCTCTCTCACCCCTGCTGTCTCTCCGCACCCTCACTTCACACCCAGCTCTCAGTCGCCCTCCTCCTATGCAGAACTGAGGGCCTGATTGCCTGGTCCACCAGGGGGATTGAACCCAGGGGTGCTTAACCACTGAGCAGCACCCCCAGCCATTTTTATATTTTATTTAGAGACAGGGTCTCTCTAAGTTGCTCAGGACCTCACTAAGTTGCTGAGGCTGCTTTGAATGCGCAATCCTCCTGCCTCAGCCTCCCGAGCCGCTGGGATTACAGGCGTGCGCCACTGCATCTGGCTCCACCTGGAATTTGGTGGAAGAGGAGAGAGGCTTGTCATTGAGTGGAAGTGGGGGGACCCTGTTCTGCCACCCCCTTCACCTGACAGGTACTGGGGAGCTAGTTGACTGGGAAGGTGCCCCTCAGGCAGAGATGCTCTTGGTAACACCTTCCTTCTTAATAGTCATAGCAGAGCTTCTGAAAAATCACATCATGAAGTACATTAGAATTCACTTTAAATGATTTCTGTAAGAGGATTATTATGATCAGTAATATTTCTAGATAGGAGCATGGATTTACCAAATGCAGAGCTGAGGGGTAGGAGGGTGGGCCTTGTGGTCAGGCCCCCAGGCCCTGAGTCCCATACACTTTACTCCAGGAAGCACTGAAGAAGGGTCTGTTCTGCATCTCTCAAAGCCCCCCGACGACCTCACCCCACCCCACCAGCAATCCTGCCTTTGCATGAACGTGGCACCCCCAAATTTACCTAGCACCCCCAAGTGACGGGGGTTAGACGAAGAACATCATCTAGGGGAGAATGAAAGGAAACTGGCCAGAAGCCCCCAAAGGCTGGCTGACCTCTGGTGGCCCTGTCTTCCTTCCCCACTCTTCCTCCCACTTGCCCACCCTACTTGATGCCCCCGCCTGGTGTGGTAAGTGATGCTCTGTGGAGCACAGGACTTAGGCCTAAGGTGGACACGTGGACCTAGGGGGGCCTCCACGTGGGGCTCCTGATCTGAAGCCCTGCAGGAGTAATTATGGCCTGTGTCCTTAAAGAATGTTCCTGAAACATGCACAACACTGCAGAACCACTCACAGTGTCAGAGATCAGCACAGCCCTCACCCTTGTTGGGGGCACAGGAAGGGGCTTGTGGGCATTGCTGAAACAGGTGTGCTCACTTGTGAGTGTTCATTGAACTTAAAAGAGTTCACTTAAAATCTCTGTACTTTGCTGAATGTATGTGACACCTTAATGGAAAATTTACCCAAAAAGCCCTCTGCGGAGTAGAGGTTGTGGTACTGCTCAGACATCATTGAGATGGAACAAACTCTGTTAGGAGGGGCTGGCATGGTCCGTGAAGGCAGTGGATAATCCACAATGGCCAGCTCCTTCGACTTGGAATGAGTGTGTTCTACAGAACATGCCCTTGTGTAAGATTTGCTTTTGTAAATGTGTATACTCTCACTAATGTTAAAATTAATTGGGTGCACGCCTGTAATCTCAGCTATTCAGGAGGCTGAGGAAGGAGGATCACAAGTTTGAGGTCAGCCTCCACAAATTAGCAAGACCCCCATCTTGAAATATAAAATAAGAAGTGCTAGGGATATAGCTCAGTGGCATCCCCTGGGTTTAATCCCCCGTACAGAAAAAGGTATATAAAATAAAGTTAACTAGCAATTTCTGAAAACTTAGTACTCAGCTTTGGGGGTGAGATGATCCGGAAGTATTCCAGGGGCAAGGAAGACAGACTGAGGCAGGATTGAGAATCGGACACAGATCTTCCCTTCTGTCCCTTGGCTCAGCAGAAAGAAACTTCCATTGTAGGAGACCCCGGGCCCCAGAGCCTGACCGCAGCGTGGTTACCATGGTGCCCTGTTTGGAACAGGCCTTCCTTCCCTGGGGTGGGCCTTTGGTCTGCTCTTATCCAGAGGCAGAGTCTCCTGTCCCACCGCTTGAATCTGGATTGACTCATTTTGACCGGTAGGACATGGTGAAAAGCAGCGTGTGTGGCTTCCCAGCCCGGGCCTCTGCCCCAGGAGGCCTTCAGCTTCTGTCCTTGCCCTCTTGGGACTCCCCGAGTCTGCTATGTGATGGAGTCTGCTCCATCCTCCTGAAGGACAAGAAGCCGTGGAGTAGAGGTGAGACAGCCAGCTGAGGCCTAGACTACCCAGTCGATGGCCAGCACCAAGCATCACCAGTGTGAGGCTGGGTTGGGACCTCCGGCCACCCCAGCCTCCAGTTGGCTGCTATATGTGAGTGAGCCCAGCCTGTTATATCCACCTGCAGGACCATGAGCTAATAAACCATTGCTGTTCTAAGCCATTAAGTCTTGGGGTGGTTTGTCACGCAGCAGTTCACAACTGATAGAGTCACCAACACCCTTGCCTGACACCCGTGGGCCAGTGCCACATTCTGGGGAGCAGGGCCATACCACCCGGGCTCTGTCCTTTCTGCCCCTCCAGAAGCTCCAGAAGCAACTTTCTTCCCAGGATTTGTGTCTTTGCTCGTCCCCACCAGTTTCCAGGGCTGACATGGCAGTGCCCGTTGCTCTTTATTAGTTTAATATATGTTGAAGCTTCCAAATAGATGCTGGGGCCCAGGTTGAATAGATGAAATGTGACTAAGTTCTGGGGGATGATTGATAATGAGTAGGGACTGGAAAATCAATTGTGTTAATTCCTGGTCTGTCACTGGGACTGAGAATTAATGAGAAAATCTGTCTAACTTAATGGTATTTACACATTATACAGAGTGTGATAAAATTGTCTGCAGGTGCTGCCTGGCATTCCAATTATACGAGGCCTGCACAGCCCCAGGACCAGGCAGGGCATTCACAGCCTCTCTGGGCTCCTTCAACTTCCACACTAACTTCTGCGTGGGACCCAGGCATGGCCATTTCCTGCCAAGTGTGGGCCACCTAACTGGCAGCATCTTAGGGATTGACCGAAGGGCACATTTTTGGCAGTCCTTGGGGTAACCTCTCCAGAAGCCATGAGGATGGCTGAGCAGTGCCAGGGAGGGCTCGGTCTTATGTGTTGGTAGCGTTCATGGTTTGGGGACACAGATAATCCTTGCGACCCAGGTCCCTTCCTCAGGAGGTCAGCATCAGCCATGCTCCACAACATGCACAGCAGACCATCCCTGCTGGCGGGCTTCCTCCAAGAGCATCCTGGAAACTGCTGGAAGGTCAGCTTCCAAGTCTGCGTACCTGCTTCCTGGAAATTCTGGGGCTTGTCGTGTCTAGGACTACCCAGGGAGGTGGCACAGCAGCCAGCCTCCAAGATGGCCCCAGTAATCTCCAGTTCCTCATGTCCCATCTGAATACCGAAGAGGCTAACCGAGTAACCAGTGGGCCACCATGGAGATGGCTGTGACCGTTGAGGCCAGTCCATAAAGAAACGTGGCAGCTCAGTGTGCTCTCTCCTGCACACCTCGCTCTAGGGAGGCCCCCCGCCATGTGGCAAGGCCCCAGGGAGGGCAGCTCTGAGCCTCCTGCCACAGCCAGCAGATCTGGGCACAGATCCTGCAGCCAGGTCAGCCCTCAGGAGACCATAGCCCAGGAGACACCCTGAGCTGGGCACTTCCCGAGTTCCTGACCCAGAGAAGCTGGCAGGGACAGAGATGTTGATGGCTGCTTTAAGCTGCTAGGTTTGGGGTGACTGGTTGCTCATAGAGGGGGAGAGAGATGGGCGGGCGGGGCCAGGGCGACCCCTCCCTGCAGTGTGAGCGCAGTGGAAGGCTCCCGGGGGTCTCCCTGTGCTCCCGCCTGCCCTCTGTTCCTTCCTCTGTGAAGCCCACCTGTGTGTGGCCTGTCTGGAGCACCCTGCGCGTCACCTCGGGGCCTTGAGGACGCTGCTCCAGGCTGCTGGGGCTGGGCCCTGTGGCCTCGGCGCTGGCGGCTGGCGGCTATCTAACAGAGATTGCAGAGCTGAGCCCTGTAGATGTTGATCCCTTCCCTCTTTAATCTTCCCCCTCCTCCCTCGGTTCACAGGTACCATGGGCCTGGCCACCACCACGGCCGCAAAGCCCGCCCTCCGCCTCTACCGAAGGGCTGGGGGGTGAGGGGTCGGGAACCTCAGCCCCAGGACGCCATTTCCTTTCGTTTCCAACTCTGTCCTGCCAAAATCCTGCAAGGCCCCCACAAGACCTGGGGGCTGGGGAACTTACTACCCCTGAGGTGGCCAAGCCCAGGGACTCACGCGGGAGCGGGACAGGGTAACAAATTGGTCAAGGCCAGGGACTTGAAATCAGAGAGACCCGGGAACAGATCTCAGCTCTGCCCTTTCCTGCAGCAGGACCTCAGACAAATGACCTGGTGTTTTTGGTCCTGCAAAAAGCACTCAATAAATAGGAGAGGCCTAGGACTGAGCCTGCAGGTGACCTCCCTGACCTCAGGGCCCACAGCCACTCTCAGCATTCAGCAAACAGGCAAGCGAGGAGCTCTCCAGCCCGGAGCACGGGCTGGGCTGGGCCGCCAAGAGACATCAGGGCACTAAGACATTCATCCTGCAGGCCAGGGGTCCGCTCAGAACAGATTCATTCTGTGCGTGAAGAACGAGGCTGTGCCCTGCTCGGGGCATTTGAAATCCGAATTGCTGCCTTGGCACTTTGGAGACAGAAGGAAGAAATGAGCTCCGGGTCTCTGGGAAAGACCTTTAAACCCATTCTGGAGATCAGATTTGTCTGGCGGCTGCTCATCTGCCCTCCAGCCTGGAATAAGGGAAGGGACCCTGGAGGGCTCTGGGCCGGGCACGGAAAACAGTGCTCCAGGGAGGGCAGGGTTCAGGAAGAGAGCGCACAGGGACGTGGTGACACACAGGGCTCCTGAGAGACGCCTTGTCTCCAGGGGACGGCAGGCAAGAAGAGCCCCTGGGCATGGTGTCAGATGAGCAGCTCGGAACCTGCAGGCGGAGGGTCAGCAGCCCACGCTGCCATGAGGCCATGCTCTGCCCCGTCCCCTCATCCTCTCGGCCGAGCTGCGTCCAGTCCCCTTCCTCCTCCCGAGGCCCTCTGACCCACATGTCCACTCACTCACTGAGCTTCCCCTGGGTGCCCGGGGACAGGAGAAGGTCGGGGACCACAATTCAGGTTCTGAGCTCCGGACAGCACCCCCTCTGGGCTACCCACAGAGGAATGGAGTATCACGGAGTGAGGGTGCGGAAGGCGACAAGGCCTGTCCAGGACCGGGAACACCTTCGCAGGGAGGGCATGTTCGAGCTGGGTCTTCAAGACTGAGCGGGAGTTCGCCTCAGGAAAAAGGAGCAGGAGCGGCACTACAGGCAGAGAAAGCAGCGTCAAGGCCCCGGGTGACACGCAGGGTGCTCCAGACGGGCCACACACAGGTGGGCTTCACAGAGGAAGGAACAGAGGGCAGGCGGGAGCACAGGGAGACCCCCGGGAGCCTTCCACTGCGCTCACACTGCAGGGAGGGGTCGCCCTGGCCCCGCCCGCCCATCTCTCTCCCCCTCTATGAGCAACCAGTCACCCCAAACCTAGCAGCTTAAAGCAGCCATCAACATCTCTGTCCCTGCCAGCTTCTCTGGGTCAGGAACTCGGGAAGTGCCCAGCTCAGGGTGTCTCCTGGGCTGTGGTCTCCTGAGGGCTGACCTGGCTGCAGGATCTGTGCCCAGATCTGCTGGCTGTGGCAGGAGGCTCAGAGCTGCCCTCCCTGGGGCCTTGCCACACGGCGGGGGCCTCCCTAGAGTGAGGGGCACAAGAGAACATGCCCACAGCCACCCTCAGTCTCGTGACCTGGCCTCAGAGGCCCTACTGAGTCCTACAGATTACTCCCAGACTCCCCCAGACTCCTGAAAATCACGGCCAATGTCTGGGCTTCCAGGGGTCCCTGGGTGGCTGTGTCTGTGGCCAGAGTGTCCCCAGGACTCCTTTTCAGAATCACAGTGTGAGCAGATTCCATGGGGGAGGCTGATGCTTGCTGATCTCCCACTCGGCCTCGTCACCCCTGCCACCCTGCCCGCCCTTGCTGCAGACGTCATCGGCGTGTCCGTCATCTCCAGAGAAGGTGCTGTATACTGTGCCTGAGTGCTGGGGAGGCTGGGACCCACAGAGCGCACCTCCGTGGAGAGCTGGCTGCAGGTCAGGATGGTGCCAGGCATGGCAAGACTACCAGTTCCTTCCAGCCTCTCTGTGGGGTAGGTGCTCCCTGTTTCGCAGATGAGGAAACCGGTACATAGAGAAGGTAAGTAGCTTGCTGATGCCACACGGCTCTGATGTGGCAGGGCTACATTCTCTCCAGACCTCAGGCTGCCCATCTTCTGTTATTACGTCTGCCCCATGGGGCTAATTCCCCTTCCACCAGGAAGCCACAATCATCACACAGAGATTGGGGTTTAGAGTACAGCAATGAAGGCAGAGGATAGTCTGCTGGAAGTCCCTTTGGGTCACAGGTTGGGGGCCTCGGAGCAGCTTGGTCCTGGTGTTCAGAAAACAGGTTCTTCCTGGGCTAGGAGTGCAGCCAGAGGCCAAGGGCTGCGATCTTCTCTGTGTTCATTCAAAATCTTTCCAAAGATGTTAATGTGTACATAGCACAAAGCTCATCATGTTAGCTAGTGTCGAGCACACGGTTCAGGGACACTGAGCGCCTTTGCGCTACCGTGGGGCCTCCGTCACCTTCACGTCCAGGCCTGCTTGTGGGCCTTCCTGGAAGCATGTGCCAGCCCGGATTCCCCACTTCCCTGCCTCCCTGAAGGAGCAGCTGGAAGCGGGAAGGACGCAGTGGGAGGCAGAGGGCAGAGGAGGTGGCGGTGGGCTGGCTTCCTTCCCCCTCGGAGGGGAGGTACTGAGTGATCACCTGAGAGGGTCGCAGCAGCTCTGCCAGCACCGCAGCTCATAAACCCTTCGTTAGCTTCACGTCGCCGATAGCTCAAGTCCTAGGAGGGAGACGTAGGAGCTCTCATGGACTGTCGCCTCCGAAAACCAGGGAGCCGCGGAGCATCTTTACAGGATTCCCCGCCGCCCAGGGGGAGCTTTGCTTTCTTCCCCGCGGAGCCGACACCGGGTTCTGAGCCAAGCTTGATGTGCTGGGAAGGAAACAGCAGTGGTGGCTGGCGAGGGGTCCCCGGCACAAGCCCCTAGGACTCAGACGGCCACCAGATGCCCTCCCCTGCCGGCCACCTCCACACTGGGAATCTGCTTTTATGGCAGCAAACAGCTTTCTGGGAGAGAAAGAAACAGAAACCAGAGCCCCAGACCCAGCTGCCCAGAAGTGAGAGGGAGCCTGGGGTGCCACCAACGCCGGCACCGAGTGCCCGCCACGGAGGCCGGCGCTGCGGCTAGCCCTCCTCCTGAGTGATCATTGGGCGTCACACTTCACCAAGGACTGACTTTACCCGATTCCCGTCACAGATGAGAAAAGGGAGATGGAGGAGGCTAAGAGACCTGCCTGAGATCACAGCACCTGTGTGGGACCTGGCTCCCCGGCCCAGGAGCGGCCTCCTGACTTCGCCTTGCGGGTCACCTCCTCTCTGCCTCAGTTTCCTCCTTCCCGAGCAGAGAATCTACTTCAGTCTGAGCTCTTGGGGGTAGATCTGCCTCCGCGAGGCGCACGCTCCATCATCCCGGGGATGAGCCCTCGTGCTCGCTCCTCGGTAGGCCTGGGCAGCGTGGCTCGTTCCCATTGACAAGTGGGGACGCCCCCTCCCCCTCCCAGCCCTGCGTTTCAGTGACACAGCTGTCATGGGTCAGGCTGGCTGGACGCGGACCGTGGCTTGCACTGGGGAGCCCAGGCCAGCTCCAGCTAAGGTAGCCTAGAGGCCATGTCTCTGGGCAGGTCAGGGTCAGGTGGGACCCCATTGCTCCTCCAGGTTAGGGGTCCACTCAGGTGATTCCCCTCTGCTTTGCTCTCCTGCCTCGGTGCCCCTACCTGACCTCCTCAGGTCGCCCCCAGGGCTGCCCCAAATGCCCATGCGGACTAATTTCAGGATCAGCAGAGAAGTACCTGAGGAGCACCAGGGTGGCAGCCTGGGCTTTTGGACTCAGTGGCACTCTCCAGCCATCCAAAGCCTGTTCAGTTTCCTTTCCTTGCCTTACCCCTGGGGGCAAGCCAGCCAGCTAGCAGGGAGTGGGCAGGAG
Organism: Sciurus vulgaris; assembly: GCF_902686455.1. Classification (NCBI taxonomy): domain Eukaryota; kingdom Metazoa; phylum Chordata; class Mammalia; order Rodentia; family Sciuridae; genus Sciurus; species Sciurus vulgaris. Next base: position 7,852,177 of record NC_136461.1, read on the forward strand.
CCCGCCAGAGGCGTGGCGGCAGCGTGGGCCAGCTCCATCCCAGGAGGACTCACTCAGGAATCACGCACGAGGATTTATTTCCTCCTTGCCTGGATTCTCACTGAAGTGATGGCCTGTCTCCGCCCGGCTCTGGCAGGAGGAGAGCTCAGCTCAAAGATTTCAGAGAAATAAAAGAAGATTTAGGTTCATCTAACACTGGGCGCCTACGACGGCATGCCAGGCGCCACCAAGAGCCTCACGCGCCCCACCTCACCCAGCCTTCCTAGCAGCCTCTGCATTGGCGACGCCCACTCCCGGTCTCCAGAGAGGGCGACTTCCTCAAGAGCACCTGGTAGTAGTAATACGTTACTCACTGCGCGGACTCACCACGAGGCAGGGAAGAACCACGTGCTAACCACGATGGACTTGTAACCCCATGGGCAGGGCCGGCCACCACCTCCATTCCACGGGGGAGAAGCCTGAGGCCCGGTGGGTAAGAAACTGCCCCAGATTGCAGGGGTCGTAAGTGATGACTGGGACCCAAACCCAGGCCTTCTGGCTCCAGGGACTAGATGGCAGATCTGGAATCGGGTCTAGTTCTTTGAGTGTGAGCCTAGTTCCTATACACTGCAGTGGTTTTTTGTTTGGTTTTGTACCCATTGGGATTGCACCCCATGCTTAACCACTGAGTCACGTCCCCAGCCATTTTAATTTTTTTAATTTTGAGACAGGGTCTTGCTAAGTTGCTTAGGGCTTTGCTAAGTTGCTGAGGCTGCCTTTGAACTTGTGATCCTCCTGCCTCAGCCTCCTGGGTTGCTAGGATTATAGATGTGCACCACCACACCTGGCTCACAGAGCTATTCTTGACCTGAATGCCCTTCATGTCCATGGAGCGAGTGGGGTTTGGAGGGACGAGATCAGATCCCTGAGGACCTTGAGAGTGGTAAGGCAGAGACTTGGCTGGCTGCCCTCATCAGGACACTTCAGTAGCAAGTCACAGAAACCTAACTTCAGCTGCATAAGCAGAAAAGGCACTTACATGACAGGGGAATCCAGGGTGGACCTGGGGATCAAATGACGATGCCACCTGTCTGTCTCTCTCTGGTCTCATCCACCAGCAGTTCATGGCAGGGAAGGCGGAGGCCACATATGTTGGCAGCCTGGGCACTGCCCAGAGTCCCCGCTGAGAAGACCCGTAGGAGCCAGGATACACCCAATACTCTGCCCGCCAGCCCTGTGCCCTGGAACAAGGAAGCTTTGACTCAGAGGGACACTTCCTAATTTGCCTGCCAGGAGGAGTCCCCCATTCCTAACACGTACAAGATACTGTAGGGGCTAGTCGCAGCCCAGGTCCCCAGGTCAACCCCGCAGTGCCCCCTGCCCGCCCACGCGGCAGCTCCACCAGAAGCCCCACCAACTGGGCAAGGCCCTGCCCGCCTGCCGCTCACATTCCACAGGAATGGGATTGGCTTTGCCTGGGTCACATGCCCACACCCAAACCAACCACCACTGCCACAGGAACGAGGGTACACTGTGATTGGCTTATCCCAGCCAGGTGCCTACCTGCCCTCTGGGGAGGCAGGACACTGGATTGACAGCTCCACCAGGGCTGTGGAAATAACTGATTTCCTAGATAAGATCCTAGGAAATCCTCAGTCCTCCCTTTCTTTGTCCAACATCACTCCCACCTGTCTCAGGAGACTCCCCTTGTCCCAGAACTCATCCAGGAGAGGATTCAGGAAGACCCCCAAGGGCTCAGCCGCTGGTTCATCACAGGTAGATACCCCCTCCTTTCCTGCAAAAGAGGGGCTCGGGTCAGGACCACTTACCCAGCACCAATGCCAACATGATTTTCCATTTTGGGAAGAAGAAAAATAGTGGGGCCAGGGGGAGTCTGTGCCAGAGAGCGGGGACTGGGGGTCCCCGGCCATTGCTGGTGGTTGGTGTGGGGTGCTTGCTGGAGGAGAAACACTGCTCGGGACTGTGCCTCCCCTGTTTTGTCTCACAAGGCCCCTTGCCGGCCAGGCAGGTGTTAGAGTCCCATTCCGTTGGGGAAGAAAGGAGGTTCTGAGGGTGAAGTACTGGCTCATGCCAAAGCCCCCACACAGAGTCCAGAGTGCCTGAGTCACAGGGCCCATCCCACAACAGGGCGCCCACCTCGCACCGCCTCTTGCACTCCCAAGAGGAGCCTCACTTGGACCATTTCCATCCCCTGATCCCTGGCCCACCTGCCCTGGCCACCGGCACGTCCTCCCAGGCTCACCTTAGTGCTTCTCGGCTCTCATTCACGTCAGGAGGCCTCTCCCAGTGTCCCGAGCACTTTCGTGGGTTCTTCAAAGGACGAGTATTATCCCGCCCCCAGGCTGCCTCCTGGTCCTGACCATCCTGCAGCGGTCAAGGCCACACGGAGCGGCAGGGCCCATCCACCGCGAGAGGGCGCTCCCGGCGCACCCATATGTACTTCTGGGGGCATTGAGGGGTCGGGATGGGTCAGAAAGATTGGCCCTGGGGATGCATTTACCAAGAGGCTCCCAGACACAGGGATGTCCTGATGGGTTGACCCCATCTGGAGACACAGGAGACGCTGAGATCAGAATCTTCAGTATTAAAATGCAGATCCGAAGAGATGGGAGGTGACTGGGAGAGGAACCTGGGCATCTGGGGTGGGTGCAGAGGGGGGTGAGGCTCACCTTCCCCCCTCTGTCCTGCCTGCTATTCAAGTCCAGCCCACTGGTAGTCAGAAGAACACTGTGTGGCTCAGGGCAGGTCAGCAGCTGTCTTTCTGTTCCTTAAGCACTGATTCACTGATTTATCATGCAACAAAGATTTACTGAGCAGCTACTATGTACTGAACACTGGGCTATGTCTTGGGAATACCATGATAACCCAATAACCCCCCTCAAGTCTTGTGGGGTACAGAGAGATACATACACAAGCAATTATAATGCCTGAGTTAACTTCACCATGGGATAAACATGGGAGACTCTAGGTACAAAAGAGGAGGTACCTAACCTCCCTGGGGGCCAGGAAATCTGGGGCTGAGGGATCTGGGGACTGGTGCTCACACACCAGTAGACTGTGGCTGTTGAGGTAACCCAAAGAGGTCTGAGACCAAAGGGGCTGTGTGAAGGGACAGTGGCCTCCCCGCCTGCCCGTCCTCTGTCCTCCTCTGGTGGAGCCTGGAAGCTAACCCCAGGCCTCTTGCACCAGCCAAGTGTGGGGAGGTTACCCAGGCCGCTGGGGGAGCCTTGCCAGCATATTGACAGCCCGGCTGAGGGCCTCTGGGCAGCTCTGCTAATCACAGTGATGAATGGGTTTAATTTACTTGAACAGAGTAACGTGCATCACTGACGTCACAGCTCGCTCCAAGGCCCCTCCCCGAAGGGCGCTCACCCAAGCTCTGCAGCCTCCTGTTGGTGGCCCGGCCCATCCCCATGCCCGTCTGTCGTGCCACTGGGGGTGAAGGGAGCAGAGCTCTTATCACCGCTGGACGCGTCAGGGAAGGTGGAGGCCCCTGCACGGGCACAGGGAGCCCCTAGCCTCCCACTGCCTCTCCTTCGTCACATGCAGCAGTCACCTCCAGCTGAAGTCATGTAATGTGGTCACCTGCTTTCGGGCCACCGCTGGCTCTGGAGCAGGACAGGGACCTTCCCAGGCGCTTGTTGTTGAACAGGTGCCTCAGCCTCTCAACAGGGTGCCTGTGGTTCAGGGCTTTGCTCCCCTAGATCTTGCATGTCTTCCTTCTCAGCTGTCCTCCCAGGCAATGTCTGCAGGTGACAGGTGGCTGGCTCAGGGTCTTCATTCCGCAACCAGAGAAATGCAGGGTGGCCCAGCAGGGTCAGGGCCTGGCCATCCGAGTCCGCCGGCCTGTCTGCGGGAGGAAGGGTGGCATATCTTGCTTGGCTTCGGTTCCTCCATCTGTAGTGGGGAGAAGACTGAACGAGCCAAACCCTGAGGTCTCTCCGCTCCTGAGACCAGCATCTGTGATTCCTGCCCGAAGGTGCAGCTGAGCACAGAGCAGGTGGACTCCTGACCCCTCGTGGGATGCCCCGCACTTGCCGGAGGCGCTGGGACGGAGCCGGATCCTAATGACCAGCTCCCCGGGAGGGACGCGGGAACTGCCGGTCTCGGCAGGCGAGAGGCCAGATTGTAATTGACTCCCGCCGCAGGGAGCCGCGGCCTCATCGGTATGCAGCGCGGGGCAGAGCGCTTAAGAAAAACTTATTAATTTCCCTCCACAAAGACTGAGAGTTCGACAGTAATCACAGTATCAAGTCGTAATAATAATAAAAAAATCCCTCTGTTGAAAATAGCGGTTGGGACTCTGGAGAGTTCAACAGGGAAAGATTGTATTAAGATAAAGGAGATTATAACAGAGCGGACATTAAAGGTTGTCATTGTCTGGTAAATCACATCAGGGAGGCCCCAGGACTGCTGTACTCCAGCGAGGGAGGGAGGACCCTGGACCCTGGCCTGACCTGCAGCCCCACCCCCACCCCGCCACGCACGTGGCCTCTCTCCTGGACGCCAGGGCTGGGGAACAGGCGGCTCTGAAGAAACTCAGGAATCAGATGGCCCTGCCTCTGAAACTGGCCAGAGTCCCCCTTGTGGGGCAGGGAGGGGTCCGGCGTGCAGACTCCGCAGGACGGAGACCCTCTGATGTTGGCTAGAGTCTTCCAGCCCAGCCTGACCGGGTGCCTCAAGGACTTCGCCCAGCAGATGAGGGACTGGGGGTAGCATATGTCCCCTGTGCTATTGGTGTCTTCCTAGTAAGACTGGGAGTTCAGGGCAGAACCCCTGGACACTGCCCTGACCTGCCTCCTCGACAGGCTGATTCAGGGAGAGCGTCCCCACGGGCCATCAGGAGTTCCGATGCAGGTGGGAAAGCGTGAAGAATCCTGGTGGGGAACCACTGGGAGGCACACATGCTCAGATACCAGCCCCCACCTCGGGGCCTCACCCAGCAGCGCGTGGCAGGGTGGGATGCAGGAGGTTAAGAGGACAGACTCCTTGGCTCTGCTGTACATCCTTGGGCAAGTTGCTTAACCTCTCAGTGCACCAGCGTTCTTATCTGAAGAGCTACAAATGCTGAAGGTCCACTCTCACCTCCTATTGCCCCTGCCTAGGTGGACACATCCCGTCAGGCGACTGACCACCTCCTCCCTGTCGCCTACGTGCCTCAGCCCCCTTCTCAGGATCGCCATGCAGTGGCCAAGGCTTGGGCGTGGACTAGAATACCTGGGTCCAAATCCTGGCTTCATTTCTCACCTTTGACTTCCTCACCTGCAAGATGAGAGAGTCACCCTCCCAGGCGAGGCCGCAGGTACCCTGAGTAACTCAGAAAGGCGGCTCCCCTGCCTGTGTCGCTCAAGCCCAGCAGGACAGTGCCCCCAGCCCTGGTCCCTGCAGGTGGCATCTGGTCCTCTGCAGCTGGAAGCCACAGGCCCTGGGGACTCTTCTGAAGTCTATAGGGCTGAGCAGAGAGGACGAGACATGTCAAGCGTAATGGGCTTGTGCAGAGATTAACGCGGGGCCGGGTGAAGTGGCTCAGGCAAGTCGTTTTGCCAGTTAATACGCACATTCAAGGAACGATTTGAGAGTGTGGAAACGTTTAACAGGAATGCTAATTTCAGCAGGAGACATAAATTCTGGGAAGGAGAACTCACAGGGAAGGACAGAGCTGGGCAGGGCTCGGGGGGCCCTGCTCAGAACTTGGCTCCCGGGGAGATGGCCGAGATTCTCAGTGGCCCTCTGTGCCCACCGCCTCCAGCAGCGTGGGCCTGTGCGAAGCCACAGCAAAAACTGGTGGGAAGAAGGAAACATGGACCTGGGTTTGGCCTAGGCTGTGCTGGAAACTCCCGGAAGTGGGGTCTTTGTCCTCATTGAGCAGAATAGGTAGAGGCGTGGGGTGCAGCTCAGAGGGGCTTCGTGGAAGGGGTGTCGCCTGAGCTGGCCTTAAATAATGGGAGGCAGGAGGACCTGCTGGGCTTTGAATTCTTCACCCAGGAAGAGAGATGCCTGTCATCAAATTGGGGGAGTCTGGGGTGGGGCTGGCCAGTGTCCACTGCCTGTTAGGGCGCCAAAAAGCAAGGAGGCCAGGGACCACAGCCTCTTCTTCCTCAGGGGACTGTCCTCCCCTGGGGAGGTGGATTCTCCGCTCCCATGGGCTGCAGAATGGCCTGTGCCCTTAGCCCTGGTGGCGAGGCTGGAGGCTGGAGGCTGGAGGCTGGACCCAGGCACTTACCCCCTCCCCCACTCCCTTCCCAGAGTCTCATCTCTCATCACCAGAAGGCGTGTCACCCAGGATCTTGCAGGGACCCTGGAGCTCTAAGACTCCCACCTTCCCATCCCCAGCACTGGGCAGTGCCTGCGCGTGTGGCTGTTGATACTGTGGCGGTGCCCAGTGCCTCTGTAATCCCTCTGCCTAGGCCACTTGGATCCAGCGCTTGCCCCCTGCCCTGTGCTCACTCTGCTCCCTTAATGGCCGTTTAGGGAGGGACCTATTGAAAGCTTTCCCCTGCCTGAGTAAATCATGTCCTCTGGCCATCCTTGCCTGTGTTTTTATTAACTTCTCATGAGAAGTTGAGGACACACAGGGAGGCCGGTGTCCCCTGTGTCCTGTCTGTCCAGCCCTCACACTGTCCCTTGACCCACTGGGGTCTCACAGGAGGAGGTGGCTGGGGCCTTGCAGATGAGAGCAGGTGAGCTGACCCAGCCAATGCCCTGTCGTGCGCTCTCATCCTCAGATCCTGGGGGTGATGGGGCTTGGGCCCGGGAGGGACAGCACCCACATCAGCGACCGGGGACACCTGTGTGCCGCTCACCTGGTACACCATTGATGCTGTGAGCACTGGATGTGACAGTGAGGAGGGCGAATCAGACTAGGGCTCTGGGGTCCAGTTTGGAACCGGGGAAAGGAAAGATGTTAATAATCCGCGTGGCTGTGTGCGGGAAGAGGTGCAAGCTGTATTGGGTCCTCAATTTCCCTGTAAACCCTCAGCAGCTTTAATAAAACAATTTTTTATTTCATTAAAAAATAAAACTTGTTAATTATTTTTAAAAGGCGAAGGAGACCCCTAGGGTCAGGAAAAAGTCTCGAGTTTCCCCTGACGTCTGGGAAAGCAAGGGTTTCCCCTTCGGGCTGATTTCCAAGGGGCTGGTGAGCCTCTCTTGCCCCAGAGGAGCAGGGAGGTGTGCGGGAGGGGCGGGGCACAGGGGGACAGAGTGGGGCTGCGGCTGGGTGTCCAGGGGACAGGGAGGAGGCTTTGGAAGGGAGCTGTCTTGTCCCTGGGCTGCAGGCAGGGACATGCCACAAAGGGGGACTGTATCAGACCAACATCCAACTACCCCTGTGGCCCAACCCTGAACCCCTAAGTGGTGCTGGCTCCTCCCTTCTGGTCCGAGAGAAGCTCGGGCAACTCTGCTGGGCTCTGTCCCCACTGGAGGGTCCCAGAGCAAGAGGGGACAGGAAGGGCAGGAACAGGGATGGATCCCGTGCCAGGAGGGCATGGCTTCCTCCAGTTACACCCAGGAGGGGCCTCAGAGCGAGCTCTGGCCCTGGGGACCACCTGACAGCAGAGGTTTGCAAAATTCTGTCTGGAGCCTGGGACGGGGGTCTCCCATGTGTAGCTCTGAGAGGGGCCCCTGTGCCTGAGTCCCACCATCCAGGTCCTGGAGCAGCGGCCTGGGAATCCTCTCTCCTTCTGCCACTCAGCCAGGGGGCTCTTCCCACACCTCCCCCGCAGGCTCCAGTCCTGCTTCTCACCTGTGCAGGGAGAAAGCAGTCTCACCATCGGCCAGCCTGACCCCACGCCCTTCCCCTGGGGCCCTATTTGTAGTGACCCTGGCCGTGCGTAGGGCTCTGTGCCAAGGGCTTTGTTCATATTATCTCATTTAATCCTCGCAACGCCCTATCTCTATGGGGCTGTCCCGGGCATTCTCTCCCGCTGTGCCCACCCTCCCTTCTAAGCACTGGGCGCAGCAGGGCCTGCCTCTGCCAGATCCTTGGCCTTCCCTCTCAGATGGTGCGTCCCCAACTAACCGTTTTGACCTACGATTTTTCAACGCGACCCATTGTCGTGCCCACACAATTCTCTATGCCGCTTTCGGACGCTATTCAATGCGCTACACGAGGTGTGAGCATTTCCTTATGAACAGGCTCCGTGTCAGTGCAGGCTCAGGCACATCCAAGGTGGCTCAGGATAGCTACAATGGCTCGGCTGGCATACCGAGCGCATGTCTGACTCAGTATTCTCACTGTACCATGGGCTGATCCGAGTGTGACCCGATCACAAGTTGGGGAACATTTCCAAGTTCCTCTTATTTGCTGTGGCATCTCCAGTGTTCAGGACAAGACCAGGCGCATAGTAGGTGTTTATTAAATATTTGTTGGGAAGATGGGCTCTGGGGCCCTCCTGGGCACAGAGAGCTCTGCCCAAGCTGGGGGGACCCTGCTAAGTGCTAGGGAGAGGCAGAGGAATGTCCCCTACTGCCCTGGCCTTGTCTGCCTGGCCCCTGCAGAGGCCACAGTGGGGAGGGCGGAGTCTGGGCCCCCAACTGGGGAAGGGGACTCTGCCTAAACTCCTCGTGCTCCCCCTCTGGGGCGTTGTATGAGGGAGGGGCAGTGGGGAGACACGGAGGCACAGGGCAGCTTGGGGGCAGAAAGGCCCAGTCGGTGCCCTCCCCACACCTGGCTGAGCCCCGTCCTGGCGGGTAGAGGTCCTCGGGCAGCCAGCAGAGCTGCCAGTTGAACAGCTGAGCTGTTCTCTCTCACGAGAAAAGAACCCCTGTCACCGTTATTTTTAGAGGAAACGTAGCGCTCTGCCACCTCCTGGGACACCTTCTGTTCCCAGCAGACAGAAGCTCGCTGCAGCTGACAAGTGAAGATGGTGTGGACAGCCCTGTCACCCTGCCTGGGCTCTCAGCAGGCCCTCAGCGGCCCAGCTCGGTGGTCATGCTGGCTCCTCCCCCACAGCTTACCTGGATCCCTCCCCAGCCTCTCCCCAGCCCCTGCCTCTCACTGGGCCCTGCAGCCACCAGCCCTGTCCCTCCTCTGAACCCTCTGTATAGGCCCATGACAGGGGCTTTGGAAATCCTCCGGGTGTTGTTCAGCCCTCACCTGCACATGACGGCAGACCCAGGCCCAGCCCCAGGATCCAGCCAGTTCCCCCCAACACACACTCTCAGGCACAGCCCCAAGGACTCTGGGTGGGGGCTGGGGTTGGCCTGGGGCTGCCGCTTCACCCTGAGCTGGCAGAGGCTGTCATTAGCAGGTTCCTGACTGGGCCGCACCTCCGGCCATCAGGACAGTTTCTGCAGCGCGCCAGAGAGACATCTTGCTGCTGCAGTCAGGGGACACAGCATGGGGACCTGCGAAAAGCCACGCCCTCCACCCCTCCAGCTCCCCAGCCCCTCTCCGCTGCCAACTCTTCTGCGCTGGGAGGTGCGGTGCAGGGCGCCCCAACCGTCAGGGGAGATCTCGTCTCCGCACCCCTCACCCACGCTGCAGTGTCCCCCAAACCCTGAGAGATCTCCCAGCTTGCAGGAGGGAGCGGGCAGAAACCGTTTCTGAGCAACTTCTCTGCGAGGCACGGGGTGAGCACAAGCCTCAGGGCCACACGCGGCAGGAGCCACCATTGTCGCTGTGGTCAGCAAAGGCGTGCAGGTCGTCTCAGGTCACAGAGCTGAACCCCAGCGGAGCCGTGGTCACAGCCGTGGGCCTGGATGGTGGCTGCCCGGGCTCCCTCAAGTGGCAGCGTCCTTCATCTGATCGGGGGACCCTGAGTGGGCGTTGGTAGGTGGCAGAGCCTGGGCGAGGGGAGCGGGCAGAGGAGCTGGGTCTGAAGCAGCCATGGGGTTGGAGAGCGTGGCCTCCTGTGCATGCAGGGGAGATTCAGCTGCACACGGCGACTGTTGATTCAAGAAGAGAAGCATGAACAGAGCAAGAGCGAGAGGGAAGCGCAGGGTCCTGCCAGAAAATCTTCCTGCCCGGCCTTTCTCCGGCAAAGCACAGCCAGGGTGGCCCCAGCCAGCTTTGAAGAGCATGCCTGGGGGGCTTCGGGGCCAGGGTAGAGGTGGCCGGGTCCTGGGGTCCTGCCTCTGACCTCTCGCCAAGATGCACTGCCATCTCCACTCGGGCCCCTAGGGGGCGCGCTGCCCTCCCTCCAGACCCGGAGCAAGCCTCCAGGGGCCCCACGCACGCAGGTGGAAACTTTGGTTTTTATTTAGACTGATTTATTATTGAAGCTACTTGAATCGGCTTCAAAGTAAGCTAAATGAGGAGAGTTCTTTACCCCGGTCTCATAAATCAAGGGGCACACGGAGAAAGGGGAAACAAAGAAACCACAGCCGCCGGGAAACAGATGGGCTGGCGAGGCCCAGGGGGCCGAGAGCTGGGTTTCTGGGCCGACAGCTGTCCTGGGACCCAGCCTCCTTTTCCTTCCTCTGCTGAAGAGCGTGGCCAGCGGCCATTCCTCCTCCTCCTCCCACGTGGTGGGCGAGAGGTTGGGGGCGCCTCTGCATGGTGGGGGGTGTCTGGTTGTGAGGCTGTCTCCATTGGGCTTGGGGTGTCCTGTGTGTACCTGTGTGTGTGCCCATGTGTATGTGTGCCTGCATATGTGTGTACCCGTGTGTGTGCCTGCATGTGTGTGTGCCCTCATGTGTGTGCCTGCATGTGTGTGTGCCCTCATGTGTGTGCCCACATGTGTGTGCCCACGTGTGTGTGAGTGTGTGTATGTGTGTGTGTGTGCAGGCCCGCGCCTGAGCATCCTGCAGGGCTTGGCCTGGAATAGCAAGTCCACTCTGGATACAGGGAGCCGCTGGCTGCCTGCGCTGTCCCCTGGCTACAGGCTGTGCCGCGGGTGCTGGGCTGGCCACAGCCTGGGGCCACGTGGGGGCTCCCCACCTCACCCGCACACCCTGCTCTCCAGCTCCGCAGGCCACTTGGCCCCACTGCCCAGGGCCAGCAGGGGGAGCACACTGGAGACTGAGGTCAACAGTCAGCCAAAAGACTGGACGTCTTGGGAGCAAAGCCCAGGCCTCGAGAGAGGCAGACAGAGAGGGCCGAGGAGAAGGGGCAGGAAGTGCCAGAGCAGGGAGACTAACGGGACAGAGGGGCAGAAAGCCTGCTGGGCAGCGCCCAGGAAGTAAGAGGGAGGCGGGAGGCCCCGGGCGCCAAGCAGGGAGGCAGAGAGGGTGGCGGAGGCTGCAGCCGGGGCTCCACACGACACTCAGGCGGGTGCTGATCTGTGATTTCAACCAGGTCCTCGGGCTCGGCTGCGGGAGAGCAGGCCCGCTAAACGTCCCTCGCCGACTGTCGTTTTCATTTTGCTTTTGTCTTCAGAATAAAGAGAACCAGAAGCTCCTGAGGTGGATTTTCTCCAGACTCCCATCTGCCCTCTTTCTCCATTGTTCTTTGCTCTGCTCATCTTTGTCCCCGGGCCGTCCTGACCTGACCCTGGTGTGCAGGGGCCTCCGTGGCTCTGTCATCTGGAGGGTCTGGGTCTCTCGGCCCCTCCCCCGTGCTCCTGAAGAGCCCCCTCCCCCTCGGCCATGCCTGGCTGCTCCTGATCCTGCTACTCTAGCTGTCTGCTCTGCTCAGCCTGCAGATTGACAGGACCCGTAAATCACCAGGGCGGGGTGGGTGGGGAGGGAAAGGGGCCAAGTGCTGACACAGCCCCGCCTCTGAGTCAGGGCTCCTGGGCTCTGGTGAGCCGTGGGGGTCTGGAGCCTGTGACTTTTCTCCCTCCCTGGTTCAGTGAGGCATCTTGACTATAAGGCCAGCGTCATAAGCGCTTGTGCCAGTGTCCAGCTCCACAGGAGGGACGGACAAAAGAGCTGACTAGAAAGCAAGTAGGATTTAGGTTAGACTGAAGGAACGACTTACTTTGTTGAGGATTGCATTGACTAGGGAAAACAAGGGAAATGGTGAAATCCCTCGGCAAGGAGTTTATAAAGTCAGGATGGAGTCTGTCTAGTGTTGAGAGGTTGTACTGCCTGCAGACACAGGGGGACCAGCCGTGCCCTCAGCACAGAAGGCTTGGCTTTGTGTGAGGGGACAGGAGAGCAAAGAAATCAGGAGCAGCGTCTGGGAACATGCAGCCTTCCCCCGTCCTGCTGTGTGAACTTGACCCAGTCACTCAACCTGGCTGATCTCTACCTATAAGACGGGGTCCATCCTACTTCCCAGAGTTGCTTGGGGTTTAAAGGGCTCTGCACTGAGCTTGTCACGGAGGATTCTCCATAAAGCCCCCCTGGAAGACACTCGACCTGACCACGCCTCAGTATCCTCGTTGTAAGTGGAATTCCCAGCCCCCACCTGCCCATTCAGCACACAGATAATGAGGCCCATTCCTGTCCTTGAGGAACTGGCATTTTGATTGAGGGATTTGGGGACAAACAAGAAACCTAGGTGCTACAAGAAAATGTGGAGTGAGGGTAGGAAAGGATGGTGGGGTGGGAGAGGCATGGTTACAGTCTGCCCTGATAGGGCAGCATGTGAACAGAGAGGCACAGATGCAGGGAAGGAGTGAGGCAGGGGGAAGAGCAAGTGCAGAGGCCCTGAGGCAGGAGCATGCTTGGTGAGTTTAAGCAACAGCAGGGAGGTATGTGTCTAGACTGGAGCCAGGCTGGGGAGGCTGATGGGAGAGACCATTGATGGGGAAATGGGTAGCTGGTGGGAAGGGCCTCATCTACAGCCCTGAGGAAGTGTGGTGGAGCTCCCAGCGACTTCTGGGGGCAGCGTTCAACTGAGTGGGAGGCTCTTTGGTTCCAACACTCCGAATGGCTTGGGCTTCCTGCTGCGTCTACCTGTTCAAGTCCTGGAGAGCAGCCAGCCCGAGGATCTATTCTCTGCCTTGCTGTCTGTTTCTGAGCCATGTCATGCGACTGTGAGTTTTTTAATTAAAAAAAAAAAAATTCTTTATTGCCATAAATGGAGAGGCATCCAACGCACGCGACCTCAGCTCAGCCTGGCACCTTTATCTTGTTTTGTAGATGTGACAGTGGAGCTCTGGAAGGCTCCATGCTTGCTGGAGGCACTCAGGGCCTGTGGAGTGCAGGAAAGGGGTCTGGTTGACCACTGCTTTATGAGCAGCTTTGTAAATGTGCATCTTCTAAAATCAGAAAGAGAGAGACCCTCTAACCCCAGAGTGACACGACCACAGGGTCTTCCCCCACACGGCCCTCGCTGGAGGCATGATGAAGCTAAACACATGGCAGGCGCCCCACCACCTCCCAGGCCGCAGCCACGGCAGACATCGCTAATCAATCACAGGGCTTCTTCATGCTGAGTTCAGACGCAGCCTCAGAGTTCTGGAAAGCCCGCACGGGTTTGGTTTTATAAAAGGAAACATTTGCCATCTCTGTAGCAGGAGCATGTTGTCCTGGGGGTCCCCTCCTGGGGGGTGGGGAGCAGCAATGGCCTGATGCCTGGTCTTGAAACCCTGTCCTTGAAGCTTCGGTGGCTTTCTCTGCCTGATTCAGACACTGACTGTGTCTCAACAAAATCAGGCAGCCTTAGAGGGTGTCGCCCTGCGGTTTGGCCTTCTAGTGACTGGGTCTCCTGCACTCCCCACGGGTGCTCAGAGTAGCAGAAGGATTTGGATCCACGGTAGCATTGGTCCCAGCTGCCAGACACAAATGGGGCTTGTGACTGCAAAACAGGGCACCCAGTGTCCCGGTGGTGGATCCTGAGAGCAAGCCCTTTCCCTGGCTCAGGTGTGCAGGTCTGGCATGCGACCAAGAGGGCTGCCGAACTGAGCTCAGGAATCCGAGGGCCCTGAGAGGGTGGGGGACTGGACAGTGAAGGATCAGGACAGGGGAGAGAGGACACTGAGGGACAGGAGGGGAGGCAGAGGGAGAGGCCATGAACCAGCGTGCGGCAGGATCCCAGCCCCTAACCTCTTTTCCTATTGGATTCATTGCTCCCTGGGGTCCTGGGGTCCTGGGGTCAGGAGGCACAGATGGGAAGTAGATCTACCTTTACAGCTGCCAGGACTCCATCAAGCTGCAGGAAGCGGAGTGGTTGGTGGAGGCAGAGAGACCCATGTTCCGTCTGTCTTCCACTCAGCCTCAGAAGGAGCTCCTAATCTCTGTGAGGACGCAGGTAATGCCCCAGCCTTTCCCTTCCTGTCGCATTCTGCAGCGAAGCTGTTGACCAGTTCTAAACCTGGCGTTTTGACCTTCGTCCGTGGGACCCCAGTGTGTCTCCCCGAGTGGGTGGGGCCTGTGTGCATTAGGACCCCCAGGCTGGGCTCTGCAGGAAGCCGGAGCGGGAGGCAGTGTGCATTCCCAAGGGATCCCCAGTCTGGTCCTCACTAATCCACGCCCGTGCCATCCAGAGGCAATCAGACCAGATTGGCACTTGGTTTAATTTCATTCTGTGCGGTCCATGCCTGCCAGACTTCCTCAGACGCCACTGTGGGAGGGGGCTTGGGAGTGGTCCCACCCCTTCCTGGAAGAACTGGCCTTCCCTGGGGCCCATGGAGACACCCACCAGGGGCAACAGCAATCTGGGCAGCTTCCTGCTCCTGGCCTTGATCTGGAATTGTGATCAGCTTCCTGTGCAAGGGGATGCTTCTAACTCTGCTTCTGCCACCAACAGCCAAGGGTGACCTTGGGGAAGTCCACAGCCAGGCCTGGGTCGCAGGACGCAGGTCAGAGAAACAGGGCTAACTCCAGGGGCTGTCCCTTCTGCCACCCAGTGCTCACGGGGCCCTGCTGTGTGCCAGGCATGGTCCTGAATACCAGGCACTTAACATTAATAGACTTTCCATCATAAAAACCAGGAGAGTGCCACGGGACCACGGTTCCTCAGAGAGACCTTTGGGGCCAAATGCACTTGATGTGGAATTTGATTTTAGATTTTAGAAACATAGTGTGCTCTGTATTTATGAACTACTCCAACACATTCATATTTCTGTAGAGAAATACATATGAATAATCCTGGGGAGTGGGATAAATAAAGACTCTAAGTAGCTCTAAGGTCAGTTCGTTTGGGATTTGCTGCCAAATGAGTTTTGAAAAGCTTTTTGGTCCTCGGAGCCTTGGGGGTGTTGAGAAGGTGGAGAAGGAATGAGGGGCTGTCCACCCTGAGCTCCGGGAGGCGCTGGGCCAAGCACTTTGTTGGGTTGATGCATTGAAGTCTCCTAACAGCGCTCTGAGGTCGGTTCTATTTTTGTTATTCCGACTTCACGGAAGAGGAAATCAAGCACAGAAAGGCTAAATAACTTGCCTAAGGACACACAGCTAGCAAGTGGCAGCACTTGGGTTCCAATCGTTCAAGGCACAAGGCTGCCATGCTCTCACGCAGGGGTGAGCCACTCAGGGAGGCTGAGGGTTGGAAAGCGGAGCCTTAGGACACGCCGAGTAAGAGGCAGAACAAGGGTGTCCAGGTGCCCCAAGCCCAGAGGGGGCATCAAACCCAGCTTAGGGGCTGGGGAAGATGACCCAGAGGCAGCGGCATCTGCAGGGCTGAGGGGAGCAGGCACTAGCCAGGCAGCAGTGGGGAAGGGAACAGTGTTTCAAGAGAGGGAACAGCATCAACAGCCAGTGTGGAGCCTGGAGGATGGCAGACAGCAGGCAGGGCCTCCTGCCTGGACGGGGCACAGAGGGGGCGGGGCCAGACGATCATGGAGGCTGGCCTCCTGGCTTCTGGGGGCCTCTTTCCTTCTGCTCATCTCCCCCTGTGGGATCCCATGACAGGACGAGGTAACTCTTCTGCCCTCTAGACCAGGAAGCACAGGACCATTTCCTGGGTGGGCAGCGTCTGTGTCGGCCACCCTGCCTGGGCTGAACCTCCCAGGACTGGCGGGCAGTGGAGGCACATGGAGCAGCTTACTGATCCTGGCTGGGAGTGCTTGATAAAGGTCAGCTGGTGAAGCTGGGGGGACAGGATCCTTGGTGGAGCGTTGGGACCCCCTCACTGTCCCCTCGCCCAGGCCGGCTGGCTGTTTGGCTCCCGCCCTCACCAGGCGCGCAAACCCCTGGGCGCCAAGAAGAAATCTCTCAGGCTGCTCAGAGACGAGGCCTCCACTGACAGATGAAATCTTTATTATGATGATTTTTATTAGGGGCGTGTTTGCACGCCTGCGCGTGTGATGCGGGCACATCTGGGACCCAGGCACTGCTGAAATCCCCACAAATGTGGCTCATGAATATTCCACGCGGTGTCTGCCACACTTTGCTGTCATCGATTATTTATACGTGGAATAACGGAAGCTTCATACATAATGGAAGCACTGTGTCCCAGCTGTGGCCCAGGTGAGGATGTGGGCTCTGGAAGGATGGGGGTCTGCCGAGTTGGCGGCGGCATTCGCAGCCTGCCCTTGCACACCAGGACCCCGATCCCACATGAGAGGGAGGCCTGCATGTCCGGGGCAGGTGTGGGCATGTGTGCACGCTCGCCTGTCCACTAGGGAGGGTCAGCCCGCACTGCCTGGTGTGCCCAGGGTGGTCCGCACTGGAAACGACAGAGGGGCTGCAGTGGATGGCGGAAAGAGGTCCCGCTCGACTCACAAGCTGGGAACACACTGAAGGTGTTCTAGTTAAATTCTGTTCAACCTCAACTGTGGGGCCACTGACTTAGACTATTCTGGGGTCTGATTCAGGAGGGGAAATATTTCAGGTCCTTTCTCCTTAGACCCCACTTTCTATACACAGCAGGTCTTCAGGGGACAGAGACAGCCTCCGATCAACCTGGTCCCCCAATTCCCGGGCTACGAGATTGCTTTCCAGTCGGGGAGGGAAGGCGAGGCAGGGAAGCCAGTGTGCACAGGCAGAGTGGAGACGGGCTTGGAGATTTGCCTCCAGCTCCCGGCCACGCAGCAAGCCCTGGACAGCAACCTCAGCCAGCGATTTCTATTTCCTGGTGCCTCACCTCCATGACCCATTATCTCCAACCCTTACAAATACCTTTGAGGCAAGGGAAATGGACATGTCCCTTTGCAGGACACTTAAATAATTGGCTCAAAGTTGCTGAGCGGCTCCTTGGAAAAGCCAGGATCTGTCCTGTCTCTCTCTTTTCAGTGAAGGAAGCTGCTCTGGCTGGCTAGCCTGGGGCCAGGTGTGGGCATCTACATAAAGGGGGCACATTTTCTCCTGGGATGTTGAACAGGGGAAGTTCGTGGACTGTATGGATTGGAACGTTGAATTATCCACACAAAGTAGAAATTAAGTAAAATTCAAGTAAGGAGAGGTGGTGGATGTTATTGCTCCTGGTTGAACAGAATCACTTAGAGGAGGAGCTTTGGGGAAAAAAATTTTAAATTAACCACCTTCATTTCCAGATAATTATAGATTTACCTGCACTTGGAAGACATGAAACAGAGAGACCTCAGGGACCCTGCACCCAGTTTTCCCCAACGTTAATATCGTGCAAAACCATTGCACAATATCCCACCAGGAAATAGACGATACAATCTGGGTTCAGTTTCCATGTGCTAATCGTGTGTGCTTTACTATCACAGGTGCAGGTTTGCACCAGACACCAGTCAAGACACACAGCAGTCACGTGGGTACAAGGACCCCTCGTGGCGTCTGCCTGTGACCTCAGCCGCCTTTCCCTCAGCCTGCTCACACCCCAAGCCCACCCCTGACCCCGACAACCACTGGTCGGTTCTCCGTCTCCCCAGTTGTTATTTTGAGGGTGTTATGTAAGTACAACCACACAGCACGTATCCTTTTGGGACTGCATTTTTTATGCACTTGGAGTAAGTCCCTTAAAATGCACCCTGATTGCCAGGTGTCAATCAGTACTTGATTTCATTTCATTCCATGTTATGGATGTAATTCCACAGTGTGGGTGGAGCAGTCTGTCCATCCATCCATGCACTGCTGGAAGGTATCTGGGTGGGTTCTTTTTTGGGCTCTTGCAAATAAAGCTGCTATTTTTTAAAAAATATTTTTAGCTGTAGATGGACACAATATCTTTATTTTACTTATTTTTTATGTGCTGGGAATCAAACCCAGAGCCTCACACATGCGAGGCAAGTGCTCCACCACTGAGCCCCAGCCCCAGCCTGTGAAGGAGCTGTTGAGGTGATTTTTAAATAATCAGCCATCTTTTGCTGGTTCTGTTGATCGAGGCTGGTGCCAGGGTGAGGTCAGGGAACCTTGCGTTGCCACTGACCAGGCTGCGGCCTGGCGCAGAGATGAGGAGAACAGAGTGGTTTTGATCCTCGCTATGCCCAGGAAGCGTAAAACGAAAATGTTTATTGTGAAAAATGAAGACATGTACCTTTTATGTGCAGTTCCAGTATCCTCTGGAATTACTGCTGTCTTCTCTTGTCTACAATCAGAAAAGGCAGCTTGGGTCTGGGGAGGAGGTTCTGGCTGGCTTGGGGGCTCCTTCTTATTGGACCTTCTGTATTGTGGCCACGTCATCACAGGCCTCAGTTTCTTTCTTTGCAAACTGGGAGCCACAGTTCACGCCGGTAGCTCTCTTGTGGCAGGAAGGTCTTTGGATTCCTTCCTACAAAGACCTGGGCTCGATGTCAGGAGGGAGGAGCTCCTGCCTCTCAGCTGCCTGTGATTCTGGGAGGGTGGGAACATCTCTGGACCCAGGTGGCACGTGCCCCTCTGCTCAGATGTGAGGTTGTCACTTGCCGCTCAGGCCACCAGCCCTGTCCATAGATCTGAGAGCAAAGACAACTTTGGGGTGACCTAGTGAGGACAGACTGCACACCACCCCCTCCATTCAGGCCAGTCCTCCTCCCCACCCCACCCGATGGCCTGTGGCCCTACTTCTCTTGCTCCCCTTGGAGCTTCTTGGGGAAGGGAAGTCGGACCCTCTCTCTGCTCCCAGACCAAGGCTGGAATTATTTAATGCCAAATCAGTAAAAGCATCAGCAGCCTGCAGCTGAACTGTTAGGAGGAAGGATTCATAGGCCTGTGCCAGGCACCGAGCATCCCCCAATCCCCAGGCCCACCTCACGTGAGAGGAGATAAATTACTGCCATCGCTTTTTAAGGTACATGTAATCAGGTGGCAACATGGCGCCTCGACCCATCTCAGACTCATTTACCATGAATTATTCATTGAACTGAAAAAAGTCTTCTGCTGGGGATGGGGGGACAGCCTCTCTTCTCCCCGGACTTGGGGAGGGCCTCCTGGGCTGGGAGATCCAGGCTCCCCGGGTTGCCTCTCAGGGACCCAGTGTACGGGCAAGGCCTGGGGAGGGCGTTTGAGCCGCTGGAACCACTTGCCTAATCTGCATCTGGAGGTCTGCTGGCGTCCTGCCTGTTCAGGTTCTTGTTCACACCAGGGAGCCCTCGGCCTCCCTTCCTTTGTTTCCTTCCATGACATTTATCGAATATCTACATAGGCCATATCCACCAGGATAGTGCGGGTATGTCGCAGTAAGAAAGGGCCCCTGATTTCCTTCTTTGGATTCTTTTTTCTTTCCTTTTGTGCCGGGGATGGAACCAAGGGCTTTGCACATATTAAGTGTCTCTTTTATTACTGAGCTGCACCCCGAGTCAGCCCCCACCGCAATTTCAGTGGTGTAACAGCACAAGGTATATCCTCACTGGCGGTCTATGCTGCTGTCACATGCATCTCTTCTTAAAGTGCTCAGAAATGACATTTGTCATCTCTGCTTCCATTTCATGGCCAAAGCAAGCTGCATGGCCCTGCCTGACCTCAGGTACTAGGTACGAGCTGACCGTGTACCCTGAAGTAAGGGATAAGACCTATCTGCAAAGGTCGCTCCCTTTGCATCAGGTGCTGCATCAGACACTGGAAGATGACCATGGATGGGACCTGGTCTTTTCTCCCGATAAGCCCATGGTAAGTGCAAGGAGCAGGTAGAAAAGGCAGATACAGACATTGTGGGCGGAGGGCCTGGCTCGGGGAAGGAGTCTCTGGGAAACACAGCAGGGTGACTGGGACCTGGTCTCAAGGGGTCTGACAACTTGGGTCCCTGGTGTTCGTTTCTAAGTCTCAGTGTCTTCCATGCCGGATGACGGGGACGGGCAGAGCACCCCGCCACCGGGTGCTGCAGGAAAGGCGTGAGGTCACCTCCATGGGAAGGTCAGCACCCGGAGGTTGTGCTATGAATTCATTTGCACATTTTTTTCAGATTAGCCCCTGAGATGCTTCTCACAGGTACAGGCGGTTCCTGAGAACAGTGCCCACCTTCTCGTGTTGGAACCAGAGTGTGACCTCGTGGGCTTGGCTTGCTGGGAGCAATTCCCCCAGAAAACTCAAGTGTGGGTTGGTGTTGGGGCTCCCTCCTGGAGGTCGGGGAGGAAGACGAAGCAAGAGGGGCACCCTGCGTCCCCTCCCCGGCTCCCCCTGCCCCGCCCAGGTGGCGTTCACTCAGCTATCCTGTGTAGGCCTCGTGCTGGGGCTGAGGACACAGCAGATGAGCCAGAGGGTCCAGCTCCCCCTTCTCCTGGAGCCTGCGTTCCAGGCAGGGAGCTGGTCATTTCTGTGGTGGACACCGTTGGTTGACCAGATGCTCCCAGGTTCCTTTGCCCATTCCTGGGTGCTGTCCTCAGCTTCTGGGTACTTTGCTTCCAAGGGTCACCTATACCTGCGACTCTTCAGAGGACTGCCCCAGGCTCTCTGCACCGGTTTGCCCACCTTGCAGGACACCGGAAATGCCGGATTTCTCGTACCCGCAGAGGCAGCTGGGAGCGGTGACCTGTGAGTGTTGGTGCCTGCGAGCCCTGTGCCCTGCCTGAGCCCCTGAGATGTGGCTTCCCCCCCAGAGCTCTCCCACAGGGACACAGGCCCAGGCTTTGCTTGAACGTGCGTCCTTGCTGAGCCGTCTCCCTGTCCGGGTCCTACTGTCCTGTCCCCACATCAGCTCCTCCCAGGGCACTTCCTAAAACCAGCAGCGTGGGAATCGCCATCTCAGGTTAGCTTCTCCAGGGAGCCTGTCCTAAGACACCACCCTGAAGCCTCTCTCCTTCTTTCTTCAGCACCAAGCCTCAGTGTTGGCCTGGAGTCCCGTCCCTTTTCCCTGTGACTTAGCACAAGTACGGATTAGTCTGATGCTCATGCTCACCTCACCCTGGATTTGGCTAGCCAGGAGCTGGTAACTCAGATGTGGCCACAGGATGGGCTATCTGCTGGGGGCTTCTGGCAATGGTTTTCTTAAAACACTACACAGGAAGTGCACCTATTTCCCCTGCTGGACGCTCAGCTGCATGTGATGGCTGGAGCCGTGGCAGCCGTACTGAGGAAACACATTGGCGTGCTGAGGATGGCCTGGTTAGCTCAACAACAGAAGGCATTTGGGTCCTGGGTGACACTGACAAGTTTCAGAATTTACCAGCCTGGGGCCAGAATGTGTAGTCCTGTCAAACGACAAGTCCCCTACTTGGCAGAACCATCCTGAGTCAGGTCTGCTATTATCGGCAACTGAAACATCCCTAGGAGATCACTTCAGATGGTGATACGTTGCGGAGCAAGGTGAATCCTTCCAGGGCTCTCTTCTGTCAGGCGGGTTCCACAGGGTTTCTGCCAAGGACAGGGTTTGGGATAAACCACACATCGTCACAGAGCCTGGGTTAAGGGGTAGGCTTTGTTGGGAAAGAGAAAGCTAGAAAGGCAGAAGCACAAGCATAGGGAGGCTTGGGGCCAGCGGCTAGCAGGGCGGACTTCAGGTGTACTGGAACGCAGCCTCCGTGTTCTCCCATGTCCGACCTGTCTTCCAGAACATTGTTTTCCTCCCTATGGAAGCTATATATCTCGGTTTCTTCTTTGCTATGGCCATCAGGAAGCTCGGGCTGGATTAGTACCTTCGAGTCTGGACGTTTGTACCTCCTAGAGCGCATCTCTTTGGCGGGCGGGATCTTGTTTTCCCTTGGCTCCACTTCTTCATCTGCCTCTTTTATTCTGCCGGGCTCTGTATGTGTCTACAGTTCTGTTAGCTCTCCTCTGGAGTGAAGCAGGGTATGCCTTGGCTGGTCCATCCGAACCCTGAAGCTGCCCCTGGAGCCACCCGGAGCATGGTACCATCTGAGTGGCTCTCGAGGGCCTCCCCAGACATCTGGCAGACTGGGGACAGCTGAAAGGGGCTCTTGCTGGCAGCTTCGCGGAAGTCTTTAAAAACCACCCTGTCAGCTGCCACCCAACAGTCCTTCTATAGGTTAAGGGGAGAAAGATGGTTCTATCCAGTTCTCCCAAGTGCCAGGCCTGGCCAAGGGGGTGGAAAATCCTTTGAAAATCCCAATAAATAAATAAAAATAACTTTGAGGGCATGTCACCATGGAGACCAAAGGCTTGGCTGGTTGTCATGGCGACCCTTGGGTAGGCTTTCTGCCTGAAATGATCAGCAACTCTGAGAAAGAACCGCCAAGAGATGGAGAGACAGGACCAGAGGCCACAGATTTCTCCAGGCAGGTCAAGAACAAGAGCAGGGTGGCGTGTGGGGCGGGGGGTGGGCAAGGGAGAGTGCACTGTTTTCTGGAACTTTCTTTCCTGGCCAGCTGCCACTTCTTTTTTCCCCCGCATTATTCCAAGAGGCTCTTGAGCTCTCACCTCCTGTGCCCCGTACCCCCAGGGCTGGGAGGGGTCCTGCAAGGGCCTCCTCTTTGGCAAAGCTGTCAGGGAGTCTCCATGACAACACCAGCCCCCATTCGTGGGAACTAAGCCCTTGGCTGGGACCTTGGGGAGTTGCCTGGGTAACCAGGCTTCCTTGCCCCACTTCCCCACCAACCAAACCTCTGCGGCCCTTCCCCCTCCTGGTGATGGGCAGGTGAGTGGACTGGTCACCATGGAGACCTGGCTCCCCTCCCTCTACCCCCTTTCCAGAGCACCTGCCTCAAGATGGCTGTCTGAGAGGACCTGGGGAAGAGGGGTCTGCTGAGTGAGGAGCCCATCTCCCCGGCTGAGAAAGAACATCTTGGTTCTTTAAGAAGTGTTGCCTGTGCACCCCAGCTGGGGGCCCTGATCTGTTCGGCAGTCAGAACACTCAGGTGGTTGACGAGCGTTTATGTCCCAAATTCAGAGACAGTTACATGATGAGGAGTTATTTTCTCTTGCTAATGGAAATACATAAAAACGAAATGGCCAATTAGCAAGGCCATTCATTCTTCAGGTCTCTGTTGGCAGGGGCCCATTCTCTGGGCTGGGGCTGGCTCCCTTCTCCCACCTGCCCCTGCCCTGCCTCCCTTGCCTGGGTTCCTGGTGGGCTGGTCACCTCGCAGGCCACCTCCCTTCCCACGGGCATCTCCATCTTCCCTCCCGCCGACTAGCTACCCTGTTGCCCCCTTCCCTCCTCCTCCTCCTCTCACTCCAGTAAAATACCTCACCTTCCGGCTTTTGCCCCCACCCAGGTTTCCTCAGAGTGCTGCCCTCGTCTCCACATCTGTTGGAACCCCAAGAAGGTGGCCCTGACAGGCCAGCTAGGCCAGCTGAGAGCTGGCTCTGTCCCCTTCGACCAAGCTCCGCAGACCCTTGTTGTTGAGGAACGCTGCAGAAATCCACTTATCTCCGAGTGTCAGAAGTGTGGAGTTTGGGCCCAGTACTGGTGGCTTTGGGGTCTGCCTTGAGCCTGGAGCTCACACACATCCTGACAGCACCTGGGCTGCAGGAGGGCCTGGTGGATTAGCGCAGCAACCAGGCCTCTCCTGTAGCCGGAAAATGCTTGCAGAAAAACGAGTGGCCATAGTCCATATATGTGGCCTGCTGAATTACAGAGGAGAGAAAAGGAAGTCAGGGAAGGATCTGAAAGGGACACCCAGCTGTCCTGACAGCTTGGTGACGGGGAGCAGGGTTCAACATAGCTTCCCTGTTTCCTGCTACACAGGAAGTCAGGTCCCAGGGAGGTGGCCAGCAGACCCCAGCTGCAGAAGACAAAGTGAAACAAGCCAGCGTTTGCACCTGGTGGGAGAACGGGGCGCACGGGGCGAGCCACTGGCCGGAGGGAACGGCCAAGAATCAAGGATCGGGAACCCCAAGGACACAGACTGGAGTCAGAGGACTCGTCACCCTGGAAGCTCTCAGGAAGAGTGCACAGGTCACGGGGCACCGCGGCCTCCTGGTTCACACCCTCAGGGGTGCCATCTGCAAAGTGGGACTGTGGCCCCATTTCAAGGCTGAGAAGGGGTGATGGGTCCCCTGGGAGCTTGTCAGCTGGGGCGTTGAGCCTGGAATCCAGGTCACTCGCTCTGCTGGGCTGTGGATTTCTGCCCGGACACTTTCTGGCTGAATGACTTGCACCAGCTCAGGCTTCCTGCCCTCATGCTGTGAACTCGGTGATGGTGACTTAGCTCCGGGCTGTTGAAGGAATAAATGAGCAGAATCCGTGTCAAAGGGCTTGGCTGGGCACCTTGCACCTTGTCTGAGCTCAGAGATGGGAGCTATTACCGCCGCGTGTCTCCCGGGCAGGTGCCATTTCTCCTGTCTGCCCATCGATGTATCCAGCAAACTTAGCCAAACACCCGGTTACAGGTGAGCGAGAGGCTCTGAGACAAAAGGCTCAGGAGTTGGTGAGGGGCGGCGCCGCCAGACCTGGAGTCAGATCTGCTGGGACGGTGAGGGAGGTTGGATGGGGCCTGTGGCAGGGGATGGGGTGTCCAGGAGATGGTGGCCCCGTCTCCCTGCAGAGGGGGAGGGTGGGGCTGCAGAGCTGACCCATGGAAGGTGAGAGTCCTCTGAGCTGGGGGAGTGTGGCAAGCCCACCTGGCCCTCCTTCTTCTCCTCCTCCTGCTTCCAGCAGCCGCTGAGATAACAGAGGTGGCTGGTCAGCGTCGCCTGCAGCTAATTTCTCTGTCCAGCCTCGTAGCCACATTACTGCCCCCAGCACCAGTGGGCAGGCTGCAAGCTCTGGCTCTCTCCTCACATCTGCGCAGTTTGTGATTGATGGGGAGGGGCAGGGGGTCCCCAGAAGTCTGGCCTTTTCTCTCCACCTCTGACTTTATGCCCTGGCTTCTGAAACGCTTGGAAGTCTTCAGTGCCACGAGCCGTTCACTTACCTGCAAGTCCAGGGACTGGAGTTTGTGAGCCCACAGCCAGAGCACGTGGTGGGGTGCACGATTTGGCAGTGGGATGGAACATCAGAGTTGCCATGACGTTGCAAACAGACCTGTGTGTGGATGAAGGGACTGAATGACAGGCCCCTGGTGACATGCCCCCCCCCCCCTTAGCTACAGTGCCTGGAATTTCCCGCCATCCTTCTGTGGGTGGCTCACATGGCCCTGTTCCTGCTCACAAGTGTGCTTCCAAACAGTAGCCTTGGAGCCTCTCTGAGGTGCCAGTGAGACACTTGACAAGGGACCAGGTGAGCCTCCAGGAAGAGGCGACTTCAGCAGGGGGAGCAGGGGTGGGGGGCGGTGACGAGATGGGTTCGGGCTAAGGTGAGGTCTGGGAAAGGCGCTGGGCTGCTCCTTCCCAGTGCGGGGTCATGGAAGCTCTCCCAAGAGCAGTGGGGTGCAGGGTTGGAGGATGGGAGCCCTGAGCCCTGAGTTCTGAGCCCTGTGCGGCATGAAGCCACTTCCCTGGGCTTCAGCAGGCAGGCAGGAGGCTGGCGGGAGCCGGGAGGGGAACAGCGGCTGCGAAACACCTACTTGGTACCTTGTGCTAGCAGGGACCTCTACACCGGCGTGACGGAGTGAGCCTATTTTACCTTTGTCCCCTACTTGGGGTGTTCATCACCAGTTCCCTCCAGCTGGCTGGTCAGCTCCCTGAGCAGGGTCTGCACTTCCCATTTCTTGCATTTTGACGGTGACAGCTCATTCAGGCTCCGTGCAAGGAAGTGCTGCATGGAGATGCCTTTGGTTGAGCTGCCCAGTCTCACTCCCCAAGGGTGTCCTTGGAGTTGGAGTCCACCCCTATCCTGACGCCCCGAGCCGCTGGGCAGAGGGGGGATCTGGGGCTCCGGGTCCTAACCACGGAGCTGGGCCAGTTTCTTCCTCTGTGAGACTGGGCGGGACATTTGCTGTCCCCCGAGGCTCTGCCAAGTGGGGGCTCTGTAGCAGCATCTGCTTCCACCCCCCATGTCACCTTGTCAGCAGGGCTCTGTCCTGTTTCCTCCAGGGCCACCAATGCTATTGTGGCAAGTGTTATTTGGAGCAGACTCCGGATCAGAAAGCTGGTTCTTCCCCCTGCCAACCCCCTGCAAATTCATCAAGCTGCAGGGTCTTCCCTGCTTGTCTCACTGTGTTCAGTCACTGTCCCTGTCTCTGTGGGTCTTGTAGGTGCAGCAGAAACTCTTAGCACCAGTCAGCTCCCAGCCACCAGCAAGGGACCTTTTCCCTGGCATGTGTAGGGGGAGGGGGAGGGAGGGGCAAGGGGCTGGGGGTGAGTAACAGGGAGATCGCACTGGCCACCAAGTCAACCCTGGGACCTCCGGCTCAGCCCAACAAAGGCGGGTCAGGGTCTCAAGAGCCAAAGACCCAGGCAGAGTGCCGTGTCATCTCTGGTGCCCTCCCCACAGGGCTGGGAGAGACCAAGGCCCCCTGGCTTTTTACTGCTGCAGCCTCAAAGGGACTCATGCCACTTTCACTTGCAGCATTTTGGCCAGAACGAGTCCCACGGCCCCGCCTGAGGGTGAGGGGTCTGGAGGACGCAGAGGAAGGGGGTTTGGTAGCCCTGCCGCCTGCAGCCCTGCAGCGTGGGGAGGAGGGGACGAGCTGCCAGGGAGAATGAAGGGGAGGGTGCCAGCTCCCCTCCCGCCTGGGCGCCTCTCAGGCCAGGCGTCCCAAGGTCCCTGGCAGCGGCACGGAGCCGTCCCTCCCCCAGGGGCTGTGCCAGCCACAGTCCAACTGTCACCTCCGGGATTACATCCCAGAAACTCGTTTTGAGAGAGCCCAGCTGGGCCCAGGGGGGCTGTATCTCTGCGTCCTTGTCCTTGGGAGGCGGAGAAAGGAGAAGGGGAGGAGCAGGCGGGGCGGTGGGAGGACCTGCCGGGCTTTGGAAAGCAATTAGTGGAGAGAAGGAAACGTGTTCAGTTCAGCAGCCAGGCTGCCGCCAGTCCCCAGGGGCTTCTGCAGGTCTGTGCTGAGGGCTGGGCTCATGTGGCCTCGGCCAGGGAGCCACCCCAGAGTGGTACTAGGGAAACCGAGGTATGGGATGAACTGAGGAAGGCTGTCCCCTGGGTCCTCCCAGGAAGCACCTGGAGGTGGCCTTGCCTGCCCTGACCCATAGCAACCCCCTACTGGTCAGCACACCTGTTTTCTCAAGGGCAGGAATGGTCACCTGTGCAGCTCCAAGAAGCCAGCACCACCTGGTTGTCTTTTTTTTTTTTTTTTTTGTACCCAGGGATTGAACCTGGGGCACTCGACCCCTGAGCCGCATCCCCAGTCCCGTTTTGTATTTTATTTAGAGACAGAGGCTGCCTCAGTCTCCCCAGCTGCTGGGATTACGGGCGTGCGCCACCATGCCCTGCTCCTGGATGTCCTAATCGGGGTCCATCCCTGTCCAAAGTCAAGCTTGACAATGACTTGAGTGCAGGAAGTTTTGGGGAGAAGCAGGCATGGGGGACCAGGAGGCACAGCTGTACTGAAGAGGCTTCACGGGCAGCAGGCGCTGACTCGAGGGACAGGAGGTCTGAGCCTGTGCCCACTGGCTCCCTTCCCCTTGGTTGGGGTGCCCCCTCAAAACTCCCCAGACTCCTGGGTTGCACTGGCCTCTGGGAGGCCTTTGGTCTACAGCGGAGGCAGGAGGCAGCCAGTGCAAAGCCAGCGGTTCCTCTGGACCTGGGATCTGCCCCATGGCTGCAGCCAACCTCAGAGGTAGCCTCGGGAGCTAGGCATGCTGGGACCAGGAGCCAAGGGGAGCAAGGCAGCCCTGGAGGAGTTGGTCAGGGACCCCCAGTGATCCAACCCCTCTGCCGTCGCCCCAGCCTCCTCCCACAGACAGCGGCCTCCTGAGGTTGGCGGATCTGACTTTTCTGGTTCCCAGCCGGCTGCTCGGAGCCCAGTGTGTGGCAGAAGCTCAGGATCCAAACCTCACGGGAAAAGTCTTCAAGTGGATTTCCTCCTGCTCACCACTGACGGGGAGCAAGTACAGGGACACCCAGGAAGCTCCCTGGGATCTGGTCCCTGGCTCTGCTGCGATGGTCTCTCCAAGGGCAATGCTCAGCTTACCTTGAGGCAGGGGGAGAAGGCAACTCAAGCTGGAGTTGGGGTGGTAAGTGTCTAGGCACCCCTAGAAGGATGGAGGGGTCTGTAGAGTTTGTTCTGTGTACTGAGTACCCCACCTCCTGAGAACATCCCTTCCCCCTTTTGGGGAACGGCTCTGTTCTCACTGTTTTCTGGAGGGGCTGTCAATCCCATTAGCCTGTAACTGGGTGACCCAAACAGAGCCTGTAGTTGGCTCAGGAATGGCACCTGACCCTAGCTGGGTCATCAGAATCTTCCCCTGGGATGCACAGAGGAACACCAGGCAAAGGAGAAGAGGGCCCCTCTCCTCTGGACTTTGACCAGGAAGGGTGATTCTGAGGCCCATGGCCTCAGGTGAGGTGGCCACCGAGACAGAGGGTCAAAGGGCACAAGCCCCTAGTGGGCAGCCCCAGATGTCTAGTGGTCTGCCGTTCCTGAATGGGTTCAGATCAAGGGGTCCCGTGCGGTCACAGGGTGCCACCACCAGGGCAGCGTCCTTCCTGGGGTGCGGTGGCAGGCTTGGGATCCTCTGGCCTTTTCACTGTGACAGGCTGCCAGTCCTGACTCGGGCAGCCTGGCCGTCATAAACCAAGTCTGACTGCTTGGCAGGTAGAAAGGTTAGATTTGCATGAAGTGACTTGTGTAAATCCCACTTTCCTGTTCCCTTCGCTCGGCTCTGACATCACAGGTTTTGGGGGGCCTGGCCATCTGGCTGCCGGGACCTGTCTCCTCCTTTAAGCCGGAGGCTGACCCCACCCTGATCTCTAGACTTCAAGGCAAACGGCATATGCAATTAAGAATTTTCTGGCAATGACATCAAAAGCGTAAAAAGAAGCAGGCAAAATTCATTTCAATAATATATTTGTTTCAACCAATGTACCTAAGATGCCATTATTTCAGCAGGTAACTGGTAGAAAACATTATCGACGAGATAGTTTGGGTTCTGATTTTTGTACTAAGTCTTTACCCTGACAGCACATCTCAGTGTGGGTTGACCACATTTTAGGTGCTCAGTAGCCATGTGACACTGGGGACCGTCGGGCAGTTCCGGGGCCATGGTCACCTGGTACCAGAGAACGGCCTGCAGCCTGCAAGGGTCTGGAGCATTCCAGCCTTTCAGTTCCAGCCGCTTATTTTCACCAGAACAAGGTCAGGCGTCCACGACCTTGGCTCTGAGGCTGACCTTGAGTGCTGGCCCACCAGCCAGAGGAAGGGACCATCCAGACGCCAGGGATTCCTCCCTCTGGGATGGGTGGAGAGAGCCCCAGGGAGGGGTGTGTTCGCTTTGCATTTTTTTGGTGGAATAATTGCAGATTTACAGGGACACTGGAAAGGTGGCCTAGCGTTGGCCTTCCATCCAGTGTCCTCTGAGGGTGACATTTCACCCGATCACAGCACACATGTCAAGGCTAGGAAATGAACACAGGGGCCACACGGGTAACCGAACTTTCCCTTCAGTGACCCGTCACCGGTATCCCACTGACGTCCTCCTGTGTCAGGCTCAGATCTAGGCTGCCGCGTTGCACTTGGGAGCTTTGATTTTTTTTTTTTTTTTTTTAAATAAGAAAATGTATCTATTTATCCATCAGGAAACAGTTTTACCGAGGTGTAACTTGCAGGCGGGGGGTTTCACACGTATAAAAAGCACCTTTTGATAAGCGTGACACGTCTGCCTCCGTGAAGCCTCCCCATGCTAGGTCTTTTAGCTGAATGACAAAATAGCAAATAGCAATCTGCTTTCGCGTTGGCCAAATCCAGACCCGTTCTTGAACACCCTTCATGAGGAGCATGTTTGGCCCTTGGCCGTCTGGCGGGTTGGATGAAGGCTGCCCTGTCTTCTCTCCCTGGTACAGAACCGGGCTCCCAGACCCTCTGCTTTGTCATCTGGCAGGAGCTTGCTCTCAGGGAGGGGAGCATATGCTCCCGTCTGCTATGGGCTGAAGCGTGTCCTTCCAGGATCCGCACGTCAAAGCCCGGGCTTCCAGGGACAGTGTGTGCAGTGGGCCCTGCAGGGGCCGTTCAGGTTGGACAAGATCATCCTGGAGACCCGGGCCCCTGCTTTCCCGGGCCCCTGCTTTCCCGTGCCCCGATGAGACCTGGGTGTCTGCAGCAGAAGTTAGCCAGGAAGAGAAAAGGTGTTGTGCTCAGTTTTGGAGATTCCAGTCGTGGCTGATTGGCCCCTGGTGTGGGGGCCTGTGGCGAGGGACACGCGGGGTTGGGGTGTGTGGCAGAGCCAGGCCACTCGCTTCATGGCCAGGGAGAAAGAGGGGTGTGGGAAGGGCCAGGGCTCCAGGGTCCCTTCAGGGACCTAAAGACCTCTCCCTAGTCCCGCCCCTTGAAGGTCCCACCACCCTGGGGACCAAGCCCTTACCAACAGACCGTGGCGGGTCCGTGGGCCCTGCACCAGGGCAGGTCCCGATCCGGTAGAACTGGGGTTCTTGTGAGAAGATCCTCCCAGAGGAAAGGCCCTGCGAGGACAAGAAGGCCGCCACCTACCAGCCCGGGGGAGGCCTCACCAGAAACCGTCCTGCCTGCACCTTATCTTGGGCTCCGGGCCCCAGCGCGGCGAGGGAAGCCGTTTCTGTTGTTTGAGCCGCCTGGTCCGAGGTGCTCCGTCGCAGCGGCCCGAGCTCACTGACAAAGCACCCGTGGACATTGGGTCTGACCACGTGCCCTGCCTCGGTCGGTGAGCGCTGGCCATGGGGCTGTTTGCGGAGGCTGCGTGTGCTCGGTGGACTCGGCTTGCCCTTCTTTGCGTCAGTGGCTCTTTATGGAAAAGACAGGCAGGAAGCCACTGGTTCATGGAGAAGGAGGAACCCAACCTGTGGCCTGGGGCCGAGAGGGCCAGTCCTGGTCAAGCCCAGCAGAAGCTCCCTGACCAGCAAATCCATGAGAAGCATGAATGTAGAGGTTATAAACCACCAGAGCAAAAACTGACTAAGAAGCAATGGATTGAGGCACTATTGTTATCTCACATTTTATCAGTGAGGAAAATCAGGAACAGAGAGGTTAAGTGACTAGCCGAAAGCCACAGCTAGCAAGTGGGACACCCAGGATATGAACCCAGCAGTCTGGGTCCAGTGTCCATGCTTACCATCTGTTCTTGTAGGATCTAATTTCTCTTCCATTTTTGACCCAGCGATTTAATCAATTTGTCCTTCGACTTGTTAATTCATTGAATGTTTGGTACACAACTAGTTTCTCCCCTGAGCTTCTCTCATAACATCCTCTTTGCCTTCTTAGTGGTTTTCAATGGCTGTCATTGATCCATCTCTTTCTGGGCTGGTTGTCCTGTCCTGTGGCCAGACTTCAAGCTTCAGGAGGGCAGGGATTTTGTCCCCACCTTGTCTAGAACAGCCGCTTGCTGAGTAAAGCTGAGTCCATGGTCAAGTGCCAGGCCCGGCCACGTGTAGGGAACATGGAATGAGATGTGGTTAGAGGCCAAGTGGACAGGAGGCAGAGGCCACGTTGAGGAGCCTGTGCATTGCTGCAGACCAAGGAGCAGTCGGTGGCCTGTCCCTGCTGTGTCTGAGCCCACCCTGTGGGTACTCTTGTTAGAGTCTGCTCGGACATCAGAGGAGGGGACGGCAGGTCCTGCCCAGCTCTGAGGCCTGCTGATGGGTCTGAACGGGGTGTGCCAGACGGGGAGGTAGACAGGTAGAGAAGCACCGGGTGTCTGTAGGTGACAGGAATCTCCTGAAAAGGTGGAAGGAGACACGAAGAAGCGGGTAGGGTCAGCACGTTTCCAGGGTTTGTCCACTGGTTGTGCTCACAACCTCATTCATTTTTCATGGCTCAGTAATAGCCCATTATCTGGAGAGGCCACATTTTTGGTTGATCCATTCACTGACTGATGGAGATCTGAGCTGCTCCTACTTTTGGCTACGGTGAACAACGCTGCCGTGATGAGGCTTCTGCTGGATGGACGAATGGAGCCCTGTTTCCAGCTCTTGGGGTGGATACCCAGGAGTGGAACTGCCTGGTGCCTGCTTCGCCATCAATCTGCCCTGTGTCTTTGGCTCAGTCACTTCTGGTCTTTGGGGCTATTTTTCCTCTTATATCTTTAAAATGTAGGTTTCTTTTGATATTGCGAGACTTAAAAAGCCAGGCGGAGAGCTGATGTCTGTGCAAGATAAAAAGGGGAGTGTGTGCGTGCGGGGCGAGGGGTCAGCGAAGACAGGGAGGCCTGGGCGCCAGAGGAGAGGCGCTGCTGGGAGACAGAACCCCGGGTAGGGCCGGGAGAGGGAGTGGAGTAGTCGGGGCCGCGGTGCTCGCCTGTGATCCCAGCCACTCGGGATTGCTATTTAGCAAGACCCTCAGCAGCTAGGAGACCCTGTCTCAAAATAAAAAAGCTAAAAGGGCCGGGGATGTGGCTCAGTGATAAAGCACCCCTGGGTTCAGTCCTCAGTTCCAGGAAAAATAAAAATGAAACAGGAAGTCCAGCGGACAAGAGCTGGACCAGGTTGTTAATTTCATTCCATAAGTTTGGGCTCCGCATATAATTGGGGTGAGGGCCAGAGGTCTCCTCCTTCGTGAAGCAGGAACTGTGGCTCCGGAGTGGAGATTGTCAACAGCTGGTGAGGTCAGCCCAGCAGGCTAGAGTAGCTGTGGCACCTACCAGGGTCAAATGGGGAGAAATGAAAGGATCACTAAGCCTCCTATGAAATTCATAGTAAAGAAACTGTATTTTCAAAGGGAAATTGACATTGGTGATGGGCTTGCATGTTAATTTATCTATACATTACCTGTCTTCGTCTGCTTTCTGTTGCTATAACAGAGTACCACAGACAGGGTAATTTATAAAGATCAGAGGTTTTTCCTTACACCTCTGGAGGCTAGAAAGTCCAACAGCAAGGTGCTAGTGTCTGGCGAGGGCTTTTTGCTGATCATAACCTGGCAGAGGGCTCAGGCCTCCTTCCCCTTCGTACACACTCACTAATCCCATTCTGGGAGCTCTGTCCTCATGGTGCCATCTAACCAAAGTCCTGCCTCTAAATACCATCAATGTAAGAATTTGGGGATCAAGTTTCCATGAACTTGAACTTGAACATGAACTTGGGGGGTATGGCACTATGCCGCCTGGTTCTCTGGAGGACAGGCTGGGTGTCCGATGGTGCCTGCTATCTATCTGGGTTGGGGAGAGGTTGTAATAGGGTAGGTGCCTCTTCTGGGGAAGCATCTTACAGACGAAGAAACAGGCTTGGGTGGCAAAGTGACATCACACCGGAAGAAGAGCGGGGTCTGGATTTGAATTCAGCGGTCAGTTCAGACAGGAAGGGAAACTGGAGCTTGCTGTCTGGCATGACTGGCCAGATGTTCCCCCTTGGTCTCTGCTGGCTCCTCCTCTTCCTCTGAAGAGTTCAAATAATGTAGGAGGCAGGGCTGCTTGAAGGGGGTCAGGGGCAGTGGTGGCCCCTGGGCCCCCCCTCGGGCCTTGCGTCCCCCCTCCTTCTTCCTGGGGTCCGTCTTCTCAGGCCCCTCCCTGCTGTGCAGCTGGTGGGAAGGGCGGGACACTGGTCAGGAGCAGGAGGTACTGGTTTGAGAGGCAGCCCCAGGCCTGCTGCTGGATGACCCGGAACAGGGGGGTTCCCCTCTCTGAGCCTCAGGGCCTTGCTGTCATCTGGAGATAATGACTCCTCCCCTGAAGAGTCGCGCCAGGCGCCAGGCGTCAGGGCTGGGTCACGAGGTTGTCTCCACTGCACAGCTGGGGCAGACGAGGGCCGGTTGCCATGGGCAGCCACATGTGGGCCATGGCCACGCTGCCAGCAGGCTCCGTGCCTCCGTCCTGTGCACCCGCTGTGCTTCCGAGGGAGCGGAGGCCTCGGCCTCAAGCCAGATTTGGGCTTCAAAGGAAGGTTACAGGATCCGGGTAAGAGGGCGATGGGGGGCAAGTCCCTGGCCAACAAGTGCCTCCTGTGTGAGTGCGTGCATCTGTGTGAATGTGTACGTGTGTGAGCGTATATTGTGTGTGTGTGTGTCCAAACGTGTGTAAGTGTACGTGTGTGAGTGTACGTGTGTGCGAGTGTATGTGTATATGCATGTATGTGTGTGAGTGCATATGAGTGTATGTGTGTGCGTGAGTGCGTGTGTGCACATGTGTGAGTGTGTACTGTGTGGGTGTATGCATGTATGCGTGGGTGTGAGTGTACATGTGTGTTTGCGTGTGTGCATACGTCTGCATATGTGTGCACGAGTGTGTGCATGTGTACGTGTGTGTGAGTGTGCATATGTGTGTGTACATGTGTGTGAATGCACGTGTGTACATGAGTGTGAGTGTGCATGTTTGCGTGTGTACGCGTGTGAGTGCAGGTGAGTGTACGTGTGTGTACGTGTGTGCATGTGTGAGTGTACGTGTGCGTATGTGTGAACATGTTCGTGAGTGTGCACATGTGAGTGTGTACATGTGTGCGTGTGAGTGTGCGCGTATGTGTACGTGTGTATGTGTGTGTGCGTGTGTGTATGTCTATGTATATGTGCGTGAGTGCACGTGTGTGTACATGTGCGTGAGTGTGCACATGCAAGTGTGTACATGTATGCGTGAGTGTACATGTGTGTGCATGTGTGAGAGTGTGTGCGTGTGCGGACAGGCACGTGTCTGGTACGGGCGTGCCTGGTCCCTCCATCCCACCTGCCTTCCAGCACTGGCCTGTCCAGTCACACTGCGCGGGCAGCACCTCTCCGGGCCTGGCCGGCTGCCACAGCAGCTCTGACCCCCCGTCCCTTGTGCTGCCGCCTCCCCTCCCGCCCCCGCCCCAGGGTGGTCCTTGGAGCGCCTTCCTGGCTGGCTCCTGTCCCCAGGTGCCCTCAGGCCAGGTGTGGTGGACTTCCTGTTCAGCTCTGGGGCTGTGTTCTCTTAGCCCAAAGCCGCTGCGTCCCTGGCAGGACGGAGCGGGGTCACGGTGACCTTGCCTGTTTCAGCTCCTGCCCAGGCAGAAGCTGGAACCAGAATGGCCCAGAGGGAGGGTGGGCCTTCCCCTGAGGCGGCTGGACTTAACTGCCATTCTTAAAGTCACTGTCCCCAGGTCAGGACGGGGATGATATCTGAGAGGTGTTGCAGCAGGTACCAGCTTCTCAGACGGATTCCGTACTTCGTGGACAAGCAGCCGTTTTTGTTTTTATTCTAGAGGCTCCTCAGCCACCATCGGGTGGGGAGGCCGAGGAGGGAGCAGGCTGAGCCCTGGAGCTCTGGAGTTGGGTGGCTGGTCAGCCGCGGCCCTGCTTCTCTCACCAGCAGCCCTGAGCCTCTGGTGGCGTGGGAGCACCTTGCCCTGTGCCGGGTGCTGAGTCCATCTGGTTGTTGTCCCATTTTACAAATGGGACAGTGGCCCCCAGGGGTTGGATTCCTTGCCCCAAATCCCCGGGCCCTTCTGTGCCCACTGCATGCTGGGCCGTGGGACGGCCCTGGGAGGAGGGCTGCAGCCCCCAGAATTCCTGCAATAGAATTCTCTGTAGTTTGGTTCTGAATCCTGCTCCTGACCAAGCCGCCTCTGAAGGATGCCCGTGATAAACTGTCAGCCGAGCACCCTCACGGCTGCCATCACGGGGCCTGCGCCAGGGGCGCCCAGGGGAAGCCTGCTTCCCGCCGCACCGCACCGTGGTGTGGGTGTGAGAATCCAGACCCAGGTACAGACCCTTGGTCACAAGGGAATCTCCACTCTGAGCTCTGGGTGGGTCCCACGGTCAGCAGAGTTGAGGGCTCACCCTCCCGACCTGGGGCAGTCAGCAGCTGGCAACCCTCTGATGACCCGCATGGGTGCGCATGCGAGGTGGGGCAGGGTGTCTTCCCTGGGAACGTGGGGTCCTGGGGAGGAGGCAGAGGATGACGTTTTCTGAAGCACTGCTAAGTGGCAGGCGCTCTCACCGTCATTCTGTGAGACCCCCAGGCTAGTCCCATCTGGTGGGAAGTTCCTCTTATTATCTCCCTGTGCTGGAGGCTGAGCTTGGCAGAGGGGCCAGGGCTTGCTGGTGCAAGTTCTCACTTAAACTTACATTTTTTTTTTCTTTTAATGCTAACAGTATTTTCAAATTTAAAATTTTTGAAATAAGGCTGGGAAGTGCTAGGTAAACTATGAGAACCAAGTTCGTGGTCTGTAGACTTTTTAGGGCCCTTAACAAACAGATCGTGATTGGCACGTGGGGGTGGCTGCCAGAGCCTGGGGCCTGGGGGCTCTGGTGGGCGAGGATTGGGACTCCATCCCCCCGTGGCCTGCTCTGCCGTGCGTGGGACCCCAGCCCACCAGGGGAGCCCCTGCCCCCAACTGGATGTGACCTAGTGGGGTGAGCTGAGGCCAGCTCCACACCCCAGACAGACCCCAGACCCGGGCAGGCTGGTGTTCTGAGTGTCCCTGGTCCCCTTTCCTCTGGTGCAGGTGAGTCACCTGCCGGGCCCTGGCCTCAGTGTCACCTC
Source organism: Sciurus vulgaris (assembly GCF_902686455.1). Classification (NCBI taxonomy): domain Eukaryota; kingdom Metazoa; phylum Chordata; class Mammalia; order Rodentia; family Sciuridae; genus Sciurus; species Sciurus vulgaris. Next base: position 7,888,615 of record NC_136461.1, read on the forward strand.
CTGCTGTGCCAGCAGCCTCCTGAGTGCTGTACGCCTGGATTCCTCCCTGGCTTCCCGCAGATGTGGCAGCTCCTTAGAAGCCCTGGGTGGGGGACTCATGGACCCGGGGCTCCTGACACACTCCCTCTCGCCGCCATCCACAGCCCCCGCGGGCAACCCTCCACCCGGCACAAGAACGAGCAGCAAAGGAAGAACAGATGGGGCCCTGTGAGCCTTAGGGGCCCGACATGTTGGCTGGGGTCCCTGCAGCCTCAGCATCCCTGCCCCTGCCCCCGCCCCATCCATTTCTGTTCTTCTTCCACCTAGAAGCCCCTCCGCCTGAGTTCTGGAAGAAGACAGTGTTGGCAGCAGACTTTAACCTGGGGCCGTCGGCTGCCCTACCTGCTGGTTGTCGGACAATGAGGACTCTTCCAGGGGGCAGGGCATGGATAGAGCCCACCGCGGGGCAGCAGTGAGGTTGTGGAAACCGGCACTGGGGGTGAACTGGGATGGAGAAGCGGGGAAGGGAGGCGCTGGCTGACCCGCTGTCCCCGGTGCTGGAGAGGCTTGGGAGGCATCCCTGTCAAGACGTCAGAGCAGGATGGTGACAGCCTGGGGGCTTTCAGTGTGCTGGAGGAGTACCAGGACATGCGGAGGGCATTCATCACCCGTCTCAGCGAAGTGCGAGGTCCAGGGGTCTCCTTGGCAGCATTTATCAAGAGACTCATCTTCCCCAACCCAAGGACAGAAAACACTGAGGATCGGGCCCAGAGCGTGATTATAAGTAGTTAGAGGGAAGGCTGGCTTCTCAGCCCTGGCAGGTGGGCCGTGCCAAGGCCAGAGCTGTGATGGGAAGGAGGGGCTGCTGCAATGTGACATCTGGGTGGATGCACTTGAAAATCTCGACTCTGAAATTCTCCCCAGCCTCTGGGCCTGCAGGTGCAGCCCACTCTGGCTTAAACGCAGGCCCTGCTGGATGACTTGGAGGCCTCTGGCTTTCAAGACCGTGTCAGGCCAGAGGGGAGGGTTGAGTCACAACGTAATCCAGTTATGCTGAGGGGAGAAAGGGACTCTGTGCTGCAGAGGCTGCAGGGCCAGCTGACATCCATTAACAGATCAGAAGAGCCACGTGGGGTTAGATCAGAAGATGCGGGCGCACCAGGCAGCGAGAGTTTGGTGAGGGAGCATTCATGAGTGAGGGGGCCCCCTCCCAGGCTACGGGATTCACATCCCAGCAGTGTCCCTGGGAGATGGGACACACCTGCAGCTTGGAACAAGCCAGGGCTCATAGAAGGCAAACCAGATTTGCCAGAACTGCTGTGGCAGATGGTGGAGCAAGGGACCATAAGGCTCAGAGAAGTGGGCATGTCCTACACAAAGCTGGAAAACCCACCTACTCACTGTGCTCCGTGTGAAGATCCAGAGGACAGTCATGCCCCATTGAGAGGGTGACGGCATGGTGGAAAAATTCCCTGGTAGCTATCTCCTACAAGCCAAGGCTGACAGGAAGAGGCTGCAACAGAACTGGTCTCCCTGATAGCAGCAGGGAAGATGGGGTTCTGAGATGACAGAGTCTGGTGGAATTTAAACTCCACAAGCAAGGTGGGAAAAATTATTACAGTGAGCAACAAGGTCAGTGAGGCCGATAGTGAAAATGTAGACGGCTCTGGAAATGGCTACATGGTGTTCCCAGGGGCAAGAGGCAGACAACCAAAGGAGCAGCGTGTAATTTATACAGCCAAAGGCACTGCAGGAGGGATGGTCAGAGGGCTGAAGCAGCTGCTGCATGCCTGTAATCTCAGCAACGTGGGAGACTGAGGCAGGAGGATCACAAAATTGAGGCCAGCCTCAGCAACTTAGTGAGACCTTAAACAACTTAGTGAGACTATCTCAAAATAAAATAAAATAAAGTTAAATTAAATTTTTTATAAAAGGGCTGGGGATGTGCTTCTGGGTTCAATCCCCAGCACTTTAAAAAAAAAAAAAAAAAAAAGCTACCATCCTTCATGGAGCTACAGCTCAGAACCAGAGCCCATTTGATAATGGAGATGCTGGGTCCCCTGAAGGAGACTGCAACACGTGGCAAGTGTGTGCAGCCTTGGTCACCCCTCCTCTGCAGAGGGACCTGGAGACATTGTACCCTGTGAAAGGAGAAAAGCCAACATTTCTCACACTCTCGGAGACAGGGTCCAAGATGATGTTGGTAAGGATCAGAAGTGTCATCATGGCTTCCAGTTAGAGCGGCAGCATGTGGAAGCCAGCCGATAAATAGAATCCTGCCCAAGCTTGACACATGGACCCTCTGAGTCCATGGACCCGCCCTCTTCCCTGATTCCAAAAGATAAAGCCACCCTTCCTGATCAAGTGGAGACCAAGAGCAACCAACCCACCCAGCAGTATCACGTTGAAGGGGAAATGAGCAATCAGAGCCACCTGAGCAGACGTAGGATGCCTGGACCACAGTCCTTGACTTACCATCATCCAATTCACCAGTGTGACTCCTGAACAAACAACCGAGCAATCGAGCAAGCAGACGGATTCTAGAGGATTAGCAGGCACTTCCTTCAAACGCAGCCGGCCGTGCTCGTGGGGCCTCTGTGCTAGGGAAGGTCAACGTGGGAGCATGTGTCTGGTTGCTGATCTTCAGATCCCTTCCTTCTCCATTCCTGGTGGGAAGCGCCAGCAGAAGCATTTGCATCTGCGCGGAGTGGGTCATGATGCGCATGCACGGTTCTGTCCCATGCCATGCTAACTTTGCCACTCTCTGTCATCACGTGATTGGCATCTAGTAGGTGCTGGTCAGGATGTTGCTAAACAGTCTACAATGCACCCAAGAGCCACAACAGAAATGCCTTGTAGAATTTAAAAGGAATCTCCATTTCAATCAGAAAAAAAATTGTCTGCAAAACAAAGAATTATCTAGTCAAAATGTGAACAGAGCCAAAGTCAAGGAACCCTGGAGCAGAGGGATCTGGGCCATCCCTTCATTCTGTAAAGCCTCGTGGGGTCCCCTGCAGGGATGCACACGCTGCCCGTCATGTCGATGACATTGTGTTAGTCAGCTTGGCTGGGCAAGAAGTGGCAGGCACTCTGTGGCCTTGATAAGACAGATGCACCTATTAATGAAGGTTTTAGGGGTGCAGAAGGGGAGGACTAAATCCCTGTGAAGGCTTTAGGGGTACAGTGGTTTGGGGCATGCCGGGACAGCCCCTCCAAAGGAAAGGATGAGCTGTAGTATCTTGTACCCCCACACTTCAGAAGTAAGCAAGCATCTGATAGACCTGTTGGGGGTTCTTGGCAATCGACACCACACTTGACCAAAGCTACTCCAGCCATTTTACCAAGGGACAGGGAAGGCTGGCATCCTTGAGAGGGGTTCAAAGGCCTGGGGCGGGGGGGATCTGCAGTATCTCCAGACTGTGCGACAAGCAGTCCCTGGGCTGGGGTCACATGACCCAGCAAATTCTGATAACAGATGGATCTGTGATGGGAAAAGACACTAGGGTTTACAGCAAGCCCTGGTAGGCGAGGAGCAACATAGATCCCTAGAGTTCTGGAACAAGGCCATGCCATCTGGAGTGGAAAATGATATACTGTTTGAAAAATGCTTTTGTGGGCTTCTGGGTCTTGGTGGAGCTGGAACCTCCGTTTAGCCTGATGGATACAATCTTGAGATGATGCCCTGTGAGCTTGGAGAGTCGTCCCCCCGACACGATGTGCACCCAAATTAATGGTCCTGTGTCCCCAGCAGGGAAATCCAAGGGTGTGGAAGCCAAGGTGCGGAAGGAGGAGTGACTTTGCTTGCTGTCACTCTCAGTGACTCACTCAGGATCCTGTTTCCTGTTCCTGCACCATTAAGCTCTGTGTCTATGGTCTGTCTGGTTCCCAGGTGGGGAGCACTTCCCTCAAGGCACAGGGCGAGTTCCATTAAACTTTAATTGCCTCTGCCACATGGTCACTTCAGATTCTTCTCACCAAAGGACCAGCAGGTCAGGAAAGGAGTCACCACACTGACTCTTCCAGGAATCACTGACCCTCTCAATCGGCAGGAGAAGACAAGCCTGCTGTTCTACAGAGAGGGCAGGGAAGATTGATTTGAGGTCCCCAGTGATCCATGGTGTCTCCTTGCCTGTTGTTTGACATTAAATGGATAAATAAAGCAGCCATGAGCTGAGAAGGGCGTGGTGACCAGGGGGCCAGGCCCAGTAGGGATGAGGTTATGGTTCCTCCCACAGGGCAAGGTCTCTAGACCAGCTGAGGTGCTAGCTGAGACTGAGGGAATCTCAAAGGAGCAGTAGAGGAGGGAGACAATGCAACCAATCCCAGGACCAGGTGTAGCAACAAAGAAGCTATAGTGCACCCCCTAGTCATGTTCTTTAAATTGTTTTAAGGGAAAGAGACCAGTTGGAATCTTGGAGGAGCTGTTCCTGATGTGTGAGCTGTTCCTGATGTGTGAGCTGTTCCTGATGTGTGAGCTGTTCCTGATGGGTGAGCTGTTCCTGATGGGTGAGTTGTTCCTGATGGGTGAGCTGTTCCTGATGGGTGAGCTGTTCCTGAAGTGTGAGCTGTTCCTGATGTGTGAGCTGTTCCTGATGGATGAGTTGTTCCTGATGTGTGAGCTGTTCCTGATGGGTGAGCTGTTCCTGATGTGTGAGCTGTTCCTGATGTGTAGGCTGTTCCTGATGGGTGAGCTGTTCCTGATGTGTGAGCTGTACCTGATGGGTGAGCTGTTCCTGATGTGTGAGCTGTTCCTGATGTGTGAGCTGTTCCTGATGGGTGAGTTGTTCCTGATGTGTGAACTGCTCCTGATGTGTGAACTGTTCCTGATGTATGAGCTGTTCCTGATGTGTGAGCTGTTCCTGATGAGGTTATGGTTCCTCCCACAGGGCAAAGTCTCTAGACCAGCTGAGGTGCTAGCTGAGACTGAGGGAATCTCAAAGGAGCAGTAGAGGAGGGAGACAATGCAACCAATCCCAGGACCAGGTGTAGCAACAAAGAAGCTATAGTGCACCCCCTAGTCATGTTCTTTAAATTGTTTTAAGGGAAAGAGACCAGTTGGAATCTTGGAGGAGCTGTTCCTGATGGGTGAGCTGTTCCTGATGGGTGAGCTGTTCCTGATGTGTGAGCTGTTCCTGATGTGTGAGCTGTTCCTGATGGGTGAGCTTGACGTCTGAAGCAAGTGGGTCTCCGTGGAGTGAGGGTAGACATCATGGATGCTGCAGTGTGCAACGCAGGTCTCCCACCCAGGACCATGGCACCATATATTCTCCCCTCAACTGTTGTGCATGTTGACTGCCTGTGGCTCACAGCTAAGCCCCTTCCCCAGATTGGTCTCTGCCAGGATGATGCACTTTCTCCAAGGGCAGCCCAGACCCAGTGACTTGTCCCTTGTGCCCTTAAAGTTGCTGTTGATGGCAGTTTCCCCCCCCAGAAAACCTCTTGAAAATCTACCTAGAGGTGGGGATGGTGAGGCACTGGGCTTGCTTTGTTCCCAGCTGTGTCTGTCAAGGTTCTCCAGAGAAAGAGAACCAATAGTACACACATGGATACATAGGAAGATGTGTGACCAGAGATCAGCTCACGTGGAGGCTGCTGTTGCTGGAGGCCAAGTGGCCCCACACTCTGCCATTTGCAAATGGGAGGCCCAGGAAAGTCAATGGTGTAGCTCCCGTCCAAATGTGAAGGTCGAGAACTGGGGAGCCTGGGTCCCAGCACAAGTCCTAATCAGGGACACAGATGTCCAAGGGCAGGAAGGGAGGGATGTCCCAGCTCCCACAGAGAGCAAAATTCATCTTGTCTCCACCTTTTGTTTTTTAGGGACCCTCAACAGATGAGTTGAGGCCCAGTCACATTGGGGAGGGTGGATCTTCTGCACTCAGTCGTTTAAATGCCTATCTCACCTGGAAATTCCAGAAATAAAGTTTTACCAGCTATCTGTGCATCCCTGAGTTCAGTGAAGTCAACACCTAACACTCACTGTCACATCATCACATTGACTCAGTGGATTAGCATAAGTGAAGCCACAGAGGGCTACTCTGAGTCCTGGTGTCCTCAGCTGCCCCTTGATCTCAGGCCCAGAGGGGTCAACAGGACTGCTCAGTCCTTGATCTCAGGTCCAGAGGGGTCAACAGGAGGCTCTGGGGCTGCTCTGTTCCTGCACCCACACCGTGGATTTTCAAAATAAGCATAGAATTCTCGATGGCTGGGGGGAGGTACAGGAGTCTAAGATGAAGTGTGCAACTCAAATGCGTAGACAGGGAAGTGGGCAACGGTACTTAGGGGCTAAGGCTCACACCCCAACTCTGAGCACCCGAACTTACGAAGCAGGGATATTGGGGAAGCTTTGGCTGTTTATAAAGAGAACTGCCCTGGGGTTCCTTTGCAGAGAGGATGCTTGCAGCACGTTTAAGGTGTATTTGAATGATAAAATAACAGGAATGGGTTGCAGAGGGGACGGTTTCCACTCTATTCTCTCCAGGAATGCGTGTGGACGCTCTATGAGGATGGCACCGTCCTACTCTCCATTTTATCCAGGGGGAGACCAAGGTTCAGAGAGGTGAAGTGACTGCCCACAATCACACAGCACACGGCAGAAGGAGACCTCAAACTTGTCTGATTTTTTGTGACCCAAAGAAGGCACAGCAGTAAGGGGGACTGCTTGGCATCGGGCTCAGGGGTTGGGTGTTCTGCTGCCTTCCGGGCACATGATGTTTCTGCCCAAAGTCTGGTTGGCAGGGCTGGTGAGCAAGAGGCCAGGCAGGAGACCTCTCTGCCTCCATTCCTGACACCCTGTCTCTAGGTCTCTGCTCAACTCCATCTGCGCTCACTCGCTACTCCTGGCCGTTGGATTTGGTATGTGACCTCAGGAGGTCCCGGCCTCCTGCTTCGCTGACTCCCTCAGTGCCAGGATCCTAAAGGGAACCCATTCTGACAGTAAGTTCCAGACAGGCGCCCACGTCAGCCCAGTCTGAGGGTCTGGAGTCACTGGTTCTTTGTGTGATTTGGGCAAATAACTCAACCTTTGTGAGTTTCATTTTCTTACCTGCAAAAGGGACATTACATCCCCCTTTGGAGACTAAATCCGAACACCAGGGGGTGGGCATCCAGAAGCAACGGTTCTCACCCTCTGCCTCTCTAGTCCTGGTTCCAGTCTGTCTTTGCATGTGCCTCAGATGTCCCCAGATGGAGGGGACCTTCCTGCCCAGAGGAAATGCCGAGGTCTAACTCCCAGTTCCCCAGGAAAGTGGCTGGGGTCCTTGTGCCCTGCCTCATCCTCCCCCTCGGTGGCCACGAGGCAGAGCTGTCCCCAACCAGCCTCTCCTTCCCCGTCCCCTTCACCCCTGCTTTCCCTGGGTCTCCCAGGCCTGGTCTCCTTTGCTGTGTTCCCAGGTTCCTGGCGACTGGATTGCCTCCCCCTCGCCAGCTGGAGTTCATGGTTGCTACTTTTGATTAAATCTCCAGTCTCTTTTTTTTTTTTTTTCAAGATTATTCCCCCGGCTATCCTGGCTTGCTTGGAGCCAGGAGGGCATGGTGGCGGCTGAAGCTTTGGGGGCCAGGCTGCAGTGTCAACAAATGATGAGGGTGGTAGGGGATGATCATTCCTAGTCTGGGGGTCAGGGTGGCACCCCAGCACCTTCCCGATGCCCAGCCTCAGCATGTGGGAGTGGGACTCGCTGACGTGATGTTGATGGGCTCTCAGGGCCCTTCCTTCTCCGACTGCTGCCCGGCTCCTTCTCCCTGAGCCCTGGTGCCTGGAGATGCTCCAGCCCGGCCTGCCTGCGTCTCATTCCGGGATGGTGCGCGTGACAGTGTCCACTCCTGGCCTCCAGCTGGGGATGCTTCAGCCTCTTCTGCTTGACCTTCGCACCGGCCTTCCTCTGCCGGCAGGAGGATGGTGTTCTGCGTGGGCCGGCAGATGGGAGCCTGGGCCCCGAAAGGAGCGTGCGGAGGCCCAGCCCTGCTGCCATTGGACCTCGGGCAAGTCGTGCCGTCTCTGCTTAACAAAATCCTCGTCGACCTAGTTGGAAAAGCATCTTGAGAGGCCCAGCCTGGGTATCAGCCTCTCCACTTGATGGCTGTGGACCTTGGGGCCAGTTCAGCAGCCGTCGGAATCTCGAATTCTTCAGAGTTGTATTCACACGCCTGGCTCGGTCGGTGCCCTGTAAGTCACAGCCGTCAGGCTTGCTAACATCAGCGGGGTCTTATGCCCTCTTAGAGTCAAGTGCAGAGTACAGAAGACCAAGGCCGCGTTACCAGGAGGAGTCCAGGGGCCAGAGTGATGGAGACAATGCCGCCGTTCAGTCAGCCGCCCTCTTGGATCCCAGGCCAGGAGGCTCGAAGGAGGTCGGGCAGTCGCAGGGCAGAGGAAGGGACGAAGGAGGGCAGGGGGCCAGCGGGGAGGGGAGAGGACACTAGGAGAGAGCCGAGCCATGCACGTGGAGGGGTGGCTAGAGGCCGTGAGCCCGAGGAGGCCCGGCCGTCAGAGGAGAATGCCATGTGCCAACCCTCCCGCAGAGCCCACCTCTGCCCCCACAAACCTCAACAAAGGGCCCCCAGAGGGTCTCCTCCCTGTCAGAGAAGCCACACGGGGGGCCAGAGGAGCCACAAACTGACCTAAGGGTGAGGCTGGAGTGGCAGCCCGAGCTGACCAGAAAATCAGAAGAGGCACAACCTCGTTGCCGCAGAAGTGCCCGTAAACTTTCGGAAGGACGAGGGCTTCTTTGACTCCTTTTAAAAGAGGCTTTCCCCTGCAGTGTTTATGGTGAGATTTTGAACCTTTCAAACCCACAGAGCATTGCAAGCACAGGGCCTTGAGCTTCCGTCTGGCTCGCGGGGGCCGCTCGTTACCGGTGGCCTTTCCTTTCTGCCTCCCTCTCCTTTCTCCTGCTAACGTGAGGGTCAATTGCAGACATCTGACTCCTTGCCCCAAATAATCGGCGCACATCTCCTGTACCAGAACCTTTTCCCACGTGAGCATAATGGTGTGATTATCACACCCAAGGACTCCCAGCGATCTAATAATGTCATCTCCTGTGCAGTTCATGTTCAGATTCCCCAGTGGTCCCGAGGACCGGCTGGTACAGCGTCTGACCCCCGTGTGGCAGCCCCGTGAGGGTGGCGCCCTGCTTAATCGCCAGGCCCCTTTGGTCTGCTCAGCCCCACCTCTGGCCTTGCTTGTACTTGGCTCGAGAAGAGCACACCTGGACACCTTGCCCAACGCCCCAGAACCTGAACACATCTGCTCCTTTCCTGGCGATGCCACTCAGCTCAAAGATTTTTGGTGAGGATGGGGAATGGGGGACATGGTGCCCTTCTTGTCACTTTGCCAGGGAGGCAGGCCACGTCTATCCGTTCGTCCTGTTTCGGGCAACCTTCCATTTTGTCAGGAGGCAGTGGCCACGTCTGCTGGGTTCCTCCTTTGGAAAGTTGTCCTGCCTCCTTTCTGCAGGGAACAGGTAAGTAACCTCAGCCATGTGGTGACACTGTGTGACGGCACTCCTGTGTCCACGGAAGAGCATGTCGGGATCACCCGTTACTCTGGGAGTCACAGAACCCATTCGTCCCCACCGGAGCTTCTGAGGCCTGTGGCTGCTGCTCACAGCCATGAACTGGCCCAGGTGGTGGCTTCATGGGTGAGACCCCCCAGATCGTCCTTCATTCCTACTTTTTCCTTTGCTGTTTGCCCTTGACCACAGGGACAGGCCCCTTTGGCCGGAGGGTTAGTCTTCCACCAGCTGCAGACACCTGGTCCCCTGGGTCAGCTGGCTGGCGTGCGCACACTGGGACGCGGAGGCAGCACATCTGCTACCCGACCAGGAGCTGCAGGGTGCTGGGCTCTGGCCTTGGTTTCCATGGCAATGGGCAACCTCCTTCTGCAGTCGGCTCCTCTCTGGACCAGCTGACAGTGATGGTGCCAGGGCTCGCGGCCGGAGCAGGAGGTGGAGAGGAGGCTTCCCCAGACCCTCCCTGCCCACCTCAAGGGGAGAAGCACCAGACGCGGTCCGTGGCTGCCTTAAGGCGAGGCCCCTGTCAATTGCTCTCCTCACTGTGCCCCTCCCCACCTGCTGCAGAAGGGACTCTCCCGCCAGCAAGGGCTGTGACAACAGGCAGGTGTCTGTGGCTTCAGCTCAGGCTTTGAGCAGACGCAGGTCCCTGCCCTCCAGGTCTGCCGCGTGGCCTTCGCCTACTTATGCACACGATCTGCCTGATGGCGGGTGTTACCATTCCTCCTACCCTCGGGGTATAGCAACCGAGGCCCAGAGGACTTTGCTAGTGTCATGTAGCAGGTAGGGGTCAAAGCCAGAGGAGGCGCTTAGGGAAACAGTGCGGCACAGCAACTAAGCCCTTGAGCTGCCGACAGGCAGGGCTGGTCCCAGAGCCTGACTGTCTCACTTACTAGGTGGGTGACTTTGCAAAGAGGAAGGTCACCCAAGGCTGAGGCTGGGCCTCAGGATCTGCTGTCCCATGTGCAAGTTCAGATGTTCCATGTTCTTTGAGCACTTGGGGCTCTCAAGGGGACTTACACCAAGCTAAGTCCCTAGAGATGGGTATGTCCCTGTGACTAAATTCCAGTCAATGAAAAGCTAGTATAAGTGATACATTGAGTATTTGGGAAGTCTTTTTAAAAGAGAGGGGCTATTCCTTTTCTCTCTTCTCTTCCTTCCTGCTGCCTAGGATGTAGTTGTGATAGGTGGAGCACCAGCAGCCCTCTTGAACTAAGAGGTGACCTTGAGGATGGTAGAGCAGAAACAGAGAAAGCGCGTGGGTCCCTGACGACCTGATGGACAGACCTTATCAGCCTGTTCTGTTTGCAGCTGGATTCCTGCGCATGAGATACAGACCTGTGTGTATTTGGACCACTAGTTCACGGGGACGAGCTGCTTGCTGCTGTATGCCTCACAATGCATCAAGCGATGAATTTACAATGAGAAGCCAAGTCCTTCCAATGACCCCGATCCCCGCTCATCTGCCACCCAGGACACCAGGAAATCAATGAGGTTGTGGTTGGGTATGTAACTGGCAGGGTCCCACCTGGGGTGTCTGTTTGGGGCCGTGATGAGCCTGGTGTTCCCACCCTCCCTAAGCCTGCTTCTGCCATCAGACTCCGTGTCCCTCCTCTCCCCAGGCCAGCCCAGGACCAGCAGGCAGCTCGGGGCACGGTGGGTGAGGCTTGGCCTCCAACTCCATGGACACACTTGAGAGGTGCCTCGGGCCCTCCTGGCTGGTGCAGGAGACCTGTGGCCGCCGCACTGACCTGCCATCTCTGTGGCCCCACAGAGCCACCATGCTGGGAGGGGCAAGGCCGCTGGAGCCCCAGGTGGGCACAGGCCAGTCGGGGACAATGGACCATGATCAGTTCCCAACCTGGGGGGCCCGAGGGAGAGTTGGAGCCATCGGAGGGGCTGTGAGGATGGGAGGGGCCCCTGCAGACACCGTGAGGCCAGACTGAGAGCCGGATGTGGAAGGTACAGGAGGACCCAGGAAGCGTGGGGGCAGGACCCGTGGGGCTGGTCCATCTGGGACGCTGATGGCATCTTCCCTCTAAAGAGCCTTTAGGGAGACAGGGGTTGGGGGAACCAGTCTTCATCCTATGATCCTGGCAGCCCAGAGAGGGTGAGCACCTGACAAAGCCACACAGCATTCCTGAGTTCCAGTCCTGCCTTGGCTCCAGGCCCAGCTCACCCCACTCTACTCAACCTGAGAACTCATCACTGGCTGGCCTCTCGTGACCAGAGGGCCACGTGCACACCCAGGGCAGCCGCAGCTCGGCCCCGTCCTGGTCCTTGATGGTGCTGGCGGGGCCGCTCTGCCCATCATGCCTCCCTTGGGCCCTATGCCCACTCATGGATTCTCCAGGGTCCCAGAGGCAGAGGCTCTTGTGCCCCCCCAGGGAAGCTGGGTTGGCCCCCTGGAGTCGGCCATGATGGCCATTTTGTGTCCCAAAAGGGCGGACAGCTCAGCGTGTCCCCAGAGGCTGCGTCCAGACCACACCCTCACAGTGGGGGCCCAGGAGGCTGGTTTCCGCAACCTGATCAAATTCACGGCTAGAGCAGGTGCACACTTCCCAGTTCACACAACACACAACTCACAACACACAGTAGGCACCTCCTACCACGCACCCAGCAGGCCCAGGCTCCTTGGCGCACACATACACACACACACACACACACACACACAGCACACCCCTGCGGCGGGCGGGGGCCCGTGGTCCCTGGCCATCCTGGTGGCAGCTGGCCTTTGTCAGGACTCGCGGGCTCAGGCAGCTCCAAGGACAGCACCTCAGTGGATGAGCTGGAGCCTCGGAACCCTGGGAAACAAGGACGGCTGTCACCTCTGGCCCTCGCCAACCCCTTCACTGCGCAGCCAGGCCATGCCGGCCTCCACAGCCCTGTCCCCACCTCTCTGCCATTTGGCTGTATGGCCGCATTTGGCCCCTGCGTGGTCCTTGCTCCCGTCGGCTCCTCTGCTCTGAACTCTGGCCCCTTCCTTCAGTCTCAGTGATTTGGGTCGCTGCCTGCCCGTGACCTGTCGTAGAACGGGAGTCACCGTCCAGAGCTGGCGGGGGCGTCACAGGGAGGAAAGGGCCGCGTGAAATCCGGACACTCTCAGCCAGGGGCCAGAGGAGGCGCTGGGAGCCGGCTCCCCGCCCGGTCCCCCCGCCGGGCCTCCCAGCTCCCAGCAGCACTTCTGCCGCCTTGCTTGGTGCTCAAGGGAGGGCCACCTGCTGTGCCCCGCGCATTGGCAGGTGCAGCCTCCTCTGCTGCCCGTGACCAGCCAGCACCCTCCTCCCTGCCGCCCTGGACCTCTTGCTCAGGACAAGGCGGCAGGCAGGCTGGTCCCTGCCCTGGGCCTCTCTCCCCAGGAAGTACGTGGCTGCCATAGTGACTGTTCCCAGCTCCCAGGGCCCTGCTGGCTGCCTGCCTCTGTTTCCCGTTATGCCACTGTGATGCTGCGGTGTGGCGGGTGGGTGGATGGTCAGTGGAGGCAGAGCCCGGCCTGCACCCTGGGGCCTGGGTCCCTCCTCTCCCTGTCCCACGGGGCCTGCTGGGCCTCCCAGGCTGGAGCCACCTGAGCCGCCAGGTGTGTCCCAGGGCGCTGACTCAGTGAAATGTCTCCCTCGGCTGCCTGCTTTCTGTCTCGGGTACAAGTGGGGGTGTGTGGGCAGAGAGAGGAGTCCCGCAGGGGCCGTGCCGCCCTGGAGACACCGGGCAGCAGCCACACTCATCAGAGAACCTCGGGGAGGCCCAGGGGCGTCCTGGCCCCTGTGAAGGGACCTACCTCTGCCCAGATGAGCAGCTGATGGGCACGGGACAGTCCTGGCCATTGGCCGTGAGGTTTCCTATCTGCCTCCGAGAAGGATATCGCCAGGCCTTCCTCCCCTTGTGATCAGAGGCAGGTCAGCCTCCAGGAGTCAGAGGCCGGGCCACCTCCTCCTGCGGGAGCCGGACTTCCTGGGTTCCGCACCTGTGGGAACTCGGGTGCTATTTCCAGGCAGAGAAGGTGAAGAACGTCCGCCTCTCCCTGAGCCCCCTCCCGGACAGAGTGTAGCCTTGAGGGTCTTCAGGGTCTGGCCTGCTGTGCTGAGGCGTGGCGGCCTCGAAGCAGAAGCTGAGGTCACTGGGGGGCAGGGCGTCGCTGGGCCTCCTGGGGTCCTCCTGCCCCACCCGGTGTTACCCATCTGAGGGGCGAGGCGGGCCTGGGGCGGGGTGTGGGGCGGTCAGGGATTGGCAGCGGGAGGTCTCCAGGAAGGAGGGTTTGAACGGAGAGCCGGGCGCAGGGCCCAGGCCGCCAAGGGCAAACCTGCCTGGTCACGACCCTGCTCTCAGGACCACTGACCGCCGTCCTCTGGCCTGGCTGGAGCACCACCTGTGCCTTGACCTCCGTTTTTCTGATTGGCCTTGCTGGAGATGAGGCGCACGCTGCGCGTCTCCCTGGCACACTGGCCCACCTTCCTCATCCCCGAGACAGGCCCGGGGGACTCTGGGCTGCTACAGCCTTTCCTCATCCCCTGGACTGCAAAGTCCCTTCCCCAGGTCAGGGGCTTCATGAGGTGTCCCTTTGTGGCCCACTCTTCATGGTCATTCTTGGCTCTTTGTCCCCGTCCCCCCATCGTGGCCTGTGTCTGGCCTCCATTGTGATGTATGTACCTGTTTTTGTTTTTATTTTTTATTTGTTTTGTTGTTGTTGTTGTTTTGGTACCAGGAATTGAACTCAGGGGCACTTAACCACGGAGCCAAATCCCTAGCCCTTTCTATTTTTTATTTTGAGTCAAGGTCTCGCTCGGTTGCTCACAGCTTTGCTAAGTTGCTGAGGCTGGCTTTGAACCTGCGACCCTCCTGCCTCAGTCTCCCGAGCTTCCGGGATTACGGGGGTGCCCCACCTCTGGCTTTTCGTACCTGGTGTTTTGTTCACAGATATCTCCTGGTGCCTGCAGAGACCAGCACCTAACAGACATTCAGAAGTTTTGGCAGCTGAATGCATGTGAGTGAGTGGCTTTGCCCCTGGGAGGGTGGCCTCAGGTCTGCAGTGCCAAGGTGGGTGTCCCTGTGGGTGGGACAGAGGGTGGGCAGCGGGTCCTGAAGCAGGGGTGGTGGCTCCCTTTCCCCAGGTCCCCAACCCACTTTCCTTCCCGCCCGAGCTCAAACTCCTTGAATGCCATGTCCAAGCCAGCGGGCAGCCCCTTGGGACGCTCCTTAGCCTCGAGAGCCCAAGCCCAGTGCCAAGTGCCTGGGGAAAGTGTCATGGTGTCTTCCTCCTGGCAGCCGAGCCATGGACACTCCCAGCTCCAGTGCCAGCTCTTCGGTGGCCTTTGGACACATTTGTCTGCCCAACAGTGGTTGCTGCCCCTGTGTGCCACCCCGGGGGACCTCACAGAAGCTTCTAGAGGCCCAGAGGCCGAGGTGGCTGTGATGAGCCCTCGCTGGGCCCTCCTGCCTGGAGGTCCTCTGGTCCTTCCTTTCATGCACAGCCACATACCTCCTGCTGATGGGGAAGGACAGATGGGCGTCCCCCTGATTTGTCTTTGGAGGGCACCTTTGCTGGTCAGGCTCTGGGCTCTCAGTGTCCTGAAAGTGTGGCCCCAGCCGCTAGCAACTTGCCTTCCCAGCGTGGATTCCCAACCAGCTTCCCAGACGCAAAGATCTGCTTGGTTTTTCCTCCTCAGAGTTTCCCTGGGTCACCCCAGGAAGCAGCCCACCCATCTGCTGTGGTCTAGGTTTGGTTCAACCCCCAAAGTTTCCCAGAAACTTTGCAGAAGCTTGGTCCACGGTGTGGCCCTGTTGAAGTGGCAAAGCATTCAACAGGCAGAGTCCGGTGCCACCTTTGGAAGAGGTCAGTGCTGGTCTCAGAGTGAGTCAGTCCCTGAGAGAGCAGGTGTCAGAAAGCAAGACCCGTGTGCTTGGCCTCTTCTGCAGGTGAACGGTTCCCTTTCTGTTTCTCTCCCATGTTATGACATGGCCAGGAGGTCCTCGCCAGGACACTAGCACTGTGCTGTTTGGAGCCTCCAGTCACCAAAGTCGTGAGCAAAGTAAACATTGTTACAAGAGAATTGTAAGCCAAATAAACTTCTTTATAAAGCACCCCACCTCAGGCATTTTGTTATAGCAACACAAATGAACTAATTCACCACCCCTTTCCATCTTACCTACTTTGTTTCCTCCTAGCTCTATCCAGCCTTAGAGTTCATAAACGCTTGTCCCACCTTGTGTTAGGTCCTTGAGAGCAGCAATATTATTTTGTCAACTACTTCATTTCCATTGCATGGTCCAATAAGGTAGCTACTAGTTACATGTGGCTATTTATTTACAAACTAGTGAGAATGAAGTAACAAATCCAGTTCCTCAGTCACACTACCATACTTCAAGCTCTCAATAACCACACGTGGTCAGTGGCTATGGTGTATTAGTGCAGAATATCAGAGATTTCCTTGGTCATAGAAGGTTCTATTGGGTAGTGCTGCCTTGGAACATGGTAGATGTTCAGTGAATATCTGTTGAAAGACAATGAATGTGGTCCCGGGGAGTTTGTCCCAGGTGTGGGGCCTGTGGCTGTGGTGGGGAGGGTTTCATGTGCAAATTCAGTTTCTTAATGGGGTACAAGTGGTTCTCATAATCACCAGTTGACAGGCCAGGAAATGGGCTGAGAAAGGCTAATTGTTTTTTAAAATGGCTTTATTGAGATATAATCTGCAGGGGCTGGGGATGTAGCTCAGTTGGTAGAGTGTCTGGCAGGCACAAGGCCCTGGGTTCAATCCTCAGCCCCACAAAAAGGAAAGCGATATAATCCACTTACCATAGAACCCACCCATTTAAGGTGTGTGGTTTGAGGGGATTGGGGTGCATTCCCAGAGCTGTGCAGCCATCGCTGCTACGATCTGCTCTAGAGGACTTTTGTGCACTCTCTAGAGATTATTGCCCACCCTAAGCCCCGGAGAACCAGGTCTCTGGATTTCCTGGTCTGGCTGTTTCAGGTCTACAGAAATCTTACCGTCCGTGATGTTGTGTGACTGGTTGGCTGGTTTCATGAGTGCTAGATTCTACAAGGCCACCATCTCGTTACTAAGTAACCAAGGGTCTAACCACATTTTCAAGTGCATTGAGGGGAACAAGATAGGAGTTTGGAAGTCAGGCAGGAGAAAGGCCCTGTGCCCGGAGCCAGGAGCCGGGAGTTCTATGCCTACTCTGCCTCTGCCTGTGACCTTGTGCCAGGCAGCAAGCCCTCTGGGGACACTACTACTCTTTCATGTCACATGGCAACTGATGGAAAGAGGCCACGGTGGCTGCTCTTCGTGGAAGACCAAGTGTGCAGAACTCCGGTCAGAACTTCACAGGACACCAACTGGAGACTGGCCCAGTGGCGGCCCTGGCATTGCTGCCACCATCTCCCCCAAAGTCCCCTTGGTCTGTGGCCAACTTTTGGGGATTGCAGAGAAGCCGTTTCCTGAAAGACCCATGTTCACAGTCCAGCTTGATCCTTAAGCCTCAGTCCCCTGGTCTGTAAAATGGGAACGGTACACACATCTGCTCACAGTCACAAAGCACGTGGCCAGCACACAGAACATGCCTGGCAAGCCCTCGTGCCCTCCCCAGCACAGGGGCTCAGTGGAGGTGGGAAGGCTGGTGGGGAGGGAGGGTCAGAAGCTTGGGCCTTTCATCCTGCACCTGGGCCTGACTTTGGGGCTTGAAGTCCGGTTGCTCCCCATCCCCTGGTCCCTGGAGGCTGCCCTGGTGGTGCTGGGGACAGGGTGCACTAGGGGTGGCAACAAGGAACAACTGCTTCTTTATTCTCTTGTTCCCTGCTGGGAACAGTGTGGTCTCCTGGATCACCATCTATCTCAGTTGGAACCTTTGCTGAGATTTATCGTCCTGTTCCTGCCGGCTGCGGACTGTGGGAAGGTAAAAAATGTCCTTTTTGAGGCAATAAAATATAAAATGGAACCCAATTTCTCTCCAGGGTAAGAATCATTATGTTTGACAACGGCCGTAAAGTGAGCAACAGTGAGGGGTGAGATTGGCCCCGGGGCCTGGGTGGGGGAGGGGACAGGGGACACCTGCCAGATGGCTGTGACACTGACACCAGAGTGGGCCTGGAAGGAGCCCAGGGACCAGGGATGCCCCCCCATGTGATGCCTGTGTTCCCTAAGGTCCCCACCCCCTGAGGCCCCCACACGGATCAACACACACTCACAAGCTTCCCTCCTGGACAGGGAGGGTGATGAGGGCTCTGTCCGCCATTCAGGGGACAGAAGAATAAGCATGTGCTCAATTAAATCACATCAGTCCTAAGAGGTCTGGCTCGTACTCAGGGGGCACTAAGAGACCAAGCTTTAAGGTTTGCACTTGTGCACGTGTGCTTGCGTTTACCGAGATGCAACTTAGAGAATGCACAAATCTTAAAAGTATGGTTTAATAATTCGTCACCAATTCCCGGACCAAGAACATCTGCAGGGTTCTGGAAAGTCTCCTCATGCCCCTTCCTGACAAATGCTCCCCCAGTCCCCAAGAGAGCCACCGTGGACCCGTTTCCTCTCCTCTTGAGCTTACGTAACTGGAGTTCGCAGGTACCTGTGCTGGGCGTCCCAGCCAGAGCCGCTCCCTGTGCTGGGCACCGCAGCTCCTGCTTTTGGCTGCCGCCATCCCACTGCGTTCCAAGCAGGTCATGAATTCGCCCTCGCTGCTGTGCTTATGGGGCTCTGGCCAGTGAAACCACAGTGGACTTTCTCGTCTGTGTCTTTAAGTGGCTGTGATGACATATTTTAAGCAGGGAAGTGACATGATTAGATTGGCTTTCTAATTTTTAAATTTGTCCCTTTTTTCTTTTTAAGCCCCCCCCCCCCCCGCCACCTCCAGCATTTTTAGGTTCACAGGCAAATTCAGAGGAAGGTGCAGAGACTGGCCATCTTCTCCCTACCCTGTGCTTGGGTAGCCTCCCCCGTTACCAAAATCCCCCACCAGAGTGGCGCGGGTGTGGCAAGAGAGGACCCAGAGTCCACCCTGGGGCCACTCTTGGTGTTGTGCATCCTGAGGATCTGGACAGATGGACTCCAGCATGTGACATCACACAGTGGTTCTGCTGCCCTAAAACCCACCCTCTACGCTCCCGATCCCTCTCTCCCTCCCCTGCAGCCCCTGGCAACCACTGCCCTCACCGTCTTCAGTTTTGAAGTTTCCAGAAAGTCACGGAGCCGGAGTCCGATCGCGTCCAGGCTTTGCAGATTGGATTTACACCGGGCGCCATGCCTTTAAGTTCCCTCCATGTCTTTTCACGTCACATTTATTTTTAGTGCTGAATAATATTCCATTGTCTGGATGTACCACAGTGTGTTTATCCATCACCTGAAGGACATCTTGGGTGCTTCCAAGTTTTGGCAAGAATGAATGGAGCTGCTACAAACAGCCATGCGCAGTCATGGGGGGTAGCTCATAAATTTTTGGTTCATCAGGTAAATACCAAGCCGGGTGCTTGTTGGACCCATGCTAAGAGCATGTTCAGCTTGGTGAGAAATTGCCAAATGGCTCCACCATTTTGCATCCCCACCAGCAAGGAATGAAAGTCACGTCCTCCCAGCACCGATGCCGCTGGTGCTGGGGTTTCTGCTCCTCGGCTTGGCCTGTAGAGGGACCTAGTGTTGTTCCGCGTTCCGTCTCTCCAGCTTTTTATTTTGAAGAACTTAAATTTTATTGAAAAAACGTTCATGGCAATTTGATCAACGGAGGACACCGGCCTCCCTGTGTGCCAGACGAACTCTGTCCTGGCCACATGGCTTGTGGTGACCAATGGGACAGAAGCATCCATTTCAGCAACAGCCTGAAAGACATGCTCTTTTCTTCTCCTCTCTTAGATCCTTGCCACTACCACGAGGATGCTCCGGGCCAACCTGCCGGAGGGATGCAGAGACCCGCAGAGGACAGCTGAGGTGTGCAGGCTGCAGACAGCTGAGACCCGCCAGGTCTGGCCACCCACCAGCCAATGACAGACCCAGGAGCAAGCCTGGCCGCGTCCATGGAATTGCCTCTCTGACAACCTGTGGGTGAGACTGTGAATAGCTGTCATCTCAAGCCAGTGGGTGGTTTGTTAGTGACACAGCAACAGACCGTTCACCCTTGGTGAACCTGCCCGAGTCGCCCCTTGCCTTCCGGTGCTTCGTTCCTTGAAGCGTTGGAAAGTTACTGGCACGGAGACTTAGCTACGCTACTTTAGCACCCGTCTCCTAAGGACATCCTCTTACATAACCACAACATCACGCTTGCATTCAAGACAAGAAACAGTGCCACAATAATCTCATCTAATATAGAATCCATATTCAAATGTCCCCAAACGCCCGAACAGCCTGAGAGCTACTTTGTGTATTGTTTGAGATCCGGCTCTAATGAGGATTGTTCCAGCACACTGCCTGCTTCCAGGGTCCTGTTCCTCCATGCAGATGTTGGCAGGCCCAGCCCAGCACCAAGCCGAGAGCAGAGGCAGGGAGCTAGGAGCATGGCAGCCAGCGGGCCGGGGGCCCCGCCTCGCCACTACCCAGCTGCGCAAACTGGGGACTTTGCTTCTTACTCCTGTGCCTTGTGTACCACATCTGCAAAAGGAGCTGTGACTGTCATTTCACACAGGGTCCCTGTGAGCATCCAAGGGGTTGTCTCCCGTGCAGGGTGCCTATGTGGCAGGTCACCGAGCAGGCGTTAGTGATTTTCTGTCACAGAGACAGTTAGGGCTGTGTCTGTTGATCAAAGTGCTTCTCGTCTGGACCTTTCCATGCACCCTGTGAGCGCCCTGGGTCCCCTGTGACTGGAAACCTGCCCAGGGTTTAGATTCCTGCTCTGATAATCCCCATTTAGGCCTAGGGGGAGGCAGGGATGAGAGTGGGCAGCAGATCAGAAATCTGGGTGGGGTTCTCACTTGGCCACCTGTTGTCTGGTCCCAGTTTCCCTCTCCTTCCCTCCCTCCCTCCCTTTCTTTCTTTTTCAATTGCATTGATTGAGGACCCCCCCCCCCCCCACACACATACACATTCTTCTGTTTTTTCCTGTTAATGCGGAACTATAGGACATGCTACTGCTATTCCCTTATAATCACCCTGGGAGATTAACATGCATATGTAGGTTGTTGTCATCTTTGATTTCTCCTTCCCTCCTCCACACTTCCAGGACCTTAGATGGCATTGACCCTGTCCCACCCCTTCCCGTCTCGGCCCTGTGCTTCTGTTCTCTCTTGTTTATTTGCTTTAATGCCCCTTGGTTATCGTTTTAAGCCGTGGATGGTCACATTTTTCTCCCTCCCTGTTCTTTCTTGCATCTCAGACCGTCCTGCTTGGGTCACTTTCCTTTTTCCTGAAGCTTATTTTTCAAGACTTCTTGAGGGTGTTGGTGGCAAACTCTGAGAGTTTTTGTTTGTCTGGAAATGCCTTCGTTTTTCTCTCATGCTTGAAAGACAGTGTCGGAAGCTGTGGAATTCTCCGGTGACAGTGATCCTCCCTGGCTTTTGAAGGAGTGTGCCACGTCTTCCGGTTCCGCGCTGACTTTGAGAACTCCGCTCCTGGTCGATCTGACATTTCTTTTTAGGTAACCTCTCTTTTATCTCTGGCCGCTTTTAAGATTTTCTCTTTGTCTACGATATTCTGTATTTTGACCATGGTGTGCTTAGGTAGAAATCTCTTTTTATTTATCCTTTGGATTCACTGAGCTTTCTGAATCTGAGGGTTGGAGCTTTTCAACAATTCAGGAAAACTCTGAACTGTGCTTTCCCTGAACTTGACTCTCTGTCAGTCTTCCTAATACCTCCTTCTGGAAGTACCAGGAGACAATAGATAGACCCCTTATTTTCTCCCTGTCTCTCTTAACCTCTCTGTTTTCCATTTCTTTGTCTCTCTCTGCTGCCTTCTGAGAAATTTATCTCTTTTCTCAGTCACTAATTCTCTTCTCAGCTGTGTCTCATCTTCTATCCTAATTAGTTAATATTGAATTTAAAAATTTTTTCAGTTATTATGCTTCTCATTTCTAGATATTTGATTTGATTTTTTTTTTTTTTTTCCAAACCAGCCCGGTCCTTTTTCATAATCTCATTTTTCCTTTGTTACTTTCTCTCTTTTTTTTTTTGTACCAAGGATTGGACTCAGGGGCACTTGACCACTGAGCCACATCCCCATCCCCAGCCCTTTTTTGCATTTTGTTTAGAGACAGTGCCTCACTTTGGCTGAGGCTGGCTTTGAACTCGCGATCCTCCTGCCTCAGCCTCCGAGAGTCTGGGATTACAGGCGTGCACCAATGCACGCAGCTCTTGTCCTACTTTCAAGTCCCATTTTTACATTTAAAAACATGCACATTGGTTTTCTACATCCTATCCGAAAATTCGGTCCTTGCCATCTTGTGGGTCAGATCCTCTGCGGCTCCTGCAGCCTCTGGCTCATTTCTGGTTTCCACTTCCTTTCTTGTGCACTCGGGACTGGTTTGCAGGAGGGGCTCTCTGAGGCCTGGGCTTGGAGGGTGTTTCTCTAGAGAAGATGGGTCTCTCCTCACTGCTGCCAATGGTGGCCAGTTTTCTGCTTGTGGTTTTTTGGACCTTGTGAGTAGAATGAACTCTGACCTGAACCCACCTGAGGGAGAGTGTGGGGCCAGATTCTCCTCCAGGGGGACTTTTCTTTCTGTTTCCTGTGTGTTCCCTTCCCAGGAGACCCTAGGCAGCCTCTTTCAGAGGCCACTTCCCCTCGGGCCTCCCACCGTGCCCAGGCCCTTGTCCCCTGCTGTCCTAATGCAGTGCGGTCAGGCCCAGGCTTGGGGACTGGGTTCCCCCAGGGAGACGCTGGTCCCTCCCTTCTCTGGACCTGCATCTCTTGCCCTTTCTGATCCCTGCAGGTCTCTGTACATCCCGGGCCCTGTGCCAGGTGCTCTACCTGCATGGTCTTGTCCGCCCCACGAGCAAGCCAGTGTCGTCAACCCACGGAGGGGGAAGCTGAAGCGTGGTGAGTTGAGCCACTTGCCCTCGGTTGGAATAACAAGATGGCAGGACCATCCTGGAAACCAGGCTCGGGCTCAGACCCAGGGCTCAGCTCTGTGCTGGGGATGGTCTGCACTGCACTTTCCCCTCCCGTCTCCTTCTCACCACCTGGCCATGTGACCCCGCAGCCCTGCCAAGTGTGATCTGCCAGGTCCCTGCTGGGGGAAGCTCCCTCCCAGCCTGTCCTTAGAAAGACCTGGTCCCTGCCAGGGTCCCTGGCAGGATGTGCCCCACGAGGAGGGTATGGTGAGGACAGCCTCATTAATATCCTTCCCTTCTGTCACCTTGGCAGGGAAGAGTGAGGTACCGGGGAGGGGGCCAGGAAGCCAGCAAGAGGAGGGGGCTCCTGGCATCCTGAGGGACGCCTGGCAGAGGAGCAGGGCTGGGTGGGGGTGGGAGGAGTCCTTGGGGTGACCCGAGGGGTGGGGAAGGATATTCTGGAATGGATGAAGGGTAAGGGGACCCAGTGCTGCCCACCTGGAAAGACAGGACCAGGCCACCTCCCAGCTGGGTGAACTCCTTTGGGCCCACGGGTGGGCGGGGAATGTTCTTGCACCTGCCTGACAGTCCCGTGTTGTGCACGTGTGCACACACACACACACAACCGGGTTCTCCCTCAGGAAGGACCAAGGTGGCCCAAGACACCTCCTTGCCCAGCATGCTTAGCTGTCAATCATACCTATCTGCTGAACAGACAATGGCAATACCTACTTTCAAGTTTTATTTTCGTTACCTGTGTTATGTCTGACTATGGGCTCAGCCCCGCACAAAGATGACCGCTGTCAGCAATTAGGTGTGTCTCCTCCCCGTGGTTCTCCAGAACGCACGCCCTGTACTCTCGTGAGCAGACCCTGCCCACCCTGTGTGCCTACAGACCCACCTGCAGAGACACCCCTTATCAGCACGCGCGCACACACACACACACACACACACACACACACACACACACACACGAGGATACTGTGCATCTCTCTGCCCCCATCTTGGCTTTGGCACCCACGAGTCTGGAAAATCCTCGTTCTTCCCCTTCCCCAAGCCCCTCCATGGCCCAGGACTGTGAGCAGGATGGGAGACGCTGCCCAGTTCCTGTCGTCCTCAGGAGATGGGGTGGGGCAGGGAGGAAGCTGATCGTGGCTGCGTCTGGCAGGGACTCGCCCTCCCCTGCCCTCTCCCTCCTCCTGCCCCCTCCCCCTCCCCCGAGACAGGGCCCAGCCTCAAATCTCCTGCTGGATCTGGAACCCACGCGGAGGTCGGCTTGCTCTGAAGGCTTGTCATGTCTGCATTTAATGAAGTTTAATTATCTTCCAAGATTCAATGAATAATTATAAATCTTTTCAAGATGCAATCACACGGGTTCATGCTTCATTAATGGTGGAAAATCAATTGTAATTCGCGTAATTCCTCTTCTGGAGACGGGTCTGTTTGTACACCCGCTCTCCTGCGCATCCGCCTTGGCGCCACAGGAAGTGCCCAGCGGCCTGGCTCTCCCTTCACCCTGAGCCTGGGAGGGTCAGGGGGCGTGGCACGGTCCGCACCTGATCAGGTAGACCAATGGTGGGCGCGAAGGGAACGAAGGACCCCCTGACCCCCTGCTTTGGTTCAGTCTCTTCCCTGGGACTTGAGCTCTGATTCCCCGCCCGGCACGGTTCAGTGGAACTTTCTAGCCAAAACAGGAGCCACCGACCATATGTGGGCTATTTCATTTTAAAGTGACATCAAAGAAATGGAAGATTTGGTTCCTCACCTGCACTTCAAGTGCTCGGCAGCCACACACAGGCTGGCAGCTACTGGGCAAGGCAGATACAGAACATGTCCACCATGAAAGAGATCCCTCCCACAAGGCAGGTCTGGGGCCCGTGTCCGTCAGCGCCTGCCCGCTCACCAGCTGTGCCTGGACTGTGATAGACAGACATCTCTGAATGGCCCTGGATTCCTTTCCTACGATTGTGTGACAAAGGACCACAAACTTAGTGGCTTAACGCAACCCAGATCTGTCACCCTCCAGGTCTGGCGGGGGAAGTCTCATCTCGAGTGGATCTCGCTGGACTGATGTCAAAGCGGTGGAGGGCTATGTGTCTTTCCAGGGCTCCAGGGAAGAATCTGTTTCTTGCTTTTTCTGGCTCCTGGAGATGTCCATGTCCCTTGGTCACCCACACCCCTTTTCTGCCTGCACAGCCAGGGAGGCCAGGTCTTCCCTCCCCACAGCTAGGAAAGGTCCCCCACCAAGGCACACAGCTCTGAGGCCAGGCTGTGGCTCGTTCCTTCCTCTATCTTCAGACACAGCGTCGTGCCTGAGTGGTGCAGGAGTGTTTGTTGTGCACCCAGCTGGCCTGTGAGGTGTGTCCCGCCATCCCTGATTACAGGGAGGGAAGTGGGCCGAGGAGGGAGCGAGACCCTGAGACTCGTTTTTCCAAGCAAACACGTCCTAGGAGCTCCCCGACCTCCAACCGGCCAGGGGTGGTGTGGAGCCATGGTGAGCCGCTGGAGGTCGGGGCCAGCGCCCGCTGAGGAGATTCGGCCTCCACACAGATGTTTCTGGCAATCGGTCGGCGCGTCATGAGCCCACGGTGGCAGTTATCTCGACTCCGAATGAAATGCAAACGGTCTCCTGGGCTGGTGGCCAGGTCCCGCTCTGTCTGGCTCCCCCTCCCAGAATGCTGGGCTCTGCAGGGCCCACAGGGGCCACGGAAGGAGGCTGGACGGGGGCTCGGAGAAGTGAATAACTGCCTCTGCTGGCCCAGGGCTGGGCCAACTCCAAGCTGAGAATCCACGGGGTCCAGAAGCCGTGAGGTCTGGACCCCATGTGCAGCGGGGCTGGCAGAGGTGGTGCACAGGGCCTGGTGCCGAGGAAGGCTTGGCGTGGAGGGCTTGGCCTCAGCCTGGCCTGGGCACTCCTGGGAGGTGGGGAGCCCCGAGGCCAGAGCCCAGTGGGAGGAAGTGAGGTCTCTGGGGGTGCCCTCCTCAACCCCTGCCTCCTGGCTGCTGGGAGGGAGCGGTTGGGCCCCAACATGTGCTCCTGCCACGTGTTCTGCATCACCACAGGCCTCAAACAATGGCGCCAACCCAGGTTGGACGGAAATCTATGAAACCACGGACCAAGATAAGCCTTTCCTCCTTTTAAGTGGTTTGTCTCAGGTATTTTGTCACAGCAATGACAAACGAATGAACAGTTTTTAGTGTGTGGCCTTGGAAGCTCAGGAACCTGCTGCAGGGGGTGGAGGCTTTCTTTTGGCTGTCTACTGCAGAGGGGCAAACAGCTCTCTCCTTCCAGGCTTCCTGCCTCTCTGCCCAGCTCTTGTGCCCCCTTTCTCCCTCTCCACCCTTCCTGGACTTTGACATTAAGTGTGGAGTTCCATGCTGCCCAGATCTTTCTCTGGACAAGTCACCTAACTCCTCTGACCCTTGTTATTACTGTCTGTGAAATGGAACGGTAGTCCGAGGTGGTTGTGAGGGGTAAATGGGATTATGCCTTGGGAAGCCCCGTACGGCCAGCCCAGAGCCGCACACCACCGCTCTCCCTAAATGCTACAGCTGCCACCACTGACTCTTCTTCTAGGCCCCTTCCTTTTTCTGGGGATGTTCCAGGGTTTACTTGGGGAGAGTGCTGAGCGGTTTCTAGAACTAAATTATGAGACGCTTCAAAATGGAGAGATAGATAGATCAAAATCTCTCTCTGCCCCAGGCCCCTTCCTCTTGGGGTCAACAAGGCCTTTTTTGGGAGGGCAAAGGTCAGGCTCCCTGGGCATTGTGAGTCTCTGACCCAGGCTGGGTCCTAGGGGAGGACAAAGGCCACCCTGGCTGGCTGGGCAGGGAGTCACACAGGACAGACGTGACCCCCCTCTGCTTAGCCCTTTGCTAAGAACCAACCAGAACCCATGGTCTTTCCAGAGCCTCCCGCCCTGAAGCTCACCCAGGAGCTGCCTCCTAGGGGAAGCCCCCTCGACCTCCATGGCTCGTCCCAGGTTTGGTTTTGCTTTTTCTGAACTAGCAGTACGGCCTGCCACGCGGCTCAGCGGCGGCTGTGTTCAAGCAGAGAGCCACTAATCATCCCCCGTGTGCCAACTCTGTGAGCGATTTGCTTTAAAGAGAAGACCAAGATGGAGTAGAGCAGATTCAATGTCCTCGCTCTAATAAGGTCGCTGTCACGCCCCCCATGTGCTTCCTTGTGAAGAAGGGGGCACATGTCTTTGGGAACAGCACAGCCCCCAGGTGGTCTCATTGCCATGCAATCCCAGGGTCACAGACGGTCAGGGCAATTTGAGCCACGGTAGGCATGTGCACTGAGATTTTAAAGCTGCAGCCATTTCCATTTACATGCTGGATTTTATTAAATTCTGGATGAGGAAATTATTGAAGTACTTATGATAAGGATAGTCAGCCCCTCTGGAGCATGTCCCCATGTCCCCGGCCCTGTGATCAGAGTGCTACACAGAAGATCTTAATCCTCCTCATGCCCATGAAGAAGGTTCTATTATTCTCATTTTAGAGGAAAATTGAAGCTCAGAGAAGTCGACAAATTTGTTCAAGGCCATGCAACTGCTAGGAGGCAGAGCAGGAGTGTGTGCGTGGTGCCAGGGACAGACCCCAGGGCCCTTGCACAGGCTGGGCAGGCGTCATATCACTGTGCTATGCAGCCAGCCCAGAGCCAGGGTGTGAACCTAGGTTTACCTGAGTCCAGTGTTGGCTTTTTAAAATTCAACAGAGGGCTGGGGAGATAGCTCAGCTGGTAGAGTGCTTACCTCGTAAAATTCAACAGAGTGCACGTGGAATGGCCCTGTGGTCGCCACCCTATGGTGTATGTGCCACAAATTCTCCGTCTTTAAGAGTTTTCTGCCACAGCCCTCCTGCCGCCCTGCGCAGCAGCTCTCTTGGTGGCCGCGCCCCTCCGGAGACGCACCTCACCTGCTGCCTCTGGTGCGCGCTCCTTCGCTCCTCTCTCTCCAGTCCTGCAGTCGGGGCAGGTTCCGTCAGGGCTATCCTCAACCATACTGCCCTGTCCTGCCCCTGCGCCTGAGCCACCCTGCGCCCCATCTTTGGCTGCCCCCAGGCCCTTCAGCTGGTGTCTCCTCCTCGACCTGACCTGTACCAAGGGCCGGGGCCCAGTCCTCGGCTGCTAGTCACCACCCTCGCTCGCACTCAGTCCTCTCGGCCAGCCGAGCTCCAGGCACCACCTGCTGCCCAAGGTCCCGAGTCTCCGTGTCTCTGAACTCAGACTCACACAGTAGGCTTGGGGGACAAGAAGACGTCTCAAGCCTAACACCCCAAACTGAGCCTCTTACCTGTTCCCCAAGCTTCCCTCCGTCCCCCTCCCAGTGATGGACATGCTGCCCAGCTTCCCACTGCCCCGGCCAAAAGTCGCGGAGCGGGTCTTGACTTTGCCCTCCACGTGATCTGCTCTGTTTCAGCGCATAGCCAGCATCCGCTCCCCTCTGACTACCCTCGCCGCACAACCCCAGGCAGCCGTCACTGCTCTCCTGGTCCACACTGTTAGCTTTTAGACTGTTCTCTCTGCTAACAGCATGAACCAAGGGCCTCAAACACCCTGGGTGTGCTCCTGCCCCAGGGCCTTTGCATATGCCACTCACCCTGCCTGCTATTTGCTTTACCCAGAAATCCATGTGGCCTGGGTTCCCTCCCTTCCTTCAGATCTTTACTCAACATTCCTCCTTAGCAAAAAGGTACCTGGCTTCTTTCTAAAACGTCACCCCCTGACCTCTTGCTCCCTTCATGCTCTATTTTTTCTCCTTAAGCACTCCTTAGGAATACAATATACATTTTCCTTACTTGTGAATTCACTGTCAGAGTCTCCCTCTGGATGTTGGCTCATGAGGGCAGGAGGAGGGCAGGGATTTGTTTGTGTTCTCCCCTCAGTGGTATCCCAAGTCCCTGGCACACAGTGCCCAGTATATACCTGTTTACTGAATAAATGGATGAATCTCCTCTCCCATCCAGCACAAGTACACCCAAATTATCCACAACACCCACGTCACCTGGGACGGAAGGTGCTCGGGAGCAGCCCAGGGCACGTGGGGATTCTCCGTTTTCCCAATGAGAACTTGCATTCATGTTTTTCCAGGCTGTTGGAAAGAGTAGCTAAACTTCATTAGCTTAACTGTGTACAAGCACTGACCTAAAACGAGGTGCGCTCCCTCCCCGCTGCAGACTCTTCCCCGGGATGCGTCCCAGGAAGTGATTCCCTCAGGGTCCTTTCCGGGTCTCTCCGCACCAGGCCTGGGGAGTTACCAGAGCCCGTTCCCGGGTGTCCGCCTGGGGCGACTGAGAGGGGCACCTTCACGTGCTTGTCTGCTGTGGACGCTGCCGGAGTTGCTGCGCCGCGTCAGAAGGAGAGAGGTGCTTTCCAGGCACCCGCGGGCTGGGGCGCAGGCTCCGCCCGGGCCACACGCTCTGCGCGCACAGCGGCCTGTCAATAGGGTGACCCACTGTCCGGGCCTGCCTGGGACCGGGTGGCCTCCCAGCCGCCAAGCCTCCTTCACAGCTGCGACCTCGCGGTTCCAAGGGTTCCCAGGCACCCGCCTGCCTTTCCTAAGTCGACTGACCAGGGCGCCCCGAAGGGCCCGCGGGGGCCTTGCCTCGTCACCTGTTCCCCAGACAGTTCTCTGTGGGCCAAGATAAGCGACCCAGGAGAGGGCCACGAAGGCCGGCTGCTTCAGCACCGGAACAAGCCTAGGCCGGGCTGCCCTGGGGCTGCCGTGAGGCCTAAATAATGGGCAGCCCCCCCCCGACCTCATCCAACCACCTGGTGGGCCTTAAACTTCAGACTGTCCCCAGACTGCCCACCCGAGGGCAGCCGTAACGGCCACTAGGTGCTAAGTTGTGAGTGTGCCCTCCAGTCCCTGCAATGACTTAGCTCCACTTTAGAGATGGGAAGACGGAGGCTCAGAACTGCCAGGGCCAGGCATCTAGAACATTCTCCACCCCTCTGGAGGCCACCCCACCACCCTGGCACGGGGTCTGGTGACTCTAGCCTGGCCCTGGTGAC
Source organism: Sciurus vulgaris (assembly GCF_902686455.1). Taxonomy (NCBI): domain Eukaryota; kingdom Metazoa; phylum Chordata; class Mammalia; order Rodentia; family Sciuridae; genus Sciurus; species Sciurus vulgaris. The sequence continues at coordinate 7,918,079 of NC_136461.1, forward strand.
TTCTTCCTTGGGCTGGGATGTTGGTCCGTTGTGTCCAGGAGCCTCCCATTCCCGAGCACAGGCCCATGACCCAGCTGCAGATCCTTGACCTTTGGGACCCGTTCTCGGAGGCCCCAGCCTCCCAGGCCAAAACCGCAGACATCACCAGAGCTGTGCCCGTCGGCCTATGAGCACTTCTTGAGCCCCTGCCTGGGCTGCACCCGCGAAGGGGCTGGGAAAGAGGCAGGACCTGGGCCCAGGCGGAGAGCTGGCCCTGCGAGCTGGCCCTGCGAGCTGGCCGGGCTTGGGCCCCGGCTCACCCCTGGCCCCACCTGCTTTCTGTGTCTCTCCTCAACGCTCTCTGTCTGCTCGTCCAGCCCTGGCTCTGGGACGCCTCCTCAGGAAGCCCTCCCTGACTGACCAGGCTCACACCACCCCTCCTGGTGACCTGCCACACTCTTGAGCACAGAGCAGAGAGAGCAGGCGTTCCTTGAGCGTGGGGCCAGGTCTCTTGATTCTCTTTATCCCAGGAAGCTCGAAGCCCTGGGTCTCTGGTTTCAGAATCAAATCCCCTTGATGAAGGGAAAACAACTAAAGGCCAGAGTGGGGCAGAACACTGCTTGAGGTCACACAGCAATTAGTGCAGAACCGGAATTTAAATGCTTCTCTGCAGAATCCTTTCCCCTAATTAGGATCATACTCAAGGTTAATTGAGCATTTTTTTTTTTTTTTTTTTTTTGGTGTGTCCAACCCTGAACCGAGTACTTCAGACCCACCGGCTCCTCGGGCTGTTAACAGCTCTGCAGGGAAGTGGTCAACATCACCCTCCCACTTGCGTTACCCGAGGACTAGAGACGCCTCAGAACCTGCTTAAAGATTCTCCTGTCACAGTGACGGAGTTCAAGTCCCAACCCTCAGGGGACACCCCACATCGGGGCTCCTTCCCACTCTGGTGTCCCTGTGCCAAAGTTCACCTGGAGACTGGAGAGGCTTCCCAGGGGGCTGGGAACCCCAAAAACTTGCAAGTGTGTGCCTTTTTCGGGGGAGAGAATCTATAGTTTTGACATATCAGAGTCTTAGAAGGGTCTAAAGGCCAAAGACCAGGTCTCCCTGCTCGGCATGACGTTACTTGGATGGTTGGTTGCCACCAAGCAGGGCGTGAGGGGCAGTGGCCGGCCGGCGGGGTGGGGGGTGGGTGGGCTCCTGCTCCCTCCTCAGCCCCGATGCTGCCCACCACCGTGCTCTCCACGTCGGCCACCTGGGCCGTCCAGGACGAGCTGGCTACCGCCTGTGCTGGGCGCGCAGCGGGCTGGACTGGCTGCCGCTTGCCCGCCATGTTCCATTTCTCTGCTGCCCATCAGCCTGGCCTCCCCAGGGCCCGATCTCCACGGTTGTTTTATGGAAGTTGTCAGCTCCCGCTCGGCTCCCGGCCTGATGTAGTTATTAGGAACAGCTACAAGAAGAGACCAACCCGGAGAGGAGGCAAGGGCCCGGGTCCCTGGCGGCTGCTGAGAATGGGTAACCTCGCCCCTCACGGCACCCAGACAGGCTCTCCCCTCTGCGGTCGCTGCCTGTTCAAAACTGCATAATAATTAGGATGCGTATTTGGAAACAATTAAAAATAAGCTGTCAGCATGTGGCTGATTTTGCTTGGGCCGCGTAGGTAATATTAATCCAGAAGAGGGAGAGAAGGTGAAGAGGAACAGACCTGCATGAACCTTCAGGGCCCAGGTGGCTCCTGGTTTGGCCACTGGTCTTTATCTGAGAGCTCCTGGCCCCATTTCTAAGTGACTGCTTGTCTGGCCTCTCATAGGCGGGGTCCTGGGGCTGGTGGAATGGAGATGACCTAGACCAGCCTTTAGGGACCCTGGTGACCAGTTGGCAGGGCCAGGCTGGACTGGAGGGCACTGCCTGGGCTGGCCTCACCTGTTGTACCGAATCCTCTTGCCCCTCTGTTCTTGTGTGTCCCAGAGTGGAGTCCATGTGTTTGGAGAAGAGCCCAGCACCCCCTCTTGGCCCGGTCCACTGCTTCTGACCCCCGTGGTTCCTTCTGCTCTGACAGGTGACTTCCAAGACATGGAGTTCACGTGCATCTGCTTCATGTGTCATGGGTGGCCTGGGCCTGAGTCCCAGATCTGCCTCCAAGTGCCTGGGGGAACCTTGGCTGGGCTCCTTTCCTGCCGTTCCACGTCTCCAGACCCCAGAGCCTCTGCCTCGGCCCCCGAGGAGCTGCTTGGATGTCCAGCTCTGCCCTGGGCAGCTCTGGCTTCGCGTCAGTCTCAGCGTCTTCTTCTGCAAGATGAGCACTTGCAGATCCTGGCAGAAACTGCCTTCCACGGAAGGTTCTTGGGAGTCAAAGGAGAAGAGGGGGGGGCAAGTGTCTAGCAAGGTGCAGGCCATGGAGACAATTCCAGAAGCTTTAGCAATGGTGTCCAGCGAAGTCCTCAGCTTCCTGCTTGAGGGCATGTGGTTCCCCTCATGCAGATGACCTGGTCTCCTGGAGCTCTCTCTGCATGTTCTGTTGGGCAGTGAACTCCGTGGGGTCAGGGGCCAGTCCCGGTGTCCCCCGAGGGGCCTGCCTGGACCACCCAGTCCCTGCTTACCCAGTGCTGGCTCGACAGCGGCAAAGCCCCTGCCCCTCTCCAGCCCTCCTCCGAGCAGCGGTGCTCAGCAGCTGGCAGGGGGAGGGGGAGGGCAGGGACCTTGGTGACACAGGGCCAGCTACGGTTCCCTGCTCAGAAGCCTCTGCAGGTCCCCACGTCAGGGTGAGCGCTGACGGCCACGAGAACTCACGTCGTGTCCGTCTGGCTTTCCTCACCTGGCTGCAGCAGCAACCTGGCACAAACGAGGGGTCCCCAAATGGCAAAAAGGTAGTCTGACCCAGTTCTGGAGGCCAGAGGTCGGGGTCCCTAGAGTCTTGCTGAGAGTCTGTCCCCTCCCACCTCCCGGCCGGCTGCCGTCCTTGCTGGCTCCAGCCGGGTGGCCCCCGCCTCCTCAAACACCCGCCTGGGCACCCTCCTCCTTTCCCCTTCCTCCAGAGACCCGCGGCCGCCTGACTGGCTTCCCCCGGCCTCTGCTCAGACGCCCACCCGTCGTCCGGCCGAGCCCCATCTTGAACACCTCCGTCCGGCTTGGTTTTGCTGGAGCCACTTGCTACCGTTCAGGTAGATCCTTTTCTCACTCACTCGTTGGGGGTTCCCTGCTCCCCATAGAGGGAAGCGCCCTGAGGACTGTCCCTTCCTCACTTGGTCCCTGCGTCCACCCACGGCAGCTGCTGTTCTGTTCACTGAATGAAGGAACAGGCGGGCGCTGTGGGAAACCGAGGAAAGGCGCCAAGGAAAGGCCGCCTGTGCCCTGGAGGCCGCCCGTGGATGAGGAGCTGGCCTTGGGCATCCGCCCTATCCTCCCGTCCGGGGTGACGTGGAGGTAGGGAGGCAGGTGCCCCTCCTTGGGCAAGCCTGTGGGGAGTGCCTCTCAGGGTCCCCAAGGTGGGCATGTGGTGGGGAGGGCAGCTGGGCCCGTCTTGTTCACAGCGCTATCCTGGGCTTAGTCCTCTCTTTCACTGTCATGACCGAAAGACCGGACAAGGACAGCCCTGAGGAGGAGGAGTGTACTTGGGGCTCTCAGTTTCCGAGGTCTCAGTGATGGCCGACTCCATGGCTCTGGACCCCAGATGAGGCAGAACATCATGGCGGAAGGGTGTGGAGGAGGAAAGCAGCTGGGGACGTGATAATCAGGACACAGAAAGAGAGCGTCACTCACCAGGGACAAACTATGAACCCCAAAGGCAGGCCCCTGTGACCTGCTCTTAGCCACACACCCCTACCTGCCCACGGTCACACCCAGTTAACACCTGTGGGTGGATTAATCCACCGATTAGGTTGCGACCCTCATGAGGTTCACCGCTGAACTCCGTCACCTCTGAACTCTCTTCATTGTCTCACAATGAGCTTTGGGGACACTTCCTGTCTAAACCCTAACAAGCCCAGAAGCCAGCGCCTGATGTAGGCGCTCAGGAACCATCCGCTGCCCGAGCTCCCGGCTCTGCCCTGAATCTGAGATGAGTCAATGGGCGACCAGGGGGAGGGCGTGCCTGGGGGTGGGGTCCTGGGTGCGGATGGGGAATGGGATCGATTCAGGGACTTTGTCCACGCGTCGCAGCAGCAGATCCGCCTGAGAAGCAGCAGTGCACTAGCTGATGTCCCACTGGGGGTGTGGGGGCCATTGGCCAACCTACACCTTGGGCTTTGCTGACCCCATCGCCAGGCACTGCAGAGGGGGCCCCTCCACACGGCTGCTGGCAACATACCCACCCCTTCCAGGAGGCCGTGGCGGCCTTGGAACTCTCCTGTGCAGGGGACACTGGCCCTCTAATGACGGCCAGCTGCTGAACTCGGAAACAAGAAACCCAAAGGCACGAACCCACTAAGGGCCAACCTCTCACAGGAGCACACAGATCACCACTGAGTCGTCGGCCATCCCCTCTGCCGCCTGCAGCTCCAACCTGGCCCTGCGCCTGCTGCTGGCTGCCTCTGGCTCCCCAGGGGCGTCTCCCGCAGCTCACGGAGAGGCCTTGGGAGCCTCACGGGCGCCCCAGGGAGGAAAGAGAGGATGGCTGGGACCTAGCTGTGCGTCCCCTGAGGCTACTCCTGGAGGTCGCATCCTCTCCCCTCCCAGAGCCACATCCAACCTCCACATCCAGAGGCAGATCCGATCACCAGAGCTCAAGGGCCCAGCGGTCAAGCAGAGTGACTCACACTCCCGTGCACATGGAGGCCTGGTCAGTCTCCTCTTCTCAGGCATCCTCTAGCCAGAGTCCTTCTCAGAAAAGAAGCCCAAGTCCCCACGGGACTTCCCAGCAGCGGGCGGGGCCCGGGCATCTCGCACACTGCCCACCCCTGCCTGTGTGCTCTGTCCTGTCCGGAGGGAGGCCAGGCTCTGTGTCCCCCACAGGATGGGAAGGACAAGCTGTCTGCCGGCTGCAGCCTGGCAGGCTCGTCAGAAGCAGTAATTGTCAGGAGAAATCTGCCAGCAGAGTGAAATAAAGAGCCCGGAGGTGCAGACTCGGAGCAGCTGGTTAAGAAGCTGCTTTGTACAGACTTTCATTCCCAGGTTGAAACGGGAACACGGGGCTTCTTTTGTCATCTGAGCCAAAGCCTTTATGTCCCAAGAAGGCCAGTTTGGGCGTGGGAGGGATTGACGGGGCCGACAGGGGCTGGGGGGCGTCTGGCTGCTCACAACACCCAGGGTGGCCAGAGGATTTCCTGCCCTCTTGGGCTGCCTCTGAGAACACCCTCTGAGCTCTCCTGCAGCACCCAGCCTCCTGACACCTGGCTGCCCTGGCCACGCCCCTCCTTGTGTCCATCACCTGCCCAGCCACCCTGGCCACACCCCTCCTTGTGTCCATCACCTGCCCAGCCAGCTCCAGAACTGGGGACTAGCCACTGCCCAGCAGGGCACAAGGGCGATTCTCCACCAGACCAGGGCAGCTCCCCATGAAAGCCCCGCTCCTTTTATATAATTTGGTTTGGGGGACAAGGTTCATGGTAGAATATCGAGAAAAGGCTGGGGACACAGCTCAGTTGGGGGAGTGCTTGCCTAGTATGTACAAGGCCCTGGGTTCAATCCCCAGCACCACAAAAAAATAAAAAGAATACATGGGGATAGAGGTCAAGTTCTCCTTTAAAAAATAAAATGAAATAAAAGGACGGAACCCAAAGGAAAACATTCGCAAGGGCCCATGGATCTTTTCTTACTGCGAATGCCGAGGCTTCTGGTCCCTCCCACTCTTCCATATTAACAACCATACACTGTCCTGCTTCTTGTGAGCTGCTTTTCCCACCACCTGGCCATGTTCTTGAAACCTCCTCCCTCCCAGGTCCCCTGGTCTGAGAATGTCCACGTAAGGACAGCTATTGCGAGTCCAGCCGGTAGGCGGACGTGAAGCCCTCCTCCCTGAGTCCCAGCAGCAACATTATACTCTGGAAGAGAGTCCTATGGCGGCGGGCCAGTCTGCGGACAAGCATGCGTGTGTGCGGACCCCTTATCAACACCTCCTAGCCCTTGGGATCCACAAGGCCAGCCCCAGTGCCCAGCGTTGTGTGCTGAGGTTTGGGGAGCTTGGGTTGGACCCCAGCACGCCCCACAAGGCACAGGAGACACTTGCAGGGTGGGCTGGGACTTCTTCCAAAGTCCCTTCTTCCTCATTACGACTCACCGCAGGTGTGCTGGGGTGGGCACTCCTTGGCCCTCGCCCTACAACCCACCCATGCCGACATCGGCACAGATGAGCTGGCTGGAGCATGGAGGAGACAGAGCAGAGGCCAGGGCAGCTTGATGGTCAAGAAAGTCAGAAAGGATGCAGGGCCCAGAGGACCCAGGCTGTCAGCTGAGATGGGGCTACGGTGGGAGCAGCAGGAAAATCTTTGAGCTCAAAGGAAGAGACTCCCCAGGTAGAAATTGCTAGAACTGGAGGCAGAAAGACACTGAGATCTGACTTTCTTCAGAGCTGGACTAGGAACCAGCGAGAATACAGAATCTCACTGGTGGGCTCACCAATCTCAACTCCTTCCTAGAGGAAAATCCATCCCCCATATGCCAGCAGGGAATCGTCCAGCCAGGGGACCTTCTAAAATCAACTGCTCCCTGTCACAACGATGGTTGCCCTCGTTCTTAGACTCAGGATCCGGACAAAGACCCACAGAGTTCACGAAATTTGTCCCCTGACTGCCTCTCCCACGTCATTCTGCAGCTCTTTTTCCTCCCCAATTCCCCAGCCCTGGGAAACACACAAGTCCTGTCCTCCTTGCCTCAGGGACTTTGTACTGGCTATTTCTCTTGGTCAAGAAAGCTCTTTCCCTGGACCTTTGCACGGCCATCTCCAGCCCATTATTCAAGTGTACCATATCATGTCACCTCCTCAAAGAGGCCTGTCCTGTCCCCAAGGTCAAGTAGCTGGCCAGTTCTTTCCTCTGGTGTCACTATGCACACTTTTTGCTGTCGGAGATGTCCATGCTTTCTAATTTGCTTACATGTGTATCGTCCATCTCTTTCTCTACTGTAAGCTCCATGAGAACCGACGTGCCCCTAACTCGGAGCCTGACATATGGTAGGTGCCCAGTCAATACCTGCCGTAGGACCCAACAAACAGGGCTGAGAGTCTCACTCCTGGGCGAGGCAGCCTGTGGCTCTTTGGGAACATTCTGTTTGTTAGAACAGACATAGATGGCAGCGACAGGATTCATTTCATGTCCCAGGGCCACCTGATTGGTAGTGGCTTCCCAGAGCAGCACCAGGTTGTGAAAGGGTATGAGGTTACAGCTCCCTGTAGGAGAGAGGTCTGTGAGCAACTAGCAATGTCTGCCATGGGCATAGTCAGAAGCAACTGTGTGTGTGCTGCATATGTTTCACACGGGTAAGATTGGGAGCCCTGGAAATAAGATGGTGTCTACTTAGTCTCCTTTGTAGCCCCCTGGCAGTTGGCATCAGCTAGGTGCTCAGTCACGACTGATGGGCCAACTGTGGGTTGCTCAACTTTGAGGCCCAGGCTCCTGAAGAGACAGAAAAAAAAAAAAAAAAAAAAAAAAAAAAAAAAACTATCCAAGCCAATGGTTTTCAATTTTTTAGAAAAACCTACTGTGTTCTTTCTTCAAAGGACATCTTACTTGAAACCGGTATGCTGGATGAAAGCAAAGCTACTCCTGCTGAAACTGGGTTTGGGGCCCAGAGTCCCACCTGCCTGCACCCCACCAACAGAGGTATCCCTGGGACACCATTAAGGCACCCGATGGCTCCCCAGGTCCCAGTCTGAGGACCATGAGGAAGGAACTGAAGGTCCCGAGAGGGGAAATGACTTGCCCAGGGTCATACTGCAACCAGAGCCCGACCAGTGCCCTCTGGACCCTCAGGTCAGTGCCTGTTTGACCACATCTCCAGTTGGCCTTGGCTTTGAGGCCAAGAAGGGACATTCCCACCTCCTTGGGGATGGGTGGGCAGCGAAGCATCCCTCTCTCGTGGCCCCCGGCACACCCTGGAAGGGGCGGCCTTCCACTCTGTTTATTCTGCTCTTGGAGTCCTGGGGCGCCGTGTCGGAAAACAGCTCGTCTCCCTGACTGCGCTTTATTAATTAAAGCATTTCCCCTCTTTGGTAGCAGCTGCTTCGAAAGAACTCCTTGAATGTTTAATTCATTGGTTCCGAGCTGGTCCCCCCCTCCCCCCAACACTCACTTCCTTCAAAGTGCTTTCCCGGGAAACCCTCGCGGCTCCAGGGCGCTTCCCTGAGTCTCCGCAGAGCCGCTGTCAAGTGCCCTGTGCCGCGCACCTCATCGGCTGCAGGTGGTTTGCTCTGCAGCTGGAGCAATCCACGGGGAGCCGGGAGGCTGGGTGCAGGCCCGGGCCTCCATGGGAGCCAGGAGGCTGAGTGCAGGCCCCAGCTGGCCTCCTGGAGGTGCTGTAAAGACCGCGATCTGTCGAATTACTACACGAGAGTTTAATGACCATCTTCCATGGCTGTTTAGAGGCGAGAAACGAGTTCGTTGATCACCCAATGAAGCTGATTAGAGCCCCTGGCTCCCCGAGGTGTGTGGGGGGATGGATGCGGGCCCGAGCTCTCTGAGAGGTGACCCAGGAAGCAGCGTGTGGGGTCCCCTGTCCTCCTTGCAGCTGAGGGCAGTTACCACAGAAGGTGGCTCATCTCCTGCAGTCACAGGGAAGTGACGGTGATTCCCTTTGATGGGGATCTGCAGACTATGATGCCCCCAAGGCATGTGAGCGTGTGCTCCTGCCGGGAACCCCACCCCACCCCAACTTCCTGACTCTCCGGAGACCCGGTTGGCGCTTGGTGGCTGTGGCTGACAAACCCTCTCTGAAACCTGGAGGTGCTGCACTGAGAGAGGAGCCTGTTCTGCCTGAAATGAGCGCAGCCTGGCTGGGCCCCTGCCCTCGGCCCCTCCTCCAGTCCCCAGTTCACGACACTCCCTTGCGTTACCCCTCCCATGGGTGCGGTCCAGGGTAACATCAGCCCCTTTCCTCTCGCCCAGGGGAGCCCTGCAGAGAGGGCACGTGGTGACATCATAATGTCAGCCAAGTTTATAACAGGAAATGAATCCTGTGCAACTCAGGAACTTTAGGGTCGCCAGGAGCAGACTACCTGGGACATACATCACCATGGATGGGGACAAGACATGAGCCTGCACCCCAGGGTTGGGAGTGGGCTGATGGGCACCATGGAAGTCCACACGGGCTTCTCAGCCTGCAGAGAGCTCCCCTCCCCCAGGGGGCTCGCCGCACTCAAAACATTGGGAACAGTCACCATGGGCCTTGGAATGCACCTGAGTGGCCGGCATCCACTGAGCACTTAGCCTGGCTCCATGCCAAGAGGCTCTACTCGGAGCTCCCAAGTCCAACTCGAGGTGGTGCCATTTTGTGGACAAGTAAACTGAGGCAGGCTGAGACTCCACAGCTGCTTGGAGTCACTTGGTATTGGGTGGCAAGTTTGGATCCAGAGCCCACAACATGCCGCTAACAGGAGTGGCTCCATCGGACTGGCAGGACAGCTTCCGACCACGTCCAGTCACACAGGATGGCCTCGCCCTTGTCACTCCTGGGCAACCTCAGGCCCTGTAGGAGCAGAGTGCTGGGGTCAGGCAGGCTGGGCTCAGACCCGGCACCCAGCTCCCACCCGCCAGGGTGAGGCCCTGGGCACGTTGCAGAACCTCTCTCTGCCTTGGTGTCCTCGTCTGTCAACGGAAGCTCACACCAGTGCTTACCTCCCGAGGTGGTTGTGAGGACTCCTTCATTCAGATGATAAATATTCATCGAGTGCTTAATATAATTCCGACAGGTCCTGGCCCTGGCCAACTGGGGCAGGAAGACAAGCCACATACTAAGCGGATGGATTGATGATGCGGTGTGTTAAAAGGATCAGAGAAAGACCAGCAGGACGGGATGGCCCTGGGACCTGGAGGAAGGGTGGGGTCAGGTGCCAGCTGTGCCTGGAGCTGCCTGGGTTGCAGGATTTAGCCAGGGAGGGGCGGGTGGGCTGCAAGGAGGAGAGTCGGGGGGGCCCATCAGACGCGTCTGGGAAGACAGGTCTGCCACAGGGAGCCCCCCCTGCAGCCTGAGGGGCAGGCCCTGGTGTCTGAGGTCCTCGGGTGGAACCCAGGAGATGCGGCATCCGGGCCTCCCTCAGGTGTTCCTAAGGACCCTCCGAGTAGAACCAGGCTGAGCGCAGTGCCAGCACAGGCGATGCCCATCACCTAGGTGGCATTCCTTAAAGTCACTCCCTTTTCTCTAAAGGAGCCGAGCGGGGCCACTGCAGCCTTGGGAAGAAGCACCCCTCTGGCTTCCGGAAACAAAGAGTGCCAATCAGACGCTTGCCTGGCGCGGGAGGTTCTCTTCCTGTTCTTGCTTTGGAGCCTGGCTCCCGGGTCCTGCTTCCCTGAGAAGAAGTGGATCTAGGAGTGAGGGATCCCTGCGGCAGCAGCCCGGGCAGGGAAGGGGGTGAGCAGGGAGGAAGAGGAAAGGGGGAGGAGAGACGGGAGGAGGACCGGTGGAGAGGGAGAAAGAGGAGACTGAGCAAGAAAGGGGGCAGAGGGGAGGGAGGAGGGAGGGGGAGGGGAGGGAGGGGGAGGGGGGCGGAGAAGCAGGGGAGGAGGCGCTCCCTTAGGAGACCAAGGTCCTTCAGCTTCCCTCAGCTGGGGGATCCCCACGTGGCTCCCTCCCAGGGTGGGCTCTCTGAAAGCTTCAAAGTGGTGGTTATTCTGGGTGGCAGCGTGATTGGGAGCTTGGAACGCAGGAAATTGAGTGGTGATTAAGGCTGTAATAAGTTGACAACATCAAATATCATCACCCCCAGAACATGCAAATGATCACATTTTACCAGGGATTTGCCATGCAAACACCAATTAGCAGGGAAAGTGTCGGCCTCCACGGGTGGGGGGCTGGCTCTCCTCCCGTGCCCCCACTGTCTCTGCAAGAGGGTGAGCTTACAGGAGGGGACAATGCTCGGAAGTCCCCAGCAGAAGAGAGGAGGATGCTGGCCAGGAGGAAGGTGCCAACACTGGCCCTCGGCCACAGGCTCCATCTGTTGCCTGGTCTCAGGCTGCTCAAAGCGCCTTGACCGTCCCTGAGCTGCTGGTCCCTTGCGCTGACCTGAGGGGACTTTGCAGCTTGAGGACCGCCCACTGTCAGAGACTCATTTTCAGCAGTCTGTGGCGACATAGCCAAAGAAGGAGGAGCCTGGAGTGAAGGAGCAGGGCGGTTTGGGGGTTAGGGTCCCGGAGTCCTGCTCTACTGTGTCCTGGAGACTGACCTCCAAAGGTCGGGGCAGATGGCGGGAAATCCCTGGAAAGGAGCCCTGGGCGCTGCCTTCTCCTGCCTTCTCCTCCACCTCGGGCCTTGTCACTGAGCAGGCAGCCTTGCACAGAGACACATGCGGCACAGCGCCACCCTCGGCCACCCTCAGAGGGCCTGCAGCCTCTCTCAGTGATGAGCATGGCAAGGACAGCAGGTGACAAGCGCAGGCGGGTATAGCGACCCCACGGCTTAGGCTGAGGCAGAAGTGACCTTGATCTTTGTTCTGGAGGCATTTGGGTTGAGCCTTGAGCAGGGGAATAAAGGAAAGGAGGGGGAGGGGGGTCCTGGTGGAAGGAAATCGGCAAAGGGCAGATTTGAATGTGAGAAAACGCACACTGAGAGCTGGGGTCAGCGGGCTGCACCTGCCCACCCTGCCCACCCCTCAACCACCCACAACGCTCCCCAGCCTGCCAGCCAACCACTGGCTCCCATCCCAAACCCCTGGCTCACCCCATCATCCCTCTGGCTCACCCCAACCAACCCTCACCGCCCGCCAAGCCACAGCCCAGGCTGAGAGGTTCACTGGGAAGCGGTGGCCAGGAGCCCTGGACAGCTGCCCCACGGCTCTGTCTCAGATGGTGGCAGTTACAGGGAAGCTACCGTGAGGAGCTGCTGGCCTTGGGCTGATGGTCATCGTCCCAGGCACAGGCTCTGGGAGGCAGTAAGCAATCAATACATGGTGGCACTTGCTCCTTTAAGGTGACCTGATTATTCCCAAGCTGGAGGGGCCCCTAGGGCAGGGGAGCCCTGGGGTGGGAGCTGAGCAGAAGAGGGGTAACCTGCAGGGGGGTTAAGAGGGATCAGAGGGGGCAGAGCCCTGAGGGGGGCCTGGCGGGCCGTTTGCCCAGGTGCAGATCTGGGAGGGAGGAGATGGAGGCGCAGGCCCTCCCCACACCCCACCCCTCCATCCTGCCTCAGAGGGGCCCCCCTGGGGAGGCTGGGGTCCCCGAACACGGGATTCTCAAGGCTTCTCCTCACCCTACACCCTTCGCGGTGGGCGCCTGGGGAGCAGGCCCACTCAGGGATGTAGACCGCTCTGCCTTCTCCAGGGACACTAGCGGGCTCACCCCTCCCCCACCCAGGCTGCCGAGGAAAAGGAAGGCTTCCTGCAGGTCAGGTCCAGCCAGAAGCCTCCACCAGCGCCCATGCAGCTGCCTCAAAGAACGCTTTCCATCACGGAGGCCCAGATGAATTCATCCACCAAATCCCGTAAGTTCCCAGGGATTTTCTCTGATGTCTTAGGGAGGTCCCCTCGCAGGCTCCTGGAGAGCTTGAACACGGCCAGCAGCACCCAGGGCGGCCACTCGGGCCACGGAGATAGGTGAACTTGAGAGAGGCTGCCCAGACAGGAACCAGGCCACTGTTGCCGCCTGTTGTCCCAATGTCCTGGGGTTGGCGCCCCCCACGGTGCCGGGCGGGGCCACGTGGTGGGTTATTAACCCGGGCCACCCGGCTGGCAGAGCTATTACCAGGCACAGTGCAATTTCATGCCCTGTTTCTTCCCTCCTTGGTCTGCAGTTTCTGCTCTAGTTGTCCAAAATGAACAGAGATGAAGTGAAATGAATTACAGTCTCCTTCCCCTCTGCGTCGCCCCTCTCTTCCGGGGCTGCTCCTGCTCCCCCAGCCTCCTGCGCCCCTCCTCCTCCTGGCCAGTGCTTCTGTTCCTGGGTGGCTTGGGCTCTGCTCTCCCTCTCTCCTGATGCCATTAGAATCTACCACTCCAAGCCGGGCATGGCGGCACAGCCAGCAGTTCTTGGAAGACTGAGGCAGGACGATTGCTTGAGCCCAGGAGTTGGAGAGCGGCCGGGGCATCTCCTCTGCCCCACCTCAGGGAGAAGAAAGAGTGAAGACAAGTCTCAACTGCGTCCCGCCCTTGTCCACTCACGCAGCCCCCAGCAATTATTCTCGGCTGCACACCAGGGAGCCTGCCCCTGCCGCTGCGCCCGCTCTCCCACCTCCCCTCCTCCTCTGGGCAGGGCAGGGTGTCTGGGCCTGGGCCGGGTGACAAGGGTGCTGATGTCCCTCCCTGGGAGGCAGAGGCTACCCTCCCTCTAGACTCGAGAGCCCCATCTCATCTGTGGTTATGGCTGGACACGGGCCCAAGTCACACACTAAATGTCATGGGACTGGCCTCCCGGCTGGGGGCCAACTCTGACCTCACAAGCCCCAGGTACATCTGGGACCTGGGGTCTTTTCTCTGAGGATTGTGCTGGTACTGAGTGCTCAGTCCTTGTGTCATCTAGCCACTGGGGCGGCTGGGTCAGAGACACTGCTGATGCCACGCCCCCCTGCAGAGCTGCGGCGTTGGGCCCCAGGTGACTACCCCGTCTCAGCGGCAGGCACTTGGGCTGTGACGTGGTGAAGCTGGGACCCGTGTGGCCACAACTGGCCCTTTGCAAGGGACAAAGGAAAAGCAAAGTGGAGAGAAAAGGAGAAGGTCCCAGAGGATGAGCAGAGGGCATCCTGAAGGCTGAAGGGCCGGGCGCCCAGGATGGAGAGTCGGGGCGAGGGAGACGGACACAGGGAGATGGGCGGTGGAGAGATGGCATGGAGTGGGCAGAGAAGAGAGATGAAGACGGAGGGAGTCATGCGGAGAGTGAGAGAGGAATGGAGGCAGAGAGGAACTTGGGGACATCGAGAGATGAAAGGAGAGCAAACAGAGGAAGAGGGAGACGGAGAGGCTCAGACGGACAGGGAGAGGCAGCACGGCGAAAGGGAGAGAGCGCAGGGTGCTGGTACGCAGAGACGGGAGTGCCCACGTGGGGCGGCCCCCAACCTGCCACCCGCCCCCACCCCCATCCCTGCCCACCCCCTTCTTGGAAACTGCATAATGAATCTCCCTTCTGCACGGGTGGGGCTAGGTAGGTTTCCGTCCCTGACAACAACTAGCGTCCTGACGTGACCCTGATTCCTTTGGGCTTGTTCAGAGAACCCAGCACAGTCCTGGACCCAGGCCCGTGTGCTGCCCTTCGGTCCCCAATCCTTACCGATCCCCGACCCAGCCCTTCTCCTCTGCTCCCAGGGAATCCCGGCTCCAGCAGCGTCCTTACTCTCTGAGCCCCTTACCGTGCCGAGTTCTGGCCTTGGGGGTCTCATTTCTTCCTTCCACAGCCGGTAAACTTGGCCTCACGTCCCTCGTCTGCCGACCGGGAGACCAAGCTCAGCACTGTGAGGTGACTGCCCAGCTCCCTAGCTGGCGAGAAGAGACGGGGATTTGCTTCACGGCCTCCCTCAGGAGCTTTTCTCTGCTGTCCTCAAACCAAACCAGTTCTGCAGCTAGCAGACGTCACGGACGCTGCAGGGTCCCTCTTGGGGGCACCTGTGAGACCCCCTAGCTGGGGACCTCTGGGCCGCTGCTAAGCCCTGGGGAGATGAGGAGGCAGACTCAGCAGACACACTTGTCACAGGGGCAGAAGTTCAGATGGCCCCAGACCTGCCCAGGCCACCAAGCAGCTGCCCAGACTGGGACTGCGTCTCTCAGGCTGGGGTGGGGGGCTCTGGGGTGATGGCAAGCCAGGAAGAGAAGAGCCCAGCAGACCCATCCCCTTTCCCCTGGGGCCTCTGGAGGTGAGGCTTTATTTCCGGAAATAGTGTGCTTTTGGTGTCAGTCACAATCCCTACCCAGGGGTCACCATGTGGGTGGGAAAGGGGACGCTGGAAGTACCCCTTCCCCGGGGGCCCACCAGCTAGAACCTCCGGGGCTCCTGAGTCCCGGCTCAGCAGTTCCAGCCTTCTCTGTTTCTTCCCAAATTCTAATCCTGGAGCTGCAAACCCAGATGCCCAAGGACTAGGGTGCATTAAGAAAATGGGCCAAGTGGGCTCCATAGGTAATGGTGAGGGCCACAGTGAATGGGGTGGACGCTGTCCCAGGACACAGCCACCCCTGACCAGTGCCCGGTTACCGTGGGGCATTGTGGTTCAGCTGGCCGAGTTTCCTCAGGGGTCATGAGAGTGATGGATCTGGGTGTTCATTGGCTTTTTTTAAAAACATGCCGCAGACCAACATTTTAACACAGGCGGACAGGCCGATTGGGCCCACAGGCTGTGTTTGTAATCATCGTTCTGAATGCCCCAAGTTCTAAAAGCTCCAGAACTCTCCAGGACGCCAAATTCTCCCCTCTGTACATTGCTATCCAGGATGGATGGCTCCCATTTGCTGGGCTGAAACTGTTTCCAAACCACTGCCTTCGACAGAAGGGGTAGTAATTACACTCTGACATTAATATTTAAACCACAAACAGAGTTAGCGTGCTAATACTGTCCCCGAAGGCTTTGGACTCATTTAAGTTTTATCCTTGTGAGACCTAATTATTGTCAGCAATGAATCCTGAAAGACTTGCAGGATTAGGGCCAGGGAAGAGGAGTTAGGGGGGCTGAGACACTGGACAGGGTGTCTCCAGAGCAGGGCTTAGCCACACTGGCCGTGCCGGCAACCATCTGAGGGGCCTGGTGGGGAGTGACTCGGTGTCCTCCGACTGCTTCTGTGATTAGGGATCTTGCTCCTAATACTTCCCCCTTGAAGACGGAGGCATCTGACTCCTGGGGAAGTTCCTGTCATCTTTGAACTTCGAGCCTTTGGCCCAGCTCAGGGGGACACCCCACCCACCTACTTGGGAGAAACTCCCAAGGGGGAAATGGACATTGTGTGCTCTCTGCCCTTACCTGGGAAAAGAAAACGGGTTTGTGTAGGAGTCGTGAGGTGGAGAACAAGGGCAGAGTCAGGCATAGAGGGGCAGAGGACGCCAACGGCTTCCCAGAGACTGGTTTCCAGAAGCTTCTGTGACGTCCAGCTTCTGCTGGCTTGCTGGCTTGCACGTCTGAGGAGCCTTCTGCCTTGCTCACCAGATGGCAGCAAGTCCCATCTCCACGCAGCTGGGGCTCGGGGTTGTGATGAAGAGGGAGACCTGTTGTCCACCCCGTCTACAGCCAGGTTCGGCCATGAGAAGGGGTCAGGGCAGGACGCAGGGAGAACAAGCTGACCACAGACGGAGCCCAGGTCCTTTCTCAAAGCTGATGTCCTCCTCGTGGGACGGGGGCTGAGGCTGAGATTTGGGTAGGGCCGATGCAGGCCTGGCTCTGCCTCCCATCAGCTGCAGCCTTGGCAGGCGGCTTGGATTTCCTTTCCTTCCCCACGAAACGGGGTCATTTCTAGGGTGTGGACTTGAGTGAGAACACACAGCTACTGAGCCGGTGCATGGTGGGGCCTGAGGGACAGGCCCCAAAGGGCCCTCTCCCAAAGGGCCCACACACTAGCTGAGGACACTTTACTGGAAGCAGAGCAAGTGGACTGGGGCCCTTTCCCTGCTGGCCACTGGGCCCCACATAGCACGCAGCCCCCCAAGGCCAGGCCCCAGTGGCCTCCCAGGCCCTTCCTCCAGGCCCGCAGTGTCCTGCTCCCCACTGGCCCCGAGATCCTCAGACTGTGGATTTTCTCAGTTTATCTCCAGAAAAGAAAGGCCCAAGATAAATGCCCTTGGACGAATCCGCTGGAGGAAGGAACAGGCCGTAACTCAGCCAGCTAACTCCCTGGCAGACGCGGGCGCCCTGCACAGGAGGCCGAGAAACCCCAGGGACCCACTGCAGAGGGGCCTGAGGCTCCGCCCACCGGGCCTTCGGGCTTGGGACCAGTCCGAGAGGGCTAGCTATGCCCGGGACCGCAGGGGGTGCAGGGTCGCCGCCCACCCCCTACAAGGCCAGGGAGAAGCTAACGGGCTCAGGTCCCGCGACCCCGAACTCTCTCCTCTGGGGGTCACTTACCTGCCCTGGGCAGGGTGTGCCTGGCTGCCACCTCGTGAGGGCGATGGAGGTAGCTCCCAGGAATGAAAGTGCACAGACCTTTGATCCAGGGGTCCTGCCCCAAGAAATCCTCCTACAGAGAGGCGCGGCGCGGCTCGGGACTGTGCCCCAGGTCGCGCACAGCGTCACGGCGGCACAAGGACCGGAGGCGTTGGGATACCCTTAGGTGGGGCGCTGGTTGGGAAGAGGATAGCGCAGCCCCACCGCCCAGAACAAAGCCAGAGGAGGCGGGAGGCGGCTCCACGTGCCCCGGGAGGAATGGCCAGAGTGGCCCCTGAGCGGGGAGGTGGGGCTGAGGGTGCCGGAGGAACTGGGCAGAGTGGCCGCCTAGAGGAGGGGGCGGAGTTGCAGGGCTGCCCATTTCCGCTCACTGAGGGCCCAGGGTGACCAGATTCACAGAGAGAAAATAGAAGGGAGGTTGCCAGGGGCGTGGCCTGGGAAGGGCCAGCTGGGGAAGATGCCAATGCTCTAGAGATGGGCGGTGGCCATGGGGGCACGGTGCACTTGAGAGTGATCAAAGGGTAAATATCATGTGTAGTTTGCCACAAAGAAAAGAAGAAAGCAGGAGTGGGCAGCGCTGGGGAAGGTGACTTCTCTATGTTTTTGTATTGCTTGAATTTTAAAAAATCACACATATACGCCAGAAAATATATTTTTAAAATAGTGATGTCACCAAGGCCCATTCTCTGCCCTACCCAGCCACACTTGGCGGCCTGCTCACCCTGTCAGGACTGGGGGGCAGAAGGTATGGGATGTGGGATTTGCTGGTAGTGTTTCTGGCTCTTGCCACATTTGCTGTGTGAGCTGGGGGAGACCTGGGGAGTCTCTGATCCTCCCTCTGTGGGCTTTAATCTGTGCAAAGAGGAGACCAGATGCAGTTGTGCCCTGGCTGGCTGCAGCCTCCAACATTCTGGGCTTGGTCAGCAGCTGCCAGGGTGTGGCTCTGCAGGACGAGGGCCACCAGGCAGCGGTTGGGCACGGCAGAGCATCCTCTGGGCTGGATGAGCTGCCCCTGCTCCGGGGGCGGCAGCAGCCCTCTCTTGGCTCCTCTGATGAGGAGGAGGGAGGGGCGGTCTGACCATCTGCCGCAGGCTCTGCCAGCATGTCCTCTCAGCTGGCTGCCCCCCCTTCCCTCGGAGGGCCCTCCAGCTCCAGCCAGGCCCCAGGACCCCCGTCCCCGAGCCCCATGGCAGAGGCTGCATGGAAGCAAGCTCCTCCGCTCTCCCAAGAAACGACTTTTATTTTTAGCCTCTTGGAAGCTCCTTGAGGCAGCCAAGGCCATTACCAGCTCACACAGAACCTTTGAGCAAAGCGGAGATGGGAGTCCTTCATGGGCCTGAAGCTGCAAGGGGTATGTTTCCCCGTTGCCTAGATGGGGTGGACGGGCACCCCAAGAGTAAAGCCATTTGTCCCAAGTGGCCCAGAGTGGCTTCTGACCCATCAGAGCAAGCCCCTGTCTATCAGTGAGGCGGCAGGGAGAACCAGAGGCCAGAGGCAGAGCCAAGCTGAGCCCTGGAAGAGGGGGTGGGGGAGGGGGAGGAACAGGGTGCAAGGAAAGCACCCACTTAGGTGGTGAGGAGCCAGCTCTGGGCCAGGGACCTGGGCACTGCCCTCAGCCCTGCCTCAGTCATGCTCCTCTAGGGCCTTGGTCTCCTCCTCTGTAAGCTGGCAGCACACTCGCACCTCCACCTTGGGGCTGTGAGGATTAGCAGATGGTCATCCAAAGCCCCTGGTCCCTGCCCCTCCCCCGGGAGCCCAGGGCTGGAGCTGTTACTGCTGCTCGGCTGCTGCCGGAGATGATGGGCCATTTCCATTCCAACACTTGGAAGACTCTTTTTTGGAGGTGCATTTGAGGCAAAGGAAGCAGAGCAGAGAAGAGCCAGTCAGGGCTGGGTCAAGGTGGGGTGACAGTAGGGCAGGGGCTGCCTGGGAGCCAGGGGCTGAGGGCCCAGCCTGCTGCAGGGGTCACACACAACCACACCCGCGGGCACTACTAATGTGTCCCCGCTTCCCCAACCAGACTCGCCCTCCTTCCCCAATTCCTCCGTTCACAGGACATCTGCTTAGAACTCCCTGGGGAGGGTTTAAATTGGGGCAGGAATGAATGGCAAGAGAGAGCTGTTGCCCCCTGGGCTGTGGTCAGGGCTGGACGCAGAGCTGGCAGCTGGTTGCAGCTGAGCCCGGAGCTTGCGCTTGGGATTTGCCAGGCACCTGGTGTCTTTCACCTGCCAGTCCCTCCTCAACTGCAAGAGAAACCCGAGGTCTGACGATGGATCTGCAGCAGGCTGAAGCCCGAGCAGCAAAGCCGGAACCAGGAGCCCCAGCCCTCCCTCCCGTCCCCCGAAGCCCAGAGATTCAGGTGGTCAGGGACAGTGTGTGTGGGGGCGGCTGATCCCGAGCCTCCTGGAAAAGGGAGGGGCGGCGGAGCTAGATCCACGTAGGCCGCAGACTGAGTTGAATAAATTCATGGATTGAGTTGAATCTCAGGAAACAGGTGAGAGGAGGCCATGCCGTTGGGGCATCCGCGGGCCTGGTCTTTGCTGACCGCTGGCCTCGGGCCTGGACTCGTGTGCACTTGATGTGGGTGCTCTCCCCAGGCGTCAGGAGCGTCAGGGGGAAACCAGAGTCCAGTTTTCCCTCTTTCCCCTGTTGCAAGGCCCCGAAAGGCCACTTTGCCTGAAGTCAGGGCCCTCGTCACTGCCATCTTGCAGAGGGGGAAACTGAGGCTCTGAGACGCGGATGTGATCCAAGAGCCTGTGGTTGGTGGGAAACCGGGACGTAGGCCCTGCTCATCCGACCCCAGCGCTCCCGCCGACTCACCGCCCAGCAAGTGGGCTGAAGGAACCCGGTGGCACTTTCAGCCCAGCAAGAAAGGCAGGCGCTGGGCATGGCCCTGAGTCCCCTTGCTCAGATGGCTCCTGAGTGCAGAGTCCATGTCACCGTCACGCCTCCAGCCCGCCTGCCTGGCAGAGCAGCCTCTGTGCTTCCTGAGGGGAACGAGCTCCACCAGGGGACACGGTCGGGCAGCCTGGGCTCCAGGTTGCGACCCTGACCTGGGCACCAAGCCACTCTTCTCATTTGGCCTCAACGTCTTCCCCGTAACATGGGGTCATGCCTTGCCCAACCCCGATAATACAGCTGAGCACTTCAGAAGGAAGTGACCGAAGAGCACCTGACCTGCCGTTGGGCAGAGCTGAGAAGCGCCACGCCAAGGGTAGCGGGAGAGAGGGGTCCCCACAGCTGTGTCCTTATAGCAGTGACACTTTGCTCTCAGAGAAGGGAGCTTGCACACTGAAGGTCCCCAGATGTGGGCGGAGCCTCAGGTGTCTCCCCCCCCCCCCCCGTCACCTTTAACACCCGAGTTACCCACCCCCATCCTAAGGCTCAGCCCCTGCTGTGCCCGAGCAGCTCATGGGAAGAGCTGGGTGCCCGCCTGCGATGCCAGGGGTAGCTCAGCTCCAGCTGGACCAGCTCCCGTGGGCTGGCCCCTTGCCCTCTATGCCATCCTGGACCTCCACCGCGGCCCTGCACCTGGCACCCAGAGGGGACCAGCCTATCCTCGCTCTCGTTTTCTCTCTCTGCTTCCCCAGATCCCCATCCCACCCCATCCCTCCCCTTGTCTGGGGTCTCTCGCCACGTGGAGTGGTCCACAGAGAGGAGGCCCTTGCTTGGCAGGGCACCGTCCCTGCGGGCTGTGCAGGACCGCTGGGTAGTGCCATTCCTGGGACAGGGTGAGCCGCGCACCCGGACAGTGACAGTGGGGGACCAGACGACCTTACCACCTTACCCAGAGCATCGCAGGCTACAGAGCTTTAATTTATTTAATCAATTCCGGCCCCCAGGCTGGGGAAGGAAAACGGCAGGATATTAAATCTGTCGCTCTCGCCAATCTGTCATAGGGACGTCAGCACACATTGATTCTGCTCCTCCTGCCTTTATTAACTGTCTCTCCGGGGCCGCGGGCTCTGCCAATCCCAGCCTGGACCCTGCCCGGGAGCAGGGAGCAGATTGCAGGTGGAGGGAGGGGTGTGGAGGGGACTGGAAGTGGCAGAGAGCCTTTCAGGGGACAATTATAGCAGGAGAACTTTCAGTGCTGGGGGGCAGGACCCTGGGGAGCATCTGCCATCCATGTTCCCGCTTTGCAGAAGGTTTACAGAAGAGGACACTGTGCTCAGGGAGCCGAGGAGACCTGGCTCCAGAGTGCAGCCTGCTGGTGGCACAGTTGGGACTGGAATCCAGGACTCCTGATGCCCAGGCAGGGTTTCTTTTATGTAGTTAGTCCTCAAACTTTGCTTTCATTTGTTTTTCTTTTTTTCTTCTCTCTTTTTTTGGTACCAGGGTTTGAACCCAGCAGGGGTTAATCACTGAGCCGCATCCCCAGCCCTTTTTTATTTTTTATTATGAGACCAGATCTCACCGAGTTGCTTAGGGCCTGTCTAAGTTGTTGAGGCTGACTTTGAACTTGCGATCCTCCTGCCTCAGCCTCAGGAGCCGTTGGGATCACAGGCCTGCACCACCGTGCCTGGCTCTTACTCTTTTTCTTGAGTGACTGTTAAGTGCTTATCGCTCACTGAGTGCGGGGTTAGGTCTCTGACTGTGGCACCTAATTGCCATGAGCTTAGTGGCTTAGAATGAAGCAAGCGTCCTTATTACCTGACCGCTCTGGAGGTCGGGGCCAGAACAGGGCTGGCTGGGCTCTCGAGGTGTTGTCAGGGCTGCGCTGCTGGAGATTCCGGGGCAGAACCTGTCTCCGCTTTTTTCCCCAAGGCCACCTGCGCTCCTGGGCTTGTGGCCCCTTTCAAAGCCAGGAAGGTGAGCCATCTGTTTCCTGTGGGAGATGGATGCTCCTACCTCCTTTCTCCTTTCTGATCCCGAGGGCCGGCCCAGATCATCTCTGCATCATAAGGTCAGCTGATCAGCAACCTTAATTCCATCTGCCACCTTGACCTCCCCCACCCACTGCCATGTAAAGTACCATATTTTCAGGTTCCAGGCCTGAGGACGTGGCATCTTTGGGGACCATCACTTGGCCAACAGACTATTCTGCGGAAGCCCCCCATGGATTGCAGCCAGCAGCAAGCCCCTCCCTCCGGGCCTTGGCTCCTGGGAAAGCAGCTCTGGCTCACCCTTCATGCAGAGGAGGAGACCGAGCTCAGGGCGGCTGAGACTTGCCAAGCCACAGGGCTGCCTGGGGGTGCTGGGAGGCAGCCTCGGGTCCACTTGAGCCCAGCGGCCAGGCTCCTTGGCTCCCCTGGGCCGTGGGTGCCTGCTGTGGATCCAGGGGAGGAGACCCGCCAGGGCTCCACCCCCAGACTCCGCCCACTGGAGCAAGGGGAGGAGCCGAACTTTTAGGACAGCCCGCCAGAGACTGGGAGGCGCTTTCTGCTCTAAATAATCCCGCCTCCCCCTGCCAGTCCACTCTCCTGCAGACGATTTGTGTGCTAATAAAAATTGAAGGCCTTCCTCTTTGGCACCAATTTCTATTCAGCTTAGATAAGTATTTAGCAGCCAGGCCTGACCTTAATTTTCTTAAATACCAGGGAGTGGGAGACCGCCTGCCCAGAGGGCCAGGCCTGGGGCACCTGGGGTGGGGACAAGGGCTGGGTGCTGCTGCCCCTTCTCTGGAGAGGACCACCATCCAGGTCTGGCCTCCATTGAGGCTACAGGAAGAGGTGGAGGCAGAGGGCCAAACTGGGGCGCCCCAGGGGTCCCCTCTCCTGCCATCGTTCACCGAGCAATGCTGGCTCCCGTGCTGGGCTGGGGGACAGACATGACATCTAGTTCTGCCCTGGGGTCACTTGGGTTCTGCCAGGAAAAGAGGAGAGAAGGAAAACCGTCAGAACTGTCCTCAGCTCCTGGAGGGCGAGTTAGTCAGCCCCCCGCCAGGGACCAGATGTCTCAAGGGGGACACTCGGTGTGCAGGAAGCAGGGCAGGCCACCCTGGCCCAGCCGGGGGTGTGGCTGTCTCTCCTCCCTTCTCTACTCCCTGCCTGTGGAAGCGAGGCCACCAGTGTCCTCCCAGTCACCCAAGTGACAATGGTATTGGCTGCTGGGCTTGCAGCTTTACAAGTGGTCTATTTTATAGGTCGAGAGGCGTAAAGTCACATTTCCAAGGGTCGCATGCAACATGTCCTAGCATTGAGAATTCGCAGAGAGAATGAGAAGAGGGAAGGCATTCCAGGCCGGGCCCAGCCTATGCAAAGGTCCAGAGGTAAGAGGGAGCGCGGCCCAGAGTGCAGTTGGGGTGTGGGGAGAGAGTGGGGTGGAAAGGCATGGCTCTGATTTGATGTCACCTATTATAGAAGAAGCAGTGACATGTCCCAAGAGTCTCAGGCTTCAGGTCATTTTCACTTCTATCATCTTATTTGATCCTGTTTGATTGCTAGTACGATAAGTGGCTCAGAGAGATAAAGAAAGTGTCCAAGAGTGCACAGACAGAAAGTGGCAGAGTAGGGCCCCATCCTGGTTATAGTGTCTGCCCAGAGACTTTGGGGGTGCTCACCATGACGTGCCTTCTCTGAGGAACCAGAATCAGACCAGGAGCCCTTTGGCAGGGAAGGGGAAACAGAGGGACCTGGTTTCTTGTGTTGCTAGGTTCCACCCCAGGGGACACAGGCTGGAGGCTGCCACCCCCCCAACACTGTGACCTTGGGCCTGCCCTTCCTGCTCTGGACTCTGTCTCTCTGTCTGTGAAACAAGGCCTCCTACCACCCTCGGGGTCTCTGTTCCTGCATCACCTCCCCCAGGAAGTCCCTGGCCTTGCCTTCTGACTCCCTGGCCACTGCCGAGGGCTCCTGGTGCCCCAGATTCCCAAGCTCTGTGCTCCGAGCCACTGCTGTGCTGTCACACCAAGTGTGACTCAGGGTCCTCTGGGGTCTGGGCTTGGACTTTGCACCCGTCCACATCTTAGCTAAGCGTCTGAGCCTCGTTGTCTCATCAGTACCTGGGGAGGAACCTCCTTCTGTCATGAAGACGTAATGGGGGTCACAGGGCCACCGCGGGTGTCATGAGACGACGATGAACTGCTGACTGTGAGTTCAATGGTGCCCCCGCCCCGGACACATATGTGGGAGCCCGAATCCCCCGTGCCTGTGAACGGACTGCTCGGAAATAGGGTCTCTGCAGGTGAAATCCGATGAAGACTGGGTCACCCTGGACAAGGGTGGGCCCTGGTCCAACCGCCCATGTCCTCACAGGAGGAAATGGTGGGCACAGACACAGAGAAAGCCAGGAGATGGTGGAGACAGGTCAGAGTGATGCGTGCGCAGGCCAGGAACAGGGAGGACGGCCACCAACAGACGCAGGAGCCAGGGCCAGAACACACCCTCCTCGGCGCCTGAGGGAGGAACTGACCTGTCAACACCTTGAGTCTGGACTTGCAGCTACAGAAAGGTAATGGAATCCCTTTCCGCGGGCGTCCATCTGTCGTGGCAGCCCCAGGACAGCAACGCGCTCTGGTTATAAATCAGCAGCACTCGGAGCACCCTGCAGGGACACAGTGGCATGCAAGAACCTCTGCTCATCGGTCTCCACAAAGCTGACCCTGGTCCTCCACGTGCCCCCACCTCCTGGCACCTCCGCCAACCCCCTCCCTGGCTCCTCAGGCCAGGCCGGTCTGGGCTGGCATGACGGGGCCAGGGCGGGTGGCCAGGGCAGCTCCTGGCCCCCAGCCAAGGTCTGCAACACCTCATTACCAGACAGGAAGTAACACGATTTCACCCTTGGACAGCACTGAAAGCCAGGCCTTTGCTGGCGGCATGGATGAGCCAGAAGCTGCTATCTGGGGTCCCCACCCCCTCCTGGTGTGCCCAGAAGCTGGCACGTGTCACAGCTGAGGACGGCAGATAAACCTGGCCGGCGCTGGGCTGCTTGGTCCTGGAGCGCACGTCAGGAAATTAATGGGTCTTTCTATGGGCAGCGCCTCAGCTGCCCCTGGCCCCCATGGTGCCCGCCCCCGCGGCCACCTCCGCTTCCTGGGCTTTGCTCCCTTCTTCCCTTTGTTTCCTGTTTGCGATAAACATGATACATGCCAGTGCAGCCGCCTGTCGTCAGCCCAAGGCCAGCTGCGTATCTCCGAGAGCCACAGTGGGCACCCGAGCAGGGGAGGGCAGAGAGACGGGGGTCCCAGGCAGGCAGCGAGTGCCAGGGGTCCCTGAGGTGCACTGGGCCCCATGGGGACCTTGGAGAAGCAGCTGTGCCCAGGCCCCTCTGGCCTCGGAGCTGGGAGTCTGAGAATGTCAGCCTCCCGGGCAGGCCTAACCACGTCCGCACACTGGTGGCTTAGAAGTTCATTCTCCAGTTCTAGAAGCCGGAAGTGCAAACTCCAGGTGACAGCAGTGCCCAGCTCCGCTGGAAGGCTCCGGGGAAAGTACCCTTTCTCTTACAGCTCACGGTGGCCCACAGTTCATGGCGTTCCAAGATGACCTTGCCTCCGTCCTCACGTGGCCCGCTCCCCGAGCGTCCACGTCCTCCCCAACTCTCCCTTTCCTCCTCTCGGGACACGGGTCACAGTGGGTTCAGGGCCACCCTCCTCGGTATGACTTCATCTTAAGCAGTCACATCTGCAACAGCCTGTTCCCAGTGAGGTCACGTTCCCAGGTACCAGGAGTTAGGGTGTTGCCATCTGTTTCTGGGGGGACGCATCTCAACCCACGGAGACCTGCCCTGGGATCCCATGTCACTACCCATCTCACAGCCGAGGGTCTGGCCATCCTGGCCACTAGCAGGTCCACAGGTGGACGATGCTTTTCCCCCTCCCTGGGCCTCTGCGTTTGGCCCCTTCCCCCACCTGCCCGCCAGCCCGCGTGGCTGCTTAAGGAACGAGCCCGGGTCCGTCAAGGCGAAGCTCAGGCCTCCCTTCCAGAGCCTCTCTGGCCCTCCGTCTCCAGGCTCATGGGCGCGCTGTGTTCATGAGCACGGCGGCTGCGATCGTGGCCAGCTTTCTGCTCCCTGCAGGCCCTGGACTCTGAGTGGACCAGGCCTCTCGCCTTTGTACCCCCAGACCCGCCTGGGTGCACAGAGGTGCCATTGTTGAATGAAGGACAGTGACCAGCACTTACCCTCATCCTGCCCTAATGCCAGTCCCCATTCTAAGCCCTTTACGTGTGTTAACTCATTTCATCCCCCAAACCTGGTGAGGTGGGTGCTGCCGTGAACCCCCTTTACAGATGAACACACTGAGCTCAGCAGGGTTCAGCAACCTGTCCCAGGCCTGATGACTGAGAATCTGCAGAGGCTGAGATCTGAGTCCTGTAGGGGGAGTGGTCCCTTAAAGGGCTATGCAGCTGAGCCGCAGAGAAAGCCTCCCTAGCACCGGGAGCCTGGTCTCCAGGGTCCAAGGAGCGGCCCCCAGCTTCAGTGTCCTGGGAAGCCAAGATGTGCCCCTGGACGAGCAGGTGGTGGCCTTGCACATCACCACACTAGGGCCTTCATCTGACTGCCGAGCTGCCACCTCCTGGGCACTGAGGACCGTGACCCCTGCAGCTGCCCGCATAGCTCTGGCAGAGCCCCACCGTGGCAGGCAGGGCCCAGTGTCCCCAGGGCGGGGGCGCCCCTAAGCCTGGCTCTGCTGCCCACCAGCTGAGTGATCCCAGGCACTGCTGCCTGGGCCTCTGGGCCTTCTCTGGAGCAGCCAGGCAGGGAGGCCCACAGGGAGGGAGCTGGATGCTCCAACTTGCCCCTCACGGAGGAGAGCACGACTTTGGGGTCAGACCGTCTGGTTTCCGCTCCTCGCTGCCACACATCAGCTGGGTGACCTTGGCCTGCTTACTCGAGCACTCTGGGCTCTTTCCCTGTCTGATGGGGAGACCCACGGGTCAGGCTTGCCAGGAAGGTAGTAGCAGGTCCCAAACACCGGCAGGCAGTGGATGGTGGCCGTCCCACTCCTGGTTTCCTCCTGCCCTGGTGCTCAGCACTGTCCTCCGCGGTGGATGGGTGCAGCTTTATTTCCCTCACATTTAACTCACTTAAATTTTAACTTTATTTTTTTTTAATGAAGGAAAACAGATAAACAGCCATTTCGAATCATGGCTCTGCGATTCAGGAATTCTGCTTCCAATGCAATCTGTTCAGCAACTGCGGGAAGCGGGAGGGAGAGCATGATGGGAAAGGCTGCGCGCGGCTTGGGGGTGGGGAGCCTGACTCCTCCACACTGTCCCGACTCCCCGCCTAGGAAGACAGCACGCCCAGCCTCGGTGGGCTCCGGGCCGCCGGCTGGTGCAGGTGCTGGCGGGGAGCCGGCTGAGGGGTGCGCGGGGTGCAGGACTCCTGCTTACTGTTGCTGCAGTGGCCAGTGGTCGTCCTCAGGGACCAGCCTTGCCCGGCACCCTAGGGTGAGCTTGTTCACCCAGGGGCCTTGGAGCCACCCGGGCTCAGCGCAAGCCCTGGCACCGTGGCTGGCCTCCTGCAAGCCCCTTAGCTGCCCAGGGCCTCAGTTTCCTCAATGCAAAGTGGGTGACAGCTGTTCCCGCCCAGCAGCCTGAGGTTGATGAAACACGCACAGCACCGTCCTGGCCATGGGCTGTCATGGTCTGCATGTCGATGGTCCCAGGCCGAGGACAGCCTGCTGAGGGACCCTGGAGAAAAGGACAGAAGGCCAGGTGAGGCTCCCTGGGGTGGAGTCTGAGCTGGCCTTGGGCAGGGGGAGGGACTGAGCTCTGTAGGGGCGGGAGGCCAAGGCAGGAAGGCCCGTTTCCTGTGAGGGCTTGTACACTGTGTGCACTGAGTCCACACTCTCCTCTCTTGGGGTCCAATATACAACACACTGGGGCTGCGCATAGTAGGTGCTCAACCTACATTCTATCTCAGGGCCCAGCGCTTATTGAGTTTGCAATACATCCCTTCTCACTGGGGTCTGCACATAGTAGGTGCTCCACGGTTGCTCCTGTCAATCACAGAACAGCACCTGATGCCCGACGCATGTCTCAGAACGGGAAGCATGGCTGGGTACACAGTAGGTGCACAGTACACGTGGACCCACTGGACCTCCCGCTCCTTCCCAGCTAGACTGAAACACAGCAAATGGAATTGCTGAGGGAGGGCAAGCTGTGCACGTCCTTGAACTTGACTGACACCTGAGCACAATTACAGCCCAGGTGCCGACGGCCCTGGCCCTCCGGGGTCCATCATCTGCCGCATGTACTGCTTCACTAACCTCTCCTCAGCCGCTTGCTGGTGGCCACAGGTGTGCTGCCTCCTGCTTCCCTGGGAAGGAGCCAGGCCAGGCTGGCTGCGCAGGGCTCCCTGGCAGCTCCCAGACTCCGCGCCTCAGTCCACACCAGAGCTGGAGGATTGACAAACGGCGGAGCAGAGGGTGCTGGGGCCCAGGAGGAAACCGGGCCCCTGAAACGGGGCTTCCAGGCGCTCCATTCAGTCCCGTGTGCCTTGAACGTACGCAGCGCTGGGGAGCCCGATGGCCCCGGCCTCCGGCCTCACCATCTGTTGAGGGAGGCAGATGACCAGGAGATGCATAATGCAGGCAGGAAGGGCTCCCGCCTCATGGTGGCTCAGGTGGCCATTTGGAGGCACTGGGCGGTTCATTAGAAGCTGCGTTGGCACTGGGCCTGGTGGTTTCCTAAGGTCGCTCTAGAAGAGGAGAGGCGGAGGCAAAGAGGTGCTGTCAGGCAGAGGGACCCTGTCTGCATGAAAGACTGTGAAGGGGGCGTCGGGGTCACCTGCCCCCTTGGCTCCATCCAGGGTGCAGGGGAGGCCCAGCTGCCATGGATTAGCAATGTCTGCCATGGACACTGGGAGGGAGGCGTCCCCAGCGGGTTCCCTGCCCGCCTCCTTGCTTTACATGTGGAAACCGAAGCTGGAAGAGAGTGAATCACTCATCCAAGACTCAGAGCAAGAGGGGTGCCAGGTGTCCTCCCAGTGCCGGGCTCTTCCTTGGGACCAGCAGTGCTCAAACCTAAGCGCTCGTCGGCCTCCCCTGCAAGGCCTGCCGGGTCATAGGGGCCGGCCCCCCCAGGGCTTCCCGTTCAGACACGTGGGTTTCTAACAGGCTCCCGGGGCGGCTGCGGTGGGTCTGGGCACCTCACTTTGGGAACTTCCGCTCCACGCCGACCTGTTAGGTGTAGAAGATCTCCATTCGCTTTCTCCAAATGGAGACAACCACACCCCTTGAGCTCCCAGGATCCCAAGGTCACATGAGGTACTTTTGGTAACGTCCCAAGTTAAGGCGGTGGTCCTCAACCTTGGCTGCGTTTTGGACTCACCTGCTGGACTTTAAAAAGTCCCAACGCCCAGGCTGCAGCCCAGACCAATTAGATCAGAACCTCTGGGGGTGGGGCCGGGTGTCTGCGTTTTCTACGCGCCCCCTCCCCCCAGCTGATTCTAACGAGGCAGTGGGGGATCTATTTAAAAATGTGGGTTCAGGGCTGGGGAGATAGCTCAGTTGGTAGAGTGCTTGTCTTGCAAGCACAAGGCCCTGGGTTCGATCCCCAGCACTGCAAAAAAAAAAAAAAAAGAGGAAAAATGTGGGTTCACAGTCAGCAGCCCTGGCTGGGGCTGGGATTCTGCAAGTCTACCAAATGCACTGGTGTACCAGAGGGTGCTGGTCCGTGGACCACACTTTGAGAAGCAAGGCCCCAGAGGCGAGCCAGGAGCTGCTGTATCACAGCACTGAGCACATTCTGAGACACCTGGAGAGGGCAGGTGATGGTTTGCCCCTGTATTGGCAGGCCATCCTCACTGTTGCCCGCGCTCCTGGCACACTACCCTGACTGAGGGTTCTCTAAGCCCTGACTCAGGGCGCGTGGGGTCCACTTCAGAGCTCACTCCCAAGCACAGCCCTGCCGGCCCCAAGCTGCTCTGTCAGGCGGAGCCAAGCCCACCAGCCGCCGCCACTCATCCCCTTCATTTCCTTCATCTCCATTCTGGGCTTCAACAAACAGCGTCAGAGATGATAGATTTTTGTTTGCAAACCCAGCCTCAAGGCTGGAAATTGACATCTCCCGTCTCCCGGTGCATCCTTGGCATCCGCTGTCATTTTGCCCACGATTCCTCCTCCTCAGTCGCCCAGAGCGCATTGCAGCCCATTGGTGCGTTCACTGAGAACCTACTGTGGGCAAGGGCCATGGTAATTTGCCCCCTGACCTTGAGCAAATCTGGTACCTCGACCATGGGGCGTGGGAGTTGGGATCTGGCTTTAATATCCTGGTGTCCCCAGAGCCCCGCTCAGAGCCCGGGGAGGTTGCAAGCGCTCCACTGGCGTTGGGTGAAGAACACCGTGCCACGAATGGGCCCCTCGGGCCGTGCTTTCTTTGTCTGCAGGATGGGGTGGTGAGGCTGCTTCACCCGCGCAGAGAGGTGTATGGAGCCTTAGTGGGAGTCTCCAGGGCTCAGACGAGTAAACTGAGGCCAAGTTCCTTGGTGCGTTGCTGGAGAAAGTGGAACTAGAACTCAAGGCCATTACACCCAGGAGCAAGTACCATCTACCTTCCAAGGACAAGCGACCAAAGCCAGAGCAAAGCTGGATCCAAGAGCTGGGGCCCATCAGGGCAGGAGGGAGCAGAGCCCTGGCAGGCAGCAGTGGCCCAGGAGCCAGGTCAGCTGTTGGCATCGTCGACGATCATCTGTGCAGGTGGGGAGCCGGGCTCAGGTGCGAGGCTTCATCCCCTCTCCTGATACCTGCTCTGAAGGTCAGCGGGGGCGGGTGGGGATGTGGCTGACCCGGGCAGGCATCTGGCTCTGAGGAGCCCAGCCGGGGCAGCCTCCTCTGCTGGTCCAGCGCAGCCCTTAGAGGGCCACCCACTCCTCCAGCAGCCCTGTGTTACCGGTCCCTCGTTGGCCACAGCCACTCCTCCATGCTGCCTGTGCTCATCCAACAGGATAGAGGTACCAACCAGGAGCACAACCACGCGAACAGCCACGAGCTGGCGCCACAGCCGAGACCAAGGAGCTGGGATTACATGTCCTACGAAAGAGCCGGCACCAGTGAGGGTACAGAGAGGAATGTTGACTCTTTCCCCTCCACATCCATAGCTTTAGGACCCTCCCGTATTCCCTGAAGCAGACTTAATTTTTAAGGACTTCAACTCTGATGTACAACAAACATAATTCTAAGCATCCTAGTTCTAGGTGTCCAAAATGTTATGGCTATAGGATTTCAAGTTTATCTAATCAGTGCTCTTTCAATTGCAGGTGACAGAAAGCTTGTTCTGCCTTGCCTCATAGCCATAGGAAAGTTCAAAACTAGAACTAGGACTTCAGGCACAGATTGATCCAGGAGCTCAAGCTATGTCTCTCTGTCCCGCAGTTCATGGTGACTTTATTCTTGAAACTAATGTTGGGACACAATGGTTGCTGGCAACACAAAGCCCTTATTCCCCTCAGGTTCAAGTCCTGCAGGAAAAATAGAGTCTCTTTCCCAGCAATTTAACAAAAATTTTAGGACTGAATTCATGTTTGGTCCAGATTTGCTATGAGTCATCCCTGAACCGATCACGGTGACCAAGGGGATGATGAGACACTCTGAGTGGCTTAGGTCTCATGTGCATTCCCCACCCAGATGGAATGGCTGGAAAGGGAAGGCTGATTCTTCACTGGAAATTGGGGGCTGCACTGGAGAGGGTGGTGGGCAGATGCAGGAAGGTCTGAGCACATCGTCCCCCTCAGATTCCATGATGCCAGGAGGTCTTGACTCAGAGCTGGAGGGACCCCCCCGCCGGTCCTCCTGCTCCTCCGCACTCGCCTCTTGGGGCCCTTCCCATGGGGAAGGTCGAGAGTGAGCCCAAGACTTGGTGAGTCACCTGCCAGCAAGCAAACAGGCCACCAAACCTGCCTGACGGCCTTGGGGACAGATGGTGACCCGTGGGAACCTGTGAGGGAGGACAGAGGCAGGAGTGCGCGTGAGAGGCTGGCTGGTGACGGCAGCCCCTCGGGCGCCAGGGGCTGTGTGGCACATTCACACCCTCTGAGCCCAGCCACTTCCTCCCCGCTGGACACCGGCCTGGCCAAGGGACGGGAGCAAGAGGAGAGATCCGAGAGGCTTGTGTG
This sequence comes from Sciurus vulgaris, assembly GCF_902686455.1. NCBI lineage: Eukaryota > Metazoa > Chordata > Mammalia > Rodentia > Sciuridae > Sciurus > Sciurus vulgaris. Next base: position 7,950,206 of record NC_136461.1, read on the forward strand.
GTCGCATTTGCCCTCTTGACCTCCTGCAGCCAGCAGAGGGACGTCCCCGCGGTCTTGGCCCCTTGCGGGTCACGCAGCGCAGCGAGAGTGGCCACCGCAGAGTCCTGGCCAGCTCCTGGAGAGCTTCGTGGCGCCACTCTCGTCCCTGACCTTTGGACGTGGCTCTCCGCAGCACCACTGGGTGTAGGTGACTCGGAAGGCTCAGCGGCTCTGGCGCCCTCCGCCCTGTCCTGCCCTGGGCTTCCAGTCCAAGGCCACCCCGTGGAGCCCCGTGGTCCTGGGAGCCTTGACTGTCCCGTCTCAACTGCTGGCTCCAACCTCTGACCTTGAGGAGCCCGGTGGCCCCAGAGCTCCAGGCTCTGGGGACCCGCCCCCTCCCGGCCCCCCGCGCTGCCTGGAAGTGGCCCCGGGAGGCTTCCTGCACCGCCACGGAGGCAGCAGGCTGTGCTCCCCAGCCGGGCTGGGATGGTGCAGAAACAGATGTTCCCGAGCCGGAGCCGGTGGCGGAGCTGGGGAAGGCCGGGAGGGTGCTGGCAGGGGAGCCGAGGGCGAGTCGGAGGAGCGGGCACCCCGAGGCAGCCTGGCCGGCACGCGCAGCAAGCTGGGGCTGCCGGGGCCGGAGCTGCCCGTCCTGGGTCAGGGGAGGTCGTAGGGGAGAAAGGTCCCGAGTGCCGCACCCAGTGAGGGGCAGAGTGCAGCTTGGCGCAGCAGACCCTCCCCAGGGGACCACGCGAGGGGGCTTCCCCAGGCACAGCGACTCCTGGCACCCTCGGCTCCCCCAGCCCCTCCTTCCCAGGGGAGAGCAAGGCCTGGATTCAGGCCTCCTAGGGCGCCCAGCCCGGGGAGCCCTGCAGAGTGGGCGGCCTGGAGGAGGGAAGGCCCAAGGGGCTGCTGAGTGAAGCAGAGTCGTTGAGATACATGGCGCAGTGGGACAGGTGAGCGTCCAGGTGAGACAGATGACAGAGAAGCAGGGAGTTCAAAGCTGTCACTGTCTGCACCACAGATGGGGCCCACAAACCCTGTCCTCCTACCTTGTAGACATGTGACTACACCAGTCAGATCTGGGTTCAAATCCTGGGTTAAATGACTCTGCCTTTTGTCATACATTACTAGCTGTGTGACATTGGATTAGTGACTTAACCTCTCTTTGACCATTTTTTGTAAAAAAAAAAAAAAAAAAAAAACTGTAATAGCTGAGGCGTTGTAGTCTGAGATTGTTGTGGAGACCAGGCGGAGTAATAGCAGGCATTTGCTGGGCACCAAATCTGGACACGGACTCGGCCGCTTTCCAAGCACCCCAACTCCTCGGCCCAGTCTTGGGGGGCGGGTATTACGAGGAGCCCCTTTCCAGAGCCTAAGCTTGTGCACACACCTAGTAAATGGCAGAGCCAGGATTTGAACCCAGGCTGTCTGAACTCACGGCTCTATGTGAGGGGCCACGAGCAATCTGCACCTGGCACAGGGGTCACAGACCTTGTTACGTAACCACTGCAAAACCATGAGAGAGGACAAGCCGCTCCCGGGAGCGAGTCCCACGGGGACCTCCCTGGGCTGGCAGGAGCACGTTTCCGCGAGCTCTCTGAGCCCCAAAGGTCGCGCAGCAGTGGCGTTAACCTGGGTCCGCTGTGTGCCAGGCACGCTAGGTACGTGACCTTACTGGGTCCTCGTAGCCATTCCTTGGGGAGGTGCTGACTCCATTTCACAAGAGAGCGTTGAGGCTCAGAGAGTTGAGGCCTCTTGGTCGACACCATCCACCTGGGAGGGGACGTGGCTAGAAGCGCCCCCGAGTCCATCTGCCTCCGAAGTAGGTGCTCAGGAAACGCTCGCTGTGGGCATCATCAAGGGGAGGAGAAGCGTGAAGGAGGGAGGCAGGGAGCCCGGGAGGGGCGGGAGAGCACAGGAGGGGCGGGGAGCAGGAGGACGGGACACACCCGCCCAGGCCCCGGAACCTGCCGGGCCTGCGGTCTGCTCTCGCATTACCCCTGCCTCCTGCTGGCACGGCTGCAGGCCTGCCGCGGCTTTCAGCAGGAACGGCAGTGCCCTGACGTGCCCAGCTGCAAAATGAGGGCCCAGAGGTGTCGGGAAGGACACAAAGGCTTGGCGAGGTGGCCGAGAGGACAGAGCTGTCAGGAGTCGCCACACCACCGCCGTCGCCTGCCCTGGGTCTCGGTGTCCCCGTTTGTGAAAAGAGAGGCTGGGAGACGACCAGGCAGTGGGTGTTGGGTGACGCCCATCCCGTGGGGCATCTGCAGCCAGCAGCCCAGGCCCCTGCATCTTGTTCTTGGGGCCGTGATGGTGACCCTGTCCTCCTGGGTCCCGGGAAGTAGATCTCATCCAACAAAGCCCATCCCCAGCTGGAATTTGAGCTCCGCCCGAGAACCTTTCCCTTTGAGCGATCTCCCTGACCACGAGCAGGGGATGAGGTTAGTCGTGCTGGACATCAGGATGAGACCCAGCGCCACAGTGTCAGGAGACGGAGAGTGGTCGCCAACAGGGACCTCCATCATCAGGGACAGGCAGAGACAGACGTGCCGTCCGTGGCCTCGGGCAAACCTTGGTGCAAATCCTCTCCGTCACTCTGTGAACCCTCACCAAATCCCTCCACCCCTGACCCTCAGTTTCCCCATCTGTACAGTGGGAAGAATAAAGGGAAACTTGGGGATAGAATTAAACTGCTGGGGCCTGGGTCCCCAGTGTTCGCCTGCTGGGTGACCTGAAGCAACTTACTCCTCCCTGAGCCTCAAAGTCCCCATCCTTAAGTGAGGTGGTGAGAGGAGCAGCCTGGTGGGTGTTTGTGGGAAGGCAGGGATGCCTACGCAGAGCCGGGTCACCTGTCGACGGCAGCCATTAGCCGTGACCGCGGCTGGTGTGGTAGGGAGCACCCCTCTCTGTCTGGAAGGCACTTCAGCTGCCAGGACACGGCCCTCTGCCTCCAGCCCTGTGTCCCGCTTCAAAGGCCCAGTCCACAGAGCCGCTGGCACCGAGTGCCCGGCCCTGCCCACCCTGGAGGAGCAGGAACCAGAGCTGGCACGGGGCAGCCGGTCAGAGCCACACAGATGCCTGCCTGGGAAGATGCCAGGAGAGCTATTTCTTGCTGTCACTGAGGAGACCCAGATGGGGCCTGGTGGCCAGGGTTAAAGCTGACCTGGCTCCTGGCGCCAGAAGGCCAGCCAGGCCGACTGGGTGGGGGAGACAATGACCAACTCGTGCCAAGGAGCTGAGGCCAGAGGGACAGAGGCACGGGGTGGTGGGGCTGGGTGTCCACGCCGAGGCACAAAGAACTCAGGGAGGCAGGTGCACAGGAGCCTTAGGCGCCCCTGGGAGGTGGCAGGCCGTACACGAGACCCCTGGCCTCTAAAAGCTAACGGCGTGGGAAGCCCCGCCGGGCCCTCAAAAGCCAGGTGCGGCTGTTGTCCTGGACCCTGGCCCCGTTCCCCGCAAGCCACCTCTGAGGCCACAGCGCAGGGCCTGAGCCCTGCCCTCACCTCAAGCAAGGCAGGCCTCAGCTCCTGCCCCAGGACAAGGCCCGCGGTGGGGACTTCCACCAGCCTCTCCCAGTGGCTTTGAACCAGGAGATGATTTTCACCTAACAAAAGGGAGGCGATTTCTTCACTGCTGCAAAGTCGCAGGTCCTTCTGCCCATCCTACCCACTTACTGCCTCTGCCCTTTGCCCCTTGGAAAACGGGGTTCCGTGTTCCCCACAGCCTCCTGCTCACTCCTGGGAGATGACAGCCAGAAGACCCTAGTTTCACGTCCTCACCTGGCCGTGGGAACAACAGGCCAGAGACAGAAAGACACCAAGACCACAGAATAAGTCCCAGCAAAGCGGGGGCAGCGTCCAGGCCTCCGTCCGCCCGCTCCTCTCCCTCCGCACCACTGCGCGCGCTTCTCTGAGGACCACGGGGTTTCCTTCCAGCTCTCCTCTGGCAGAACGGGCACTGTCGTTACTTCCAGCTGGCCCGTCCCGCTCGCCGTGTTCCTGCGGAGCCCCTCCCTGCACCTCTCCCCATGGGGAGGTGGGTCCCTGTCCCCCGTTTACAGGGAAGGAAACAAGCCCAGAGACGTGAAGCGATTTCCCCAACACCACAAAGCCAGTGTGAGACTAGCTGGATGAAAGCTAGGACTTTCAGGGGCTTTTCCAACATCCCAGTTCCAGGCCAGTCCTGGCATGAGAGCCCTCAGGAATCCACCTAACACCCCGTGTGGCGGTGGCACTTTGACCCCTACGAGGGGCCAGTCCTTGGCTAAGGCTGTGATGTCCAGATCTTTGGCAGGGGTCTGCTCCTCCCTACCAGCGCCCTGGTCCCCATGTGAAACGCCCCTCTGGATGCCACCCTGCGTGGACTTTCACTCTCCAAGGCCTCAGCAGTAGCTGGTTTTCTACAGATGTTGGGGTCAGAGCAAAGGCCCCTGGAAACATGGGTGGGGACCAGGGGGCCATCTTGTCAGAGAGGATTATGTGGCAGTGTGAATATTGATGAGGCTGTAATTGGCTCCCTCTTTCAGAGCCTGGCGTCTGCAGGCCCAGGCGCTGGGCTAATTGTTGCAGGCAATTAATAACTTGGATTGTATTCACTCTGGCACAGGCTGCCTGCTTCCTTGGAGGAGCAGCGAGGCTGGGAAAGGAGAGCTGGGCTTGGCTGCTTGCAGGATTCTGGGCGGCAAGAGGAGAGGGCTTCCCATCTGTCACACCTCGCCTGGGCCCTGTCTGGAGCACCCCTACCCCACCCAACTCCATCGCCTTTCCCCAAACTCTCCCTCTTCTCTCAAATTATTGGTCCCTTGACACTCTTTCCCCCTAAACTCACATGTACCTCCTGGACAGAGCTTCGGGAAAGAGGGGGCTGGGACAGGAGAGATGGGACGGGGGCGGGGGGCTTCCGGGAAGCTCAGGTCCAGACCCTGGGACACTTGGCATCCAACCTAAGCTCTTCCTATGACTTCCTATATATATGACCTCAAGTCAGAAATTCATTCACTGTGAACTTGGGCAAGTTTCCTGAGCTCTTTTACATCCATTATGTCATATGAAGTGCAGTCAACCCTGAAAATCACCGAAACAGAATTGATCATTCTATCATATATCTTTCTAACGATATATAATTATAACTATATATAGAACTGATTACCAAACTGTTACCTATAAATGTGGCCCACTTCTGCTGAAAAGATCATTGCAAGCATATTAGAGGCAGAGGTCCTTATTACTCTCATTTGGAAGATGAGGAAATGAAATCGCAGAGAGACAAAATGACTCGCCCAAGGTCACACAGCTAATAAAAGGCACATGGAAACCCCAAGCCCCGTCTCCTCAATCTGGAGCTCTCTGCGGCAGCCCCCCCACCGGGGAGATTGAAGATGGGGTCAAGACCTCCAGAGTCAGAGTGTTAGCAGATTGAAAAGGGAACTACTTACAAATGTATTTATTCTGCTCCTGGGCGCTAGGACAATGTCTTAATCTACCATCTTTTTGAAGATAAACACTCCCAACACTCCCCATATGCTCAATCCTCAGCTGCTCAACCATCTGGTGGGAGGACTCCATTTGCACACAACCCCCTCACCAGGGGCAAAGAAGGGAGAGAGGATTCGGTCAGCTCTTGCCAGCAGGTGGTGATAATGCAAAGACTATGATAATATTTATTTAAAGCTTGGTGTGTGCTCTGCATTATGCTAATGCTATTTTGCACAGATTTTTTTTCCCCTTAACGAGCTCCTTATAGTCACTACGATGGGACAGGTACTTCCACTATCCCCACTTTATAGAGGAGGCAGATGGGGCTCAGCAAGGTGAAGTGACTTTGCCAAGGTCATACAGTTGGTAAGGGATGGAACGGAAAGATGGCTTTCTTGGGAGGAGTGGAGACAGGCTAAGCTCAGAGGCCTTGCTCTGACATAGTTGGAGAGAAGACAGAGGAGAAATAAAGGGATCCGAGCTAAGAACAAAGCAGCCCTTTATGGCTCATACCCCTTACAAAAGAAGGTGTTTCAATTAGTCACAAAGACTGAGTATAGGGAAGGAGCTTATCCGCATCAAAAGGTATTTAAATCAGACTCGGGAAGAAGTTCCACCAGACAGCACAGGAACGGGGACCCAGAGGAGACCAGAATCTCATTGTCGGCAGCCTTTCAACTGGCCACCTCCTTTGGCCACTGGAGTCTGCTCTGATATGCACCTGGAGGTCAGGAGTGGGGTTCAGGAAGTGCCCTGAGGTGGGGCAGGGGTCCCCAGGGCCTGGGACCAGGCTCCCCACGGGAGGAGCAGGTAGTGAGGAGAAGGGAGCTGAGGCCAAGCCCCAAGAGAGGATCCCCATGACTTTCCACACCGGCACCCGCGCCTGCTGCTACACCGGTTCCCTTTACGGCAGCATATTTCAAAGGCCTGGTTCCATTTGCATTTTTAAAACCCGGCTGATGGCCTGGGAAAATTGCATCCTTCCAGCGTGCAGGGGAACACACTCCCCACTTGCTCCTCGCCTCTGTGGGCCCCTGCCTCAGCACCTCCCTTTAAAGAAGGTCCCTTACCAGCAGCAGGGCAAGCCCACTACCACTAGAGGTCATCTGGAGGGCCTTAGAGGCAAGGGAGGGGCCTGAGGAGTGTATGGCCAAGGTGGCCACAGGTCCGGCCACCTTGCAGAAGGAAGGTGGGACCCCTCAAGGGCTGTGAGCACTTCATCAGGACCTTACACACTCACTGAAAATACTTTCCAGGGGAGTGGGGGCTGTGTCCCCAGGCTGAGGGTGGCACAGTACTATAGGACCACAACAGGGTGCCCCGTGGATTCGTCACACTGCCAGGAACGGCACTGGGACCTTGGAGGACTCTCAGGAGCCGCCCGGGAACAGCCTTAAGGCAAACTGAAAAGAAGCCGGCCATTCACCCCAGCAGAGCGAGCCCTGTGCTCTCAGCTGGGCCAGGGAGCACACTCAGTGCCCGCCATTGCTTCTTAAAAGTCAATCTTCCCTTGTCCCCTCTCTCCCACCCTCCTCCAGGGCTCCTCCTTCCCTCTGGGATATGGTAATCGGGCTGCCTTCTCAGGCAGAGCTGAGCTATTATTCCGTATTCGTATTTCGGATTTGGCCTCTATACTTGGGGTAGCGACACAACACTCTCCGCTTGGAGAGATCTCTGTTTGCAGCTCAGAATGGCCCCCTTCCCACCAGGACCTATCCCCACCTCAATGTCTTCAAGGCTAGATGGAGCTACTGAGGGTCCTCTGTCAGCCTCAGACAGCCCAGCAATGGATCCCCGGATGATTCCAAGCACAGGGGGAGTGAGCATAGGGCAGGGACACAGGCTCGGGCCATTTGCTTCTGCACAGAAGAGCTCTGTAGGCACCTGGGGTCATAAATACCAGTGTGTCCACCTGGTGGCCAGCCAGTGGGTGCAGCTCTCAGGGACTGCACACCAGAGAGACAGAGCAGGAGAGGCAGGTGGAGTAACAAAGTGAGAGCTCACTCAACACCTAAGTTAGAGGTGCCCCACCTCGATTTTCCTCTTAAAAATAAGGACCAGGGGCCTGGTGGGGGTCCAACATGGGTTGGAGCACCCTGAGTCTGATGTGGGGCTTGGCATCTCATTTCATCACTCTCTATACTCTTACCTCTCCCACAGGCTGGAAGCTTCCTGCAGGCAGGGATTCCAGCTTACCTATCTTTCTATCTCCCTGGTTCCATCAGCACACACACTGTCCGTATGTCATGAACTCCTGGCTCAGGGTCACCCAGGAGTGCAGTGGTCTCTCTTCTCTCTGGCTTCTGTCACTAACACTTCTTGATCCTGCAGCTGGTCCTCTTTTGAGGCAGCTCCTTGGCTCTCCCTGAGTGACACCAATGCCAATGCTTTCTGAGCCCGGATGGAAAGGGGCCAGGCCACTGGCCTTGGCTTCCAGTCCCCTTCTCCTGTGGCCCTACGACCAGGGGTGTCAGGCAGACAGTGTGCTATCACTGGAGGGATGCCCGGTCCCAGGGACTGGCAGGGCGCTGCGCTCTGGTGCCAGCGAGGTGAATGGAGAATGAGGGAGGAAGGGACGGCACCAGGAGCCTGAGCTTGGCAGCTCCCTCCAGAGGGCACCCGGGGATGCCTTCGAGTGACCAGGGGACTGGCGAACTGCCAAGGCTGGGCAGGTCCGCTGGAGAGGCACAGGAGCGCAGGCTGGGGAGAGACTTGGGAACCTCGTAACCTCAGGGGGCGGGGCAGGGGCTTGGCCAGTGCTGTTTGCAGAGGCCGGGACTTACCCCCAGGGGTCGCTGCTCTACACGCAGCCCCCACCCGCCGGCGCTAGGAGGCGGGCTGTACCATAGCGCGGCTCCCGCAGGGGGAGTGGCAGCCACGGCGGCGCCTGGCGGCGGACTCCGGAGACAGCAGCGCGCAGAGGAGCGCAGGCCTTCGCCGGTCAATGACGCAAGGTCCGGAGGCACGGAGGCCTGAGGCACCAGTGACTGGGGGGCGGCTCAGCTCCAGAGCTTGTTTCAGACACCCCCATACTCCGTGGTAGGAGCCAGGACCCAAACAAAGGCGGGCGGCGAATAAAAGGCGGCGGCGGCGCTGAGTGCTCCGGTTGCGCGCTGGGGACCGAGACTGGCACCAAGCAGTCCGTAGCCTATACGCCCTGGAGCCGATCGGGGAACGCCGGCCTCCTGCAGCCCCGAGAAGCTTCCTCTGAGACTCCCGCCAGGGGACAAGGCTTCGCGGCGGGGCCCCCACTCCTCCGGCGGGTCCCCTCCAGCGTCCGCGGCTCAGCACAGCTTAGCTCGGCCAGCCGAGGTGAGTGCGACGGCCGCTGGGCGCCATCGGATCTTGGGGCTGGGGATACATTGCTCGGAGGAGAAGACAGGTCTTCCGCATCGCCTGCACCCTGGCCGGCGCGAGGCGGTGTGTGAAGTTCTCCCGCGCGCTGGCCAGCCCGGGGTGCGGGCCTCGGAGCCCCGGGGAAAGCCGGCCGGTGGCGCAGAGTCCAGAACTTGAGCCCCGAGGCCGGGCCCCAGCCTCGTGCCAACACCCCGCGGAGTCAGAGCAGCCTGGATCTGCTCGGGCGAGTTCGATGTCCAGAAACGGTCAAGCTTCAGACCTCTGGCCCCCTGCTCGTCCGTCCGATTCAGTAAAAGTTGAGTGTCCATCTGAAGCCGCCTCCAATCGGTCTGTCCGACGGGCTCGAGCAGAGGGAGAGACGGGGAAGGGTTGTTGACTCCTCCTCCACCTACCCCTTACCTTAGTGCGCTCATGCTTTCTGCGGGACATTCGGTCCTGGGGCCCAATTAACCTGGCCGCTGGTACCGCCGGGATCGCGCAGGGGGCTCTGGGGTCGGCAGGCAGGTGATGGAAACCCAGTGCTAGAGGAGGCCTACGGAGGTGGGTTGGGCCACGGGGCAGTAGCGGCGCCGAGGGTGAGAGGAAAATTCCCAGCGCGGAAGGCGCAGAGTCCGGAGAGCCAACCCCGCCGCTGGGAGAACTTTTCCCAACTCCCCAGGGAGGCCCGCCGCTGAGCTGGGAAGGCGCCTCCTCGGGGGCTTCCTCCGTTTGGGCCCTCTGGCAATCCCTCCAGAGGCTAGGCGCGCGTAGGTCCCCGTCTGTCCGCGCGCCCGGGTCAGCACCGCGGACAGCGTACTGAGCCTGCCCAGGAGCCTAGCAGAAGCCCCTGCGCGTGCCAGCGGGCGCACGCACACGCAGACCCACGGTCTGCGCGCACTCACATCCATCCACGCGCGCGCGCGCACCATGTACAGACCACTCGCAAATTGTCCACACACAAATTCACAGTCCACTCGCGTAGATACACACGAACCCGCAGTTCGTAAGCGCATTATCCACATGCAGACCCAAGATTCACCCGCATGTGAACACAGATCTTCCCGCAAGCGTGTGGACCTGGTCCACACTCAACTGCCCTCTCCAGACGTACTCACTAAACCCTGGACTCTAGAAACCACTACACAGGGGCTCCGACTGATACCCTGGGACTCACAGAGCCCCTCAGGCTTCAGGTGCGCATCTGCCGGCCCCGCCCCAGTCCCCACCCGCGCACACGCGACACACACACCCCTTCACTGCTAAGGGGCAATCAGCCCTCCTCACCTCCCGCTTCAGACCTCTGAGCATCTAGGGCACCTGCCAAAGGAGGGAGGAGACAGCTCAAGCACCACCAGGGCAGACAGACCTCTCGCAAATTCTTGGTTTGAAGCTCAGGGTCCATTTTGTGTGGTTTCCACCCTCAAGTCGACTCCACCTAAGCCTGATGTGTCCTAAGCCAAGGTCCACATTCTCTGCTCGCACTCTTTCTCTGTTTCCCCGTCGTTTCATCTGCCCTGCCCTCTCTCGCGCGCACCCCACCATTTTATCTGGTCTTTCCGCCCTCCACTTCTCTCCCCAACTTTCCTTAGCTTGGGTCTGACCCAGTCTTCGCTCTCAAGCTGGTACAGTGGACCTTAGCAGGAGCTGACTCCTTTCTCCCAGGTTTGCCTCCTTAGCTGCAGACCCCATGGCTCCCCTCCTGCCTCTGTGGAAATCTGACCCTCCCCTGCGCATGGCCTCTGCAGCTTCTGCCTCCTTCGCTGGGAAAATTTCCAGGGCCGGATGCCTTAGAGCCCTCAGTCTCTCCTAGGAAGAGGGGGTTCTGGGGTGACAGCAAGCCCCACCTCGGGAAGATTTGACTTTCAGAAGCATTTGTACCCAGGCCCTGGCTCAGTCTTGCCCTTAAAGTCCAGAAACTTTGGATTGAAAAAGGCCTGTTCCTGGTGGTGAAGGATCATTGAGTGGGGAGGCCGGATCCTAGCCTCAACCTGACCACGGGCTCCCAGTGTGTCCTGGGGCAAACTACTTCCCTTCTCTGAGCTTCAGGCCTTGCACTTGTAAAACAACAGGGCTGGCTGAGGTGACCTGTGGGGTCCTTCTTTGACCACAATAATCTGGAACATTGACTTTCTACTAAGTTCCTGGGTTTAGGTGGGATTGAAACTGTGGTTGTCACCCCAGAGGTTATGGGACCTTTGCCCTTCCTTAGAGCAAAAGTCATTCTGACCTGAGTGAGAGATGTTCAGATGATTTCCTTATTAGAACCAGAAATGTCAAGTAATTTTCTTAAGGTCACACTACTGAAGCACCATCTCCATGGAGGCAGGCATTGGTCCAACTGGCTGTCTATCATCTGCATGAACCACCAGTTCCACTGTGGATGCGTGGTCAATGAATGAACAGAGTGGGGATTTAAACCTGGATCTCCAGATCCCCACGTGCTGGGAATCGTGGTGGAAGCCCTTTTTTCTACAGTTCAGACTTGCCTCCCTGTCACCCCCTCCCCGCTCCATGCACCCTGTCTTTCAAAGGCAGATGGAGTTGTCTGAGTTAGGGTCCCTCCTCCCAAGGGGCAGACTCTTGGCTGGGTATAAATGACCCCAGAGGAGGGGCTTGCAGAGAGCAGCTTTAGCGGTCCTGCCAGTGGGTGAGGACCTGTGATCTGCCCCAGGTCCCTAAAAACCAACTGATCGACTGCCCGTAGGCACTCATTTGCCAAGCTTGTGGCCCGAGCGAGGGCGGCGGTTGCTATGACTTGCCTGGCAGCTCCTCCTCAGAGCCTCATGAGCTGGGGCTGTACAAGCAGCCGTCTCTGAAGAGCCAAGAGAGGCTGAGGAAGAGGGGGTTTCCCTGCGGGCACTGGCCAGCCCGCTTTCGGTCATCAAAAACAGGGGTGGTGGCGGATAATTACAGTATTATTGGTGTTGATGACCACATCTGCATTACTTTAATTGGAGGCTTGGTGACCCCCCTCTCTGGGTCCCTTCCCCCTCTTTGAAATTGTTTCCCCTCCTGAACCCCTTTGCGCCCAGATGTGGAGAAACTGAGGCGTGGACAGTGAGGCGGGAGAGGAGGCTTTGTCCTTTGGAATCCTCCTCCCTGCCCAGCCTCTTCCCAGCATTTTCCTGCCAGAGGAGCCCAGGGAGTCAGAGTCTGTCAAAACACCCTTCCAAGCTGGATTCCAAAGCGCCAAGGCCCAGGGAAAATAAATAAAGAGAACCGTGTCAGCCCGAAATAGCAGCGTGCGCCCTGCCACAAATCTGCATGTTTCCACGAGCCGTGTCCCCGGGCAGACGGCGCAGCAAGCTAAGCTGCACGGTGGCTCCTGGGAGGTGCCCCACCAGGCCTGGGGGCAGGGACGCTGCCAGAACTGTCCACGGAAGGTGACGCTGAGCCCCTGCTGAGCTCCTCCCTGCCTGGCCACCAGAGACAGCTGGCCACACTGCCACGCTGCCTGCTGGAAGGTGCTAGTGGGAGGACGGTGAGTAATGTGTGTCTGCGAATTAGTCAGAGCTCTTTGGAAAGGGGCACCATGCAGGGCTGACGGCCTCCGGCCCCTGGCCTGCAATGGGAGGCTGGAGATAACAATACCAGTGATAGTTGCTGCCGGTTGCTGAATGCCTACTGTGTGCTGCAATCCCCGCAGCCACCCTAGAGGCAGGTGTTCTTGCTCCATTTCATAAATGTAAGGTACTGAGACTAGAGAGGTTGAGTCACCTGCCCAGGGTCACACAGCTCTTAAAGGGGCAGGTGGGGCCATCAAAGCTACTACTACCGAGTTTACTCTGGGAAGAGGCAGGGAAGGCTTGGAACCAAAGCCAGGGAAGGCTTGGAACCAAAGCCAGGGAGGAGGAGGAGGAGGCGGCGGGCAGCCCGGAGCTATTTACACCACACCTCCCGGCCCCGGCAGGCTTGCTGGCACGCGTTCCGGCTGCAGCTGTCTCTGCCAATACCTGGAAGGAAGAAGCTCAGCGCTTCTGGGACCAGCCGCTGGGGGACGTCCTTGAAGCAGAGGGTCCGGCCTGTTTCCCCCTGACCTCCACAGGGAGACCCTCTGGAGACAGCCACACCGTAGGGCCAGCCGCGTACCCTGATTCTGGCGTCTCACCTCCTCCGCTGGGTTCCACCTTCTGATGGGACCAGCCTGGAACCGTGGGCAGTTTGGAACTGACCTTTGGGTGGCAGGTTTGAGTCTTGGCAGGTGCGGAGAGTGAGAAGACCGGGAACAAGGGGTGGTGGGACAGTGGGAAGGACGGGTATGGGTGGAGACGCCCACAGGTGCCACCCAGGTCTCTTACGCTCCTCGGGACCAGGGGGTGAAATCCTGGATGACGGTGTCCAGGACCTGCAGCCTTCTCTGTGAGCTCTGTGGTGAGCCAGCATAGGCGGTGGGAGTGGACAGTCTGTCCTTGAGAGCTCACTGGAGTGCCCTGTCCCCGGCCCTGGGACTCTTTCCCTGGAGCAGAGGTGGTGGGTGGTGAGTCCTGTCTCATGTGGCCCCCCTGGGAGTACAAGGGAACCCAGGTGGTTTCTGGGACCGAGTGGACATGATCCGGGCACGCTGTCATCCAGGGTCAAGAGGAAAGTTTCCCTGGGTGGTGCCCCTGGAGTAAGTGGGCACATTCCCCAGCTTCACGTCTTGGTGGCACAGTGGGTGCGGGACGGAAGGCTCATCCCCGCCCCACCATCTGCTCCAAGCATCCAACACACACTGGCACCTGGAGGTGCGTCCTTTGCCAAGGCTTGTTAAGAGAAGACGCAGCTGCCCGCGGGAAGCCTGCTGGTCGTGAAGGTGGCGAACTTCCTGCTCTGGGTAGCTTGTGCCAAATGGTGTCCCTGGGCTGTGTTTCCTGACCTCTGCACTGTCCTGGAGGATTTCATGTCATCTCCCTGTGGGGAGTTCTGCAGAGTGGTCACCCCAGCCATAAGGACAATGGCCAGCATATTTTGAATGATTAACATATATTGCTACCTGGGCTCAGAGTTTTGTAGATAGTACTTCCTTTGTCCTCTTACCTACCCAGCAACAGGAAAGCATCACTGTCCCCATTTTAACAATGGGAAATGCCACACACAGAGACTAGGCAGCTGGCCAGTGAGCTGCGGAGCTGGCACTGAACCCAGGCATGCTGACCCCAGGAATCATGAGCAAACTACCCCACAATGGCCAAGATCCTCGCTTTGGTCTGTAGGTGAACTTGATTTGAGTCTTGAGGATGAATGCAGTCGAAGGCCAAGTATCTCTTGGATACTTCAGTAATCTGGGTAGTCTGTACGTGTGGACTCAGGCTCTGTCCCCGGTGACAGGGTGATGGGGTTTGGCCATTTGCTTCCCGACAGCCAAGCAACCAAATGGGTCACTTTCCAGATGTCTGTACGTGGGCAGCATCTGGCAGGCTGGCAGGACTTCCCTGGCTTCCACCCTGATGGAGATCACACCCCACTGGACGGGACTGCGTAAGGGAACTTTCTGGTTGAAAAGTATTTGCTGGTTTTAAAGCATCGTCGTGTAGCTTCACAAAGGCAGGATATTGGTTTCGGTTCCTTCCTGCGACACAGGCCTGGGAGACATTAGGCTTAAGCCGGAGAGGGATCAGGCTCTGCAGAAGCATCAGCCGCCGGAGGAGGAGGAAGCCCTCCTGGCCTGGCCCAGGACAAGCACCGAGGCTGGGGGCCGCCGCGTGTCCTTTGCAAGGCCGCCTGCCTTTCCCACCCGGTTCTTCCAGACCCTCGGAGCAGACGATCCCAGAGCGACAGAGCCAGGGATCTGTGATAAACAGGGACACGTCAGGCAAGAGGCATTAATGAGCTTGAGAATGGATCTGGGGTGAGAAGGTTCTTGGAGGAAAGGAGTTTCAGACGTCACAGTGACTTAACAGAATAAGGCCCTCGCTTTCTAGGGTGAGGCGTTGGCCGGACCATGGGACCTGCTTCCTGGAAGGACTGAGCCGGGGAGGTGCTGACACCTTGGTGGTCAGGGCTTTGACTCACAGGGCCTGGCCCCAAGTGTCCACAAAGGGGAGGGTCGCGTTCCCACCTCCGCGTGAGAAGCCACGATGTTGCCTGCTGTTTAGCAGAGGTCCCTGGGTCTGAGGAGCCTGGGGAGGGGGTCTTGGTTCTGGATTAGAGTCCTGCGCGTCTTCCCTTCCTGAGGGGGTGTGGAGAAGAGCTGCTGAGCCCAGTCTTGGGGGACTGCTTCTGCGTTCTCCCTGCTGCCACCAGCTCTGCCTGGTCAGCGTTTGGATGAGAATTGGTCCGCCTCCCTCCCGCCCTCATCTGTCCAAAAGACCAAGTGGATCATCCCACCCTCTGCAGACCAGCTGTCTAGCATGTGGAGGCCCCGGCTTCCTGGGCTGGCTCCCCTGCACTGGAGAAATGAGGGTCCCCAGCCCCCAGCTCAGGATGGGGAGGCACGTCTGGTCCCTGCCCTCTCTCTGCATCTCCCAGCCCTCCCCATTCTGCCCGACCCTCTGGTCCTGGGTTGCTCTGGCTCCTGGCTGTGGCATGAATTGGAATCTAGACGATGACAGAGTTTAAGGACCCCCAGGACCCCCAAAACTCTGCAACCCTCTTCCTCTTCCCAGCTGCCTCCCTGCCTTCTCTCCTGTCACACTCCTGGTCCTTTGAGGACTCCAAATGACAGAATTGAGAGGTCCTGAAAGTCCTTGAGTCCCATTGTTCAGAAGGGCAAACTGAGGCAAAAGAGGGAGAGACTTGCCCAAGGTCACAAACCAAAAAGAGACAGCGCCTTCACCGCGGAAGGACTGGGGAAGGGGAGTGGGGGTCTAGACTGAACAGCACCTCCCTGTTGGTGGGGAACGCTTGCACCTAGGTGGCTTCACTGGGTCTCTCCTGGCCTCTGGGACTGGGAACCGCAGTTCTTAGTCTCTGGGGTTCCCAACCTCCTAGGCATTTTTTAAGAAAGGCAGCAGAGTGGGGGCATGCTTGAGGGTGGGCCGCCTGCCCCAGCTGGGCAGCTCCTGAGGTCCCCGCTTGGTCACCAAGGGTGAGCTCACGGGCACACTGTGGGGAGTGGCGTCACACTCCCCCCCCTGGCAAGGGCCCCCAAGCTGGTCCCAGGTGCACAGGGATACCGAGCCCACCCCCTGTACTGACATGGTCACCCCCGCCACGTCTGCACTGTCAATCATCAGAGTGGCCAGGAAGCCCCTCCCAGAGCCACTGCCCAGGCGACACTTAAGGGAGCTTCCACGGGGGCACCCTGGAAGGGGAAGGTGGGTGTCAGTCCATGAGGTTGCCTCGTCCTCCCTTCCTGAGCCCACTGTCCCTGCTGAGCTGTGCCTAGACTATGGCCAGACACGGGGCAGGCGCCAAGTGCGCAGGCGCGCCCAGCAGAGTGGTTGGGGAGGGCTGACCCCAGGACTGAGGCCTCCCGATGAGTCAGAGGGGATAAAGGTGAGCCCTGGGCTCTCCGGAAGTCAGGTTCACGTAAGTCCCTCACTCCTGCAGCCCAGGTTTCTCATTTGCAAATGGAAGTCCTTCCAGGAGCAGAAACCCTGTGCGAGTTGGTCTGCAGGCCGTGGGGGGAGCTGTGCTGTCGCTGTCGCAGGACGGGAGGATCAAGGGCAGGGCGAGGTCTGGCTCTTGCTCAGGGATGCTGAGCAGCTCTGCCATCTCCTCCTGGGGCTGGTCCTCAGCACTCCACAGACCCAGGTGGCAGGGCGCGCCAGACCCTGAAGTCTCCGTTCCCCTGAGGTTCCCACTTTCTTCCCGCCAGATCCATGGTGGTGGCCTCTGAGGGCTTGAGCTCTGTGCTTTCGGTGCCTGTTCATCTCCCCTCCATGGCCAGGCCGAGTGTGCAACACCCTGGATCCCGCGATGGGTCTGGGTGTGCGGGGTGAGGGGGCGCGTAGCAGTCTCCCAAGGCCTTTTCCAGAGCTAGGAACAGGCGGTGGCCTCTGTCCTGGGAAAGCTGATGGCACATGGCTCTTGGGCTATGCCGCCCGCTTCTGGAGGGGGTCGAAGGGAGCCCTCCCCCTCCGTCTGGCTGCCCGCCCTCCGGCTGCCCGCCCTCCGCCTTCCCCAGCTGGGCCATGGCTGAGGATCGGCGGTATCGGTGTAGAGGGCCACCCTTCCCACCCGCCATCTGGCAGGTGGGAAGACTGCTCAGCCAGAAATGCTGAGGGACTTGTTCCAGGTCACACAGCAGGCTGGCTGCAGGCCATTCTGCTGCCCCAGTCGCCCGCCGCCTGCTTCCTTCACCTCTCCTACCCCTGAGCTTGCAGGGGGATGCGGGAAGGCTGAGCTGGAGACGTGGAGATGCGGGGAGAACTGTTTTACATATTTGCTAATCGGGTCTGGGAGAGAGAGGGCTGCAGCTCATCAGCCAGGAAGGAATCCAATTTGGCTTTTATAGCCATGGTTATTGGTCATATATCGTGGGATCTCTTTATTTTTTATTAACCCAGCAACCTGGGGGCTGGGAAGCCGGACTCCGGGGGGCCCCATGGGACCCTGGGCTCGGTGCTGCAGTCTCCAGTGCCACATGGAACTCCAGGCAGCAGCCAGGACCCGGGAGAGAGAGAGGTGGTGGAGGGACGGACTTTCTGACCCTTCAGGCCAGGAACATCTGGGAGCCTGCTTCTATTTCATGGGCTGTGTACGAGTTGCTGCTTTTATTAAGCTTTTATTGTCTTTTTTTTTTTTTTTCCATGAGACTGAGACTGCTCAGGGCTGCCAGAGCCAGCGCTGTCAGGCCCCCATTGTGTAGGGGGAGGAGGAGGGGACAGGGTCGCGGGGTGGGATTCCTTCTGGTGCGGAGCCCAGAGGCTGCAGGGACCCGCTCTGACACCCGCCTGCTGGGGCTCCCATCCAGCCCCAGCCCGCCAGCTGCCTCACAGAGCCGGGGTTCCATCAGAGGTGTGCAAGTCAGTAAAGCACCTCGCGTGCGCCAGGTGCATGGCAGTGCTTGGATGGCACGCCCCTGGCAAGGGGCCTGGCAGACAGTCCCTGCTCGGCCATCTATTTTCTTTTGACCAGGAGAAGCTGGTTGGCAGGTCTGGTGGCTGTTTGTGGCCCCCTCTGGTCACCAAGTCCTGTTCCTGGTGCTGTCATTTCTTCTCTCCCCACAACTGGAGGAAGAGAGCCTCCAAGGTGTGAGTCCAGGCCGGAGATTCACGAGCTGGAGTCCACTCGCAAAGCTCCCGGGCATGGGGGAGGCCCGTCGGGGAGGCCAGAGGCCCTGGGAGGCCAGCAGGCTTCATCTGCTCCGTCTCTGCAGTCTGCCCTTCCCTGCCGAGGGAGTCCCTGGGAGCTGGGGAGCAGCACCTCAGGGTCTCACCGCAAATTGTCTGGATTCTCTGCCTTGACTCAACGCCCTGGGTCCCGAGAGTGACTTGCGGTCTGGGGGTGGAATTTGCTGCGTTTTCCCCCCCAGTACCGAGGATTGAATCCGGGGATGTTGTACCACTGAGCTCTGTTGCCAGCCCCTTTCCTTTTTTTTTTTTTTTTTTTTTGAGACAGGGTCTTGCTAAGTTTTTGAGGCTGGCCTCAAGCTTGCGATCCTCCTGCCTCAGCCTCCCACTTGCTGGGGTTTGGAAGCTGCGTTTTAAGAAGTGACTTTGACTCACACTGAAGTCCAGGGGCCGTATGGCAGAAAGGGGGTCAGCTCTGACTGAGCGATAGGCCTGCCCCACACGCAGGGGCCAGATTTGGGACTCTTGCCACCCGTGAAGTTCATAATGACCTCGCTAGCTGCTGTGCTTCAGCCAGGGGAGGGGACATCACCATTTCATAGATGGGGAAACAGACTCGCCTATAGCGCCTGGCTAGCGACAGAGCTGGATTTGAACCCAGGTCTGATTGCACAGTCCACATTGCTTAGTTCACCCCTCATCCCCCATATCAGACCCTGGTTGCTTTCATTGCATGATAAACCTCTTAGTGTTGGGGCCACCAACTCTGTCCGTCCCAGTGAGCCGGCTAGCATGGGGGAAGGCGTGGTGGGTGTCCGGCTGTTCCCTGTGCTGAAATATCGCCTGGTGTGGAGCTTGTTCGCCATCCTGTGTTGAGCTGCTGGGTCCAGAGTCAGGCACAGGAGGCTGGGCGTCCTGCATCCTCTCCAGCTCTACAGCCACCCTGCTCTGAGGTGGGAGGGCCTTACAAGGCTCACCAGAGCCCCGCCCTCCCTCCACCCCCACCTGGGCGCCAGTAAAGAAGCCCTGCTTTTCTTTTCCAAGAGGATCGGTTGTGTGCATCCCCCAAACTCCCTACTGGCAGGCGGAGCCCACAGGGCGGTGTTTCTGGGGAGGGAAGGGACAGCAGGCCTGCCCGTGTCAGTGTCAGTCACCCGGCCAGGGCTCCAGCTGGGCAGGGAGGAGGGGGACTGAGACAGGGCCACAGTGCACCTGAGGGATCTCCCTGACCAGCGGCCTTCTTCTTTGGAGATTCTGGGTAGGACCTGGGACTACAGCTGCTCACCCAGGAGGGCCCGCCCGAGGCTGCGGTCTGAGTGGAAAGGCCCAAGAACCAGGGCGCCGTGTTCTGAGTCCCAGTCCCCAAGGCTGGAGACCAAGAGGGGCCAGCCGTCAGGTGGAGTGGCCCTCTTCCCAGCCTTCTGGGCAGCTCAGCTCTTCCGTGGTTGGAGGGGTCGCCCACCCGAGGGGACCACTCGCTTTGTGCAGCTGCTGACTCAGAGCTTCATCTCACCCTGGACACCCTCACAGACACACCCGGAATCCTGTCTGGCCCAGTTCTGGGCAGCCGGCAACCCTGTCCGCTTGACACATACACGCAAACCATCAGTAAAGGAGCGTCACACCCATGTTCCACCAAAGGAAGGCCAAGGTCCGCAGTCGGCGGAAACTCCCTTTATATCATGCGCTGCCTTGTGACTTGAGGTCCTGTGGGGGTGCACAAAGTGTCTTAAGGGCAACGGGTTTCTTCATCCCAGGTGTCCGCTTCTCAAGTCCCCTGAGGGCTGCCTGCAACAGCAAAAAGAGCTACTCCAGGGCTTGGGGACCAGTAAAACTCAGCTTCATACTCTCTTTCTACCTTAGTAGCTGTGTGACCACGAAGGCGTTACTTAACCTCTCTGATTCTGCTCTTTCTTCTGTAAAATGGGGATGTTTATGTGCCTGCCTTGCTGATGGGAGGGCATGGGGTAGGTGCTAAGCGCATTGGGAGATACATTTGTCCTAATCGGTATCAGAGGCCCTGTGTCGAGGGAGCTGGGCTTTTGCTTCACACCATCCGCGTGGTTCTGCCCACTTCCGCTCTCCTGTTTCTAATGCTTCTCCAGGCTCCGAGGCCGAGATGGATAGCCAGGTCCCAGGGAAGGGTTTGGGACCCAGGGTGACAGGCACACGTGGGCAGAGGGTCTGAAGGGAGGTGGGTTATCGGAAGATGACAGGAATGTCGGATTTGGAAGCATGCTGCCTTGGAGGGCCCGTGGCTGCCTCCTCTCTTTCCTCCCATCGCCCTCTCACTCGAGCTAGATGCACGCAAGAGGCAGCCCATGGCAGGAGGCAGAGAGACAGTGTCCCCTTCAGCATGCCAGAGGTCGATGGGACCGCTGAACTCAACAGGCTGCATTTTGAACTTGTTCCCAGATCTCTCGACCCAAGGGTGAGAGAATCAAAGACCCCGAGGTCTAGAACCACAGCTAAGCCCAAACAAAACACGGCGTCGGGAAGAAGCCGATCAGCTCCTAATTGCCGTTAAATTACATACACATATACGTGTTCTAAGCCCAATCTGCATGTCTAATGTGAGTTTTTGATTACATTTTAATAGCCTGGCTGGATGGAGAATGAAGGAGGAAGGGTTCTGTCATCGATGCCTGAGGGAGGGGAGTCGTACCAGGGCCAGAGAGAGACTGACCCTGGGGAGCTGGGGAGAGGAGCGGGCTGGCGGGGTGTCCACGCTGCCTCCCACAGAGCCCCTGTGTCCAGACGGCAGGTCCTCTGGCCTGCGAGTTGAGGGCGCCTTTCCCCACGCTTCCAACACAGCTCCCGTGCTGTGCTTGTTGAAGCCACGTGCTGTCTTCTCCAGGCCTGGTTGTCCCCTGGGGCTGCCCCAAACCACCCCAAGACCCAGTGGTGGAGGAGAGTGAAAAGCCCAGCCAAGAGCCCTGGCCCCTCGCTGCCTGTCCACGTTGGGGACCATCCCCCTCTGCCCTCTGCCCCCCGTCCGTCTCCCCACGTGGGAGTCCAAGCAGTTGGACTCGGAACGGCCTGAGGTTCCTTTGGGGTTCAGTGGACCATGGGCCACCTCCAGTTCATTTCAAGACCCCTCTCTTCATCGGAGGGGTCGGAGACTCCACCCACCCCCACCCACTGAGCCTGTGCCACGTCCCCCTGTCCCAGGGGCCTGCTGGCACTCCTCAGCCTTCCTAGGTGTGGCTCCTTGGAGGACAAAGCCCCCTCCTGTGCGCACTAGAGTAACTGTGGGTGGAGGCTGTTTGCAGGTTCCGTTCCCTACACACGCGCGCGCGCACACACACACACGTTCTATTTTTAAATAACATTTATTTCTGATTCTAGAAGTAAGGCTGCACCTGATCATTGCAGAAAAATTGGGAACAGGCAAGTATAAAGGAGAATATAAAAATCACCCATAATCCTTCCAAACTGCGATAAGCATTCTTAATGGGTTTTATTTAAATACTTACATATGGGTTGGGTTTTTTTTTTTTTTTTTCCTGTTATAAAATTGGGATTTTGCTGCAGATGTGGCTTTGGGTCCCTCCAAGCCTTCACCTTGAAACTGGGTGAAGCTCTTCCTTCCCTGGTGACCCCGTATTGCCTTTCCCAGAGCGGGAGACGGGGTGTGTGTCCACCTTGGTTCACTGGGCCTTGAGAGGCAGAGTCAGGTTCTGACTCCCTGTGTGTGTGTAAGAGACCCCGAGAGGAGGAGGGCCAGAGGGTACTGGTCACTGAGAGCACTGCCACCACCCACCCTAGTGGAGGTCCAGAGGCCCCACCCGCTGGCCGGGACCACAGTCTGCTTCGGCCTTTGTTCCTTGGCCTTTGTTCCTTCGCACAGAGCAGCTGGGGCTCCGGGCCAAGCGAATCCGTTCCCATCACTTGAGAAAGGAAAGCAGGTCTACCATCTGCAGCCCACCTGCCTGCCATGGAGGGCCGGAGAAGGCAGTTATAGCCGAGGTGTCCCCGTGGCCCCCATGCGCCTGCCGGTCAGCTTCGCTGGGGCGAGGGCCCTTGGGCCGTGCTGCCCTCCGGGCCTGACTGGGAGGAGGGAATGCCTGGGCCCCTGGGCTGCTTGGAGGCACCCAGGGTGTCACGGTGGAGGACGTGCGCCATCACTGTCTCCCCTCGAGATGGGGAGATGGGGTCCCAGGAAGGGACGGGACATCATCTAAGGCTCCACAGAAAGCTGGTGGCTAAGGCTGGCCCAGAGGCACGTCATGGGCCACCAGTCTGCGTGGCCACCCGTGTGGCAGCTCTCCGTTTCCGGGGTGGACCGAGACGGCAGGCCTGGGGAGCAGGGCTGGACCCCAGGAGCTCATCCCGCCCCCTTCTTACGCTGCCCCACCTTCCCAGCCCGGAGGGAGCTGTACTTTCTGCCTAGGGCCGGCGTTGCTGGGCGACTCCCTTGTCCTTTCTGTCCAGGGGAGAGCTCTGTGACCTCCGAACTCCAACCCCGGGATCATCTGACCGCCTGGCAGCTGAGGGGCTCCCGCTGGGAGGAGGGGCTCTGCCCAGTTTTCTGCTCCTCTCAAGGCCACCAATGCTGTCTGCAGGTCACGGAGTCTCACACAGGAACAGGACTCCTCTGCTCTTGTCCCGGGTACTACTGCACGTACTTCTGTCGCGTCCTTCGGAGCGGCCCCTGGGCTCCCCTGCTCCATGGCAAATTGGCCTCTGCTGGGAGGACCTGACAGCGGGTCCCCAGGTCGGAGCTGGGACTCCCGCAGGCAATCCCGCTCACATGCTTACGTCGCATGCCGGGCGACGCTGGCTCGTTGGCAGGCTGGTCAGAGGGAACTCCTACGGGTGGGCTCCGCCTGGGCCAGTCGGGCTTCCCCAGCATGGCAGCCGGTCCGGCCAGAGCCTCCTAGGAGCTGGGCAGAAGGGAGCGTCATTACCCAGCTCAGGAGTCAGAACAGCACTGCTGCCACAGAGGGTCCCTCTGGCCCAGCCAGATTCCAGAGCAGGAAGGCAGACAGTCCCTCCTGAGGGACGAGACCCAGAGCCACCTCCTGGCTAAGCTGGTGAGGTAGAAGACTCTGCTGCGGCTGTCTCTGGAAAGCACGGGCCCGTGTGGGTCTTTTGGGAGTTCGCAGCCTCTTGCGGGTGGAGGATAAAGGAGTGGCAGCCGTCACTTCCCAAACCCTCTGGCCTTACCAGCACTGTGGTCGGTCCACCGCCTACTTCACCCTTCCCACCACCCCCGTAGTGAGTACTGTCACCCGTTCTGCAGATGGGAAGACTGAGGCTCAGGAAGGTTACGCTGCCTGCTCCGAATCACATGGGATTTGCACCCCGATCAAAGCCACAGCTCCTAACACTGCCACACTCCTCTCATTCCCGGTCCTGAGGAATGTTTACCCCCAGGCAAATTGTGATAGGGCGGTTGGGGACACCTGGGAGATATGGGGCCCCCGGAGCTTCAGATCTGGGGAGTCTTGGCAGAGACGATGCTGAGCCAAGCCTGCAGAGCTGCAGTAGGCCTGGATGCCTTCTGCAGGGGCTGCAGTCCTGGCCGGGTCACAATGGGAGACAGGGGCCTCCAGATCATCCGGGAGGGCTGCGGGACTCAGAACCCTGACCTTTGACTTCATCACACACCAACACATGGTAAACTGTACTCCCCACAAGGTGGGCTGAAGTGGGGTCGGATGGGTAGGCTCCGTCCCCAGGAAAGGCGCAACCGTGGCCCCCACCTCTGCTGCTCTACCCGAGGCTGGGAGGAGGAGGAGGAGGCTCCAACGCCATCCCCAGGACACATCTGAGCGGCCGCCTGTGCAATGCAAACTGGGCATCAGAACATTTGCACCCCAGGCACCTGGCAGGCCTACGCTGGGACACCCCAAGAGAGGAGGTTGAATTGTGGCATTGATAGGAATCTCGTGTTTCCCAGGACCAGTCTCCACCCCGCCGTGCTGGGCGCCCCTCCTCTCCATCCACCCCAGAGCCCCACCCGGTTGGCTTCTCCATTCTTTGTCTCCCTATTTCCGCCTGTCTCTCCACCACCCATTCTCCCTTCTCCATCTGGAATCTCTCTGATGTCCATCTCTGTTGCCCCGCTTTCCCGGCCCTCTCTTACTCTGGACTGACGGCAACCCTCTTTCCCCCTGGACAGACCGTCTAATTGAAATGGAGCACTCCAGAGAATGCTAATAGGAAAGAGAGCATCAATTAGCCAGCTCTGGAATAATTAGCTTCCTCCTCTCCCTGCCTGACGTCTAACTGGATAATGAGTCTCTCTGTCTAAAGAGAAGGCAGGTAGGACGAGGGGACGGGCCATGCCCAGGGATGCTAGAAGGTGTCCTACCTTTGGGTCACCACTCCAGAGCCTGCAGCCTGACCAGCCTTGACCTCTCCTGCCAGGCCCTCCTGCTGCTGGTGCTCAGATCTCGGGTTCAGATGCCTGGTCCCTGCCAGTGCCCAAAGGTTTGACATTGCTGGAGTTGCATATTAAGTGGTCTGGGCTTCACAAACAGTGGCTGCAGCTGAGCATCCCAGAGAGGGGGTGGGGAGGTACTGAGGGCTCTCAAGAAGAGCTACGACAGGCACCGAACACTGGCACAGATCCCTGGGCAAAGGCTGAGCAGGTTACAGTCCCCAGAGGGAAGAAAAAATATATAGATAGATGTAGATATACATATGCATGTGTGTGTTTATATATATGTATATATTTGTGTGTGTGTATATTTACATATATACATGAGACAGACAATTCCTAATGTACTACAACCTTTGGCCCCACAACTGTGTGAGGCAGGAATGGCTGGACACCTCCATTTTGTAGATGACAACTCTGAAGTTCAGAGAGGCTCACTGCCTTGCCAGTGTTCATGCTACCCAGGACCCCAACCAGAGTCTGATTCTAAAGGTCATGTTCTTTACCTTCTAGAGTTCTAAAGTCAGAATGTAACAAAAATTGGAAAACCATGAATAGGCAACATCCTTGAATATTCCTTACATAGGGAGAAACATCTTTCCTGTTTGCCACTGGGCTGTAATTCACCTTTTCCTGTGAACTAGCCAAGGTCTGCTTGGGAGAGGTGATAGGCAAGAAGCAGGATTTTTTCTGTTTGATGCACGTGTGGATGAATTCAGGGGCGTTAAATGCTGGCCTGATGCAGTTCCGTTGTGGTATTGTTATTGGTTTTGAGTGTGCAGGTTTGGTACCCCAGGCGGGGCAAATCCCGCCACGGGGCACCATCCGCCCCCTCCCAAGGCTGCTGACGCTCTCCCTCTTCTGTAGGCTATGGACTCTGAGGATGACCCCCTGCTGCAGGATGTGTGGCTGGAGGAGGAGCAGGAGGAGGAAGAAGCAGCGGGCGAGGCCTTTGGCAGGGCCCAGAAGTCAGGGACCCGCCCTGGGGCAGGGGGGCAGTGTTGCTGGCGGCGCTGGACCTTGCCCTCCCGACCCCCGGCCGCGGGCTTCTGGAGTACCCTGGGCTGGGCCTTCACCAACCCGTGCTGTGCAGGGCTGGTGCTCTTCCTGGGCTGCAGCATCCCCATGGCCCTGTCGGCCTTCATGTTCCTCTACTACCCGCCACTGGACATTGACATCTCCTACAACGCCTTTGAGATCCGCAACCACGAGGCCTCGCAGCGTTTTGACGCCCTCGCTCTGGCACTCAAGTCGCAGTTTGGATCCTGGGGACGCAACCGGCGCGACTTGGCTGACTTCACCTCTGAGACGCTTCAACGCCTCATCTCGGAGCAGCTGCAGCAGCTGCACCTCGGCAATCGCTCGCGGCAGGCCTCCCGGGCCCCGCGCTCGGCTCCCGCGGCCGCCTGGGACACCTCCGCGGCCCAAGATCCTGCAGCCGCTGGGAACCGGCGACGTCGGCGTGACGCCCCGCCCCTGGCGGATCTGGCAGCCAACCAGAGTGAAGCACCGCCGGACCCTGGGCCCGACAAGAATGGGCGGCGCCAGCCCAGAGCCACGCCCCCCGCGGACGCAGCGGCCAATCAGAGCCGGGCCCGCCGGGGCGCCTCGCGCTGGGACTATTCTCGCGCCTATGTGAGCGCCAACACCCAGACGCACGCGCACTGGCGCATCGAGCTCATCTTCCTGGCGCGCGGTGACGCGGAGCGGAACATCTTCACCAGCGAGCGGCTGGTTACCATCCACGAGATCGAGCGCAAGATCATGGACCACCCCGGCTTCCGGGAGTTCTGCTGGAAGCCCCACGAGGTGCTCAAGGACCTGCCGCTCGGCTCCTACTCCTACTGCTCCCCGCCCAGCTCGCTCATGACCTACTTCTTCCCCACCGAGAGGGGCGGCAAGATCTACTACGATGGCATGGGCCAGGACCTGGCCGACATCCGGGGTGAGCAGTCGGGAGGGCTGCGGCCGGCCCTGGGCCCAGGTGCCCTACCTCTCAGGCTGTGGGAGACTGGGTGGTGAGCTCTGCAAGAGGGGAGCTGGGCATGGCCAGGTGAGCACCGCTGGGAGGGACGTGGGGCTGGGGAAAGTAAGGGGGGTGCGAGGAGGAGGCGCAGAGGGAGGTTCGGGTGCCCACCCGGACCGAGGATGTTGGGAGTTACGTTGTGGCCACAGAGGGTGAAAGGCTGGCGGGGTCGGGGAAGTGGATGCCCGTGGGGGAGCAGGAGGACCAGGGATCTGGTCAGAGCAAGACAGGACAGAGGCCAGGGTTGGAGGAGGACTGCGGCAGGGTTAGTTATAGGTAAATTAAGGATGGGACTTGAGGAATAGTGGGGCAGGGCCAGACAGTGGTTATGGGCACTGGGACTGGATTGGGGTGTGCCTTTTAAGGTAGTATGGGCAGGGCAGAACCCTAGGAGGGGGCACTGGAACGGGACCCAGAAGGTGGAATTAGAGGACCTGGGAATTAGTTGGGGTTCACACTGGAAACAAGTGGTAAACTTAGTGGAAGCCACATGAGCAGGCCAGGGGCGCTGCTCTTGGGAAGCTGTGAGGTTTTTAAACCATCCTTTTGTTCCATTAGTGACCTTGAGGCAGCCTCAGTGGGCTTTCCCAGCTCTTTAGAAAGGGGTAAGATGGTGAGGAGGGCCGGTGGGAGCTACCCACTGAACTCCCTGGCCCTATGGTGCCCCTGCAGGCTCTCTAGAGCTGGCCATGACTCACCCTGAGTTCTACTGGTACGTGGATGAGGGCCTGTCTGCAGACAACCTGAAGAGCACACTCCTGCGCAGCGAGATCCTGTTCGGAGCACCCCTGCCCAACTACTACTCTGTGGATGACCGCTGGGAGGAGCAACGGGCCAAGTTTCAGAGTTTCGTGGTCACCTATGTGGCCATGCTGGCCAAGCAGTCTACTAGGTAGGAAGTCCGGCCACCCCCAAGGGCCTGCCCCTGTGTGTACCAGGGAAGAGCCACAGCAGGGAAGGAAATTGGTTTCCATGTGCTTCTTCCTGATAGCCCCCAGATCTCTTTCCCCACAACCTTTCCCCTGGGAAATCTTTATTCCCAAATCAGGGGTAGAGCCAGTACATCTTTGCTGTCACTCTTGACAAGTGAAAGACCCTTTTACTTGGTCAGTACTAGTGGTTAGTGAAAAGAATAGCCTTGAGAGAAGCAGGAAGCCCTAGAACCTTCTCCCTGAAGGGCTTGGGTTTTGCTTTTCTCCTGAGATGGTGCTAGAGACCTTTCTGGAAAGATTCCTTGCCAAGGAATGAGGAGTTTTTCTCTGCCTTTAATACCCAGGGAAAGAGCAGGCAAGTCACTTCATTTCTCTGGGCATCAGTGTGTCCCTGCTTATAAAATAGGGACCGTGATTTCTGTTACCGTGGTCATTAGTAAAAGCTGAGCTAACAAATGTGAAGGTGCTTTGGGGTGGAAGGTGCTTTGGGGTGGTGTGTCCAGGAATATAGCCAAGTCCCTCTCCTTCAGGACAGGAAACAGTCCCTCTGGGTAATAACTCCACTGTCTTCCAAGTCCCTTGCTCTGGCAGGACAGGTGCAGGAGGAGTCAATCTGCCTGAAATATTGAGCAGCTACTGCAATAATCAGAGCTCGTGTTCACTGAGTACTTACTCTGTGCTGAGCCCTTGATACACCATCTCATTTCACTCTCACATCAGTCCAGTGAAGTCAGTGTTCTTATGATCGTCTCCATTTCACAGTCATGAAAACTGAGGCACAGCACAAGTAAGTTGTCCAAAAATTTAAAACTCACCAGTGGTGGAGTGAGAGTCCCATACAGGCTTCTGTTCCCTGAGTTTTTATGCCAGTTTCTTCACTTCAAGCCTTCTCTCCCCTACTTCTTTGCCAGGCAAACTCCCTTCCTCTATTAAGAGCCAACTTGGGCAGCTTTTCCCTGAGGCTGGATTAAATGCCTTCTCTACCTGTTTCCACAGGTGTCTCTAATGGGGTCATTGCTAAAGGTCAGATCCCACCTACTCCACTTCTTAATTATGGGAGTTTCAGTGACTGATTTCACCTTTCTGAGCTACAGTTTCATTATAGCATTTCTCACTCTGTATTTTAGTTGTAATCCAAAGCGTGGTCCTTGAATCAGCAACGTTGACATCACCTGTGGGATTGTTAAAAATAAGAATCACCAACTGTTTCCCAGATCTACATTATCTCTGTTTGTACATTAAAGTTTGAGAAAGGTTGGGTTTGTCCATCCTGATAGCGTGGGGGTTTGGTGAGGTCTGGCTTATTGCTGTAAGTGTGGCCCCAGCCCAGTGCCAGGTACCCATACTAAGGATCTATCTGAGGACTGAATAAATATGTGAATGGAGGAGCCCCAGGAGAGGTAGCTGAGGGGTTGGCTCAGGAAGGTCTTCTCAGGATTTTAGACACAAACCATTATCTCTGCTGAGGCAAAACTCTTGCCCACAGGGAAAAAGTCTCTTTTTCTCTTCCTCTCCCTATAGAGCTTCATAGAGGAGTGACAGCCAGGACTCTGTGGCCTTGATTTTAGTGTGTTTTTTGAGATTAATGGTTTTTTCTTCGTGATTCTTTTATTCCAAGAGATGATAGCACGCACCTTGACTTAATGCAGAATAATGCAAATGATCACTTTCACGACTTTCCTGATAATACCAGAACCCTAGAGCAATTTTACTACATTTATTGTTCTTCACCCTTTTGTATTTTTGTCACGTTTTAAAAATCTGCATACATTTTAAACCTTACGAGATATTCCATTATTTTACAGAGTCCGTGTTCATTTATATTTATTCACACAGTTACCTTTCCTGTTGCTCTTCATTACTTTCTACAATATTATGTTTCCCTCTGGGATCATTTTCCGTGTGTCTGAAAAACTCTCTTTAGTATTCTTTTAGATCATGTTTTCTAGTGGTAAATTCTCTCCTTTGTGTACCTTAAAAACATCTTTACTTTCATTTTGCTGGTCTCGTTATAAATTGGCAGTTATTTTCTTTCACTGCTTTGAAGATGTCACTCCATTGTCTTCTGACTTCCATCAATTCCATAGGAAAGTCAGCCGTAAATCTTTTTTGTTGTTCCTTTAAATGATTGTCTTTTTTCCCCATCTGACTTTAAGATTTCTATTAGTCATTGGTTTCATTGGTTTTACTATAAAGTGTATTGGTATAGTTTTCTCTTGGGTCACAGGGCTTCTAGAATCTGTAGGTTGATTGTTGTAAACAGTGTTAGGAACTTTTCCTGGCTGTTATCTTTTCAAAGCTTTCTTCTATCTAGTTCTTTGTACCCTCTCCTTTTATGACTTTAATTTCACAAATGCTGGATCTCTTAATTCCGTGTGTTCCATGTGTCTTCAGTGCTGCTTTCCAGGTTTCACGTAATTTTTTTTCTTTCTGTGCTTTTTAGTTATTTCAAATCACGAATCCTGTCTTCTTTTGACTCTAATCTGCCTTTTAACATCTATTAAGTTGTTAATGCTGTGTTTTGTTAAGAATTTCCATTTGATTCTTTGTTATAGGTTCACAGCACTGGTGAAGTTCTTCGTATTTTGTTTTGTTCATAGTCTCCTCTCCTCTTAAACATACTAATTATAGTTATTTTAAAGTTCTTAGCTGCTAATGTAAATATATGAGTAAGATGCATTTGTTCCTGCAGTCTTTTTTTCACTTGGTTTTTGGTCATGTGCTCTTATCTGTGGACAGCCTGGTGATTTTTACTATATGGTAGACATAAGTATTCAGAAAGATGTATGTAAATTATATGCAAATGCTATGGCCTTTTATATAGGACACCGGAACATCCCTGGAGTTTGCTACTGGAAGGGTGTGCTGGAGCCAGCCCCGCATAGACACAGGACAACTGTGGTTCTAGGAAAGCACACTGGTCTTCATGAGCTGTTCCTTTCTACTTGAGAATAAGTGTTTTTTTTTATAGCTGGCAACTTAGAAGGCACTGTATAAATGCTGTACACATTGATGTGTGAACAAATAAGTGATTGCTTTAACTTGCAGTTTTCTGTTTGAATCAAAGAACAATTAAGCTATTTATTTTAACAAAGTAGGTAATCCAGAGAAATTTTCTACTGGGCTTTTGTATGTCCTGTTTATATTTCTTAACAAGTTCATTAAGCTATAATTGACATATAACCAACTACACATACTTAAGCTTTATAATTTGGCTGGTTTTGACACCTGTATATACCACAAAACCTCCACTGCAGTCTAGAGTGAGCATAACCATCACTTGAAATGTATTTCTCATGCCATCCTGATGACTGGTCCCTCATGCCTCCCCACCCCGACCCTAGGTGACCACTTTCTGTTTTCCATAGTTAGTGGTTTTCATTTCCTAGTTTCCTGGAAATATTACATCACATGTGCTCCTTCGATTGGCCTCTTTTGTTCCATCTTACTTGACTTGTAGCTGTGTCGTTCCATGTATCAGCAGCTTGTTCTTTTGAGTGCTGAGTAGTATTCCCTTGTATGGGGATGGCATATATTGTTTATCCATTTAACTGTTGGTGGATATTTCAGTTACAGATAAAGCTGCAATGAACCTTCACGTTTAAGCCTTTGTGTGGACATACATTTTCATTTGTCTTAGATAAATACCTAGGAGTGAAATTACTGGTCATAGGGTAAGTGTTAAGTTTCCTTTTAAGAAACTGCCAAGCTGTTTTCCAAATTGGGTGCACCTTTTACATTCCTACCTGTAGAGTATGAGAATTCCAGTTCTATATCTTCTGTAGTGTTTGGTATGGTCAGTGTAAAAAAAATTAAGCTAGTGTAGTAAACATCTAGTGGCATTTCACTCTAGTTTTTAGTTTGCGTTTCTCTAATTACTAGTGTTTGGGGCATCTTTTCATGTATTTATTTGTCATCTGTTTATCTTTGGTCAAATTTCGCTCATTTTAAAATTGGCTTTTATGCTTAGTATTATGATTTCCATTTTGAGTTAATCTTTACATTTGTTTATATGCAAGCTGTGGATTGAGGTTTATTATTTTTATATGGATATCTATTTGTTCCAGCATCATTCTTTGAAAAGACTATTCTTTACCCACTGATTACTTTTGCCTCTTGGACAAAAATCTATTGTCCATAGATATCTGAATCTATTTTTTGACTTTCTATTCTATTCCATTAATCTGTTTTTTTCCTTTATACACTGGATCACAGTCTTGATTACTTGCAACTTTGTGCCAAGACTTGAAATTAGTGTCAATACTCCAACATGTTCTTTATTTTTAGGATTGTCTTAATTATTTTAGCTCCTTTGCATTTTCATGAATTTTAGAATCAGTTTGTTTGTTTCTCCAAAACACGATTTTTCTGCTGGGATCTTGAATATGATTATGTGTAATGCACAGATTGATTTGAAGAAGAACTGACATCTTAGTGTGGAGTCTTCAAACCCACAAACAATATATCTGACATCTTTTGTCAGACTACTCCCAGGCATTTCATAGTTTTGTTATTGCAAATGGTTACTTTTAAAATTTAAGTTTCCAATTTTTTTTGTTGCTAGTATATGTAAATATGATTTCATTTGTGTTTTGTAACCTTGCTAAGCTTATTTGTTCTGGTAAGGATTTCCACGGGGGGGTTTATGGTTTGTTTTTGTTGTTATTTTAGATTCCATTGGCGTTTCCACATATCGAGTCATATTTTCTGCTAATAAAGACAGTTTTGCTTTTTCCTTTGCCGTTCAGACACATTTATTTCTTTTTCTTACCTGATTGCACTAGCTAACATTTCCATTACAACATTGAAGAGAAGTGGTGAGGGAGAGATCCCTGTCTTATTCCTAATACAAGTATGCAGGGTTTTTTGCAGGTGTCTTTTTCTCAGATTTAAGAAGTTTCATTCTATTTCTGATTTTCTGGTAGTTGTTTTAAAAAGTCTGGTAGGTTTTTTCACACTTTCTCTGCGTCTAGAGAGATGATCATAATTTCTTTGTTTTTTTTTAATAGGATGGATTACATTGGTTGACTATCTGTGGGGTAAGGTCTCTTGGTTATGACGTATTATCTGTCATATAATGTTATGTTCTGTTTGTTTTCTATGGCCATGAATATCTTATGCTTGTAATAGACATTGGGTTGTCCTCTTCCTGTAATATCTTTGCCTTATTTTTGGAATCAGGGTATTTCTTGCCTCATAGAAAAAATTGGGAAGTATTAATTTTTCTTCACTTTATTAGGAGTTTATATAGAGTAGACACTATTTCTTCCTTATAGGTTTTGTAGAATTTGCCAATGGACCTGTCAGGCCTGGAGTTTTCTTTAGGGAAAGGTTTTTAAATACAAATCTAATTTTTAAAAACATTTAAGGCTTTTGGGATAATATTTTTGTGTGTGAGCTTTGGTGGTTTGAGACCTTCATGAAATTTGCCCATTTCATTTATATTTGCAAATTTGTTGGTGTAAAGTGATTCTTAACATTCCCTCACTCTCTTCTTAATAATTACAGAGAATGCAGTAGTACCTTCTCTTTCACGTGTTCCACTTCTCTTTTCCATGATCTGTCTGACTGGAGGCTAGGCTAATCAATTTTGTTGACTTTCTCAACAAAAAAAGATTTGTTTGTTTTAATTGATTTCCTCTTTTTTTCAATTTTTCTATTTCATTGATTTACCATTAGATCTTTATTACTCCCTTTCCTTTTCAATTTTCTCTTGTTCTACTGTTTTAAAACAGAAGTTGAGATCATTGATTTGAAACTTTTTTTATTTTCCTTTTGTTAATTTTTAGAATACATGACAGTAGAGTATATTTTGATATTTTATACATACATTTTATCCACACGTTTTATACATACAACCCATTCTTATGGTTGTACATGATGTGGCGTTACACTGGTCATATATTCACATAGGACAGTTATGTCCGATTCATTCTACTGCCATTCCTATTCCCATTCCCTTCCCTTCCTTTTATTCCCGTCTAAGCCAATGAACTTCTATTCTCTGCTTCCCACACCCCTTATTGTGAGTCAGCATCTGCATACCAGAGGGAACATTCGGCCTTTGGGTTTTGGGGATTGGCTTATTTCACTTAGCATGATAGTCTCCAGTTCCATTCATTTACCAGCAGATGCCATTTTTTTCATTCTTTCATGGCTGAGGAACATTCCTTTGTGTATAGACATCACATCTTCTTCATCCATTCATCTGTTGAAGGGCACCCAGATTGTTTCCATAGCTTAGCGTTTGTGCTATAAACATTGATGTGGCTGTGTCACTATTGTATGGTGATTTTAATACTTTGAGTACAAGGAGTGGGATAACTGGGTCAAATGGTGGTTCCTTTTCTACTATACATGTTTAGTTCTCTAAAATTTTCCCTAAATACTACTGTTTTGGTACATCCCACAATTTTGATATCTTGGTTCATTTTCATTCAGTTCAAAATACTTTGGATTTTTCCCTTTCGATCTTTTGTTTGACCCATGTGTTGCATAAGTTATTTAGTTTACAAATACCTTTTTTTTCTGATTTTAAATTTAATTCCATTGTAATCAGAAAATATACTTTGACTTAAGTCCTTTTACATTTGTAGTGTCTTGTTTTATGGCCTGTTCTATGATCTGTCTTATTAAATGTTCCCTTTGCAGTTGAAAAGAATGCATTCTTCCATCGTTTGATGAAGTGTTCTGTTAATGATAATTAGATCAAGTTGGTTGATTGTGTTGTTCAAGTCTCCTGTATCCTTACTGATTTTCTAATTGTTCTAGCAGTTATTATAAGGAGTATTGGAATGTTCAACTGTAATTGTGGATTTATCTGTTTCTTTTTTCAAAACTTTCCATTTTTGCTTCATGTGTTTTAAAGCTCTGTTATTAGATGCAAACACATTTAGGATTATTGTATTCTCGAAATGAATTGACCCATCTGTCATTTTGAAATTATCATTCTTTATCCCTAATAATGTTCTTTGCTCTGAAATTTACTTCATTTATTATTACTATAAACACTTCAACTTTCTTTTGATTCATGTTAACCCGCTATGTCTTTTTTCTATCCCTTGCTTTAACCTGTTTATCTTTATATTGAAAGTGGATTTTTTGTAGGCAGCTTGGTCTTCACTTTTAAAAATCTGTCAGTCTCTGCCTTTTAATTGATGTGTTTATTCACTTACATTTAATGCAGTTATTGATCTGGTTATACTTAAGTCTGTCTTATTTTATTTTATCCTTTCTGTCCATTTGTTCTGTTTTTCTTTTCTTCTCTTTTGGATAAACTGAGTCTTTTCTATGTGTCTATTTAATGTCCTTTGTTGGCTTTTCAGCCATAACGCTTATTTCAGGGGTTGCTTCAGGATCTGTAGTATGCATCTTTGAGTACCACGTGTACCTTCAAGTGCTGTCCCACACGCTCAGCATCAGGTGTGAGAGCCTTACAGTGACGCTGTGCTGTCACCCCTCCTGGCCTGTATGCTCTGGCTGGCACTTGACCACAGAGCCACATCCCCAACCCTATTTTGTGTTTTATTTAGAGACAGGGTCTCACTGAGTTGCTTAGTGCCTCGCCTTTGCTGAGGCTGGAATCCTCCTGCCTCTGCCTCCCGAGCCCTTGGGATTACAGGCCTGCGCCACCACGCCTGGCTCAGTAATCTTTTAAAGATACTTGAATAAACAATAAGAAAATTCCATGTATACGTTCACGTTATTTCAGCTCTTGCTCCTTCATACGCACCACGTCTCCACGTGCTGTCGTTCCCTCCCTGTCTGAAGGACTCCTTTCCCCTTTCTTGCGGTGTGGGTGTGCTGGAGAGCCATTTCATCTTTGGAGTATCTGGAAAATCTCCATTTTACCTTTGTTTCTGAGATGTGTTTTGCGGGATCCAGCACTCTGGGCGACTGAGCCCGGCGTCTGAGGGTTGCGGATGGCTGTGTTCTCGGTGCGTTGCTCCTGGTCCGGAGTCGCTCTCATCCGCACCTCTGCTCCTGTGTGTGCTGTCTTTTCTTGGTATGCTTTTCAAATTCTCTCTCGGTCGGTGTTGCTGAGCACTTTGATCCTGATGCGCTGTGTTGTACTTTCATCTGGGTTTGTGGTCTTTGGCGTTCGTCTCTCAAGTTTCTGGGATCAGTGAGTTTTCATCAGGCCTAATTTCTCGGCCTCTCTGGGGAGTCAGTTAACACACTCGGCTGCACCGACGTCGGCAAACCATCTCAGGGCCGTAAGCCAGGGCGATCAGGGGGCCCCCCTGTACCTTGTCTCCCGGGGTCACGTCCTCTGCTGCCCAGTGTCCAGAGCCTGGCTTCCTGTGTTTTCTAAGAGCCTCACTGTCTCCAGTGGGACCATAAAGCCCCGCTCCGTCGTGGCCTCGGACGCCACTTGTGCTGGTGTCCTGAAATAGTGTGACCAGCCCGTTGTGCTTTTCTTAGTGAAAGTTACTTGCATTAAGCACACGCTGAGTAGCAGTGGAACACTGAGCGTCCAGAAGCCAGTTTGCGTGTGGATTTGGCTGCGGATAACTGAGAGTTAGAATGACGCGGATCTGTGGTGACTGATGATTGTCTGCATGGACCGTGCTCCTCAGCCCCGGCCGAGCGTCTGGACTGCCCGAGAGATCTAAAAGCCTCTGAAGGCTCAGCGCCACCCAGACTTTGGTTGTGTTTGGTGTCTGGCCTGCACACCGGGGCTTTCGGAAGCCCCACTGCTTCTAAGGTGGAGGCTAAGCAAAGCCACTGGTGGTGTGGCAGCGCCCGGCCTTCAGGGGCTCACACCACCTTGATCCCCTCCCATCTCCTCTCTCGTGTCCTCCTTCCCCCAGCAAAGTCCAGGTCCTCTATGGGGGCACAGACCTCTTCGATTACGAGGTGCGCAGGACCTTCAACAACGACATGCTGCTGGCCTTCATCAGCAGCAGCTGCATCGCCGCCCTTGTCTACGTCCTCACCTCCTGCTCAGGTAGGACACCCCCACGGCCTCCACAGGGCCAGCCCCCCAAGGAGCCAGGATGGGCTTGAATCCGCAGGACAGAGCCGGGTGTCTGCTCCGAAATCACCCCTAACCCAGCAGGCTGCCCGAGGTCCCAGGCAGGCCAGGACCCCCTGCAGTTTGAACTTAGGCCCTGTGACCTTCTCCCTTGCAGTCTTGGGAAGTCTGGGGTATTGGACGCGGTTGTAGGTCACTCGGTAACCTGCTTTCTGCCCCAGGTCAGCCTCCCTCCTGTCCCTGTTCCCTTTTGCCTGGCCACCTCCCCAGCCTACCAGCTGCTGCTCTGCTGTGTACAGTTGGCATGCTCTGTCTGCCCAGGCCTTCCGTGCCTTTATCTGCTCAGGGGTGTTCATTAGGCGTCCGCTGCGTGTCCGGTGCAGTTAGGTGCCCAGCCCGTTGGTGAACCTGACAGGCACAGGCCCGGCTCTGCAGGAGCTCTGGGCTCCCATGGGAGGGACACCACAGACATGGCGTTCATGGGTCTATTCCTGAGATGGGTTCTGCCAAGATGAGGCCCCACGGCATCCTGACCTACCCCGGGGGCCTCTCGCCCAGCCGCCTTTGGGCACAGAGGACTGAGACTTGCCGGGAACAGACAAGGTGGCAGAGGGATCTGGGGATGAGGGCAGGAGGCAGCACCCAGCTCCGACCTGGGACACGAGAGGGGCTTGTGTTCTGCAGAGTCCCTCCTCTTGACCCCCTTGTGCCCCCTGCCCTGCCCAGTGTTCCTGTCCTTCTTCGGGATTGCCAGCATTGGCCTCAGCTGCCTGGTGGCGCTCTTCCTGTACCACGTGGTCTTCGGCATCCAGTACTTGGGCATCCTCAATGGGGTGGCTGCCTTCGTGATAGTGGGCATTGGTGAGTGGCCTCCCACTTGGGAGCTCTGCCCTCCCCCGCAAAGGACCTTCTCCCTGGACACCAAGCCTGGCTTCCAAGAGGCCTCTAAAAAGCCCCCTCCCAGGCCCCAGAGCCTTGAAGTGTGGGGTTAGCGTATGCGGCGCAGGTGGACGCATGGCATGTGCTGGGCAGGGAGAGGTGATGCAGTGGGAAGGCCCTGGCAGTGAGGGACGGAGGCCAAGGTCTGGAGGACCTGCTGGTGGGGCCCTTCAGAGGGACCTTCCCAGACTGCAAGCTGAGAAGCTGGACTTTCCCGGGGCCTGGCTCTCAGGAGCTGCCCAGGGCTGGGCCAGACCTGAGCCTGCCCGGCCGGGCTCCCCTCCTCAGGCGTGGACGACGTCTTCGTGTTCATCAACACCTACCGCCAGGCCACCCACCTGGAGGACCCGCAGCTGCGCATGATCCACACCATCCAGACGGCCGGCAAGGCCACCTTCTTCACCTCGCTGACCACGGCTGCCGCCTACGCAGCCAACGTCTTCTCCCAGGTGGGAGGCCCCACCGCCCCAGCCCCCAGCCCCGCTGCGGGGCCCTCCCGGGGTCTCTGTTCCCGCCTGCCCTGGTGCAGCCACAGCCTGGGCCTCCAGGCGCTTGCGTCCCTTGCAGTCTGCTTCCAGTCGCCCGCAGCCAGAGCTCTCCAGTGGGCGGGTGCCGGTGGTGCCCGGCGCTGACACGTCGGTGGCATGCACGTGCTGCCTCACGCTGGGCACAGGGCGGCTTCCTCTCATCACCCAGTCCAGGCTGCAGTTCCCTCCTGTGCTCCTCGCCAGGCGGGGGCCAGAGAGGTTAAGTCACTTCCTCAGAGCCACACGGCTGCAAGTGGTGAGCGGCCCGGAGCCGCCCCCACCCTCTGTGCCACCCTCCTTCACTGCCATCCCTCTGCCTGTGCTCCCGAGCGGGGCTCAGGAGAAGCAGCAAGCGTGGACTGAGTCCTTGGTGCTGAAGGACTGTGACCTCTGGCAGTCACCACATGCTCTGAGATTGTCCAGGCTTCCTAGAGAGCCACACCCCAGAGGCAGGCGGGGCTGGTTCAGGCCTGCTCTGTGTGACTTAGGCAGGTTGCTTAACCTCTCTGAGCCATGTTCCTCACTGAATGATTCTGAGAGTGAAATAGGAAGGCGGGGAAGCGGTTTCACACAGTGTGCAGGCTTGACCGGCACATCCCTGGGCGGGTCCCTGTGGAATTCTGGGGCTCCTGTCCCCAGGCTCCCTGTTTCCCTCGGGTGGCATCTCTTTCCCTTCCCCCAGCTAACATGGCCTGGTCTGGAGGGACACGTCTTTCTCTGGCTCCTTTCCTTCCTCCGTGGTGGTCCTGATGGCTCTCTGAGCCAGGCGCTGTCGGCCAGTGGGCTGTGGGTGGACAGGGCTTCCCCCACCACCGTCAACCGCCAGCCCCAGCTCCTCGGCCAGAGCCATGTCCCCAGACCAGTGCTGAAATCCCACTTGCAGCCCGGGGCTTGGGTGTCTTCAGCCACAGGGCTCCAGGCTGACCACTGTGCGTCCCTCCCGCACCCCATCCAGATCCCGGCCGTGCACGACTTCGGCCTGTTCATGTCGCTGATCGTGTCCTGCTGCTGGCTGGCCGTGCTCTTCACCATGCCTGCCGCCCTGGGCCTCTGGAGCCTGTACGTGGCGCCCCTGGAGAGCTCCTGCCAGGCTAGGTATGCACTGCGTCCTCCCCGGCATGTGGACCTTGGGCAGGTCACTCCGCCCTCAGTGTCCTTTCCTGTAGAGCGGTGTGGTCACCGTGGGGGCGTCCTGTGGGGACTGTGAGGTCTCTGTCTGGGGCTGGCACAGCCCTCCAGAGTGCTAGCTCTGTGTGTCCTCGTCCCTAGTCCCTGGGATGAGCCTCTGCTCCCCGCACGCGCCCAGCCACATCCCCAGCCCAGCCTGTGTCCCCTCCTGCTGCGCCTGAACTGTCGATGGCATCAGGGCCCCCGGGGCCACATGCAGCAGAGAAAGGATTCCTGCTTTGGTCACCTCGGTGTGGGGCCACTGTGTTGTCACTCCCTCTCCCTGGGTAACGTCCATCATCACCATTGGTCTCTAGGAGGGGACGGTCTTAGAGAAGTCAGGTGACCGACGGCTGCTGGAAGTCGGAGGCACGTGCTGAGTCACACGTCCACACAGCGCC
The DNA here is from genome assembly GCF_902686455.1 of Sciurus vulgaris. Lineage (NCBI taxonomy): Eukaryota > Metazoa > Chordata > Mammalia > Rodentia > Sciuridae > Sciurus > Sciurus vulgaris. Next base: position 7,989,510 of record NC_136461.1, read on the forward strand.
GTGCCTGGGCTCGCGTGTCCCTGGGCGTGCCCGTCCCCCCTGGGTGCCGTGCCCCTCTGGACTCCAGTCTCTCCCCTCCTCTCTCCATAGTTGCCACCAGAAGTGTGGCCGGAAGAGCTCCTTGCAGTTCCCCGGGGACGTGTTTGCCACTCCCGAGCGGGCGGGGGGCAGCCGCGCCCAGGGCCCCATACCCTACCTGGACGATGACATCCCCTTGCTGAGTGTGGAGGAGGAGCCAGGTGAGAGCTGGCGCAGGCCTGGGAGTGACCCCTGGCAGGAGGGGCGAGGACAGGCTGGTGCCCGGGCGGCGGTGGCCAGGCAGCCTGTGGGGTCCTCATACACTGGGCTTCCCTGGGGAGGGCGCACACCAGGAAGGCTGCGCCTCAGCTTTGACAGGCCTCCACTCTGCCCGGCAGTGTCCCTGGAGCTGGGCGACGCGTCACTGGTGTCCGTGCCCCCCGCGGGTCTGCAGCCGTGCCCGGGTAGGGGCAGCCGAGGCCAGCTCCTGGCACAGCTGCAGGAGCTGCTGCACCACTGGGTGCTCTGGTCCGCCGTCAAGAGCCGCTGGGTGATCGTGGGTGAGTCCCTCCTCTGCCTGGCCAGCCACAGACCCCTGTGACTGCCCAGGAGCGTGACTACCCAGGAGCACTGAGGTTGGACGCCGGGGCGGAGCCTCCCTCCCTGAGCCTCTTGTGCCTGCAGAGGCCGTGGCCTGTCAGCCTCCTGCTCCACGCTGGTCCTGGCGCTGGGCAGTGGTGCAGAGCCCTAACTGGGCCCCTGCCCTGCCGCCTGCTCTCTGTGACCTCGTCTGTGCCAGTCAGCCCGACCCCCAGTTTCCTCTTTTGTGCTGGACCAGCGTCCAGTCACACCGGACAGGAAGCGCGGGCTGTGAGGGTGGCTGAGAGGCCCAGGCACCCACCCTGCAGGAGCACTCAGCTCGCACCTGGCGCTGACCTGCCAGCACCTTCAGCAGCAGGTCGGAGTTGGGCCGTGGGAGTGCCAGCCCCTCCTGGGCGAGCGATCTCCGGGAGGAGGCCCCCCAGGTGTCGCCCGCCCAGCGCAGCTCCCTCCCTGCAGGGCTCTTCGTCTCCACCCTGGTGCTGTCCCTGGTGTTCGCCAGCCGGCTCCGCCCCGCCAGCCGCGCCCCGCTGCTCTTCCGGCCAGACACCAACATCCAGGTGCTGCTGGACCTCAAGTACAACCTGAGCGCCGAGGGCATCTCCTGCATCACCTGCTCAGGTGCGGGGCTGGCGGGCAGAGCCGCTGGTGCGGGACAGGGCTCTGCGTGGCTGCGTGACACCGCAGGTCACTCACCCCAGCCCTCGGGTTTTATGGGCACTTCCTGGGTGGCAGCCTGCCCTGCGCTGGAGACCCAGTGGGCCCGGGCACAGGCTTCCTGAGCTACAGGAGCCCATGTTCCCAGTAGTGTCCGGCGAGGCTCTCTGGAGGAGGATGCGTCTGGGCTGGCGCCCCAGGAGTGGAGGCACTTCCTGGGCTGGGACGGCAGGAGAGCAGTGAGCCAGGCTGGGCGGGCAGGGCTTAGGGGCAGTGCCAGCCTGGGGAGGGGCTGGCCGCTTATGAGGGTAGCTGTAGGAGGCTGGGGCTGGGCCGGGCAGGCGGGCTCCAGCGGGGACTGGATTTCCTCTGGCTGTCCCTGGAAGCCAGTGTACGTGGGGTGCTGGGTAGGGTTCGAGCAAAGACTTGGGTGTCCCCAGGGGTAGCATGGAGCGGATTGGAGGCCTGGGATGGACCGGCTGGGTGCCAGGGATAAGGCTGGCAGTCTAGACCGGGTGCAGTGGGGCTGGGGCCAGCTGCTGACGATGCCCTGCAGCGGGGGTCCTGGGGCCTCTGGTCTCCATGGCACTCGGTGACGGAGCTGTTGTCAGGCGAGCAAGGGGGCTTCTGATGTCCCCAGGCCTTGGCGGGTCTGCTCAGGCCTCGCCTTCCAGATGGGGAGCTTGAGGTCCAGGTGGGCCAAGTCAGTCCCACATCAAGCCTCTGCCGGGGCAGCCACGTGCGAGAGGGTGCTGGCGGGAGCGCCTCCAGGCTCCCGTGACAGCGGTGTTCAGATGAACTGGCGTCCCTTCGCTCGTGGTGCCAGCCGCCCGCAGGACAGTCCGCTGCCACTCAGAGGTGCTGCCAGAGCCCCTTGTAGATCAGCCAGTCCCAGGCACCCCCGGGTACGTGGCCTGCCCGGGCACAGAACAGCCTCTTCACTGCCACCTCGGGGCCTTGCCACCCTTGGGCATAGCCCAGTGCACAGGTGGCCCCAGGGAGGTCACAGCCCCTGCACAACGTCTGGAGGGGAGCCAGGGCCCAGCCAGCGCAGACCCTGCGCCTCCACTTTCTGAATGGCCTCGTGGGGGGCCTTTCACATGGCCGCACATGGGAACTCAGCTTTAGGAAGGACAGCCAGGGGACCCTAAAGGGCTCCGATCTTGCCACCTGCGCAGGGCACCAGCCTCTCTGAACCACTTTCTCCTCCGTCAAGTGGGTTGATAACGTCGAGCCCCCAGGTTGCTGTGGGGACTCTGGCTGCCAACCTGTGAGGTTTATCTTGTTTAAAGCCCACAGAACCCTAGTCCACAGCACCTGCAGCAAACCTGCGGCCTCCTGTCATCCCTGCCGTGTTTCCTCCTCAGGCCCCGGCGGGAGGCGAGGCAGAGCCCCCAGGTGGCCTGTCTGTGGGTAGACCTGGCCCCGAGGACACAGTTCTGTGTGTCCCACCCAGTTTCCTTCAGACCCCGGCACCCACCCAGCCTCTGGGCCTGTGGTGGATCCTGGCCTCCACCCCTTACTGCGCCAGCCGGGGAGGCCCCACTGTCCCTGACACGGTGCGGGGGACAGGTCTGTTCCAGGAGAAGCCCCACAGCCTGCAGAACAACATCCGGACGTCCCTGGAGAAGAGGCGGCGGGGCTCCGGGGCCCCCTGGGCCAGCCCGCAGGGTGAGCGCGGGGCCAGGCCGGGACCCTGTGGGAGCAGGGAGCTGACGTCAGGCTCCACGGTCTTCAGGAGCGGGAGCCCCGTCCCTGCTCTCGCTGGCTGTGGAGGGCGGGTGGGTGAACTCGGTCAGAACCGGGGCTTCAGCCGCCCTCAGCCTGGCCTGCGCCACTTTCCGAGCCCACCTGGCCGCCACGGCCACCTGAGTGCTGGGAGGGGCGACTGGAGCCTGGGGCTGGTTTCCCTGCTGGGGTCTCCACCAGAGGGGAGGCGCAGGGACACAGGCACCGCAGGAGCTGACCCTGCAGGGCAGTCGTGTCTGCTGCCACCCACAGCACTGCCACCACTGTCCCCACCATGACCACCAGCACCAGCCCCCGTTCACACTGCCCCGCCCATGGCCTCACCACCCTAGGCCATCGCCAGGGTCTTACCCTGACGTCACTGCCCCCATCCCCGTCCACTCCACCCACACCCACTCACTACCCAGAGAGGTCAGCAGACTCAGCCCGTCAGTCCACGGTGGAGGGCGGGCCGTCAAGGTGACCGTCCACTCCTCTTCCTTCCCCATTTGTCCCTAGACACCCTAGGCACTGTGTACATCTCCAAGGTGAAGAGTAAAGGCCACCCCACTGTCTACAGGCTCTCCCTCAATGCCAGCCTGCCCGCACCTTGGCAGGCCGTGTCCCCTGGGGACGGAGAGGTGCCCTCCTTCCAGGTGAGCTGGGCTGTCACAGCATGAGTCACCATGACCAGAGGGGCTGTGGCACCAGGCTGGCAGGAGGGGTGGGTGCCTGAGGATGGAGCTGCCGCAGGTGGATGACGGCTCCACAGCAGCCAGGCCTGCAAGAACCTGCAGCAGGGAGGCGGCACAGGCCCTGGGTTTGAGTCCTGGCTCACGTGTCGCCTGGTGTCTTTGGGCGGTCACTTCATCTCTCTGAGCCTCGGTTTCCTCACCTGTGAAATGGGGATATAAAAGGTAGCCGCCAGCACTGCCAAGGGCCACGAGGTAAGGCCCAGGCAGCGTGAGCAACAAGCCAAGGACACGGTCCACGTCAGGCCTGGCAGCCACTCTGGCACCCAGAGGAATCTCCTGGGCGGGTCTAGGAGTCCCGTTTCCCCTTTAGCACGTTGCACACTCCACGTGACAGTCACACATGACTTATGGTTGGGTTTGGGTGTCCTTGGGGGAGGACAAGGCCTCGGCCTCCCTGACGCCCAGCCTCTGCCCGTGCTGGCCCCACGGGAGGGCTTTCCTCCCTGCTCAGCGAGCAGCCACCTCCTGAGCCCTCACTCGGTCCCTCCTGCCTCCCTCGGTGCTCTCCCGTCCCGGTCCGTCTGTCCTGCCTCGTGCCCTGACCACCACAGTGAGGCTGCCGCCCTCCTCAGGGCCCGTTCCACAGGGCAGGGACCCGCCTGCTGGCGCTCCATCCTCGGAGCCTGGCACTCGGCGGAGAAAGAATCGAGGCTCAGACAGGAAGGGTTTGCTCAAGTCCTGGAGCTTTTCCAGCTCAGACCCAGGCCTCTGAGCCTCCAGCCAGGGCTCCGTCCTCCCCTGGGGCTGGGACCAGGCGGGACATGCTGAGCAGGGCGGGGACGGCCTGAGGCCAGGCGGTCAGGCAGCGCCCCGAGTCACGTGTCTTGTCTCTGTCGACCCACTGCTTAGGTGTATAGAGCGCCTTCTGGCGACTTCACCAAGAAGCTGACCGCTTGTATGTCTACAGTAGGGCTGCTCCAGGCCGCGAGCCCCGCCCGCAAGTGGATGCTGACCACCTTGGCCTGTGACGCCAAGCGGGGCTGGAAGTTCGACTTCAGCTTTTACGTGGCCGCCAAGGAGCAGCAGCACTCCCGGTAACGCCCCACAGACGAGCTGTTCCCACCCGGCTGTCCACCCGGTTCTCTCCCTTCCCCTCCTTCCTCGCACCTCCGTCTCTCATCCCATGAGAGATGCCACCAGGCACTTCGAGAGGGCTGTCCATTTCCACACACCAGTTCACACGTCTCTGTGTCCAGGACTGGGAAGTGGGGCCTGGCAAAGACAGTGGCCCAGTCTCCCCACTCCCCAGCTCCACTCTCCCTCCAGCAGAGCCTTAGGGACACATCAGCTGCCTTGCAGCTCCCAGGCTCTTCCACCTCAGGGCCTTTGCACTTGCCGCCTCCCCTGGCTCCTCACGTGGTTGACTTGAGACTTCTGCTGGGAGAGGCTGTCCCTGAGCGGGGTTCCCACCCACCCAAGACCACCCTGCCCGGGCTCTGTGTCTGCCCCCGGGGTTACCTGCAGTCTCACTGATCTGGCAGGTGACCTGTCCACCCCCAGGAGCAGGTCTGCATCCCTCGGGCCTCTTGAGGGTTTGTCGTTACTGTATGCCCACCTTACCCAGCCGGCTTGCGGCAGTAGACGCTGGCAGGGCGCATGCGTGCCTGTGCTTCCTGCCCGCGGTGCTCAGCCATGCTCGAAGTGTGCGTTTTATTTAGAAAATACTTCCTGTCTCCCTCCCTTAGACCGTGAGGGGTGAGGGAGGCCGAGTGTCGCAGCGCCCTGTGGGATGCTCGGTCCTGCCCCGGCCTGGAGTGAAGCCGAGGGGGGACTCTCCCTGGTGGCACCGTGTTCTGAACACGGCCTCACGTGCATTTATTCTGAGGCTGTGACCGAGGGGCCAGGACCCACCATGAGCAGCAGGGTGCTGGGGTGGATGGTGGCAAACACGCCAGGGTGGCTCCTGCCCTGGCAAGAGACCGCAGTGTCCTTACAAAGCATGATTCACACTCAGAAAGAACAGCCCCCCACCCCCCACCCCGCGGTGGTGGAGGCAGCTGCCGGGCCCTGCACTGTGACACTCACGGGCCGTGGTCCAGGACAGGACTGGCCTCAGGTGTCAGCACCACACCAGGCCAGACTCCACAGGGGCAGGGGTGCCCAGGATGGCTCTGTCCCTCTGTTTGTCCTCCCCTGGGCTTTCCCTGCACACTCAGGACTGACCAGCGGTCAGGGTCGGTCCAGCAGGCTGCCTGGATGAGCATAAAACATTCTAGAGAGAACCGAACTGTCTCAGGCCTGGTGGTCAGCAAGCTACTGGCCATGGAACCCACGCTTCCCCGGGACCTGAGGCTCTTTGGCTTTTCAGGTCAAGGTGGCCTAGGCTGCTGGGCAGAGCCCCAGACTGGCTCCCAGCCCTCCTGAACCCTTATGCTCCCTGAAGGATGGTCTGAAACGACTTCCCCACTCTGTTCACACTGCTGTGGAGAGCCGAGGGCCCATGAGGGACAGGGCCTTGACCAGGCCAGAGCTTTGGAGGGCCAGGACTGGAGCAGGCCTCTCCACCCGAGGCCTGGGCACTACACTGTCCACCTGAGACCACACCCTCATGCTGCGGGGAGCCTGAGTCTGTCCCCTGCAGCCTCCTGACCCCGGGGCATGGGCTGGTGTACCTTGCCTCCCCAGCTCCTCCAGGCCTTCCCAGCCTCAGCCCTGGCCTCCCTTGCCTCCACAGGAAGCTGTTCTTTGCCCAGTCCCACAAGCCCCCCTTCCACGGGCGCGTGTGCCTGGCTCCTCCCGGCTGCCTGCTCAGCTCCAGCCCAGACGGGCCCACCAAAGGCTTCTTCTATGTGCCCAGTGAGAAAGGTACTTGTGGGGACTCCAGGGGCCTCAGGAGCCTGGGCCCCACCCTCCCTTATAGCACCACCCCCGTCCACAGTGCCCAAGGCCCGCCTCTCAGCCACCTTCGGCTTCAACCCCTGCGTGAACACAGGCTGCGGGAAGCCGGCGGTGCGGCCTCTGGTGGACACAGGGGCCATGGTCTTCGTGGTCTTTGGCATCATTGGCATCAACCGCACCCGGCAGATGGACAACCATGTCCTTGGGGACCCGGTACGTGGGCCCACTCTGGGCAGATGCCGCAGGACCCCCGACAGGCTAGCCCCCCAGACCCCCTTGGCACCCCGGGACTTCTCCACCCCAGAAGGACCTCAGGGGACCCTGTTCCTGAGAGAGCCTAGTCGGGTGGACTGGAGACACTTTTGGACCTGTGCCAGCTGCCTGTGTCTGTGGGGGCTAGAGAGAGCAGAGGGGAGCAGGGAACCTCCCTGCCTCTTCTCGGCCCTGGGGAGAGGGCAGCCCTGCAGTGAGCCCGGCCACCTGTGCCCACGCCCTGTGCCACACTGTCCCCTGCCCTTTGCTCATGGTCACGCCCTGATCGGGCTCTGAAGCTTTTGGAGACATTGGTTCAGCAGGGACAGGGATGGGGCTGGCGACTGGTAGAAAGGCCCACCCTGGGAGTGGCAGTCAGCAGGGGGCCAGCCCGAGAGCAGGGAGGAGGCTCGTCTGCTCAGCTGAGGTGGAGATATAGGCGTCCAGAGCAGGGCGGAGCTGGCCAGGGGCTGGGCAGACGCAGCGGGACAGGCAGGGCGAGGGAGGGAGGGGAGCGTGGAGTCCAGCCAGTCCAAGGGGCCCGCAGGTGGGCAGTGCTCAGCAGAGGTGTGGAGGGGCGGGGCAGAGCGCATCGGCAAGGACAGCGGGTGACCTGCGGAGGGTTGCCACAGGACAGTGGCAGTGGCAGCAGGTTGGGAGCAGCGTGGGGTTGGAGTCCCGTCTCACTGAGCAGCCCGGCGGCTGTGTCTCTTTGGGAAAGGGCAGCGTCGTCTACGACAGCAGCTTCGACCTCTTCAAAGAAATTGGGCACCTGTGTCGCCTCTGCAAGACCATCGCCAGCAACTCGGAGCTGGTGAAGCCCGGCGGGGCCCAGTGCCTGCCCTCAGGTGCGTGGGTGGGCCCGGTCCTCAGGGTGGGTGGTCCTGGGGCGGGGGCAGCCCGGAACACGTGGCAGACATGCCCCCGTGCTGGAGCGTGTCCACAGGGCTCTTGGGGCAGGCGTGCACCATCATAGGCTTTGCACAAGCAAGAGGCTTTGCACGAGCAAGACCGTGCGTGGCCAGGATGGCGGGGATGGTGGGGAAGGCCCGCGCATGGCGGGAAGGGCCCGTGCATGGCAGGGCGTGGTGTGGATGGTGCAGGAGGCACAGCAGGAGGGCTTTTCCAGAGCGGGGGCGGGGGGCGGGCTGGCCCACGGAGAATCTTCTGGCAGCGTCATCTGTGGCCATCGCTGAGAGAACCTGAGGTCATTTTCCACCCAGTGGCAGACGTGTGTCACAGGAGCCGGAGGGGAGGCCCGTGGCGGGAGTGCTGGCGTGGTGGCAGCCGCTCTTCCGGCCCAGCCGTGCCCGCTGCTTCTCCCCGCAGGCTACAGCATCTCCTCCTTCCTGCAAATGTTGCACCCTGAGTGCCGGGAGCTGCCCGAGCCCAACCTGCTGCCGGGGCAGCTGTCCCACGGGGCTGTGGGTGTCAAGGAGGGCCGCGTGCAGTGGATCTCCATGGCCTTCGAGTCGGTGAGCCTGGGCACCGAGGGCTGGCCTGGAGCCAGTGCCTCTGATCTGGGGCCTGTGCCAGGGGGTTATGTGCCAGTCAGTGTTGGTGCCTAGGGCCAAACCAGGCTGGCCAGCTGCAGAGCTCGGCCCCATCTGCCCCTCCCGCCTTACCTGCCAGGGTTATGTCACTGCCTCAGCTGAGTGCGCTGACGCTCCCCTCCGCCGTGGTAGGAGGCCAGGGTCAGGGTCATGTGGCCTCCACATGGCCAAGGGAGAGCTTGGTGGCTAGGGACCCCGCCACTCACCTACTCTGTCACCTTAGACATTGTCTGGATCTGTCCGAGGAAGGACCTGTGTGAGCACACGCGCACATGCACACGCACACACCGCAGGCTGGTTCATGTACAGTGAGCAGAACTGGGTCAGCGAGGTAACAGGAGAAAGTTCTAGAGCTGGGGAGGGCCCCTTGCTCTCATTCTTCATGCACCGTCCTGTGCTGGCCACTGCAGCCACTGCCCTCGCAGACTCAGCCCAGCCTGGCGACACGCGGCCTGCCAGGCAGTGACGGGAGCTGGGCAGTTTCGTGTGGGGGATTTGAGAAGCCAAGAGGCCATTCGGGGCCTCAAGGAAGGCTTCCCAGGGGAGGCCAAGGATAAGCGGGGCCAGCTCTGCAGGCAGAGGGAGCCGTGTGTGCCGGAGTCCCACAGCAGGGGCTTCTGGGAGCAGAAGGGGACCCCGGAGGAAGGAGCAGGGACCTGGCTGTACCTGAACCTGCCGCTGCCATAAGAGTCATGCCATGTCCTCTGGCTGGTGGGAGCTCGTTTGGGACAAGGCCGCCCATTGTTTGCCCCACACACCACACACTCGGTGGCCACTGAGCAGAGCAGCCACCTCTGGGAGGGGCAGGCAAGCCACAGCCCGTCTCACGAGCTGGTGTCCCCGCAGACCACGTACAAGGGCAAGTCCTCCTTCCAGACCTACTCGGACTACCTGCGCTGGGAGAGCTTCCTCCGGCAGCAGCTACAGACCTTCCCCGAGGGCTCGGCCCTGCGCCGCGGCTTCCAGACCTGCGAGCACTGGAAGCAGATCTTCATGGAGATCATAGGTGAGGGCGGGCAGGCAGGCGGGCACCTCGGGCCACCCTGGGCTGCGAGGGCACAGGTCCTGCCTGGGCCACTCCTGCCATCCTTAGCCATGGCCCAGAGCCCTGCAGAACAGACAAGCCAGCACCCGGGCTGCTGATCTCACACCAGAGCCTGGGTCCCCTCCTGCTGGGGGCATCTGGCCACATTGTCTGGTCTTAAATTTGGCCACCTACAAAGCAGCAGTCGTGGCCATTGGCAGCTGTCAGTTAGGAACCTCTCTAGGAGCCAGGCCTGTGCTGAGCCTGAGCAGTATGACACCCCCCCACGGGCAGGCTCTGCCACCTCAGGAGTGGGGAGCTCTGAGGCTTGGAGCGGTGCAAGCTGGAGCCGCGGGGCCAGGAGCGGGGCTGCCACCCCTGCCCCCGCAGCCCCTGAGGCCCTCTTCCTGATGCAGGGGTGCAGAGTGCCCTGTATGGCCTGGTCCTGTCCCTGCTCATCTGTGTGGCCGCGGTGGCCGTGTTCACCACCCATATCCTGCTCCTGCTTCCCGTGCTCCTGAGCATCCTGGGTAGGTGGGCGACGGGTGATGGGCCCAGCCAGCGGGGATGGAGCAGCAGGGTCTCCCTGGTGGCCTCAAGCCTCAGTCAAGTGCCCCCAGTGGAGGCTTCACGATGCCCCTAGCCCTTGGTGGCTCATGGGGCTGTCTTCCCAGGAGTCTGTGCCAAGAGGAGCCAGATGGCCCCTGTGGCAGCAGTTGGCTCAGGGACACGTTGCTGCACCTGTGCCCTCTGGTGTCCCCCTCTGCGACCCTGGTCCCTGTCCTGTCCCCCAAGACCTCCCTATTGCGGAGGGTCCTCCAGGGCCCTGTGGGCAGAACCGGTCCCAGCTGCCCGCCCTGCTCCCCCATCACAGGCATCGTGTGCCTGGTGGTGACCATCATGTACTGGAGCGGCTGGGAGATGGGCGCTGTGGAAGCCATCTCCCTGTCCATCTTGGTGGGCTCCTCCGTGGACTACTGCGTCCATCTGGTGGAGGGCTACCTGCTGGCGGGAGAGAACCTGCCCCCCCACCAGGCTGAGGTGAGCAACCGCCTGCCCGCCCCCTCCCCACCTCGGTGCAGCAGAGGGACCCCAGCAGTAGTGGGACACCCCAGCAGCTGACCCCTAGGAGGCTGAGCCCTAGGAGTTGTCGCTGCCCGCTGGTCCCGGGAGCAGCTTGGGCCGGGCGTTTCGCTGGGACTTGAGGCCACGCCCCCTCCAGCCTCTGCCTCTGCTCAGAGCCAGGACTGCGGGCCTCCTGCGGGTTTGGGGTTTTGGGTTTTGCCCCTAGTCTGGGATGATTGTGGTGTGAAAACATGCCTGTGTAAAAATTAACCCCATTATACATCAAGTACTTTGGGTCAAAGAAGAAAGCTTTGCCATCGGGGTGCCCCCTGCTGAGGACCTCATTTGCCAGCCTTGCTGCCCTGGCGCCCACTCACATTGCGGCATGGCGGGGGCGGGGCCGGCGGGCCGGGGCGGGTCCCCAGCAGGTGCCGGGCCCCAGCGTCCGCTCTCTGCCGCCCTAGGATGCCCGCTCACAGCGCCAGTGGCGGACGCTGGAGGCCGTGCGGCACGTGGGCGTGGCCATCGTGTCCAGCGCCCTCACCACGGTCATCGCCACCGTGCCCCTCTTCTTCTGCATCATCGCCCCCTTCGCCAAGTTCGGCAAGATCGTGGCGCTCAACACGGCCGTGTCCATCCTGTACACGCTTACCGTCAGCACCGCCTTGCTGGGCATCATGGCCCCCAGCTCCTTCACCCGGACCAGGACTTCCTTCCTCAAGGCCCTGGCTGCTGTCCTGTTGGCAGGGGCCCTGGGGCTGGGCACCTGCCTCGCCCTCCTGCACAGCGGCTATAAGATCCCCCTGCCCAGTGGGGCCACCCTATAGCCCTGCCCCATGGCCTGACTTGAGCACCTTGCCCTGGCTGATGGGAACCAACCACACTCTGACCTCAGAGGCTCCTTGTCCCCCAGCCTGGCCCAGCTAGTTCCAGTCCCAACCTGGCAAGCAGGTGTCCACACTGTGGACCACATCGCCTTCATCCCTGCCAGAGCCCACGCCGAGGACGAAGCTGGCCACCACTGCCCCTGGGCTCTGCTGGTCCCTGGATGGAAGGGGGCGGCCCTGCTCCCAGGCCTGGCCACCACTGGTCCTGGAGCGTCTCGAGTCCTTGCCGCAGTGTGCACGGCTTCCTGGGGGTGCTGTGTGGCTCCCCTTCTCCGCAGTAGAGCTGAGACAGCCGGGGCTCCCTGGGCCTTGCAGGAAGAGCACAGAGGGTCCACACAGGGTCCCGCTCCCCTGGCCTCCCTCCCCGTGGCACTATGTGGCCAGGGCCAGGTGGTCCTATGGACCTTGCCACTGAGGCCAGGGGCCCGGCCTGGGGTTGTGCATGTCCTAGCCCCAGCCCGGGCCTCAGGGGCTCCTCTAAGACCCCGCGGGGGCTGTGGGCCCAGCACTGACTTCCCCACGTCCAAGCCCTGTCTCCCGCACCTGGCACGGAGGGTGGATGTCTTGGGGCACGGCCTCTGTGGGAAGGAGCTGGCCGTGCCTGCCGCTGCCTCCCAGCAGATGGTTCCCATTAAAGTGAGATGGAACTGCAGAGCGCCGCTGGTAACACGCGCATTTCCAGCATTGCTGGCTCTGAGAAGTTCTTCACGTTGTAATAACTAAGTGTCCACGTGCAGCCCAGCCAGGACCTAGCGCAAGGCCGAGCACTACCTCTGCCCCAGGCTGGGCAGGGATGGGCTGGGTGTATGGTTTTGGACCCTCACAGGAACAAAGTCACACAGGGCTCTGGGGCCTCCACTGTGGGAAGCAGGGCTCCAGGATGTCCTGTCTCCAGGGGCCTGTCAGCTCCACAGCTCAGGCGTGCTGAGCGCTTTCTGGACGCCTTTTCCTGGGCCTTTCCTATCGTCCCCCTGGGCTTTATGAAGCTGGATGTAGATGTGCTGATCAGTTGATCCCTGATAGTGAGAAAAATCCAGGTGGTCCCCAGGCCTGCTTACCTGGTCATCCACAAAGATTAACTGGGGGCTGAGGGTGCAAAACAGATGGACGCCTCTGTGTCCCCCACCTAGCAAGTACTGGGCACAGCTGAATGCCACTGTTGGAGGGAGTGTCAGGCCTCAGGTCCATCTGTGTGAGCCAGCGGTACTGGCTGGCTCGTGACACTAGCAACGTGTCTGTGATGGGTCGGTTCCTTGGCTGCCATAGCAGCACCACAGACTGTGGCTTGAAGGGCAGAAGTGTGTTTTCCCACATGTGAGGAGACTCATCAAAATCACGGTGTCAGCAGAGGGGGGCCTTCTGGGTGTTCAGCTGGGAGGCTATGGGCCTCGCCAGCTTCAGGGCGCCAGCCATCCGAGGCGTTCACCAGCTACAGGTGGCCACTCAGTCTCCGCCCCCTTCCCGCCACCTGTCTCAGTGTCTCTGCTCCATGCTCTTCCCTGTGTGAGGACACCAGTCACACAGGATTGGGCCCCGCCCTGACGACTTCATCTTCGCTTGATCAGCTGCAGACTTTCTTCCAGTAAGCTCGCGTTCACAGGTGCCAGGGTCAGGACTCCAGTGTGTCTCTCTGGGGACAATACTTTTGTCACAGGGCTTGTCTCTTACCAGCTCATTCACTGGCCTTAGCCAGTGGGTTCCAGTTGTGCCCATTTTACACAAGGGGAGACCAAGGCCCTGAGGCCCGCTTGCCTGGGTCATGAATGGCAAACTAGGTCTGAGTGCAGCATGCCTGTCCCCAAGGGGTACGCAGCTGCTCCTGAGTTGTCGCAAAGGCCAGTTGTGAGCACAGGGAGATCAGAGGCCTGTCCTGGAGTTGAGGGCGGCCCTGCGTGTCTACAGTGCTCCGGGCTCCATCTTCCTTCTTTAATGAGCCCTCGGGGCCCAACCAGGGCGCCATGGCTGAGGGGAAGCATCTCACCCCGGAGCACAAGGCCCTGGAGGGGCTGCTCAGCATTTGGGCTGAGCTCTGGCCCAGGACCTCTGGCAGCCCTGTGTGGGGCCACACTTGCAGATGCTATCTTCCCAAATGACCGTCCCATGGGGCTTGGTGCTTACGGGGGCTGGGTGGGGGAGGGGAGGGGTGACACATTGACAGGACGCCCCACAAGGTGTTGGACGAAGACCAGTGTCTCCAGTGACTGGAGACTGGTCCACCTGATGGCCTGGTTTTAATGTGCCGGCGGGCTGTTTTGCATATTATTCGCCCTTTCTCAGAGTCCTCCTGGGCCCATTTTCTTGTGTCTAGTGCTGGGGATCGAGTCCAGGGGCACCGGCCACTGGGCTGTACTCCCCGCACCCACTCGCCTTTTTTCTCTTCCTGAGACAGTGTCTCATGAAGTTGCCCAGGCTGGCCTTGAATTTGTGAGGCTGCCTCGACTCCTGGGTAGCTGGGATGACAGGCGTGCCCCACTGTGCCCACCTGGTCCACTTTTAGGAACAACTCCTCTCCTTCCCCTCCGCCTCTGCCTTTCTAGAGTGCCAGGGCCGGGGGCAGGCAGATTGGGGTGAAGGAGACCAGACCCTGTGTCCCTGTGACCTCCCCCAGGATGGCTAGGGCGCCTGGCATCGTGCAGATCCCCTTTTACGATGAGCACCCTGGGGCCCAGAGGGAGGGGGCTGTGCACACAGCATGCTGGCTTCTGGGACAGACCCTCGACTTAGATCTGCCTCCCTCCCCTCCAAACACCTGTCCTCGTCCCTCCAGGCTCTGCGTAGTGACCAGTCCATCCCGCTCCCAGCTGCTGATGGTCTCCTTCCTAGGGTGCAGGCTGGGACAAGGCTGGGGAGGACGTGGGAGATGGTTTGGGCACCTCAGGGAACTCTGGTCGCACAGCTGGCTGCCTACTTTCCTACGAATCATCCTACAAATCAATGCCCTCATCTTGTTTGTGACTGTTGGCACCACAGCGTCCCAGAGGCACTAACTCCCGTGAAAAGAACCCTGACCTTCCTTTGCCGCTGACGCGGGCTGTGATCTTAATGAGCTTTGCTAAGCATAATGAGATCTTCTTCCTTCACTCCAGCGCAGCTGCCAGCCCGGTATTTGCGAGGATGGGCAGGCATGTGGCGTGCCTGAGTGCCAGAACCTGCGTGGAGGAGGGACCCCTCACCGGCCCAGGGCCCCGAGCCCCTGCTTCTTATCCCCTCTTTTGGAGACAGGAGATGGCAGTGGGTGCCAGCTTCTTGGTGGCCCAGCGTGCTCCAGGGGAGTAGAGCCTTTGCCCTGTTTCACTGCTGAGGGGGCTGAAGCCATAGACATGAGCTGAGTTGCTGTCCCCCTCCCTAGTGGACAATGAGACTTGAGAAAGGACGTGCCCACTCCCACATCCTCCCTTGGAAGCCGGGCTTTATCCCGAGGAGAGCAGGGACACAATGAAGGAATTTTGAAAGCAGAAGACCATTTCCTGCATATCCAGCTGGTAAAGAGCTAAGCCCGTTGGTGTGGCTGGGGAAACAGCTCCTAGGTATTGTGGTCCAGCCATGGAGGGTGACTTGCAGTGACTCAAAATCACAACCACACAATCCTTCGACTCAGCGGTCCCCATACTGAGAATCTGGCCTGCAGATAACTTACAATGCCAGGTGCAAAAGTTCTTCATTAAAAATGGGAGGCTGGAGCCCCCAACACCCATGCACACGAGGGCCTGTGAAGTAGATGACGGTCAGCCCACCCAGACGGCAGGATGCTCTACAGCTGTAAAGGAGAACCAGAGGGCTTCCTGTGTGCCAATATGCGAGAACTGCCAGTATTCCTGGGGGAGAAGGGTCTCCAAACTGTAAAATATGCTAGTTCATGTGTAAATGGGCCGGGCAGGGCTTGAGGCTCAGCGGCAGAGCGCTTGCCTGGCGCGAGTGAGGCACTGGGTTCGATTCTCAGCGCGCATATGAATAAAATAAAGGCCCATCAACAACTAAAAAAATATATATTTAAAAAAGAAAAAGAAGTGGCCAGCTGAGAGGGCCTATGCTCATCTTCACCTACTGATACATAAAGTAATTCGGAAGGAAATACAAGAAAAACTAACCCCGTGGCTACCTGGGCGAGTCTAGTGCGCAGCACAGCGGGAGGGCTTTGGTTATAGATCCGCACGCTGGGGCTTGTCGACTGCAGGAAGGTATCAGCTAGGTGGGTTTGGGAAGCAGGAGAGAGGTGGCTGTCATTGCTCTTTGGAGAGCTCACCGCTCAGGGAGTGGAGAGGAAGGGTGCACCCCCCCACCACAGAAGGCTTCGGCCGGCACCCGGCGCAGGTCCTGCACCAAGAGCCACCGGCCAGCGCCGGCTTTCCTGCCCCTCTTCTCTAAGCAGGGACAGGGCTGAGCCCTTGGGGTGACCAGGAGGGTGGCATTGCCTGATGCTGCTCCCTGGTCCCGTGTAGGCGAGCAGGCAGCAGGGATTCATGGAAGGGGCAGCCCCAGGTAGCGGGCCAGAGCTGGCTCACAGCCCTCTGTTCTGCTCAGGAACAGTCTCGCTCCACCTCCATTAGCCATGCAGCTGGGCAAGTCACGTAGTCTATTTTCACCTGTCTGCTCATCCTTTAAATAGATAACACCCGCCGTGCATGGGCTTTGTGTTTTAATGAGATGCTGTTTGCCCAGGCCACAGCCACGGTGATGGCCTCTGTCACTATCATCATCATTGTTATCAGATGCACTCCTTCTGACTCAGGATAGCATGTGCTTGGAGTTGCAAATCCCTTCAGTAAGCAGGAATTATTTCCTCCCCGACAGCCCCTCCCTGACTGGGGTGGAGTAAGCTGACTTGTCCTGCTAATGAGCCGGACCATGGGATCTTTATCATCCACAGGGAGGTGGCAAAATAAGGTTTGTAACATACCTGGCCAAGGGGAACGGCCTTCTGTGCTTCTGCACATCCAGGAGAAGGACATGTCCCCTGCAGCCCACTTGTTCCAGAAAGCAGAGAGACGCAGGGAACCGTGGCCTGGAGCTAAGCCCAGCTGGTCCCACCTTAAATCTGCCCACTCCCAGTTGACAATCAATAGCTGTTGTTTGAAGTTGCTGTGTTTGGGGGTGGTTGTTACGCAGCACTGTTGCAGCAGTAGCTAACTGAAGCACTACCCATCACCTCCAGAGTTAGGTTGAAGGTTCACACAGCCACAGAGGCCCAGTGGTTGTCACCGACAAGGTTCCCTTTGTCATCTCAGGTCACAGCCTCCACTTTGCACCTCAGGCTTCCATGGAACAAAATTCCTTGGTGCCGCTGGGTTCGGTGTTGCAGCTCTGCCTTCACATAGGCCGTGGCCCAACCTGGCAGGCTCTTCTTACACCTGCTACGCTGTGTGGCTCCTCCTCATCCTTAAAGACCCAGCTTCCTCCAGGGAGTCTGTGGTCACCCTGAGTCTGCGTTAGCTGCTGTGGACCGCAACCACACAGCACTTTAACCTCCCAGTTCACTGTATTTTTAATGAGCAGCTGCTTGGCTCTCTCCCCTCATTAGGAGGCATTCCACAAGGGCAAAAGCTGTGTGTCCTAGCCCCTGACACACAGCTCGAATGACATCGTTCCCATTTTATAGGTGGGCAGATGGAGGCATGAAGGAAGAAGAAGGTACTCGGCGGGGGATACTAACAGGGAATGGACTGTCTGGGTGCCCTCTGCCCTCCCACCTGCCTCCCTGCTCCCCAAGCGACTCAAGGTGAATGCTTGGGCAGAACCTGATGCCATGGGCACGTCCTGTCCTGTGGTGTGGCAATCAGCCCTCAATCCCTGGGCTCCCCCTGGAGCTGGGTGACCTGCTCAAGCCACTTAATCTCTGAGCCTTGAGTATCAATTATCTCCTGCAGCCTAACAAACCACTTCAAAATCTAATGGCTTGAAACAGCAACTGTGTGTTTACCTCAGGATGCCGTGGGTCACAAATGAGGTTGGGTTTCTCTGACCCCAGCAGGGTTCCTCATGCGTCTGCAGCCAGCTGGGGGTCAGTGGATGTGTCTGTTTCCGGGGCTTGGCTGTTGTCAGGCTGAGGGACAGGGGTCACAGGGTATCCTGCAGGCTGCTTGGGCTTGCTCACAACGTTCCTGGAATGTCACAGAAGTGCTCGGGCCCCCTGTCGGGGGCTGAACTGTGTCCCCGGTACTGGAGACGGGACTTTGGACTGGTGACGATGGAAGTAGAGCTGGGTCAGTGAAGGGTGGACATGCGGACCAGGCTTTAGTTGGGGCTGCAGCTGAGAGGAGACAGCCCTGTCGGAGGGACCAGGCTGCTCCCCAGACAGAGGGAGAGGTGAGCTTCTCATTGATTTGCTGGCTGAGCGGAAGTCTGGTGATTTTCTACTGGCCAGGAGCACAGTTCCAAAGGATATTTCTTCTTGTGCACCACTCGGGCCCCTGGGCAGTCACCATCGACTTATCCTGGGGACTGGTCGAGTCACTCTTGGGAATGGTGCCATCATCCTGTGCAAACATTCTGCCTTGTGACGGTACCTGAGCCCGAAGGTGGGACTGGGGGACTTCGGTTGCCTGAGATACAGGGCTGGGATAGAAATACCAGCTCCAAGGGGCAACCAGTGGGTCCATGTGCTGAGCCGAGTAGAACCTGACCCCAAAGTAGGGCAGCAAAGGGGACACACATAGCATGAAGACAGAGGTCCAATGCCAGTCACCCATTGGACATCCGCAGGCCCAAGTGAAGAGTATTTTCAGCAAAAGTGGCCTTCAGATCCCTGAAATTAACCTAGGTGGCCATTATCACCCTGAGCCACACGTCAGAGGTGCCACCTCCAGCAAGCTAGCAGGAGGCCAGTCGTGCGCTGCCTGAATTTGAAACTAAGAACAAGAGAAGCCGGTGGGTTTACTTAGGTTTTTTTTCCTGGTAACGATTTTGTTGTGTGAGCATTCTACTTCTGGGGTTTCATCTGGGTCTACTGAGGCAGTTGAACAGGGCGCCAGGGCAGAGAGGCAGCACGCTCTGCTGCAGAAGGCAGTCACCAACAGCACCCAGGGGCTTCTTCCATGGTCCCGGCCCCTTGTCCCATTCTCACCTGATAAAAGACAAGTTGAGGTTCCAGGCCCTGAGATCTCAGAATGGGACCTTATTGGAAACGGGGTCTTTATAGATTCAACCAAGATAACACGAGGTCATCAGGGTGGGTCCTAATGCAATATGGCTGGTGTTATGGGCTGTGGTGTAGATGTTGAGGCCCTAATCCCCAGTACCCCAGGATGCGCCTGTGTTTGGAGACAGGGCATTTAGAGAGGTTGTTAAGTTAGAACGAGGCCGTTAGGGTGGGTCCCGAGCCCCTCTGAATGCTGTCCCAAGAAGGGATTAGGACACACAGAGATATCAGGGCACATCAGCACGAGGCACGACCGTGGGGTTACATGGGGAAAATCGCCATTTGCAAGCTGAGGAGAGGGGTCTCAGGGAAGCCGACCCTGCTGGCTTGGTCTTGGCCTTCAAACCTCCAGAACCATGAGACATTAAATTTCCATCGTCGCAGCCTTTGGTTATGTTCCTGACCTGGCAGCCCCAGGGAACTGAGACAGCTGTCCAGGTCTGAGCCCCAGGTCAGTCCAGAGTCTCCAGTGGGGTGAGTAGTCTCTCCTCCTCAACAGGAAGGACTCCAAAATCACGCTGCAAAGGTTAAGATACAGGGAGAGGAATAACGGTGGGCTTTGGTTTTGTCTAGTTTTTGTGGTTTGTTTGGTTTGCGAAAGTCCCAAGCACTCAACGTTACTTCATATGTTGAATGGAGCCAATGAGAAATCTGACTCAGGGTTCCAGTGAGGATTCAGTGAAGTGCTTGGCACGGAGTGAGGGACAAGGTAAGAGCCACAGAAAGCACGCAGTGATTTATCAGTGCGCACATTTTTGAGGGCAGGTCCTTACTCCCATGTGAGCTCATTTCTCGCACAGGGCCGGGCATGGACCAGAAGTTCTGGAAGAGTCTAATGAATTCCAGCTGCTTGGTATAGAGATACTGCCTGTCCACAAGGGCCCACCTGGTGCCACCTCCTGTCTAAAGGTGCTCAGGCCACAGGGAAGGCTGTCACTTAAGCCAACAGGTTGGTTCCCAGGACAGCCTTCAGCTGTTCAGAGGGAGCTCCCTGGCCCTGGAAACTGCATCTCCGTCAATGCTCCTGTCTCCTGGTCCAGACGAGGCAGTGACCCACAGACAAGGGGGCACAGTCCTCCCACTCTGAGCCACGCAGAGCCCTCTCAGGGGCTGGTCAGCTCTTCCAAGTCTCTGCTGTGCTGCAACCTCCTTCCCGAGCTGTCACTGACACCAAGGCAGGTCACAGGGTGCAGGCTCCTCCCAGCGTCCCTTCCCTGCCCTGTTGCAACATGGAAGTCTAGCTAAAGATGGCAAACTCGGAGCACAAGAAGGATCATCAAGCTGTGTTCCTGAAAAAGAGCGAGCGAGGGGCAGAGAGGAAGAACACATCCACTCACATCAGCCGACCCCAAAATGCAATTTATACAATGAAAATCTGGTGTGACATTTGACTAAATTAACAATTTATAGATAATTCACAATGTTCATACCATTAAGCAAATGCACTTTAAATTGATTTCAAATTAGTGGGCTAATGATTTCCCGCAGGACTAGTCGCTGGCAGCCTGAGTGCTGCGCTCCTAATAGAAGAAGGTGTGCAGTAACAGCCTCTTTATTCCATAATTGAAGCCATAACTGAACTCGAGGTCATGTCCAAGGGCCCTATTGATCTGCATGGAGAGGAAAGTGCTGACAGTGACCATCCTCAGGTCAGAGGGGTGGGGCGTGCCAGGGAGACTCCTGCCACTGAGGCAGATTTTGAGGTCACTTCCTGTATGACCTGTAGGTAGCTTTGTTGGCTGATGGGGGAGTTGACCATGAGACCAGCAGATCTCCCGACCCCAGTCCTGCAGGCCGTACTCAGAATCCCCTGAAGACGTGTGGAGGACCTCTAATGATCCCAAGGTCCCAGAGTAAGCACCCCACCCTCAGGTTCCACCAAGCCTGCCCAACTCTCCAGGCCAAGGGAATCCATCCATGCCCCCTCCTCAACCTAAATTTTGAGTCCTTTAACCCTTGAGCCAGACAAGAGCTCCCTGGACCCCCGCTGGGGAAGACAGACTGAAGGTGGGTGATTCTGTGGACTCGGCCTGATTGCTCTCATCCCGTGGAGCACAGCACACTGATCGTCTCTGCTGCTGCTTCTAAGGGGCCATGAGGACTTTGGCTCCATCTCAAGAGAACCCAGGAGCCTCATTTTATTCTGCACCAGCCACTTTGGATGTGCTGAATTCAGAGGTCTCTTCTCCAAAGAGTGTCAGAGCAGAGGAAGTGGGAGAAGCAGCAGAGAGGGAGATCCAGAGAATAGACTGAAGAGGATGCCAGAGACCTAGTGTTAACAAAGGAGCGAGAGACAGAGAGGGAGAGAAACAGACTGACAGACAGAGACAAAGACAGGGAAAGAGAGAAGAGAGAGACGTAGGACATACAGAGACAGACAGACAGATGAGGAGGCAGAGACAGGGCAATAGACACAGACAGAGATGTGCAGAGATGGATTTCACAGAGAGTAGTCGTGTCGTGGGAAATCTCATGACCCCAGTATCAGGACTGCCTGGGCATGAGGGACTGGGGCGCTGGGTCCTGTGACTAATGAGTCCAAGTTCAGGACAGTCTATAGAGTGCTTCATGTGTGACCTTGGGATCACTGCAATGGCCCACAAGGGTCTATTGCAGTCCTGGCTTGAGCCCTAATCTTACCTGAACGCTGCACCTTAGCAGTCAATGTTTTGCTCCTGAATCTCTTTAAAATCTGGAGGCAAAGTGAGAAGTGAGAAGAAGGAAGAAGAAGGAACTCGCTCTTTTCCCTGCTACTTGTCCCCTGCAGATTGTAAGCTGACCTTTGAGTGCGGAAGCTCTTGGGACCCCCCCACACCATGGCTCTGGGGGTGAAGAGCCCAGAGGCTCCTTAACTGGATGCCTCTCTCAGGCATGTTCTAGACTGGGGTGCAGAGGCAGAAGAGCAGGGCAGTCATTCTGAACTCTGCTTCACCTCACCCAGATTCCGTTAGGGCCAGTCGTGGCCATGACCAAGGAGAGAAGGGTGTGAGAAGAGCATCCCTGCTTCCCAGCGGAGATGAATAGGGAACAGTATTGATGTTGATCAATAAATTCCCCAGAAAACTCTAAAACCACACTTATTTAAACAGAGCCTTCCCCAGAGCATCCTCTCCATTGATCAAGAGAACACAGAAAAAGCAAAATCAGGAAGGAGGAATTAATTATTTTAATGACTAAATTGATACAACCACTTTGAAAGCCTTTGTGTGCACTACGATCAGGCAAGTCCACTCCTGGGTACATAGTCAACATAAATAAGTGCTTTGTCCATCAAAAGACGTGCACGGGGATGTTCACAGCTTCATTCAAAGCAACCCCAACATCCATCAACAGTAGAATGATAAAGAAACTGGTTTATTCATGCCAAAGATTATTAGACAGCAGTGAAAGAGAGTGGGGTGGCTTTGTACAACAGCCCGGATGGATCTGAAGACGTGGTGTTGGACGAGAAAGTCAAATTTAGAGGAACATATACCAAATGATCCTATTCACTTGATGATCAAGAGGAAGAAAACCTAACCCATGGTGACAGGTGCCAGAAAAGTGGTCACCCTCCAGGGAAGGTACTTCCTATTAGTGGGCACAGGGGTGGGGCATGCTGGGAATGGGTGGTGCTCACACACACACTTTCTTAGAGCTTGGTTGTTGAGATGTGTGTGCTCTCTACATCATATCTCAAAATATGAACAAGTATTTTAATGGTCACCTTTCGTTCCAAAATTTAATCACCATCTTACTCCTGGGGGGCCCAAGATTCATGGAGCTTGCCCCTTACTCTCCACCTTGGGGCAGATGGGATCATTTCTGCCCATTGGGCACAGGCGAATACTTAGATGTGTCTCCTCCAACACAGGTGCCACTGCAGACCAGGCAGCCTGCCACTGGACTGGCAGGTGTCATGGCAGATGGAGCCCTTGAATGATATCTGTGGCGGCCCTGCCTTCCTCGAAGCATTACAGGTGTGGTCTGCAACTCCTGCGGCTGGACATACTGCGTGGAGCTTCCAAAAGGGTTCAGCATCCCTCAGCCCTTCCCCTCTCCCTAGAACAGAACAGGACGGCGCAGCAGCTCCTGGGTGAGCTTCCAGAGATGCCAGAGAAGAATGGAAATGTATTTCAACCTCATGATTTCCTGCAGCGTCACCGCAGTGTGCCCCAGGGAGTGCTGACCACACCGGGCAGGGCAGCTCCTGAAGGGGAGAGGGCTTGTTTCAGCACCTCGGACAGAGGCGCCCGCGCCCAGCCCACGCTCCCAAGGGGGGGGGGAAATCTATTGTTTCAGGACCGTGGACAGCGGTCGGCGCCCTAAATGGCTGTGGAAATGAACTGAGTTGGCCAAGCCCATTTGCAGAGCGCTGTCTTCCCACGGCTTGCTATTTACACACAGCGCAGTTTCTTCCAGCTTTCTGCAACAAATTAAATTCTGACAGCATTAAAAATGTATGTGTGATGAGAAGATGGGTCTGGAAAACACCCCATGTTTACCGCCTGCTGCCACCACTTCCCTCCTGTCGAGGCATTTCCCAAGGGACCCACGCTTCAAGGAGTGCCCAGGTGAGCGGGGTTTGCAGTTAGCACTGCCATTAAAGCACATGGGAAAAGAATTATTTTCCAAGATACTAGGCTCAAGAATACTTCCCAAGAGGGTGGGAAGAGAGAAGGTTTAACGGGTTTTTTTTTTTTTTTTCTTTCAAATACAGTCTGCCATCAATTTATTTGTATAATTTTTATTGAAGGCCTACTATGTGCATGACACTGGACTTAGGGTGACTTGTGGAGTTCGTCTTCCAGTGGAGGGGAAGATACAACAGACATGCCAATGACTAGGACCATTCCAGTCTGTCCTTAGTGCCAGGGTGGGGAGGATAAGCAGAATAATGGGCTGCGGAGTGACCAGGTGAGAATTTCTCTAGTCACGATGGACAGGGAAGAACTCTTCAAGGACGCCATCTTTGAGTAGAGGCCTGAACCAGGAGAAGAGCCAGACTTAGATGATCTGAGAGAAACGCATCCTAAGAAAAGCATCCAGTCACTGCCGAGGGGCTCGGGCAGGAAGGGCAGAACACATCAAACATGCACCCTGCGTGCAGAGTGCGTGGATGAGAGGACCATGTGGAGGAGGGAGGCTGGGGTGTGGGATGGGACCTGGTCCCCCAGGCCCTGCAGGATCAATATGATCTAGTTTATGTTTTAAACAACCTGCTTTTTAAACTGCTAATGTGATTAATTTTATAACCACACCTGAAACTGGTCACTGAGTATCCAAGCATTTGACCCAACATTATTCTGAGTGTGTCCACAAGAGAGTCTCTGGATGAAAATTGCAAGTAAATTAGAAACTGAGCAAAGCAGACTGCCTTCCCACATGTGGGTGAGCTCCCTCTCATCAGTCGAAGGCCTGAATAGAACCAAAGGACTGACTTCTCACCCCTTCCAGGGACATCAGTTCTTTCTTGTCAAACTGAAATATTGGCTCTCTGGGGTGTCGAGATTACTAGCCTTCAGACCAGAACTGTGCCATTGGCCCTCCTGGTTCCAGAGTCTTCAGGGTTGAACTACACCATCACCTCTCCTGTCTCCAGCTTGCCCACCCCAGCTCTTGGGACTCTCTGGCCTCCATAGTCCTGTGAGAGAGCTCCTTATAACACTTAATTCCTCCTAACACATATATTTCTATTTCTCCGGCTAAAACAACTGCTATGTGGAGAACGGGATTGGGCGGCGGGAGGGGAAGCTGGGAGACCAGGTTGGACTGTCACTAAGATCCACCGAGAAGGACAGCGGTATAGATGCTCCTCTTTGCCTCCCACCAGGTGCCATCCTGTCTCCAAAAGTAAGGATGCCCTTCTCTTGGCCCCGTGCTCCTTCCCCCGCTCTGGTGCTGGGCCGAGCGTGTGCGGGCTGCTGTGAGGGCCGGCCCGGGCTCAGCAGTATAGCTTGGTTACTTCTTGCCGAAAGAAGGGTGGCAGCCGAGCCACTTGGCTCATCTAGACCGACGGCCCCTTCTGTGCAGTTTTCTCACTCTCTCCACCCGTGGCCGGCCGCCTGGGGAGGAGGGGCAGGCAGAACACTCATGTGATAAATGAGCCTTCCCGCGGCTGGCAGAAAGCACCACCCAGACCACATACCCTGGGTT
The DNA here is from genome assembly GCF_902686455.1 of Sciurus vulgaris. Classification (NCBI taxonomy): domain Eukaryota; kingdom Metazoa; phylum Chordata; class Mammalia; order Rodentia; family Sciuridae; genus Sciurus; species Sciurus vulgaris. The sequence continues at coordinate 8,014,157 of NC_136461.1, forward strand.
CCGCACAGAGCAAACGCACCGGCATGCACGACATGGGCATCGCTTCCCGGCCACCAGCGGACGCAGGGAGACCACAAGCACATGTGTGAGCCAGAGCTGGACCCTAGCGGATGCCCCAGCCACAGGGGCTTGGGGACTTGCACCCAGGATGACTGCCAGGCCGGAAGGAGACTGAGCAGAGGGGAGACGAAGACCAGCAGGCTTATCAAGGCCCGGGACTCGGGTACGTCCCCCTAATTCTCTCAGGGATTCAGGCAAATCCCTTCCCTGGACTTTGTTCTTCTTGTCTGTAGAAAAAGGGAACTCATTTGAACTCCCTGCTCCTCCAGCTTGAGCAAGCTGCAAGTCTGCAAATGGCCCCGGACCTGCATTCCTACATGACTTTGGCTTTCATACCCAACTATCTCCTCTGCTCCTCCTAAAACCCCCTCCAAACAGGAGCATGCATCATTGTGCCCATTTTTCAGGATAGGAACCCTGAGACCTCGAGACCGCATGGGATTATTTATAAACTGCTGAAGCTAGAAGGGTCCCCGAGCTCATCACAACCCACCTGGGCAGACCGTGACTCTCCCGGGGTGGGAGGGACAACGGCCCCTTCTGCCAGCCCTACACACCCCACTCCCTCCCGCAGCCCCTTCCAGGCCCTCTGGGCCCTGGCTCTCCCGTGAACTCTCTGGCATGCTGGGGCTGTGAAGTGCCCGCTCCTGACACGCAGAGCGTGCTGCTCCTCCAGGTCAGGGCCTCTGCCAAAGCCTCACGCAGGCCCCTCCACTCTCATTGAAATCCGTCAGCTCAGAGGATACCCGGCTTCCTCGGGCTCTGCTGACTCGGGTGTTCCCTTCACGCCCGGGGTCTTGGAGGAATCTGCTCCGGCCTGTGCACCTGTGTCCGTTATGGAAACTACCACTTGCCTGGAAGAGCTGACGTGCACGAGAGCCTGTCTCTTCAGGTAGTTGCCCAGGCTCAGGAAGCCTGAACAGAGTGGAGGCCGTTTTAGAGGCCTCCATGTTGTGCTCACGTCAGAGGCACTTTGGTGACCCAGAGAGGACAGTTTCCCACCTCTGAGAGTTTGCTATGTGCCATGGGGGTCCCCCTGCCTCACTTCACCCAACCTCACAACAACCTTGGTCTCCGTGGGACCAGAGGCTGGAAGAGATTTAAGTGACCCGCCCAATATCAGGGGAACGGGAATCTGCTCCCTTAATGACACCACTTCTGGGTTCTTTTCATGACCCATGGATTCCTTAGGCCGTACCATCATGGTGGCAGAAGAAGGAACTGGGTCACACAGGCCTTGATGGGCTCCCCAGAGTCCCCTCCATTTCTCCCTTGGACAGTAATGGCCCTTTCCTCTGGAGGAAGTGTCTCTTCTGTGAAATGAATCTTGGGCTCAAAATTTGGGTCTTTTCTTCTGTGAGGCGAACGTTTCCCGTCCCTGACCCCATTCCGAGCTGGGCTGTAGCTTGCCTAGCACATAAGGTCCTGGGGTCCCATCCCAGGCTCTCAAAAAAAAAAAAAAAATGAAGTGTGCCAAAAACATGAAAACCCTGGACAGGACCAGGCCAGGGCGTGCTGGGACCCAGAGGTCTGAGTGAGGGTGTCAGACCCAGCTCTCAGCTCCGTGCATGTCTGCTTGGAGTCGCCCCTCAGCAGGCTGGAGCCCGTCGGCAGCCCAGAAGGCCACCAGCAGGCCACACACTCATCTCGCGAATCCATGACCCAACAGTAGGGAGAACTCCAATGACCTTGCTGGTCACCTATCCATTTCTAAATACGTCCCTGTAGCCTGAGAGCGGTAATCTCACTGACGAGCGTAGGTCAGGTGACCTCTCCTGGAGGACCGGGGACAAAGGACACTATAATTGACAACCATGCAAGATCTTCAAGGGACAGTATTTCCAAAGACGTGGACTCCTTTACACTGCGTTTTCTAATGATGGAGCCCCCGGTATCTCCCATCCCATGTGGCTCTCTTATGATGTGACATTGTCACTCTGCAGCCCAGTTCTCCATGTGGCCTGGACTGACTCTGTTCTCTCCTTTCTTGCTTGAAGTTCTCAGAATAACTATAGAATGTGCTGGAAGTGCAGCATCCTGAGATAAGGAAGAAATCGCCTGCCCGGGTCTTGCTCCTGTCCTTTCTAGGGAATGGAGCATCTTGAGGTAGTGACAAGCTGCCAGGACAGCCAGGGATTTGCTCCTCTCTCCTCCGGGAACAGAACATCCTTCAGTTTGTTAGTCCAGTGAGTCACGTGACTTCTGAGCTACACGACCTGGCCAGACTGCCTTTCTGGATCCCCCCAGCTGTGGTGAATGTGGGGCTCCTTCCACTTGGGGGTCCTTCTCACAAGGCTTCTGTTGTCCCTTGCTGCCCATCTGTAAGTGAAAAACCTTCTTCATATAATTCCTTGCACGTAAGCATGTTCAGTCTCTCCAGACAGAGCACCCTGAGCCTGCTGGACACCCTTCCCTCATCTCATGGTCAGATTTATGTCCCTTGAAACTGGGTGGACCTTTGTGGCTTCCTCAACTAATAGAATGTAGCAAAAAAAAAAAAAAAAAAAAGCCACTGCCTTCGTTATGGGGCCTGGCCTTAGACACTGGTAGCTTCTACTTCCTGCCTCTTGACACACTTACCTCTAAAGCCCTGGCCCCCAATTGAGACATTAGAGGCCGCCATCTTGTGAGGAAGCCCAGGTCCCACAGAGAGACCAAATGCAGGTGTCCTGACTGACAGACCCTCCGGGATCCAAACCAACAACCAGCAGCAACCACCAGGCACCAGTGGTACTGCCTCAGGACAATTCCTCCTGAGACTGAGTCCTCCCAGGTGACAGCCCAGATAGCACCTAAGCAGAGACCAGCCAGTTCTGTTTGCCTAGTCTCTGACTCACAGAATATGCAACAGAATAAATGGTTGCTTTAAGCAGCTAAGTTTTGGCTAACGGGTTAGCAGCAAAAGGTAACTGGAACTGTGCGGTGTGTGTGTGTGTGTGTGTCTGGTGGGGTGAGTTTCCCTTAGGAATCAGGAGAAGGGGGACACACCCAAGGCAGGCAGGAACTATACCCTAACCTGGACATCTGCCCCCAGGATCCCGCCATTTTTAATTCTTTTTAATTCTGGGAATGGAAACAGGGCCCTACACATGCTAGACTAATGCTAAACTACACCCCCAGCCCAGGGCCTGCCCCCCACTTTTTAAAATATTTTTTGGTTGTAGACAGATATAATACCTTTATTTAATTTATTAATTTTTATGTGGTGCTGAGGATCAAACCCAGTGCCTCCACTGCTGAGCCTCAACCCCAGCCCCCCACCACTATTTTTTCAAGATGAATCTTGCTGTGTTGCCCAGGCTGGTCTTGAACCCTGCCCTCAGGCCACCCTCCCACCTTAGCCTCCTGAGTAGCTGGGACTGCAGGCGGGTGACATCAACCCTGCAGTGCCCACCAGTTTTACAGGTGCCAGGTTTCCTTACCGGGAAGTGACAGTGTGATTCAGGCAACGTACACAGCCCTGGGTTCCCAGGGCCGGGCCTCCCTGCCCAGTGGCTTAGCAGCGGGTGGTGGCCTTCGTAGACTCCTCCTCCTACGCCCTCTTCTTTCCAGCGCTGCCTGCTCCTCTAAGCAAGGTCTCCCCAAGCAGGATCTTCATGCCGCCAAGTCCAGCTCAGTCCCCCGAGCAGCACCACATCAGTGGCATTGACCTTGAGTCCCTTTCACCCTCCAGACTCACACAAGTTATTCTCGAATCTCCTCCTGGGCTTTCTGCACTTCTGCCCCAGGAGCACTCTCTGCCGACCCGGGAGCATCCTTGGCTCCGCTCCTGTTTGGGCTTCTTTACTCCTCCTGAGCTCTCCTGAGTCTCTGGGTGACTCTGGCCTCCCCAGAGTCATCAGTCTACAAGGAGAAGAGGGGTCCCCTCCCCAGGAGCACTGCAGTGGTCAGCAGGGTGGAGCAGAGTCAGGCTGGGCTCCCTCGCTGCCAGTGGCTGCCACATCTGTCTCTGGCATTTCTGCCAGCCTCACTGTGTTTTGCTGTCCTTTCTGCGGAGGAGAGATAACAACAGTGCCCGACTCGTGGGAGGATTAGAGAGATAACCCAGGTAAAGGACTCTGCACTTGGCTTATGTTAATTTAATGATCAAGAGCTCTGGACTCCTTGTTTAAATAAGGTTTAGTGTCACCCAGTATCCATCACCCTCCTCTGGTTTTATGACAACCCATAAGTTTCTATACCTTTCAGAAAACAGGAAAGTCCACTTAAATATTATTACCAGTGTACTAAATTATTAAGCCAGACAATCGATCAGAATTTTTTTTTTTTTTTTTAAGGAGTGAAGAGTATTTGCCATGAAGTATAGCCATCTTTGAAGTCAGGGTACCACATAAAGCTCTCTTCTTAGAAATAACATTTGCAAGGATAGATTTTTTCGTGCTGACTAGCATCTGCTTCCTTATAGCTTCAGGGAAAGTGGAGCTTTTTTTTATTTTTTTTACATCTTATCTTGCTGAAATTTCTTTCACCAGCAGTTATAAGGACTCACAGTGTCAGGAACAAATATTGGAATTCTGTTAGTCAGCGCTGAGGGGGAAGAGCAAGGTCTGAGGAGGTCACGCCCTGCACTACGATGGAGAAGAAGGCAGCAGAGAGTCCCTGAGTGGAATGTACAGTGAGACATGATTTTTATTCACACATCATAACATCGTGACATCTGTTGGGTATTGTTGTGTCTGTTCCCAGAACATGCAGCTCAACTAAAACCAGGGTCCAAATGGTCAATGTCACCATGACTTGGGACACACTGTCCAGTCACCAAATAGTTATTGGAAATCCTTTTAAACTCTTCAATTGCGTACCTCAAACCTTCGGAAGGGGACGCGTGGTCAGAAGGAGTCCTGTTCCCTTATCCTCTCCCAGCTCCTTTCCTCCTGCATCTGATCCTCCTCCTCCCAAATGCCCCCAGCACGGCTCCATCCTGAGCTCCGGATGTCCCGCCAGCCCCCAGAAAGGCAAAGAGCCCGACTGCCAAGTCGCAGCCACCTCTGGAGTGGTGGGGAGCCAGGGTGGAGGGAAGTGGGGAGACAAGGTCGGAGCCCTTCCAAGCTAGCGGGGAGGCCAGGCTGGGAGCCCCACAGAGGAACCTCCCGTCCCACCACACACCCACGGCCGAGAGAAGGACCCGCGGCCAGTATCTCCTCTCCCAGCAGCATCCGCAGCCTCCTCCTGGCATTCCTCATGCATCCCCCAACCCCCGTCCCCCGGGACTGCCGCAGAGCACAGCCTGGAGGACGGAGGTCTGTCTGTTCCCAGCATCAGGAAGACGACCCGAGCATGCTTCTGCCTCTGTCCACACCCGCAGCTGGCCCTGTCACCAGCTCCCAGGACACACTCGGGGAGTCCCTGTAACCTCCTCTTCTCACTGCCTGCTCTTCGGGCTCAGATTACTGAGGCCCACGGTGCGAATCTCTCTTCCTCTCCCGGCAGAGGTCCCTTCTCCCCCGCAGCCCCGTGTCCCCCCACGCTCCCGACTGGGCGTACTGCTTTGAATTTGCCTCTGAACGGTCCGGAGAGCAGCAGCCCCTTGGCACTGGGTGTGAGCTTCTTGACAACAGCGGCTTTGTCTGGTACAAAGCAGATGCTCAATAAAGACGGTGGATGAAGAAATCAGCACCCACTGAGCCGACCACAGGCTGAGCTTACACTGCATCCCTCGCTAACACCTGGCAGAGAGCAGGCCGTGCGGGGGACTGGATATGGGGTTCTCACTCACCCCAGGCTGGTTAGCCTGCCTGCCAAGTGCCGTGCTGGGCCCTGCCTGAGACACAGGTGGGCACGGCAGGGACTGTCACTGTCCATGCAGGGGCACCAGGGTCATCCCTGCCCCACCACAAACGGAACTCGCTGACCCTCTGGGTCTCTTCCCAGACCCCACCACACCCTGCCCACCTGGCCTTCCCCGTCTCCCCACCCAGGAGGTGTGCTGGCAAGAGCCGCACCCAGCGAGGGAGCAGAGGTGAGCCCCGAAAATGGCCGTCACCAGGTTAGGCCAACCAGGGCTGCAGCCTGCCTGGTCCACAGCCCCACCACCAGCACGGCCATGAGAAGCCTCTGCCATGCTTCCTGCTGGGCCTCGGCTCCCTCACTGCTATCGGGACCATTTCACACCCCCTGCCTCAGAGAAGGCCCCCAACCAACTGGACGCACAGGCCCCCAGCTGCCAGGCCCCGGGCCCCTCAGGCACATCTGACCCCACGCCCCTCCCTCTGCAGCACCAGGAGAGCCACATGCCCCTCACCAGGAAGGGCACCTGTCCCTCCATGCTCCCCACCTCTCCGGGGGACCTGGTCCCCGTGCTGGACACAGACCTGATGATGTTGGCACATCAGCACGGGGTGGGGGAGCCCGTCTCCAGGCCCAGCAGGCAGATCTGGGACAAGATCAGGGAACTTGAAGCCTGACAGGGACTTCAGAGATAAGGGACGGCCATTCATTTTCTCCTTCCCGCCTGGAGTGATGGGCACTTGCCCTCCCCTCCCTGCAGAACCGGTGGGAAGCCGAGCAGCAGAGGCTGCGAAGATCCGCCCCGTGGAAGCTGCAGGGTTGTATGGGTCTGGCCCAAGGGACAGGGAGCAGACCATGCCTGTCCCCAAACACAGCCTGACCCAGGCTGGAGAAGCAGGAGTGGGAGTAGGGACAGAACCTCCAGGACTTGGGGACACCTGGGAGCCACGTTCCAGATCTGCTCTACTCTGGGGACCTTGGACAAAGCCCTTACTCTCTCTGGGCTTCAGTTTACTCAGCTGTGAAACACAGGAGTTCGACTAGATCAGTTCATTTTCAAACTTGTCATATCTCAGGACCCTTCCTATTGACAGGCTTCGGTGGAAGACCCAGATGTGACACAGGTTGAAAGGTGGTGGTCGGGTAGACCTGGAATACTGCCCAGCCCTGCAGAGACCCCCCCAGGAATGCAGCTTGCCAACCTCTGACCCCCATGGTCTTGGGGCTCTGCTTGGAAGAAGAGGCAGGCAGGATGGGCAGAAATATACTGAGGAGTATCCCAAGCTGTGGGAGGTGCAAAGGCCCTGGGGCAGGACAGTGGAAGTCATGGTGGGGGCTGCTGGAGAGGACCCTGCTGGCACAGAGAAGCCCTCTTGGGGATTCAGGATGCGTAGCCAGGTAGTCACAGCAAGCAGCTATGAGGAGGTAACTTTGAGAGCATGTTCCTGACTCCAACTGCCCTGTTGCCCCCATCCTATCCCTTGGCAGGGCCCCCCAGGGGTCCTTCTGGACCTCTGTGTGGCGCCCACAGAGCCCTTGCCCAACCTGCCCAGGGGAGGTAATGCCAGGGCTGGGGGTGGCTCTGGCTACCAGCTCTTCATGGTCTCTTTGGGCCTCGTGAGGAACAAGGCACTGCTGAGCCTGTGCCCTTTCCTGTCCCTAAAAGAGAACCCTCAATGTGAGAAGAAAGTGGCGCTGGGGCAGCTGGGTGTCCCCAGGCGAAGGCGTGGATGGGACCCTCCTCACACTGCACCAGGCCGACTCCACAGGGCTCAGGACCAAACCCGAGAGCCACGCTGCCAGACTCCTGGACGACACACAGGAGCCAGCCTGGGGCCAGGCGCCTCGGACGACACCAAATCAGGTGACAAAATAAAAACAAAATAGGTAAATTGAACTTTGTCAAAATTAAGGGTCTTCCAGTTTCAGAGGCCCTAGGAAGACAGCAGGACAGCCGCGCGGGGGTAGCACCTGCCATCATGCTATGACGGGGCTGGGCAGGGACTGTTGGCAGAGAGGAGATTTCTTTGGGGACAGAGAAAATGTTCTGAACAGGCTCACCGTAATGGCGGCCCAGCCCGGGGACACCCTGGAGCCTCTGCCGGCGGGAGTGGTCTCCCGAGGATCAGAACCAAGCCTCCTCCTGCAGGTCGCCCGCTCGAGGAAGTGTCCGCACTCGCTGGACCTCAGGGTCCCCATCTGCACCACGGGCCCAGGCCTCGTGGTGTGAGAGGGTGAACGCATGTTTCCCGAGTGGCCCAGGTGGGGAGGTGCGTGTGGGTGGTCCAGAGCCTCCTGCGGGCCGGGCCTCCCCAGGGTGAGCCTGGCCAGGGTGCCGCAGGAAAGGAGAGCAGCCAAGCTTTGGGGTGTCCCAGCCTCCGCCAGCCGCTCCCAGGGAAGCCTGAAAGTCCCACCTGCTGTGGGAGGGTCCCACCGACGGAGTCCCGGGCCTCGGGGAACCTGGGAATCTGCGTTCTCCCCATCCCGTCCAGCAGCCCTGGGATTGCAGACAGCTGAGGAGGAGGGGCAAGGAGGACAGGGACCCCTTCCCGTGCAGTGAGTGACAAAGCCTGAGGCGGTCGGGAGAGCCCGGCTGCCCTGTCCCCGTGTGGTGTCCTCGCGGCGCACAGCTGTGGGGCGTGCCCACCTGGGGCCCCAGCGGGGCTGGCACGGGCTGTGTTCTACAGGTCCCCAAGGCATCCCTGTGTTCAGAGCAGCTCGAGAGTCCCCAAGGGCTCCGGGACACCGCCGTGTCTGTTCACAGTTCATTAGCTACTTGACAGAGAGGCTCCGAGAGCCAGAGACACCAGGAGGAAGTGTCGGGGCTGGGCCTCCGCAGAGCTGTCAGAAATGAAGACGGAGCTGCTTGCGGATAAGGAGGTCTGACAGCGGGGACAGCAGCTCCGGCAGGCGCCCGGCATGCAGCGGGCAGCAAACACAGCTCGGGCAGATTTCCAGACACGCTGTCCCCTGGCCCTGCCCCAGGGTCCTGAGGCTTCCGCCTGGCCTCCCCAGCTCCCAGGGCCCTCTAAAGTCCAGACCCACATCCAGGAACCAACCAAGATGCCCAGCAAGAGGGGACTGGCCAGGGAAATGACCCCACGGTCACTCTGTGGAATATTATCCATCCATTAAAAATGAATTTTGCAAAGACTTTTTCACACATGGGGAAATATTTATATGCTGTTAAGAGAACATGAAAAAAATTAAGATGCAAAATTATACCAACCCAGTGAAAAGAAAGTTACATTTAGAAACAAGAACTGGAAGGAGATTCTCTAAAACAGGAGGATCATGGTTATCACGGTGGTGGGGACAGGAGCAACCTGTTCCTCTGTTTCCTTCCTTCCTCCATTTCCAAAATGTCCCTTCTGGAGCAGGATTGATTCTGCAATAGCAGCAATGATGCTTATTTTAAAACAGAAAGACTACATTGGTGCCCTGAGCGCGTTCTGTCCCACCACCCACAGGTGAGCACAGGCCTGGGGTGACAGTGTGGGACCCACAAGGTCCCAGATTTCCCTGCTCAAGCAAGGCCTGGACTCCTTAAGGCCCAAGGCCACATTTCCTGTGCTGAGCCGGGAACAGGAGCCTCAGCCACCCTTTCTGGGGAAGCCAAGGCGAAGTCCCTACATTTCCACACCCACCTCTCGAGCAGCTTCGTGGGGCAGAGGGACTTCCGGAGAGTTGGCCAGGTGCTCCCAGTCCACGGCTCTCACCCAAGAACCCCCTCCCCTCTGCTCCCCATGCAGGGGATGAGGGATGATCCCCTGTTGGGGACAATAGAAGATGGCAGAGAGTCCGTCCTTCAGCCCCTGAGACCCAGAGACGGAAAGAGCCACGCTGGACCCGAGTTTTCAGGAGGCAAGGCGGTGGTGGGCAGGATGGACCCTGAGGGTGACCAGGAGGAGGACTGAGCCCCGCCTGGGTGGGGGGTGGATGGCCCCCCAAGATGCGTCTGCGCAGAGCCCTGAACGGGAGGTTATCTGGAAATGGGGTCTTGGCAAAGACGTTGAGGAGCTCATGACGAGTGGTCCTAGCTTGCCCAGGGCCCTACCCCCAGGGCACAGGTCCCCACAGGAGACAGGAGAGGCACCCAGAGGCTGGAGGGGCCTGGACGGGTCCCCCCTCAGAGCTCCCGAAGGACCACCTGCCACCCCACCTCGGGGTCAGACTCCTGGGCTTCGGAACCACAGAACAAAGGTCCACTGTTCTGAGTGAGCCAGCGTGTGGTCGTCGGTTGTGGCAACCCAGGAAACAGTATGTGGCTGAGCCCTTGACACCAGCCCTTGGTCTAATGAGAAAGGCACTTTCAAATCCTCATCTTCCAGATGGGGAAAATGAGGTTCAGAGTGGGTAAGTTATTTTCCCAAGTTCATCCAGCAGGGGTCTTAGGCACTAGGCCTGAACTCTCAGCCCCCAGAGTACCCGCCAGTGCCAGGCTGCACTAAGGTTTTACACTCATGGTCCCCAGCGCTGGACTCTGGCTCTAGCTCCACAGGAACAGCCTCTGTGGCCCACACAAGTTACTTAACGCCTCTGAACCTCTTTCTTGCTTTACAAACAGGAGAAAATATCAGAAACTACCTCCAGGGTTGTCCTCAGGATTTGAGAGCTAGGGCCAGTGTGCTCTCCCAGACTGGGAACTCTAGCCGCCGCTGGCCAGGTCCCCAGGTGGCAGACAGATCACAGCCTCCCTGGGCCCAGGGCTGCCCCAGCTCCCATCACCTCGGCTGGTCTAGGAGGGCGGCTAACTGCGACTTTGGGACGCTGCGAACGCTCCCCAAGACGCTGTCTGTGAACATGCCGGTCCGCCGGTCCTGCTGAGCGCTCCACTGTGGGCCGCGGAGCCAGAGCCGAGTCGCAGCCAGTGCTGCGAGTCCTCCCCGTGCTAAATGGCACCGCGGGAACCCTAACCCGCCAGTGCTGCCTCCCGCTTCACCGCATAAATCCTCTCACTTGCCTGGAGCACAACCACCTGCCAGTGGCTTGGGGACCCTGTGACAAGTGGGTGGGGCTGCTCCTCGTCCCACCCCCAGTTCCCCAAAAGCTTGAGGCCCCGCCCCACTGAGGGCGGCACCTGCGGGGACAGGGATGTACACCTGGCCTGGGAGGCAGGCCCCGCCTCTGCACCTGAAGAGGCTGGAGCCATTTGGCTTTGGGGGGTGGCTGGGGGGTGGCTGGGGGCTGTCCAGTGGGGGCCAGGGAGGGACCACCGACCGCACTCTGGCTCCAGTCGCACTGCCCAGCTTGAATCTGAGCGACAGCATGGGAGTCTCCCTCATCCATGGGTTCTGTTTCCAGGACTTCACGTACTTGGCAACCGCTGTCCAAAAAATATTAAGTGGAAAATACCAGAAACAAGCAATTCATAATAACTCTATCACAGTATCTTGTCGTCATTGTTCTGTTTTATTATTAGTTCCTGTTGTCACTCTCTCTGTGCAAATGTCTGAATTAAACTCTATCCCCAGAGGGGGCGAGTAGAAAACTGCTCACAGGGACTGGTCCTCTGCCCTGTCCGCACCCACAGAGCATCCTGGGACACAGCTCAGGGGAAGCAGGTGCACCCCTCCCTCCTGTGCACCATTCTGTGCCCACACAATCCTGCGCCGTAGGATCCGTCCTGCAGATGAGGAAACTGAGGCACAAAGTCTGTTATGAAGTCTGCCCAGGGCCGGTGGGCCAGCTGGAGACAGACTCAAATCCAAGTGTCAGCTCCTGTGTTCTCATCCACTCCAAGTGACAAGGCAATCGTCCTGGGCATGTGGGCAGCAAATCTGACCCATTGTTTGTCTTTGTAAATAAAGTTTTATTGGAACAGAGCCATGTAGGTTTGTTTACACACCATCCATGATGGACTTCGTGGGTCCAGGGTCGCGCTGAGAGGTTGTGACAGCTTAGAGGCCCCCAAAGCTTGAACTACTAACTTCTAATTCTTTACAGAAAACACTCGTAGACCTCCGATCCCGAACCTCAAGGTTTTTGTTTTGTTTTGTTTTGTTTTGTTTTTTGTCTGTTCAAGGGCAGCAACTGGAGAGCCACCCTTGGGCGGCCGGGCTGATGAGGTGAAGTCACCTGCACACAGGTCCCTGGAGCACCTGTGCACAGCCAGGCTCACAGCTCCCTTTCTGCCCCACCTCCCTCCACACACCCTGTGCAGACACTGCCCCACAGGGACAAGCATCAGATCCCAGGGGTCCTGGGGCTGGAGTTTCCCGTACATTAGACAGAAGGTAAGGGGAACCCAGAAGCCTGGAGACCCCAAGGAAACCAAGACCAGGCGGACCACTGTCCCTCTCCTGCTGGCCGGGTCCCAGCCCCGCCCCAGCCCCAGCCCCACCCCAGCCCAGCCCCAGCCCAGCCCCAGCCCCACCCCAGCCCTGCCCCAGCCCCAGCCCCCCGCCCCCTTATGTTTTACTTCACGAATGGACAGCTGTTTGTAAAAAGGAATTTTGTTATTCTATTGAAACTCAATCCCCCAATGAGTTAAGTCGCCAACCGTGCAGTCACGCACACGGAAGGAAAGTCGCTAAATAAACAGTAACTCATTTGCACAGGCTCCAGCCATGACCCACTTTCGGGTCTTGCCTTTCTAAACTGCCTCTTGATGCTTGTCTGTTTATCACTGACCCAGTTTGCTTCTCGAGGTTGGACTCTCTTCAGCCCCAAGCAGAAACTCAGTTTATTTCAATAATTCAGTTTACACACGTGAGCATGCGGATTACATTTTTTCCCAGTTAGAGGCGGTTCGTGAATCTGGCGCATGGAGGCTGTTGCATAGAGCGGGCCAGGCTGTGCGTCGCACTGAGCCCGGGGACACTGCTCAGATCCAGTGTTCATAGATTCCCACCTGGGTTAGGACAACCGTCTCTCAGATGGATCTAGAACGTCTGCAGGAAGGGATCGGATTTGCACAAGGATCATGACCAGGGTTCTGAGGAACACAGCTGTCAACACACACCCTGAGTCTCCACCCTCACGGAGTTCAGAGTCTACTAGGAAAATCAGGCATGGGGAGGCGGTAACAGGGGGATGGTGGAGGACAGGGAGGGTGCTCTGGGGACTCTGGAGAGCAGGAGGAGCAGAAATCGTGAGGGTAAGGGGAGCGGGGAGACGATTCCAGGGAGCACAGTGGGCAAGGTCCTGGAGGCCAGGCAGGCAGGTCCTGGCCTCTGGGGGCGGGTCCTGGCCTCCTCCTGCAGGGAGCGAGCTGCCCTTCCCTGCACCCGGGAGCAGGGCTGAGCCCCATACCCAAGGGCTCTTGCTAATGGCCTGCGAGGTGGAACAGACCTGTATGTACACTCCATGCCAGAGGCGCCATCCCAGGTACCCTGTGCCCAGGACACTCCACATCGAGGAGAAAGAGCACCCAAAGCCAGCACTCTGAGCCCCACAGACCAAGAGCCCAGCCTTGCAGGCTGATGTCCTGTAGGGGCGCTGGGCTCCACTACACCTTGTCCTGGGCCCTGAACCCAGGCTATCACTTTGGCCTCTTGCCAGCTGAGCACAGTGAGCCGAGAGTTGTCCTGAAGAGTGGGCAGCGCCTGCGTTTCTGTCTCACCTCTGTCATCTCTGAGCTGTGTGACTCTGGCAAGTTACTACACCTCTCAGAGCCTCTGTTTCCTCATCTGCCAAATACCATAATACGAAAACCCACCTGGTAGGGTCCTTCGTTCATTCCGTGGTTACTAGTGGAGTGTATCCTGCGGGTAGGCAGGAGGATCCGTCCTCGGGGCTTACAGGCAGCCTCGGGGGAAAGCACCAGGCCCGAGGGAGCACGTCCTCCCCGGGGCAGGGGTTCCAAGGACCACCCCCTCGGCCCTTGTCCTCAACCCTGGAGCCAGAGGTTCAAGGCCCGACCCCAGCCGGCCTGTCGGTTCCTTCCACCTTCTTGGCTACAGTGGCACATGGATTTGAGTGGCAGCTCCCAGATCCAGACCTGGGAGGCATGAAATTGAGCTCTGGCAGCCACGTTGCCACCATGAGGGGAAGAGACTAAGGTCAACCCGGAAGAAGCTGCCTGCCGAAGGTGACAGAAAGCCAGACACGCCTTGCTCCACAATGAAGCAATGTTTCCTTCTCCACTCAAGCCGGACTGAGCCTGAGGTCCCCTCCTTGGTTGGTGGTAGCAGCTCACACATTCTGGAAGGAGAACACGGGAGCTCCCATGTCACCTGTGAGCCACCCCCGGCCCAGAGACGACAGGCAGAAGCCGTGGGCCCGGGGGACGATGGGCCCCAGGGAGAACTCGGAAGCGGACAGAGCTGATGTGCAGGGATGGAGCCACAGCTGGGCCCTCAGACTCCAGAACCAGCCTCTGCAGGTCAGAGCCCAGTGCTGCCCCTCTAGCTGTGGGCCCAGCAGTGTGTTGCTTGACCCATGCCTCAGTTTACCCTCTGTAGAATGGGAGTGAAGGGAAGCACCTGGTAGCCAGGCCCTGGAGGGGAAGGCAGGGCGGTTCTCCACACGGAGGTCCCGGTAGGACTGGTTGGATACACAGCACAGCACCCACATGCTCAGCCCTGGGACAAGGTGGAGGCTGATGGAGGGGACACGGCCTTGCCTTGGGGCAGATGTGGCCCTGGTGTCTGCCGCCTGCCTTGGGAACCTCTAATGGGGCTGTGGGGTTACACAGGAAGTGCCTGATCCGCTGTCCCCAGCAGAGGCCTTAATTGCCCAGGAGCTAAAGCACAGCAATGAAAAGATCTTTAGAAAGAGCCCCGCAAGGGGTTAATGGTGTGGCCCCGCCTGTGGAGACAAAGGGAAATTACCAGCTTGCAAAGACAGAGGGGCCGGGGCTGGGGCCCGCTGGGGCGGGGCAGTGAGTCTTCCGGAAGCCCCAGGAGCGTGGCCCAGGCAGCCTCTCCCACCCCTGACCCTCCCACGTAGGGCTTCCCGAGTCCAGGCTTCTGCATCCACTCAGGCTGGACGTCCCTGAAGTTCGCTGGGCGAATTTCACAATTAAAAACAAACCAGTGGTTCTATTAGTATAGGTAATGGGGTTAAAATGTTTTCTCTATTTCCAACATCTTTCTTTGTGTTGCTTTTGGAAATAACCGTAGCTAACACTCACGAGCATCACCCATGCACCAGGTTCTCTGCAAATATTAACCCAGGAAACCCGTAAGATGAATCTCTGTGAGCCCAGTGCCCAGAGGGAGCTGAGGCTCAGAGAAGGTGAATAATTTGCCCAGGGTCATACAGCTAGGAAGAGCTAGGTTTGGCTACAGAATTCACAGCGCTGACCACTGCCCCCCACGGCCTCACCAATGTGCGACTGCCTGTTTTGGGGCCTTGGGTGCCATCAAGCACTTCTATTGTCTGCTCTCCAGAGAAACAGAGCCACCGAGAGGAGAGAGAGGACAGAGGGCTGGCCGGCCCTCGACAGGATGCTTCTGAGAAAGTCACGGGCAGCTAATTTTGTCATCGTGTGAACCTGGTGGCGTGTGCTTGCACCAACACAGGACGAATCCAGACACGGGGTCAACGATACAGTGAAGACGAGGAGGCCCCGGGCGCGTGAGGCCCACAAGGAGAGCAAGGGCTCTGGAGGCCGGGCGAACAGGACTCTGCGGAGTGATTCGGTGACCTCCTCTTACAGGAGGACGAGCCACTCTGGAGCAACAGTGGGAAGTACAGTGAGCCGCGCTGCGGTGCTCGCCTGTGAGATTAAGTGCTCTACTGTTTCCCTGTTTGTATTTATGGATTTAGAAACAACAGCACATAGAAGTACACATTTATATACACAAGCACTACTCAACATGTATTTGCGCGTGCCCTGCGTGAGCCCTCTGCTGTTATTGTTCTGTTAAAGGGAACAGCGGCAGGAAGAGGTCAAGGGACTCATGACCCGGTCTCCAGCCCTGGGGGTGCAGAAGGGCTCTGCCTGGGAACTCCAGGCACAAGAACCAGGTGCCCACCAGAGCAGCCGTCCAGCCACCTCCCGGGGCCCACCTGCCCATCTAGGCCAAGCCGCATGGCCCCGCCGGGTCCCTTCCCCTCCACCTCAGACTCCAGAATAGGAGCCGATGGCTGGAGACTGGCCGAGCCTGTGACTTAAGGAAACACTCAGCTCTGGAGGGGAATGAGCTCCGGCTCTCCCCTGGGGCCACCTGGAGGGCAGAGAGCCCGGTGGCAGGAAGCCTGGCAGCAGAGCGGAGGAGCCTGGGGTCTGGGTGGGCCTGCCTGGTCCCAGCTCAGCCCCTCTCCCTCTGGATGTGGCCTGAGTCCATCCGTGGGCCTCTGCAGCCTCGGTCCCCACCTGTAAATGGACATCATCAGCTTCTCCACTTCCAGGGCTGCTGCTGGTACCGATCCACGTGGTGTGTGCCAGCTGCTCCCGGGTGCTCCTTGGGGTACTGTGGGCCCCGGAGGCCACTGGAGCTTGGCCCTCTGCAAGGCCAGCATCTTCTGCAGCAGCCTCTGGGTGACCTGCTGGATACTTGGCCTGCTGTGCAGGCACTGGGGCTCCCGCAGGTGGTGGAGGAGAGCGCAGAGGAGTGGTCCCCGCCTCTCCTCCCTGGGCAGCTTTGAGGTCTGCTTCCCAGGAGAAGGAGCCCAGTCATCCCCACGGTCACCCGGGAGGACACTCTGCACTGACTTCTGACCTCACCTGTGCCCTCTGGCGTTTCCTGGGGTCACTGGATCCCCTCCCCACCTGGCTCCTGTCCTGTCTTGGGCCCACTTTGGGGAGACCTGCCCCAGGACAGGGCTGACCACTGGGCGGCCGCCTCCTGAGTCTGAGAGGCCCATGGCACGTCTGTGTCCAGGCTCAAGCTGGACACAGAGAGAGAAGGGGGACAGTCGGGTCACCTGCAGAGAAGGCACGGAACTTTTTTGTTTCTGTTTGGTTTTTATTTTCCCAAGACTTGAAGAAGCAGATGAGTTGGCAAGACCCTGGCTGGGCTGGAAACAGCCTCTCAGAGGGCGCCGGCGTGAGTCCAGGAGAGCTCGGGGCCGGGAGAGCCTCCCGGTGGGGTGTTGGAAACTTCCTCTCCATCTTTTGGGGACCGCGGTTCCCAGGAACGACGGGCCCCCTGCTCCCATCTGCCCTGTGCTCCGAGAATCCGCAGGAAGGCACTTTGAGGCGGATTTTGGGGATGCACTCCCCCCACCCGTTCTCCTGGTAAAATCTTCCGTGATCCTGAGCGGTCACCCCCAGGTGGCGAGATTTCAACCCAAGCTGGCTCCTCCTCCTTCCTCTCTTCATCACGTACATTTCCGGGGCCAAGGAACAGACGGACACAGCGGACACAGCGGTGGAGTCCTTTGCAGGGGTGTCAGCCCCAGGGAGACTTTGAGAGTTCGCTTCATTCAGGTCTATGAAGGGACATTGGGGATGAAAGACGGCGGCCGCAGATAGGCAGCCGGGAGCACCGACCCCGGAGGGCACACTGGGAGTCTGAGCCAGGGGACAGAGCCTGTGCCAGGCCCCAGAGCGGCCGCCGGGGCGAGGGGAGGGCGACGCGCCTGGGGCTGTTGGAGAAGAGGCCACACAAGCTCTCTGACACCACTCGTGGGAGTTTAATTGGAGGTGATTTTTCAGGAGGGCTGTTTAGTAATGCGAATCCACCCTTTAAAACACGCGCACCTATTGGAACGAACAGTCTTTCTCACTCATCTGTCATCTGGCTTCTGAAATGCACTGCACAATTTTGTTTGGGTTTAGTTTCTAACAGGGAAAATTGGGAGTACACGTATTCTTTAAAAAAAAGTCCAACAATAGGTATTTGGTTAAATAAATTATGGTTTGATCCAGATGGCGCCATCTCAGGGTGCTGTTAAAAATGGATAGTGGGAATGTTTCTCCACACACCAGGAAAGAGTCAACAAAATGTCACAGGGGGAAGAAAGCCATGGACCATATGCTGAGTAAGATCACGATGGTTTTGTCTGGGAGTCAACATGTATTTGTTAAGTCTACAGGAGCTGGCACGGTGGCACAGGCCTGTCATCCAGGCGACTTGGGAGGCTGAGGCAGGAGGATGGCGAGTTCAAGGCCAGCCTTAGCAACTTAGTGAGACCCTGTCTCAAAATAAAAAATAAAAGGGGTTGGGGATGCGGCTCAGTGGTAGAGCACCCCCAGTGCTCAGTGGTAGAGCACCCCCAGTACCTCCCCCCAAAAAAACATCAGTTGGAGGTTTTCTTGGTGATAGCTGGTGAGGGTGTCTGGGTGGGGATCAGCTTCCATGTGGTCAAGGTGCCCACCTCGTGGGCACTACCATTCCCCAGCTGGCCCCCTCTCATGCCCCATGTCTATTGCAGAGGTTGGAAAGCTCACAGCAAAAGACTGAATTCCCCAGACACCTTTGCAGCTCAGCATCCTCAATAAGCCTGCCATTTTTTAAAGCAGTTATGGGCTGAATTGTCTCCCTCTGAAAAATTCACGCTGGCCCAGCACTACAGTGCATAGCTGTAATCCCAGCTCCTCAGGAGTCTGAGGCAGAAGGACTGCAAGTTCAAGGCCAGCCTCAGCAACTTAGCATGATGCTGTCTCAAAATAAAAAGACCTGGGGATGTGGCCTAGTGATAGAGCAATGCCTGCCCAGCAAGCATGAGGCCCTGGGTCAACCACAGGACCAAGACACTTATGTGCACGTGGACGCCCTAACCCCGCGTCATGGAACCGGAAGACAAGGCCTTAGGGAGCTGGGTTTAAGTAAGGCCCTGCGAGTGGCCACTTGGGGGGATCAGTGTCTTAGATGAAGAGATGCCAAAGACACAATGAGAAGCAGTGGCCCTTGCAAGCCAGGAAGAGGCCCTCCCCAGAGCTGGCTTGGCCTGGACCTTGACCTTGAACTTCCTGGTCTCCAGAACTGTGGGAAACAGGAAGTGAATGCGGCTGTTCTGCCCAGTCAGCCCGAGTGGACTAGGAGGAGCTCTCTTCGGTTCCGCTTCTTAACGGTACACTTTTCCGAAGGCTCAGGCCGCCTCCCTGCACGCGGGCTGGCTGCTTTCCTGTCCCCGTCTGGTGGCTCCCGACCCCATTCACGGGAAGGTCCAGCGCCTTGCAGTAGAGACAGGGCTCGGACCCACCCTGCTGGCACGATGGCAGCTGCCCATCCGGACCCAGTGGCTGCCAGGGGAGTGGAGCTCAGATCCAGGGGCACCCAGCGGAGGGAGCAGCAGCCCAGCCCCACAGAAACGCCTGATCACAGACGGGGCGGCCTCCCCACCGGCCGGTTCTGCTGCGCAGGTGCGGGGAGGGGCCCTGGAAGCTCCAGCTGGAGACTGGCCTTCAGCCCTCAGTCCTTCCGTGGCCACTGAAGAACTAGGAAAAATACCTTCTCTGTGGCAAAACTGGAGCAGGCGCCCGAGAGGCAGGGCCCCGCCTGCCTCTCTGCAGTGTCTGTTTTGATGGCCTAAAACCCCAACTCCGCTTCCTTTAGGACCCTCCCTGTTGAGTCTCCCAAGGTCCCAACAGTGGCTACTCCTGTCTGTCCCTCCCACCCTGCTGTGAGGACTCCCCATGCAAAGCGGTGCCCTGCTGACCAGGGCGGGTTGACCACAGGGTCTAAGAGGAAAAAGCCGTGAAGACCCATTTCGCAGATCTAGACTGAGCGTGGACCGGCTCCATGGTAGAGCCCGTGCCTCGCGCAGCATCCAGAGCACCACAGCTGAGCTTTTCTGACCTTGAAAGGTGGCAGTGTATCCCCGACACGATAAAGGAAGTTTCGGAAATAAAGATAGGAAGAGGCGTGAAGGTGAACTGAGGAGCAGCAGGCCAGACGCCAGAATGGACTAGGAATCCACTTCCTGAAGAAGCGGCCAGGTTTGCCTTGGTGTCCCTGGCGAGTCCGGGAGACAGTCGCTGCCCCAGGGCCACGGGCACAGGGGCTACTGAGCGCTGGAAGCATGCGCGGTCCAGATGGAGGTGCGACATACAGAAAAACAGGACACACACCAGCTTCCAAAGGCCTGGTCCCGAGAAAGAAAAAGGAATAAAGTACCCCACTAATAATTTTTATATTGATTAAATGCTACATAAATGATAATAGTCTGGAGACATTGGGTTAAATCCGATATCCTAGGAGGACTCATTTCACCTGCTTCTTTTGACTTTGTGAACATGGCAGCCAGAACATTTTAAATTCCCTCTGTGGTCCGCATTCAATTTCTCTCCTACGCGGCTGCCCTGAAGCATCCCCGGCCAGGGAAGGGGCAAGAGCCAGAGCTTCTAGGATCAGGAAATGAAAA
The DNA here is from genome assembly GCF_902686455.1 of Sciurus vulgaris. Taxonomy (NCBI): domain Eukaryota; kingdom Metazoa; phylum Chordata; class Mammalia; order Rodentia; family Sciuridae; genus Sciurus; species Sciurus vulgaris. Next base: position 8,034,143 of record NC_136461.1, read on the forward strand.
CCAGAAAAGGGGACGCTGGAGGGAGCAGGAGAAGGGACTGGGTTTATTTTATTTATTTTTTCAGAAAATGGACAGTAAATTAAAGGAGCGGGAAGACAGCTTCATAAGGAGTGGGGGTCCAGGAGGGGGAGCCGAAGGATGGGCGGACAATGCGTCCAGAGAGGACAGGAGCGTTGGCCCCCCGCAGGATGGACGGAGGAGACGGGGACAGACGTTAACATGCTTTCAGAGGAAGGACATCTCTAAGTGCAATCCCGTCGCCGAAGAAGCAGCCTCAACCAGTGTGGCAGGAGCCAGTGCGTGCTGCGGAGCAAATCACCCAGGACAGGCTGCTCTCCGGGGACAGGGCTGCTCTTCTCCTGCCGGTGGGTTTTCTGTGTCTTTCTTCCCAGGCTCCTGCATTGTGCAGGTATCGATCTGTAATTAGAAAAGTGAATAAATTCTTTTAAGACTCAGAGAGGCCCGGGAAGCTTCTGGGTTGGAGAAGGGCGCACAGACAGCCGTAGTTCTGGGTCCCCTGGGCTCTCGCCCCGCCCCCTACACTCCCGGAGTTGGAGTCTTGGGTGGGGGGCAGTGGCTGCAGAGGGAGGCTGGCTGGAGAGGCTGGCTCAGAGCCCTCCGGCTTTGCAGCCCAGCCCATAAAGCAGCCTGGAGGCACGAGGAGGCTCCGTCATATGGACGTGGGTGTTGGTTCCAGGCCGAGGTGCCACTGGCCTCTTAGATCAATGGCCCTTCCAGGCTTGCTGGCTCAGCAGCCGGATCTCGGGCAGCGCCACAGACGCCTGAGATGGCTGCTGCAGCTGAATGTGGGACCAGGAGCCTCCCAGTCAGCCTGAGCCTGCGGGCACTGGCTCAGCCTCCACCGCACCGGGGCCCTGCACACCGCAGGTGCCCCAGGACCACCCGCCCCATTCAGTTTCCAGAGCCTGGGACCTCTCGCCTCTCAGCAGAGATTCTCCTGGGTTGTCATGTTCTACTTTGACTTCAGAGTAAAGTGAGCTGGCAGCTAATTTCAGAAACACCGATGATGTGCCCGGTGCTGGGCAGACAGAGGACAGGCCTTCTCCCACCTGGCCTCCACAATAAGCCTGTGGACCTGACTTTTTACAGATGAGAAAACTGAGGCTCAGAAAAGTTGAGCCATTCGCTCGGGGGTGATGGGGGCAGAAAGCCCACAGCTGAGAACTGAGTGTCGAATTGAGAACCGGAGCTGAGTGTTCCCAGAGCACCTCCCGACCCGCCAGCCACCCTGCCTCCCCTGCCCACTCTCCTCCTGCGAGGGGCCGGGAAGAGCAGGGGTTGGCACCCCTCCCCTCCTTTCTCAATTACCCATCAGGAAGGTGGAGCGCATGGGGCGGCCTCCTGAGGGAAGGCTCAGGGAAGGCCCTTTGAGGGAGGGACCCCTGAGAGGAGGCCTAGAAAGTTCTGTGCTCAACACAGCACCATTTCAACTTGTCGGAACCCGCCGGGATTACAAAATAAAACCCGAATGACAGAATAATGAGCATTTCATTTGAAATGTAAAATAAATAGGTAAATCTCCAGCGAGAAGGCAGAATAAATGGTGTTTGGATGACATTTGGTGATTAAATTAAACAGTAATGAACCCGTGAAGAATGTACCTGGGGAGGGCTGGGTGGGGGTGGCTTTCTTCCCAAAGCTCAGGACTCAGTCCCAGGTGTTCTCAGATCTCCTGAACAGGAGTCTCACTGGGGTCCTGGGATCTGGGGTTGGGGGCCACCTGCAGGAGCAGGGTCCAGGCTGGAGAGCTGGGCCAGCCCTGTACCTGGAGAACCTAGCCTGGTCTGTCAGTGCTGGGGAACCTTCCATCAGGTAAGACACAACCATGAGGAAAACAAAACACTGATTTTGTTCCCCTGGGACTTCGGGTTCATTAAGGAAAGAAAGACACCATCATGAGGGTCAGTTATAGAGAAGTGGCCCGAGTTCCTCCCCATCCCCATCCGCCCTGGCGGTGTAGAAACAAGGTGTCCCCAAAAGCTCATGTGTGAGACAACGCAAGGAAGTCCAGAGGCGAAGCAACTGGGTTAGGAGCGCCTCAGCCTAAGCGCGCACCGACCCCCTGACAGGGATGGACTGGGAGGTGTAGTGGGCAGGTAGGTGCGGCTGGAGGAGGGTCACGGGGTTCGGCCTTTGAGGTTTGTATTTTGTCCCTGGAGGACGGAGCTCTCTCTCTGCTTCCTGGCGTTATCCGGACCTGCTTTCCTCCTCCACGATGCTCTGCCGCACTCGGGCCCTGAGGAAGGGAGCCGGCCCGCTGCGGACCGCGACCTCGAACTGAGCGCCACGGAGCCCTTTCCTCCTCTAAACTTGTTCCCGTCGGGCCTCCTGGCCGCAGTGGTGGAAAAGCTGCCTAAAACGCCTGAACACCTTGGAGGAGGAAGCTCGTGACGTGTCCCCTGCAGAGGCCCCGGGTGCCTGTCCCGTGACCTCCAGGGGATTCAGTAAGAAAAACATTCAGGAACGTCTCGCTGGAGGCCGCCTCAGTGAGCGGCAGCTGTCGTCTTCCCGCGCGTTTGTACCGTTCTCATTAATGAAAGTGGAAATGCTGAGAAACCTTTTGTTTCCGAATCCACGGAGAATCTGCTGGGTGTCTTCTCGCCGCCTGTGCTGCGACTGCCTGCAACTGGGTGTCCCCGAGACCACCACCCTCTTCCCCCTTTGGTTTTCTTCCAACGCTCCTCCTCCTGCTTCCGGCTCGTCAGTGCCACAGGACCCAGGGCTTAGGGGTACGATGGGCGCGGGGAAGGCCGTGGGTGGGAGCTCTTGGAGGACGGGGTTGGGGAGCTGGCCCGCCCCACAGCCCTCCCAGGTCCCTGGAGCAACCACGTCTCCTGCGGCCAAGCCTGGATCAGCCCCTGATCCAACCAACTAATTTCTCACCTGGAATCAAGCAAGACATTGCCGCTCATTTCTCCAGAAGCAGAGGCCAGAGGGACACATTGGGCATGGCTCTCTCTGTGCCACTAGGGGCTGAGGCAGCCCTGCGGCTTCTGTGCTGGCCTCCAGGGGTGGCCATGTGCTTGTCCTGGGTGGGTGTCCACCATCCCTTCAGGTTTCTGAAGCCTTTGCCCCCTCTCCAGGAGCCCCCTAGTCCTCCTTACCCCTCTGTGACCACCCCATGTGACACATGCTCTTGGTACCCCACCCATGTCCCTGGTCCTCAGCTCCAACCTCCAGGCTGCCTGCTGAAAACACCTGCAGCTCTTCCCCAAGTCCCGGGAAGCACGGGCACCCCTGACGTGGCGGCCACTCCAGCCACACGCCCGGCAGCTTCCATGAGCCATCCAGGGCAGGGGGCAGCTGCCCTGGCCTCCACTCCAGGTAAAACACGCTACTCGGCACCTACGCCCAGCAGTGAGCACCGCAGCCTGGCCTGTGCTCTCTGGAGCGAGGCTCAGGAGGTGAGAGCGGCAGGGCCAGCTAGTTGCCCCAGCCCTGTCCTCACCCTGGACACACAGGAACCCACATTTCCCACCTCCCCCTGCAGCTGAGGTGGGCTCCTCCTGGGTCTCTAGGTCCCCAGCCGCCATGCTGTGAGGAAGCCCAAGCAGGCCGTGGGGAGATGACGTGGAGAGATGGACGTGGAGAGAATGACGTTTCTGGCTGAGCCAGCGTCCACTCGCCAGGCACCCAAGCTGCCCAACTGAGATGGACGCTTCAGTCCCCTCCCATTGGTGTTCCAGGAGCAGGGATGCAATGTCCCCACCGAGCCCAGGCCAAGCTGAGCTAAATAAACCGTGTTCTTACAAGCCACTAAGGGTTAGGGTGATTTGTTATGCAGCAAGGTAATGTGAACACTGGGAGTCTCTAGACATCTCACCCCACCTGAAAGCTCACAAAAATTTGCAGATTGTCTAAGACATAGAAGACCCCTTCATCTACACGGGAACTCCCAGGCACATCCCAGCCTCCCATGGTGCCAAGCCCTCTATGCACCACTTCTTCCTATATATGCACGTCACAATAAAATTGAATTTGTAAACCCAGCATGCTAAGAGATTGACAGTCATGACCAATCTTACAGTAATTATAATAATATACTGTGATTACATTGCCAGCATCGCTACTCAGACTTTGGAGCCATTATGAAGAAAAATACAGGCTCCTGAACACAAGCTCTGTGGCACCACAACGGCCAATCTGATCACTGAGGAGGCTAAAAGACTAACGGGCAGGTAGTGTATACAGGGTGGATACTCCGGACAGACGGCTGATTCACCTTCCAGGCAAGGTGAAGTGGGAAAGCACGAGACCGCGTCATGCTACTCAGAAGACTCATGGCGGGTTTGATTTCCGGAATATTCCACTTAGACTGTTGGGATTGTAGATTGCAGCCTCGCCCACTGGAAAGTGAGACCGTGGATAAAGGGGCACGCCTGCCCTAAGAGCCATCATCTGTTGGATTGCTCTGCATGTCGGGCCCTGGCCAGGCATTTTACGTGGATTTTCCTATATACTGTCTTCTCCCCAAAACCCCACAAGATGGGGGTCAGGATCATCCTCACCTTGAAGGGGAGAAATCAGGCTCAGAGAGGTTTCATAATCTGTCCACAACTAGCGAGTGGGAAGGCAGGACCTGAACCCAGGACACCGGACGGGACCGCAGGGCCAGTCCCTAGTGGCTGTGCCACACAGCTTCCCAGGACGAGGACACCGCTCCCGACCCCGGACCCCCGTGATCCTCACAACACAGGCAATTTCAGGGTTAAATGTGTTTCGCTTTGGCACTCAGGACGCTCGCCACACATCAGGATCAAGTGCCGTGGCACCGGGCCCGGCAGCCGTCTGGTGGCAGCTGCCTGCGAATCTGCTGCCAGACTCGCGGGTGCGAGCACGTGCCCGAGGCCCAGCTGGAGGGAGATGAAGCAAATCCGGTGCCGGCAGAGCCCTTAGAACTGGCGCATTAGCAGTTACCCGAGAAATGTTAGTAATGTCGCTTTGGGTTTTTCCCAGGGGAAGTGGCCTCAGCCCAGCTGGACAGGCCGCTGCTGGTGGAGCCACAGTCATGGCTCTCCCCTTCTGCCACTGGAAGACCCGCTGCCCATCCTGGCTGTCCCCCCGCACCTCACGTGTCCGAGCCTCAGACTCCCCCCAGGTGGGCTGTGGGAGTCACCACCTGCCCCGCTCCTGAGAACTGCAGACCACAGGAGTCACAGCTGCAGAAGGCTCCCCTGGCCCCCTGGGTCGAAGCTAAACAATTTCAGATTCCGAGATGGCCAGAGGCAGACACAGGAAGGAGCAGGCAGAGGGCAGAGACCCTGAGGGGCTCCGAGGTCCCCAGACGTGTCTGAAGCACTGGCCTTGGCAGCTGTGGCCTTAGTACGGGGCCTCTGCACAGAGTGAAATGATCCTGCCCGCGAACAGCTTCCTGCACTTCCAGGTGTTTCCAGAAAGTCGCCGGGAGGGAGACCAAGGCCCACGGCAGAAGTCACAGGGAACCGTGCCCAGCTCCACGCCCGGCTCTGATGCCCCTGCTTCCTCCCACGTACAGCCTGCCCAGCTCCAGGCTGAGGCCAGGCTGCTTGCCGTGGGACACCTGTGCCAGGCCCTGCACAGGTCCTGCACCGCCCGGTGGTGGCTTCAGAAGAGGCAGCAGCCAAGACCCCTGATGAGCCAGGCATGGGGGCACACACCTGTAATCCCAGCAGCTCAGGAGGCTGAGGCAGGAGGACCGTGAGCTAAAGGTCAGCCTCAGCAACTTAGAGAGGCCCTGAGCAACTTAGCCAGACCCTGTCTGTAAATGAAATACAAAAAAGGGCTGGGGATGGGGCTCAGTAGATAAGCACCCCTGGGTTCAATCCCTGGTATCAAAGGACAAAAAGGAAAGAAAGAGCCCTGAGGAGTAAGTCCCCTGACCTCTCCAAGCCTCAGTCTCCACCTCCACAAAATGGGTTCAGTGGCGGCAATGCGCAACTCTCTGTGAATGGCACGGAGCAGGGAGTGGGCTCTCTGTCCTGGCGCTCTCGTTGTTTCCAGCCCCCTGAGTCTCGAGGAGGGGTGAGCCCCGTGCCCGGGTGTGAATGCCGTCATCGTCGGGTCTCTACCAACCTCACGACTCAGGACGCGAGCAGCCTCCGCAGGATGTCTGACCTGGGGTGGGGATGGGCGGTTGGAAGGGAGGAAGCGGCAGACCAGCACGGGGCAGAGGCTCAGAGAACGTGAGCTCGGACGGCGTTTTCCCAGGCTGCCGAGTGACCCGAAGCAAACCAGCTTTCCTTCTGGAAGCTGGGCAGCCCTCATGCCTGGTCCCTCGTCCCCATCCGCAGGCTGCACGCCTTCACCCCTGCCCTGCCTTTCCGGCCTGACTGACGTCTGATCCACCTGGGCCAGCAGGCCGCCGGCTCCTGCAGGGAGACAGCGCGGACGCAGCCTCCGTTTCCCTGACGCCCCAGAGGTCGCTGCAGAAGGAGGAGCCCGCCTGGGGAGCTTGGAGCCGACCTCAGGTCAGAGGCCACACTGTGCACCGGGTGCCCCCTGCACCCCATTCTGCGAGGCTGGAGTAACATCCCCGGGCTCAGCCACGTGGCGCCAGGCGCTCTCTGATGGCAGGCACCAGCTCTTCCGGCATCAAGCTAAGTACTCTGTGTCCCCTAACCTGACTCATGTCCCTTCCCACAGTGAGAGAATGAGATTCTAGAATGAGCCCTGGGAGAGGCCCGTGTCCTGCCTGGGGACGGTGACCTCTCCCCTGCCCCAGAAGAGGCTCTTGACCTCTCCACTCAGAGGCTCCTTTTTTTTTTCTCTTTTCCTTTTTTTGGTACCGGGGACTGAACTCAGGGGCACTCAACCATGGAGCCACCTCCCCAGCCCTCTTTTGTATTTTATTTAGAGACAGGGTCTCACTGAGTTGCTTAGCACCTCAATTTTGCTGGGGCTGGTTTTGAACACACGATCCTCCTGCCTCAGCCTCCCGAGCTGCTGGGATTACAGGCGCCCGGCTTCAGAGGCTCCTTCTTGAATGTAGAAATTTGGGGAAAGAAAAAATGCAACTGCTAGCAGGTTTCTGAGCTTCTGTCCCCACCACTCGGTCAAGGGAACCTGTCTGCCTGAGTGTGAACTCGGGCTGCTGCTGCAGTATCTGCCCTGAGGCACCCCCAGCCTCCAGCACGGGGATAGAGCACTCCAGCCTCAGGGCCTTTGCACAGGTTGACTCGCTGCCCAGGAATAACCACACAGTCACACCTGGGCCTCATCCACTCAGGTCTGCTCTCAGGTGTCCTCTGCTCACTGAGGTCCCTGCCACACTCGTGGAGGGTCCTTAGCTTGCTGGATCTGCTCCCTACTCTTCTCACTGGTCTCATTACCTCATGAATGTGTAGCTGCGCTCTGGCCTTCCTCACCCTCCCAAGTCCAAGTTCAGGATCATGGTCTTGGTCACGTCACCTGGAACAGAACCAGACACAGAGTAAGTGCTCAGCAAAAAAAGTTTTTTTTTTTTTTTTTTTTTTTTTTTTTTTTTTCAGCTTTGATTTTTTTCTTTCTTTGTTTAAAAAAATACATCAGCACCTAACTTTGTATGAATAAGCGGACGTGATGCCCACATTGGCTCTCGTCCCTCAGGTCTGTGTGAAGTGCCTTTGGCCCGGACACAGTGGAGAGGTGACAACAGGAAGACCCAGCTCTGCCTTCAGGGCGTTTGCAGCCCAGGCATTGGGACATCAGTTAGGGGACCGGACAGAGCACAAAGCAGGACGTTCGCCCATGTGTAGACCTGCACCCCCAGCCCAGATGTCTCCGGTCACCCGGGGCTCACCTGTCCAGCAATGCTGGATTCAAACCGAGATGCCACCTCCCTCTGCTCCCCAGCGCCCATCTGCTGCTCAGGCCATACCCGGCATCTTCCTTTCCTCCCTCCGTCCCGCCTCCTGCATCCTGTTGGCAAGCCCCATGCCAGCCGGAGCTCCTAAATAGACTCCAGTTCTGTGGCTCCGTCAGCTTCCTGGCCCACCGTCCTTCCCCAAGTTGGCCACCCCGCTCACCACAGCCACAAGGGTCCCTTGCAGTATAAATTGGACAATGCTACCTTCACTGCTCAGGTCTTCTGCTGCATCCAGAAAAAAGTCAAGTCCTGCCTGCTGGCTTCTCCAACTCCGTCCCTCACAACACTCCAGCTCCCCAGCACCCTCACTCCATGCCGACCTTCCCCTTGCTTCTGCCTCAGGGCCTTTGCACCAGCCGTGGTACCTGCCCAGAGACCTCTTCCTCCAGCTCCTTAGAAAGCCAGCTCTGTCCCATTATTCAGTTCTCAGGCCAAATGTTGTTTTCTCAGAGAAGGTTCCCCTGACTTCTGGACACATCCCAACCCACTCGGTCACTTCTACCCCAGAACCCCACTGCCTCCCTGCATTAACTGAATGCACCTGTCACCCAGAGGCCCGCCTACGTGTTTATGAAGTGTGTGTCTCTGCCGCCCAGCCCCTCGACGGGAACAGGACCCTGGCTGGGGGAACTTGGGGCAGAGCAGACCACAGAGAGGGGAGGTGTGTGGGAGGAGGTGGGAAGCCCAGATCCCGAGCTTGGGGCCTGGGGTTGTCCAGTGGAGACGCCCGAAGGACAGGAGGCCTTGTGGTCGGGGGACTCAGGAGAGTGTTCAGAGTCCAGCCTGGGATCCCGGATGACTCTCTGAGCAGAGGCTGTGGGAGGGAGCCCAGGCCCAGGGCGAAGGTCATTCCGGGCCCCTGGCTCAGTGCAGACGGCCGATAGCCCCAGACACATCCTGGCCGAGGACGTTCTAAGGTGGGTTTCCAATCCTGTTCTTGGAACCATTTGGCTCCCAGGCTGGTTTAATTGGTTGCTGGCTGCACCTTGGCCCTGCTGGCTCTGGATGCCACTGGCGAGTGTCTTTCACGTTCAGAGGCAGGAAAACCAATGCAGCCATCGTGCCGCCTACCCTGCCTTCCGCTTTGTGGACAGTTAGCATTTCTTAATTCCAATTTCGCAGTTTTCTTTTCCCATTCGGTGACCGATACATATTTTAAGGGCTCAGATTTTTTGCAGGATCCCTAAATGCTGGCACCCCGGAGTCCCCGCTGGGACCTCTGTAAGGGCGGCAGCTCTCTGGGCCTCTGCCTCCCCACCCAGCTCCCGGCTGTGGTCAGGCCCTGCAGAGCTGACCCGCCCCAGGGGGGCCTTTGCAGACCACCTGGGTCAGGCTGAGGGGGCCACCAGCAATGCCCTCGGTAGAGGGACGCTGGGAGTCACGTCCCAACAGAGACAAAGACCTCCTTCTCACCCATGAAGAGCAAAGCAATAAAAAATGTTATTTTGCCAGTCGGTTGAATTTCATTTGTGTGGTCTGGACTGTATTTTCTAGTTAATGAACCTGCCACATTTATGACCTCCCTTTTTCAATCCAGTGGAGAGACGGGAAGGCCAGGGCACAGGCTGCCTGCTCCCCGCAGGGCCGCCAGCTGCCAGCTGCAGGTCTGGGCAGGGCGGGGCAGGGCTGCCCGCTGTGGCCTGACAGCATCACAGACAGGCCACCAGGAAGGCTCTGGGCGGAGCCCGAGCCCTCTGCGGGGTCTCAGGAGGGCGGTTGGCAGTGGACCTGCGCCCACACCCACATCCGGGGGCTCCCGCGGCGGAGGTGATGGGCTGCTGCCTGCGCGGTGCCGGAGCCTGGGCGGCCTCCGGAGAGGAGCCCGAGGCCCAGCTGGGGAGGAAGGCCCAGCTGCCCGCCGCCAGGGCCAGCCCTGGACCTCCCCACCCACGCGTCCGGGGCTGCCCAGGCAGCGGAGCCGGAGAACGCCGTCCCCTCTGAGCACCGTCCCTCGGCGCCCTGCGGCCCTCACGCGGCTCGGCCAAGCTGGGCGGCAGCGAAGGGCCGCCTCCTCCACCGGTTCTACTCGCTCTACGGCAGGCACGGGCGGGACCAGGCAGCGGGGGCCTGGGTGGCGCTGGGAGGCCGAGCCCAGCCCTGGAGCCTCTGGGATTCGGGGCGCTGCTGGGGAATGGGGCGCAGCGCCCAGGCTCCCCGCTCCAGCAGGGACCGGATGGAGGCTGCAGGGAACAGGCAGCTCGGGGCTCCCGGAGGGCGCCAGAGCGCAGGATGGTGCGCACCGCTCCACAGAGCCCCCGGCAGGCAGGGGTGCCCGGACACCGTCAGCCAGCGAGGGGGAGCCAGCCCTGAAGCCACAGCTGCCGTCCCCAGGGGCCACGTCCCCAGGGGCCACTAGGGATGAGGGAGTCGATAGAGTCTGAGTCCCCAGTTTCAGGACTCAGGGGCCTCACGTCCTCCCCATTCCACAGAAGAATGAGCAATGCGGAACAGCGGTGGCCACCATCCCCAGGTTGTGTTTTAAGAGGGGTCAGAGGCTGGACCAGAAAGACCAGCCCTCCCCCATCCCCTCCAGCCTCCGAGCTCCGAACCTCACACCTGTCTCAGGGGGTGACTTCCGGGGCAGCCCCACCGTGAGGCACCCCCACCAGCAGCCTGGACTACCCGCGTCTTACACAGCAACCCGTCCCTGCCTGAGCCGGGCCTTGGGCTTGGTGTCCCAAGGCTGCAGGGGAGGAGGTCACCAGCTCCCCCACAGGAGAGTGGGAGCAGGCGGGGAGGCGTGATGGGGTAATGCACCCCGGTGGCAGTCCCACTTTAACAGGGGTTTCTGGAGACAGGCCCCAGCCCGCCGAAGAGGAGTTGGGGGTGGAGTCAGGTAAACAGGCCCAGAGAGCCTGGCGGAGCAGCTTCTAACCAGTGGACACTCCTGTCCCGACCTGAGTCCAAATCAGCCTGGTTCAAACATTGGTGCATCTGACCCTCCACAGCCCAGGCACCTTCCTGCCAGGGCAACTCCTCTGCCCACCAGAAGCCGGTGGCACCACTGTAGTTGTGGTCACCAAAAACCTGTCCAGTCATTGCCAAATGGATTCAGGGACCTTAACTCTTTCCCACCCCACAGAGGAATGAGCACCAGAGAAGCTGTGCCCACCTCCCAGGAATTTGCATAAGAGAGACCATTCAGCTCTCGGGGTCGGACACCCCTGTGACTCAGCCCAAGGAGTCACATCTGTGCGAACACCTGTCCGATGGCTAACCAGGGAACACACGTGTGTGGCCTTCCGTGTGTCCCTCCTACCTGGCACCTGACCACGCCTCTAGCTCTGTCCTTCAGGAACACACGTTCAAGACACCTCAGCAAGCTCCAGCCAGCAGGCGCCCGCCCGTGGTGCCCGCACCACATCCACTTCCAGCACCGAGGCAGGTTGGACTGTCAACCCACAGATTCAATGAGACTTGAGAGACGAACCACAAACTACCGTGTTAGAGTTTGCAAAACCCAGGCGAGCTCCTGGAAGACGCAACACCAAGGCTCGGCTGAGCGCACACAGCTGCTCCTTGGCTATACCCAATAAACTCAAGGTCAGTTGGCAACGTTTTAAGTCCAAAGCTGCCTTCCCAGACTCAGAACACTGAGTAGCGTGCAGCTGGGCAAACCCATTCACTCCAGCCTCTCCTAATAAAGCGCTGAGAGCCCATGGACCATACTGAACACCTGTGCCCAGGGCGTCGTGCTGCCGCCTCTGAGCTGGTAACGGCCTGGCTGGCTCACCGCACTGGCCAGCACCCAGAGAGGAGATCCAACACCTACCACCAGCCCGGGGCAAGGGGCAAATTCAAAGCCCAAAATTCGAAAGTGTTTCTACCAGATGTGGATCACTTTTGTACCATCACAAGTGGGAAAATTGTCAGTCGAGCCAGGGCGAGTGAGTGGAGAGAAGTCCGTACCACAGAGCAGTCGCCACAGAAAATTCTACGGGGACAAAACCAGACTCTCCAGAAGGCCCACCGTGCTGCAGACAGAAGAGGTCAGAAAACAGCAAGAGCAGAGGGGGAGGGATACAGATTGTGGAGACCTTGACCCACATACAATGCTTGTTTTCAGAGAACACAGAGGCAACAGGGCAGAAGCCGTGATCAAGGGTAAAATAAGACAACATGTAACTAAATTCAGAAGCCACATGCCTCTGCAGACGGGCAGGAGCCCACAGTGTCCCGAGTGAAAACGTCACCATGAAAACAGTGCGTGGGCAGGCAGGAGAGGCCCAGGAGAGTTCGGGTACAAGGCGGGCGTGGCTGGAGCTTGGTGGAGCAGGGGCAGAAGAGTCGGAGGGGGCTGGAGACGCAGGAGGTGCTGAGCACACCCTGGGGCCTCTGGGGAGAAGAGAGTTCAGTCTGAGGGCCCCGGTGACTGCGGGAGCCGCAGGCCCCAGCAAGGTAGGATCCACCCGCCTTTAAAAGATCTTACAAACACCCGAGGCAGGCTACTCAGGAAGAAGAAGCACTCTCTAGCTCAGAGATCTGGAGGCTGAAAGTCCAAATGGCATGGCAAGGGCTGCATGGCAGGTGGCAATGGGGACACACGCAGGAGGAAGGGAACCTGGGGGATATCCAGGCTCAGGTGGCAATGGGGACACACCCAGGAGGAAGGGGACCTGGGGGGATCCAGGCTCAGGTGCCAATGGAGACACACCCATGAGGAAGGGGACCCGGGGGGATCCAGGCTCAGGTGCCAATGGAGACACACCCAGGAGGAAGGGGACCTGGGAGGGATCCAGGCTCAGGTGCCCATGGAGACACACCCAGGAGGAAGGGGACCTGGGGGGGGGGCGGTAATCCAGGCTCAGGTGCCAATGGAGACACACCCAGGAGGAAGGGGACCTAGGGGGATCCAGGCTCAGGTGCCCATGGAGACACACCCAGGAGGAAGGGGACCTGGGAGGATCCAGGCTCAGGTGCCGATGGAGACACACCCAGGAGGAAGGGGACCTAGGGGGATCCAGGCTCAGGTGCCCATGGAGACACACCCAGGAGGAAGGGGACCTGGGAGGATCCAGGCTCAGGTGCCAATGGAGACACACCCAGGAGGAAGCGGGTTGCGGGGGAATCCAGGCTTCAGGCCTTCAGAGCATCATGCCCAGGGAATAAGCAGGGTGCACCGGGAGAGGCCTGCACCCCGCCAGGGCTCCTGCTCTCTTCCCCCGCCCACAACTCCGTCCCCATGGTGGGGCAGCGTGAGGCCGTGGCAGCTCCCATTCCGTCACCCTAGGGCACAACTGCAGAGGAAGGGGCGTACCAAATCCCAGAAGTCTGGGGGCCTGGCCTGGATCTCATGGCCTCTGGAAGCAGGGGGACAGAGAGTCTAACGGAGTGGACAAGGGATGCTGTCCCCGAGGAGGGGGCTCTGAGCCAGAAGCAAGGGTGGGATGCCAGGGATGCACAGGAGGTGGTGGCAGCTGGCCAGGGCGAGGCTGCAGCTGTGGCCAGAGAGGAGGAGAGGGAAGGAGAGAGGGAGGAGGCCAGGAGGAGAGGAAGAGGAAGAGGGAATGAGTGGGAAGGACGTGGAGGGGGAGAAGGGAAGGGAGGGTTGCCTGGCCTACCAGGGCAGGACCTCTGAGCTCAGCAGCTGTACAGGCCCCAAGCCGCACATCTGCACAGCAGCCACCCCGCCAGAAGGGGCTAATCCACTCCATCCAGCCTTCTGGATTAGGAGGTACTGTGCAGCTCTTCTGCCACCATGAGGAAAGCCAGGGGGAAATAACTGGGCCCTTGAGGACCCTGTTGAGCTGCCAAGTTGAACAATCCTGGAAGCTGAGTTGCCACTGGACCCAGACAGACGTGAAGCCACGTTGAGCTGAATTTTTTCTATTGCATTTCTTCAGGGACAGCAGGAGAGCTGAGGGAAACAGAGACCAGCTGCCGCTTCTCCCTGAGCAGCAATCTGATACTGACGCCAGAGGGAGTCCGTAGATTTGGGGGGGTGGGGGGTTCTGCATTAGTCACACTCTCCAGAGTCACAGAATCCATGATTGTGTGCCTGCGGAGGTGGGGACGGAGATTGATGGAAGGAATTGGTTCCCATGATTATGGAGTTTGACAAGTTCAAAACCCACAGGGTGGACCAGCAGACGGGAGGCCCAGAGAAGAGGCAGCACTGCCGTTGGGGTCATCTGACCTGCTTGCTCAGGTCAGTCTTTCTTTCTCTTCAGGACTTCAGCTGATTAGATGCAGCCCACCCACACAACAGAGGGCAATGTGCTTTACTCAAAGCTGGCAGATTTAAATGTTAATCTCATCTTAAAATCACTTCACAGAAAAATCCAGAATAATATTTAGCCACATACGTAAGCACCATGGACCAGCTGAGTTGTCACAAAATTAGCCATCACTGGATTTAGATTCATCTATTCAACTTCTCTCATGTAGAGACAAAGAAACAGAGGTCCAGCGAGGCCCACTGGCCTGTCCAAGGCCACACAGCAATGTGGCAACAGACCTGGTTGCCTCCCTCCTGATTCCGAGGTCATAGCTCTCTTGCTGTGACTCCTGGGATCCCAGGGACCTGGTGAGGATGGAAGAAAAGTATCCCACCTGAGCTACCTAGCAGCCCTAGAGAACAACACCGGCTGGCCTGGAATTTGCATATCATTTAAATGTTGTTCTCGAAAGTTTAAAACACACAGAAATCCCCCAGTCCTGCTTTTTCCCCTGTAGCCTCCTAGTTTCAGCTGCATCTGTTTCGAAGGACCCAAGAGAGGATGGGTCCCCAGGCCGGTTGCCAGCCCCGCCCCGCCCACTGCTGGGCCACAAGGTCAAGAAGCCGGGCTCTGACCCCGGGAGCTCAGGGCAGTGGGCGCGGCTCTGCCCGGGGCAGTCGCTCTCAGGAGGCGCTTTTTTATTTTAATAGTCGCGCATTCATTTTTATGTTGCCTTGAATTTATGACGAGGGTTCTGGTCTCCCACTCCTGGGCTCTGCTATAAAGTTTCCCTTTAAATTTCAGTTTTTTAAAAGTGAGTCAATGGGAATAACAAATAGTAAGTAAATAATAGAACGGAGCGGGTGACCTGGCGGACCGCCCACGACGCTGGTGGAGGTGCCACACTCGCCGCCAGGCCCTGCTGACCCCACCCCGGGGTCCGTCCTGGGGCACTTATTTCCTGAGACCCACTCGTTGTGCAGATCTGGGGGCCAGGGACGCGGGTCCATCAGGAGGCGATCCAGTGGGATCAGCCCATCTGCCTGCCCAGGTCCCTCCTCCCTGCCAAGGACACCTGGTCAGGCACGTGGCCTGGCCAGCCCCTGCCTCTGGGTCTGGGGCTGCAGGAGACCCCAGCACCGGTTCCTGGGGCCCCCATCTGTCCACAGAGCCCCTCAGCAGGGGGTGCCTTCCAAAGGGGAGTCTGGTTTCCCACCGGGACCACCCCACCAGGAGGAGAGCGGCCAGGTAAGGAGCATTCAGCCTTCGAACTCGCTGTGACAGGCTCCTGTTAACACCCTCGCCAAGGGCTCCGCTCAAATTAATAACTTGCAAATGACCCAAGAGCCCTGCTTTCATGCCTGCTTTTTTATTTTTTTAACAGCAACAACAACAAAAAAAAAAAAAAAAAAACAGAGAATTTGAATAGAAAAGCAATTTTCATTTACGGGGCTGTGTCCTTATTCACAACTGGAGGATGCAGAGGGAGGCCAGCCTTTTCCACTTAATTAGAATCTTGAGCACTGCAGGGCGCGGGGCCAGGCCCAGCACCCCGGGGGCCTAGACAGGAAGCAAAAGGAAAGTCTCCTCCCGTGTCACCAGGGTCCGCACGCAGCCCTGGAGAAGGACCCAGAGTCCAGCGCCCTCTGGGGTGACAGTCACAATGCTCACAGGCATGTGGGTGGAGGCTGGCAGGGGAGGTTGCAGACACCAGTGTGTCACATCAGTGTCCTTATGATGCAAGCGGTAAGGTCTGATCTTAAAGCACAAGGAAGCTGGGAGGGAGAGAACAGTGGCAGGGAGTGGAGAGGCAGAGGAGAGGTCGGAGGCTTGGGAGGAAGGGAGGCTGAGGCAGGAAGGGAGAAGAGGAGAGAACCAAGTGCCCCCTCCAGTGGCTCACCACCCGGCTACCTCGTCCTCGTGCTGGACGCTGCTGTGATATTCTGAGCCTCACAGAAACCCATGCTTTGGTACAGGTGAGGCAATGATGCTCAGAGAGGTTGAGGAACTTTTCCCTGGGCCACTCAGCAACTGAGTTGAGACACAAACTCGGGTCCCACTGATTGCATGCGGCCCTGAGCTGTCAGCCACCAGTCCCTTCCACAGGTGCAGCTGGCTCTGCTGGGCTCCTCCTCCCCTCTCTGGCCCTCTAGCCTGGTGGAGTGGCCACGTCCCACACACCTCCCAGGTTTGGAAACTGAGCCTCAGATGGCCAAAGTTCTGGCTGGGATCTGGACACAGGCCTCTGGATCCGAAGGCCAGCACTTGCCCCACGGCAGGACAGGAGCCTCGGGGGGGTTGATGGCTAAACCAAAACACGGGTTCAGCTGAGCCCTGGGGTGGCCTCTGGCCCTGGGCCCATGGGTCCTCTGTCCCCAAGGCCCTCGGTCTCTCCCTCACAACCCTGCCCCACAGCTGCCCGGGGGTCTGGTGCTCCCTGGTGGCTGGCGCCACGCCCCTCCTGTTAGAGTGGGGAGGCTGAGGTGGGGCCAGGCAGCCAGTCACTAGGACAGCGGCCACTCCAGCCCCGCGCCCAGCACGCAAGGCCTCGGCTGACACGCTGATGCCAGCATCGGCTGGACAGCCAGAGCCGAGTGCCACTGGCCCACACTAGGCCTTGTGGTCAGCTGTCAGTCCTCGTGCGGACCCAAGCGAGGTGCTGTTACCATTCCCCATTTTACAGGTAAGGAAACGGGCACAGAGAGGTGGGGTGGCTGGCCCAAGGTCACACAGTTGGAGGCAGAGCTGGGATGTGAACCAGAAGGAGCAGCTCTGGGGGTCTGTGCCTTTAGCTCCTTCACTCTCAGGCCAGGGACCACCGACCCTGGAGCCACTGGTGGCTTTTCTCAGGCAGCCAGGGCGGCTCTTGGCCCAGTGCCCCTTCCCCTCCCCAGGTTGGTGGGGACTCAGCTGCTCACTGGCCCCTTCCCTCTCCAACAGGAGCTGCCCGGGCCTCCACCGCCCCCTGCCCCTGCATGTCTCTGCCCAGCTGGGCCCCGTCTAGGGCTGGACTAGGCGAGAAAGCCTAGCTTGAGCCTGGCCAGCCAGGCGTCCACTCCCAGGCTCACTCTAACAGACAGGGGTGACCAAGGCCCCAGAGAGGACACCCGGGCCACCTGCTGCCCCACAGGCGAGGAGGGAGGGCGCCTGCCAGTGCCCAGGAAGAGCTCCTGGCTCAAGAGGCTGCCCAGTTGGCCACACGTTCCCCCATGGGCACCCCAGGGAGTCTCGCTGTCCAGTCTGGGTTTCGGGTCTGGTCTTGGGCAGACTGTAGGCACCGCATGCTCCGTGGGCTCCGGCTGACAGAGGGGCAAGCACAGGTGCCCGGCCAGGAGCCTGGGCACTACCCCTTTCGAGGGACTGGCTTCCCGTTTCCCAGCTACCAAGTGCAACCAGCTATCTCACAATAGCCGCTGGGGGCTGAAACGGCTCCCTGGCCGGCTCCAGGACCCTGTGGGGCCAGCAGCCGAGGGTCAGGCCAAACCTGCCCTTTCCCAGCCCCTGCCCATCGGCACTGGCAGCAGGCTTGGGGACCTCTGCCCAGCACCTGGCCCAGAGGGCAAGCCTGGGGCGTGTGGAGGGCTTGCTGGCCCCGCTCGCCCGCCGCACAGGCGCCCTGGGGCTCACGGGCGTCTCTGTGACGATGCTCTCCCCAAACCCAGGGGTCAGACTGCCCGGCTGGGACGCCTGCCCGGCAGGTTCAGCCACCGTAGCAGGCGCAGGCGGCAAGACCATCTGCTCCAGGCAGGAGGTCGGCTCAGACCTGGAGGAGAGCCGTGGCGGGAGGAGGCGCCAAGCTGCAGGCAGGTGCGCCGCGCTTCCGCCTGGCTCCCCGATGCCGCCGGGTCCCAGGGTGCTCTGCGCATGCGCGGTGTGCCTGTGTGCCTGGGCCAGGCGGCCGGGCATTCTGAGCCCTGACCAGAGCCTACAAGGGAGGCACTGGCTCCCTGCAGGCAGCGGGCTGCAGCGGAGACTCTGGGCCTCCAAGGGAGAAAACCTGCTGGAAGTGGAATTCGACCCAGGGAACCGTCCCGCAAAGTCCCGGGGCAGTGGGGTCGCGAGTTGGCAGCTTAGGAGGTAGCGCCTGGGTGCCCCGCCCGCCTGCGGGGATTCATGCTGCTGTCACAGGGCGGGTGAGCAATCGCACGCGGGCGTCCCTCCTGAAGGATGAGTTGGGCCCCCTTCCAGTGCCCGTCCACCTTCCACCATGGGATAACAGCAAGAAGGACCTCGCCAGATGCCGGCCCCTTGACCTTGGCCTTCCGGGCCTCTGGAACTGTAAGAAAGAAATCTTAGCGCTTTATAAATTGCCTGTCTTAAGGTGTGCTGTTCGATGGCCGGAGACAGACCCACAGTGTGAAAAACAGATGGTGTCCTGACAGTAGCATGTGGGTCCCTGGATCTAATCCTGCCTGAAGCTGGCAATCCTGAGTGCCCAGTTAAGAGAGTCAATAAACTTGCTCTTTGGCTTAAGCTAGTTTTAGGTGGGGGTTCTATACTTGTAACTAAGCTTGCTACAGAGGTCCCACGACAGAACCATTTGGAGGCAGAAAGTGGGAGGTAGAAACAGGAACTTGGGAGAAGCCCATGAAGACAAATGACCTGAGCACCACGCTGTCTCTCTGGGGGCAGATGCCTGCAGCTCTGGGGCCTTGCCGTACCCATCAATAACCAACCTCAACTCTGAAGCACCCCGGGGACCTCAGTGTCCCCTCCAGAGCGAGGGCTGCACACCTGCCTGTGGCTTGGCAGGAACGGGACGTGATCGTGTCTGGGGATCCTTGAACCTCCCCAGGGCCCAGCCAGGGAGGCCGGGCTCCATCAGCCCCCAAGGAGGCCGCCCTCAGACAGGCCGGGAGCCGTTGGGGCCACAGCGACCACGGCCCCCCAGGTGGGGAAACCGTTGGCCAGGCAAGCACCCGACTGAGGACGGCTGGTCCAGGGACCCGGACTGGACTCGAGGATCCGGAGGAGGCGTCATCCTGGCCGCTGGGGTCCACCGAGGAGGGGGAGTGGCAGGTGGACGGCACACACACACACCTTACACACATGCACACACCTCACACACACACATGCACACCATGCACCTTACACACATGCACACCTTACACCCACGCACCTTACACACATGTGCACCTCACACACGTGCACCTTACACACACACATGCACCTTACATGCACACCTTACACACACATGCACCTTACACGCGTGCACACACACGTGCACCTCACACACATGCACACACACACCTTACACACATGCACACACCTTACACACACACGTGCACACGTGCCTCTGTCCCCAGCCTGGAGCACTGAGCAGGCCTGCGGCAGGCAATCTCCCAGCTCTGCTCCTAGTCCTCCCTCCCTGTCCTGGGCACAGCCCAGAACCTGGCTCAGGTTCTCCTTGGGCTCCTCCTCCTACTGCCATGGCTGTCCGCCTCCCCACGTGACTCTCCCCATCCCCAGCTCTCCAGTCTCAGCCCAGCGAAGCCTGACAAATCCTCCCTATGGACGTGCGTCTGTGGCTCGGAATGGCCTCCCAGATAAAGAAGTCCACGGCTGCTCCTCTGGCCTCGCTTTCTCCCTAGATCAAACCGCTTCTCATTTGCGACGGCCTGGGGCCCAGCCTGGACTGGGGTGCTCACTGCCCCAAGGACCCCCATTGCACCTCACCACGGCAATCAGACACCCACTCCAGTGGGCAGCGTGTGGAGGCAGGGAAGGAAGACACAGGGTCTCTTGTGCGGATGGAGAATAACAAGAGTCACAGTATCGTCAGCACAAGTAACTGCGGCCTGCTGTGTGCTAGGCACCGTTCGGAGCTCTTTGCTTATCAGCTTGTTTGGTCCTCACTCCGAATCAGAGAGACTAGGACCACTGACAGGAGGGCACGCTTGCAAAGGCTGAGCCCATCCGACCACCCAGAATCAGCACCCTCACATGGCAGCGAGCCTTGTACCAAAGAAGCGGCTGCTCCTTTGCGGGCTCTACTTTGCCACAGTCCCCACCACTCCTATTGTCCCACCCCCATCTGCCTCTTCCTCTGCAACCTCCCCCACTCTCATCTGTGCTTAAGGAAGCAGGATTGGGGTCTGCAGATCTGCAAAACCTCCACCCTTCCACTTCCTTCAGATCCAGGAAGCCTTCTTGCCTAATCAACTCTAAGTGCCTGAGCTGCAAAGAATCCTTGGAGACATCTGGTTCTAACCTGTCGATTACAAATGAGAGCCCAAGGCCCAGAGCTAGGATTGCTGCTCCCTGGTGGCCCTCACAACTCACAGTCATGGATCCCTGGCCGCCAACACGGCCTCAGTTCCCATTCCCAGCTGCAGGGGAAGTCAGGCTGGTGGCCTCTTGTGCTCATTTTACAGATGAAGGAACTGAGACCAGACACTGGGTCCTCTCTTCCAAGCCTGAAGGCTGTTCTCCTCCCAGGGTCTCGCTTAGCACAGGCCAGGTCTGACCCCCTGCCTGGGCACAGGCCTCAGCAGGGCTTGCTGGTGCCCCATCCCAGCCTGCACTGTCCCTCCTCCACCTCAGGTCCTTCTGGCTGAGATCTCTCTCCAGGCCCAGTCAGGGCCAGATTCTGCCCTAACTCACCCGCAGGAAAAGGAGCGTCCCAGAGAGACTAAGCACAACCCAAGGTCCCACGGGGACTTCTGTTGCCAGGGGTGTCTCTACTACCTCCCCTCTGCATTGCCCCCCACGGAGGCAAAACAGGGCCATTAACACCACTCTGCCATCCCCTGCGTGGGCCTGCCTCAGGGTGTCACCGCCTGGGAGACCCCACCTCCCAGAGCCTTCGATAGCCAGAGCCCTGGTTTCCTGGTTTCCCTTCCCTCCTCCTGGCTCAGGGCCTGTGTCCCAGGACACCCAGGGCTGTCGGAACAGCTGAGCAGGTTGCACACTGCTTGCCCAGCATGGCCAGATGCCACAGCCCTAACTGTCACTCACGGCACATGGCCCGTGTGCCACACAGTGCAGCTGCCAGTGTGGACAGGCTGAAGCAGCTCATGCCTGGGGGACCAGGAGCCGCCCCTTCCCCTCTGCTGTGCCCCCCACAAGGTCACCAAATCCCTCCAGCAACTGGGGAGGGCCCCCCGGGGATGAGCAGGAAAGGTCCTCTGGGTGGGGAAAACTCGAACCGACAGCCGTAATTAAACTCGCCATGGTACAGGCTGCAGACAAAAGGGAAGCCATAATGGGATTGGGACTGTCATAAATTAAGGTCATAAATTCAGCAAGTGCTCTGGGGGCCTCCCTCTGGAACCCCCTGGCCCATAGCAGCTGCCTCACCAGGCAGCACAGAGAGGCCGTGGGAAGACAGGCCCCAGAATCACACAGGCCACAGGTTCCCTGCTGGCCCAAGTCGACCTGGCCCAGGTCAGGAACCCCTTATCCCCAGGACACTTCCACCAGGGCAAGTCGCAGCCAAGAGTCCTCCTCCACAAGGATAGGCCCTGTCAGCCTGTGGTGTTCTAGAACCAGCAGTGGCTCCCTCTCACCCCGCCAGTTAACCCAGCCTCGCTCTTCACCAACTTCCTGTCTCAGAATCTGCTGACACACACCCTGCCATCCACTAACTGGCGCCCATTCAATGGCCTTTGGCCTCAAATGCCTGGGGTGGTGTGGCAGGGGGAAGGGACATTGACCAAAAGAAAGTTCTGGGTCTGAACCAGCTCCGGCACCTGTGGGCAAGGCGACCTGGGACAGGTGTCCCATTCAGGAGCCCTCTCCCCTTCCCCGGGGCCACCGTCCAGCCCCCTCCGTTTGCCTTCTCATTCTGTGTGCCAGACTCTGGGTTAATCAGCCACAGGAACATCAAGTGCGAAACAGGCGAAGTCATGGAGCTAACCTTCCCCTGCTGGGCCAGGAGAGAACAGGCCATTTCCTGAGTGACTGACCACCCCTGCAGAGGGCCACCGAGAAATCCAGGAGGCTCAGTGGGGCTGGCTTCCACCAGCAGGTGGCGAGGGTGGACATCGGTGGACCTGGGGAAGAGCTGCACGCCGCCCTGCGTCCTGCGCTGCGCAAGGATCCCAGGTCAGTGGGACCTGGAGTTTATGTGACTCGTGGGCGGGGCCGGGGCGGGGCCGAGGGCGGGGCTTTTCATCAATGCAGAACCAGGCTTGAAAGTCGGTCTTCCTGAAGAATGAAAACGTTCTCCAAATCACACAGTTTAAAAAGTTCACGAATACCACAAAATCACAAAATACAGGGCGAGGATATTTTTTTATTAGCTGCCTAATACCCTTCTGTAAAGTCCCCTCTGGCCTGTTCGGGTTCTGCTGCGCCCTTTGGGACTCCTTTTTAAGTCAAGACCTCGGCTTTCTAGAAAGAAGAGAGACAATTCCTGCAGAACCACTGAGTGAAATAAACACAAGTGCATTTGCACACGCATGAATGCATGTCCACACACACACGTTGCTGCAGAATCACCGCACCAAAGATGGGTGCGCACTGATCCCCGGACCCTGAGCGTCTTGGGTCACGTGACAAGCGCGAACGCAGGCGGCCAATCCACAGACCTGAAGATGGGGAGATTGCCCCAGCTGAGCGGGAGGAGAAAGAGAAGAAAAGGGGGAGGCAGGGAGACTGCGGCGGGAAGGACTCAGTCCCACACGGAGGCCGCAGCCTCTAGAGGCCGGAGGAGGCAGAAAGAGGAAAATATTCCCCTTAAAGCCCCCAGACAGGAGTGCAGCCTGCTGTCACCCTGATGCCAGCCTGGAGAGATCCATTTTGGACTCCTGACTTCAGGGCTGCAAGTTGCTAGACGTCCACTGTTAAAACCACTGTGTTTATGTAATTTATTTCAGCAGCAACAGGAAACTAAGGCAGTACAAATAGGAACTCAGACCAACTCCGTTGCACACGATGACCCTTGGGAAAGGAGTCTGCACACACGCCCACACGCACAGAAGCACGCGCGCACACGCACGTGCGCACACATGCATTTATACACGATGTCCCTCCAGGATGTTCCAGGCAGGAGAGAACTCCTGCTTTGAGGACCTGTGACCAGAACCAAAGCCTGCACTCAGAAATGTCCCCAGTGGGCTGCTGGCTTCCTGTTCGGCACCTCAGACCTCCGGGCCAGCACTGTAGGATGCGCCTGCTTTGCGCTGTGACCCTGGCCCCCCTCCTCGTGTCCTGACCTCAGGCGAGGCCTGGCTGCACAGCAGGAGTGCTCCTTCCTTAGACTCAGGGATGCGACCTGCACCCGTGTGTCCTGATGAGCGGACACATGGATCCTCCCCCTCTGCTTTGCCTGACAGGGATTCTAAACGTGCTGTGGCCACTCCAGCATCCCTGACCCAAGGGCAGCAAAGAGTCTGAGCAGAAGGACGAGGATCTGGACGGGCTGCGGTCCGTATCACCTGCATTCACAAATCTTACAAGCACAGGTGACAGTGTGGGCCCCCAGAGGACCTCTCTGGATGCTTTGGGCGCCACCTGGGCAATGCAAGGCCCTGAGCCTGCAGCCATCAGTGTGGGACAAGTCTACGCTGGCCTGACCCCAAAAGCCCAACCAGGAGTGGCTCCTGGGCACAGAGAGCTGGAGGGGCCAGGCACCTGAGCCTGGGGGGCTGGGCCAGACCCCCAGGGGCCCTGCAGCTCCCTGCAAGGCCTTGCCTTGGTCCAGTTCCCAGCGGGGAGCAGGTCAGTGAGGGTCAGGTGGCAGGAGGTGACTGGTGAGAGGAGAAGGAGTGGGCAGGGGCAGGGAGGACATGGGGGCGAGAGTGGGTGGCATCGAGGGCGAGGAAGGTAGGGACCACCTTGAAGGTGGCAGCCACCAGACCTGGTGCCACGCTGGAGGTGGGGCTCAGGAAGGGACAACTCAGGGATGACCGAGCTTCTGGCTGGGGGTCTGGAGGACTCGAGGGGGAGGAGGGCCCCCGTGTGCCAGGTCCTCCCCAGAACCCAGCCCCAGAACAGAGGAAAGCAGGTCGTTCCCCGCCTCCTGCAGCTGCCCAACCCTCACACCGGGCACTGAGACTGAGAACACACCCCAAATGTTACGGGGGGACCAGGAGCCCAGCCCAGAAGGGCCCCCAAAACCTCTGTGAAATAGGACCCTGATCTTTCCTCTCAGCCACTCTGAGCCTGCAGGACGACACCTTTCCAGCCCCCTGCTCACCCAGCCTCTGAAGCCCCCTCCCCCAGTCTTCTGGGGGATCCCCATCCCTCTTACCCCAAGGCCCAGGCCAGGCCCAGAGTCGTTACTAGTGCTTATTAAGCCACTAATTAATTGAATTTTTCCCCCTCATTGCATGCTGTTAATTAGTTTCTTGTACTAACAGAGACTATTATTCTTGGAAGTAATAACTTGGTCCAGAGGCAGTTTTAATGTTAGTTATAATTACCAGAGGAGGCTGGTCCTGGGCCCAGGTGGGCAGGGCTCCTTCTAGAAATGGAAAGGGGACTGAGCACAGCTCTCAAGTCTGAAAGATGACTTTGGCGTTTGTCTTAATACCGTTCTTTCTCCAAATTTCTCCAATGAAAAACATTATTTTTATAATATGGAAAGTAATTTTTTATTTTAAGAGAGGCCACAGGACCTTATTACCCTCTGCCTCTTAAATGTCGATCACCCGAGGCCACCACACGGGGGACCAAGCTCTCAGTACCGTTCATGGACAAAGCACAGCTAAACCACAGCAGGGACCAGGAAGCACAGAGAAGCATCAGAGGTTGCAAACTGCTCCTCTTGCCTCAGTCTCCCGCCCCACGGAGCTTGAGAGAACAATGGGGACAGAGAAGCATACTGTAGATAGGATGGTCAGGGTCCTCCAAGGGGTGACATCTAAATGAGACCCAAAGGATGAGGGAAGAAGAAGACCCCAGCCACACAAAGAGTGTGTCCTAGAAGACACAGCTGCATCCCCAGGAGGGACTCTGCACCGCCCTGGCCAGAGCCCCGCGGGTGCTCAGAGTCCAGCGAGAAGCCGTTACTCACACCATTAAAAGCGCCCGTTAACCTTGAGCGAGACCTCAATTAGCAGCAAGGTCTTATCTCCATCATTAACCTGGACGTGGGAGGGGAGTGTGGCGGGAGCCACATCTGAGTTTCCAAACGCCCTGTGACAGTGACGGTGAAGTGCCGGAGGCTGGTGACGCGGACTCCCGGGAAAGTCAGCTTGCCCTTCCTGGGTTCTTGGCAGCTGCTCTGGGGGAAAGCCTGGTCACAGCAGCCAGGGGCTGGCCTCCAGGGCCGCCTGATGGGTGGCCTCTGCCAATTTCCGTGGTGTAAACATTCCTGCCATGGCCAGCTTCGGGCCACCACTGGTGTCACTGAGAGCTGAGCTGGGGACACGCGAACCCTGATGCGACCCTGCCTGTGACCCAGCTCGGGAGCACCCTGGGCAAGTGCCCTTCTCCGTGAAGTGGGGGTTAAATGAGATGACAGGAGTCACGGCGGGGAGGGCCTGCCGAGGCTGGTGATGGAAGGCGAGGGCTGCCGGCAGCCGGGAGAGAGGATCAGGCCCTGGAAGGAAGCTGGGGAAATGCCAGAGCGGGAGGGATTGGACCTACTTAATCACCTGGCCCGGCCTGGCTGGGCGGGGATGGGGGACAGGGCGGGACAGAGACCTAGGAATCTGTTCCCGCCCTGGTCAGTGCTCAGAACTGCCATCACCTACGGGGAGCTCCCGAGGACCAGGACCAGGTGGGGCTGGCTCAGCCCTTGTGCCAGCCGCCAGCCGCAGGCACGGCCGAGAGCAGAGGTGCCGTGTTTGCCACGTGGGTGAAGGAGTGAATGCGGAGGCCTCCCCAGACGCAGTGGCTGCTCCTCCCCACGCTCAGCATCCCCAGGACACAAACTTGTCCCCGCACGTCCCTGACAGGCAGCCTGAATCACGGCCGGGCCCTGGAACACAGCGCCAGGCAAGCCACCCCCTGGGACACAGGGACAGTGTCTTGGGACCCACACGCGGGCCTGCAGAGCTGAGTGAGAGCAGGTTAGAGACAGGCCCGTGATTCATGGTGGCAAATGCCCGGGAAATAAATATCGCGCTGCCCTGGCGCATCCCGTCCAGCCTCTAATATCCTTCCCGCAGGAAGAGCCTTATTATTCAGAACCCATGGTGACAGCGAGCGAGTAAATCAGGAGGCTGGAGATTGCTCCCTGGGGAAATTGGAGGTGGCTTCTGGTGATGGCCACTCTTCAGGGGCTGTGTGAGAGTGGAAGGGTCACAAGGGGGGGGGACCAGGGTGGGCATGGGAGGAAACGTCCATCTTCCCTGCTTCCCATGAAGCTTGTCTGATTCCATACAGCTCTCCTGATTGGGGGTGCCCCACACTGCCCCCCATGTGGTTATCGTGAATGGCAATGTCCCCAGCCCCCTGTACCATCAGTAGCCTCCCTGGGACAGAACCAGCTCCCAGGAGAAACACACAGAGGCACCATTCAAAGGAGGCACTTTTCAGATGGCCTTCTGGGCCCTCGTCCTTCCCAGAGCCTGCACACTACCCCTCAGGTCCCAAATCCTGGGTTCAAATCCAGCCTCCCAGGCTGAGGTGGGTAGGAAACAAATTTGCCCATAACAGTGATAATGAACCACCTCTGTTTTCACAGCTTCAACACCTGATTCCTTCCTATTATCCTGGAACATAATAGCCCATCAATAAATATTTGTCGAATGACTAGATGCATAAATAAAGGTCGTGAGGAAGAGTCTGCAGACCAGGCCGGGCTCGCACGCACCTCTCACCTATTTCTCAGCCTCGTTTTGCTCCTGATCTTCCCGAGGCCTCACCACCACTTTCCACCACGGCAGGAATGTAATTCACCGGCCACACTAATTTCTAGTCTCTTGCTTTGAGCACTGCTTCGTTTTTCTCTCTTTTCTCCTATTGTCAAAATGACACCCCCTGAAGTCCTTTCCCTGCTTCAGAGGGTGGGCCTCAGGCACAGCATGATCCCTGTGTCCGCTGGCCTCCAGGACAGCGTACTGTCCTTTATCTCACCAGGCCCCTGGGTAGCTCGTGGTCGGCATTGCAGATGCGGGACGCCAAGGAGATGCCCTGGGTGGGAAGGCTTCCTGTTGCCTGGAGACCCCCTGAGGGATAAAGTTCCACCGACCAATGTCTGCAGGGCTTGGTGGGGGACAGGAGCCATGCACTTGGTGACCGTGAAAGTCCCAGTTCCAAACTCTTCAAGGTCAGCGGGCTACAGTGCAGCCAGCCCCACTACCTGCCACTCCAGCAAGTCTCTCTCCTAATTATATCTGAATTATGCAAATCAATACCAATGTCGATAGACGATTTCCTCTAACAAGTTGAGAACATGCAAGGAGTGAGTCCTGGGGAGATGGAAACCCACCTAATTAGGAGCGTGTTTCTCTGTTTTTCTCTGGGCCGAGGGAATAACGGGCAGCATGAAAACCCCAGAGAAGAGAAGGTCAGGGGACAGCACAGGGCAATGGGGTGGACAGGAGTTCACAAAGATAGGGCGTAGGCTGAGGTCGTGCAGGGTGCAGCACCCGGCACAGGACAAACCCGGGTTCTCGGCGGTCCTTCCACCAAGCTGCTGAAGCCGGAACGGGGAACCCAGGAATGTAGAGTGGGCGTGGCCTCTGAGTCCTGGACAAGAGGGAATGAGGTCCAAGATGTCCGTGAGGAGCCCCTGGGCCGTGGAGACAAGCCCTGGTAGACCTATGGTGGGGGTGAGCAAGGGACTTCGGGAGCATGGGGAGCTGGCCTGGTGGGTGCTGAGGCGCAGCCTGGACACTCCTGGAAGACCCCCTGGAGATGGTGACCATGGGCTGGGTCATTACTGGTAAGTAGTGGCCAGTAAGACATGGCTTCCCCTGGCACAGGGTTCACTGTGCTGAGGCCTGGGGACATGGCAGGCGTGGCCTTGCCTTCCAGAGGCCCTGAACGCTGGCCAAGAGGCTGGGATTTCACCCAGAGGGAGACCCTGCGAGACACAAGACCTGCCGTGCGTTTGGAAAGGCTGTCCCACAGCTGGCAGAGGAGCAGAGGGGCCAAGACAGGAGGCCGAGTCGGGAGCCCAGCCGAGCTCCCAGCTCCCAGCCAGAGTCCCCCAGAGGGACCAGAGACGTTATTAGTCGCTCCCGGACACGGCAGGCCGTAGTCCATTTGCTGCCTGTCCTGGTCTGTTTTTGAAACTGTGAAATGAGCCCCAGTCTTCAAGACGGCCACAATAACCATCCTGATTCTGACATTTAAATTACAGATGGCATTTTCAATTAAACAGGCCCTCTCAGCAGGTTTAATTTAGCTATCAGTTCTGGTCTGTTCTTTAAGTGCTTTAAAAAAAAAAAAAAGCCAGCGGCAAATTCTAGGTCTCACTGGAGAAGTCAGGAGTAGGGTCCCCAAGACGAGTACCACTCCCACCTTCCAACTCCCACGGGACCGCACAGCCTCCGGCCAACCAGACACTGCACGGTCTTCTCCCGGGCGTGCCCAGTGGCGCTCAGGAACCGACGCCCGCCTGACTCCCAGCTTCAGACGCAGGCAGCAGCCAGGGGTGGGCGCTGTGACAGAGAGCAAGGGCCGTGCCTCTCCCAGCCGATTAGAAAAAGCAGTCAATGGAGATCCTGGAGCCAGGCCAGCTCGCATGGCGGTCCTTTCTGTCACCCACCAGAGGTGTCACCTGGGCAGCCTGCTAACCAGCCTGCTGAGACTTTGTCTCTCAACTGTGAGAATGGAGACAGGGCCGGGGGCCAGCCTGTGTCCATGCCCGGCACTGCCCTGGCTGGTACAAATGCTGACAATCTACGGGCCTCCCTCTCACCTTCCCTGGGGACAGGGACTGTCACACCTGCCAATTTGGAGCCCTCCCTCCAGGGATTCTGCTCATCAGGTCACTACGCTGGCGGGTGCTGTCCGCGGTGCTGAAGCACACCTGTCCCCTGGTCTCTGTTCCCGGTCAACTGGCTCTGAAGTCTTCACCCCACAGCGGCCGCGGCAGATAACCTAAGGAGCCCAAATCTCCCCCAAGGCTCTGCCTCCCCATTTCTCAAAGTGTCTAAGGCCCGGGGTAGGGCACAGAAGCACCCAAAGGAAAAGGGTCAGGTCCCTTTTCTGCCGGCAGCCCACGACGGCCCAGGAAAACCCTCACACCCTTCGGCTAAGCCAAGTGCAGCCGCTGGGCTCTGGCAGGAGTGTCTCTGGGGCTTTGGTCGGATGAGGTTGATCCCGTTCCTTCTGGGGGCTAGCCATGGGGTAGAGGAGCTCTGTCCTGGCCAGGGTACACTGGCTCCTGGGATCCAGGGACCGGCCCTGGAGAAGCATCTGTGGTCCCTTGGGGTGGGGGTGGGGGTGTGGATGTGTGTGCTGTGCACCTCCACCCAGGGGCACTTAGGCTGAGGAAGGGGAGGGCAGGGTTGGTGCCCCACACGATGGTCCCAGCAGTGAAGGCCCAGAGCAAACCAGAAAGCCCCGGTGTGTCAAGTCAGGCCTGAGCACCCAAGTCTAGCAGGCTGGGCAGACATGCAACCAAAGACTTCAGCAAGGGGGGAATGGGTGGGACGAGAGGCTCAGCCCCACCTCTGGGAAAACACCACCTCTAAGTCTAAATGTTAGGGTGCACCCAGCGCTCCAGGGCAGGGCTTCCTAGGTGGGGAGATTCTGAACCCGGCAACTTGGGCAGAACGTTTGTAATTCACAAGACACTTCCCAGCCAAAGCGAGCCCTTCCATGGGGAAGGAAGCGCTGCTCAGAGAGGTGGCCACGTGCCCCAGAGAAGGCAGCAGCAGGTGGATCTGAACTCTGGGCTTAGTGCACCCCAGGCCCCAGGCCCCCTTGATCCAGAAGGCAGAAGAGCCAGCCTTCTGGATAGGTAGGACCAGTGCCCTCTCAGGGCCCAAGCAAAGGGGCCAAAGCTGCAGCCATGGGGACGCAGGCTGGATTCCAACAGGCTATTGGCGCGTGTACACGTCCCAGCCAGCCCGTGACTCAGAAGAGCCCTGTGGTGCCTACTGCACAGACACCCAAAGTTCAGAGAGGTCTGAAGCCTCACCCATAGTCACACAGCCAGGAGGGGTGGAGCAGGGCCCTGGTTTCCAAGCCTGAGCTGGGGACTTGGGTGCTTGTCCACCTCTGAGAATCCCAACTCTTAGTCCCTCTGGCTCCAGGGGGGTTCCCTGGTGGGCAGGGGCCCTGCAGTCAGATGAGGCACCCGAGGACCCATAGATAGAGGCCATATGCTGGTCAGCCCTGGCTCCAGTGCCTTCTATGCCAGCCCCCCTCCCCACCAGGGTTCTCCTCCCTGCCCCACCTCCATCCAAAGGACACAGGGTGGAGACTACTCTGCTCCCCAAACACATCACCCAGGGGCAAGGCGGGAAGACCCCCGAGAAACTCTCAGGAGACCCTGGATTCTCGCCTCCAACTCAGCTAGTCTGCCCGTCTGCACCTGGGAGGGGCAGGGCAGGGGTGTGTTCATGAGAACCCCAGGAGGCAGCCCAAGGTCTCCTCTCCTCCCCCTCCTCTCCCTCCTCCCGCTCCCCCCTCTTTTCCCTCCTCCCCCTCCTCTCCCTCCTCCTCCCGCTCCCCCTCCTCCTCCCACTCCCCCTCCTCCTCCTCCCACTCCCCCTCCTCCACACTCCTCCTCCTCCTGCTTCCCCTCCACCCCCTCCTCCTGCTCTCCCTCCTTCAACACCTCCCCCCATTCCTCTCCTCCTCCCCCTCCCCCCTTACCCTCCCCCCTTGGCTCCTGGAGTGAGGGATCTGAGCTCTCTGGACGGGTTACAACACACAAGGGCAACTGCGATATTATAACAGGACTTCATATTGGGGAACAGCAAGTGGACACCCAGTGTGCTGGAGATCACAGAGCTTGGCCAGGTCATCTTGACCATCCGAACGTTCCCTGTATGAGGGACTCAGGGCGGGGCAGGGTGCAAGGAGGCAGGGGTGCCTGAGGGTGAGCGCATCAAGGGGTGAGCACACAGCTCCCACGCCTCTCTGCCCAGCCAGCCTCCAGCTCTGCAAAGCCACAGGCGAGGGATGCAGCCCTCTCCCTCCCAGAAGCCCCTGACCCTCGTCAGCCCTGAAGCCCTGCTGGAACCCAGGGAGGAGCTTCTGCTGCAGGGCTTCCCCTGGGGCTGGCTCCCCTCTCCTCCCCACTCCCCCCTGGAACTGCCGCCCCTGCAGGGGCTGGTGGGGGAGGCACGCCCCTCACGGGGCCTGGCCAAAGAGCGCTGGCCTGGGATGAGCCGGGGTGCCAGGGAACACCCCTCCCTCCTGCCAGGAGGACGCTGCGTCCCCCTCAGTGAAGCCGGGAGTAGCTGTCGCCACAACCAGGCCAGGACGGTGAGAGGTGGACTCCACGTCAGGGTCCCCACCAGGATCAGTCCCTCTTCTGTGAGCACCGCAGTGTCTTCCCCTTCTCTCAGTCTCATGGCCCTCACTGGGGGACTCCCACCTGGCCCTGCCCCTCAGGGCACCTCCTCCGTCACCACGGGAACCAGCTCCGAGGTGGAATTGTGAACCCTCGGACTCCCTGTGGGAAGGTGCAGCCTGGGGGTAACTCAGTCCCACAGAGAACTGAGAGACAGGGGAAACCTGAGTTCTCAGCACACTTGGCAGAGCCTCTGGATCCAGCTGTACCTGAAAGAACACTGAAAGAAACCTATAGTGGGCTTCTTTGCTATGTGAATCCCAACCTTTGCTTCACTAAGCCACTTCGATCTGCACTTCTGTTGTTGTAGCTAACAGAGTGGCAGCCAGTACAAGGATGATAATTAGCCTCATTTTTTAGATCAGGAATAAGAGGTCCAGAGAGGTTAAGTTACTTGCTCCAGGTCACACAGCTGTAGATAGGCAGCAGCTCCAGAGCAGAAAGCCCCCAACCCTAACTTGTTCAATCTGGGTTTCCCTGAGGTGGGTGGAAGGATGCTGGGGCATTTTTAGTAGGACCCAAAAGACAGGGACGTGTAGGTAACAGATTGCCATGGTTACCAGCTCACAGTGTGACCTCAGAGAAGCAACCTCACCTCTCTGAGTCTCTGTCTGGGACCACACCATCTCCTTTTTGCAGAGTGCAGGGGACCCTGGGCAGCAGGATGGCTACCTCTTGCTCCCCAGACCTCTTCCCTGAGCCCCAGCTTCCCAGCCAGGCCAACAGAAAGCCCCGGAGGCCGTCAGACACCCCCACCAACACGCACGCTCCACCTGGTTTGGTCTCTCAAAGACCAAATTCAATTTGTAGACCTCCACCAGCTCCGCAGTGCAGGGTCCATCGGACGGGAGCCTGCGTTTCGGGATGATTCGTTTCTCCCAGCGTCAGAGAAGAGTGATTGATCCGGGGGGGCAGACGGCTCCTCCGCCTCCTCCCTCCCGGGGACAGTCTGATCTCAAAGGCAGACCCGACTGTTAGGTCAGCGGCACAGCGACGGGCAGGAGGGGGCTTCTGCCCTAATATACTGGATTATTCCACTCGGTGGTGACAAACAAGATCTAATCCCCTAGAAACGCCAGCGAGAAAATCGCTCTCCCGGCTGCTGCTTTTTCCTTCCTCCTCCTCCTCTTCTTCTTTTTTTCGAAGGCGTCTTTGTCTCCTCGCAGCTTTGAGGCCTCTCCACAACCTCCACGCTCTGCCCAGCATGTCCAGGTCCCCGAGGACGGACACTTCTGCTCAAGTCACCGTGGGGCTCAGCAGCCCAGGAGAAGACCAGGCAGGGCCGCCCCTCCCGAGCAGCTGCTGTGAGCCCCCTCGCTCTCCCTCGGGCCGAAGCCCACTGGCCGCCTCTTCCAGGAAGCCTTTCCTGACCAAGGCCCAGGGCTCCCAAAACAGAGTGTCCCCCGCAAGCCTTGGCTGTCCCTGCAGAGGTCGGACATCTTCCTTCTACTGGACAAACGTGTCTGGCCCATTCGGTGACCAGCCTCTGACTCTCCGTTCCTGTGAGCTTCGTCAGAGCCTGGGAGGCAGGAACCCAGACTGTCTGCACTTCACGTGAGGGAACCAGGCGCCAGTGGCTAAGGGACTTGGCTCAGCCCCAAACCAGGAACCCGGCCTCCCTGCCAGTACGTGAGCTCGCATGGGGACGGACCAGGGGCTCCCTGTCCATAACAAGGGGTCCGGCACACAGAAGGTGCTCAATAAGTGCCTGAATAAATGCCTTCGCATAGAGCGCCAGCCCTGAGGCCAAGACAGTATGGTTTGTGGGACACAGAAAACCCCACCAGCTCCACCCAGCCCTCCCCCAGGCTCCCCCAGGGCTGGGAGCGTCGAGGGGCAGCCCCTTGCGTGGGGAGAGGCCCAGGGTGACACAGACCTCGGCTGGATCCAGCTCTGCAAAGCCCTCGCTGTGTGACCCAGGTCAAGGGCGCGCCTCTCTGAGCAGCTCAGCCTCTAAGAGGGAATGACAGGCACCTGGTGTGCACAGAGGAGTAGATAAGGCCACACCCGAGCGACACTCTGAACACACCTGGCATGTCGCCGTGACGTTTTATAGACTGTGACGTGGGACTGTGTGATGCTTTCACTGTGCTCAGAAAACAAGGCGACCTCACTGATCCAGGCAAATGCAGCGAGTGCGGCGGCCTGGACAGGAAGCAGCCCCGCAGACGGCGCTCAGCCCCTTCCTTCCAGGACTGGCCAGGAGTGCGGGCGACTGACGCAGGGGCCTCCTGGCCAGCCACAGCACTGGCCGAGGCTTCCTCGGTCCCAGCGGCACCCATGCCCTCCACGGCCAGGAGCATGACGGGCAGGAGCTGGACCCAGACACGGCCCCGCTGAGCCTCCACCTCCTCCTGGATAGACTGGGAGGCAGAGTGAAGGCCCCGGGAGGCAGCTGCAGGCCGGGCAGGTGGCCACTCAGCCTCCCTGACTCCTGGACTCCCGGGAGAGGCAGGGAAAGGGGAAAGCAGAGCAGGGAGGGGGCCAGAGACCAGGGCATAAGTTTTGTTGGCCAAAAGTGACCCCAGAAAGGCACAGAAGGGCCCCAGGTGGCCCACGATGATGTTACCAGGTGGTCCAGAGCCTCAGGAAGCAAACACAGGACCCCTTGGAGTCTCCCCGCATGACTTAGGAGCATCCTGTGTGTGGATCACTCCATGCTCTTCACATCCCTTTCCTTGGCTCCAGCCCCCATCCCCAGCCAGGCAGTTCTTCCTTATGTCTTACTGAAATCTTTCCTGCTGCGCCACCACCAGGCTGAAGCGCTAGAAGCACCCCAGCCCTACCGTACCCTGTCTGCAGAGCCCATAGCGGCTCTGGCTCAGGGCGGTAATCCTGCTGACAATTAATTGGCTTTTGTTGGAGGAGAATGAATACCATCTCATCTTAATCTTCTTCATTATTCTCCTTGTTCAGCAGAGTCAACACAAGATTAGGTTTAATTTATGGAGAAAAAAATAGCAAAGTCATTAGTCACCAGGAGATCAGGATCCGATCTGCCTGAGTGTTCTGTGTTCACTGTAGGCGAGGGGGGCTCGGGGAAGGCCCAGGGCCTGCAGAGAGGGACGGGGGTCTAGCTCCTGGGCCCCAAGGGGCACCAGCCCCTTCCTAGTCTTGGAGGACCCAGGCCACGGAGGACACAGCCTCCTAAAAGTTTTTTCTGCAGTCCTTGTGGTAAGAGCACTTCCCAAATCCAGCCGCCAGGACCCAGCCTCAGCCCCCAAGCAATGGAGAGACAGGGAGCTTTGGTTTCAAATCCCGGCCAGCAGGAGCTGCCTCCTCCGCAGGGCGGAGGAGCCCAGCCCGGGGACTGCCTTGACAATGCTGACACCCAGTGGCGCTCAGAGGAACGGAGTCTGCCTCTCCTCCCTGACAGGCGTAGCAGTGGCGCACGCCTGCGATCCCAGTGGCTCGGGAGGCTGAGGCAGGAGGATCATGAGTTCAAAGCCAGCCTCAGCAAAAGCAAGGCCCTAAGCTACTCAGTGAGACCCTGTCTCTAAACAAAATACAAAATAGGGCTGAGGATGTGGCTCAGTGGTTGAGTGTCCCTGAGTTCAATCTCCCTGGCACCAAAAACTCCTCTAGCCTCACCTTGCACAGGAAATGAATCAGAAGGGAGGAGGGACTTTCCCCAACCCAGAAACGTTAACTCGAGGTGTCCGCCAAGAAACCTAAGAGGAAATCCATTCAACCTCCTCTGGTCCCTTAACCAAAATGGCTCAGAGACCCCAGTACCCCTCCTGCTGCCGGGGGATAATGTCATCAGAGAAGCCCTGGAGCCACCGTCCTTGTCATCTCCACCTACCCCCTCCCCTCGGGCCCTGGCATCATCCCTCGCTCTGTCCATCCTGCCACGGTGGTGACCTGGTTCAGGCCAAGCTGGAGGTCCCGCCCCACCCGCTCACTGGTCATCTGACCCAGGCAGGTTCCTACACCTGGGAAGGCCAGCTCTCTCTCTGTGAAGTGGGGACGTCATGTCTACCAGACAGTATGAGCCATGCCAGCCGTGAGCTGGCAGCCAGGAGTCCCCAGCGAAGGCCCGTCGTCATTGCCACAGTCACTGTCAGTAGCGACCTGCCGCTCTTGGGAAGTCGCTTCACGCCCTAAGCTACTGATATCTGACCCCCGCCACACCTGGCTTCTGATGGGCAGAGCAAAGGTTCATCCCGAAAGGAAACTGATATCGTAACTGCTTTGGACAGCATTTACAGCTTATTGGGCAGAGCACACAGTAGGTCCTCAGGAGACCCTCTGGGTTACCTGCCTGCCTCTCTGCTCATGTCAAGTCACTTCCCTACTCACCCACTGCTCCAGCCAGGCTGGCTGCCTTTCTGACCCATGAATAAGCTCCTTCCCACCCCAGGGCCTTTGCACTTCTGCTTCTATAACATTCTTCCTCAGGGAAATGTGCACAGCTGATCCTCTTCACCATTTGATTCAAACGCCACTGTTTTTAGAGAGGTCCTTCCTGATCACCTTGGTCAAAGTAGCACTCTCCACTTTGTTCACTCACTCTTTACTTCGTTTACTATACTGTAGAGGTCAAGTGGCTGAGGAGACACCAAGCTTCAGCTGTGTAGCCTCAGGTAAGTTACTTAACCTCTCTGCTTCAATTTTTTCATCTGTAAAAAGTGGAAATCATAATGTTTCCACTTCATAAGATTATGATGATAAATCTGCATAGATAAAGCTCTTAGAGTAGTGCCTGGTGTGCACGTCGTGGGCGCGAGTTGGTAAGTGTCCGCTTCTTTTATTCAGTTGTCGCCTTCACTTCTCCATCTAGACCATAGATCCCAGGAGAGCAGAGGCATTGCCTGATACTTATAAGTGCTCAAAAAAGATGGCGCGAAGGTGCAGGCCTGTGTGCTATCTCCAGCTCCAACCGACCCCACTGTCCAGGGAGAGCCTCCGTGTCCCACTGAACAGCACATAGGTTTTTCTTACAGCAGGCTGATCTCCGATTCCCAATGACATTCACATGTGGGGCCAGCTCCGCCCTCTAGGGTGGGGACAGGACAACTGAGCACTTGGAACCTGGTGCTCCTGGGTTGGGCTTGTGCTACTCCAGTGACTCGAGGGGTCACTTCTGGTGCTCAGTCTCCTCTTATGTAGAAGAAAGTGGCAGCACTGTCTCCTGTCCCCATCTGTGACAGGATGGAGCGTGGCATGTCAGGAAGTGCTCCGTGCACTCTGAGCTGTGTGGTCGCCTCCCCTGCAGCACCAGCCCCTGGACAGCTCCACAGCAGCCCCAGCCATCCGGTCTCCCTGAACTCAATGCCCCATGAACCCACCTGTCCCTCCAGTGGCCGACACTCGTGGACAGTGGACCTACAGCCCATCATCCGGGCCCGGCAGGCCTCTTCTGTGGGGGTCATGTCCAGCAGCCTCTGGACTTCTGCTCCTTCCTCTGAGACCAAGCGGTTGGCTGGAGGTGGCCCAGCTGGACCCGCCCCCTCGTGCCCACCCCAGCCAGCCTCCCTGATGGCTCTGCCTCTCCTGCCCATCATCCGTCTCTGCCCCAGAGGCTGGTCCTGCCTCGTTTCCCTGTTGCCCCTGGTGCACTTGGCTTTGGTTGCAGGTCACATGCCCAACTAATACAGCGGCCTCTCCGGCCAGAGCCACAGACCGCGGGGCCTCTCTCCCGAATGCTCAGGGCCCTGGAGCTCAGAGAGCTCCCCCACAGCACCTCCCACGCCCCAGTCCTCCCAGGTACCGCCCCTACGCCTGGCCTCGCGCCCACTTGCAGCCTCCTTCACAGCCCAGGTGGGCTCCAGCCCTCTCCCCGCGCAGCCCCAGCGATGGCACATGCCCATCCTGCACCTCACCCCAAGCTCCGCCTGGCCGGCTGCTGTTTATTTAAACCCAGGAGCTTCTTCCTTCATCCACTCCCGTCCCTTGTGACTGGCAACTTGGGAGGGTGTGGCCTGGGCCTTCCCTTCCACCCTGGGCATCCTCTAGAAAGGACGGAGTTTCCCTCCAAGGGCTCTGCTTCCCCCTGAGGTTGAGGTCTGTCTCCCCACCAGTGTGAGGTTGCTCCCACAGCAGGAATGGCCCAGGACACAGCCCCCCATGTAGCCAGGTTGTGGGTTCTTCCTGGAACAGACTGCCTGGTTCTCAGGGCTGGCCCCTGGGGCACCAGGATTGTGAGGGAGAAAGCTGAATCAAGGGCCAGTGGCTGCCAGGCCCGGCCTGAGCCCTGCCATGACCCAGACCGGCAGGTGGTGCCGGGCTCAGGGTCAAGGCAGAGCTGAAACCAATCCCCCATCCAGCTTTGGGGTCTAGAAGATGCTATTGGGCTACATTGCAGAGCCATGAGGCAGAGGTTTCAAGAATTCCCACCCTGGCCCCAGCCAGTCACCCACGGTCCTTGGAAGGCAGTGGGTTCAAGAGCCACTGGTTCAAGAGGCCAGGAATCCAGAGGCTGGGCACACAGCCTGGCACGCCCTCGTCCCACTCCTCCCCCAAACCAGTGGCAGGGGTCAGCCCCTGGACAGGGCTTGGAAAATGACCATGAGACCAGAGATGAGTGACTCCTGTCCAGTCCAACACTGGGCCCGAAGGACAGCTTGAAGCAGCCATGAAGGAGCAGGGACCCCAAATCCCAACCCACCCACCCCCCATCTCACTCTCCTCCATCCCTGGGCGCATGGGAACCCACCCAGACCAGGTGCAGCCACCACACCACCCTGTCTTGCAAATGGAGTTGCAGTCAGCAGCAAGGCCCAGCCCCGCCCGGTTCTGGCCTCTGGGCAGCTTGGGTGTCAGTCAGGCGCCAGGCCCCACTGGCCACCCCCTTCGCCTCACAATTCCAGTCTTTGTCCGGCCACTCTGCCTGGGCCAGGCTGGCTCCATACCAGCCCAGGGGCCCCTGGAAACCGGAGCAGCTGGAGCCCCACCAAGTATTTTTCCAAGCTGGGCCAGGGGCCCTCCGGAGACAGAGAAGGATGGGAAGGGGGAGTGTCCATTCAGCCGTTGTCCATTCTTTCCTTCCTTGGACAAATAATATTTATTTTGCACCCACTTTGTGGCAGGCACGGTGCTGGGTGCGGGGATTCAGCAGCGGGCCCGCGCCCCCTCGGATCTCACACTCTAGAAGCGGCCGGCGACGACGAGGCGCCGACAGAAGCAAACGCAAGCCAGCAAAGTCCCCCCGCCGTCGGGGCTGGACTTGTGCACGGGCGGCAGAGCGGCGGGTGTCAGGCATGGGCTAGGCGAGGGTGCTACGACTAAGTTAAGGCCTGTCCACCCGGCCCGGCCCCAGGGTGGCCGGGGGAGCCGGAGGGCGCACTCAGGGCTCCACCCACACGCCGCTGTTGGTCACTCGGGCCCCGAACCAGCCCTTCCAGTAGACGGAGTCCTGGCCCCCGTGCTCGAAGCGGACGAAGCGGACGCCTGGTCCGTAGTCGGTGAAGGTGTGGGAGATCTAGGGAGGGGGAGGACGTCAGCCTCGAGGGCCCTGTCCCGCGCGGTGACCTGCGGGCAGCCGAGTTCCGGTGCTCTGCAGGAGCGCGCGCCTTCCACCAGCCCGCGACCACCTCGCCCAGCCCCGAGTGCCGAGGGCGGGGCTTCCAAGGCTCCGCCCCCAAGGCCCAGGCGCCGCCCCTCGCGATTCACCTCTACCCAGCCGCCGCCCTCGCTGTCCTGGGGAACCGCCACCTGCCCGCTGTTGAACTCGGCCAGCACGTCCTCGTGCTCCGACAGCAGCCTCACCGTGAGCTCGTACAAGCAGCCCGCGTCGGTGCGGCTCGAGTACCTGCCAGACAGAGCGCAGCTGGGGAACCGCCTTACGCCCAGGATCCCTGCCCCGCGGGTGTGCGACCAGTGGCCCGCTTCACAGATCAGGAAACCGAGGCCAGACAGAGAAAGGAACTGGCCCCCAAGATCCAAACGCAAGGACTAAAGCCCAGGTCGGCCAAAGCCAGCTCAGAGTCAAGTTTGGTTCCGACGGTGACCGACTACACGCCTGTGCCAACGTTTGAAACTCAGGCGGAGGCGGAGTTCCACGCTGTCCCACGAACTTGGAAGCTGTCAGCGCTTGCAGCTGGGGCCCACGTGATCACAACACTAGAGGGGGTGTCCGAGCTCTGCCCCCTCGACTTTCCCCTCCCCATCCCGGTCCAGCGGGTCCGCAGGCCTCTCACCAGTCCTTCACCACGATGGCCGGCTGGGTGGTGTCCAGCAGCTCCTCCCAGTACCCCTCCGCCTGCAGGTCAATGACTTGGGCTTTGCGACACCACCTGGCAGAACTGGAGTTAGGGCGCAGAGGGGCTCCCCTCCCCCTCCCGCACACCCCGTCTCCTTACTCAAAGGAGGAGGCGAAGTACTTCGTGACGCTCGCGTCGTGGGTGAATTCCACCCCACTGTCTCCGGGCAGCTCCTCCACCCTCCAGCCGTCCCCACCGTGCTCCACGTCGCACCAGCCCTCCAAGTCCTCTGTAGGGAGGGACACGATAGCCCCACTCTGGTCCCCCAGTGCCTGCTGAAGCTGCGGCAGGGCTGGCTCTCGCCATTACAGTGGGGGACAGGGCGGACGTGGTACTTCCACAGCGTCGGGGGTAGGCAGACAATGGGGGGTGGAATGGTGGGCACTTCCTGATTCTCCCCCTGGAGGGCTGTCCAGAGGGCCACTGAGGGGGCTGGCCCTGGGGAAGAGGCCCCTAGGAGCAGGTGGCCGGGGAGCTCTTAGTAATAATGTTGATGGGGGTTGCTCGGTGCCGGGCACTGGGCCAAGCACTTCATCTCCGTGACCCTGAGGGGCTGGCACTGCTGCCCGTTCCCCAGGCGCGACCCGGGGACCTCACCTTCCCCGCACGGGTTGCGCAGCAGGTTGCGCCGCCGCTTGCTCAGGAAGTAGAACTGCTGCCAATGGTCGCGCTCGTCGTCGGCGCCGTCCTCGGGCACCAGCCCCTCCTGCTGGCACTTGAGCAGCCACAGGGGGGCGCCGTCCACTAGCTCCTTCCAGCGCAGGCACACCAGGCGGCAGGCCTGCACCAGCTCGGTGGCCGGCAGCGCCGCCAGCACGCGCAGCAGCAGCGGCTCGGGCAGCTCCGCCAGGTACGCGGCTGCCGCCTCCTCCCCAGGCTGCTCCTCCTCAGCCTCCACGCACGCCTCCTCCGGCTGCTCCTCAGGGCTGGCCTCCTCCGGCTGGCCCACGCTCTCTGTGGGCAGCAGGGGGAAAGGTGGCTGTGACCCCCAGACCGTCCCCCACCCACCCCGAGGCAACCACAGCTGGGGACAGAGTTTCTGTGACTCCAGACCAGCACGTAGGGAGGAAGCCCAAGGTGGCACAACCAGACGGGTCCCCTAAGTCTGAAGAATTGCCTCCTCCCTCTGTTTCCCCTGCCTGGCCCGAAGCTCCATCCCTAAAAAAAATGACAGCAACCATCCTGTGGTAACTGATGGCAACCCCTCCAGGACCCCTGCGCCCCTCACTTCCTCCCGGAAGCCTTCCCAAACTTCCCCTTAGGACATCCACTCAGCC
Organism: Sciurus vulgaris; assembly: GCF_902686455.1. Lineage (NCBI taxonomy): Eukaryota > Metazoa > Chordata > Mammalia > Rodentia > Sciuridae > Sciurus > Sciurus vulgaris. The sequence continues at coordinate 8,074,996 of NC_136461.1, forward strand.
CAAGTGCAGAGTCCTCCCAGGCTGCCTAGCTTTGGGGGATGATGACTTGATAAACTCCTTTTTCTGCCTTAGACTTGTGAGGGCCAGAATCAGGCCTGGGAAACAGCTTCCTCCTGTGGCCTGCATCAGGACCCCACCTGGGGCTCTCAGGAGCTTGTGTTTATCAGGCACTTAGCAAGTGTCAGGCGCTGTTTTTAAGCATTCCAAGTACACAGAATCTTGAGCCTGTGGCTGTCCCTATTTCATTGATGAGTGACAGAGAGGTGAACCTGCCCAGAATCACACAGCTAATAAGTAGCTGGAACCTACACCGGAGCCCAATCTGACTCTAGAGCCAGCTTTTATCATCATGGTTCCAAAATAATGTGTTGGATTGTTTTGTAGGCCCAGTTGTGGTTTCGATTTTCCAGGTGAAAATGATCAGGCTCAGAGATGTGATGTGACTTGCTAAAGGTAATATTAAGTTAGAGGACATGGAGATCTGAAGACTAGGGGCTGGAGACCTGGCTGTTCCCAACCAGCCCAACCAGCTTTGTGACTTGGGGATGGGAAACACTATATCAAATGAGATGTACTAGGGACTTGGGAAAGGAAGGTTTCTTCACCCCTTCTTTTTCTATCCCTGGCCCTCGGTTTCCTCGTCTGTGAAATGGGGTAATCACTGGGCCTGTCCATCCAGATGGTGCTGATGTTCAAATCCCCCAAGGAGCAGGGGAGGACGCTGTGAACTGGAAGGCAGAAGGCAGATGTCAGCAGCAGCCGCTGCACCATCTCTTGGATCCCAGCCACCTCTGCTGGGGCACGGAAGCCTTGAGTAAGCAGATGCAGTGCCCAGGAGCTCTGGAGGAGGGAGAGCCAGTTGTGGGGAAGGCAGGAGCCACTCTGGGTGATGGGAGGCCACCACTCTCAGACCTTGGATGGAGAGTTCCTGAAGGTTGGGCCCTGGAAAGCCAAAGTGGTGGTGGCCGTAGACCTGGCACTGAGGAAAGGGACAGGTGGCACAGCCTAGACCCAAGTCTGGATGTCACCAGCATCTCCAGCTCTGCACCTCCTCATGTGCAGTGCGCAAGCACACACACAGTGAGGCCCTGGAGAAGTTGAATCGGGGTTGACCCCTTTCTCAGAGCTCAGAGCACACAGTGAGGCCTCAGCAACTCCGTGAACCTCACTAAATGCTGCACTTTCCCTTCTTTGTAATTAGCATTTTGGGGTCACATTTTAATGATGTAGGGATTCACCCCTTCCCTTTGGCAAAAAGGAAACTGAGGCCCAGAGAGGCTAAGCAGCTTCTCCAGGTCACATTGCAGAGAGGAAAATGCCTGGCCATTCTGCTGACCACAGCTCTCTGGGGAGCTGGGTCCAGTGTCCTCGCCTCTCCACACACCTGCCCTGCCCCGGCCCCAGTGGACACCTGATGCTCCCCCGAAAGGTGCACCTTGCTCAGTCCTCTCTCCTGGCCCCCAGGCCTGGCACTGAGGCCCCAGATCTGATTTCAGCCCCCCACCCCCACTCTCGCTCACACAACTCCTCACATTGTTTGGTAGGAAAGTTATCTGGGCCCTGGAAGCTGCCTCCAGGCTGATTCACTCACCTGGATTGGGCCCTGGAGTCCCAGGGAATAACTGGACCCTGGGAAAAATCAGGAGCCAGTTCTGGGCCTGATAAAGGGTGTGGCGTGGGGGGACCACAGACTGGGAGGCGGGTGCAGGAGCCAGAATTTCAGGGCCAGGAGAGGGGGCCTGGCAACCTGGGTGTGCAGGGTAGCCTGCCAAAACTGGGCCCGGTGAGGAAGGGGTGAGGGCAAGCTGCAGACAGGTCTTGTCCCCATCCTGACTCAGCAGGCAACCCCTACAGGCCCAGCAGGAAATTGGAGGAATGGGGGAGGGTCTTTGGTGCCAGGAAAGATGACTGGGCAGTCTGGAGGACCTGAGGATGGCCCAGAGTGGTCCCCAATTTTTCCTCAAGGTTGATCTAGTCCCCACGGGGCATCCTGTCACCCAGGTTGGGGGCAGCCCCTCCAGAGGGGGTAAAGACTGAAATGCGGGGAGAGGCTGGTAACCCCAAGAAACCCGAGGGGTTCAGGCAGCTGACGAGCCAGAGCTGGCAAATGGAAGAAGTTGATGGAAGAAAAAGGCCCGCGGGCTCCTCCACCCCAGCCCCCAGCCCCACAAGCCCTCAGGAAGCAGGAGGGCCTGTAGGAGTCCAATGCCATTTTGGAACCCAGCAGTCCTCCCTCCCTGCCTATCGCCTCTCAAGGCCTCCCGCCTTGACACTGTCCCAAGGGATTTGCTTGCGTGAAAGTTTGTGCGCCGGCTCTCGGGGACCCCTCGCTCTCCGAGGACCCTCTCGGGGGCACTCGCCCGCCTGCCCTGTCTACCCTCCCGGGCTGCAGCGAGTGGGTCCAGGCGGCAGCTACCTGGGTCACCGTCTCCGTCCATCGCTGCGGAGCGCGGTCGCGGGAGGAGGAGCCGGAGCGCTGCGGGCTGCCGAGTCCCGCGGCGGCGCTGCTCGCGTCTGGGGCGCCCGGGCGGCAGCGCCTCTTAAAGGTCCCCGCGCCCGCCCCGCCCCGCCTTTGGCCCGGCGCCCTGCCGCCCCGCAGTCCCCGCGTCGGGCCGAGGCCTGAGGCTGCCGGGTCCTGGGTGGACCCGGGAGGCCGGCAAAGGTCAGGGTCGTTTTTTTTTTTTTTTAATTGAGGGGATGGGGGTCCGAGGGGGGGTGTCGCGCAGCTCGCCCCTGCGGTGGCAGCGGGAGGCGGTGGCAAGGGGGGCAGGGCTAGTCTGGGTCCTGCGGGGCGCGCGGCCCGGGCGGAGCTGGGGGCGGGAGGCTCCTTAGGCCCAGCGCAGGTAATTTTCCTACGCCGCGCGTCCCCCGCGGGAGCGGCGCAGGGAGGGGAGGCGGGCGGCGGGGCGGGGCCTGGCGGCGGGGCGGGGCGGGGCCTGGCAGGCCGGGGCGGGGCCGGGCGGCGGGGAGGGGAGCGGGCGGCGGGGCCTGCCGGGCCGGGGCGGGGCCTGCCGGGCCGGGGCGGGGCCTGGCGGCGGGGCGGGGCCCGGCCGCATCCTTGGCAATCGCAGGCCTAGGCTGCGCATCCCAGGCGGACGAGCGAGATCGCGCCGCGGCGGACAAGCGCAGGTGACCCGCGGGTGGGGACGCAACGAGCCGTGGGGAGGGGGCGCAGCCGGGGGCGCCTGGCGGCGAGCTCCGTGGCTCCCGCCGCGCCGCAGTGCGCCGGGGGAGGCCGGGCACCAACCAGGCCCAGGCCGCGGGGTTTGTCCCGGCGCCGCGGCGCGGTCCCCAACCGCGACAGGGTCGGGAACCCGAGCTGGGGTCGCCATGGATGCGCAGGGGTCCGAGCTCCGACTTTGGGAATGGGGGGCTGCAGGCGCGCTGGGTGTCTGGGGCTGAGCCTCCCCATGGGGGTGGGGGCGGGGAGATAGAAAGGGCCCTGGCCGGTCGCCCACCCTCTCCAGCTAGACAGGCCATTTTCTCTGTGATCTTGAGAAAGCCGCTGAGCCCTTTGGACCTCCGTGGACACAGTGATTATTGTCCCCAGCGCCTTCCAGTCTCTCCGCTCCTCTCCTCTGGAGGGTGGGAGAGGACGAAGGACAGGCCCAGGAGGTCTGCAGCCATGTACTGTTATTTCTCTCTAAATATGGGCCTGTTGAAAAAGGCTGGCCCCAGAATGGAAGAGGACTGGGCTCCTTCTCTCCTCTGCCCCTGTCTGTGTGACCTTGGGCTGTTCCTTCAACCCTTCTGGCCCTCCCTAGTCTCCCTAGAGGCTGTCCTGAGGAGCCAGTGGGGGAGAGGGGGTACAGCTCACCTTGTATTGAGCATCTGCTGTGTCCCATGCTCCTTGGATGCCCCATGATCCCTGGAAGGAAAGACAAGTCTTGGCCACATTTAGAGGAGGAGACTGTAGTTCAGACAGGCACAGTGACTTTTCTGACATGGTCAATGGCAGCTGGGATGGGAACCTCCACCACAAGGGGTGCTGCCAATAATGGTTCGGGTCTGTAGTGCGACTTTTCAAACACCACAGCGGGGTGTCCGGAAGCTGCCGCCATGGCCGTGGGGAACATCAACGAGCTGCCTGAGAGCATCCTGCTGGAGCTCTTCACCCATGTGCCTGCCCGCCAGCTGCTGCTGCGCTGCCGCCTGGTCTGCAGCCTCTGGCGTGACCTCATCGACCTCGTGACCCTCTGGAAGCGCAAGTGCCTGCGAGAGGGCTTCATCACCGAGGACTGGGACCAGCCCGTGGCCGACTGGAAGATCTTCTACTTCCTGCGCAGCCTCCACAGGAACCTGCTGCACAACCCGTGCGCTGAAGGTGGGTGAGAGGGGGTCTGCACAAGCCCAACAAACATGAAAGCGCTGTCACGTACTGACCACTGGCCAAGTCCTTCAATGCCCTCACCTTAACCCTTGGAGGTGGGTACGTACGGTCTGGGCACCCATTTTTCAGGTGCACAGACTGAGGCCAAGGGTGGGGTTTCTTAATCAACTCAAATTGCTTCTCCGGTCACCTTCCCTAGGAAAGGAACTGTTGTCCAGTTGGGACTCATTGTGCCCAAGACACAAGTTGGAGGCATGTGTTGTTGGCCTCATTTGCAGATTCTAGGCTGGGACTGTTGGGACAGTCCTGAAGGACACGGGCTTCTGCTTATGGAAGAGGGGACGTCCAGTCTCTCCAGTGTGGTGATGCCACAGGCAAAACGAGGCTTTGACCACCACCCCTCTTTCCCTCACCATGTTGTAACTTGTCATGTGGACCCTGAGGTGGGGTGGCAACCTTGTTCTCTGTTCCATGGTCACGTTCTGGTGCTGAGCACAGCCTCCAGGTGCCTGCCTCCCTCACCTCCCCACAGCATTTGGCAAACATGGCCCAGGAGCCAGATCTGGCCAAGGAGAGAATAACCTTATGGCTTTTTGGTTTTGTTTTGCTTTGTTGCTTTTTGGGTGTTTTTTTGTTTTGTTTTGTTTTGTTTTGTTTTGTTTTTAGTACCATGGATTGAACCCAGGGCACTAACCACTGAGCAACATCCCCAGCCCTTTTTATTTTTATTTTTTTAGAGACAGGCCTTGCTAAGTTGCTTAGGGTCTCACTAAATCGCTAAAGCTGGGTATGAACTTGTGATCCACCTGCCTCAGCCTCCCAAGTGCTGGGATTATAGGAATGCACCACCATGCCCAGCTAATCTTATGTTTTTCAAGGGTTATATAAAAAAGGGGAAAAATGTGATCAAAATAGTATGTGGCCCACAAAAGCTAAAATACTGTGGCACTTTGCAGGAAGCATTTCCCATTCTGGTCTTGACTCCAGTTTACAGAGAAGACTAAAACTCAGAGAGTGAAAGTAACTTGTCTAAGATCACACAGCCCAGTATTAGTAGAGCTTGCTTGAGACTAGAGTCTGGGTGGCCCATGACAGAGAAGAGGTCTGGTGGGTTTTGTCCAGGACTCTCAATGGAAATCACTTACCTAGGCTTGGGACACAGGAAGCAGCGATGCATTGAGCAGTATCCACCTGCAGTGACCCAGGGGCTGGAGGTGGCTGCCAAGACCCAGGGAGAGCAGTGGGCAGGAAAGGGCACTTGAGAGAGGGTGGCCACTGACTGTCTTCCCTTCATGGTAAACCTTGCTTTCCCATCAGAGGGATTCGAGTTCTGGAGCCTGGATGTGAATGGAGGTGATGAATGGAAGGTGGAAGACCTTTCTAGGGACCAGAGGAAGGAGTTCCCCAATGACCAGGTCAAGAAATACTTCGTGACTTCTTATTAGTAAGATCTGGGGGTCTCAAGGCGGGGGGAAGCCTGAGTCACTTCACTCTGGGGGTCTCTCCTGCCCCTGGGAGGGACAGTCCCAGCCCTGTCCCAACCCTCCACCCACCCCCAGCACCTGCCTCAAGTCCCAGGTGGTGGACCTCAAGGCTGAAGGGTATTGGGAGGAACTGATGGACACCACCCGGCCGGACATCGAGGTCAAGGACTGGTGAGTGCCTGGGGCGAGGGTCTGGGGTGGGGCCTGCCGCTCTGGCGCCCCACCCCCACCCTGCCCCCCTTCTCCCAGGCCCTCACGGGCCCTCCTCTGCCCACAGGTTCGCTGCCAGGCCAGACTGCGGGTCCAAGTACCAGCTGTGCGTTCAGCTCCTGTCCTCTGCGCACGCCCCTCTGGGGACCTTCCAGCCAGACCCAGTGATGATCCAGCAGAAGAGCGACGCTCGGTGGAGGGAGGTGCGTGGTCTGGGGGCAGGGGAAGTCCTGGGCTCCATCCCGGAAAAGGAAGGGGGTGGAGCCTAGGAGCTGGCAGAGCGGCCCAGGATGTCTTCAGAAGGCTGGGCCGCGCAGCTCCTGTGCAGCCGGGCCCACCCCAGCACTGGGGGGAGAAGAGACAGGAGACCAGAGAGGCCCAGAGAGGCTGCTACAGAGTCCCTGCTGTGGCTAGAGGGTCCCCGCTCCCAGCAGTTTGACTTAAGGTCTTTTTGATTCCTTGTCTGTCTCCGCCACTCAGCCTTCCACCCAGCCATCATCGTGTGAAAGAGCTTTAGGAAGCCTGCAGACACACAGGCAGGGCTGACAGTCACACTTCACTTACACCAACAGGCGGTGGTCCTTCAGGCTGTCGCTGGGACCCCATCTAGGCAGTGCCTCCCACAGAACTCGCTGCAGTGCTAGAGGCCGTGTCTTCACCGTCCGGTGGGGCAGGCAGTGGCCACCAGACCACTAGCCCCTTAGTAAGAGCCGGATTTTTAATTCTATCTCATTCTCATTCTTTTTGACTTAAATAACCACATATCCGGCCGTAACTATATTGAAAAACCCTTTGGAAGCTGACAGTTTTAGTTCCTTTGGGCCCAGTGGACGGGCAGGATTTTGCTCCCTTTTACAGATGAGGAGACTGAGGCCCAGAGAGGGGAGATGGTCTGCCCCAAATCATAGCAAGGACGAGAGCTCCAGGTCCATCCCGGAGAAGGTGGCCCACTGCCCGCTCCCCAGCCCCCCATGGTGTGCCCCAGCGTCTGCCTGACCGCTGTGCCTGCCCCACCCCCAGGTCTCCCACACCTTCTCCAACTACCCGCCCGGCGTCCGCTACATCTGGTTTCAGCACGGCGGCGTGGACACTCACTACTGGGCCGGCTGGTACGGCCCGAGGGTCACCAACAGCAGCATCACCATCGGGCCCCCACTGCCCTGACGCCCCCCGACCCCCCGTCAGCTGAACCCTGACTGGTAAACTGCTGTCAGAGAAGGGTTGAGCTTGGGAAAGGGAGGTGGAAGCCAGATGTCCCCCGACCTCCGAGTGCGTCCCTGCCCCGGTCACCTCTTCTCTGTGGAGCCCTCGGTCTGGGCAGCTGTCACGTGCTGTGGGGCCAGCTCTCCACTGAGGCCTCAACCTGAACTGCAGGGGCGGCCTGACCCCACCCCTCCAAGAGATGGAGCCCGGGGCAGGGAGGGGCAGGGCAACTCCGGCTTCCTGGAGAGTGGGTCTCCAGCTCGGACCAGTCCACCTCTGTGCCTCTCTCCCTGGGCCCTTTCTCCCTGTGTCCTTTGGGGGCCTTTGGAGCAGGGGCAGGTAAGACATCTGTCAAATTTGTGACAGCCTTTAATAACGACAGATCTGAGAAGCAGAGGAAGGCTCGCCAGCCACCTGCCCTGTGGCCACCCTGACCCTCACTGCCTGCCCGCTCACCAGAGGTGGCTTGGCCTGAGGCTCAGACCTGGTCTGGGATGACAGGCCAGGCCCCAGGTGGGGTGGCTGTGGGTTGGGTGTGGGCTGCCCTTACCATCACCAAAGCCTGCAGCCAGGTGGGTACCTGGGGACAGGGTAGCTCAGGGTAGGTGGGGGCAAGATTAGGACATGTGAACCCTGGATGAGTAGGGTAGATGGTTTTCAGGGACCAGCTGTCCACCTCCAAGCCCTGTCCAGGCTCCTTATGGCTTGAAAATGATTTGAATTTAAATTTGCCCCCCCTCAGAAAATAAAACCCACCCACCCGGCCACACACGTGCCCCTGCGTCCTCCTGAAGGACAGCAGTGTTCTGACCTTGCCTACTGCATGCTGCCAAATAAAGGGTGCTTCAGCCCAACCTGTGCTCTGTGGCTTCTGGAGGGAAAGACGGACTTCGTGGGTGTCCTGCCTGGACCTGCAGAAGCCGCATAGTGGCTTCTGTCCAAGGTGGAGAGAAGTCGACATTTCTGGAATCAGACCATCACAGGACCAGATCATGGGGCGAGACCCCTCAACAGACTGCATTTCCACAGCTTTCGGGTATCACCACTGTCCACGGGACTGGGGGCCGATGGGTGGGTTTCTCTGGGCAGCCCTCTGCGTACCTGTGCTGGGAACATTGCCACTATTGACACTGGATGGGGTCAAAGCATTTAAAATTGTGCCTGCACACAGGGAGGTACTCAGGTAAGTACTCGTTCAATTTATGTCACTCCACTGTGAGTTAGATTAGGGCCATGGCAGGTGGGGACCAGAGTGGAAAAAGACATGTTTCAATGGAGAAGGCGCAGCCCAGCCTGTAGCAGTGCTGCGGGGCCAGCCCTTGTGCAGTGCTCAACCTGCGCAGCCCTTGGCTGTTGTACGAAACGGGCGCTTGTGGAATGAGGAATTAATGAACGTAATTCCAACAACAACGACAACAAAATCCCAAGCGGTTTTCACCTTCGCGTCAACTGAGGCCTAGGAAGTACCCAGCCCAAACCCAAAATGTCAGCTCTGGCCCTCCAGGGAGGGGCCCACGAATCCAGGGCGGAGAGCTGGCCCCACCTCCATCCGTGTGCGGTAAACAGGTGGAAAGCAGTCTAAGGCGTGGCCAGTGCGGGACAGGACGGAGTTCCAGGCGGCTGGGCTTCCCCTGCAGAAGGAGGAAGCGGGGAAGAGGTGGGTGCTGGCTGCCGAGTCGCCCGCCGCCTGCAGAGGGAAGCTAAGGCTCCGGAAGCGCCGGCTGCCGCCAAATCCGGGAGGCGCGGCGCCGACCCGGCCCCGAGGACGCCGGGATGGTCTTCGCCGAGCGCCGCCGGGTGGCGCGGCGGGCCCCGAGGACCCCAGGCTCCTCTTCGGGCGGGCGGGCGGACAGGGTGGGGGCGCGGGCGGCGGCCCGAGCGCGGCGCGTGACGCGGACGGACTGGGCGGGGCGAGCGCGGACGGCGCCGGCGAGGCGCAGGCCCCAGGCTGACCGAAGCTTGCCGCCGCCGGGGCTCGGCCCGGCGCCCAGGGTCGCAGCCCAGGGGGGGACGGGACGGGAAGGGGCGGCGCGCGCCGGAGGGCGCCGGGTCGGTTCACCGAGCCGGCGGGCGCTGGCCGGGGAGGGAGCGCGGGCGGGCCGCTCCCGGGCGGTTGTCGGCGGGTCGCACGGCGACGCGCGGACGGCAGCTGGACCCGGCCTGCCCGCCGCGGCTCCGCGGGAGAGGGGTGAGGGGCTCGGGCGCCGCGGGGCACGTGGAGCCCGGCCGGAGGCTGTGTCCTGACCGGCGCGACTGCGCGCGGACTACGCCGCGGTGGCCTCGGACGCGCCCCGCGCAGCAGCCTTGCGGGCCGGCGCCGAGGACCCGACCGGTGCCGCGCGCTACGGCGCCTCCGGCCCAGCGCTCGTTTGGTGGAGAGCGCGCTTTCAGAAGTTGGGGGCCTTTAAAGTTGACGTTGGTCGTTTGAAGACGGGTGGGAAGAGCCGGCCACACTGCCGGGGGTGGTGGCGATTTTCTGCCAGGGCTTCTCGCTCGCACCCAGGACGGGCGCCCCGTCTTCTGTAGTTGGTACCCCGCCTGCGGAAACGCTGCTCCCCGGGAGCCAGGGCGCGCGACCCGCTTGGAACCCGGGTGGGAGTTTCACAAGACCGGTGGCTCCTGTGGCCTCGTCTCTGGGAAGTCAGCGCAGGCCGGCGAGTTCCTCCTGGTCGTGCGGAGAGCTCTCCCCGGATGCAAGCGCACCAGGCCGACCAGAGCCACAGTGCAGAGCCCACCCCCACCCACCGGAGCAAGTCCCCAGGAGCCCGCGGGCTACAGATTTCCAAGGGCCTGGCCACAGCTGCGGGCCGGGCCCTCCGGGTGTGTTACCTCATCCGAATTCCAGGCCAAAGTGAGCAGTCTGGGGAACGGAAGCTGTTTTCCAGCACTGCCCCTCCGCCGAGTGAATATTAGGCAGTAAACAAGATTTTATATTGACTGAATTCACAGCAGCACAGAACCTGCATACAACAGGTGGCCCTAGAAAACTTACGAGTCACCCAGGCACCTGGCTTCAAAATTAAGCAATTAATTTTTATTTGGGCAGAGGCTTTGAAAAGAATCTTTTTTTTTTTTCTTTTTCTTTTGGAGATATGAGTCACTGTGTTGCCCAGGCAGCTCTTGAACTCCTGATCTCAAAGTTATCCTCCTGCCTCTGCCTCCAAGCCAAGTAGCTGGGACCACAAGTGTGTGCAGCGGCACCCTGCTGTCCCTGTTGCCCTCTTGCAGGGGTGACACACAGCCAGGCCTATGCCATGGGGAGCCCTGGGGAATGCCGCCAAACCCTGTCACAGAAGAGGAAACAGGAGAAGAGCCAGTCCTGTCGCTCTCAGGGCTCCCTGCTCATTACTGCTGTCCCCGCAGGCCACCCGCCACCATGGCCCTGGTCAGCATCAACGAGCTGCCCGAGAGTATCCTGCTGGAGCTCTTCACCCATGTGCCTGCCCGCCAGCTGCTGCTGCACTGCCGGCCTGTCTGCAGCCTCTGGAGAGACCTCATCGACCTTGTGACCCTCTGGAAGCGCAAGTGCCTGCGCGATGGCTTTGTCACAAAGGATTGGGACCAGCCCGTGGCTGACTGGAAGATCTTCTACTTTCTGTGCAGCCTCCGCAGGAACCTCCTGCGCAACCCATGTGCCGAAGGTGGGCTGAGGCTGCCACTTCCATCCCTTTTCTGAACCTCAGGGCCACTGCACTTGCTATTCTGGTCCTGGAACACCTTGGTTCCTCTCTCTTCTTCAGAGACCTGCCCTGACCTCCCATCTAAACTCAGTGCCTCCCACCTGTCCTTACTGCCCCGTAGCAGCACTGTTCACACTACAGCTACTTTATCCCCCTCTACCACAAACCTTGAGTTGCAGAGGCCTAGTGGGCGTTGTGTGCCACTCTACAGCGCCCACAAGGACGCCTTCACGTGGCAGGTGCTCAGCAGATGCTCACTGGATGAACACACTGCAGATCTACCTGTTCTGAGCTTGGTCCAAGCCCCCTGATGCTTTGCCAGGGCCTCCTCTGTGCCAGGCACAGAGAAGTAGTACTCTCTTGTGTTTCCCGGGGGTGATTCTTGATTTTCTTAATCCTTCCTTCATTCAGCACCTACCATGTCCAGAGCACCAGGCTCCTTGCAGGCCACGGTGGCAATTAAGAGGCCTAGTTTCAGCACTTAGTCATTTTCATCATTGATTTTCTGTGTGTCCTGGTTAGGATCTTGGGAGTTGCCCATTAGGGCAGCTCCGTTTGCTCAATGTAGGCCCTGGGATCTGGAACTGACAGCTCTGAGGGCTGGTCCTAACTGGTGAAGGCTCGGGCCCTCAGGCCCAGTGGCAATGCCCACTCAATTTTCCTGCCTGCCCCAGATTCCATCCAGAAGCTGCCCAACCCAGCTGCCAGCTCAGCCGGCAGGGCCTCCCAGAGCCTGGGCTGGACCTGCATCTGGCAGTGGTCCCCCCAGGCTTGCTTGGACCTCCCTGGGCCTACGCTGAGTGCCGGCACAGACCCTCGATTCTGCATCAATCTTGGTTCTCTGCTGGGAGCCCCCAGAACACGTGGGGGATGGGTGGGGGCTCCAGTAGGGTGAGCAGTGTGGAAAAGCGGCCCTGGTCATGGCTCTGGACAGCCCGGAGCACTGTGGTCTTCTCAGCTCCTCCAGGCTCAGTCTGCAGGGGAGGCGCTCTGCACCTGCCCAGCCCACTTGATAGGTGTCCTTCCGATGGTCACTAGCCCAGGACATCTGACTCACACTGGGCACTCTTGCCACAGGTAGAGTCGTATTGGAATCATAGCTTCCCACAAACCCTCCTGTCAGTCCTCTCGGATTGTGGTCATGTAGCTAATTGAGGTCCTCTCCCTCCTGGACATCAGGGGAGGCCAGTGGTCAAGTAAGTGGCCTGCATTAATGGAACTCACATCAGCCCTCAAGATCGGTACTGTTGCAGGCTCTGTGAAATTTATTTTTTAAGAACTGAAACCGCACCTTAGGAGTCAAGCCAGAGCAGAGCCGAGTGGAGGGAATGAGTCCCAGGCACAGGCGAGATGCTCTTCACGTGGTGGGTCCTGACCGTGGCTGCAGTGTCCTTGAGAGGGAATAGGCTAGGTGGCCCTTTGGCCCAAAAGCCCCAGAAATCGGCACAAGCAGGCCCTGCCTCAGAGAAGCTGGCTAACCTCCGTCTCCCCACAGTAGCTGGGGAAGGCGGGCCTCATCTTTCCACAGGGATCTCACCTCAGCTTCCATTTCTTCTAGAGGATATGGGGTCTTGGCGAATCGACTCCAACGGGGGGGACCACTGGAAGGTGGAGAGCCTCCCTGGAGAGCATGGCACAGATTTTCCTGACCCCCAAGTCAAGAAGTACTTTGTCACTTCCTACGGGTAAGACAGGCCGAAGCCAGCAGGCTTGTGTTACGGGCAGAGGACCAGCACACCTTTGCAAACCTCAGGCCTACCCGAGGGCCTCTGGAAGCTCAGGGGAGGCCGTTCCCAGATACACTCAGCGCCCACAGCTTCCTGTAACCAGCGAACTTGATGGCCAGGTTGCCAGGCAGGGGGGAGGTGAGTTTCAGGCAGCCAGGAGTCCACCAGGCAGTAAGATAGGTCAGGGCATCCCTGATTTAGGAATGGAGTCACAGAGGGCCTTCCATGGCCCCTGGGAGACCGGCCTTTCAACTGGGATTAAATACTGCCCAGGCCCATGTGGCTCAGCCCACCAATAGTTTCCCCATGGGTTTGCACTGGAGTAGAAGCTGGAGTCCTGCAACAGTAGAGAGCAGCCCTGGGCCCCTGGGCCACCTCGTGGGCCCACAGGGGCTGCCACAGCCCAGCAAGGGAGGGTTCTGCTTAGCACACCTGGGTGACAGCCTTGCCCTTTGCCCCCAGCATGTGCCTCAAGTCCCAGCTGGTGGACCTCAAAGCTGAGGGCTACTGGGAGGAGCTAATGGACACGTTCCGGCCTGAGATTGTGGTGAAGGACTGGTGAGTGGGGCCCATGGCCAGTGTTCCCTCTGTGCCTTCTCTCTCCTGCCACAGCCACTGGTTCAGAGCCCTCTGTCCCAGCAGCATCCTGGGGCTAGGGCTGCTTGCAAAGGGATCCAGCACTTGTCCAGTAGCACCCAGTCCCGCTACCTCCCCACAATGTGGTCAGTAGGATCCCTCAGCCCATTTGCAGATGGGAGACTGGAGCCTACCAATGAGTTGTCACTAACAGGCCTGGAAGCAGCAGAGGACCCCGGCCCTCTGGATTCCGTGGACTCGCTGCCCTTGCGTCCCAGGCGCTGCTCCTCACCTGCTGTCTTGGCTGCACCCGCCCACCCTGCAGCGTTCACCAAGCTCCTGCTCTGCACAGACCTGGGGGCTGGCTCGGGTCATGCGGGAGCCCGGCCACACTGAGTGGAGGGGTGACGTTTGAAGGGTGGCTAGTTGAGGAGGCCCCCAGCTTGAATGCTGGACCACTGAGGCACACAGATAACATGGCGTGGACAGAGGGGCCTTTGTCTCTGTAGAGGACCTTTTATTTCTTGAGGTCAGATCTCTAGTGGAATGCTCAAAAGTTGCCCCTTTCCTCAGATGGGCCTGCCGGGCCTCTTGGGCAGAGCAGCGGCAGAGGGTGCAAGCCTGGGGCATGAAGTTGGCCTGCCCCTGCCCCAGGGCCAGCCTTCCGTGGCTTCCAGCCACAGCTCAGAGCTCCCTGCTCCCCAGGTACGCGGCCAGGGCAGACTGTGGCTGTTCCTACCACATCCGAGTGCAGCTGGCCTCCGCTGACTACATCGTCTTGGCCTCCTTCGAGCCCCCACCCGTGACTATCCATCAGTGGAACGATGCCACGTGGACCGAGGTGAGGCCTCACCTGCTGCCCACCCTTCTCCCAGGGCCAGGATGGCAGCAAACAAGGGGCAGGACCCGGCTGGAGGAGGGGTTGCTCACTTCATCCCCATCCCCAGTTGCCGTGGTTGCTTCCCCTCCCCAGGTCTCCCACACCTTCTCAGACTACCCTCCAGGCGTCCGCCACATCCTCTTCCAGCACGGGGGCAAGGACACCCAGTTCTGGGCAGGCTGGTATGGTCCCCGTGTCACCAACAGCAGCATCATCATCAGCCCCAAGACCAGCAGGAGCCCGGCTCCCTCCAGGGCTCCGCCTGAGACACTGCAGGGGCAGGAGGAAACTTCCTAGTGGCCCTTCCCACTTCATCTCCACGGGCCTGAGGACAGTCCATTGTCATCTGCAGCCATCCGTCCATCCTGCCTGGGACAGCCAGAGGTTCCCTCCAGACAAGAGCTGAGCCTGTGGCGGGCAGTGAGGTCTCTGCCCGCAACTCCAGCCCCCGTTAGTGTTAACTGACTGTCAGACAGTGCCGACGTTTTGTCAAAATAAATGTTTTCAGTAAAACCAGCCTGGGGTGGAGTGTACAGGTGGGGCGGGGTGCCTGGCACTCTGGTAGAGAAGCAGCCCTCCTCGGGTTGGCCTGCTGCATCTGTCCCTCCTGCTGTGCTTAGTGACAGCCCAGTCAGCCCTTGGGGCCCCTTTATTGAAATAACTCACAGCACAGTATTTGAGACAGGCAGTGTTGGCCAGCTGAAGCCAGAAGACCGAGACATCTCAGTTGCAGTGTCCCAGCTGTCCTCCTGCGGAGGCTTCCTCCATGAAGGCCACCAGACCTGAGCAGCCCCAGGCTGGAGGGTGGCGTCCGTACACAGTGGCAGTAAGAGCACTTGGAGTCAGGGTCGCCCTGCAGTGCTGCCCTAGGCTGGGGACCCCAGTCTGACGTGGCATCACTGGGGTGGCAGGTGCACCTCAGCTGCTTTTATGAGCTCGTTCTTCCACGTAGAGCTGCATCTAATGAGAAGAGGCAGGCAGCCCCAGTGAGGACCACCCGGCAGGTGATCTCCGCCAGAGGTGGAGGGGGGATGGGAGGAGCCTCCCTCAGCCCCGCCCCAAGCCTTGGGCTGCCAGGCCTCCAGAACCTCCTGAGGTGAAGCTTCCTCTGGCTTCCCTGCCCAGCTCACCTTTAAGATGTCTGACGTCATGGTCTTCAAGGGGATCAGCCGGGGGTCATGCATGTGGACATCCTGCTCATCTGCCAGGATCCAGGGGAAGTCCTAGGAGGGTGACCCAGAGAGGGTGGGACCCCGGCCTGCCCTCACTTTGCAAACCCTCCCCTCCAGAGCTGGGGTCCTCAGAATCCCTGGGCAGCTGCTGGCAATGTGGATTCGCAGCCTTCTCCACCAGGGAGGCTGGAACCCCACGTGACTTCCAAGCCCCAAGCACTGATTCTGAAACGGTGGGTAAGGACCCCTCCCTCAGGAACCCCACTTCAGAAGAGGCAGGATGAGCTGGCAGCCCCAGCACGTGGCTCCATCTGGGCTCCTCTCAGCTCTGGGTGCCCAGATGGAGCAGGGCCAGGCACGTGGCCATACAGTGAACACATGGGAACCTGCCAGGTGCCAGGCACTGCCGTCAGCACCCTGAGTACATCAACCACAACACCCTGTGCCTGCAACTGTGGCATCATGCTTTCAGAATCCCCCAGCTCGGTGGGGCTGCAAATTAGTGCAGCCACTCTGGAAAGCAGTGTGGAGATTCCTTAGAAAACCTTGAATGGACCCACCATTTGACCCAGCTATCCCACTCCTTGGCCTATACCCAAAGGACTTAAAATCAGCATACTACAGAGACACAGCCACATCAATGTTCATAGCTGCTCAATTCACAATAGCCAGACTGTGGAACCAACCTAGATGTCCTTCAATTGATGAATGAATAAAGAAACTGTGGTATATGTATATATACACACACACACACACACACACACACACACACACACACACAATGGAATATTACTCAGCTATAAAGAATAATAAAATTATGGCATTTGCAGGCAAATGGATGAAATTGGAGAATATCATGCTAAGTGAAATAAGCCAATCTCAAAAATCCAAAAGACGAATGCTCTCACTGATAAATGGATGATGACACATAATGGGGGGTGGGAGGGGGGCAAGAATGGAGGAAGGAGGGACTGTATAGAGGGAAAAGGGGTGGGAGGGGTGGGGGGAAGGAAAAAATAACAGAATGAATCAAACATCATTACCCTATGTAAATGTATGACTACGCAAATGGTATGCTTTTACTCCATGTACAAACAGAAACAACATGTATCCCATGTGTTTACAATAAAAATAAATTAAAAAAAAAAAAAAAAAAAAAAAGAATCCCCCAGCTGCCATCCTGCCCACCCCACAGACCGGTCTCATCTTACCTTAATGACTTGGATCTTCTCCATGTTGCGGGTGGCAGCTTCTCTCGTGTGCACCAGGACTGTGAAGGTGCAGCCTGGAGAGGCGAGAATTTGGTCAAGACTGGGCCGCCCCGTGCCTGTCCTGGGCCCAGTCTCATCCCACCCCCCCACGATGGCTTGGCAGCAACCCTGTGGTACAGAGTGTAAATTAAATGCTAAGAGGCTCAGTCACTGGAAGACAAGCCAGGGGGAGTCTCTCAGGGAAGCCTCCCAGAGGAGATGGGCAGGAAGGTCAAGCCAGGGTCAGCACAGCCAAATAGGGAACACAGAGCCTAACTACACCAAGGGGTAGTAGCAACCTGGGGGGTTGTGGTCCAGGACAGCATCACACACGCTGATCTTCAGGATGAAGGCTCGGAGCAGCTGTTCCACATGGGACAGCAGGGAGTCTGAGCTGAGAGTGAGAGGTCTCTGGTCACACAGGTGCCCCTCCCACCAGCAGGCAAGCTACCTGGAAGCAGAACTGGGGCCCAGAGCCCCTGCACTGCCTTGGAGGGTGCCAGCCCGGCCCCAACCCAGACACATGGAGAAAGAGCAGAGGCCTCCCTAGTGGTTCTAGTGTGGAGTCAGGCAGAAGAACCAGGTCCCTCCATACCAAGAGAAGGACACCAGGACAGGAGGGGACAGGGCTTCCCTGAGGCCATGTGGCCAGTGGGAACAGGTTGGTGCCAGGGCCAGCACCCTGACATCCCCAGGAAGCATGCATGTGCCCAAGGTCAACTTGTGGTTCACTATGGACTGGACCCTAGACTAAGAAGTTGGGAAACTGGGCAACCCTGAGCAGCTGTGTCACCTCTCTGGACCTTGGTTTCTCCATCTATAAAGTGAGGTTAGGGCTAGCTGTCAGCAATGCTAGGATTTTTTCAGGTGTGATACAGGAGGGTGTCCGTGACAGCTGTGTACTGTCCACAAAGATGTGGCCACCCCTGTCTCAAGAAATGGCATGCTTAACAATTTCTCCTCTCAGGCATTTACCAAGGTAGTCAGGGGCGGCCTTAAGTGGGGGCAGAGGGGTCGCTGCTAGAGACCACAGCCAGCGCAGATGGCAGGGATGGCAGCCCACCTGATGGACAGCAGCGGAGGCTGAGTGATCTCGAAGACGAACTTCTCCACTGGGCGGTGTTCTTTATCCAAAATCACCACCACCACTTTCTCCACTTCATTCTGCAAGGGCAGGAACCCCTGCTCCAGAGCTGGCATCCTGTCCCACCCCCTCGCCCCCTCCCTGCCCAAGGAAGGGTGGGAAAGGCACTCCCTGGCGGCCTCTGCCATTAGCTTGAGGCCCCTAAGAGCCCATGTTGGGTTTGTGAAGTTCAAGTTGGCACCCCAGGACATGAGAGGTACAGGCTGGGAAGAGAGGAAGCCACCATGGCAGTACAAGGGAATTCCAAGACCAGGACAAGAAAGGAGAGGACACCTGAGGGGCCCAGTCCAGATAGAAGTTGCTGGTGAGGGGCCAGACATGACAAGAACTCAGACCCGCTGGGGCAGCCCCCACTCAGCCAGCCCATCTAGACCAGGTCCCCAGGCTCCCAAAATGTGGCCCACATGCCCTGGGGCCTGTCACTGGGTAGGGGGTGGTCTCTGGAGTGCAGGGAACAGGCTTCTGGGTGTTAGAGCTATGGGGGCTCACATGGTCCCAGCATCAGCCCATTCCAGAGAACAGACGAGGGTGAAGTGGTTGGAAGGGCCTGCGTCCCCTCACCTTCTCCAGGAGTGGCTTGACGCAGTGCAGTGTGTCCTGGATATACTGATTCAGCTCCGGGTGGCAGGACATCTGCATACAACCCCACATGGCTGCTGAGGCCAGAAGCATGGGTGGGAAAACTGACGTGACCCCCCCCACACACAACACACCACTTGCCTTTGAACAGACACAGCAGCTCCCCAGGGCTCCCTGCCCAAGAGATTTGGCTTCCCCATCATGAGGCCAATAACTGTGAGTTTATCCATGGTGAAGGAAAGTTCAAAGCATTTAATATAACATTAGGAATTCCTGCATGGAATTCTCTGGAGTCTGAAAAGTCCCTAAAATTGTGCACCAATTTATATTTGTGCACATTTTCTCAGAGAAAGAATCCCAACAAATTTAATCGGAGAGCTGGGGTTGTGGCTTAGTGGTAGAGCACTTGCCTCACATGTGTGAAGCACTGGGTTCGATTCTCAGCCCCACAATATAAATAAATGAATACAAGGTCCAAAGAAATTAAGCAGAGTTTGAAAATTAAGCACTAAGGAGCTGTCTGGCTTTGGGAAAATAACTTTTCTGAACTTTAATTATTTCATCTGTGAAGATCTCATAAGTATGTACCTAGGACACACTGGTTGCTATTTGGCTTTTTTTTTTTTTTTTTTTCCTTTCCCTGGGTAGCCTTTAAGTTTGTATCACTTTCAATATTCAGTGGTCATGTATTCTAATGTGCCTTCTATGGAACAGGCACTTCTAAGGACTGGATATAGCACAGCATGTTTATTGCTTTGTCTGCCTTTTAACCCAACAATTCATTAGAGAGCCAATGAATGGAGGAACAAGGTACTGGAAACTTCTGGGAATCCTCTCCCCACACCTAGGTTCCCCTCTGGCTGGCTGGCTGGCTGGCTCAGGAGCTAGCCCCCTCTCCCCCTACTGGGGATTGAACCCGTGGCCCTGCACATACTAGGCAAGCACTCTATCACTGAGTCACATCCCCAGCCCTTTTTTATTTTTTGAAGCAGGGTCTCACTAAGTTGTCCAGGCTGACTTTGAACTTGCAATCCTCCTGCCTCAGCCACCCCAGTAGCTGCTCGCCACCATGCTGGTTGCAGGAGCTCATTTAGAATACCACTATGTCCCCAGGGCAACTCTAATAGGGGTGGGGTGGTCTCTAACTTCTGGCAAGGGGAATTCCCTTCCCGAGGGAAGGTGAGGGAAAGCCCTACAGTCACTGCAGGGCGACCAAGAGATGCTAGGAAAAGCGGGGACCTGATGGTGGAAAAATTGAAGGAAAAAAAAATCTACCTTTACCCGCTCTGAGATTCTGGGGCGACGAGTGACCCAACCCTGGGTGGGCGCTCACCTGGACCGGTACGTTGTACTTCTTGCGCTTCTGGAAGATGCCCACCGGGTAGACCTCGCGCACGTAGAGGATCAGGTGCACGGCCACCTCCAGGAACTCGCAGAGCACGTCGGCCACCACTGCACAAGGGGACAGTGGCGGTGCTCTCGGGGAAGCCCGCGGCCCAGACCCTCCCTCTGGGCCCGCAGGTCCGGCTCCCTACCTTGGCCGAAGTTCAGGTCCTGTCGCGTGAGCGTGGTCATCCTTCCGCTGCCTGGGGGCGCAGGGGGTAGTCCAAGGAACCGGCTCGCCCCCGGCCCCGGGCCCCGATCCGCCCTCGCCCGCTGCCTCGGGGACAGAAGCCCAGGCGGCGCCCGCCAGAGGGCAGGGCCGCGGACGCAGAGGGAGCCTGCCCGCCGCGCAGGGCCGGGGCGGAAAGTGCGGCCCGCGGAAAAGGCGGCGGGTCCGGGCCAGTCCGCCCCGCCGGGGATCCCGCCCTCGCCCCTCCCCGGTACCGGCTGCGGCCTCGGCTCCCGCCCCGGCTCGGGTCCGAGTCCCAGCGCGGGAGCCACCGGCCCTGCGGTTCGCGCCTCCCGCTCCGCCCGCGGCTTAGGCGCCGCTCGGTGACGTCCGCGGCGCTCGGGAGGGTCCTAGCGCCGCCGTCGGCCACGCCCACCCCGGCGCTGGCCAACCCGGGCCTCGCTGGGCGGGTCCGACCGCAGGGGCGGGGCCTGAGATGGGCGGGGCTAGAGAGGGAAGGGGCGGGCCCAACCCGGGCGGCCGCTGTGGTACTGGCCCCGAGGGAAGCTGAGACCTCCCTTCGACTTCAGGTGGGTGCGACGAAAGAGAACTAGTCGCCACTTCCGCTCGCTAGGTATTTTCCCCTCCAGGGTATGTCTTGCTTTGGGAGGGGCAGAAAGGAGGAGGAAGGAGTTGCTGGTGAGAGCCAGGTACAGGACACAGGTGGAAACAGGACAGCAACATCTGCTGCCAGCCCCAGAGTCACCATCCCCAAGACCCTCAGACACCCAACTGACAGAGAATCCTCTGGCTTGGGGGCAGAGACAGGGGACCACTGAGGTACACCCCGAATGCCCCGCCCCACTACTACCTGGAACCTAAGTGCAGCCTGGCTTGACCGCCCAAGAGAAAAACTTCCCCACTTTGTAACAGTAGCTGGCCTCTGTTCCAACACTGGGCACTGGGTTCCTGGGCTGTCTCACTGAATCCTCAGAATAACTCCACGTGGCTTGCTAGGATCCTCCCCTTTCTGAAGATGAGCCCAGTGAGGTTCAGCAGGGGAGAAAAAAGCTATCCATCACACAGCTGAGGGGAGGTACCTTCTGCCATTACACTTTACTGCTCTGGAGTCCCCCAGAGGCATGGTTGCAGTCTGGAAGAGCTGAAAAGGCCTTCAGAGATCATGGTAATATTAAAATAAACACCACTGTGGATTGAGCACTCCGTATGTGTCAACCCCTGATTTCTTTAATTCCCTCATTAGCCCTAGGAGCTAAGTCTCCATTTTACAATCCCACTTTGTGAATGGCAAACAGGCCCAGAGATGTTCCTTCAATTCACCAAAGTGCTCTGATGCCTATTTGGACACTAGAGCTTCAACTAATTTCCATCTCCCCTCTTAGGATTTGGATGTGAGCTGTTTCCCAAAAGCTCCTCTGTGAATACAGGAATATTCCAGGGTGAAATGATTAGATTGAGTGATGTAACCTCATCAGTCCATCCTAGTTTGAGTGGACTGAGTGACTGGGTAGTGACTATAGATAGACGGGCGAAGTCTGAAAGGGTTCACCTTCCCTGCAGTCCCTGTCCCTTGCTGTGCTTCCTGGCTGCCAAGACCTGAGCAGCTTTCTTCCCCTTGTCCTTCCACTAGAATGTTCTGCCTCACCGTGGAAGAGCAATATACTCAGCCTACCGTGGACTGAACCTCTGTAACCATGAGCCAGAATAAGCTTTTCCTCCTCTAAGTTGTTCTTGTGGGGTATTTTAGTCACAGGGACACAAAAACTGACTAATATACCCCTTTGTTTTACAGATGGGTGGTCTAAGATCAAAGAAGCTGCTGTGGAGTTACAGGCAACACAAGCCAGGAGGATTTGGTCTTGACCTCAAGGATGTAAGAGCTTGTTAGGAGTCCCATCCCTGTGTTGGCACACAGATCTAGCCAGGAAGGTTGACCCTGTGCAGCTCATGACTGGATGGCTCCACCCAGGTGCCTTCAACGTGCAGCTAGTTGCTTCTACTGCGAAGGGGTAAGTAACCTGGCTGACTAAGCCAGGCATGGCAGCAGAGTATTCTCAATATGCAGTCTTAGGAAATCTGCATCCAAATCCCCAGGGAACCTATTAAACAGAAGGCCATCCAGATACCCTGACCTACCTGATCAGGACGCACAGCAGGGCACTGGCCCTTTAACAAGCTCCCCAGGGGCCTGGATACCCAAGAAAGTATGGAAATTGCTACTGTAGTTCATTCGCATTTTTTTAAATATCTTTTTTTTTTTTTTTTTTTTTTTTTTTTTTTTAGCTTAGGGGCACTCGACCACTGAGCCACATCCCCAGCCCTATTTTGTATTTTATTTAGAGACAGGGTCTCACTGAGTTGCTTAACCCCTCACTGTTGCTCAGCCTGGCTTTGAACCCTCAATCCTCCTGCCTTAGCCTCTTGAGCCGCTAGGATTACAGGCATGTTCCCCAGCACCTGGCTAAAATATCAATGTTTAACCCAAAAGAGAGGTGATTTTGCTTCAGGAACTGATACACCTGGCAGCACATTTTGGGCACAGCAGTGTTGGGACTCTACCCATATGACATCATGTAGGAAAGGACCAGTTCCACACAGAACCAGCAGCTCTGGTGCGCGTAACCCGGGGCTCCTTCAGATTTCATCCTTACCAGGGTTTGACTGCACCAGAAAGTGAGGGTCCCTCTTTACCCCTCTCTGGAGGCTGGGACCATGGGACCATCAGGGGACCTCTGCATGGGTCTCTGTGCCATCTGGTCTTTCATATCTTAATCGTGTCAGCATGATGGATGGTCACAGGACTCAGATTACATTATGGGGTTAATTTATTACATTTCCAAATACCCATTTGCTGGGAGACTGTTTTTCAAAGTTACTTGCGTGTTTTTCACTGTAATGAAATGTGGCTGGGAGGGAAGGGTGGATGCGAAGGAGGAGAAAGAGCTTATTTGCCCACTGGAGCAGGCCCCTGAGGATGAAGGAGAAACTCTCCCGAGAGACATCAAAATGGAAGCAGAGAGAAGATGAGGGGCAAGGCAGGGTAAGCACCAGGCCAGCAGGGACTAGGGCTCACCCAGGCAGCAGCAGAGCGCTGGGGTGGCTGAAGAATCACACTGTAAGCAAACTGGGTGAAACAAGATGCAATGAAGTGTCCAGACCCCCAAGATGCTTCCTAAGCTCACTCCCATAGCCCCCAGGCTGATCCCAGGCTGGAGTCTCATCCCACCTTGCCTGAGCTTCCCGGGACACCAAACACACGGGGGTGGGAGAAGGAGTCTGACACACAGAGTGAGCCACAGAGCCTGGGACAATCCCACTGACGCTCAGGGGTCTCACCAGTTGGGATAGCTCCTGAACAGTGACCCGGCCTCCTTGTTCTTTTGCATTGAGCACCACACCCAATGCCTGACCCAACTCAGGTGCTCAGTGAGTGTGCGTTAAATGAGTGGACAAAAGAATGATGGAGGAGGAAATCATGGCAGAGGGGCTCATTACCACCTGCCTGACTTGAATCCCAGCTAGGTCTGGATAAGGAGCAAAGACCTCTGATTTCGGAGCTGGGGCTGTGGTGTGGAGAGAAGCGCTGTTTTCAAAAACAAAGCAGGTTTTGCCATGTTCCCTACAGCTCTCCCTATGCCCAGCAGGCCTGCTTCTGTCCCCAGTACTGATCCTTAACCAACTGCAAGGCCCTTCTCTCTCTGAACCTCAGTTTTCTCCTCTGAAAAATGGGATAAAAGGCCAATTCCATGGGGATGAGTTAAGGAGATAATCTTTGCTAAAATATAAAATGCATAGTGCCTGGTATATAAACGCTCAATTGCTGGCCTTTATGTCAACAATATTGAGACCCACACTCACTATTTAATCCCCCAGAACAACCACTTTGGACAAGCCAACATCCTAACCATCCATTGCTGCACCCCCTCCCATTTCCATTTCCCACCCTGGTGCCCCAGGGAAGGACACGTATCCCTGTGGCATGAGAAGCCTAAAGATGAAGGGCAGGGACCAACAGAAGCTCCTCTCCTCCCTCATCTGGCCCTCTGGAGCGAGGCTGGCCTGCACAACTGCCCCTGCTCCTGGAGTCCACTGCTGACTGATCTTCAGCCAGCTACCCTGGACAGCTTCCAACACTTCAGCCAGACCAAAGCCCACATGTGCCAGGCCCTCGGCAGGGTTCTGTTGGTCAGGGGAACTTATGATCATCTATTCTTAAACTTTGCCCTCTTCTCAAATGCACCAGGAAACTAAATATCTTGCCGATTTTAGGAGTTTTCAGAACCTGTGTTGCCACTCTGGGCCACAAGAACCGCTGATCCAGCTCAACTACCTCTTTCAAAAGAATAACTTCTTGAGATATATTTCATGTCATAAAGTTCAGAGTTCACTGCGGGCAATTCCGTGGTTTTAATGCAGGCACAGAGTTGTGCATCCGCCACCACCACCATCTAATTCACTACTGAAAAAGAAAATCGCCCTTCGCCCAGCCCTGACTACCACCAACCTACCTGCTGCCTCTGTGGACTCACCTGTTCTGAACAGTTCTTATAAATAGAATCATACAACATGTGGCCTTTTAGGTCTTAGCACAGGTTCCCAGGTTCATCCAGGTGTGTCGTATATTGGTGCTCTGTTCTTCTTTATGGCCAAAT
Source organism: Sciurus vulgaris (assembly GCF_902686455.1). Lineage (NCBI taxonomy): Eukaryota > Metazoa > Chordata > Mammalia > Rodentia > Sciuridae > Sciurus > Sciurus vulgaris. The sequence goes on from NC_136461.1 coordinate 8,099,456, forward strand.
ACTATTCCCTTGTCTGGATCCACTGCCTTTTCCTTACCCTCTCCTCAGTTGATGGTATTCGAATCCACTTTGGCCATTGGACTGCCCCAATTTATAGATGGGAAAACGGAGGCCCAAAGTCACCATAGCCTGGCTGGGGAAGGAGTCTGGGTCTCTCCTATCATCACCTTTCCCATGGCATCACTTTGGAAGAACCAGAGAACCAAGTTCACACTTGTTGAAAGATCACCAAACAGCCACAGCAGCACTGGAGCTGGAGTCCCCAAGGTTCACCATCTGGCACATGAATGCCCTGCCCCAGCTTTCTCCTTAAGAGAAGAATCCTGCCCACTCCCAGGCCCAAGCTGCCATCACCTCTTCTCTGCCACACTTCCTAACTGTCCTCTCTGCTTTACCTTCTCCCCACTGAAATCTAGTCTCAAGCTTAGGAGTCAGAGCATGTCTGTTCTGCTCACAGCCCCCCAGTGGTTCCCAATTCAGATTGAAACACATTGTCCTGTGCCAGCTTCCTCTCTGACTTTAATGCACAAGATTCCTTCCTCAAACAGAGGAAGCATTCTCCTGCCTCAGGGCCTTTGCACTGGCTCTTCCTTTGAACTGCATTCTTCTTCCCACAGTCACATGACCCATAACCTCATTTTCTTTACCAAAAACCCAAAACCAAAAAAAGCCCACCTGCCAAATTGCCTTTCCTTTTATGCAAAACCACACCTCTTGGAACCCTTTTATGCTTTCTTTCCTAAATGTGCTTTAATTTGTCCTCCTAGCACTAATCACCATCTTATTATTTGTTAACTTGCTTATATTCTGTCTCCTTCACTAGAACTTAAGCCCCACAGAGCAAGCATTGATTCTTGTCCACCTCCTTTACTACCGCACCTCTGTGCTGGCCAGCACCCAGTAGGTGTTCAATAGGTCCTTGGGGAATGAATGACTCACACCTTGCAGTGAATAACAGTATTCTTTTCCCCAAACCCTTCTGGTGCGCATCGTGTTAATAATCTTACAATAACAATGGCAGCTAATTTTTCTGGAGGCTTCCTGTGGGCCAAGGCCTTAGGAATATTATCTTCTTCCACAGGCCACTACGACCAGTCCTGAACCCCAAGACCGGCAATTTGATGGGCTCAGAGAAGTTAGGCAACTTGCCCAGGATGGCCCCAGAAGAGGAACCCGGCATCTAGGCTGACCGCAGAGCAGTGTTCTTAAACCTCTAAGCTGGAATTTGTCACGCTCGGGAGAAATGGAAGCCGCTTGGCAAGCTCTGTGCGCTCAGCGATGCCGCCGCTTTCCACGTGCCGGGTCCCGCCCCACTGCTCTTTGATCTCTGCAGTGCCGGAGACCCCCACTGACCCCGTTGTGAGTTATGGGGGCCGTGGGACCCATAATCCAGCATTCCCGGACTCCCAGGGTCTGCAGGACTTGGCGCCCCGCGCGGTGATAGATGAGCCGGCTCCAAGCACTGGCTTTGTCCCGATTGATTGGGTCGAACTGAGGAGCTTCAGAGGCTTTGGACGAGATGGCGAGAGGCAGACCGTGTGTGTGTGTGTGTGTGTGTGTGTGTGTGTGTGTGTGTGTGTGTGTGTGTGTGTGTGGGGTGTCCTCCCTTCCCTACTAGGGCGGGGGCGGGTGCCGCAGGTGCGCTGTCGGCTCCCCAGGTGAGGTGGCAGCGCTTGGACGACCCTGTGCGTCCACATGGAGGAGACTTCGCCGAGAACCCCCACTCGGCGCACTTTCCGAGGCTACAAAGGCCCGCCGCTCCGGTCCCGCCTCCCCCGCCCGGGGCATTCCTTCCGTCCCATTTGACAGCCTAGGCGGAATAATCCTTTTGGGGACCCGCCGGCCCCTGCCCGGCCAGACGCGGCCGCAGCTGAGCGCGCCACCTCGATCCATTGTTGGGGTCCGCCAGGGACCCCCTGCAGCGGCCCTTTGTCGCCCGCTCCCCGCGGGGCCGCTACAGATGCGCCGCCACTGCCCGCGCCCCTCCCGTCCCACGCACCCCGGGCCCGCACCGAGGCGGCTCTTACGCACCGGGAGGAGTGGGCCCGCCTCGCCCGGTGCCCGCACGACCGCCGGGCTGCGCCTGCCTTTGTCTTACTCCTTTGTCTGCCCCGCGCCCTCGCGGCGGCGGCGCCTAGGCCTCTAGGGAGCGGGTCCCGAACGCCGAGCGCAGCTGGCGAGGGCGCGCCGGCCGGGAGCGCGCGGGGACCGGCCTGGCCAGGGCTGCCCCTCGGCGGGGGGCAGTGGAGCCCGCGGCCGGCGCCCATCCCCTGTCCCCTCCCCGTCCCCTCCCCGTCCCCTCCCGCGCGCTCGCCCCCGCCCCTTCCTCGCAGCCCCGCTCCGCCTGGGCACAGCCTCCTGCCGCCCGCGCACCTCTCCGCGCCGTCCTGGCTCCGCCGCTCGGCCCTCGGCGGCGCTCGGCTCCCGCAGGCGCTCGGCCCCGCGCCCCTCGGCCCCCTCCCCGCTGGCCGGACAGGTAAGGCACGGCCCGGCCCGCCCCTCGCCCCGCCCTCCCGCCTCAACTGGCTGCGCGCCCGGACAAAGGTGGGCTACCTGGCGCGCCCAGGGGCGGGGCGCAGGGCTGGAGGCTGGAGGTGAGGGTGCCGCGTCTCCCCTGCGCTCGGACCGTCGGTCCGTCCCACGGCCACTCCGGCTGCCGCCGCTGCGCCTCGCCGCGTGTCCCCTCGGTTCTTGGCTCTGCTCCGGGCCCCTCGTCCGCCCACCTGCCACCCGACGCTCACTTTTCCGCGTTCTGACCCTTCCTCGCCGCCCTCTCGGGGCCCGATGTCGCCCACCCGCCTCCGCGGCGCTAGACTTCTCCCGCCGCGAGCCAGTATCTCTTTGTCTCTCTGTCTCTGCATCTCTGGGTGGTCTCTCGGGCTGGGGACCGCACCGCGACCATTGGAAGAAGACTCGAAGGCTCCCTAAGTCGCAGCAGAGGTGGCTGCTGTCCCTTTCGAGGCCGGGGGCACTGGGGTGTGCTTAGGGAGCGCCAAGTGAGCCCGCGCGGTCCCATCCGCCCGGGCCCGTGCTGCACCCCAGCACCTAGACGACGCAGGGCTCCTTCCTCTGGGGGCTCTCTCCCTCCCTCCCCTCTGCCGCCGGGTCTCCGTCGGTGCCTGGGGTCTCAGCTGCCTTCGGAAGCCGAGGTTGGAGACGTGTGCTCGCCGAGATTTCCCGCCAAGTCTTCCGTGCCCACCTCTGCTTGTGCTTCCTCGGCCTTCCCCTCCCTTGGTGGTCGCCCTTGCCCACCTTGCTTCGCCAGGCTACCCACCTCCCAGTCTGGCGACAGGTGTCCCCAGCCGGTTCAGAACCATCCCTCTGGTGTCGGGTAGTCAGGGACTCTGGGAGTGATCTAGGACAAAGGAATGCATCTCTCTGAGCCTCAGTGTCCCAGTCACCAAACGGGGATAATAGGACCTACCTGTGGGGACGTGTGCAGAAATAGCGAGGAAAGCCCTCACATGCCCACACGGTGCTGGAGAAGGGAGAGGGGGCTACAGCCCTTGGGTGGGGTGGGGATATGGACTCCATAGAAACCGTCACAAATTCCAGGCTGAGAGAGGCTTCAGAGAAACCCTGACCTCAGCACCCGCCCATCACACCACCTCCTGCCCATACCTGCAGCCACACTGTACCATCTTTGCCTCCTCCTGTCTGCTTTCCTAAATCCAGAGTTTAAAATCAGAGTGAAAGGGGTCCCTGCTTTCCAAATGAGGTCAGTGTGGCTGCGTCGCTGCTGCCGGCAGCTGGCCGTCCATCAGGAGGCATCCATGTGGTTCAGCCCCATTCCCAACCCCTGTCTAGCACCGATTTCTTTTTTAATGATGCTAGCCCACAGGCCATTTCTCTTCCCCTGGGGGAATTGTCTTTCTGGATCCTGAACCAGCTTTTTAATTGCTCAAACCCCCTGATCATCATCTGTGTCATCAGAACAAGTGACACCACCCTGAGTCCCGCACTGATGTGGGACAAGTAGTCCAAAGAGAGTGGCTTCAGAAGAGGGAGACTCCCAGCTGGCAGGTTCTGGGCTGCCCTGGCTGTGTTTTTGTTTCAGCCTCAGCCAGGCTGACAACTGGAGCTTTCCTTCTAGAGAGGCAAGAAGGGGCTGGGGACACCCCCCACACACACACCCACTCACGCACAGGCACACACCCATCCAGACTCCTGCTCATGATCCAGCTGTAGCAACGTTGGCCCCTCAGGTCATCCCTGCCCCGGCCTGCTGAGGCCACAGCCTTGCTCAGGAAAGCCAGGTCAGCGGTTCCTGCAACCCCGAGGAAGCTCGTGGGGACCCTCCAGGACTCTTGACTCATAGGGAACCGATGGCGCCTCCTCTGCCTTCCGGATTCAACCCATCTCTCTCCACAACCGGAACCTTCAGTGGCTTTCTGTGGCTCTATCGGGCCTGCCTCTCTCATTCCCCCATCTACATCCAGGTGTCAGCAGTGCCGGAGGGCAGGTGGCCCCCAGGCCCTGGCTTCCTCTGCGATTCTGCTCGGGCTCTTCCCTCCATCTGAACTGTCTCCTCTTCCCTGTGTTCAGCCCGAGCGTGCCCATTCTTGCTCGCCAGGGCAGATGGCCCCTCCTGTGGAGAACATCTTGCTCTCCTTGCCTCCCTGTCTGGGGCTCCGCATGACATGATCCCCTGATCTGTCTCTGGAAACTGCTCTTCCCTCGGTGGAGGCAAGGTCTCCTCCCTGTGGCCCCTGTCTGCACACATTTGTTATCTTAAATGGCACCTGTGGCCAAGAGGGCAGGAATGAATAGACTATTGCAAGCTGCAGCTTCTTCCTGGGCCCTTCTGTGTCCTGCAGGCCAGGTCAGGGGTAGAGTCAGCCCCAGGGCAAAGGACTCTGACTGAGCAGGCTGGATGGGGAGCAAGCTGCCTGAAAACTTTTGCGTTTCTGGGGCTGTGCATCATTTTGGAAGATGCGGATGACCTCTATGCCTGATGATCGGGAGGGAAGTGACTCCCTGGGTTTACATCCCAGTGGGTCACTAAGCAGTGATATGACTTCAAAACTGATCTCTGCCAGGAATGTGAAGCAGGGATGTGCACCCAGTCCCCCCAACTCTGAAGCTTGGGAAGAGCAGGGCTCCCTCCAGAGAGGAGGCCTAGGCACATTGCATGTCATGGGACTGTCTGCTCTGGCCCATTGGGTTGAGACCTGTCCCCACTTTCTGCTCCCAGCCCTCTCTGCTTTTCCCACTCCAGCCCTTCCTCAGGGCTCTGTGGCCAGTAGGGCAACAGGCTCTCCCTGGGGAGGTCACGGGATGGTGGCTGAATGCTTGCCACTAGAGGTCCCCCACCCGGGTTGCAGCTTTGGCAATCCCACTCTGGCATTGACCTGCTTGATGGGTGGGGACAGAGCGGTGGATATGAGGCTCCTGCTGGAATCCCAACAGGTGGATGGCTGAACTGTCGCACCTAAGGTTTTTAGGTGTCCTGTCTGTGCCAGGCTCTGGGTTAAGCCCCCAGCACATGTCACAAGTGCCTGAGAATCACAGCAGCTGCCCTGGGATTAGTTACTGGCGTGAGGAGCAGTCAGAGCAGGAGACCGATGTGTGCATTTTTTTTTTTAATATTTTGTTTTAGTTGTAGGTGGACACAATACCTTTATTTTATTTTTATGTGGTGCTCAGGGCCTCGCAGCTCTACCATGTGATATCGGGCTAGTCCCTCAAATCTTTGTCCTGATATCACCATGGAGCCATTGGGACTGATATCTGAAAAATACTATCAACTTCAAAAGTCTAAATTAGAAAATATATAAAGCTTTAGGCCTAAAATAGCATACCCAATAAATGCTACCCAAAGATATTCGTTGTTCAGACTTGGAACTGAAGCCCAGAGAGGTTAATTGGCTTGTCCAAGGTCACACAGCTATTAAGTGTTGGAGTCAGGATTTACATCTGGAGCCAGGTTTGTCTGACTCCAGGTATTTTCCCACTCCATAATGGCCTCTGCCAGAAACCAGACAGCAGGCATTTTGTCACTTGAAGATTAAGTGATTAGTCTGACCAAATGGCAAATGATGTTAAATTGTCCAGGCAGCCCAGTAGTGACATTTGGGGAAGGCAAGGGATGGGCATCCCCCACCAACTCACCTACCTGCTTAGGGGGGTGTTGAGTACCCAGTCCTGCAGGAGCTGAGACCCAACCTCAGGAGGTGGGGAGGACGGAGGATGAGGAGCACAGAGCTGGAAGGCCCTGGGGCGTCCAGGCCTCTGGGACGCCTCCGAGTCTCATCCAGGTTTCCGGAGGTTTTGAGGCCCTGCCCGGTGGAGTCCCAGGGCTGCCGTTGGGAACAGTGTAAACAGATGGAGCCGCCCTGCAGGGAGGCTGAGCCTCACTTGCCAAGACAAGGGGCCTGTGGTGCCCTGCCATCCGTCACCCGACTGAGGAGGCACACTGAGGGGGCAGTGTGCCTGCCCCCTGCACACTGCACGGTGCTCTCAGGACCCACCCCTGGCCTCCTTCCACCCCTCCTCCCCGTTCCCATGGGAACAGCGGCCACTCTTTCCAGCCTTGCTCTGGGTCCCTCTCGCTGAGACACCTGGACCTTCCCTGACCTTCAGGGACTGGGGTTAGATCAGGAGACTCGCTCGGTGGGCGGGGCTCGCCCACGACATGCCTTGACGGGTCTGAGCGACCTCTGTGTGTTCTGATCCATCGTAGCTGCCCGGGCCTCCACTTTTCGCTGGCCCTTCTGCTGGAGCTGTGGGAGAAACCCTGGAGGCAGGGACCGTCTTTGCTGGTGGATCAGAAACTGTGTTCTGGGAACTCCCCACGGCCAGAGCCTCCTGTCAGGCTGGGAAACCCCTGAGGACAGCCCTGGGCCTCCCCTTAGACTGGAGGCTGCCTGCGGGCAGGGGCTGCCTCCTCCTGCTTACACTGGGAGCACCCTGAGGGCAGGAACCGTGCCTCTGTCAGTCGCAGGGTCCTCCAGGGAGCTTTCCTGTCCCCGTGGGCCAGGGCTCTGTGTTCCCACCACCTTGGCCATTTCCAGGCGCAGGAACCAGGTTTGCCCCTTCAGACTGGAGCAGATTCCCTTGTGTGGCACTGGGGCCTGTCCCCAGGGGGCGCCACCTGGCTTCCTGAGGAGGGCCTGAGGAGCCCTCGGTGGGGTTCTGGCTGCTCTGGCCCCAGGGGGAGCTGGGCGGCCCTTCCTCTTAGGAAGGTGGCTCTCTTGGGGGTTCGGGGTCACAGGAAGGGAGGAGATGGGGATCATTACCCTGCCCCCCTCCACCCCAGGCAGAATATAAGTACTTTTATCAAATAAGTAGAATCGCACATGTCCCAGGCCAGGGGGAGTCAGCTCCCTCTAAAGAAGACACGAAGCCTACGCCTGGAGCCTAAGACTCCCCAGCTGGTGCCCCAGGTTTGCAGAGCTTACCGCAGGGTGGCCACCCCGCCCTCAGAGCAGGCAGGGCCATCTCCACCCTCTAACCAGCCTTTCCAGGAAGTGCAGCCTCCAACCCCTGAGGAGGGTGAGCAGCAGAGGGTGGGGGGGACAGGTGGGGGGCCGGAGACCCCGAGGGGAGTCAGGCAGCTCAGCCCCACATTAAGACATTCTGAGGATCTCCTGGAGGTACGGAAATAAAATGGGACCATTCCCGCATCCAACAAGACTTGTCCTTAAGCACCCCTGAGTCCTGGCTGGGCACTGTCCCCAGGGATCCCAGACTGGTGTCATGGAGCAGAGACCGTTCTAACAAAAATCAAGCGCAGGGCAGAGAGCTGTGCAGATGCGTTCACTCTCTGGAAACAGCGCAGGGACAGCGGAGAGGGTTCTGTGACCAGAGGGCACCGCACAGAGATCCCTCTTGTCTGCTGTTTGGAGGACAAAATCCAGCCCTTAGTCCCAGGTCCCTGTAGGAGAAGTTGCGGGGTGTCTCGCTGGGGTCCACAGGCCCAGAGACCCCAGACAGTTTCCCATCAGCCCGGCGAGTGCGTCACCTGGGCCCCTGCTCCCACGGAGCCCCAAAGGGAGGCAGCGTGTTGGGGTGGGTTCTGCACGTCCTCCCCTGGCTGGGCGCTCTCAGAGCAAGTTCCCTTGGAGACATTTCTTGGCCCTCGAGGGGTCAGAGTCCTTTCCTGCTCAGGTGTGGCCGAGGACGGCTGCCTTCAATTTCCCGCAAGTCAGGAGGGTTTGGACTTCCAGTGGGGAGAAGCACAGGAGCTGCAGCCGGGAGAGCAGCTGGATGTGACACCCACCCTTCCAGTCCTCTGCCCCCCAACTGTACTCCTTTCCGAGGAGCCCCAGAAGGATAGCAGCACCCCCTAAGGAGAGGCCCAGTGCTGGTCTCAGGGTGCCCAGCCCAGCAGCCAAGTCAGTCTGGGCCTCTCCTGCACCCAGGGGTCAGGAACAGTCAGAGAGGGGCACCCCCAGGGCCAGCCTGGGGCCAGCCTCCTGATTCCTGCCTTGTATTTTCACAAACATGTCCTCTGAACCCAAGCCGGCTCAGGGCACGTCCCCAGTCCCTGGAGGCTCATTCAGGTCCTGGGGCATATTGTCTGTCACCCCTCCCCACGGGGACTGGCAGTTGGACAGACAGATGGAGGAGACTTGTCAGTGCAGATGATGAATTCCCAGGCTCCCTTACAGACGGGGCCATTGGGACCGTGTACCCCACCCTCCCCTGCTTCCCACCAAAAACAAATCTTTTCCCAAATGAAATCTAATCCACAGTCCCCACGCCGTACAGCAAACCAATCAAAGCCGTGCTTTCTGAGCAGTGCAGCACCCCCGCCAGGCATCCCTTTCCCAGGGTTAAAACCTCTGATTCAGGCGGACACCACGTCTAGTCTGTCCAGTCCGGCATTTCATCCGGTGGACTCTCTCCGGCCTCTTCCATGGAGATTCTGCGGCTGCTGTGCTGCCCCACTTTATAGTATGTGCTCATTTAAAATAAATCACTTAGGGGCAAAGGGAGTTTTTCTCAGGGACATAAAATAATTCAATCCATGTCGGTTACACTCGACGTGAGGCTGAGCCACTAACTGGCTTTGGTGGTTCACGTGCAGAAAACCCTGGAGCAGCCCTGGAGCAGCCCTGGAGCAGCCCTGGAGTAGCTGAACATGGGAGCAGCTTTCCTCCTTTTTTTTTTTTTTTTTTTTTTGTACCAGGGACTGAACTCAGGGGCACTCGACCTCTGAGCCACATCCCCAGCCCTTTTTTATATTTTATTTAGAGACAGGGTCTCACTCAGTTGCTTAGGGCCTTGCTAGATTGCTGAAGCTAGCATTGAACTTGTGATCCTCCTGCCTCAGCCTCCCGAGCCGCTGGGGTTACAGGTGTGTGCCACCACAACCGGCAGCAGTTTTTTTCTTAAACAGTTCACCTTTCACCCCTGGCATTCTCTTTAGTGAATAGAAGCAGCCCGGGTTATGATGGGGCTATGCCCGTGTAAACATGGGGTAAAGACGCTGCGCATGGTGTTGCGCTCCTGTAATCCCAGCTACTTGGAGGCTGAGGCAGGGGAATTGCAAGTTAAAGGCCAACAAAAAAAAGGGGGGTAGAGTATACATTTGAGACTGTTACCAGAGTGTTATTTTTGCTAAGCTTCAAAATAATTTTTAAAATACATGTAGTTTTAATTTTCTTTTTTATGTGGTTCTGGGATTGAATCCAGGGCCTGACGCCTGCCAGACAAGCACAGAGTATACCTCCCCAGCCCCTCAAATATATATTTTTAAAAATGAATTAGGCTCATGCTTCAGAACCCCCGAAACATCTGTGCCAAATAAGGCAGCTCGAATTTTCCACTTTCCACATGAGGAGGCAATCGGGTCGGGGAGGAGGTGAATGGGTCCAAGTCCTCCGAGTCGGGGCTCCTCCTGCCCAAGCCTGGATAGGCAGCATCCCTCAGCTCCCACTGAGCCTCTCTGGTGCCCCTGACCCCACATTCCCATAGGAACCCCTCGGCCCGGGTCCCCACCCCAGCCCCCATGCAACCAGTGGGCAGATGCGCAGGGCAGGAATGCTGGTATCCAGCTCTCCCAGGAAGCCAGGTGGCCAGCTCCACAGTTGTCTTCCAGGCAGGTGGGGCAGGAGTCCCCCGTCTTGTGGCCCCCAAAGGAAAGACTGTTGGTGGGGAGGGGCTCAGGAGTCAAAACCCGCTCAGCACTTGATTAATGGCCTCCATTTGCATATGCCACTCTTCCCTGGAGCCTCTGGGATGGAGACAGCCCCCCCCCCACAGCAGGGAGGGGGCAGTCTGGGGGCAGGAGATAAGCCCCTGGTTTCCTTTCCTGGCTGCCAGTCTTGACAGCATTGGGCCACAAGGATGTTCTCCCAGCAATGACAGGCACCGACTGGGAGAGGCACGTGACCGCGGTGAAGCGCTGCACTGCCACAGGTACAAGGACCAGGTCCCCTCTGCACCCACCAGGCCTCTGTTGTCATCTTGGATTTGTGATGTCCCTTCCCCATTTTTAAAATGGGGAAAACTAGCCAGCCCCAGTGGCACACACCTGTAATCCCAGCAGCTCGGGAGGCTGAGGCAGGAGGATCGTGAGTTCAAAACCAGCCTCAGCAAGAGGGAGGTCCTAAGCAACTGAGTGAGACCCTGTCTCTAAATAAAATACAAAATAGGGCTGGGGGTGTGGCTCAGGGGTCCCTGAGTTCAGTCCCTGGTACCAAAAAACAAAATAAAGTGTGGAACAAGCTGAGGCGCATTCGTGGGGAAGGCCGTTAGGCCGGGAGAGCCAGCAGCCTCATCCTGTCACCTGGATGGCTTATTTCATTTGGGTTTTGGTGAGTCAGAGCCGTCTCTTATTCAGGGCATCTCCTGGCTGTCGACCATCCCCAGGCTGGAGAAGATCAGACCCAGGCCCAGCGGACAGGCTTTGTGAGCCAGGGGCAGCAGAACCAGGCAGGGGTGGGGGCGGGGATGGGGGAGCACCTGCCTCCCCCTCGCCTGGATGCTTGGGGCTCGTGGCACAGCCTCCAACTGGCTTCCAGAGTGACAGAAATGGATTGGAGCCCATCGCCACTGGGGATCCTTGGCGCGGCTTCTGCAGCAGCCCATGTTTCCCGAGTGGCTCTCTGCCAGGCTGGCATGGCGGCCGCCGGGCTGTGCCAAGATCTTCGTACAAATCCTGTGAGCTGAGGAGAGGGGCCCGACGGTCTTCCCGCCTCCTCGCCCCAGTTCACGGACACACATCCTGGGGAATCCTCTTCCATCCTGGTCCCAGCTCATCTGTGCCTCGACCTGGAGGGTCCTGTATTGCCACAGGAGCTGGCCCTTAGTCAGGGGCAGGAGAAAGCCCATAATCCCAGCACAGAATGGCACATGAGGTCTTTAAGAGCTGGGCAAAGCCACGTGGTACACCTGGGCAGGACCCTGAGGGAAGGGACTGAACAGGCTTCCTGGAGGAAGGGGCCCTTGGGATGGGTCCTGTAGGATGGGTGGGATTTGGCAGAGAGAGCTGGGAGTGGGGCCGGTTGTCCTGGGCAGACCAGAGAGACAGTAAGGATGGGGTGAGTTAGGGGCCCAGGAAACAGTCTCTGTTGTCACGGAGGGAGGAAATTGAAACCAGGATGCAAACTAGTTCAGGACCACATCGTACCAGGGACAGTTGTCAAATGGGACGGCAATAGGGAGCCACGGTGGGTTTCCAGCAGGTGAAAGTCATGCTCGGGAACCAGCAGCCGCACGGGCTGGCGGGGCAGGACCGAGCTGAGGAGGTCTGGGAGAGGGCAGGCCCCCGCAACGAGTCCCTCTTCTGCCCAGACTGCGCGTGATTCTGGGGTACAAAGGGCAGTCGGGAACAGAGATGGCGCTGAGGTGGGGATTTCTGGTATCCTGAATGAACCAGCCAGATAGGGGCAGGGCACGGGAGTGGGGGGACAGGAAGGATGGCAAGTTTGGGGTACTGAAGCTGGGGCAGGGATGGCTTTATCTCCTGTCCCCCAAGACCAGCCCCCAGGCTGGTCACCATGCTCAGAGAACCATTGGCTGGCCTCGTGCGTGCCCAGGGACAGCAAGCTGCCGTAAGTGCCCGCGGGCCTGCCTCCTCTCTGCCAGGCCTCCTCTTGCCTCCTGCCTGGAGTTTCTGGGTCTCTTGCCACCCTCCAGGACGAGAGCGGGCGGTGATTCCATTCATTGGAGGAGTCCGGCGGGCTGCTCCCGGGCTCTCAATGTCCCTGCAGGACTGAAGGGCGGGGCTGGGTCTTAAACCTGGATGGCATCCAACATAGGCCAAGTCTCTCCCATGGCAGGGAGAGCAGAGGGCCAGGCTGGCCTGGTCAGGTTTAATGGCTGCCTGGACTGTAGCCCTGGCTCTGCTGTGGCCCTGAGGCGGGTCGAGGCGTTCCTCTGAGCCCAGCCGTGCTTGACTGACAGGCCTTTAGTGAGCCGGGCGCAGCCTGGGGCTTCAGGAGCGCTGGCCTCCAGGTTCTCATTAGGGAAGGACAGGAGGCGAGGCCTGGGCCAGGAGCCTCTGCCGCCTGCAAGGTGGCCAGGTCAGCGAGTGAGGACTGGGCCTGTGGCCTCAGGCATAGACTGACATGTGATGAGAGACGTTGGCATAAGCCTGGCCCGGGTGGAGCCCCTCTCCCAGCCTCCCTCAGGGTCTTCAGGCAGCAGGATAGGGGACAAGACAGAAAATGATGGGACCATTTTGTGCTCAGCACATGGCTCTGGAAAAGCAGACCCACGGGTGGTGGAGGCCAGGTTCCCGGGACCATGGAGAGCACGCGTGAGGCTGGGAGGAGGTGCCAGCTCCCAGCCTGGGGGTGAGCAGCCTGGTCAGGGCTCCCCAGGCCGTGGCAGCCCCTGGGTCCTGCCCTCCTCAGTGGGCTGGAGGTGAGCTGGCTGGGGTGGGGAGCCACAGGCACTGACCTGCTGGAGGGAGGGATGCTGGAAACCCAGGAATCGGTACAGGCCACCAGCCTTTCCTCAGCCCTGGGCAATTATATGGCTACAAATCACAAAGAAACAGTGGCGTAAGCACCTTTGGGAGCCTAATGGAACACTGGCGAGGCCATAAAAATTCAATCAGCTGCTGACCAGCAGAGCCTGGCTGGATGCAGACAGGCTGGGGTGGGGTGAGGTGGGGTGTCTCAGGAGTCCACAGACACCCCACGGTACCCCCAGCTGCAGGCCTTCTGAGCCGTAGCCTGCATATCCCCGGGACCCACCAGAGGTCAGCTCCTGCTCAGCATGGAGGGAGGGTACTGGGTCCCCAGGTGGCTCTGCTTCCAGGGGGGTCGGCCACTCCACACTGCAGGGGTCAGTGCCAAGCCTACGAAGCCATCCCCAAATTCCCTTGGTGTCAGAACTTCTGGGGACCTCAGCGCTCATGGTGGCAAGAAAACAGGGGCCAGGGCAGAGCCGAGCTGTCCTGGGACAGCCACAGAGGCTCCAGAGCACAGGAGAAAGGCCACTTAGAAAGTGTCACTTACCCTCTCTGCTCCTTAATTGCTGCTTCAGAAAAGTAAGTAACAGGAGCCATTTCCAGAGCTGCTGGGAGGACCGAGCGCCCAGATCCACTCCCAGCCGCTGGTGCACCTGGGATCTGGGGGCGTCCCGAGGAGGGGTGCCCGGCCGCCCAGAGCGCTGCTTTTCTTGCAGGGAGGAGCCAATGGCGGGGCCTGCCCTCCGCAAAGCCCCCGTGCTGTTCCTGGCGCTCCTGGGGCTCCTGGAGCGGAGCGCGGCAGACTCCCTTGCACCTGGAACACCCGCCCGGAACCTGCCTGAGAACCACAGCGACCTCCCTGTCCCCTGGACACCCCAGGCCAGCCACCACCACCACCGGGGCCTGGGCAAGAGGGAGCGGGGCCCAGGCCTGCCCGGCCCGGCCCAGGATGGGGCTGGGGTCACTGCCTCCAGGCAGGCCTCTAGGCTGCCAGGGGCTGGGGGGCTGCCGCCGGGGCAAGGTCCTGCAGGCCTGCTGCTGGACACCGACCTGCTCCTGGGGCTGGCCGTGCCCTACGCTGAGAAGGAGAACCGGTCTCCAGGGTGGGATAGGGTGAAGAAACGCAGCAGGGAGCACAAGAGGCGCAGGGATAGGCGGAAGCCTCACCGAGGTAGCCGAGATCTGGGAGGGTGGGGTCCTGCGGCAGGCGGGAGGGCGGGGCCGGCCTGCGGGAGGGACGTGGGAGGAAGAGAGGGTAGGTAGCCATAGAAGCCCAGTCTTCTCAATAGATCATCCTCAAGTCGGGAAGTTCTACCTTATATCTGACCTAAGTTTACCTACTCCAAGTCCTGAGGTGCAATCGTTCCACGCCCTCCAAGCACATCGTTAATCAACTCTGGAACTGAGCGAGGGCAGGAGTGCAGGCTCTGAACCCAGCTCTGTCTGAGGTCCTGGCTCCAGCACTCATCAGCCCCTCTGCACAGCGAGGCTGCGGCCCCGCCCACCCTCAGTGTAGGTCCGAGCTCTGATTCACAGAGTGCTTGGGACTCGGTGTTGGGAGCCACGCGCAGTCCCTGCTGGTTGACCTTCAGATCCCTAAATCAGTGTCCTCCGACCTGGACACAAGTGACCCATGTGTCCTGTAGCTTTCTGTGCCTGTGAAAAGGTCAAGGAGGAAGGTTTCGCTGGGAGGGAGGTTCGACCCTGTGATCCCAGCTGCTTGGGACGCTGAGGCAGGGAGGCCGGTGTTAGGGCTGCTCCCTCCCCGCTCACCTTCCCTGGCTTTCCCCACGTTGCCTACATCCTCAGCCAGCTTCCAGCCGGCCCAGCCTCCTGCTGGTCACTCCGTCTCTGAACAAACCTGGCTGGGCAGCTGCACCCACCCTGGGCCCCCACAGGGACCTGGGCTTCCAGATCTCTCTGTGTGACCAGCTGCCTCTAGGGGACATATGAGCGCCGCAGACAGGGGAGGGGGTGCTAGGGAGGAAGGCGTGGCGCCTCGGGCGCTTCTGCAAGCAGCTGGGCTCTCTGCCCCGCCAGGCTCCCGAGGCCCCAGGGCAGGGAACCCACACACAGGCCAGCTTGGCTTCCGGCCTCCCTCCCCAGAGGCCACCTGTGTGGGGCTGCGGGGGCTCCTGGTGCCCTGGAGGACGACAGGAGGCGCACGTGGGCCTCCTCCCAGCTCCACTGCAGCTCCCCAGCTTCAGAGGAGCAGGGGACTCCTAGGAGGGCTGGCACAGTGGGCAGAGGGCGGGGACAAAGGTCTGCCGCCGGGCCCAGCTCTGCTGACCGCCAGCTCCGAAGCTGACGGGGCCTTGGTTTCCTTGTCTGCAAAAATGAATGGTTCCCAAGACCCCGTCGACTCTGAGATTCACTTCTGCAGGGCAGGGTGACCCCAGCGGGCCCAGCCGAGCTTCCAGCCAGGTCTTGCCTCAGCAAAAGAGGCAAGGACAAACCGTGGCCCCCTGGCCCCTCTCCAGTCCCATCGTCCATGACCCCCTCATGGCCCTGCGCGCTCTTCCCCTCACACTCATACCCCCCTACATCCGTGTGTCTTGGCAGGTGACACCAGTGGTTAAATGCACTGGCTTGCCCTCAGATGAACCTGGGCCCAAGGCTACTAATGAGCTGTGTGTCCTTAGGCAAGTTACCTAGCATCTCTGTGCTTCAGTTTCCTCCCCTATAAATGAGGCTGTAGGAGTGCCCACTTCCCAGAGCTGCTGCAGTGGTCAGATGGACTAATGCTTGTGAAGCGGCTCCTCTGGGACCCAGGAGAGCAGGTGCTCAATAAGTCAGGCGGTGACTAGTTATCGCCACAGAGGAAGCACCGCCACGGTGTGTGGCAAGCTGTGGCACTCACTCCCAGCCTCCTCAGAGACCTCTCACCCTGCCCCGTCCCTCAGCCCCACCAGGACGCTCCCCTGTCCAACTTCATCTGCTCCAGGAAGCCCTCCACAGTCAGTCCACCAGTTCCCACTTGTCACGCCGAGTCCCCGCCCGCCCCCAGCCAGCCCTGACATGGACTGCCAGATGCGGCCTCGCAGGGAGGAGCCTGGGTCGTCTCCCCAGCGGCACTGTGCACCCTCCCGGGGGCAGGTCGCAGGGACGGCGGCTGAGCCAAGGGCTGTCCCGGGTCCCTGCTGCGGAAGAGGTAGGTAGTGCTGCAGGTGACCCGGTGGCAGTGAGTCAAGACCCTGCCTCCTGCCCTGGCCCCCAGGCCGCGCCTTGGTCCCCAGCTCCCTGAGGAAGAAGGTGGAGCACCCCGAAACCCGGACACTGGCGGCCGCCACGGAGGAGCCCTCCACCAGCCTGGCACCCGCCATGCTCTCCCTGACCACTCTGGAGGCCGCCCCTGTCACCGAAGAGTCCCTAATCCTGCCTGTCACCTCTCTGCGGCCTCAGGTAAGGCGCCCCAAACCATCCAGGTGGAACTTCAAACCATGTCACACAAACACTAAGGGGGACCGAGGCCTGGCAGGAGGGTGCTGGTGGGGGTCACAGGCCCGGGTGGACACCCAGCCTCCTGAGGCCAGTGCAGTTGGGCCCAGCTGCCCTCCTCCTGGGGACCGGCACCACTGCCCAGGAGAAGGTGGCCTGGGGCTCCCTCTGGGGACGGCCGAGGAAGCAGCACGGCTTGGCGCACTGGCCTCTGTGCAGTGGTAAGGCCCTTAGGAAAGAGCTTTAGAGTCCAGAAGAGGATGGAGGTTGGTCACAGCGGCGTGAACACCACGTCCTCGTGACCCGGAATTATCTAGCATCAGTGAGCAGGTGACCCACTCTTCCTGATTCTCGAGACAGACCCAAGAGAGACCAAGCCAGGGAGTGCAGGAAAGCGCCACCCACGGGCAGTTCCAGGAGGGCGTGTAGGAGTGACCCAGCCACTCTGGCCCTCCGCCGTGGCTTCGAGATCTTTTTAAAAATAAAAAGGATCCATAAGACACATGATTCATCTGACATATTGTATAAGAAATAGTAAATAAAGATAGATATTTTGTCAGTATAGTAGTCCCCCTTATCCATAATCTACTTTCTACAATTTCAATCCATTAGAGTCCCAAAACATTAATTGAAAATTCCAGAAATAAAAAATTCATAGGAGTTTTTTTTGGGGGGGGGATGCACTGGGGATTGAACCCAAGGGTGCTTTTTTTTTTTTTGAGACAGTCTCAGTAATTTGCTGAGGATCTCGCTAAGTTGCTGAGGCTGTTCTCAAACTTTCGATCCTCCCGCCTCAGCCTCCTGAGTCTCTGGGATTACAGGTGTGCGCCACTGTGCCCAACTCACTTCATAGGTTTTGCTGTTTGGAGTAGCAATAGAAGGAACCCCACTCCGTCTCACCCAGGACATGATCAGATACACCGTGTCCATGCTGTGCATGCTACCTGCCCCTTAGTCTCTTAGCAGCTCTACTAGTTGAATCAAATTGGTTGTGTGGCACAGCTGTGCTGTGTTCCAGAAACCCTTATTTTACTTAATAACGGCCCCAAAGCACAAGAACAGGGCTGCTGGCGTCTCGGAGATGATGAATACGGGCCGTAAGGTGCTTCTTTTATGTATTGTCTCAGAGATTGCCGTGCAGAGAGAGAGAAAAACCATATTCACAGAATTTTATTCTAGCATGTTGCTGATTGTCTTATTATTAGTCACTGTTGTTTACGTCCAGCTGAGCCTAGTGTAGACACTGCGCTCCCTCGCAGGCCTGTGTGTGTAGGGAGAACCCAGCGAATCAGGCTCAGCATCGCCCACGCTTCAAGCACCCACGGCGGTCCTGGAACGTGTCCGCCATGAGTGAAGGGGGACACTGCTTGTCCTCTTTTTGGGTCCTGTACCCTTTTGAGATTCTGGATGAAAGCTGGGGAGTCCATGGTTAGCTGTGTCACTGGAGGTCCCCTGAAGGCCACCAGTTGAGAACCCAGCTCTGGGAGTAGTTATAGCTGTGTCCTACTGTGCACAGTGACCACGTGCAGTTCCAGCCATGGCTCTGGTCTTCAGCAGTTTTGAGGCCATTGGTGGGAGCTTTGAGTGGACAGAGCCCTCGTCCCCGGCCTCCACCGTGCCTCGGAGAGCTGAGGAGAGGAGAGGACAGAGAAGTCAGCGGCTGCACTTCTTCCAGTCCCTCCTCCTGGGCTTCGAGACCCTGAGCAAGCAAGAGCTCCCTCAGCCCAGGGGTGGTGTCCGCTCTGCTCAGAGGGTCCTGTGGGCAGCTCCCCCGATGTCCTCGACTGGGATTCAGACTACCCGGTGGAGATCAAGGTGACCTCTGCCAGCCTCTCGTTTGCCCCATGTTTCTCCCTGACTTGTGGGAAGCTTCAGGGTCCCCCCCCCCCCCCCCCCGTTCCTCTTCTGTAGTCGCAGCCCAGGTCTGACGCTGAGGTGATGCCCACGCTGGACATGGCCTTGTTCGACTGGACGGATTATGAAGATTTAAAACCCGAAGTCTGGCCCTCTACAAAGAAGAAAGGTACCGTGGCCTCCCCACCCTCCGCCAGGCCCGGCTCCCCACCGCCCGCCGGGGGCAGTGAGCCCAGCCGGATCTGCCTGCGCGAGGTGGGCTGGGTGCGTGAGTCTGAAGCAGAGCTGACTGAACACGGAGCATCCCAGTGGGCGTTAGTCAGGCCCAGCGCTGCCGTGCCTCAGCCCAGGGCAGGAACGCTGTGGGGCCGCGCTGCTGCTGACCCATTTTAGAGAAAAAAAAGCTGAGGCTCAGAGGACAGCACCTTGTCCAAGTCACGCGGTGGCAGCGACGGCCCAGCCAGGGTGACACCCTGCTCTCTGCTCTGCGGGGCCTCAGCTCTGACACCGTGTCTTCTCGTTCCAGAGAAGCCCTGGGCTCAGTTCAGAGACAGCAACGAGACATCGCCAGCCGAAGGGGAGCCGTGCGACCATCACCAGGACTGCCTGCCAGGTTCGCCGGCGTCCACGCTCTGGGCCCAGGCTGGGAGGAAGCCGGGTCAGGGTGGGAAGGGGTCCCAGGCACACGAGCAAGACCTCAGGCTCCATGTCCCCTGCGGACAATGACTAATGTCGACGGCAGCCACCCATTTCCTGAGAGTGTCTGTCGTACTCACTTCACTCGCTGCGTGACTCTCACCACCCAGAGAGAGGGTCACTGTCACCCTCAGGCAGGCAGCTGGGCCTCAGAGAGGCCGGCTCCGGCCCAAGGTCACACGGCCAGGCGGTGACTCGAACCTGGGTCAACCTGGTTCCAAGCCCACACTGCCCCGGGTCGGGAGATCCTCTCCTACCTCTTCCTCCGAGCATCCAGCAGGTTTTGATTCTGTCCTTGTCCCATCAAGACACTGCCAGCCTTTCCCAGGATGACATCCTCGCCCATTAGCATCTGTCCCCACCAAGATGGAGTAAAACAAGGGCCTAATGTTTTGAGTAATGCCCCGAACTACTGATCCGGTGGAGTCGGACAGGCCTTCCAGACGCAGACACTGGGGGGGTGGGAGGAGCAGGAGGCTTATGGAGGGAGGGGTCTGTGACATGAGAGGAGGCCAAGGTGGACAGAAAAACCCTCAGACGGATGCAAAGTCTCGAGCTGTGCAGGGGCCCCAGCGAACGCCGGGTGGAGCCCACAGGCCCTGTCCCCAGCCCTGGCCTGCTCTCAAGGCCTGGGGCTGCTGAGGAGCCACCTGTCATGGGCCAGGTGGCCCCTGAAGCTGCCGACAGCTGGAGGCCATCGGCTAATTGCCACTGAACCTAAGTGCCTGGGGAGAGCGCTGAGCCGTGCACCTCTGGACAGTTGCACCGGTGGCCAGAACATTCTGCAAGACTGGAACCAAACCAGCTGCTGGGCACTGCGTCAGGCCACCCACCCTCCCACAGGCCGTTTCCTCCCCAGCCCCTGGGTGCGCCCTGGGCACAAAGGGAAGGTCCAGCTTGTGCCTGTCAACTGGACGGTCCTTGAGAGCGGGCAGCGTGGAGAGCCATGCCTGGGCCTGCCTGGGGTTCCCCATCTGTCGGAAGAGGCATTGCTGTCGCTGACCCCTGAGGCCCCTCCCTGCTCCGAGCTGACTCCACACCTGGCAGCCCCCAGCTGTTCACCCACCTCCCAGGGAGGTGACCCCACACCACCTTCCCTCTGCCCCTAATCCATCAGTCACCGGGGGGCAGGTGGGGGCCTCTGCCACCCGCCCCCAGGGGTCTCAGCCTTGACATCCATGGGTGGTTCCGGCCAGGGAGGCTTGCACACCAGATGGTCCGCGCTGCCGCGGGATGATGGATGTCCTCTCGGGGGATGGGAGCTGGGTGGCGGGGAGGGCTGCCCCACCTGGCTGACCGCCTGCTCTCGCCGTGTGGGCAGGGACCTGCTGCGACCTGCGGGAGCATCTCTGCACCCCCCACAACCGCGGCCTCAACAACAAATGCTTCGACGACTGCATGTGCGTGGAAGGTGAGTCCCGCCCGCGGGCACAGCCTGCTTCTCAGGCTGGTCATGCGACGAGTGGATGACAAGACGTCCTGGCCCACGGGGGGAGGGCCGGTGGGCAGGAGCGGGTGGGAGAATCCCAGGGGCGCTGCAGATCTGGGTCGCAGCGGCTTGCTCCTGGCGTGCCTTCTCCCACTCGCTTTTCCCATCTCTTGAAACACAAGCCGGCTGCCGTCCCACATCAGGAGGTGGCAGTAGGGGAAGGAGCAGCCTCTTTAAATGAGCTCCAACATTCTCCCCCAGGGGAGGCCTCCCAGTGCGCTAGCAGGTTGGGGGGTTTCCCCGCACCCGTGGTAGGGAGGCGGGAGGATGCGGGGTTAGCCCCTCCAGCTCCCACCTTAGCTGTGTGACGACTCGGGAGGCTGAGGCAGGAGGATTGCAAATTTGGGGCCAGCCTCAGCAACTTATAGAGACACGCACCCAGAAGTCCCAGGCTCTGCGCTTCATCTCCTGAGGTCCTCACAGCCAGCCCTAGAAGGGAGCAGCTAGTAGGGTCCCCACTCACAAAACTGGCACTTGTCCAAACTTACACGTTTCCAGGGGGAGGGGAGGCCGGGTGCAGCTCAGTGGTAGAGCACTTGCCCAGCATGTGTGAGGCCCTGGGTTCCATCCCCAGCACAGCTGAAAGAAAGAAGGAAAGAAAAGAATATTTCCAATTGGATGCTCTGGAAATTTTCAAATATATACTAAAGTAGCCAGAATATTATGATGAACCTCCATTTCCCATCAATAATTACCAGTTTATAATTAATAATTACCAGTTCAATAATTACCAGTTTATAGCAATCTCGCTGTCTCCCCCACACCCACTTCCCTCGTTCCAATATGATTTTTAAGCAACTCCTGAGAGTATACAGATATTTCAGAAATATTTTAGCACATATCTCTAAGGAATAAGTACCTTCTTGTTCACACCTGTAATACCTGTGACTTGGGAGGCTGAGGAAGGAGGATTGCAAGTTTGAGGCCAGTCTCAGCAACTTATGGAGACCTAAGCAACTTAGGGAAACCCCATCTCAAAAATAAGTAAATAAATTATGAGCTGGGGACGTAACTCAGTGGGAAAGCATCCCTGGGTTCAATCCCCTGTACCAGAGGGCAGGGGCAGGAGATAAGTACCCTCTTATAACCAAGATACCACAACTGAACAATAATTACCCAGTACCATCTGATACCCAATCTGCATTGCCCTCTCCTGAGTGGGAGAATTCGGACCCAGTCCCTCTATGAACCTGAGTTACCTGAGTCCAATGGTGCTCACATTATCTTCAAAAATCATCTTCTGGGGAGGCAGTAAAGGTACTTGTTTCCGACCATTCATCTAGTCAGGTAAGAAACACATTTGAGTGCCTACTGGGTGTGGGGTACTGGTAAGTACTGGACACGGGAGATCCAGCAGGGAAAAGGACCTGCAGATTCTGCACCCGTTGGATTACCCGCCAGTGAGACCAGAGAAAGCACATCACTTCAGCTGGTACAGCCAGCTACCCGAAGGTGGGGGGGGCGAGGGACAGGGTGTAGGGCCTGGTGTGGTGACCCATGGCGAAGGTGGGACAGGGGAGGTGAGAGAAGCTTCCAGAAGGATGGCACAGGTCTCGGCCTTGTTTGGATCTTGTTTTGATTGTAATTTGGAAGTTGGGGGCAGGTTTTAAGCAGGGGAGTATGCTGGTCTGACCTCCGAGTTTGAAACCACTCTGAGCACCTGCAGCCCCCTCACCAGGGCTGGGCTGGACCAGAGACCAAGGGTTATGATGCCCTGGGATCCAGCCAGGGCTCCGGCCTTGAGGCACAGAGTGTGGCTGCAGTTAGGAGGGTGGGAGGTGGGTTTGGTTTTTTTGTTGTTGTTGTTTTCGTTATTGGTACCAGGGATTGAACCCAGGGACACTCAACCGCTGAGCCATGTCCTCAGCCCTTTTTATTTTTCATTTAGAAACAGGGTCTCACTGAGTTGCTTAGGGCCTTGCTAAGTTGTTGAGGCTGGCTGTGAACTTGCAATCCTCCTGCCTCAGCCTCCGAGCCACTGGGATTACAGATGTAGATTATAGTACCTCCTGGCACCTAGCCAGGAGGGTGGGAGGTAACCACATCGGACAGGTGGACAGGTCCAGGTCCTGAACGGCCTTGTAAGCAAACATATGAAGTCTAGATTTCATTTTAAGTATGACGGAAGCCATGGGAGAATTTATAGGGAAGGGCAGAATTTGAGTCATTTTTTTAAAAAGTTTTAGGAGATGGTGTAGTTTGGAGGTACAGTGCCTACTTAGTATGTGAGGGATCCTGGGTTCAATACATTAGGAAAAAATAAATATATATATATATTTAAAAATTGGGAGAAAAATTTATGTATATATAAATTATATCTATATCTATCTATATAATTTTCCTTCCAATTTTTAAATCGCCAGCTTTATTTTCAGAGGAAACGCGCAGGGCGGGGTTCTACTCCCTTCCTCCCTTGCAAGTCTTCCCTAACAGCCGTCTGCACCGACCGGGGGCATTTGTTCCGCGGAGACCCACCTTAGTTTTAGCGTCCGTAGTTGACTCGAGGCCCCGTGTGCTGTCCATTCTGTGGGCTTTGCCCTGAGCGTGACACGCACCCACCATCACGGTATGACACCGAATATTTTCGCCGCCCTAAAAGTCCCCTGTGCTCCACCCGCTAGCGCCCAGCCCGCACTCAGGGGATGGCACCCGGGCGGCCTCTGCGGCTGAGCTACACCTCAGCCCCGAGCTCACGCAGGCGCTGTGCGGGCTGCAGGGCAGAATGGGGAGGAAGGCAGCAGGGGAGCAGGGCCCGGCAGGGGAGGGGACAGGGGTCGCAGGCCTGACCCTTGCCTCCCTCGGCCCAGGGCTGCGCTGCTACGCCAAGTTCCACCGGAACCGCAGGGTCACGCGGAGGAAGGGGCGCTGCGTGGAGCCCGAGACGGCCAACGGCGACCAGGGATCCTTCATCAACGTCTAGCGACCCAAGGGAGGCGCCTCCCCAGTGGCCCCGGGACCGAGGCCGGAGGTTTGGAGAAGCCGGGCGATTTGTAACTAGCAGTGGGACATCAGTAGGGACCGATGGCTTAGGCTGCCATTGCAGACTCAGGACACTCAGCCCCAGAGCGGGCCCGCTGGGCAGCCGAGCCGCCCCCTCCCAGGAGACACACCGCAGCCCACCTGCACCTGCCCGGCGGACCCGTGCAGCCCGCAGCCCGCGTGTCCAGCTCTCCGCGATGGCCACGGCGAGAGCGCCCTCTACTGTCCGGCAGCAGCACTGCAGCCGCTTCACGTTCATAACGCCGTTTTGGAGCGTGAAACAAAGCTGGTGGCCCCCAGGACGAATCTGGAACTCTCTTGTGTACCAGGCGCCGCGCTCAGAGCGTGGAATGCGTTATCTCTTGGGATTTTCATAATGACCTCTTCTAGCCGGCACCGGCACCGTTCTGCAGGTGAGGACACTGAGGCTCGCTTGGTTGCGTGGCTTGTCCAGGGTCTCGGATCAGATCCTCAATCTTAACATAGGTAAGAATCCCCCGGGGTCTAGTTGACATGCAGATTCCAGCTCAGCAGATGGCAATGGGAGGGGAGGATCTGAGCCTGGGCCAGGACTCTGAAGCACCAAGGACCAAGTTCTTGCCCTTCACAGCCAGAACTTATTCCAGGTTCTCCACGGCTTTCTGCAAGAGAGATGCAGTTCCTTTTGGCTGGAATAACTTGTCTGTTCTCCACCTTCCCTGGACATAGGTGGATTATCTTTAAAAATAAGACAGCATGGACAGTAAGCATCTGTGTGTGTGCAAGGACTGATCTGGACAAATTAGTCCCTGTCCTCTGGTGTCCATGTTCTGAGACGTGAAGTGTTGTGGGGGTGGGGAGCAATTACCCTGCTCCGGATGTTCCTGTGGTCTTACTCACCAGCCTGGAAACATGCACTTCCGAGGTGTCCTGAGAGTGCCTACCCCAGCAGTTCTGACACGAGCATAGAGACACACGGACACTGGTCACCTGTGTATACCCACTCTGCACACTGTTTAGTGATTCCCAGGTCCCCCTGGAGACCATCCCTGGACCCCACCTATACTTCTGCAGCAGACCCCATTGGAAAGTGGAGGTACCTCTGAGATTGGGGTGCTTCAGAGAGCAAGACCCGTGATACCCACCAGCAGATCTGGCTCCAGGGTTGGGACAACCATTTAAATCCTCTCACGTGGCATGTCACTCCTGGCCACTGTCTGGTTCAGGGCAAACCAGGCTGCAAATGACAAAAGTTTTCCTTATGCGAACCCCTCACTGGCCTGGACCACAGCCCTGGGATGCCAGGACTGTTTACAGCTTTGGGCAAATCAGTTGAGGTCAAGGGTCAGGCACCAAGGAAAGCAGGTAGATCTAGAAGAAATCCATTATGCCTGTTCTTCCCTCCCTCTTCAAGTTTGATTGGCACAGGAATCTTGGGGGCAGAAGGGAGGGCAGGAGAACTGAAACAGATCAAAGCCAGCTGGTTGGAAAGTGAATCTGCCAGCAGTTTTGTGTCTAAGACCAGACAAGCCGCATGCCGAGAGCCTCCCATGGCGTGGAGGATTCTGGATTGTGCTGGCTCTGTGGGGGAGAATCCTCAAGGGTGCCTCCGGGCAGAGAATCCAGCCTTGCTAAGGCTGGGACCCGCAGTTAGGAAGGCCCAGGACATCAGCAGTGGAGAGCAAAGCTTGAAAGGCTGCAGAATTATCACTGCCTACCACAGTGGAAATCCCAGGACACGTCTCTGCCCTAAATACCTCCATTTTGCATTGGTGGGGGAGTGGGTGGGAAGGTGGAATCCATTTAACTTCAGAGTTGGGGATTCCAAAGCCCCTCAAGTGTTCCATCCACCTCCCTGCCAGGAGGTTCTTCCTTGAGTCTATCTTAAATTTCTTTTGCTGGCACAGAAGCTGATTTCCTCTAATCCAGAGTTCAGCAAACTTTTACCATGAAGGGCCAAATAAATATTTTAGACTTTGCAGACCATATACTCTCGTGCCAAACTACACGACAGCCATAACTCAAAGCAGCCATGGACAAGGTAGAAATGAAGCCTCTTGGCTATGTACCCAGGAAACACTCATGGACAGGTTTGAGATTCGTATGATTTTCCCAGGTCACAAAATATTCTTCTTCTTTTGATTTTCTAAAAACCACTTAAAATGTAAAACCATGCTTACCTTGCAGGCTACCCCCAAACAGGCAGTGGGTCAGATTTGTCCATATTCCGTCAGCCCTTGCCCCAATCTGTTCGTTCTTAGCAAACATTGAATAATCCAGGAACTTCCAAAGGCCTGCAGTCCAGGCGCCAAGACGGTTTTGATATAGACTTTGACTTGTTTTGTTTTTTGCAATGCTAGGGTTCGAACCCAGGGCCTTGCACAGGCTGGGTAGCTGCTGTACCACGGAGCTACATCCTGCTTGGTCTGAGTTGTGGTCCAGGCTTCATATTTCCCAGGTGGCTCTAGAGAACCTCTCCTCTGGCCTCCCATCTCTTGCAGTCCAGCCTGTGATGAAAATAGCAGGTTCTACCTCTCACCACCTTGCTGACCTTTGGAAAGTTACTTAAGGTCTCTGTGCTCCGGTTTTTCACCTGTAAAATGGGGCCTGGGGCTACAGGTATGTCTCATGGTAGAACGTTTGCCTAGCATGTGTGAGGCCCTGGGTTCAATCCCCGGCATTACAGAAAATAGAAATGAAATAAAACAGGGATAATGCCTCTTCCTTCATAGAGGTGTTGTGAAGAAGAAATGCCTAATCCTTAAGAGGTGTTTGGAACAGCACAGACACATGACAAACCCGCGGTGCCACCTAATCAATCATTCTGGGAGAGTCTTAGTAGGCCTTCTGGTCTCAGTGACTCATCACGTACTTAGAGACGACTTCTGTCACCACGCAGACTTCACAGTATGTTCTTCCAATGCTGGGCCATGAGATGCTCCATCAGGAAAAAGGGGTGGGGTTCTGTGGAGTGTGGAAGATTGTTCTGGACACCCCCCTGAGCAGCAGGTGTAGATTCCAGGCACTGCTGCAGAGCTGGAGGAGCAAGTGACTTTCCCCAAGTGTAAGAATGTGCCACAGGGAGAGCTGAGCTGGGTCCAAGAGGAAACCAGCAGCTGCTGGGATGGTCACCGAGCCCACCTGTGGATCCTCCAGCTGAAACCTCGCTGCCATTCCCAGCGATCCCCACCGTGACCAAGGGGCTGCCTTTCGGTGCTTGGACTGGTGACTCCAAGGGTGGTTTCTATGTCTGCTGGTAATGAGCTGAGGGTCTGATGACATGAGAGACAAATCTCCTGGGAAAAATGACGGCTTAATTTGATCCTCGAAAAGTGACTGAGGGCAAGTCAAATCCCAAAGCCACAACCCACATGTACCACTGAGACGCTGCAAGGTGGATCTTTAGAATAAGCCCTGGAGACAGCGGGGCCATGACCTTACCATGAGGTTCAACTTTGCAGCTGGATACAGTAGACATTTACGTAACCTGCAAAGAACATGTTTAGAAGCAACAGGACAGCCAGGAAACCTGGGAGAGACTGGAGCGGCCCAGGAAGGGAGCCGCTGAGAGCTTCACAGGGCTGGGTTGGGCTCCGTCCCTCCAAGATCACGTGATGCTCACAGGCACTAGCCAGTGTGTGTGTGTGTGTGTGTGTGTGTGTGTGTGTGTGTGTGTGCCCGGGGGCTGTGGGCAGGGGTGGGCAGTTGCAGAACCAGGGGTTTATATTTCAGGGAGAATGTTTTCTGGATTCTAAGGCAGAACAGGTGGTCTGATGCAGGATCCCTGGGGGACACTTCTGGCTGCGAGAGGCTGTCTGGTCCTCACCCCTCAGTGTGGCCCAGGCCTGCAGCATCGCCCGGGAGCCTGGTAGCAGCACAGAACCTTAGCCTCCACCCCATACCTACTGAACCCGAATCTTGGTGTGTGTCGGGGGGCGACCCAGCCACCTGGCTTTTGGCAAGTTCTCCAGGTCATCCTTTTGCACCATGAAGTTTGAGAATCCCAGGTCTGGGATGCAGAGTGGAAAACAGGGATGTGGGATGGTTGGGGACACTGGGGTAGTTCAGGGCATTTGCATTCAAATGTGTGTTGGCAAATCCGAGATCCGCTTCGCTGTGCCACTCAGACTTGCAGGCTCTGGCGCTGCCTCCTGGGCTGGCACTGGCCCTCTGTTAGAGGAAAGGAAATGGGGCACTGGGCCTAGGACCCTCAGTCATGGGGTTTTCTGATTTAGGAAGTTCCTTGGGGGGGCGTGGCTCCTGTTTAAAGCCTGGGAGCAGCAGGTGGGCTGCACCCTTACAGCCCTATGACGTCCCGTTGCATGTGTGCCGCGAGCTGTAAATAAAGAGATGGTGGTCGCTGCGCTGCCTCGCTTCCTTCTGTTTCCCCAGCTGATGGTCTGTCTCTGCTGGCAGAGCATCGCCAGGGCCCTTGGAGGGGACCCGACGCCCAGTGTTTCCCCTGCCACTTCCCACACATCGCACTGAGCATCGGCTCTGAGCCAGGCAGCAAGGCAGGCGGGTCCCTGCCTTCCCCTAGACTTCCTTGTGGTCCCTGAGCCCGACCTCTTGGGCCAGATTCTCATGTTTTTATTTTCCTGCCCATTTTAGGGTTGGGGCAGCTGAGGTCTCAGTTTACAAGGCTGGTCACTGCAGCCTGGCCTCCAGAGGCTTCGTTCCGGGCCTGGGTGGCCAGTGGAGACAAGAGCAGGCGCCATCTTCAGCAGGAGGAGGAAGATCCCACAGTAACAAGGCCAGGCCTGGGTGGGCTCAGGTGCCATCTGGGGGAAGCATGTGAACTGGCCAGGGAGAGGCCAGGCTTGGTGCCAGGGAGGACATTCTGCAGACCAGGCTGTCCCTAGCTCACCAGAGCAAGCTGTGTGACCACTCCCAGTGGCACTGTGTCCCTGCATCCCCAAGCCCAGCCTGCCTGGACCCAGACACACTGATGGCTGGGTTAACTCCGGACGGGGACCCTCAGCTTAGGGGCCTGTTGTGCCTACAGAGATCTCCCTGCCCTGCCTAGATGAGGGAAGCAGGTCTCCCCAAACCAGGGTTTCCTAAAAGATGGGGCCTCAGACAGCCAGCATGAGAATAATCTGGGGAGCAAACCCAGGTTTCTAAGCCCCACTTGGACCTCCAACTCAGCAGCTCCAAGTGTGGACTCAGGACTCTGCCTGTTGGGTAACCCCAGGCTGAGAACTGCCACCCCAGTCCTTCCTGAGAACTCACTGTCCCCAGGTGGCTGCTCAGGCCCCAGGTGGCCTGATGAACCACTGCCAAGGATGCTTTTGAGAATCCAGGCCAGAATTTCTCCTTCCTGTAGGTCTTCTAAATCATACCCTTCCCGTCCAACTACTCGGCTCAGTAAGGAGGTAACAGAAATGCAGGACTACAAAGGAATGAGCACAGCCACAGGCTAATAAAACTTTATTTACACAAAAGGACAGCAGGCTGGATTTGGCCCTTTGGTTGTAGTTTGCTGACCCCTAACCTATTCTGCTGACCTCGGGTCAATGGCTGCAGAAAGGCACTGGGCTCTGAAAGCCTCTTCTGTCCTGGGATGTCAACTTGAACCCATTTCTACTCATACAGGTCAGAACAGTGCTGAAATCAAGGGTCAAGTCCTTCAAATGCAAGGCCACAGGGAAGCTGGCTCTCTGTGCTGGCAGCCTGAGTGCAGCCTTCAGGGGGTCAGATGGCTGCACTGGGGCGATTAGTCAGAGGAACACAGCCAATCGGATATTTATATTTATATATCTTAAAATAACTGTATATATATGCACATACATATAAATCTGTTAATGTATGACGTATATACATATGTGGTAGATTTATTTTAAAGGACTGGTTCCATGATTGTAGGGGCTAGCAAGTCTGTATGCAATCTGTAGAGCAGGCTGGCAGGCCAGAAACTCAGGCAGAGCTGATGTTGCAGTCTTGAGGCCAGATTTCACCTCTGTTCTTGTTCTTTTTTGGTTCTGGGGATTTGGTACTGTTCTTTTTTGGCCCAGGGGCGTTTAACCACTGAGCCACATCCCCAGCCTTTTTTTGTATTTTCTTTAGAGACAGGATCTCACTAAGTTGCTTAGGGCCTTGCTAAGTTGCTGAGGCTACCTTTGACCTCCTGATTTTCCTGCCTCAGCCTCCCAAGCTGCTGGGATGACGGGTGCCATTTTTGTTCTTAAGGCCTTCAACACAGAAAATGGACCATCATGGAGGCTTCAGGAGCTCAGTTTCCAAGCCCTGGATCACAGTGCCAGGGCAGGAAGCGGAATTGTCTTTATGGGCTGTGAAATTCTGGAGGGAAGTTCCATTGGTTGGTCATCTTGAACTTCAGGTGACAGCATGACCTGCACCAACTTCCTGTGCCTGGGGTGCCCAGGCAAACGTCCAGCCAGTGTCAAGACACGAGACCGGGGTTGGGGTGGGATGGGGATGAGGAGGGTGAGTGGGTAAGCAGATGACTAAACAGCGGTTCCCCTCACCCTTCTTCACACCCACCCCCAGGATATGCCAGGAGACTCCACGCACTTTGGCATGTCCCGAAATACCCAGGTGTGTGCCCAGGAGACCAGAAGCTAGAAACCCGGCTCCTTCCATCCTGGTGACTGGTCAGTGCAGCTTTGTGTACCGTGGTCCTGAACCAACTCTGCATCCTCGACCTTGACCTTGGATCAGTGGCTGCCTCAGAGCAGCACATGTTTAGAGAGAGAAAATGTCCCCGCACATCCAGCCCTGGCCTCTGAGGACTGCATGAGGCTTCCATCCACTTACAAAATGGAAATTGTTAGGCCCACTTTTGCAGAGAAGGAAAAGGAAGGCACAGAGAAAGTAAGGCCACTTGTCCAGTGGTGTGAGGCTAGTTGATGGCAGAGCTAGAGGCCCTGCCAAAGTCTGTCCAGCTCCCAAACCTGAATATATGTCCATGACCCCATGGCACACATTTACTGAGCACCTACTGGGTCCCTGATGCCCCTGCCCCGCTTCCCAGTCCCCAGGAGCTATGCAGCTCACCCAGCACACCAAGGCTGCTGTCAGGGCCAGAGGTGCTACCAGAACCTTCACCTCAGGCTGCCTCTCAGGGAGGAGTGGTAGGGATTCCTCCCAGGGGCGCTTCTAACTGGCAGAGCCTGAGGAGGCCCCTGCCACCATATCCATGTCCTCATTCTTCTCTTATCTCCTGGCTGGCTACACAGGCACAGTCTCAGGCTCCATGGCCGCCCTCCTGCAAGGAAAGCGAGGCCTCCCAGGGCCTGCCCGAGTCGGACATGAAAGCCGTCAGCAGTGAAAGCAATCCCCAGATAAGCCCACACAGATAGGCATGGGGCACAGGGCCGCAGCCACAGCTGCACGTGTGTGTGCATCTGAGCCCTCAGATGCCTGCCCTGAAACGCCAGCACCGTCCACGTGGAAAGACGGGAGGCCTGACGGGGAAGGAGCAGAACCTGGACAGGCCATGGAGGCGGCAGGAGCAGCGCGCACTTGGGGAAGGCCAGCTCCAGGCTGGACCAGGTCCGGGGGCTGCAGAGAAGCTCCTAATGACACGCTCAGAGTCAGCAGGAGCCTGTGCACACACGCATGTATTCACATGCAGAGACATTCACGTGCTCATACATGCACACGTATGTCGTCACATGCGGAGATGTTCACACGTGCTCATACATGCACACACAATGAAATAACGAGGGTCATTATACGTGGATAAGTGTTTGAAAAATGCCGTAGAGCAGAGAACTAGAGGCTAGCAGCCTGGCTTCCTCTGGGGCAATACACTGTTGTGCCCTCTCTGCAGCTGGGTTCCTGGAATACAGCAGGGCACAGGTGATTTCCTTTCTGCCTTTTCTGTGAGCACCAAGGGCTCCCTGGGGCATCTTGATGGGCTCTCTGATGCCTGACATGAGCACACGGGTCTCTGGAGGGACAGGGCGACATGTCTAAGTGGGGAGGCTTTGCCAGGACGACCCTCACCTAGCAGTCATTTCATAGGACCTGGGTGAGGCAGTGAAGCAGCAGGGACATTAGGAGTAATTTCCTGGACTTCACAGCTCTGCCGGAACATTCATAGAGCCCGGCTGGGTCTATAAAGTCAGCCATGGAAGCGACTGCAAGTTTGAATTCTGGGCCTTTGGGACAAATATTTCAGAATCACACCCCTCCCCTTGCTTTTGATAAGTCACAAAAACAAAAGTTCCTCCCCGAGGTGACTCTCAGCCCCTGGCACACGATGTCAGGATCCTCCAGAAAGCACTGGAAGAGGAAAGTGGAGGTGCCACCACATAGGAAGCCATCTTCCTGGCTGTGAGCCGTAGTGTCCACTGCCGAGTCTAATGGTAGGGGCGGAGGACTGGGCAGAAGGACAGAGAGTGAGGCCCGGGAGCCCAGCCACGCCCACAATCCTCTGTGGTTCCCGTGGGTTCTTTCACCTTCTCCTGCCCCATCTTCCACTGCCTTGCTGCTCAGGGTAGCTGACCTCTGCTTCAAGGTGGCTCTGACCGTCCCTAGGCCTGCCAGACCTCAGGCCAAGAAACACGGAGCCAGCGTGCTCATGAACATCCCAGGAAAGGGCTCCAGAGGGAACCCCAGGAAAAGCCCCACCCACAAAGGGACCAGGACTCCCTGCCAGGCCCTTCTCCCTGCGCATTTTGTGACAGGTCCTGCTTTCTCACAGGCCAGTGTGACTGTCAGAAAGGGTTTGGGTTTATTTTCTCTGTTCTGTTTCTTCCAGTTTTATTTGCCCACTTTGGAAAGGAAGTGGCTGGAATCTGCATCAGAATTGGTGTCCACTACCTCGAAGGTCAAGGAACAGTTGGAAAATTGGTTCAAAGTCTTGGCTTAATCAATGCCTCACTGCCCCATTTTCTGGATGCAGAAAAAAATTCAGACTCAGTGACATATTCAAGGCCACAGGTACCCAGCAGCAGAATGCTGGGAAGTTCAGCAGGAATCCTGGCCTTAAATTCCTAGCTTCTCCACAGTACACTGAGGTCTATCTCCCGGACTTTGCTAGTAGGAAAATGTCTGTGCCTCACCCCTCCATCCAACAGGGCTTTCCCTGCCACTTCAGTTCACAGCGTGCCTGAAGGTCAGAAGATGCCAAGAGATGCTGAGGCACAGTGTTTTTAATGCAGCAGCAAAAGGGGCCCTGCTTATCAAGTGCCACCCAGGTGCCAGGAGCGGTGCCGGGCATCCTATGCAAATGACCCCACATCATCCCTGGAGGGGGATCTGAAGAGGTCCCAGAGAGGACTCATCTCAGGACAATGGCAACCTTGACAAATGTCATTAAAAAAGAATGTCAAGAAATGTCAGATAGAGGCACCATCAGAGATACCAAGAAATCCAGGAGCACACATTCAAGGGAGAATGTGGGCCATCTCAAGGGTGAGAGATGCTTTGGGGGTCTTGGGTTCTTCTTTTTTGGGGGTACCTGGGATTGAACTCGTGGGCACTCACCCAATGAGCCACATCCCCAGCCCTATTTTGTATTTTATTTCAAGACAGGGTCTCACTGAGTTGCTTAGCACCTCACTTTTGCTGAGGCTGGCTTTGAACTCATGATCCTTCTGCCTCAGCCTCCGTAGCTGCCCGGATTACAGATGTGTGTCACTGTGCCAGACCTTGGACTCTTCTTTTAGAAGAAAATTTATGAGGGGAGGGCCTGGGAAGGCGTGCAGGCATGACAACAGACCCACCATCCCCAGATGGTGTGTGGTGGTCTGGTGGCTCTGTATTCTCAGGTTGACGTCTCCTCCATTATCTGATCGATAGATCATATGGAAAAGTCCCTGTGTTATAGGTTTTGAATTGCTCTTTGCTCAGGCTATTCTAAAATACACGCAGCCATAGCCGTGGGCTAATTAAAAGTGCGCAGGGCGACTTCCAGAAGCAGGTGAACTCCCAGGGTCTGTGAGACTGTGCATGAAGATCCGTAGATTTCCCAGGGAGCCGAGGGTGCAGCCTGGGAGGAATGACTGGCCCAGGAGCGAAGGTATAAGGAACTGCAGCACGAGGCTTTCGGTTAAAGCCACAGTCTCTCTTCCTCCCTTTTGTCTCCTTTCTGCCTGTCTTTTGCTTCTCCTATCCTACCTCCACGTCATCCCCACCACATCCTGAGGCTCAAAGTGGCTACATAACTTGCCCAAGATCACTCTCACAAGAGGAGGCCAGGCAGGAGTCCAAAAAACACTTTATCTGAAAGAGACGAGAAACCATGAGAAAGAAATGGCTGTAGTCATTTTTATCAGCTACTGGCTTAACTGGCCGCACTGATGGGGAGTCTTCCTGGGCAGAGCCTAGACTGAGAAGCAACTTGAGGACAAACAGCAAGTTGGGCGGCAGGTGCTCCTGATCGGAGGAAGCAGCACACGTGTATCTGGTCAGTTGGTGTAGATCAGTTAATTCCCTGAGCACCTACTATGTGCCAGGCACAGGACGAGGCACTCAGGACGCGAGACCCTCCCGGGGCTTACAGTCTAGGTGGTGGTGGGTACAAATAGATCAGGCAATCCTTTCTGATATAAGATAGGATGGTACAACTGTCTAGGAGAACCGTCTTACGGTTTCTTAAAAAGTTAAACACACGCCTGCCGTAGGATCGGCCCTTTCACTTCCAGGCATTTACCCAAGAAGGTGTGCACGCCGGGCGCGGTGAGGCACACCTACCATCCCAGAGACCCAGGAGGCTGAGGCGGGAGGATGGAAAGCTCAAGGCCAGCCGTAGCACCTTAGCAAGACCCTTTCTCAAAATAAGAAATTAAAAAAGGACTGGGGATGGAGCGCCTTGGTCAAGGGCCCCTGGGTTCAATCCTGTCGATTTCTTGTTGAAGATACAGAAATCAGAGACACACAGGCGGTGAGGGGCATTACAAATTCCTCCTATTCCAGAAGTGTACTCACTGAAGGTGTGACACGGAAGCCCTGTGGAATGCCGAGGTCATTTGTCCTTCTACAGCCCACGTGGGTCATGGCAAGGGCTCTGGCTCCTCGGAGAAAACTATTTTGTGCTCCTTTGTTCCTCTGTGCCTTCGATGCCTCCCCCAGGCCTACCCGCCAGCTGGATCTTCCTGTGCACTCTCCCCCGCCTCCCACGCCAGCTGGCGGGGATGAACACAGCATCAGTGTGTAAGTGGCAGGGACACTCCACAGACCTGCCTTGTGCTTCTGCAGGCCCTCCTCGCCTGGCTCCGTCCTCTTCATCCCAGCCCAGCCTGTATCGCCTGCTCCATAGGCTGTGGAGCTCAGTGGTTAGATGCCAGGGTCCTGCAGCCAGACCTCCGGGGTGCGGTGGGTCTTTGAGCCAGCAGCTTAACTTCTCCTAACTTGTGAACAGGGGTAAGAACTGCACCTGCCCTTGGGTTGTTTATGTCTGCCACAAAAGAAGCACGTATTGTCCCTTCTAATCCCGCACCTTCTTCTTACAAAGTGACCATGGTTATTCCTTTCCTTCCCTTCCCTAAGGGGGCAGTCAATACTCCTATAACAAAAGAGAGTTTAGCATGAGAAAATCATAGCAGATTTATTTCATTGAGGTTCTATGCGACAAGGGAGCCTTCAGCAAGGAAGACCCAAATCTTAAGGAAAACTGGCTGTTTTTATGCTTAGATGCAATTAAAAAAAAAAAAAAAAAAAAAAAAACGGCAGAAATGGGATGATCTGAGGGTGACAGAAAGCGGGTAGGACCAGCAAGGCCTGTCTGTTCAGATTCTTCTTAGCCTGTGTATCTTTCCTCCTCCTCTATGGGGCAGGACTCTTCCGGTACTTTATATCCTCCCTATACTGGGGATGAAATCCACAGCCTTGCACATAGTAGGCAAACGGTCTACCACTGAGCTACATCCTCAACCCTTAAAATTAGGGTAGATTTTTTAGGATGCCCTCTGGAATGAGCGTCCTCAAGGGAGAAGGAAAAAGGGAAAGAACTTTCTAGATTTTACCGCTTGCTTTGTAGGGAGGAATCCTAGTTTCTAGGACCCATCTGGGAGAAAGGAATGTGGGTTTCTGTGAGGGTTTCTAGGACTCACTTCTGGGGAGAGGGAGGGGAAGGAGACAGGAGGGCAGGAGAAGGTCAGAGAGACTCTGCCTCCCAGGCTGCAAAACTCTTTTCACCTATCAGAGAATCCTTTCTTTGTATGTGGGGAGACTGTGGGTCTGGACATTGTCTCAGGACCTACTCAGGCAGTTTTGTGGATTCCCACTTGTTTTTTAACCTCCTGGAAACAAGAGCAAGCACTCTGATATACCCCAAGAGGGTCCACACCTAAGATCACAGGGAGACAACTGCTTTCTCCTCATTTCCTCCCAGTACAATTGAGGGTTTATGCAGGGAAGAATTTCTGCTGGTTCTCGAGCTAGAGCTTTCTAAAACTTTTGATATGTTGACTTAAATGGGTTCCAACCAGTTGGTTCCTTGTGTGTTGATGGTAACAATAGCTTATGTGTGTTGCCCATTTACTAGGTGCCAGGCACTCTCTTCTTGACTAAGCTTTAGCTGGGCTCTACTGAGCCCTGGGTTTTGTTTTTGATTTTTTTTTTTTCTTTGCGTGTGTGCAAATGGACTCTACCACTGAGCTCCATGCCCAGTCTGTTTTTGTTTGTTTTTTGTTTGTTTGTTTTTTGAGACAAGGCTGCCTAGGCTGGTTTTGAACTCCAGGGTGCAGGGAATCCTCCTGCCTCAGACTCCAGAAATGGTGCTGGCTCCAGAGCTAGGAATGACCTCGGCCTTCTGTCTTCCTGTACTGGCCCTGCCTGCAAGACCTGATTATACAAGAATCATTCTGCTCTTGGTGTCCCCTCATCAATTTTCCATCCACTGGCCCCTCAATGGTTTGTGGCGAAAGTCCCCACTCACCCTTGTTTGGAGCAGAGCGCCATCTCCCTCCCTATTGCAGTTCTATTTTTGAACGGCCTCCTGTTGTAACAAGTGCTGAAATAAATTTTTCTTCAACGACATAAATTAACCACTCGATCCTCCCAAGGCTCCAAGGAGGTGGGTACTGTAAATAACCTATTTTCATGGGGAAGGAGAGGGAGCGCCCTCGGGGAGACGCCCACTGCTGCCACGTCGGGAGCTCGCACCGTGGCTGCAGGTGGTCCCCCCCGGCCCAGCTTCCAGGTTCTCAGCCCCGCAGCCTCTGCAGCCTCGCGGGAGGCGCGAGCGGCAGGACGCCGTCTCCCGGCAACCGCGCAGCGGCCCTACGCCCCGCCCCCGACTGCCTCACGTGACCGGGAAGCGAGCCGGGGTTGGCTCGGGCGCAGCGGGCGGGCGGGGCCGGAGAAGTTTGTTGGAGTTCGGGGCCCAGGAGCCCCCGCGGCCGTCGCGCAGGTGCCCACCGCCTGGGCCGGGATGGAGCTGCCGGTCGTGAACCTGAAGGTGGCCGCGGCGGGGCGGGCGGGACTCCTGTGCGGGAGGGTGCTGGCAGCCGGGTTTCGAAGCAGGGTGGGGGGACCGAGTCGGGAAAGAGGAGTAGCAGGGTCGCGGGCATCGCTCAGCCCCGAGGTGAGGAGGTGCGCGGGCCGCGGCGGGGCCAGCGGGGAAGGCCCGGGCCGCCGGGCGGGAGAGGGCCGCCCCTCCGCGGAGCCAGACCCTCCGGTGGCGGCGCCGGGTCCCCAGGACGGCGCTGGCCTTCGCGCCCAGCATGCCCCTGGAGCACGGGGAGGGCCCGAGAGGGGCCCGACCCTTCCCCGAGCCCCCGTGCGGCCCTGGTGCAGTCAGATGAGGAAAGTCAGAGGTTCCCCAAACCCGGCGGCCTTATTGCATAAGTAAGAAGCACAAGCTGCAGAAGTTACTTCCAAGCAGAAAACCCCGACTCCGGGCCCTCGGGCCAACGTGCGGGGCCTCCCGGGGTGTCTTCATTTCCTGGGCCGGCGCTCTTCCTTTTCTCTCCGCCCACCCGCAGCCGTCTGGCGCCTGAGCTCCGTTTGCAAGAGGTCCGCGACTTAGCTTTGGGCAGCGAGGTGTGGACCTTGGACTAAACCGGCCATTTTGGGTCTTGGTGCGGTTTCCTTGAGACTCTATCCCCCTTACTCCCGAGTGACAAAGCATTTAGCACCCCGTTGGTGTCTGGGACTAAAGGAATCTAAGAGAGGGCTACAAAGCCACAGTGTGATCCGTCTTTGGATCATTACACACGGTCTGGGCTGTGACTTGGCCGGGGCAGGTTTCCCTTCTTCATCCCACAGCGCTTGCTACTGCCAGCCTTCCTGAAGCTTCCAGTCAACAGCCTGGGGAGAAGGCTGAAATAAGGGAATTTTACATGAGGAGAAGTTTACATGAGGGTAAACTGAGGTTGGTATCAATACTTCAGGCCCGTGGGGTTAAGGACAAATGCCTTTTCTGCTACTCGAGATTTGCCTAAGATGGTAGCTAAGAGAGGACCAGGTGAGCGACAGAGTTGCAGAAATTGGAAGGGAAGGGAACTCTAGTGTGGGGGACTTTTTTGCAGGCCAGGTTGTCAACTTGATCACAGCCTCCTTCTGAGAAACAGGCCATCTTTTTACAAAGGAGTGGACTTCAGCTCAGATCAAGGCAGCAAATCGTCAGGGAGTGAATGGCAGACTCAGGATTTGAACCCACAGAACAGACTCTAGAGCTGTGGCTTTTCCTGGGTACCACTTTAGTTAAGGCTGACCTTGGCCTTGACTGCTTATGCCAGTTTTATGGGCCTGACAGGTCAAGAGCATCCACAGGTGTGAGCTATGCTCTGGTGCTCAGAATGAAAAGGCTGGTCCTTTCCTTGCCTGGGCAGCAAGAACCGATGTCTCCCAGGGTCTTAACTGCTACAGAGACCAGTGAGTGCCAGAGGACTGAGGGGCCAGGTTGCCAGGTAACTTACAAGACATCCAGTTGAATTTGGGTTTCAGAACAACAGGTTTTATTATGAGTATGTCTTAGGCAGTATTGGTGACATATTAAATTATTCATGATGTGAAATTCAGAATTAAGTGGGTGTTCTGTGGTTTTGTTTGCCACATCTAGCTACCCTATGGAGGGTGGCGTTGACTCCTTGCTCTTAAGCACTTAGGTGGGATATCCCTTGGAGCTGGGGACTGTACCTTGGGCCTGCACCCCCACCCCAAACCCTCCCTCCCTTGGACGCAAGTTAAGTGCCTGCCTGTGTGCAATTCGCTGGTGTGGTCTGGGGCCAGGTGAGACTGGCTGCCCCAGGCCCTTTGCATAAGTCCCTAACTGAGTCCCATGCATGCCTTCCTGAAGCAAGCCCTGAGTTGGAGGAATGGCATTGTGACCTGCTTAGAAAGAACTGAACCTGAGGTCTTGGGAGGAGGACTAGTGGCCCAGAAGGTGATGTAGCCCAGGGAAGCCCACTTCCTCTCAGAAGGAGTACCTCCATGTGCTGCCCTCCCCTGCCCTCTAGATCCCACAACAGCACTGTGAAATGGGAGTGACAGAAGAGCAGGCAGCAGTTCTGGGCGGTTAGGCGACTTTCCAAGGCCACATCGCCTCTTAGGACATGCAGCCAGGATCACATCCACATCTCAAACTCCAGGAACCCAGCAGTTAGCCACTGCATGACCTCGCCTCCCCTCCAGGGCAGCCCTGACGTGTCCCTTAGCCTCAGCCACCCTGGGAGAGAGCGCTCACTGTCGTAGGAGACAGGCCAACAAGTGTTTGCACAGGACATACAGGAATGCGTTCGGGGTTCTGAGCTGCACGCTCATCTGAGGTCTGCCTGGGAAGTCCCACCTGCCTCCTCCCTTGGGTCCTCTGGTGGCAGAGGTTTAGGTCTTGGTCCACATGGCCCCTTGGCTTCTTGGCCTTCCCTTCTGTGGGTCAGACTTCCTCCTTTCTACCCAGCCAGCCTTCTCTGACATTGTGGCACAGTGGCTGGGGCACCGGCCTGTGGACAGAGAGAGTTCAAGGCCAGGTCTTGCCACTTGTTAGCCGTATGTCTTCAAGTGGGTTTCTTGACCTCTCTGAATATCCATTTCCTCTAAAAGGATAAAAATAGATCCTACCTTCTAGGGTGAGACAAGGAAGATCCTACGGTCCAGGAGTGGCACAGCATTAGGTCGAACTCTGGCCGAGGTCCGGTTCCGAGATGTGCCTTTGGCTCTGCCATTCGTGATCTCTACCACTGGGACAGTTCCTTAACCTCAGTTCTGCCCCATGCAGGTAGCGTCCACACTGACCTGGGCAGTGTGGACGCAGAGCACCTCAGCAGGAAGGTGCTGGTCAGTAGCGGGAGTCCCCTGCTTGCTGCTATTCCAGGACACTGGGCCATGCAGGGACCTATGGGTGCTAAATGGGTAGGGCTGTTTCCCTGGTAGTTGAGGCAGCCCTTGGGACAGATGGGTCCTACCACAACACAGGCTGCCCCCACCATACCTCAGGTGCGGCTCCTGAACCCACACCCTATCTCCTGTCCCTCCAGCATCCTGCGACCCTCATTGCCCTGGTCCATTGGCCTCCGTCCAGGGAAGAGCCCCCTGGCTGAGCACTGTAGTGAGGGTTCAGGGCTCAGGCCCTGCCTTCTCCCTTTTTCCAGGAAAGGTCCTGCTGACCTCGCATCCCAGCCCTGGTCCCACATAGCTCAGATCCCTCCCACGCTTCCTGCTTCTTTTTCAGAAGCTGCCCCCAGAGCCAGCCAGTGGACAGTTCTTCCGTGTCCACAGTGAGTCACTGGCTCCTCCTGCTGCAGGGTGCCAGGAAGGGCAGGGCTGGCTTGGCTGGGTTTCCCCGGAGCATTCCTGGATGCTAGGTCTCTGTGCAGTGGGTTGGGGTGCCCTCCCGTTACGGAGATGGAGAAGCCGGGCAGCAGAGGCTTAGTCTTCATGGGCTTCTGTTCCTGGGGGCTTAAGAGGAGTGACAGATAGCACTGAGTTCCTTCAATACTTGGGAACAACAGCCATGCCCGAGGGGGGCCTATGCCATTTGAGGGTCCTCGGTCTTCAGTTTGTTCTCATCCTCCTCTGCAGGGGCTTGGCTTTAGCCGGCGCTCCTGCCCACAGCCCTCAGCTGGAGGCAGAGTCTCCCACAATTGTTCAGTGACCTGCCTGCGGCCCTTGCAGCCTGGCAGCTGTCCAGCCTCAGCCTCTGGTCCCATCGCCACTCTCCATACTAAGCCAGGACTTGCCGGCCGCAGGTAGAGCCTGGTGGCCGATTGTGTGCTTGGCACGTGTGAGGCCACAGGCTCCCTCCCCAGC
Source organism: Sciurus vulgaris (assembly GCF_902686455.1). Classification (NCBI taxonomy): domain Eukaryota; kingdom Metazoa; phylum Chordata; class Mammalia; order Rodentia; family Sciuridae; genus Sciurus; species Sciurus vulgaris. The sequence goes on from NC_136461.1 coordinate 8,139,922, forward strand.
AAGATTTGCAGGGCCAAGAAGCACTGCTTTGCCAGACCTCCCGGTGTGCAGTCTGGCCCGGGAGGAGAGCCTTGGGAACAAGTCAGTTCTCAGAACCAGAGTGAGAGGGTCAGGTGGGGTAGGGGAGGACAGTGGTGGTGTGACCTGCCTTCACCGGGCCTCCTCCCTCAGTGTCTCCTCACAGTCCAAAGCCCAACCATAAGGCCTCCATGTGGCCTTGGGCAGGGCCTTCCCTCTTTGGATGGGGATTCCTGTGGGATGCAAGGGACCATGTTAGCTCTTAAGATAAGGATTGGAATCCTCCCTGCCCCCAGCCCCTGACCCGCCCTCTTCCACTCTCCTCTGGACTTCTACTCCGGCAAGGTTTTCCAGAAATAGTTTCCAGAAGGTTCCATGCTCCCTTCTGCCTTGCCCTCTGCAGGAGCTGACCTGTCCACGTGTTCTTTGCTCTCTGCCCTGGCTAGCCACCCATCACTGCCTTCATTTGGCTTAAACGTCACTTCCTTGGAGAAGCCTCCTGTGACCACCCCTGCTCCCTATCACCCCCAGCTGTGGTCCAGTGAGGTTCCTTGTTTCGCAGAGCAGGGGTCCCAGTGGACCCCACACACTGAGGGCCCATTACTACTTACGCATGGGCTTTGCTGGACGTCGGTCCTCGTCCAGCAGCTCACGTCCTTGTGCCTTCCACCCCAGGTAGACACAGCAGGTACCAGTGGTGCCAAGGCAAACGGCAGATGCTGAGGAAGAGCAGCACCATGTGGTCGCTTTTCTAAAGCCCCTGGGAAGAGACGCCACCAGAGCTCAGCCTGCCCCGCTGTTTCCCAGCTTCGTGATGGGAGAGGCCATGTGGGCAGGCGGGCGGGCAGCGCAGCCTGGAGTGGCACTGGTTCTGCGCTGGCCAGCATGGCGGAGCCTCAGTTTTTCCACTGTAAAATGGGGATGTTAGTGCCTCCGGGGAGGCTCGGGCTCCAGGGCGCTCCTGTGCTGACAGCGCTTAGAGACATGGGGGGATTCCTCCTAGAGCCCCGCTGTGATACCCCATCCCGTGGTTCAGACCTGCCACCTCCATGATGTGGGCCGCTGATCCTTCCAGAGTCGTCTTCCTGGTCTGTAACTGGGAGGAGTTTCTGTTGGGATGGAGCCAGGACCCCTTGGGTTCACCCTGCACTGGGCCTTGGAGGTGAAGGCGAAGTGTCCCAGCCTCTGCTCCGGATGTCACCTGTGCCCTGGGTGGAGGACGTCCACATGGCTCAAAAGCCCAGACAGCCCTCTTGACCAAAGGCAGCGCTGGTTGGTCCAGGAGCCAGATTTGAACTGAATTCTGGTTTTGCGCCTCAGTATCTGTGGGATCTCTATCAGCTTAATTCACCTCTGGGCCTAGCTCTAGTCTGTAAAGGAATAATGATAGTACGTGTTCCAGAGGCTGTCGGGAGGAGGCCCAGATAAGGCATGTGAGGTGCCCAGCACAGGGCCTGGCACGTAGTAGGTGTGTAGTAAGGAGGAACTCTTCCTGCCGTGCCTCCAGCAGGCTGGTCCCAGGCGGGCATCTCTCCCTCACAGCCTGACCTGTGCCCCCACTGAGCGCCCCTGAAGCTCCCAGCTCAGGGCTTCCGTCCTCCTGAAGTCCTGTGCCACGTTGTCCCCAATGTGGCCACACCGTCCCCACAGTCGGGACCCCTCCAGCACTCAGCCGCCCCCACCCTCCCATGACACCGCCCCTCCTTTCTGCACTCTGTCCAGGAAGGGCCTACGGATGAAGGAGTAGAGGCCAGTGTGGTGGGACGCAGAGGGCGGTGAGAAGGTGGGATTTCTGGGTGCAGGGGCGCAGGCCTATAATCCCAGTGACTCAGGAGGCAGGAGCAGGAGGATCGCAAGTTCACGGCCAGCCTGGGCAGCTTAGCAAGACCTTGTCTCAAAAAGATAACTCCAGAGGGCTGGGCGGTAGCTCAGTGGTAGAGCACGCTGGGTTTAGTCCCCAGTGCTGTGCAGAAATCCAGGAAAAACACAGGGATTTTGTTTACTTTGTCAGATGTCACGCCATGATGTCTCCCTGCCCTGGGCTTGAACTCCAGTCTCCTCCCCTCTTGTTCTTTCTCCTGGTCACCGTAGTGGCCTCCCCTCTGTCCTCCACAGTACCCCAACCCTGTGTCCCGAGAGGTTGCCCTCCTGAGTCCTCTGTGGTCCCCACTGTGCCTGGGAGCTCTTCTGGTTCCAGAGCCGATTCCCTTCGAAGTGGCAGGTCTGGGTGTCCACCGCGGCCTCCCACCTGGCTCCTGCTGTTCCTTGAGACAGTCACGAGCCCTCGCGGGTGCCGGGCGGGGACTCCTGTTCCGGCTTCAGAAGCTTCCTTGCCCCTGTGGTGGTGACATCACGTTCTCAGACCTGCTCCCTGCCCCTCTTGTGCCACAGGTGATTCTCCTGGTTCACTGGCTGCTGACAACCTGGTGAGTGACTGCAGTGTGTGCCAACGCGTCCTAGAGGCTATGTCCTTGTCCCCAAGTCCGCGTCAGCCTGGTCGGGTTCTGTTCTGCTGTCTCTTAGCCAGGCCACCTGGGGCAAGTCAGGGTGCTCACGGAGCCTGCTTTCCACCTACACAGAGGGGTAAGGACAGTGCCCCACAGGAGCAGAACGCAGCTCCTCAGGCACCCCAGGGCTTGCAGGGACGCCAGGCTGCCGTGGGGCAGCCTTGGCACTGGTTGACACCTCTGTTGTATCTGTGGAGCTTCTGGGGAGATCTCTGCCAATCCAAGACGGAAACCGGATCTCACGTGCACACCTTGCCAACTTTGAAGCACATTGCACATGCCAGCAGCTGTGAGTCACAGACACGAGGGGCTGGTGCAGATCCCTGTCCGTCTCCGGGGATTCTGAGCAGCGAGCCTGGGCAGAGGCCCGGCACTCGCTCCCCTGATGCCCTGGGATGCGGTGGTTTAGGCCACGGCGGCCCCAGGCTCTGCACGGGTCTTCTGCGTGTTACACTCGATATCATCTAAGTCTATGACGCACCTCACAGCTTGCTGGGCTGTCAAGACCCAGTGTGGGGACTGAGGGAGCCTGCAACCGCTCAGGGTACCAGCGTTAGCAGGTTTCCCCTGGATCAACAAGCAAACCAGTACATACCCAGCGTCAGCAGCAGTTCCCTAAAGAATAAAGCGATGTCCTGTCAGGGAAGGGTACTCACCACTGGCAGTGAGGGAGGGGCCTCAGTGAAAAGATGACCAGGGCAGTGTCCAGGGAGCCGCGCAGCCTGGCCTCGGGAAGGGTGGTGGTGCTGGCTGAATGCCCTGGGGCGCTTGCCCCACCCTGCAGGCCTGGTAAAGGGTCTGTTTTATTTCAAATGGCATAGAAAGCTGTTGGAGTGTTTTAGCAGAGTGACCATCTGGTTCACATGCTTTCTGTGTTTCCGAGAACAGCCTGCAGGGGGCAGGAGTGGGGCCCAGGAAGCGGGGAGGTGTCTTGCCGACATTTCCGAGGGCAGCCAGCTGGCCTTGCAGACTGGGGCCTGTTCTCGGAGGGGGCCTGGGACTCTGGAGCAGGAGGGCAGGCACTGCAGGGGGTGGCCATCTGAGAGATGGAGGTGTCTCTCCCACAGGGGCTGCATCGCGTTCTCTGGCCCCTATGCCTGGGCCAACTTCACCATCCTGGCCTTGGGCGTGTGGGCCGTGGCTCAGCGGGACTCTGTGGATGCCATCAGCATGGTGAGTACGGAGAGCCGTGGGGTGGGCATCGCGCTCTGCCGTCCTCTCACCTGCCCAGCCGTCTCTCTCCCCTGTACCCCCATTTTCAGTCCTCCAAGGTCTCCTAACCAGCCATCCTGCTCCCTGCTGTTTTTCCCGAGACGGTCCTGGGTGGGACCCAGCAGGCCACTCCCCCAGTGCGTCTGGCCCTCTGTTTAAGTCAGCCTTTCAGCGCTGTGATCAAGACACCTGACAAGAACAGTTGAGGAGGAAGAGCTTGTCTGGAGGCTCATGGTTTGTGCCGTCTCAGTCCGCAGACAGCCAGCTCCACCCCTGGGGCTGGAGGTGAGGCGAGACTTGATGGCAGGAGGGTGTGGTGGAGGGAAGCCGCTCAGGGCATCACACCAGGAAGCAGAGACAGACTTCACTCACCAGGGACAAAACGTATGCCCCAAAGGCACGCCCCCAGCACCCTGCTCCTCCAGCCAGTGACCGCTGAGTTAGTACCATCAGGGGTTCACGCACCGACTGCTTGAGGCTCTCGTAACCCAGCCGTTTCACCTAAGCCTTCTTGCGCTGTCTCATGCGGGCTTTGGGGGACACCTCACATGTACTCCATAACACCCTCCCTGGGGGATCTCTTATTCGGGGAGTTGGGGGCAGGTGGCTGGGAGACCTGGACGGTAGGGCGCTCCACTCCTTTACTGAAGTCCCAATTGATGCTGCCCAGGGGGCTTCCCAGCCCAGCTCTTCCCGCCCGGCTGCAGCCTCTCAGTGATTGAGGAGCGGTTTCCTTGGTGGTGGAGATGCACGTGTCCGATGGACTCCATGGGATCTTCCACCTTGGAGATTCTAGAACCAAGCGGACCCTGTCATGACCTTGGGAGGTGGGGGTGGCACAGGTGGACCCTGCAGGCTGGGCCCAGGCCCCAGGGTCCCTTTCGTAGCTTCACTAGGAGCCTCAGCCCGTCCTCCAGGTCCTGCCTGCCGGCTCGACCACTCTGCTAGCAAACCATAAGGACCCAGCAGGGCAGAAGCCACGCTTCTGGGCTGGTGTCTGCGGAGGAGGAGCCAGAGTGCCCACAAACCTGTGGCGTGTGTCTTGCAGTTTCTGGGGGGCTTGCTGGCCACCGTCCTCCTGGACATCATCTACATCAGCATCTTCTACCCTGTGGCTGCCACCTCAGACACAAGCCGCTTCGGCGCTGGTATGGCCATCCTCAGCCTGCTGCTCAAGCCCCTCTCCTGCTTCCTGGTCTACCACATGTACCGGGAGCGCGGGGGTGACCTCCTGTCCCACGGTGAGCCTGCCCTCTGGCCAGCCCAACCCTCTGCCCGGTGGACCTGGGGCCCCAGACATAGGAGCGTGGCATGGCCTCCCCACCAGGCTGGGTGAGCACGCTCCTGGTCACTGCTGCCAGAGCTGTGGCCCCGCTGTCCTAGTCTGGGGTGGTCTCTCCCCGCTATCGGGCTGAACACAGGCTCGGGGCAGCAGCCTGAGGCTTCTCCGCTCTGCTCCTGCCACGCGGGACTCTTCTGGGCAGACACAGCGCTAGTCTCCAGGGAGAGCTCCAGGTGCTTGGCCTGGGGGCCTCAGGGAAGCAGCCCCAGATGGCAGGCGCTTCCCATGAGCAGCCCTTTCACCTCCCGCCCAGCCCCACAGCTCCAGAAATCCTGCACCCCTTGACTCCATGGGGGCCGAGCCCTTCCTGTCCCCTCTACACTCTTCTCTGCCCTCTGAGCTGGTGGAGGCAGGCGAGGCTTCTGTCCTTTGCTTAGAGAAGAAGGTGCAGGTGGCCTGGGGGCACTAGGCAAGCTGGAGTGGCCTGTGGCGACCGCCCTGGCTGACCTCTGCACTACCCAGACCTGCCCTAGGGAGAGGGGAGCCAGGAGCCATCCCGTTGGGCAGACAAGGAGACTGGGGCCCACAGCCTTTAGGACAAAGGTGCAGCGGGCGAGTGAGGTGTGCGGGCTCTGGAGGCTGCCCTGCCTGGGCCCAGCCCTGGGTGCAGCAACTGACCAGCTCCAGGGCCTTTGGGTACAGTGCTGTGGTGTCCCTGTGTCCGGGCCGGGAACTGGGAAGAAGTCCGCAGGCCCAGGGCTGGGAGTCCCTCGGGTCCTGAGCACTGGCCCGGGCCGTGCTGCTGAGACCGAGGCCAGCGTCTGGGCTTCAGGCTGTACCCCCTGGGGCCAGTCGGGTGGCCTCTTTGACTCTCAGCTCCTTGGCAAGGAGAGGGGTTTGCCTGCTCTGTGGGCATGTGGGAGGAATGACTGGACTGCAGCGAACCGGGGGCTCCGGGTTCTGCCACTGCCCACTGCCCTTGGCCTCAGGACGCCCAGCACTGGCCTTGGATGGGGCTGGACCTCGGTCTGAGCTCAACAGAACCCAATTGTTCACCCTCATTTTTTTCTTTGCTGCCCCCCCACCAGATTTCCTCGGACCTTCTCAGGAACATAGCGCCTACCAGACGATCGACTCCTCGGAGCCACCTGCAGACCCCTTTGCGGTCCCAGAGGGCAGAGGTCAAGCTGCCCGAGGGTACTGAAGCCAGCCACCTGCACCAGCCCCGCCACGTTGCTCTCCTGGTGCCCGGGCATCCTCCTAGGGCGCTTCCCACCTCCCTCCCTTGGACTAACGTGGAGTGTGTCTCCCCCATTCTGTCCCAGGCTGCTGGAATCAAGTGCCCCGAGAGGCCAGGAGCCCTGTGGCTTCCCGCCCATGAACACGCTTGTCCTAACCTCCAAGGCTCCCCTGGTCCCAGGCTGGAATGATGGCTGTCTTTACCTCCCACCCTCAACTGTACCATGCGGACTGTGGGTGTGGCCGGTCAGGCCCCTCAGGACCAGGGATGGTGGCCTCCCCAGGCCTCCCCGAGTCTGTGTTGCTCTTCTGCAGCCTGCTGAGCACTTCAGGTCACGCTCAGCTCCAGACTTCATCTGGCACAGGGCTGAGTCCCTCTGCTCAGTCATTGGTGCCTGGGCCCCCCGGTCTGGAGGCAAGTGTCTGCAGCGCCCAGCACCCGCCCAGCCCCACTGCCTGCTCCCAGCCAGTGTGGAAACTTGAGGAATTCCGTAGTCACCAGGCTGTGGTCTGCTTAGTCTCCTGGCCCAGCTGGGCAGTTTCTCCCTTGAACCCAGATGGAGCCGGCTCTGGCCTAGCAAGGCCACAGCAGAGGAGGCACTGGGCAGTGCTCAGGGCCATCGGTTCTCTGGACCAGAGGACCTGATGTGGGCCTGAATCCTGTGCCACTTAGTAACTTAGCACCTTCAGCGTCTTCCAGGGAAGGGTCGATAATGCCTGCCCAGTGCCAGCCGTGAAGTTCAGTGTGAAGTGAGGCCCAGGCAGGGCGCCTGTGACAGCAGCGCTGTTCCCAGTGGACTTGCTCCTCGAGCTGGTGATGTTGGGTCAGGAGGCAAGGGTGGCCTGTCCTGCAGCCCCTGTGTCCTGACCCCAGAGCTGACACATGTCCAAGAGGTCCTTGGACCAGGGCCAGGGCCCAGGCCCTTCTCACTGACTGGCCATCGCAGCTTGCTCTCCTGTCTCCTGGGCCCAGGTGCCTGGGCTTCCCTGCCAGCCTGTCGCCCTCTGCCAATCAAAAGAGGCTCAGTAGCTGCCAGGGTCCTGGCAAGGGCTTGGGGCCACCCTGGGGCCCTGGGCGCCTGCTCTCCGGGGAAGGAGATGCACAGTCTTCATCAGGAGGATGCCGACTGAGGCAGGAGCCCTGGAAGAGGGGCCCCTGGCAGACGGTGCCGACCGTGCATGGCTGCGGGCAGGAAGAGCCTGTCGGAAGGGAACAGGGAAGCCGCGTCCATTCACTGTGTGGGATTGTGCCCAGCAGGTACAGCCAACGAGCCTGCCCCCAGGTGTGACAGGCTGCAGAAGGCGTGTGCAAAGGAGAGCACTCGTGTGCCCCTGCTCTTGGGCACGTGCACAGGAAATGTGTAAAACACGAGCGAGAAATCAGGTCGGGTTCATGGCTGCAATGGCCTCGAGGAGGACGCCTGTGACCCAAGGGGACTAGGACTAGAAGGCCTGGCCATGCCTCTTGTCTTCTGGGTCCCTGGCACAAGGAGGGCCTGCAGTGACCATGCTGTCAGGCCTTGGCTCCTTGTCTCAGTCCCCCAGGCTTGGAGGAAGGGGCCTGAGGACTCCTGTCCCAGGAGGGCTCCCCAGAAGCAGACTGCAAGAGCCAGGAGCTGGACCTTCTCGGTCATGCCAAGGCTTGCCCCGGGTGGGGAGGGTAACTGGCGTTCTTTTTTGGTTTGTTTAGGTGCTGGGGGTTGAACCCAGGGCTTTCCGCATGCTAGGCAAGCACTCTCCCCCTGAGCCCCAGCCCCAGCCCCGTGTCCACCATAGCAAACCCTCCTGCCTCTGACCACCCCACCTCAGCCCTGGTCTTAGGGTTCAGACATCAGGGTCTCCTGGAAGCACTTGCGTGCAGGCTTGCTGGGAGGCGAGGTGGGTAGTGTGTGATGGATTAACAGGATGGACACTTGGTGGCAACTGCAGGCAGGGAGGCATGGCAGCAGGAAGCAGTCACAAGGGTGTCCCTGGCGCCTCCTCTCCCTCCCTTTGCTTCCCAGCTGTGGAGCTGAGCCATTTGCTCTGCCACACTCTTCCCCGTGAGGTTCTGCATCACCTTGGGCCCAGAGCAGTGGAGTCAGCTGACCAAGGCCTGCACCTCTAACTCCATGGGCACAAACTAAACTTCCTCCTCTAGGCTGTACCTATCGGGCATTTTGGTCACAGCAATGCAGAGATGACACACTCCTGGAGAGCCGAAGCCCTTTGTCCAGTTTGCAGATCCTGCTTTCATAAAGCTGAGCTTCCACTGGACGAAGCCAAAGAAGTTGCCTCAGAGGAGGTCACTGCCTGTTCCTGCTGGACAGAACCGGACCAAGCCTCACCACAGGCTGTCCTGAGCCTCTGGAGAATGGCTCAGAAATCCCAACTCACAGCCTGGAGTGCAATCCCAAATGTCCCCGGGGCCAGCTATGTAAGAGATGACAGTCTGAACCTCACTGTGCCTTAGTTTCCTGGTTGAAAACAAAATGGGGATAATGTGCCTAACTCAGGGATTTGGGAGGCTTGGGAATGGTGTAGTACAGATGTTCAATAAATGTCAGAGCTCATCGCCTGTGTCGCCATGTAATGATTCAACCTGAGGAAGGGGCGCCCAGTCCGTCTGCTTATCCAAACATCATTTATGAATTACAAACATCTGCTGAGTGCTTTCCACAAGCTCCCAGAAGGTAGGGACATTTTGAGGAAGTAACACAGGTTATCCTCACTGGCAGCTGCAGAGCTGAGGACAGGTCTCCAGGCGCTCGGGTGCTGTGTGCGCAGCTGGAAGCCCAGAGGCTGTCTGCAGAATCTCAGCTCCAAACTCAGAATCACGGGTTTGAGTTTGAAGAGAGCTTAGCGCTCCCGAGATCAGTGATTTTTTTTTTTTAATTTTTTTATTTTACACTTTGTTCAAAAGGATACCTATTATCCAGAAAGTAAAAGCAGCCCGTCTGACAGCACCCTCCTCGCTACCAGGGGACCTAGGCTCCCAGCTCACACCGAGAAAACCCATCTCCCAGGTCCTTGCTGGGGACGGGCCCAGGAAGAGCAGCTTTGCTCTCAGAGCTGGAATGTGGTGATATGGAGCTTGGAAAGCCAGGTGGAATTTAAAAAGAAGGGACCAGAACTTCTAAAAATGAAAAACTGGTTGAAATCAGACACAGGTTCATTCATAGATACACCTGAGGAGAGACTCGGTGGCCCGGAAGATGTGAAGGAACCACTCAGATGCAGCACAGACTCAGAACCTACGAGAGGGAGGCCCAGAGCCAGGCTGGAGGGAGGGACGGCTGGAGAGAGCAGCATTACGAGACAATGACAGAAGATTTCCGAAGTGGAGACAGCAAACCTCGGGATCAGGGAGCCGAACGGTTTCCAAAGAATGAAAAGTCCACATTTACAGCCACCACAATGGGACACTGCTCATAGTGGACCTCGTTCCTCCCCTGCTATAACGTCAACAGAGGGGTAAAGGGCTCAGGAAATGCCTCGTAAAAGCTGTGGGATGAAGGACTGTGGGACGTGCAGTTGGTGCCAAACCAGGCTCACTTGGCCCACCATGCAGGATGCCAATCACTAAATCAAGGAGCCTTGCAGAAGAGCAAGCTCAGGAGGCAGCCCAGCATGCAGACGGCAGCCGGCTCTTCGTCTGGCTGCCCAAGGCTGGGGTCTGGAATCTTGGGCTGAAGCACTAAGAGCAGGTAAAGCAGGCCAGAGGGGTCACTTGGGGACCAACTGTTACCATCCTGACCCACACAGCTAGAGTTGACTCGAACCAAGTAACTAGGAGCAGGTGACGTCTAGAGGGTTTACTCAGGTTTTCTCTCACTTGCAGTTTCCAAGCCCAGTGGGGGTGGGGATGAGGAAACAAGAAAGAAAACCTTTAAATTCTTTAAAATGCAAAAAAAAAAGAAAAAAAAAAAAGAAAAAAGAAAGAAAAGGAAAAAGAAATTTGATATTAGCAACCACAAAACAAGACAGTTAAACTATATGTGTCCGGGTGAACGGTGCACACCTGTAATCCTAGTGACCCAGGAATCTAAGGCGGGAGGATTGCAGGTTCAAGGCCAGCCTCAGCAACTTAGCGAGGCCCTGGCTCGAAATAATAAAAAGGTCTGGAGACATGACTTAGGTGGTAAAGCGCCCCTTAGGTTCAACCCCCAGTACCAGATAAATTAATAAGTTCTAATCATACATTTGTGAGTTAAACCTTCTGCTTAAAATATACTATTGTCAACATATTTTTTTTTAAAAATTCCAGATATATTGCACTTATAACGGACACCTCTATAATATATGAACGCAGGAAGGCCAAAAAGTATGAAAAGTTATACCAGGCAAATGAAGACCCAAACAGAGCTGGTGTAGCTAAAATAACATCAAACTTTAAGGCAAAAAGTATTGTAGAGGTACAAGAAGGACAAAACCTAAATAACAAAAGGTCCCACTCACCAGGTTTAGGAAGAGAGGTTAGACACAAAGACTTAACAAGGAAGCTGTGGCCAGGCGCACTGGTCTATCCACACCTGTAATCCAGGTGACTCAGTAGGCTGAGGCAGGAGGATCACAAGTTGGGAGGCTGGCCTGGGCAATTTAGTGAGACCCTGTCTCCAAATAAAAAGGGATGAGGATGTAAACCAGTCCCTGTCCAGCTTGTGCAAGTCCCTGGGTTCAATCCCCAGTGCCAAAAAGAAGTTTAAAAGAAGAAAAATAATTATACTTCCTTCCAAACTTGCCTTGGAGTGTAAAAGTTCTTTGACATTTATTTGCTAAGCATCTGACTCCCAGATGATACCGAGGAGGCTGGTGAGGTAGGTATTACCACCGCCTTTTTACAGAGGAGGACCCTTGGGTTCAGAGAGGTTTAGGGACTTGCCTAAATCCACCCAGCAGCCCAAGACTCTGCTGCGCAAGTCTTTAGACTCCGGTCCCAGTGTTCTTTACTCTCCCCGCGGTGTTTTAAGGGAGAAAGCATACAATCTGCACGGAAGGAGGGCGCGGTGGGCAACAGCGTGGGCAGAGGCTTGGCAGGTGGAAAAGGGGAGGAAGGTGTGGAGGCCTGAGAGGAGTGGGACTGCGCCACGCTCACCACACGAGGAGGTGGGGACTGGGGGGATCCCGGCCCGTTTTGGAGGGATCTCAGGCAGAGAGCAAGAATTGTTCCGAGTCACGTGCCTCGCAACGGGACGCGCAGAGCCTGGTGCCAGGACTGCGAGGTGAGCAGATGCCTTGCCCTCCCGAACCCGGACCCACGCGCCCCCTGACGCCAGCGGCCAAGCCCGCGCCCGGATCCTCCGTGGAACCGAGGATCCCTGTGGGCAGGGCCAGCGCGGGGCGTGGCGAGGGCGGGGCGAGGGCAGAACTCGGCGGGGGCGGGGCGAGCAGGGGAGGAGCTCGGTGGGGGCGGGGCGAGCAGGGGCGGTGGCGGCACGGGGCAGAGCGAGGGCGGGGCGAGGGCGGGTGCGGGGCGGAGTGGGGGCGGAGCGAGGAGGAGTGAGGCGGGGAGACCGGTGTGGGGCGGAGCGAGGGCGGAGCGAGGCGGGGGCGGGGCCGGGCGACCCGTGGTCCGAGTTCTCCTGCACGCAACACCTGTCCAGTCGGTCGTTAGCGGTCCGGTGCGAGGCCGGCTTCGGGTTCAAACCCTACTGGGCCAAGGACACGAGGAGGATCGCTGCACGTGAGGGAAGGTCCAGAAGGGCAGGAAACTGGCTGCTGTCGTTTGGTGTGAAGAGGAGGCTTCGAGTGCCCTTAAGTGGAGAGGGCGTGGTGAGGGGGAGCAGAGATGGCAGGTGGACCCAGGCCAGCGGACGGGAAGAAGGGATCCTGCGGTTTGAGTTGTCTCCAGTCAGCTTTGGCAAGCGGCAGGGATGGTTAGAGGTCAGCCCTGGTCTGGCCCTTCTGCAGGGCTGACCAGCTAGCTGGAGGGCCTTGTGCAGGGCAGGCAGGCCTTCGGAGTTCAGTGTGGTCATTTCTAAAGCCCGGAACCTAAGTCTTTGGGCTTCAGTGCCCGCAGAAGGTGTGCGTGCTCAGCATGGTTCATTCGCTTAACCCACGAGCCAGCCCATCGTTGGTGCTGCAGATCCAGCAGGCAGAAAGACACATGGCTGTTCTCGTGTGGCTCCGGGCACTGGAAGGAGAAAAGCAATCATTTGTTCAGTCCTGTGGGCAGTGGTACCTGCCTTGGAGGAAGATAAGGCCAGGTAAAGAGGGTAGGAGGGGCTCCCGTGCTGCGGCTGGGGAGAGAGCCGTGGAGGAAGGGCTTGAAAAGGTGAGGGAAAGAGAGTTCCAGAAAGAGGGAACAGCATGTGCAGAGTCCCTGTGTGGGAGCACATGTGGCATCTTGGAGAAATAGTCAGGAGCCGTGTGTCGGAGCAGAGTGAGCAGGAGAGAGGAGCAGGGCTGAGGGGGGGAAGGTAAGAGTCAGCCCAGCAGGGGCCAGCAGGCTTCTTAAATGTCAGACAGTAAGTTGTTTTGTTTTGTTTTGTTTGGGGGGTTTTTGGTACCATTGATTGAACCCAGGGGCGCTTACCCACTGAGCTACATCCCAGCCCTTTTTATTTTTATTTTGAAACAGGGTCTTGCTAAGTTGTTTAGGGCCTCACTAAGTTGCTGAGGCTGGCTTTAAACTTGCGATCCTCCTACCTCAGCCTCCGGAGCTGCTGGGATCACAGGCATGCACCCAGCTAAGAGAGGAAATGTTTTAAGTCTTTGTGGGCCTTAAAGTTTCTGTGGCGACTATTCAACTCTGCCATTCCAGCCCAAAAGCTGACCATCCATAAGCAAATGGACATGGCTTTGTTGCAGTGTAACTTTATTTGTAATACAAGTCACGCTCTGGTTTGCCAGCTTCTGCCACGGGATCTCAAGGCCTTGGCAGTGCATGGAGTGGGCTGGGAGCCGTGGGGCTGTTGAGTTGAGGCAGGGTAGATCTGATCTGCAAGTTCCAGGATCCCTCTGGCTGCTGTGTGGGGAGAAAGCAGGGGCTGAGGCAGGGAGACCAGTTGGGAGGCAAGAGATGCTGGTGGCTTAACCCAGGGAAGTGCAGGTGGAGGCCATGCCCAGGCTCAGGTTCTGGATGGTTCCAGAAAGTGGAATGCATTGGATTATCTCAGGGCATGAGGGAGAGGGGAGCCAGGTGGCTCCAGGCAAGAGCTTGTTTGGGGGCATCCAGGAATTGGGTTGTGGACCTCCTGATTTGGAGATACCCACTCAATATCAGGTGGAGCAGTGGAGGAGGTGCTGGTTCTGCACTGGTTTGGTCTGCTGGCCAGCGGAGAAGCCTAGGGCCAGGAGAGGCCACCTGAGCACTGAAGCTGAGACCACAGAGCCATCTAGCAAAAAAAAAGCTGAGCCAGGGTGGTGCCCAAGGACTGGGCCCTGGTCTCCACCACCACCAGGAACTGGAGAAGAGGAAGCACCAGCAGAGGAGCCTGGGAAGAGCCTGCAGGGACGAGGGAGGGGAACCAGAGAGGAGGCGTCCTGGGGTCAGCATGGGGAGGGCTCCAGAAAGGACCATGTGCCCACCCTGCCCCATGCCCCTGAGGCCTCAAGAAACAAGGGCTGAGAGCTGAGGTCTTGGTGGTCACCTGGCGGAACCCAGCTTGGTCAGGGAGGTGAGGGGAGGCCAGATGGAAAGGAGGTCAGTGAGCGAGGGGATTTGGGTGTGATGGGAAGGCGAGAGATGGCCCAGGACCCGGAGGCGCTACAGGGGTGTTTGTGTATGTGCTTTATTTACTTATTTGTATTTGTTTCTTTATTGGTGCGGGGGCTTGAACCCAGGGCCTTGCACTATTTTAGTTTTTTTTTTTTTTTTTTTTTTTTTTTTTTTTTTTGTGAGATAGAGGTAACCGTCCGTGTATGCTGATAGAAATGACTCAGTAAGGAAGGGGCAAGTGCAGGAGGGTGGGCAGCCTGGCTCCAGCCCTACCCCCTGCCCCTGAGCTCTGTGCCCTGGTGCTGGGCTGAGTCTGCCGGGGCCCATGGGTGCCCTGGGGTGCTTTTCCTGACTCAGTGGGGCCCCTGGAGGCGGGGTGCTGCCCTGGGTGGATGAGACAGGAAGACCTGGAGCTGGCTGGTCCTTGCTTGCAGGACAGAGGCTGGGACTGTGTGCTGATGGGAGGGCTGGGGACGAGGAGTGAGGACCAGGGTCCTGGATGAACAGTCTGATCGTCCAGCAGGTGTTGGATCCCAAACAAGGCTGGAGGCTGGAGGCCGGGACCCTGAGCGATGCCATCAGTCTTTGTTCACTTTCACCTGCTCAGGTGCAGCCAGGGCCGGGGGGATGGGAGGGCAGCTTTACTCAGTCTCAAAATTCTGCCAAAAGACAGGGGCAGTAGGAGGGAGGGGCTGGAGGGGAATTATATGCTGGATCACTCGCTGGGAGGGAAAGAAAGACAGCAAAGGGACAAGGGAATGTCCCAGGGAGGGCGGTGGGGTCAGAGGGTTGGGTCTCATGGCCGGAAGGACTGTTGGGATTGGGATGCTGGAGGGAGTGGGCTGGAAAGATGGGAAAGGCTGGGGGATCTGGGGGCAGGTGACAGATCAGGTGAAGGACAGGATGGTGGGAGAGGAAAAGGTCAGGGACTCTGGGTGGATGGTGACATTGCCAGGAACTCAGACAGGTGCGAGCTGGAGAAGGTGACGGGCAGGGAGAGCTGCCGCGGGGTGAAGCAGGGCCAGAGCTCACACATGCCACCGCACCTTGTTCCGTCCCTAGGGGTTTGCCCATCGATTCGTCTGTGCCTGTTGGGGTGCTGGGGAACCAGGGCCTGTGCGCACCCGGCAAGTCTGTACCACTGAGCGTCCCCCCCAGCCCGTCCCATCTCATTGAACAAACCAGACGTCCATTGTGGTGTGAACTGAGGACACAGAGCTGTCCCCACAGCCCATGGAGCCCAGACAAGTCACCGGCCATAAGGAGAATGTGCCCCCAGGGCCTGCGACCCACTGGAGGCCAGGCAAGAGGCTGTGGTGGGCCTGGGCAGGGTCCCTGCTAGACACGGACTCTGGGTTTCTCCAGGCGGCCTGCCCAGGGCTCCCTCACCCTAGAGGTCGACTTCCCAGGGTTGGCTGGGCCTGTGACAGAGTCTCCCCGGCCTGGGGCCTGGGGGAGGCGTCTGGCAGGACCAGGAGTGTGACTGGCTGGTGCCCTGGTGAGACAGGCTCCGTGGGTCAGTCACACCAGGGTGGGGCAGGGGACCTGGCTTGGGGGCTGTGCGAAAGCCGGGATGCTCTGCATGCTGAGGAGGGGCCTTGGGGGCTGGGGAGGGGCCCAAACCCGCAGTCATATGCCCCCAGCAGCTCGCCTTCAGCCACTGTCCCTCAGCCTGTGACTCCTGCTGTGGCACCCATTGCTTCCGTTTGAGCTGGACGCTGAGGGGACCCTCCATTTTCTTTCTTTGCCCCTCTTCTAAGCTCCACCTCCACAGGGTATCTGATTCTTCCCTGTACCAGTCCCTGGTCCCAGCCACCTCCGTGTCTGCCTGTGTCCCTCTGTCCCCTCCCCTGTCCATGCTCCATGCAATCAGGCTTCATGTCAGACCATGTCACTTCTTGGCTCTAAGACCCCACTGTCCACCCAGGGACACAGAGCTCCCTCCCACCTGGGGCCCTGCCCCGCCCCTGCTAAGGCCTTGCCCCGCCCCTGCTGAGGCTTGGCCACCTGGCCACTGACCACCTGAGTTCTCCCATGACTGTCTCTTCTCTGTAGAGCAGCAGAGATTTCTGAGGAGCCCAGGAGTTGGCCTGGGCCGTGGACATGGCCAGTCGGTGCCTGCATGCCAGGTCACAAGGGGAGGGCCAGCTGCCATACCTTCTCCAGGGACAGCACTGCCCCAGGAGCCCTGCCGAGTCCAGACCAACCTGGCCAGCCCTCATCCCCGCCTGGGCCTGGCCCCGAAGGACACAACTGGCCGACTGGTCACTTCAGGCTTCCAGCAACAGAGCAACTTGTGGTCCCCGGCTCGGAGGCCCCAGGGGAAGGCCCAGGAGTCTGCTGTGCAGCAGCAGAACCTGCGTCTGGGTGGGGCCGCCAGCACCCCACTCCGGGAAAGCCACAGGCGCCTGGCTCCCCTGCCCCTCTGCACGAGGCAGGTGCCCCGGGCCGCAGCGGGCCCCTGCCCCAACTTCAGGCCTGACACAGGCTTCGCTCCCCTTGATGGACGCCCACGGCGAGGCCCCAGAGCCTGGTGTCACCTGAGGACCCGGACTGCCAGGCTTGTGGGGGAGCCCCTCACCCTGGAGGACTTGGCTGTCCCTGCCCAGAGCCAGGCTTGGGCCCCGCCCCACACTGCCACCCACCTGCTGCTGGCCTCCCTGAAGCGCCTGGAGCAGGAGGCAGCTGGCCTCAGGTGCAGGATGTCCCGGGAGCCCCCTGGCAGTGCGTGGTGGGGCCCCCGCACCAGCAGCGGCCAGGCATTCCCTGCCCGTCCCCAGCCCAGCCAGCCTGCGCTTGCTTCCTGGGATGAGAGGAGACACCCCCCAGGCCTCCTAGAGACTCGGGGGCTCCAGGCTGGCCTCTCAGAACCTGGAGCACAGGGCAAGCTGGAGTCCTTCCCGACCACTTTGGGGATGTTTACTGGGAGTTTCCTTGACTCTGAGCAGGGGGTTCTTCCTGCCCAGCCCCCAGAGCCTGCGTACAGCAGGGAGGCCAGGGAGATCCCCAGTCTCCCTCAAGGGACAGGCAGCACGGAGGCCAGACTCGCTTCTGCAGCCTTCACCATCGCAGCTGGGGACGCCCTACCTGGGCAGGAAGGAGGAAAACAGGCCCTGCAGGAGCAGGCCCACAGGAAGGAGGAGGGGACAGAGAGAAAGGCTTCCCATTCACCAGAGGCCAGCCCCACGAGGAGGCACACCCGGCAGGTGGAGGCTGGAGGAGGCTGGGTGGGCCAGGCTCCCAGCAGGCAGGCTTGGCAGCCAGTGCCCCTCCTGCCCCTTGCCTGAGCGCTGTGTGGTGTCTGTCCTCTTGCTTCCCCCAGAGCAAGGCCCAGAAGGTGGTGAGCCCGGAGCCCCAGGCAGCCCGGTGAGGCCTTGGCTATGTGTGGGTGGGGCAGGGACACGCTCAGGGACGTTCCTCTCCCTGGAGATAAGAGCTCGGTGGAGGGACTTACGGAGGACTGCCTGCCACACTGTTCCTGCTGGGGAGTGGGGTGGCTCCTGGTCCCCAGGGACGAGAGCGTGGGCACTGCTGCTCCTGGTTTGGGTCACGGGGAATGCAGACATCCTGGGCTGCGAGGACCCGCAGAGTCACGTGCACTGTTCTCTGTCCCCAGAGCTCCCTTGCTGGGACTTCCTGTCCAGCTCTCAGCAAGAGGGAGGTTCTCCTGCCGCAGCCAGGATGACCCCCTCGCACGCGACTGCTGGAAAGGCCACACGGAAAGGCCCCAGCTGCCCACTGCTGCCTGGGGGAGGAGGGCCAGGTCCTTCCCCAGCCAGCCCTGGTCTGTCCTCAGCTGGCAGCTGCTGTCCAGATGTTTCAGAGCCTGGAGGCGCTTGGCGTGGAGGCACGGGGCCATGACCACGGCGGTGGCTCTGAGCCGCAGGCGCCTGTTGCGCAAGGGCCTCCGGGCATTGCGCTGGGCCCTGTGGCTCCGGGAGGCACAGCTGGAGGCTGCCTGGGGGCGACACACCAAGGCCCTGCTAGCCCGGAGCTTCCAAGAGGTCAGGGGTCTCCGAGTTGGGCCGGGGAGGTGAGGAAGCCTGGGTGTGTCTGCGTGGTTTAGTTAAAAGAACAGTTTTAGAGGAGGGTTTATTTGGGGCTGATGGTTTCAGAGGTCTCAGTCCAGGGACAGCCGGCTCCATTGCTCTGAACCCAAGATGAGGCAGAACATGATGGCGGAAGAGGGTGGTAGAGGCAAGTGGCTCAGGACATGGCCGAGAAAGAGGGAGAGGGAGGGAGAGAGAGAGAGAGAACCCCTTACACAGAAAAAATAGAAACCCCAAAGGCACGCCCTGCGTGACCCGGCTCCTCCCCCGCCCGCCTCGCTACCCAGCCAGTCCCTATCAGAGGACCGGTGCCCTGACCAGGGGAAGGCCCTCAACCAGTCATGTCACCTCAGCTGACTTGCCTTGTCTCACACATGAGCTTCTGGGGGACACCTCGTATCTAAACCATAGCGAGGAGGAAGAGACCCCCTCTCCTGAGTGGGTGCTCTCTGGGCCCAGGTTGCTCCTCATGCCTGATGGGCGTGGAGCCAGGAGTTGAGAGTCCAGACACAAGAACCAGCCCTGCCCGAGTTCCAGTTCTGTCTTCCACTTTCTAACTCTGTGACCTTGGGCAAGTCACCCTTTCTGGGCCTTGATCTCTTGATCTCTAAGGTGGAATGGTAACAATCTATGCCTCTCAGGGTTGCCAAGAGATGAAATTAATAAATACAGAGGACTCGGATCCCTGCTGAGCTCATACACGTAGTAGCTGTTTTTCAGCAGTGGGTCACTAGCCAGGATTGTGGGGTACCTGAGTCCTTCCCTCCTTGGGAAAGGGCTGCTCTGGGAAGCCAGTCCCAGGTGTCTTCTCCCAAGGAAGATAAAAGCAAGGGAGGACAGTATGCCCCTTCCAAGGGAGCTGGACCCAGCTCTCCATTCCTTTACTCGTTCATTTATTTATTCCCAGGAGGCTGGGAAGCCTAGTGGTTAAGACCAGAGGCTTTGGAGTCTGGTAGGAGAGAGCTCCTTGGGAGGTGCCTTCAAGGCCTCGGCTGACACCCTCTGTCCCTTCTCTCTTGATCCAGTGGAGATGCCTGGCTCTGCGGCGGGAGCAGGAGCCACCCCACGTCCAGTCTGAGCCCAGACTCCCTTGCCACGGCCCCTCCTTGGGGAGAGTGGCAGTGGTGGACCCAGCCTGCAGGAGCAGGTAGGCTGGAGCCCGGGGTCGGTCCGGGTGGCTCCACCCCTGCCTCCTGCTGTCCCCTAGTCCTCCCCACCCCAACATGAGGAGGGTGAACCAGCAGATGTGGACAGAGAATCGCACACAAAGCCGTCATTGCGCACCGCTGGTGGTCGTGCAGACTCGGAGGCCGTGGGCAAGCGCATCCGGCCTCCCTGCCTGGGGCGGGCACAGTGGGGCCATTGCCTGGCGGGACGCTCACGAGGACTTTAAAGCCGTCCCTCCTCCTCTTTCCCTTATTTCTTCCTGCCGGTGTCTTCGTCGGTGTTATCTCTGACCGTGACGGTCACGCGTGCTTGATTAAAGGAAGTCCAGGGCTGGGACAGCAGCTCAGTGTGGAGCGCGCGCCTCTCAGGCCAGGCCCGGCTTCCATGTCCGCCCGCCCCGGGGGACGGGCTCACAGTGCAGAATAAAGCGAAGGCAGGACGGCCTCCCGCAGAGCCTCCACAGTCAGGAGGGCTGGTGGCGAGCCTCTGCTCCAGAGGCAGCAGCTGCTGTCTCCCGCTGGGGAGGCCGGGAACGGGCGGCCTCCCCCACGGGCCCCTCTGTTTCTCCAGCTCCACTCTCAGCCCAGGGAGGCCGAGGCAGGAGGAGCCAGCCGGACCAAGTCCCCTGCCGCCGGTGCAGAGGGCAGACGATAGAGAGAGGCAGGTGCGACTCCTGCAGGCCCTGCAGCCACGGGCAGGTGAGATGGGCCGGTGCGGAAAGGGGGGTGGGGGACAGGCCACCCAGCAGGCCTGAGGCCCGTGGGTCCTGGCTGTGAATGTTGGTTGTTTGCTTAGGCACCTTCTCTGGTGTGATCTCATTTGGTTCTCACAGTGAGCTCCCTCGGGGCATTTATGTGCCTCTTGTACTCAAGGAGAACTGAGGCCCAGAGAAGTGAAGTAATCAGTCTGAGGGCACACAGCATGAGAGGCACAAACTACAGTTTTGTGCTTCTGGTGCGGATGCGGGCTAAGTCTGGAGGCCTGAACACGGGATTGTTACTCACTGGTGGTCAGAGCCGGGGAGGCCCAGAGCGTGGAGCCAGCTCAGAGAGGAGGAGCCTCCCTCCCGGCCCTAGCCTCCCTCCACTCACTCTCTCTTGCTTCTCTCCAGTCTTCCTCCTGCAGTGCCACCAGAAGGACAGGGCCAGGCAGGGCAGGGAGGTCCTGGAGGAGGCACCTCAGACCCCCCAGAGGACTGGGAGGATGGCCAGCCCCCCACAGGCCTGGCACCCGCATCCTGCAGGTGCCCCAGAGGCCCCCCAGCCGCAGAGAGCCTGGCTGTGCAGGTAGGGGACGTGGAGGAGGGGGAGTGGGGACACTTGCCTCTACTCAGCTCTTGACGCCTTCAAGTGCCGAGAGATTGGAAGCAAATCAGACATTAAAACAGCCGCCACTGACCAGCAGCCCGAGATACCCCAGCAGCACCGTGGCTGCTGGGGCAGGTGGGGAAGGAGCCGTCACCAGGCATACGTGAGCACCACCCAGCTGAGGAGAGGGTCACAGAGCTTTGGGCTTCTTTTTTCCCTCGGGGGTAACATTTTATTATGGAGCTCTTTTTTGACCCTCTCGCTTTGTTGCCCGGGCTGGTCTTGAACTCCTGGCCTCAAGCGGTCCTCCTGCCTCAGCCTCCTCAGTAGCTGGGGCCACCACACCCAGCCTGTGGGGCATCTTACAATTCTATTCTCCCACCTAAAAAGTTGAGCAATGATTCCGATTACCAACAAAAAATCATCCCAACAGGAACCTGATGGGTATTCAAATGTGCACTCGATTTGCAAGGACGCACACAGTGTGTGCCTTGGAGCTGGGACGTGGCTAAGGCCTTCTAATCTGCGCCTTCTCGCCTTCCGTTCGTTTCCTCCCAGTTCCCTTGTGGAAGGAAGCAGGCCGCTTTTGCTGTGTGATCCCCGGTGTAGATTCCCCTCCCATCTTTAAACACAGGAGGTGACCTACACCCAGGTCCAGCAGGGTGTGAGGGTGGCTGGCCAGTGACCAGCGGAATGGAGAGAGAGAACAGGGCCTTTGCCAGGCCAGGGGACAAAGTGTGCAGAGCCTCAGAGAGACGCACAGACCTCAAGGAGCAGCGTCCAGCGGGCCTCGCTGCGTGGCTGGGCCGCAAGGTGTGGGGATGGGAAGGCGTCTGGGGCCAGATCACCCAGGTCCTCTCGGCCACAGGAAGAAGTGACATTTTATCCTAAGAGCAAGGTGGCGCCCACGGAGGGATTAGCAGGAGCGTGAGACAGTGCCGTTTGAGATGGGAGAACTGACTAGAGCGGCAGAAGCAGCCACCCAGGATCCCAGAGGCGACCGTGGGCTGGCTGAGCTGGGCAGGCTCAGGTCCTGGGCAGCCTTAGCAGGTGCACAGCTCGGTCATGCCCAGATGGGGGCAGGCGGCCAGGAGCCAGCCCGGGAGCCGTGAGTGGAGGGAGAGCTCGCAGGAGATCCCCAGCTGCTCCCAGGGTTCTGTGGCCACGGGCCGACCGACGGGCCGACGGACAGCACTCCAGCTTCCCTGAGCAGCGGCTCCTCGCCCTCCCCACGCCTGTCCAGCGCTCAGGTCCACGCCTGTCCCAAGAGGGGTTTGGACTTTAGGCGGCAGAAGCGTTAGCTTGCTCGCTTGTCTGGCCAGCGCCCCAAGGAGCGCTGTCCCCGAGTCCGAGCGAGGAAGCTGCTCTCAGTGGTGGCACCGGATCGCCCTGCTCCCAGGGCCTGGGAGGAGCCAGTGTCGCAGGCGGATCTCGTCTGGACTTCCCGGCCCTGGCCAGCCCTCGCTGCTCCCTCGATGTGGCTGGGGGTTTGGGGAACAGAGGGGGCTTTCAGGGACACAGGGTTTCACCGTTCCCGTTTCCTTCGGGTGAGAAAATGGAAGCTCAGGAGGGCGAGGGGCTCGCCGTCCGCCCCCCAGGCACGGGGCGGGCTGGACCACTGTCATGGCTGTCCTAGGTGCTTTGGGGCCTGGCGACAGCTGGCGCAAAGAGGAGCCCAGTACCGGAGCCACCTGGCTGACCACAGGGTGGGGACCCTGAGGATGTGCCTAGGACGGTGGGTGCGGATGAAGCAACTGCGAGCCTTGGAGGCCACGGTGGCGGCCCGGCTGTCCCTCTGTCTGAAGAAGGCAGGTGAGCCAGTGGCAGATGGGAGCAGGGTCCCCAGCCACTGTCACTCCGCCTCCCTCTTCGGTGGGGCCAGGGGGAGTGTGAACTCTCACGGTGGAACAGGATAGAAGCGCGGGCTTCTGGGGGTGCCCTGCTGGGCCCGGGGGCGCTCTGGGTGGGCGTCCCCAGCGTGGGTCACACCCACGTCCCCATCATGAGCTAGGCTGACGTGAGAGGGACTTTCTTCCACTTTCTCCCCACAAGCTCACTTGGTGCTGGGTTGTCCCACGTCCCTCCTGGAAGGGATGCGATCCCGGGTGTCAGGGAGCCCCTGGTCTTTGAGGGACGCTGCAGGGGAGGGTTTGGCGGCAGCGGGAGGGGCGTGTCCCTGCGGGCAGAGGAGGAGGTCCACGGGGAGGGGGCTCACTCGGCTCCCCTGCCTCGCAGGTGACATGACCCTCCACGGCTCCACCTCTGGAGCCACCACCGCCCATGGCCTGGAGACAGTGGCCCGGGAGCCAGGCCAGAGCTCCCTCCAGGAGGCCCGCCGGAGACTCACCCTGTCCTGGGTGCTGCGGCTCTGGAGGACGCGGCTATGTCAGCACCAGCAAGCCGCGTAGGTGTCCAGCAGTGAGGCCTACGGTTGGCCTGGGCACAGGGTGGGCACAGGAGGGCAGTATCCCTCCTCCCTGTGCACCCTCGGGAAGTGCACGCTCCTCCGCGTGGCCCCACGGTCCCAGGCCCCAGAGGTGGCCAAGCGACACAGCAGGGAGCTGCTGGGGCCCTGGAGAGACCTTCCCAGCACAGCGGGAGGCAGGGGTCAGATCCCAGACTGACAGTTGAAAGAGGGGCAGGTGGTCAGGAGGGACTCATGCCCACGGGCATGTCAGAAGGAACATAAACCGGGGACGGAGTCGGCTCAGAGGGAGAGCCTGCCTGGTGTCGGCCCGAAAAGCCCGGGCAGGATGCAAACTCATCATCTCAGCTCTTTATTCAGGGGGATGATGAGCCACCGAACAAAGGAAAGGACTGAGTCACACAGGTCACTGTGAGGGGCGGTCTAGTGAGCGTGTCAGTTTTGCTAAGACCGCCAGGAACGTGGGCCTTTCGGTCAAGGTCAGTGCACAGCCTGAAAGGACTTTGCTTTGGGGAGATAACGCCTCCTAGAGACTGTCTCTTGAGGATGATAAAACATCTCTGCAGCCTGCAGCCGCCCTCTGGGGAACATTTGTCTTGGGAGATGAAAGCTGTCAATGCCCGGCCTTCAGTTTTACTCCCTTTTCCTGTCCCCAGGTTTCATTATTTGGGGAATTTCTCATTCTCCATATCCATTACCTAGCCTGTGCAGGGCTCTAGGTCTGTCCCCGCACCACACGGCCTTAACTGGCCCCAGCGGCACCTGCCCGTGATCCCAGCTATTCAGGAAGTCAAGGCCAAGGATCGTGAACCTGGGCAGCTTTAGAGAGACCCCCATCTCAAAAAAAAAAAAAAAGAAAAGAAAAATCTGCCTTTGAAAGCCACATACCTGGTATCAATCATCTTCCCCCATACTTGGCCCATTTGGACCCTCAGCCTCCTTTTAATTTAATTTTTTAAAAAAATATTTTTTGTGGGCTGGGGATACAGCTCAGTTGGTAGAGTGCTTGCCTCATAAGCACAAGGCCCTGGGTTCAATCCCCTGCACCTCAAAAAAAAAGTTATTTTCTGTGGTGCCAGGGGTGACGTGGACATGGGGAAATCTTGCTAAGTGAAATAAGTCGGACTCAGAAAATCAAGGATGGAACGTTTTCTCTGCTGTGGAAACTAGAGCAAAACAAAGGGAAGAAGGCGGTGGGGGAGGGATCGGCGTCATAAAGACACAGGGAAGATCAGAGGAGAGTAGAAGGGAGCCCAGGAGGGGAAGCAACAAAAGCATGCCGAATTCACAGGAAAAGTACCCAAGGGAACCCCATCTGTGTGCATGTGGAAGACAGAGATGAAGTCCCCGGCGAGGGGACGGACAGGGGAGGAGGAAGGGTGGGATCGTAACCCAATTCCTTGATGTGCGGTTCCATCGAATCAACCAGTGTTCATTGCAGCCGGCTCTTGCGGTGTGTGTGGTGTTGGGGACACGCTGGCCCTGGCTCTGTGGGCCCCAGTCGCTCAGGGCCTCCCTGGAGCTCAGTTCCCACCATCCTTCAGATGCCGCCCTCCGTGCCCACCCATCCTGGGCCTTCAGGCTCCGGCGCTGCCCTGCGGCCAGGGCTGCTGCTCCTGCAGGCTGTGGAATGAGCCTCTCAGGCCTCAGTCTTACTGGCTCCCCAACCTGGCAGGGCAGAAGTCCTGCGGTTGAGTGTGGGCTCTGGAGTGGGGTCCCTGGGCCCAGGCCTCGCTTGGCCCTGCCCAGCGTCAGGGTCCCAGCCTGCCCTGGGAGTGGGTGAGGCTCCCCCAGGAGAGGCAGCAGAGCATGAGGCAGACCAGGGTGCGGGGGAGATGTGGAAAAGCCTGCACCCCTGACCACAGGTCCACGTCTGGGGTGGGACCCCCCTGGGGCTGCTGTTTCCTGAAGCCCCCATGACCCTAGCATGCAGCCATGGAGACAGGGGCAGGGCTCGGGCCCCTTCCTGCTGGCCCTCACAGCAGCCAGGACGCCACTCAGCTTGGCGGCCCTGCCCTGGCAGGAGGGGGAGGCCGGGCTCACTGACCCAGCCGCCTCTCCTCAGCTCCTGCTCCCAGGGCCTGCGTGAGTGGACCCTGAGGTGCATCCTGAGCTGGTGGCGCCTGAGGGCGTGCCGTCCAGACACCCTGTCCGGCAGCAGCAAGACCACCTTGGCCCTGGAGCCACTGGGCAGTGGCCCGAGAGGGGAGGCCTGGCTGGGCCGCAGCAGCCCCCCAGCTTCCCTGGAGCAGGTGAGGGTGGGGTGGGAGATGGGCAGGGGAAGGAGGGGGGACAGGTGGGGGACCCAGGGCTCCTGCATCCCTCCCCAGGCTCCCAGGACCCCCATCCTCCCGGAGCCCCTCCAGGTGAGCTTCCAGGGGGCAGCCAAGCAGCGACGGCAGAGGCAGAGCCTTCTGCTCTGGGTGGCACAGGCGAGGCAGACACGGGGTGCAGTGTGGTGGTGCCAGCGCAGCCTGCAGAGGCGGTAGGGACCTTGCCCCGTCAGCGGGCTGTGCTGCCCGCCACGCTGGGGACGTGCTGTTCCCTGGCCCCTTCTCCCACCTGCCCTTGGCCTCCACAGCCACATCCCCCCAGGGGACCCCTCTTATACCTGTTTATGATTGCGACTCAGCATGGGACTTGGCGATTCCTATCCCTATCACCTGCCAAATGACCCTCTCCTGGCCCCAGGAGGCCACCCACCCCTTGATGGAAACAGTCACCCAAGCCCTTCCTGCTGCTGAAGGGAGGAGAAAGGGGACTGGCCTGGCCCAGGGTGGCAGTGACCAGTGACTATCCCCGGGGTGGACACTCCCCTTCCCAGCGTCCTCCTCAGCTGGAGCCACTGGACAACAGCCCAAGGGGCCCGGAGAGAGTCAGCTGCCCGCTGGGCCTGGGACCGGAGCTGCAGGGCTACACTGGGTCTGTGGCGGCGGCGGCTGGCGCAGCGGCAGGAGGCAGAGCAGCGGGCCCAGGAGCGGGACCGGGGACTGGCGAGGAAGGCCCTGTGCTGCTGGCACTCCTGCTGGCAGAGTGAGTCCGGGCGGGCCTGGGTC
The DNA here is from genome assembly GCF_902686455.1 of Sciurus vulgaris. Lineage (NCBI taxonomy): Eukaryota > Metazoa > Chordata > Mammalia > Rodentia > Sciuridae > Sciurus > Sciurus vulgaris. The sequence goes on from NC_136461.1 coordinate 8,165,823, forward strand.
CACCAGTGAGACCCAGGGTTCCAATCTGCAGCGGAGTCTGTGGACGGAGCCTGGCAGGGCACCTGCGGGACAGGCGGCAGAGCAGGGTGGGGGCGGGCCCTGCCCTTCCTCCCTGGGCTGGCCGGGACTTAACCAAGCTGCTGGGCCTCTGGGCCTCAGCTCAGCCATCTGTAAAATGGGTACAAACGCAGGACCCAGCACGTGGGGTGATTGTGGGCACCTATGGGACAGTCCGCACAGCTTGGCCCACAACCCAGTTCCTACCCAGCACCACTGTGACCACCTTCCCCTCCTGACCCTCTCACCTGGCCTCCCGGAGTCACTGGTCGGAGCTCTCAGGTGGGGAGAGGTGGGCAGAATCACGGTGCCCTAGAGCCCAGCAGGGGTGTTGGGAGGGTCCCTGGCCTGGTGGGGAGGGCGGCTCCACCGCGGAGAGGGCAGTGAGGCGGGGTCTGCAGAGGCCAGGGCAGTGGGTGGGAAGGAGTGGGCTTGCTGAGTCGGCCGAGGCTGTGAACTCCTTAGAAGGAAGTGTGCCCGGGCAGGGAGCGGCGTGGCCCGAGACAGACTTCCCAGGTCCTGGCTCTGCCCTCGGCACTGTTGAACCCAGCCAAGTCACTGCCACAGCTCCAGGGGCCTCTGAGCCACTGCTGTGTGACAACTGGCCCCAACACTGGTGTGTTATTTATTCAGTGGTGGGGATGGAGCACAGGGCCTCGCTCGGGCCAGGCAAGTGCTCTGCCGCGGCTGCGCCCCAGACACTTAGTGTCTCAGCGTCCATGCGCTGAGTCCAGGCCACCCACGGCTGCAGAGCCATCCGAAGGCAGGGGTGTACATCCAAGCCCACACCCCTGTAGCCTGACCTTGCCACATGGGCCTCTCAGCAGGGTCCCCACATGAGTGGCAGCCGCCCCCACCCCCACCCCACGGCCTACAGGTGAGTGATCCAAGAGGAAGTGAGAGTGCCCAGCCGGAAGCCAGGCCGGCATAACCTAATCAGCGTCCCTTCACCTCTGCTGGACTCTGTTGGCTGGAAGCAGGCCAGTCAGTCCAGCCTGCACTTCAGGTGTGTGGGGGCATTACACAGGACGTGGACACCAGGAGGGATCCTGGGACCCATCCTGGGGTCGCCCGCTACAGTGACATGTCGTATAGGCCGGAGGGCAGGAGGTGATCAGGGCAGCTCGCAGCCTGTCCTCTGGAGACAGTGGCTTCTCCGCCCAATTCCTGCATCAGGAAGGCCAACCCAGCGTTTGCAGGACCTCCTCACTGAAGAGAAACTAGAACTCTCCGTTTTTAAAATCTGAATTCTCCCACTATCTGAACATTGTCAAAACTGGTTTTGGAAAGCCAGGGGCTGGGAGGGCCGCTCGGGGGCAGAGTGTGCGCTTGGCATGAGGCCACCTGGCTTCCATTCCCAGTACTGGAAATAAGACCAAAACCACCCAAGGACTCCCTGGGTCTGGCTGGTCTGGTGACCAGCAGACGGCCAGCTGTCGCAGAAGCGTACTAACCCAGACAGCCCGGGGGCCACCTCCGCTCCTCGTGGGTAGGGCAAGGGGCTGGCCGAGCAGGGCCGGGAGCAGCCAGGACGAACCGAGTGGCACCTCAGCCTTCTCTGTCCCAGGGAAGCGGTTCCTGCAGGAAAAGCACCAGAGGTGGGTGCAGGGCCACCTCCAGGGCCTGCGGAGGGCGGCGCTCCAGGCCTGGCGGCAGGCAGCAGCTCAACCACGGAGACACAAGCCGAGGTGGGTGGGCCCGGGCAGGGGGCCACTCATCCCCACCCAGAGAGGGAGCCAGGCCAGGCGGCTCAGGCGGCCCAGGCTGGAGAAGGCAGGGAGGCGCCACCCGGCCCAAGGCTGTGACCACCAACCTCCTGTTGCGCGTTTGGGGTGGGTGGCAACCCCCTGCGCTACCCCACTGCCCAGGAGTCCACCTGGCCAGGTCAGTGCTGTGGTTTCAGAGGTGCAATCAGGTGGCAGAACGAAGGCCTCAGACATGCGCCACCAGGCAGAGTGAGCAGCACAGCCCTGGGGCACTCCCAACTGCCAGAGACCGGGATTTTTTTTTTTTTTTTTTTTTTTTTTGGTGCTGAGTATCTGGTGGAACTCAATACCTTAAAATTAAGCCTCAAGGACAACGTCTCCTCCCACCGTGCGGCCCAGATAGATGTTTCCAGTGTCCCTTCAGTCCCCTCAGGGCAGCAGACCGGTGGCCACACGGCGTGGTCATGAACCCACCCACGCTGCTGGGTCCACCCCTCCCAGGGGGCATCTGCTTCCCAAGCCCAGGGTTCAAAGATGGGGTGGGTGTGTGCCGAGCTCCCTGCTGCTTGTCAGTCAAGGCAGTTTTAAGGCACAGGGCTGCATACTCCAAATCGTGAGTACCCTATGTCACTTAGGAGTGATGAGCAGGTGTCATGTTGGATAAATGTGACTTTTGACTCCAGCCAGCTGGCCCCTGCTCCACTCCTTCCTGCAGCCACTTCCAGGCCCGGTATGAGCTTGCGAGGGACAGGGGTAGCCTGGGTCTCAGAGTCCAGCCAGAGGATAAGGGCACTGGGGCTTCATTTGCCACCTGGCAGGGGGCCCAGAGGTAGCTGCCTGGTCACAGCAGCAGCGTGTGGCCTGGGCCTCCTCTGTCACTGGAGAGACTGTGCAGCAAGCTGGCAGGCAGGCAGCAGAGGGCCCAGGTCCAGCAGGCCTTGGTGGCCCTGGCTGGTGTTGAGGCCCCACGGCTGGTCGAAGTGAGAGTGCAGGCCCAGGTGGCCTGTGTACCCACAGGGTCCATGCGGCCTGGAAGCTGAGTGGCCTGAGGGCAGCCTGCAGCCTGCTCCGGCTCAGGCCTGGGGCTTGGTCCTTCCAGCAGTGGGGCATACTAGAAGCGGGGCGGGAGGGCGAGGTGCAGGAGGTGATAGGATGGTGATCTTGGCCATCATAGCTGGTTCTGTTCTGGGGGCCAAAAACAGTAAAGAGGAGCTGACAGGACTGTCCTCTCTGCCACATAAACAGGAAACTTGTCCTTCCTGTCCAGGCCACTCTCCACACGCGTTTTAACCCAATTCTCCCGAAGAGGAATGGGGGAGGGGCAGCGGCCTGGGCCTTCCCGGGAGGCCCCTCCCAAAGGGCATAGGCGTGGGGGGGGGCTCCTGTCCGGCTTGCCTTAGACTCCTGGCCCTAGTGGCCTCTGGTATAGCCTCCCCCTTCTTCTCCAGGGTCCTGAAGTCCTGGGCTCAGTCAGCAGCCCAGGGCCATGTCCAGCAAGCTGCCATCACCCAGCTCCAGCAGGCCGGGCTCAGGCGCCTCCTGTGGATCCACTGGGCCCAGTGGCAGACAGCACTGCACAGAGTGCGGCTGGCACCATGGACCCAGGCCCAGGGGACCGACCTTGAGCACTGGCCCAGGCTGGCCAGCAGAGGGCGCCTCATGCTGACCAACACTCCTGCCCCTTGGAAGCAGGTGGGTGGGGTGCAGGGGGGTGGGAGGTGCAGAGGTGACCCTCTGACTGGTTTTAGAATCACCAGCCATGGTGACAGCTGGTTAGAGGCTTCTCTAAGGACCCAACACCCTCATGGCCACCACTGCTACCTGGTTCTTAGATGCCCTCCTGGCTCGGGATGGCAGGCAACTTGGGGTCCATCTGCAAACATTTACTGAGCACCTCTGGGTGCTAGCCCAGCACAGACCTGGCTGCAGAGACCAACGTCCTGGGGTCTCAGTCTGTTGGAGAGACAGACACTTAAATTCATTATGTATCATGTGCAGACTAGGATCAAGAAAGGACATGGGGATGGTAGCAATTTTTGTAAAGTTTTTTTTTTTTTTAATGGAAAAACTAAATATGCTCATTACAGAAAAACTGGAAAACATACAGTAGAAAAAGCTGTCATAATTTTAACTACCCGAAGGTTAACTGTCAGTCTTCTCCAGACCAGAAGCCGTTAGTTCTGACACAGTAAATGGTGATAAGAGGCTAGTGGCCTAGCAGGAGGGCAGGGGCCACTACAAAGCCCAGGCACAAGACATGACACTCCATGCAGTCTGGGGACATGTCATTGAGGGACACAGCCCAGAGGTACTGGCAGGTCAACTAGTGTTTCGCATCATCAGAAGTCCTGTTTCAAAATTCCAGGAAGAATATGACCAATTTCAGAGAGTAAGAAAAACACTGGTTTTTGATTTTTAAAACATAATGGAGTCTGGCTTTGGTGGTTTGCAGAGTTTGCACATAGGCAACTATAGCAATGGCAGATCTGGGGGCGGGTACTTCTTTGTCAGAGTATTTGATGTATCTTCATTCCATTCCTGTCACCAAGGTAAGAGCTCCCATGGCTGATGGAGAAACTTAGGCTTAGAGTACAAAATAGAAGCCAGGTACAGTGGCACAAGATTGTAATCCCAGTATTCCAGGAGGCTGAGGCAGGAGGACTACAAGTACAAGGCCAGCCTCAGCAACTAAGAGAGGCCCTAAATAACTTAGTGAGAATCTGTCTTAAAAGTAAAAATAAAAAGGGCTGGGGATGTGGCTCAGTGGTTAAGTGCCCCTGGGTTCAATCCCTGATACCAAAAAATGAGAGAGAGAGAGAGAGAGAGAAAGAAGAGAGAGAAGAAAGTTGGTACAGGCAGGACTCAGCCCTCCCCCATGCGAGCACACACCCAGGACGCCCTCGCTGTGCCACCTGCAGTCAGTGAGCAGCATGGCAGTCCTGCAGAGAACCTAGTCTATGTGGCACCAGCTGGGGGCTCAGGTTCTGGGGCTAGACCCGAGACAAGTCCTCCACGTTGTGTTCTCGGGGCAGGCCCTGGCGGGTGAACTCTCACCCAGTGGTAGCTGAGGTCCACCCTCTGCCTGGATGTCTTTGGCCAAGTGGGAGAATGGGCAGAGGAAGAGGCAGTGGCCTGTCCTGGCAGTCACACTATTCTCGGGAGCCTTTCCTCTAGGGGCCTCGGGGCTCATGGGCGAACGTGAGGTGAAGGGTCTGTTTGTGAACATGCACGTGAGAGGCCCTGGTGATGCCAGGGGCAAGGCAGGAATCCCACCTGGTCAGCAGGGTGGGTTCTGGTTTCCTCTCTGGCTGTTCCTTAGACCCACAGCTGCTGGACACAGGCCACGGGTCCTGCGCTGCCCCAAGGAACATGGGAGCACAGCTGCGGTGTAGAGGGGACACAGAAAGAAACCACCTGGGCTCAGAGTAAGGAGATCCTGGCCCTGGTGGTCACCAGCCCTCAGGGACCTGGAAATAACCTCCTTGGCCAATCCCTCTTATGTGCTTTCCCACCCACTTCCTCTTCCCATTGTCTCAGCTGTTTCAGGAAAACAATTCCCTGGTCCAGCCACGCCCGTAGTCTCTGAGCCTGGCGATGGGGGAGGGCTGGGCCCACTCAGCCCCTCTGGCCTCTGCAGTGCTCGCCACTTACAGGTGGCAGGAGGGAGCACATGCCATTCTGAGCCCGTGTGTCTTCTCTGACCTGACTCCCTTTCCAGGTGACAGAGAGCAGACCGTCTGCCCCACCCTCCGGTTCTGGTTGCCTTGGCCTGGACAAGGCAGCTGGGTCTCTAGCTGGCTGCCTTCTGGACTGAGAGTGGGCGGGCTTGGCAGCCCTGACACCAGAGCCCTCCAAGGCCAAGAGGAGGCCCCTTGGAGGAGGCTGGGGTACGAGCAGCTGTGCCCGTGGGGGAGGCTGGGGGAGGCCCGTGTCCTGGCTCAGCTGGGCACTCTGGCTGAGTAGGATCCTGGAAGAGCAGTCCCAGGCCCGCAGTCCTGCCCCGCTCCATGGTCACGAGGAGGTCCTGATGCTCCTGGTCCTGAGGAGGAAGTATCTGCGGCGCTGGCGCCTTGAGGCTGAACTCCGCAGGTTGCAGGCTTCCTGGAATGCCAGGCGCCTGGCGGCGGCTTGGCAGTGCTGGAAAGATGCTCGAGGGGTGCAGCAGCTGCCTCAGGCCCTGGTGAGCGGCTTGGTCCCCCTCCTCTACAGGCAGCTCCGCAGCCCCAGGGCACACCTCCTTCCCACCCGCCCTCGGCTAAGCGAGAAGCAATGCCCCCAGTGTGCGCTGCTCCAGGAGTTGAGAGTGGGGCCTTGGGCCAAGGAAGCTGCAGCACTAGCCACCTGAGAGGACAGCCCTTGGCACATCCCTTTCGCCCGGGATCAGAGCTGGAGAGAGGCAGAAGGGCTGGGGCTTCCCTGTCACTCCTCCCCACAGCTCAGGCAGTGGCACCTGGGACAGGCCTGGAGGCTGTGGCGGCGGCGGTTCCTGCAGCTGCGCGTGGCTGGGAAGCTTCGGCAGCGAGACGATGGCTGGGTCCTCTGCCAGGTACGGCCAGGGCCCGCCTCACTCCACCCAGCCAGCCCTCCCAAACCAGCACCAGCCTGGCCATGGCTGAGGGAGGGTCTTCCCTGCTTGCCCCTCCAGGGCCTCTTCATTTTCAGGGGCGAAGGGTCAGTTTGGGTGTAGAACACAAGCCCAGAGACTGGAGCCTGAGATCTGACTGGCCACAGGCTCAGCCCAGGGTGGTGGTCACTCGCTCTGGAGCGGCAAGGCTTGGCCTGTGGCTCGCTGGCTGCTCCTAACAGCCCCGTCGGTGTGGGTCTGGGGCACCCGCCTCCTCACTTGCTGCCCAGCTTCCAGGTTACATGTCCAGTCTATTCTGAGCCTGTGCATTTGACCTGGGGCAGGGTGGACTGGCTGCCTAGGGCAGATGCAGGGGACTCGATGGGGACGGAAAGAGCCAAGTGCAGGTGTCACACTGGCAGGCACAGCACAGGCCTGGGGGAAGTCTGAGACAAACAGTCCTTCCTGCTGCTCTGATTCTAGGCCTTCAAGAAGTGGTGTCAGTGCCTGGCGGCCAGGAGCCAAAGGAGAGGAGCCACCAGCAGCCTGAGTCCCTTGTCAGGCCAGGCACCAGGGGCCCAGGGAGTAGGCTGGAAGCTGCCCAGTCCCTGGCATGGCGGGCTTGGCCCAGAACAGGTGTCCAGCTGCAGCGGTGACTCGCTCCCACAGAATACAAAGCAAAGCTGAGCCCGGCCCTCCCAGGGAGGGACGGTGCCGCACACGTTCGGGCGTGCTGACGGCCCAAGGAGCTCTGTAGGACAATAAAGCCCTCCTCGGTCCCAGCTGCTTCTCTTGCTCAGTCTTTCTTAAAGGCTGTCCCCCACCCCATCCGTCAGCTGGGCTGAGAGGAAAGAGGAAGCCCCCTCTCTGCCCTCAGCAGCTCTGTGGACACCCCCACCGGGTGCAGGCATCCCCCGCTAAGCCAGCCAAGCAGGCAGCCGCCAGGACAGCCCATGTGTGCCTGCCAGAGGAGTGCCCGCAGGGGCTTCTGGGCCACCGTGGGCAGAGGGAGAGCAGCTGGCAGAAGCACCTGCCTAAAAATAAGCCAGGGAGTCTGCAGGGCCTGCTTAGGCCCCATCTTTGCCTCTCGGTTAATAGGACGGGGAGGCCACAGGGCCCAGAAAGCACAAGGGCTAGGACAGCCCTGAACCCTTGAAGGGCACTTTTCTCTCCGGTCCCCGGAACAGACAACTATCTCGAAGAGCATCCCTGCAGGAGGCGAGAGCGGGCAGTGCCCGCGGTCCAGGGGCCTGGCGTGGCCTGCTGTGTGCCAGGCAGGCAGTGAGCTGCCGTGTCACCACAGGTGGAGGCACGGGGCACAGCCCCTTACTCAGCAGACTCTTCTTCCCCATCCTCCATAGGCCCCCAAGTACAGGTTCGCTGGGGTCCCTGGCTGGCTCCTCGGGCTGCCCTGGCATGAGGGCTCACTGCGACCCCCAGTCTCCTCCTCAGGGAGGCGGTGTGCTGCCCACTGCTCCCCCGCGGGGCGGCAGGGCTCCCCACCAGGACCGACTGCTAGCTGGAGCAGGGAGCAGGCTTCCGGGTGCTGCTGCCCAGGCCCAGCCAGAGCCCGGAAGCCTCGCGTCGGCCTGGTTGCCATCATCATGGGGGAGTGGAGGCCAAACTCCAGAGCAACGAGGGAGAGCCAGGACTGCGAGGAAGAAGGCTGGACGCAGCGGCAAGCATGGCTGGCAGGATGCAAGGTCATGGCGCATCCGACGCCCTCCCGCTCTGCGCGGTCCTGTTGAGCAGTTCGAATGTGTCTTCCATCACCTGCCACAGGCAGTTGTCCAGCGGGAACTCATTGTCCACCAGGTTCACCAGGAAGTAGTTGTCGTGGATGTGCTGGATGATCATGCGGGACGGGGACTCCTCGTCATACAGCTTGCCCCACTGCTCGATCCACAGGGCGAAGGCCTCGTCCTACACGTGCACGCGTGGGCACGCGCGCACATGGGCAAGGTCAACAGAGCTGCCCTCGGCTCAGGGACCCACGGCAGCATTCCAAGGGCTTCTGCCCTGCTGGACATGTCCAGGAGCAGAATGAGGCCCCCTCCCAACACTATTCCCGCCTGGCTCAGAAACAAGACCGTGTGTGGACGTGTGGCCTTGAAGGCCGAGTCTGCGGGCCCTGGGGGTGTGGCTGTCAGCCCCGCACCTGGGTCACCTGGGTCACCTGGGATTAGAATGCTGTCTGTCCAGGGTTCTCAGGGAGGGCGGGGCAGGTTCCTGTCTGGCTCCTTTACCTTCCAGAACATGAAGCTGACAGGATCCACCACCGTGGGCTGGATGATCTCTCGCCCAGGGAAGATGCCCCACGTGACAGCGTTGGGTTGCAGCTCAGGGGCGTTGGTGATATTCTCACCCTGAAGAGGCATGAGTGTGGGGAGGCAGGTCAGGCAGAGCATCCACAGCCCTTTACTGCCCGAGACCCTCGAGTTCCTGCCACACTCTGGGCTCAGCACGCCACCACACCTCCGCCTGCCCCTGACAGGCCTACAGCCAAGTGGCACCGCAGTCCATGTCAACCAGAAGCCCAGACCTTATCCTGGGCAGTTTCCTGCCCTCGCTCTGCTCCAGGTAGCCTCTGCATCCAGCTGACAAGACCCCTTCCGCACTCATCTGCTGCTCTCTTCTACCACCTCTATTCTGTTTTCTACACAGCTGTCACTGTGACCTGCCTAAGAAGGCACAGGAGCAGAGCAAGCCACTCCACCACTGGCCAAAGGGACACACCTGCCTTTTGGGGAACGGGCCTGACTCTCCTGCCCCTCCTTGCCCAGTGCCCGGCGTCCCCCAAGATGGTGCAGCTCCATGCCTCTGATGTCCTCCGCCCCCTCCCTGACACGCCCTTCTCCCCATTGGCCAAGTCCTCTGCCTCGCAGGACCTGGGCCGCGCACCTCTTCCCCACTCCTCTCCTGCCTCCCAGGTCTGAGTCCCTCCTCCGAGTCTGCAGCCTCCTCCACGGAACTGCACTCTCCTCCTCGCACTGACTTGCCATTACCATTTACTGGCCTCCCTCACCGAGACGGGAGCCCCAGGTCGAGGTTTGTCTGTCTGCCCTACACGTGATGCCTGGCTGGACCAGCGCTGCGCAGCCACCGAAGGCAGGCAGGTGGTACCGGGGCCGGGCGCTACCTTCACGTCCACGATGTGGTAGTTCACCCGCAGCTCGTACTTCTTCAGCACCTGCAGAAGCACCTCCGTCGTCTCGCGGGAAGTGAAGAATTCCAGGTAGGCCTGTGGGCGGTGGGTGCCGTCCTGTTAGCCCCTCCTCGCCACACGCCCTTGGCCTGTGCTGCTAAGCGTGCTCCACATGGGCCCACCGGCCCTGACCATCCAGGGAGGGGCCCTCACAGCACACGTGCAGGACACCGGGGCACCAGGGTTGGAGGTGGCCTGTGGCTGAGTATGAACTGTGGGGCTGGTGAAACCGGAGGTGGAGGGGACAGCACAGGAGGGTTCAGTCTGGATGGACAGAAGGACATCTGCCACCCCGCTCAGCCACTCAGGGAGAAGCATCTGGAGCTGGACAGAGGCAACCTCTGCCAAGCTGCCCTCCCCAGTTACTGGGCGAGGACGACACTGACATGTTTCTAGCACCTGCAGCTCCCAAGGGTTGAGCTCGGTGGTTCATTTGCTAGAAAGTTCATAATGCTGGAAGGTGTGCACTTCATCCCCAGGAACCAGTGTTGGAGCAACTGGGCCAGCTGCACTGACAGTGGACAGCAGGGCTGGGACCCTAGGGCTGGGTCCAGGGCCCACAGGCCCAGCTCAGAAAGCAGCTCAACTCCAGCAGCTGCAGGAGAAAGGTGCCTGCCAGCCTGAGGCACCAGCCCTGTGAGTGACTGCTCTGAGTCCTTCCCAAGAGCGAAGCGCTTCCCACACTCCCTCCTGTTCCGTCCCGTTATAGAAGACAAGATTGAGGGCCGAGAGGAGAGTCACCGCCCTGGGCTGGCTGACCTGAAGTGTCAGTGCCTGTCCACTCGGCTCCACTCCTTCAAAACGGAGGGCTCAGGAGAGAAAGGCCTGAGCTGTGTCCCAACCTCCGGGAACCCATGGGCGCTGGTCGGGTGGGCAGCCTGCTGCATCTCCACCGTACCTTCTGGAAAACGTAGCCCCCGCTGGGGCCCCAGCCCACCACGGGGTCCGAGGATGGCTTCCCGTTGACGTTGGGCTGCGAGTTGATGGTGAGGACACCGTGGCGGTTCACACGCAGCAGCTCCTCCCTCATCAGGCTGGTCTCGGCTGCCAGGGGCTCGTCGTTCCAAGGCAGGCAGGTCACCTGGCAAGGAGGGTGAGCTGGCTGGCGGCCAGGCGCTCCAGGCCCTGGGTGGGCCTCTCCTGGTCCCAGGAGCCCTTCCCCTAATCCACCTCCATCCCCTTGCTGAGCTCAGCATCCACCACGTGGACGGGGGAGGCACAGGATGGAGCAATGCAGCCCACGGGGACAGGGCCAGGGAGCCAGGGCCCCAGCCGCCTCGCTCACCGTGCGGCCGTGCTGGTTTGGCTCTCCTGAGAGGTAGCGTGCGAAGACATCGAAGACGCTCTCCTCGCTGGACAGCTCCTCCCCCCACATCTTGAGCAGCTCCTCCCGGGGGGACTTACTTTTCAGGTAGAAGAGGTAGTAGTCCTTCAGCTCCCCAAAGGCCGGTGAGGAGGAGTTGCCCCTGGCAGGGAGGCGCCCGAGGTCAGGGCAGGGCAGTTGCCACCACGTGCCCAGGAGGGTACTCCTGTGATCCTGCCCGACTCCTCCCAGGCACAGGATCTCCGGGCAGGAGCGTCTGCAGGTGCTCACCAGCGGCCATTGGGGAACTCGTCCCAGTCCTGGGTGCGGTAGATGTAGCTCTTTGGTCTGGAGGCCCAGAAGATGGGACGCACATCTTCCTCCCGGCGCTTGGGGTGGGCACTGACAGCCCAGGGCAGGGGACGCCTGGCGAGGATGGAGACAGAAAGGACAAGGGACTGGAAAAGGAGGCGGGGGCGCACCACCAGGCCTGGCTTCTCAGACTGACTCTAAACCTCCACTCGGGCAGCTCCTATGGTCCCAGCTCTCAGGAGGCTGAGGCAGGAGGCTCATTTGAGCCCAGGGGTTTGGAGGCCAGTCTGGGCAACAGTAATAGGGAGACCTGGTCTCAAAAACAAAACAAAAACCACTTGTACCAGGTATGGAGTGTCAAAGAATCCCTTTAAGGGGTGCAGTAGAATTCATGCAACCAATCTTTTAGAATCACCAAATTGATGTCATCACCCTGTACTCAAAAACAATGACTTTGAAGAATTTGTGGTTACGTGGCTTTTATCTATCCATATTTACTGTATTAAAAATCAACAGTGGCTGGGTGCAGTGGTGCATGCCAGTAATCCCAGCAGCTCAGAGGCTGAGGCAGGAGGATCACCAAGTTCAGAGCCACCCTCAACAAAAGCAAGGACCTAAGCAACTGAGTGAGACCCTGTCTCTAAATAAAATACAAAATAGGGCTGGGGGTGTGGCTCAGTGGTCGAGTGCCCCTGAGTTCAATTCCTGGTACCAAAAAAAAGAAAGGAAGAGAGAAATTAAAAGTGAGGTGAGGTGCGGTGATGCACACCTGTAATGCCAGCTACTCGGGAGGCTGAGGCAGGAGGATCACAAGCTCCAGGCCAGCCTGGGCAACTTAGGGAGACTACATCTCAAAACAAAAAATAAAAAGGGCTGGAGTCTAACTCAGCAGCAGAGTGCCCTGGGTTCAGAGCCCAGTGCCACAAAGATAAAAGGAAATGGGCCTTGAGCAGCACGTGGCGCTCTCTGAGGACAGAGCCTTGTGTCAGGGCAGCCTCGCGCCACACAGGCTGCACTGTGCCGCCACTGCTGACTCTCCTCCAGGCCTCCCAGCGCCCCCACCCTCACCTGGGGTCCTCAGTCCACAGGCCCAGGCGCTTCAGCACCTCTGTGGTGGCCACCTCGCGGTTGAGAGTGTAGAAGTGCAGGCCTGGCACCAGGCCACTGGCCAGGAGCTCCCGGCACAGGCTCACGGCCAGCTCAACGCCATAGTTGCGGATGGCGGCGTCATTGTCCTTGATGGGCTCGATCACATCCTTGATCTCCTGCGGCACCTCCAGCTTGGACAGCTTCACGAGCTGCCGGAGGGAGGAGTAGCCCTGCCCAAGACACGGGGCTGTGGGGTTACCTCAAGGCCACCTCACCCGAAACACTTCCCCCCTTCCCACCCCCGTCAGGCCTCCCACAACTGCAACATGGTGCTGAGGGACTGCAGGGTGTCCTGGGCCCACCCTGCCTCTGCCACTCTCTGCAGAGTACAGCAGCTGCCCACAGCATCCCTGCCACCAGCCTGGTCAGCCGTGAGCTCCAGATGTGATATCGTGGTGGTCATCTAACCTAGCCAGTCCTGAGACGTGAAATGCAGATTCCCAGGCCCACACGGGGTTTACCACATCGGAACTCCCAAGATGGGCTGTCTCGTGACAGCCAAGTCTGGGAAACACCGATTTAAGCAAAATTTATAATGAGAACTAGAACCCCTTTTGGTGACACTGTCAGTCAGTCAGAATACAACAGGACCCTTGATAGACACCACTGCAGGGCGAGGGGGCAGTCAGAGGTGGCCAGAGCCAGGTGGCCCAGGGCACTGGGCAAGGACAGGCATGCTGTCGAGAGGATGTCCAGGAGTGGCCAGAGGAACCAGCATGTACTCGGCACCTCCCAGAGTCCTGGCCGGTGCTGGGGGCTGCAGGATCTGAGTGCGCTGGCGCCTCACCTGGATAGGGAAGATCCCGGGGAGGATGGGGCAGGTGATGCCCACGGCGGTGCAGGCCTCGACGAAGTGGAAGAAGGTGTCGGCCTCAAAGAAGAGCTGGGTGATGATGAAGTCGGCACCCGCGGTCACCTTCTCCTTCAAGTGCTGCAGGTCGTCCTCAAAGCTCCCTGCTTCGGGGTGGCCTTTGGGGTAACCTGCCGAAAGGGACAATTGTAGGAAGAGACTGGCCCACACCTGCTCTGGCTGAGTTCTGTACTTGCACCTTCCAACGGCACAGTGTGGACAGGTGATGTGGGCAGCCTGTGCCCCCACCCCCGGAGCGTCAGCTCATGGGCGGCTGCTTGGAGTCACTGTCCCAGGTGTGGGGGTGGATTGCTCCAAATGCCTCAGCCAGCCAGGCAGATCAGCCTGCACCATGGCCAGGGGGCATGAAGGTGTCACATTCAGTGCTGGCTGAGCAGCTTCTGGGGTACTGGGCTTGACTTTTATAAACCAAAAATATTGTTTTTGATGTAACACTAAAGTTTGTCAGGGGTCCAAATTTGCGAAGAGTTAGGAACCATGTTACATGCTGTGGTTTGGTTATGAGGTGTCTCCCCAAAAATCCTGTGCCACTGTAAGAGGTGAATGATCAGGTATGGGAGCTGGAACCTAATCGATGGATCAAACCACCTGACAGATGAATACTCTGTCCTGGGTGGTGACTGCAGACAAGGCAGGGTGTGGCTGGAAGTGGCTCACTGAGGGTATGTCCCTGTGGGCTGTATCTTGTCCCCCTGGCTTCTCCTGTTCTCTGGCTGCCATGAGCTGAGTAGCTCTTCTTCTCCACACACTTTGGCCATGACGTTGGGCCCAGAGCAATGGAGCCGGCCAACCATGGACTATGCCTCTAAAACCATGAGCCCAAATAAACTTCTCTAAACGGTTACTGTCAGGTATTTTGGTCAGAGCAATGAAAAGCTAACATTACATGAAGAATTAAAGTAGAGAAGGTTCACTTCAGGAAGTGAAGAGAAAATACAGCACCGACTTTCAACTGTCTAAAGTCCATTGTGGGGAAAAGGATCCAGCTGAGTGAAGCTCTTTATTAGTCACATCCTGACTGCTTCTGATGGCAGAACCAGTATCGGTGCCAACCCTACACAAGCTCCTGGAGGCTAGACGCACTGGAACAGCAGGATGGCCATGTGCCCAGTGTGTGGAAGGCGAGGTTCCGGAACTACCTGTGAGATGGGACCAGATGCCCTCTGGGATCCTCACTGGTTCTGGAACAGACCCTTCCCTAGGGGATTGCACTTGCTGGTGGCCTACTCCAGAAGGCAGGAAGACCACAGACCAAAGAAACTTCAGGGAGAGCCCTGGCTTCCTCTACCAAGCCCGGGAGGACCCTGAGCCTAGCAGGGAGCAGACCCGAGACCTGGGCTGTTGGGAGGCCAAGCTGCTCTGCTATGATAAGGCAGTTCTGTTTCTTAGGCAACCCAGAGTCATCAAAAATGGACATAAAAGATGGGCGTGGTGGCGCACACCTGTTATCCCAGTTACTTGGGAGGCTGAGGCAGGAGAATCACAAGTTTGAGGCCAGCCTCAGCAATTCAGTGAGGCCCTATCTCAAAATAAAAAATAAGAAGGGTTGGAGATTCAGCTCAGTGGCAGAGCCTGCCTGGTTCAATCCCTAGTACTGAAGAAAACAAAACCAAAGAAAACAAACCAATATAAAAGCTGTCGTCTTAGCTAGGCACAGTGGTGCATGCCTATAATCCCAGTGGCTCAGGAGGTTGAGGCAGGAGGATCACCAAGTTCAAAGCCAGCCCTAGCAAAAGTGAGGCCCTAAGCAACTCAGTGAGACCCTGTCTCTAAATACAAAATAGGGCTGGGGATGTGGCTCAGTGATTGAATGCCCCTGAGTTCAATCCCCAGTACCCCCCCCAAAAACAAGCCATTGTTTTAAGGAGTAAAGGGGCAAGGAGATACTCCTAATAGAGAAGCTATTTTTCTAGTAGGAAATTTAAAATCCATATGGCCATAAAGCATACGTATCACCACCCAAACCTAGCCTTGGGTCACGTTGGGCTCTTGCTCACTTCACCACATGCTCTCTCTGTGGTGAGCAGCTTGGTGCCGTCTGACCCACTGATCTTCCCATCACTTACTGTGTGATCAGCGACTGCCCGCTCTCAGCTCTGCGGTTCCTCCACGGTCACTAATACCCAGGACGGCGCACAGGCAGGGCCCAGGCACTGACAGAGTAGGGAAGCGGCGACACCAGGAACAGCTGGAGATGCCGCTTCTCTTCCCAACTCCTTATCAGTGCTTCCCAGTCATGCCTGCCTAGGACCCCTAGGCACTAACATGGGTAACCCGGGAAAAGCCCAAAGTCACCCACAACAAATAATTTTCCTAAAGCCATGTGCTTTTTTTTTTTTTTTTTTAATTCAGATTGCTTGAGATTATTCCATAACATAGCGATTTTGATGTTGATATAAAGATGGTTTGATTTAGCTAGGCATGGTGGCACATGCCCGTAATCCCAGTAATTGGAGTAAAAATCCGAGGCCAGCTTCAGCAACTTAGTGAGACCCTCAGCAACTTCGGAAGGCCTTCTCTCAAGAAATAAAAAGGGCTGGTGATGGAGTTCGGGTACAGCACCCTGTGTTCAATCCCCACTACCAAAAAATATGAGAGGAAACCTGTCATCCCCAGGAAACATCCCACATCAGTCCTGGGGCTTCTTGTGTCCCTGGCCCACGAGGGCTTGCCATACCTGCTCCCTGTCAGAGACGCTGGAGGCCCAATTCCAGCAAGTCCAGGTGGAGGGGAGGCCATGGCATCGGTCTCCTGGCTGTAGCCAGTGGAGCTAGGGTTGAGCCCCCCACTCCCTCTCCTGGGAATCTGGAATTGACCCGAGACCTGTGGATCAGCCGGATACTAGTTGGCAATGAATTAGGTCGTGTGCACGGAAAAGCATAACTGCGGTCTATGGGAGGAAGCAGAGATGGGACCCTGCAGCTCCTTGGGAAAGCTGGTTCCTGACCAGCTGGTTCCATGGCCTAGGGAGGTCTGACACCACTTCCGCCACTTGGGTTTCGGGGTTCCCTGTCCTCTGGAGTCCCCATAGCAAATCTCCTTTGCTGAAGAGGAGAAGAGGGCTGCAGGCAGGCTGGGAGCAGCCAAGTAGAGGAACAAAAGCTCGGGGGTGGTGGCAGGCCTGAGAGGCCACAGGTGACGCGACAAGCCCAGGACAGTGTGGAACTCACCTCTGCACATCCTGCACCAGTGCTGCCCACGCTGGCAGACTCGGCAGCCTCTCGCCCCTTCCCCTCCCTCCCCGCCCAGCCGGATGCTCCCACCACTCACCCGCCACACAGATGTCAAAGTAGTCCCCAAACTCGTTTCGGATGTGCTTCACCAGGTCTGCAGCATAGCTGAAGCCCCCCTCCTCCGTTTCCCACTGGTCACCTATGGGGTCTGCAGGGTGGGTAGAGGTCGTGGTCAGTGGCTCTCACCTGACTGCTCCCTCTAACGCAGGGGCTGTAAGCTCCCAAAGGCAGAGGCCACCTCGGGCCTAGCTTCCTCTTCCTCACCCACCCTGGCTAGGGGTGCAGGAGCCTGCGAGTGCTGCCACTCCACTGAGCGCGGGGACTGGCGGGCCCTCGCCCAGCCCTGCTGCCGCAGAGTGCTTGGGCGCCCTCTCCTTCGCCTCCCGCTCTCTCCTGAAGCTCTGCCTCCTGGGAATTTTTTTTTTTTTTTTTTCCTGCGGTGCTGGGGATTGAACCCAGGGCCTTGTGCTTGCAAGGCAAGCACTTTACCGACTGTCCTGGGAAAATTTTAAATTTATCTCAAGTGAGGCGTGGTCCCATGGTGGGGAGCACGAGGCCACAAGATTCCTCCCAACCATCAGGGTCCCCCTTCCTGTTCTTGGGAGGCCTGATGAGCGGGTGCTCCTGGCCAAGTGCCAGGCCTGTGCTCTGACAGGCAGATAGCAGTCGACAGAACTGCGCAGCCAGGGCAGGGTTATCGGGCACCAGCTCCCCTGACTGGTGGAAGAGGCAGCCACGTCTGTGCAGTGCCCACGGCATCTCTGGGCAAGGAGGAGACCCCGGGCATGCTCAGTATGGGGCCTAGGGAAAGTAAAGGACGGCTCCAGGGACAGGCGAACACTTTGGGAAAGCAAGAACCCAGAGGGGAGGGGTTGCTGGCTCCCCACCTCCCCTCAGCGCCAAGATGTTCTTCAGGCCCAGCTGCTTGGCTTTGTGCAGGTGGCCTGTGATCTCCTCCCGGCGCTGCCGGCAGCAGGTCATGTGCAGGATGGTTTCCAGGCCACAGTAGTTCACAGCAGTGCTGGCGATCATCATGGAGGAGGTCTCCTTGTCTGATCCAGGGTCCCCTGCTGGGTGCCAGGTCACATCTATGAAGAGGGGACCACCTGCTGCCATCTGATCAAACCTGTAGGGGATTTCGTTCTAAAGAGGGGCTCCTGGGGGGGATACCACCCTTCACCTTCCCACAGGGCCTGGGAGCTGAGGAAGCACAGCATGAACGTTAGAGTCAGAGCAGCCTGCTGTCACCTCTCCATGTGGCCACTTATCAGTCATACGATCCTGGGCAAATGACATGATCTCTCTGAGCCTGTTCCTCATTTATAAGATGCGGCAGGTAACAGTCCCTACTTCATAAAGGTTCCCTGAGAAACATGGCAAACGGCTCCACAGCACTCAGTGGGGCCTGGGTGCATGGAGAGCACCCAGCGAGCAACAGCCGCACCCACACTGGTCTCTGCGACTTTAGACACTCTCAGGGTCAGGAGCAAAGACACTCTCAGTGGCAGGCAAAGCCTCATTCTAGGAACAGGAAAAAGAGGGTCAGCAGACACAAGATGCTTTTGTGCTGCCTCCCTGGCCGCAGGACAGCAGCCAGCAGTCCTGGAGAGCAAGGCCGAGTGCCTGGAGCAGACTAGGGGCCTGCACAGGCACCTGTGTCCCAAGCTGCCACAGTGTATTTAAACCTTTCTGTGCCTCTACACTTCATAACCTTGGAGCCACATGTGCAAATGGTAAAAGCCAAACACTTTAAAAATGGAACTGAAACTCATAAACTGCTAACATAATTAAGTTGGCATTTCTAACTTGAGAAGCATGATCCAAATTCCCAATTTGCTGAAAACATTCTCTAAATTGCTGCTTTGTGACTTCCTAAACCACTCATGATCCAGACCCAAGATCTGCCAAAAAATGCAGTCAGAGAATCAACAATTTTAACCCACTGGGGAATGTGTCTAAATCATCTGAGGCTGGGGAGGGACTCTGAGGCAATTGAGAGGTCACAAATCACACAGCCTCTCTTGCCGCTGCTCTTTTCTGCCCCCTCTGGCTGCTTTTCCTGCCGGGTTAAAGGGCAGCCCAGGCCACAGCGCTGACAGTCACCCTCCCCCGCCCCCAGCGGCACCACGGCTCACCTTGCGATGAGGTTAACAGCTCCCTGAGCGGTCCGAGGAGGGAAGAACTCCAGGGAGAACCACTTGTCACCGGATTCCATCCTCCGCCTCATCTTCTCCCTGAGTCTCTCACGCCGCTCGGGGTCCAGGCCGGGGGTGGAGCATCTCGAACCCTCTTTGGAGCTCTCACTGCCACTGCTGCTGCCCTCTGAGTGGGGTCTGGGGCCGCCAGCTCCTAGGCTCAGGTTCTCCATGGCCCGTCTCCTGCTGCACAGGGTGGGGGCAGGAGGCATCAGAGGGCAGGCAGCCAAGCGCCAGGCACATCCAGGCACCTGAGCGGCAGGTTCAAGCGAGGGAGGCTGCATTTCTATGCAGGAAGGACAGAGTGGGCCGGCTGCCCCTGCCCCTGCCCTGTGGCTCCAGGCTCCACAGCTACTGTCTGCACTGCCTCCCGCAAATCTCTGCTCTCTGCTGCTGCCTGGCTCCTTGCATGACAGCCCCCACCCGGCACTGAAACGCACTCCTTCCTTCAGTCTGTGGCTCCTCGGTGACAGCTACCTGATGGAGGGTGGCACAGAAAACCTCACGCTGCCAGCCTCGGAGGCCCACATTCCTAGCGAGGGGTAGCGGAGCCCAGCTGGGAGGACTCTGGCTTTCCGATGGTTCATCTCTGTCAGCTTAGACCCCGAGCGAGCAGGGACGGAACAGAGGAACCTTCCCTTAAGCGGGTGTGCCCAATTGGGCGGAGCTGCGACAAAGGAAGAGCCAGAGCTAAGCTGGGGCCGGCGCAAGGGGCGGGGGCGAGGCTTCCAGGCTCCAGGGAGGGCTGAGGCGCTAGTGAGAAGGCTGATGAAGGAGCGGGGCCTGGAGGGAGAGTGCACATGCTGGATGTTGGTGGAGATGAGGCCCCAGACCTTCAGGGTCACCAGATCCCCCTCCAAAGAAGGAACAGCTCGGGCTGGGGCTGGCCCTGCCTGGAACATCTCCTGTTACAGTTTCAGTCTGTGTGCAGGACGGAAGGGGCCTGGGCTTGAGGCAGCCAGATTTCCCAGGAGTTCATGCTACTTCCAAACAGTCACTGTGTTGCACGTTAGAACCCGACATTGGCTTTATTTGAAAAGGAGCCTGACCCAAGTTCAGTAAGGGCACAGATTTATTTCCAACTGTCTGCATACCTCTGCAGCCCAGGCAATCAGTGACTCCAGAGCCACCACACTCAAAGCCCTGACCAGGGCAACCACGGACAGGCCAACAGGACACAGTGCCACATGGTAGGTTGGTGGGGAAAATGAGACAAATATTTAAAAATGAAACAAAACATGACTCTTGCATAGCAGTGGGCAAACACGCAACGGTGAAACTGGTGTGTGGTGACGTGGAGCAACAGGAACCATCGGTCATTGTGGGGAATGCCCACACCTATTTTGGATCCTGGACTGGAGAACCTCATGGAATCACCACTCCTCTCCTGAGACATCCAAAGTCAAGGAGCTGATTCAGACCAGGGACCCGTGTCCAAAGCTTCCCACCCCTGACCAGCGTGCTCATTGTGATTCTGACCTAAAACTCCAGATTCTCAGTGGGGAGTGAAAAAGTGGGTAAGGGCAGAGCAGCCATCTGGCATTCAAGGGAGTACCTCAGCCATTGCCTCTGGAACAAAACCTGGAGAACAGGGGAGGAAGCTGGGGCATTTGCAAATGATCTGCTCTTTGAAGACTAGCTGCATTCCTAGTATGAACCAGCCACATGCCACGTACGCCCTCCTCAGCCAACCCCCACCGTTTATCTGAAGTGAGGTTCCCATAGCACCTAGGTAACAGGTTTGTCTCCCCTTCTTCCTCCTTGTTATGGTTTAGTTATTAGGTGCCCCTTAAAAGTTCGTGTGTGAAACAAGCAAGAAGGCTTAGAGATGAAATGATTGGGTCATGAGAGCTTCAACCCAATCAGTGCATTAATCCCCTGATAGGAATAATTGGGTGGAGGGAAGGCAGGTAGGGTGTGGCTGGAAGAGGTGGGTCATTGGGGGCCTGCATTTGGGGTGTGTATTTTGTACACGGTGAGTGGAGTCTCTGCTTCCTGATCATGTCCTGGGTAGCTTTTCTCCACCACACTCTTCCACCATGACCAGCTCCAGGTGGTGGAGCCAGCTGACTTTGTACTGAGACCTTTGAAACCCTGAGCCCCCAAGTGAACTCTTCCTCCTCTAAATGTTCTTGTTTCGTCTTTTGGTCACATCAGCAGAAAAGTTGACTAAAACACCCCTAGAGACTAAGACCAGATATCCTGCCAGTGGCATCCCCAGTGACTGCACCCAGTAGTAACAACCAACGGTGCAGGTCCTTACTCCGTTCTCAGAATGCCCCTCTGCCATTCACTGAGCACCCAGACTGTGCCAAGGAGCGGGACACGAAGCCCAGCATCCCCAGAAGGGTGGCGGTGGACGTATGTGCACAGCAGGACGCAGTGGGTACCGGACAGCGGGGACAGCGGTCCCTCACTTCTGCAGGTGTGCGCTAGGGCTGGAAGCCGCCTAGGGTCACCGGGTCACTGGGTCACTGGCGAGGACGCGGTTCCATGCCGGTCCCGGGAGCCTGGATCTCCCCTGGCTCAGGGTCCCTCCATCCCGGGGTCCCTCCTGAAAACGAGTCTTCGCCTCAGCGCTGGGATCGTCGCGGGGGGAGCCACCGGGGGTCACACGAGTCCCGCCGAGGGGTCGCGCAGAGGGGGCCCCCGCGGAGGTGGAAGCGCGGCCTCCAGCGCTCCCGGCCGCCAAGCAGGTCCCGGGTCCCGGGGGTGCTCCCCAGACCCGGAGCTTCCCGGGGCCACCCCGGCCGCGCCGTCACTCACCCGCGGCTCTATGGTGGCTGGGAACGCGGGTCCGCCGCAGAGGGTCAGCGGCGGCGTGGCGCGTGGAGAGGGCGGCGCGGCGCGAGGACGGGGCGGGGCGCGGGCGCCGGTTGCCAAGGAGGCGGGACACGAGGGCGGAACCGCGGGCGCGGGCGACCGGAAGCCCCGCCCCCAACATGGCGGCGCCCAGCGGTCTCGCTGGAAGCTGTCGCTTTACCGTCATGTGACGCGGGCCCTCGCCCCACCCGTCTGCAGCCACTCCCTGTCTCCGTCCCCAAGCTCGAGAAGGCCACGTGACCCTCCCGGGCCAGTCACGTGAGGCGCGGATCCCGGGTGGGAAGGGGTTGGCAGAGTGGTCCGGAGTGGCAGCAAAGGAGGAAGATGGCGGGGTGCAGGGGGTCCCTGTGCTGCTGCTGCAGGTGGTGCTGCTGCTGCGGCGAGCGTGAGACCCGCACCCCGGAGGAGCTGGTAAGAAGCGGGCGGGGCCGGGCTGGGGAGGGGGCGGTTGCTAAGGGATGGCGAGAGGCGTTGCCGGGGGTGGGGCCGAGCCGAAATGGGCCCGCAGGTGGCAGCGGGTGGGGCCTAGGAACCACAGCCTGGGCTCTGGAAGCATCTGCCCTGTTAAACGTGCAAGGCTTTTCTCATAACCCCTCCTTGAAATCTGAAGGAGAATCCAGCCAACTCCAATATTCTCATCTATATTTTCTTTAATTTTAATCTGAAAGGAGTTTTGAATGAAACAAGCCTGTTCAGAATGAGCCCCTTCCACAGGACTTCGTGCACATCATACAGCTGATTTAGTTTATCCAGCCCTCTTTCATTCGCTCACACTTTGTGGGTCACTGACGATCCAGCTCCATCCTGCAAAGCAACCTGGGGAAACTTGAGTTGTGTCCCCATAGTTGACAGGTGCCTTCTTTAGTCTAACATGCTTCCAATTGAGCTATTTTGGCTACTTGGACAGGCCCTTCCGATTTCAGGTTCAGTGCATTATCAGAGGGAGCCTGAGTCCTCTGCCCCCACCTCTAAGCTGGCATTGGACATCTTTGAGGTGTCCTAAAAATCAGAGTGGTTATCTGGAGAATGTATCAATAGAAATGAAGATTCCACTGGATGACTAGATCTCCACCCACATGACTCCTCATCCCAAAAGGTTTTTTTTTTTTTGAGGTCTTGTTCCACTTTGATGGTGGCTCCAGCTGATTTAGAACTAGCAACTGATTTTAGTAACTATTTCTGCCTCCTTCCACTCTTAACCGCTAAAATGGTCTCCCTAATGTGGATCTGTTTTTCTAGACCATCCTTGGGGAGACACAGGAAGAGGAGGATGAGATCCTTCCAAGGAAAGACTATGAGGTGAGATTCTTAGATGCTATGTTGGGTAACTAAAGTAGTGAGTGTGCTGCTCACTTCAGACCAAAGTGATGATTCCAGCCTGAGATGCTCTTTGACCTTCTGTCCTAGGGAGTGAGTGGATAAGAAATGATGTCCTTCTAGGAAAGGGGCTGTTTAACAATCCCTTTTTTCACCTTTACACCTAAGAGGGTCTTGTGTTTCTGCTTTTATGGACCTGTAGTACCTTCACTTAGAGTATGCATTTGCCATTAAACTGTCTTTACAACCTACAGAAACCCAGAGACAAAGCTGCTTGCAGTGTACACTCATAACAGGCATGTGCTCATACCCTGTTAAGGAAGCCTTGCTTTTCTCCTGAGAGAACTTAGTTTTTTTCAAATGATAGTTTCTTGCCCAAGCAGCTTCTTTCTGAATGGTTCTTGATGTAGTTTCCAGTTTCATGTATGGGATTTTATTATTATTATTATTATTATTTTAGTTGTAGATGGACATAATACCTTTGGTTTTTACTTATTTATTTTTATGTGGTGCTGAGGATAGAACCCAGTACCTCATGCCTGCTGGGCAAGCATTCTGTCACTGAACCCCAGCCCCCCATGTATGGGATTCTTAAGAGTGTGTGTTTTTTGTAAGACCAATACTGCTAGAGTGAAATTGACTTATTATCATTTAATCAGTTCATCATGAGTTTTCATAAGACTTTCAAAATGACAAAAAGCACAATTGTATAGAAAATCCTTAAATGATTTACAGAAAGAAGAGAAAAACCTAATTCAAATAAATATGCTATCTTAGTCTGTTCTCCCTGGCCCAACTCGATAACAATTTTGTACTGCTACTTTTATATAATATCTTTTCAAATAGAGAAACAATTTTTTATTGTGCCATGATTTATTTGATCCATCTTTGGTTTTTCCCATCTTCTCTATAATGAATGGCATAGTGGTGAGTGTTCATCTTTTCTTGTCCATCCTTAGCTGCTCCTTCAGAATCAGTTTGAGAAGTGGAATTAATCAAGTGTGTGTTCAGTGCTTTTTTAAATGGCATGTAGACTCTAAAGATCCCATATGTGAGGACAGTAACATACTTGACTACTTTACATACTGTACCTTCCTTTTGCTTTATAGTGTAAACATTAGGATTCGTAGTATAGCATGGAATTTTTTAAACATTTATTATGGAGAATTTCAAACATGTACAAAAATGAACAGGACTGTGTATCGAAGACCCCATCCTCACACACAGCTTCAACATCTGTCAGCTCATTCTCAGCCTTGTTTGATCTCTGTTCTTGTCTACTTCTCCCCATATTATTTTGAAGGAAATTCTAAATATCATATTATATCACCTGTAAATAATTTGTGTATCTCCAGAGGCTAAGTACTTTTTTAAAAAGCATAATACCATTATTCCATCTAAAAGATTAATTATTTCTTGGTATCAAATATCCAGTGTGTGAATTTCCCAGCTTTCATATAAAAGCCATATGTATTTTAAATCGGTTTGAAACAGGTTTCAAATAAAGTCCCAATGTTGCATTTGTTGGAAAACTTTTACATTTTCTGTGTGTGTGTGTGTGTGTGTGTGTGTGTGTGTGTGTGTGGGTGTGGGTGTGATCAAACCTGGGGCCTTGTGCATACTCTACCACTGAGCTATATCCCCGACTCCCCAACCCTCTTAATTCCTTTCTTTTTTAATTTTAATTTTAGATGAACACAATACCTTTATTTTATTTATTTACTTTTATGTGGTGCTGAGGATCAAACCCACTGCCTCATACATGTGAGGCAAGCACTCCACCACTGAGCTACTATCCCAGCCCCACAACCCTCGTAAGTCTCTTTTAATTCACACTTTCTTCCTTTACTTTTTCCCCCATTGTAATTTGTTTTACAACATAATTAGGACTCTGGAATTTTCTACCCTCTGGATTTTGGCTATTGCACCATCATGTTACAGTTCAGTATTCAACTCTGATGGGATGGCTTTTAATGAATCCAAAAGCACTGTATCCACTGGTGTGTTTTCTCACATTTCTTAAGTATTTGGTTCCTTGACGTAGCTGAGGTTGAGAAATTAGCAGAAGACATTCCATGTCATGCTGTCACCTTGCCCTCTCACCATGCTCCCTCAAGCATCCTGACTGTCCTGCCACCACCGAGACATCTTGCAACCTCCCTCCCACGTCTGGGAGCTGGGCCAGCCTCCCCCATTGACCCTGCCTTTTCTGAGGCTCCGTGGCTCCATCCACTAGACTGCACTTGTGTTAGTGATGGGCTCTCTCTGAGCGACGTGCAAGCATATGAGTGCTGTGGGTAGGTGTCCTCTCATGTGAATCCTAGTAGTCCCAAGTAGCCATCTCTGCAGACGAGCTTCTCGAGAGCATTTGCTTTGTGTAAGGGCAAATTCATTCGGGCACTTAATCAGGAAAGTGCTGGGCTTTTACTTCAGGGTCAACTAGAAACCTGTGTTCAAGGTCTTTCTAGAGGGTGCTCTTCTCCCTCCTGCTTCAGGAGGAGCTTGTTGTGCATACTTGACTTTCTTTTTATTGTAAATTGGGTGTCCTAGAAGATGTTAAGAATCCCATTTTGACAACCATTCTCATCGTGGGTGGTTTATAACAATTTCCTATCATAAGTAGTCCTGTTTTCTGTCTTCATGCAGGTTTTTTGAGTCTATATTGCTCTTTTGAGTTAGAAAAAGGTTCTTTTCAGAGAAGATTTGGACGTAAATGCCTCCCCCCTCAGAGCTGGCCACAGCCCTTGCTCAGGCCTGCTGAAGGTGCTTTTGTATGAGATGAAAGTTGCTCTTCGTGGTTGGATTTGGGCTGCGTGCCAACCTCTACTTGTCCCTGTGGCTGATACTGTTTTGTGCATAACCATGAGTGGAAGCCCACAGGACACCTTTAAAATTTTTATTTAAAAAATATGTTAGTTCCTTAAACCAGTGAACAACACATATAGCAGAAATAAAGGGATGTTAATCATAGCAAAGAAGGAATGATCCAGTTTTACTAAATCGTATATTCCCCTGGTACATATTTACAATGTTACATACAACTAGTTTATTTTTAAAAAAAGAAAAGATTCTGGTGTTCTGGGTTGCAGTTGCTTCTAAATGCCCTTTAAGGCAGTACCATTGAGCTATAATGCACTACTTCACAGTTCACCCATTTAAAATGTATAACTCAGTGGATTTTTTCAGTGTTTTCAGAGTTGTGCAGCTGTCCCCACCATCATTTAGAGCGTTTTCATCATTCCAGAGAGAAACCCTGTATCCATTTATTGGTGGGGCCATTCTCTTTGCTCCCGACTCTCCAACCACTGATCCACTTTCTGTCTCTAAAGACGTGCCTGTTCTGGACAACTAAAACCCTTGTAAATGTTTATGGGGCCTTAGCGTAGGAATGAAAGTCCCTTCTCTTTTCCTGCTTAAGAGGTGATGTCCTGAGTCTGAGAAACATCGTGGTTGTAGAGAATGAGCAGGAGAAGAGCTGTGCAGATTTATCAAGTGCACAGGCATCTCAGGGGAGTGAGTGTGCAGTAACCCTGTGAGTCTGGGAGAAGGAAGTGGGTATAGACAATTTCAGAGAAAAAGTCAGTGGTTTTTAGGGGGATGCATGAGCCCAAAGATCAGACAGTTGCCTGGGACAGAGTTTGTCTGGGCTCTGCGAGGATATCAACTCTGGTCTTCCTTCCCGCTGGGTGCACGGACGTCAGCCATCCCTCCCACTGGTGAGATATCTGGGGAAGAAGTAGACAGCATTTGACAGTCACCCAGAGGGTCCAACCTTTAGGCAACTAAGGGAGAGTTCAGAGGACACGCTTCTCTGCCCTGCTGCCTGCACTTTCCAGGTGCTCTCCTGTGGGTCAGAGTCCAAAGTGGCCCCCACGGTAGATAAAACTATTAAGCAGATGATTAATTGACCAATAAATTCTAGATTTGGCATAAAGGTAAGAGAATAAAAAAAATAGTATCTTTCCCTTAACTTAGACCCAACTCAACACATACATTTAATTGTTTGTTTATTTATTGTGCTGGAGATTGAACCTAGCACTCAGGCATGCTCGGCAAGCACTTTATCACTGAGCAACACCCCCAGCCCTTTTTATTTTACTTTGAGACAGGGCCTTGCTAAGCTGACCAGGCTGGCCTGAGTGGCTGGGGTATGGTGTGCACCACTGTACTAGACTGCAGCGCACATTTCTGATACCATGTATATGTGGCTTGTTTCCCCACATCACCAAGTGAGCGATTCTCCAGCAGACACCAGCTCCAGGGTGTCCTCTAGTCCTGTTCTGGCACTGTCTACCTGGAGATGGCATCAGACCACAGGCTGGGGTTGCCCGGAAGACGGCGCCTTCCCCAGACGTTGGTGTAAGTGATGAGTTCCTGCCACTACCTCTTGGAGTTTGATGGATTTGCCAGAACTGCTCACAAAACTCAGGGAAATGCTTTTTACTTACTGTTTACCAGTTTATTAGTAAAGGTTATAATAAAGGGTACAGATAAGCAGCCAGATGGAGAAGATGTGTAGGGCAAGGCGGGGGGAAGGGCTACAGGCTCCCATGCTCTGGGTGAGCTGCAGCAGGCAGGAAGCTCTCCCAGCCCAGTGCTGGGCTTTGCTTTGGAGGCCGCATCACGGAGATGGCCACTGGTGATCAGCTTAACCTTCAGTTCCTCACCTCCCCAGAGGCGGGTGGGAGATGCAGGTCCAACCTTCTAACCATAGCTCACTCTTCCCGGTGCCCAGCCTCCTCCTGACGCCATTGAGAGCTGCAGCCACTATTTCATTAGAATACAAAAGATACTCTGCAAGGACAGAGACCACATGTGTACCTCACAGTATCACAGAAAATGTTGCCTTCTCAACATTTAAATTTTTCCATTTGTTCCTAGAATGCAATGTCACTTGGTTGATTTGTAAAAAGTTTGTGTGTATAATGTGTGCGCGCGCGCGCGTGTGTGTGTGTGTGTGTGTGTTTGATCACTCATGGATGAGTCCAGTTTCCTGGCAGAATTTCTTTACTGTTTTCTTGTTTTGTAGTGAGAAAAAACAATTTTTAATATAACAGCACACCTTTTGAGATGTGAGAATTTCAAATGATACCTGAATGTGAATATTTAAAATGTCACCTAACAGATGTTTTCCAAGATGTTTCGCATTATATGTGCTGAAGAATAAATCCTAATTTTCTAATCAAAATGGGATTATATTATACATTTTCTTAACCTCTTGCTTTATTTTTATTTTTTATATTTACTTGGTAATTTTGGGGTATTTCTCATCTCTGTCTTGTGAAATTACTATATTTTATTGCTACATAGTCTTCATACATTTGGATGTACAATAATCGGTTTAACCAGTTGCCTGTTGCTACTCCAAGGCTCTTATAAAAAAGGAATTGGGACTTGCTCCAGGTAGTCATGTAGACGGAATAAATTGTCACACATTGCACCTGTGTTTGGCTGACTCAAAAGTATTGCCTGGGACTGTCGCCACTAGGCCAACGTCCAGCTTGTTCATTTGTTGACGTGGCTACAGGAACAGGTTCTGGGAAGGAGAGAGCATATGGCAGACTATTTTTCTTTGTTGACAAACTGCTGCCACTTTTATAAGACATCAAAACAAAATCATATCCTCTGAATTGTTTCTTGGCATGTCCGTGGCACACCTGCAAATCGTGTCTGACACGTGACTTCAGGAACACAGCCTAAGCTGTAGGAGCTGGCCTGAATCTGCGCCTCTTCTGAACATAAACTGGAATTTCCTTCTAAAAATAGTCTCCTTGTCAGTCCGTCTTGTGACCAACCTCATTTTTATAGAAGCTACTTATAAAAGATGATTAAAATGGGTTGACTTTCTGGAGTAACTTGATTCTGGTTAATTGAGGCTTTTGTTCACATCACATAAAGTCCACTGGGCCAGGCTGATGAGAGCTGAGGTCCTTATTTCATAGAAACAGAAAGCTTAGAAACACATGACTCGGATTCCTCCCAGAGCACGCAGCGTTAACCTGGAGCAGTGCTGCCAAGCCCCCCAGGCCTGCAGACCCCCTGACAGTGCAGGCTGAGGCGCAGGCCGGACAGCTCTGAGGTCTTGCGTTGCCATCAAGACAGGCCCCTGCTCCTGCCCACCTTCCAGTCACGTAGCAGGAACTTGAAGTTTGGTCCCTCTTTAGGTTTTGATAATTCTTCCTATCTAGATGTGACTTTCTTGTTCATGTGTCCTTCCAGAGTTTGGACTATGATCGCTGTATCAATGACCCTTACCTGGAGGTTTTGGAGACGATGGATAATAAGGTGAGTCCCACAGTTCTTGGTCTCTTGGAACTAAGTAGGCCCGTTTATCTTCTCCAAGTCCTCCAGTAAATGTCCTTACCCCTTGGTCTTTTAACTTTTTCATGAGATGTTGGCATTTGATTCTCTAGACCTTCCTTGTGCCAACTAGAGTGCCCAGCCCGGTACGGGTGGTCATTTTTGCATTTGAAGCAGCTGAGATACCAGACATCCCCCTCACATGGTTGCTGTCCCCATGGAGTTGAGTCTAGAACTGGTCGGTCAGGTGTGTTACTTCCCCACTGACAGCATCACCTGTAACAAGAGGCTCATTCTTTTCCTGTGTGAACAGAAAGGTCGAAGGTACGAGGCCGTGAAGTGGATGATGGTGTTCGCCATTGGAGTCTGCACTGGGCTGGTGAGCAGCAGGGTATGGGGAGGTGGCAGGCCAGGGTGGGAGGGTCAGAGGGAAAGGCCTGGCCTGGCTAATGACTTCTGTCTTTTGTCACTAGAGCCTTCATAACATTGTAACAGTTGTCACTATAACCAAGGCTGCTTTCTTCTTTTTCAAAATAATAATGCTGCCCAGGTTTTCCTGCTTCTCTTGCTATTGCATTGTGAATCGAAAGTGAAACTTACATCTAGGGTGCTTTAAGTGCTCAAAGGTTTGGCCAAAACTTCCCTTTTATGAGACGATTACAGATCAGAGTCCCTAATTACTTGATAGGCTGGACAGCATAGCTGCGTTTGGTAGTCAGCAAACTGGCAGGTGGAGGGCACTGTGGGCACTGAGGTCATGCGCCCAGGCTTCTCCCTGCACGTGGCTGATTTTGCCTGGAGGGTAGAGCTGGCGGTTGTGGGTGGAGGGGTATGCCTGAATGAACAGGGTTCCTGGCTCTACGTGTTCACAGGCAGAGACGGGGGGAGCCTGCCAGAGACTATAGACCAGCCAAAGGTCTGGGACCGGAACTGCTGACTTAATGTTGGTAAACCTGGAAAGGAGAAGCTGGGAAAGTCTGCAGCCAGCCAAGAAGACTCACGTCAAATCTGGATTTTTCATTAGTGCAGTGTTAGCAAGGGGTGCGCCTGTGCCTGAGCAGCAGCCCCTTTATCTCCGTTCTCCAGAATTGGCCACAAGTCTCGTGCCAACTCCACGATAGACCGGGGAATCGTGAGCCTGTGTGAATGTAGCTCAGCTCCAAGGACTACCACAGCTCCTGTTTTCATGACTCTCATCAGATTTTTACCATAGTAAATTCACAGGGAACATCTGGGTGTGACTAAAGGTGTTCAGGGGCCTCTGCGGCATCCTGCAGGACACCGTCATGGGGGAGACTTGGGTTGATTTGTATTACTTAGGTCTGAGTATCTATTTTGCTGTATACATTTCTGGGTGCAGATTTCCCTGTAATAAGCTTAGTCATTAGCCACTTAGTTACTTGTCTTTCTGCTCCTTGTGTACCTGCTCCTTTGAACTGCCAATTGTCACTCCTATCAACTTTTCCTCACACTCTTGGATGCTGGGAAGGCAGACCTCCCTTATAAAGTAGTAGCCAGCAGCTGTAGCTACGGCCCTCCTCCTTTGATCTGTCCCCGCTTC
The DNA here is from genome assembly GCF_902686455.1 of Sciurus vulgaris. Classification (NCBI taxonomy): domain Eukaryota; kingdom Metazoa; phylum Chordata; class Mammalia; order Rodentia; family Sciuridae; genus Sciurus; species Sciurus vulgaris. Next base: position 8,196,419 of record NC_136461.1, read on the forward strand.
CTACTCCAGTATTCATAAACTCCCAGGCATTGACTTGAGGGAAGGCCAGAGTTAGAGTGCGGAGCCTTTGATCCTGTCTCCACATGATCAAGGCTTTCCGATTCTCCTTGAAGCACTCAGGCCGGTGGAAGAGTGGAGCTGAGGTTATTTCTTCTGCTCGGGTGACCATGGGCTGTAGGATAGTTCTGAGTCAAAAGAATGGCTTAGGAAAGAAAATGCAGGTAACAAACTTGCAGAAACTCCATATGCCCAAGTGATTGTTGTCCTTTAAAGTAGCATCCTCAGCCGCCTGCTTATCCAACCAGGCATCACTGGAGACGTTTTGGCCATTCCGCTTTCCTTTGGAAAGAGCTGAGTAGACCCTGTACAACTCCATGTTGTCACTCATCAGCCTCGGGGTGGTCTTCCCGGGTCTCCCATCTTTTTCTGCACCCTTTCCCTGCTTTGTGTCGCTTTGCTTCTCTCCACTTAGCTGGACCCCTTCTCTAGTCTCTGTTGGGGCAGCGGGGCCAGGCCGGGGCAGAGATGTCCTCAGAGCCAGTGTGACTAACCAGGTTCATTCGCACCGTGCTGGTGTGTAACTTGACCAGCCACCACCCGTGCGGTGAGGGAAGGCACTCCCCAGGAAGAGTCTGACGGGCTCTCTGCTCTCTTCAGGTGGGTCTCCTTGTGGACTTTTTTGTCCGACTCTTCACCCAGCTCAAGTTTGGAGTGGTTCAGTCGTGTATCCTTTACATGCTTCCTGATGCTTCCAGACTTCCGTGGGCCCCCAGCTTCCTCCTTCCGAGAAACAGGCTGTAAACTCCATATTCGAAGGGTTCCTTACTGGCCATTCAGAGCTAAGGTTGTAATTATCATTGAGGGACACAAAGGGCAAGACTTCAGTAGATACACTCTCGTTTGTGGTTGGTTAGACACAAACATCACGAATATGACTGTTCTGCTCAGTATTCCCATCAAAAGTCCAACAGAATTTATCACGGAACTCAAAAATTGTCTCTCTGGAAGTTGTATAGAAGAGTAAAGGGCCAAAAATAATTGATGGTTTTGAACAGCAGATTGGTGGGCTTGCCCTACTAGATGTCAAGATTTAGAAAATTTAAGATGTAGTAATTGAAACAGTGTCATACTATTGCAGTAATACCCAGTTGAACCAATGGGAAAAATAGAGAAGCAGAAACTGGCCTGGCCCATACATCAAGAAATCCGATGAATGATGGTGAATTTAGCAATCAGGAAGAGAGGAATGGATTATTTAATAAAAGATACTGGGCTATTAGCTGTCCCTGTAAAAAAGTATAAAATTAGATTCCCACTCATGCCATAAATAGTGCTAAATTCCAGATGGATTAAAGATGTAAATAAGCAAAACAAAACTTTAAGATGATGTCAAGAAGGGAATAATTTCTTAAAGCTCTATAAGGCACAGCCTGTTAAGAGAAAAGACCAGTAAACTTGACCCTATTAAAGTAAAAATTTCCTTTATAAAAACAGACAAACCAGAAAATAACAATGAAACAATGTAAAGTAATAAAGCCCACAGCCTGGAAGACATTTTCTATGCATTGAAGAGGCAAATGTCTCCAGAATATAGAAAGAATGCACACCTACAGCTTAATTAAAAAAACCCAAGGGCCCAATGGAAAAATGGGCAAAGAATGTAACAGGCGGTTCTCAGAGGAGGAGACCTGAAAGGCTGCTAAACCCTTGAAAAAATAGGAAGTCGCCCATTCCCCTGCTCAGACACGCCCCTGGACGTGTCCAGGGTATTCATTGCTCCTGTGGGATAGTGGGAAGGGGGGTGTCAGGCTCGAGCTTGGGAAAGCGTGGTGTGTTCACGGGTGTCGTCTCATGCGGAAGTTTAATGTAATGACCCAAGCAGTGCTGCTGAACGTCACACCTGGAGGACAGGAAGGTGCGTGCTAGGCCACTGGCGTGACAGAGAGCGTGCTCCTTGACCCGATGCCTGCAGCGGTGGAGGAGTGCAGCCAGAAGGGGTGCCTCGCCCTGTCCCTCCTGGAGCTCTTGGGTTTTAACCTGACCTTTGTCTTCTTGGCGAGCCTTCTCGTCCTAATTGAGGTGAGGTGGGTTGGGAATGGCCTGTGTGCTCACAGGGTTTTGAGTCCTGCCCTTGTGTTCTCCGTCTCTGTTTCCAGAATGTCAGGAAACCACTCTGGGGAGCTTATAGGTTCCCGCAGAAGGGCCCTCTTGATCACTTAGAGGTGTTTTTGGAAGTTAGGGTTTAAGTCTCTGTATGAGATTAAAGAGGAAAAATCTAGATTAGAATGACAGCTGCAACCTTGGCAGCACATTAGCATCACTGGGAGAACTTTTAAAAAAATATTCATAGATCAGAATCTCTGGAAGCGATAACAGTGACCAATTTGTTGAAAGACTCCCAAGCGATATAGACTCATGGGACTATAAGGAGCTTGTCAGGAATGCAAATGTTCATCTGGGCGCCTGTGACCTCAGAGACTGGGAAGGCCAAGGCCAAAGGATCTCAAGTTCAAAGCCGACTTAAGTTCAGCAACTTAGCAAGGCTCTGAGCAACTTAGCAAGACCCTGTTTCAAAATAAAAAGAAAAAAAAAGAAATGGGGGGTGGGAATGTGGCTCAGTGGTTAAGAGCCCCTGGGTTTAATCCCTGGTATCCCTCCAAAAAAAAGGGCAGATGCTCCTGTTTTCCCTGGGTCCTCCTGAGTCAGGAGTCTGGTGAGGCCCAGCACCTATAGTTGAGCAAGCCATCAGGTCACACTGATGCTGCTGCTAAACTGGAGAAGCAATGGATTTTGAATTTACGGGTGTTCCTCTTGTCCCCCACCAGCCTGTGGCAGCAGGTTCTGGGATACCCGAGATCAAATGTTACCTGAATGGCGTGAAGGTGCCAGGAATCGTCCGGCTCCGGACCCTGCTCTGTAAAGTCTTCGGAGTGCTTTTCAGTGTGGCTGGAGGTGAGGAGGGTCTTTCTACTTCCCCTTAAGCAGTAATTGGCAAAGATGACCACACACGTTGTCTGTGAATTCATTTGATTTGGACTGAAGGGCCTGCCCTTCATCAGATGTCTCTGCTTTCTGTGGATGGTTAAGTGTGGACACTGTTAGTATGTGACCATTCAGAGCTATCTGTAGACACACCATTCTGTTTTGAACTAGGTCGACCATCTAGTTGTATGTGGAGTTGCTTTTGTACGAATTAGCAAGCTTTTTGTGTAAAACATACAGATCGGCTTTGTGAGCTATGAGGCAAAATTGAGGATATAGTGTAAATACTTGCGTAACTGATGAGAATGTCCCCATTTAAGAATATAAAAGCCATTCTTGGCTCTTGAATTGTACCAAGAGGCAGGGAGCGGGTCTGCACCCACAAGCTGTGGTTTGCTGAACCCAGATTTAAGAATGTAAAGAGTATGACTTTAAATGGAGCTGGTCTGATGGGAGTTTGGCTGTCTTTCTCTTAGAAAGCCATGCTTGGGCCAGGGGAGTAGCTCTGGTAGATGCTGGCCTACTTTGTGCAAGGCCCTGGGTGTGATCACCGTGGTGAATGCTCATTTCTATTTTTCAGTCGTGGAGGGAAAGGTCTATGTAGCAAAGGTCTCCTGTGCTGACTGGTGATCATCTTTGTCTCTGTTCCCAGGGCTCTTTGTGGGGAAGGAAGGCCCTATGATCCACAGCGGGGCCGTGGTGGGAGCTGGCCTCCCTCAGGTAAGGGTTGGTGGGCCTCCTGGCTGGGCTCAGGGCCAAGCCTCTGGTTGGATTTGGGAAAAGCCATTGGAATCACCCTAATGTGACTTGGAACCTGATGCCACTTGGGGTTAGGAAAACAGTATGTCCTGTCCCCAGCAGAGCATATAACTTAGACTAGAAAGTTTCGATGATGCTCTGCTGACTCCTAGGAGCAGAAACAGGATGTGGAGGGAAAAGATATGCGAGACAGATGCAAGTCACCCGGCCCCTCCATAGCCACTGCCAGGCGCCTCCACATCAGGCGGCATGGCGGCTCGTCTCTGCCCCCACAGGCCTTGTGAGGGGCTGAGAGTGTCAGTTGAGATGGCCTCAGGCGCGGCTCTGCAGAGTCCACTTCGTGCAGGCAGGGCTGGCCGCCGGCAAAGCCAGCATGTGCTGGATCCCCGCGCACCAGCCCCTGGCTTCATCCAGCCACCGTGTGTTTGCTTGTTATTCCCGTTCTCAGAGGAAACCAGGCTAGTAAGGTCGAGGGACCAGCTCAGGACTCCAGACTTCCCATTCTCGAGAGCCCTTTCCACATCCTGGGCTGCGGTGTGACAAGTCTCAACTCCTGCGAGTTGTGCCCGTAGGCCTCGCCTCCCCTGCTCTGTGAGCAGGGCGGTGCTGGGATGGTGAGTTTTTGAGGCAACGTGGGAAGACTCTTCCCTCAGGCTCACTCACCTTTTCATCTTTCTCGCCACTGCCTCCAGTACCAGGCCCCCCAGGAATGCGCTGAGCATCACATGGAAGGAGGCGAGGCGAGGCCTGGGTGAGGATGTGTGGAGCGATGGAGGAGCGGCTTCCCCTTCTGGCCTCCGAGCAGGGCTGCCTTCCTCCCAGTCTTGTTGCTCAGGGGCACCCCTTCTCTTTCTGATTTGTTGACTGCACAACGTGCTTTCTGAAGGGCCTAGGAACTTTGAGGCAGGAAAGCAAAGCTCCTCCCAAGGGAGGTGACTTCCTTCTTTCCAGGTTGCTGTTCTGGAAGCTTCTTTTTGTAACACACCTGCCCAAGTGTGCTCTGGCCAGGGGCTGCCTGGATTCCTGCAGCGTCGGCGCTCGTGGGTCCCTCTCTGACTTCGTCCTCTCTTGTTTTAGTTTCAGAGCATCTCTTTGCGGAAGATCCAGTTTAACTTCCCCTATTTCCGAAGTGACAGGTATGGAGGTGTCAGGAATTCATTTGTTTGTTTTGTTTGCTGTGCTGGGTCTGAGTCCTGGGCATTCTGCATGCTAGGCAAGCTACACCTCCAGCCCCAGGAATTCGTTTTCATGAAAAACCAGATTGTTCAGGGCCAAGGGGTCAACGCGTGCTTGGCACATGGGAGTTCATGTTGATGGCCTGCCCGTCAGACCCAGTCCTTGCTCTGGCCTGGCTCCATGGCCTGTGCTGGGCAGCTGCACGTGAAACCCGACTGTTGGGAAGACTAGGGTGCTTTGCATTTTTTTCTGAAAATAAGAAACAGAGGACTGAGTTGGCATCGTGGGTTTGACTTGCCATGGCACCAGGCCTGGAGGCCTCTCAGGCAGTGAAGATGTGCAAGATTGAAAACCCAACCAAGGAAGGGCACAGGCGGGCATGTTTTCAAGAAGTTATGTCTTCCCAGATGCCTTATCTGCCCAGGCATGATGGCACGTGCCTGTAGTCCCCGCTTCGCAGGAGGCTGAGGCAAGAGGATTGCTTGAGCCCAGGATTTTAAGGCCAGCCTGGCAACACAGGAAGAGCCTGTCTGTCTGGGTTGGAGGCTGTCCTTCTTGGGAGAGCCTCTCACCTGTGGACTCGTGTTACCGGCCTGCACACCTCAGAGGCCTGGGACCCAGCAGTCCACTCCGCACAGCCTTTTCATCTCTGTTACCGCCAGTCACTGCGCGCCTGCTCCACTAACGTGGCCGTGAGGCACTTGTCGTGCTCCCCAATGCCGTGGTTTTCTGGAAAGCTCTAGTGGGAACGTCGCTCAGTGCCAGCTGCTGGGAATTTCTGCCCTCTGAGCTGGGGTGGTGACTCCCGAGTCTGCCGGGGCTCCTGTTCCCAGGTGGAGGCCCCGCACGGAGGGAGCTTGACACAGGCAGTGCTCATCTCACTGGCAGACCGCAGCTGCTGCCCCACCGGCAGCCAGAGACCGGCCTTCCCTGGTCCTGACTGGTCACGGCTGAGGAAGGCGGAATGAGGGAAATGAGGAAGTGTTCTTAGATAAGGCAGGGAAGCGGCCTCTGGGCCCTGCCTTCTCGGATAAACCTTCTCTCTCTCTCTTCTCTCCTCAGAGACAAGCGAGACTTTGTGTCAGCCGGGGCGGCTGCTGGAGTTGCTGCAGCTTTCGGGGCCCCAATAGGGGGCACCTTGTTCAGTCTGGAGGAGGGTTCGTCCTTCTGGAACCAGGGACTCACATGGAAAGTGGTGAGCAGGCTGTCACTGAAGCCACCCAGGCCTGAGCACACCCCAGATCACACTGGACCTCTTAATATAGTCATTTGGATGGGGCTAGAGTGTCACTCGCTCTAAGCTTCCTCTGCTGCAGCAGCCAGAATATACTTTCCCCACCTGTGCTTCCCACCCCAGTGAGCCCACATCACATGCTGCTGCCCTCTCGTCACGAACCTCTGACCCGGCAGGTGTAGAGGCTGACACTGAAGGTGGGCGGTCTGGGGGCGGCCCTTGAGCCCATCTCCTGCTCCAGGTGGCATGTTTGTCCCCCATGCCCACCTTCCCTGTTGGCTCAGAATCCAGTCCTAGGAGGCTCTAAACAAATGGGCTCCCATGATAGACTGGTCAAGTGACAAGTTCTTAGTTAGTAATGATTTTAATTATTCCCCCTTGAGTTGGACAGTGGTTTCCAGACCCCTGAATCCCAGCCCCGGTTTTGCAGGTCTCTGGTAGGCCTTGGGTTTTAGGAGGAACTGTCCCGGAGAAAGCAGGACCTGGTGCCATTGAGTGTTCTTGGTTTTTGTCCCCGTCCCCTAGCTCTTTTGCTCCATGTCCGCCACCTTCACCCTCAACTTCTTCCGTTCTGGGATTCAGTTTGGAAGCTGGGGTTCCTTCCAGCTCCCGGGATTGCTGAACTTTGGCGAGTTTAAGGTATGTCTTGTCCTTACTCCCAGGATTTCCTACTTGACCCATGAAGCTTGCTCTTAAGCAAAGGACCAGAGAGAAGTAGGCCTTCTAGCGGCCCCCTCGGCCCTTGAGTCTCCGCACATGCCTGTGCTCGCAGAGGGCAGGATTCCGGCTCGGCTCTGCTCTTCCAGAAGGGAAGGCAGCCCCGGCTCTGTTTCTGTCTTCTCCTCTTCTCTCCTTCCTGTGCTCATGGCTGCTCTGGTTTTTCTCTCTCCCTCCCTCCCCCCTTCTCTCAGTGCTCTGACTCTGATAAAAAATGTCATCTCTGGACAGCTATGGATTTGGGTTTCTTCGTCGTGATGGGGGTCATTGGGGGCCTCCTGGGAGCCACGTTCAACTGTCTGAACAAGAGGCTTGCAAAGTACCGTATGCGCAACGTGCACCCGAAACCTAAGCTTGTCAGGTATCTGCAGTTGCCTCCCCTGTCGTGGCTCCCTGAGTTCCTGTGGGCCGGGCCACCCGTCCTGAGGGAGACGTCACATGCCCACACCCTGCTTCCCACACCAGCTTTGGTTTCTCATTTAAGACTGAGAATGTAAACAAGGTCGTAAATCTGCCCTCTCATCAGATGGGGCTGAGTCGGCTTAGTGGATGTCCAGGGCACTGACTGATGCCCACCCTCTACTGACGCATCACTAGCACACAGGATAGGACTCAGGAGGCTCAGTGTGGCCCTGCTAGGGGGCTGGTTGTTGTAAGATGCTCTTGCCCCAGGACTCAGTGTGGGAAACTGTTGAGTTCCTCAAAGCGACGGGATGTGGCCAACAGCCCACTGCATCGAACACCCATTTTTTTATGTTCAAATTGCTGGCATATCTGTAGCATGTTTGTACGCATGTATGTGCCGGCGTGCACTTGTGGATGGACTGGGGGCTGCTGTGCATTTCCTCTGGGGACGGGGGCAGTGGGCAGCGTGTGGTGGGCTCTGCAGGCCAGGTTCTTTATTGTATTGTGGCAGCTGTGCTCTGCCTCCTAGGGTCTTGGAGAGCCTCTTGGTGTCCCTGGTGACCACCGTGGTGGTGTCCGTGGCCTCGATGGTGTTAGGAGAGTGCCGACAGATGTCCTCTTCGAGTCAAGTGGGTAATGGCTCCTTCCAGCTCCAGGTAACCTGTGCTCCTGCTGCCTTTGTCCTGTGTCTACAAAGAAGGATCCAGAAACATGCCTGTTTAGCGCTCACGTGTGTACAGGCTTGTCACTCCACACCTGCAGCAGATTGCTAGGAGACATGGGAAAGTCTTTTTACCTGAGAGAGGACGTGGGCCAGATGCCTCTGCCCTCGCCTTCACCAGCGACCCAGAGGAGGCTCCTCTCTAGGAAACAAGCGTAAGAAGCTGGCCGGGCAGCCTCCCGAGCCCCAGGGCACGCCACTTCCTCTCAGGGACCCCAGGTCCAGGGCCTCCTCGCCCACTGCCTCACCTTCGTGGAATGGGTCCTTCTGGCATAGGGATGAGGGATGTCTGCGTCAGAGTGAACCACGATCCTAGCTCTTCAGACACCCGGTCCTGTTGGCTCGAGTGCACATACTGGCATGCACCCTGTTGGTCTTTCTTTCCCCTCTTTAGGGGTGGTTGGCATTTTCCAGAGCCCTTCCCTGAGGACTTGGGTGGGAGTTTGCTCTTCCCTCTACTTTTAGTCCACTCCAGTGGGGTGTGGCCTCTGTGCTGGACACAGTGAGCCTGCTCCTCACTGTGCCCTCTTGTTGCTCCTAAGCAGCCACTTGAATCTCTCAGAGCCTCTCGGGGTCCCTTGTCTCAAATGGGGGTGCCTGGGAGGGTCCCCAGGAACAGTCCAGAAAGGCCTAGACTGTATTAGTTGCAGGGTCAGCAAACTAAGGCCCATGCACCACGTCTGGCCCTTGGAACTGCTTGTCTGTGCAACCCCAGGATAAGAGTTGGAAAAGGAGAAGGTGCCACAGAGACCACATGTGACTGGCAGTCCACAGTGCTTGCCCTCTGGCTCCTACGGTGAAGCTGGCTGGCCCCTGTCACTCATTAATCCCAGGGCTACCTCCTTACCAGACAGTGGTTTTCACGGTGTGGTTATATAACATTGATATATGATTCAGAAACAAGAAAGCATTTAGTGGTCAAATGGGTTAACCAGAACTAAATAAGTTTCTTTAAGCTGTTGTCTCATCATCCTATATATAGGAAACCTATAAAATCTTAAATTGAGCAATTTTATAGGTATCTTATTAACATCTATGGATTTTTGGAGGTGTCCTATATATAAGATGATGGGACATAATGGGTTAATACAGGGCTTCTTAGGGCCTGTGGCATTCTAATAAGTATTGTGAAAGTTTAGCACATTACTGTGTGCCAGATATTCCATGCCATTTTACAAGCCTGATCACATCCTTACCACCACCACGCTAATAATATTATTCCCTTTTGCAGATGGGAGAACTGTGAGGTTTTGACCAAGATCCCTCAGCTAGTAATACATAGCATGAGAGTAGGTGGTATTCCTGTGCAATAAATGAGGAAGGCGAACTTTCACAAGGTGAAATAGCTTCCCTGGAGCAGCAGTTAGAGGCAACTGTCTGATTTGGAGCCTGCCCTGCTTAGCAGACACGTTGGTTTCTAAGAAGTGCTGTGGTGCCTCTCAGTGCAGTTGATCGCAGAACTTTCTCCAGAGAGCCTTCAGGACCAGTGTTCCTCCAGACTCGACCTGCAAAGCACTGCGTGTGTCAGTTACTAAGCTGTCACCTTGGCTTGTCCACTGCATGCTCCACACACACTTCCCCTATGCTAAGCTCTGCCAGTAGGAGGAGCTGTTGGCACCTGGTGGGATTGTACAGCCCATCCCTGTGTTATGTGAACTTCCACACGGAGCATCTTTGTAGCGTCCTGGACGGAACTGAATGCGGGAGAACACACACCCTTTATTAACCCTGTAGTGACCCCCTGTCTGGGTGGACAGCAACAGGTGCCAGGCACTTCCCCTGTAGTGGTAGTTAGAACACCAGAGACGTCATGCTCCACAGACCCTCCCCTCTAGTAAGTCAGGTGGCACCAGAATCTCTTCCTCCCGCACAAATGAAGGCGAGACGAGAGAGCTGGGATGTGGAGAAGTGACCTGGTTTCCCATCTGGGTTCTGTTATCCAGCTGGGGTCAGGTGGAGAGGCAGCCGGAGCACGATTTCTGCCTTCAGCCTCAGGTCAGGCTGGGTTCCTTTTGCAGAAAATCCAGAGCAAAGGCTTTTTCCACTCGGGATCAGAGTTGGGCTCTAGGTCAGGGCTCTTGGGCCTGGCTTCTAGCACTGTCACCTACAAAAGCAGCACCAGAGAGGAAGCAGAGCCGAGTCCACGGTGAGCCACGGTGCTGGTGGGGAGCGCAGTCGAACAAAGGCCCCCATCGTGGTTCTTTGAGAGCCCGGAGGATTCAGCATGGCAGTCATTGGATCTGGGGTGTCAGTCAGGTTTTGCAGGCAGAGCTTTCACCAGACTCAAACTCGCTGGCGCCACTGCACTCGAAGGCTCAGGAGGGCCCTGCGGGTGCCCTCGTGTTGACTCTTGGGTTCCTGCTTCTTAGGTCACATCAGAAGATGTGAATTCAAGTATCAAGACATTTTTTTGTCCCAATGACACCTACAATGACATGGCTACGCTCTTCTTCAATCCCCAAGAGTCTGCCATCCTCCAGCTCTTCCACCAGGATGGTGAGTGTCTGCTGCCCACTCCCAGGATGCCAGGCTTGCTCTGCATTCTGAGAGGGACAGGACGCTTCCTTCGTAATGTCACAGATTGAAGACTTCTGCCTCCAGTGCTGGAAGGCGAATGGGGTGGGGCGGAGGGACCTGGGGGCGCTGGGACTGTCCGCTGGGCCGCGGCAGGTGTCTGCTTGTGGGACTCGGGTTGGTTTTTGCATTGCAGGGACTTTCAGCCCCATCACCCTGGGCCTGTTCTTCGTCCTGTACTTCCTGCTTGCATGTTGGACTTATGGCATTTCTGTTCCAAGTGGCCTTTTCGTGCCTTCTCTGCTGTGCGGAGCTGCCTTTGGACGTTTAGTTGCCAATGTCCTGAAAAGGTATGTGTGCGTGTGCGTGTGTGTGAGGTCCACGTGCAGGAGTGTGCAGGCTGGGGTCTCCCGGCACCCCTCCGTCCCCGACACCGATGGGAGTCTAAGCCTTACTCTCTGTTTCTTTCTTCACCAGCTACATTGGATTGGGCCACATATATTCAGGGACCTTTGCCCTGATCGGCGCTTCGGCTTTCTTGGGTGGGGTCGTCCGGATGACCATCAGTCTTACGGTCATCCTGATCGAGTCCACCAACGAGATCACGTATGGACTTCCCATTATGATCACCCTGATGGTGAGCACTTCCCTTCAGCCCCTTTCAGGCTCAGGGCCAAATGCACCCTGAAGGGCTCATTTTCAGGTCTCTGCTGTGTGTTTCAGGTGGCCAAGTGGACAGGGGACTTTTTCAATAAGGGCATTTATGACATCCACGTGGGCCTACGCGGCGTGCCACTACTGGAATGGGAAACAGAGGTGGAAATGGACAAGTAAGGCTGTGGGCTGATACAGGGGTCAGCAAGCCATTTCTGTAACGGGCCATGTCGCAAATATTTTCAGCTTTATACATCTTCGTCACAGCCCCCAGCTGTTCTGTTATAGCAGGAAAACAGCTGCAGATGCCGTATAAATGAGTAGCAAGACTGGATATGAGCTGTGGGCTGTGGTTTCTCTCCCTGAGCTAAAGGGGCAATCAAGTGTGACTTGACCTCCACCCCCAGTACTGGGGATTGAATCCAGAGGGGCTAGGGATGTTCTACCACTGAGCTATATCCCCAGCCTCTTGTTTCAAATTAGAGACAAGATTTGACTTAGTTGCCCAGGCTGGCCTTGAACTTGTGATCCTCCTGTCTCAGCCTCCAGAATAGTTGGGATCACAGGCGTAAATCATTGCACCTAGCTGAAAGGTAGCTTTTTAATTTTTAAATTTTTTTATAAAATTATTTTTGTATATATTTTTAGTTGTTGATGGACTTGTAGCTTATTCACTTATTTATATGTGATGCTGAGAATCAAACTCAGTACCTCACACATGCTAGGCAAGCACTCCACCACTGAGCCACAACCCCAGCCCACTAAAGGTGTCTTTTTAAATTCCAGCATAGCAGTGATTCAGTAGCAACATGTGGACTGTGCAGTGGAGTGCCAAGCAGGGCATGGCCAGCCCCCAGCAGCCAGCAGGGTTGGTGTTAAGGGACATTGGTGTCGAGGCAAGGGTTGAACAAAGGCCCACTAGTCCAGGGTCAGAGTTCATTCCGTGTATGGGAGCAGCATGTGAAACGGTGGAATGAACTGGGGTCGAGGAACTCCTGGGGATGGTTCAGAAGAGAGGCCTCCAGTGGCCCAGGCAGCGATGGAGAGCCGTGCTGTCCATCACTGCATGCTGCAGGGGCTGCGGGCTCTCCTGAGGCTGGACTGCTCCTGCCTCCCCAGGCTGAGAGCCAGTGACGTCATGGAGCCCAACCTGACCTACGTGTACCCGCACACACGCATCCAGTCTCTGGTCAGCATCCTGCGCACCACCGTCCACCACGCCTTCCCAGTGGTCACAGAGAACCGGGGCAACGAGAAGGAGTTCATGAAGGGCAACCAGCTCATCAGTAACAACATCAAGTTCAAGGTAAGGGGAAAGAGCAAGAGGAAGGGTCCTCGGTGTCCACACTCTGGTGCTGCCGCATCCCCAGCAGGGATGGACCTGGGGGAAGCCCACATGGTCTCCGCCTGCAGCAGAGCAGGTTTGGCAGTACAGGTGCACTTTCTCCGACCATGAGGTGTGCGATCATTCTTTGTTTTGGTTTGGTTTTGGTTTTGGGGTGGGGATTGAACCCAGGGGCACAATACCACTGAGCCACATCCTCAGCCCTTTTTATTTTTAATTTTGAGACAGGGTCTCACTAAGTTACTTAGGGTCTTGCTAAGTTGTTGAGATTAGCCTTGAACTTGCAATCCTCCTGCCTTAGCCTCTCGAGTCACTGCAATATAGGCATGTGCCACCGCACCCAGCCAGATCTTCTTTTCAGTTATCAAGTTTCACTGTTCTTTATTTACTGTGCACAAGTTTTGGCATGGGGTCTAGGGTTGCCAGTCATGGAAAAGGACTCTGACCTATGTAGAGCAGGAAAAGGAATCCCTTGAGTGTCACGACTGGCTGGAGGGCTGAGCCACGTGCTCTGGGAATGGCAGCACAGAGCCTCACGATGCCCTTCAAGGTCCCAGGAGGAACGGGCGTCTCCATGGGTTCCTCCCAACTCAAACTCCAAGGAGAGGGCAGGTCCCGCAGCCTCACATGGTCTGTGTGTCCCCTGCTTGGCTTTGGTGACTTCGGGAGGGTAGCTTATCTGTTAGTCCCTCCAAGACAAGATGTGGGATTGGGGTGGGTCCCCTCTGGAAAACTGAGGTGTTCTTCCTGAATCCAAGGGGGAGGGATGTTGGGCAGCAGAAGCCACGGGGCCAAGGCCTGGGGTGCAGCCCAGTGGTGGAGCACTTGCCGAGCACGCCCGGGCCCTGGCGCCACCCCCAGCACCACGAAGGAAGGACAAACAGGCTCCTCACGGCCGCGGGCTTCACGGCCGCAGGGTCCACGGCCCGGTGCCAGGACTCAGCCCGAGAATCACAGGCCAGGAGTCAGTGAGCCCCTGCGGTCCTGCGACGGGTGTGTTTTCAGGTGTTCCCAGGTCCCTGGGCCCTGCGAATGCTGCTGTGTGGTGGCCTCCCTGTAGGCGCCTGTCACTGTCCCCGCTCCCCGTCCACAGAAGTCCAGCATCCTCACCCGGGCCGGCGAGCAGCGCAGGCGGAGCCAGTCCATGAAGTCCTACCCGTCCAGCGAGCTGCGCAATGTGTGCGATGAGCACGTGGCCCCCGAGGAGCCTGCCGAGAAGGAGGACCTGCTGCAGCAGATGCTGGACCGGAGGTGAGGCCGCCGGGCCGGCTGCTGCAGCTGCTCCAGGTGGGCGGGCGGGAGGCGCGGCCTTGCTGAGGGTGTGCTAGGCAGCGTCTGGTTTTTGTGTAACAGATACACTCCCTACCCCAACCTATACCCTGACCAGTCCCCGAGCGAAGACTGGACCATGGAGGAGCGCTTCCGCCCACTCACCTTCCACGGCCTCATCCTGCGCTCCCAGCTCGTCACCCTGCTGGTCCGAGGCGTCTGCTATTCTGAGAGTCAGTCGGTGAGTCTCTGGTAGGCCCAGGATTCGGCGGCTGGCCGGTCAGACGCGGCCCTGTGCCTGAGGGACAGTGAGGCTGAGCACCCAGCGTCCCCTGTCGCAGCCCGAGCAGTCGAGCCCCCGCAGCTGCCTCCCAGGCACGGGAAGTGCTCCCTCCACTCACCGCCTCTTGCTGCTCTGCCTGTCCAGGCCTCCTGGTCAGCCTGTAGGCTGCTGTGCAGCATGCTGGGATTTCTGCTGAGACTGGCCTTTCTTTTTTTCTGGTACTGAGGACTGAACCCAGGGTGCTCTACCACTGAGCCAAGTCCCCAGCCCTTTTATTTTTTATTTTGAATGAGGGTTTCATTCAGTTGCTAAGGGTCTCACTGAGTTGCTGAGGTGGCCTCAAAATTGTGATCCTCCTGCTTCAGGCTCCTGAGTTGCTGGGATTATAGGTGCATGGGAGAACTTTCTTAAGTGTATCTTCAAAAGAATCACCATTCTTACTGTTCTGCGGGGTTTTATTTCTTTTCTTTCATTTGGTTTTTTGGGATGTATTGTTCCAAGTGGCCCCTGTGCTGCCTGAGACCATTCCATCACACACACTTTCTTTGTGGAAGAGACCAAGAAAGTCGCCCTGAGACTTCGTTTCCAGGGTGACTTTCTTGGGCGGGGTCATGAGGGGACAGACTGAAGCTGTCTTGAGTTCTGACAGGTTTCTGAAGAGCAATTCCTATGGGGCAGAGCAGCAAGGGCCCTGGGTGGAGGGTGAGGCACCAACCTGGCAAGGAAGATGGAAGGGGAGACACAGGCCAGGTCCTATTGGGCCTGCACTGGCCCAGCCGGAGAAAACGCAGGACTCAGAGGTTGCCCAATGGGCAGTAGGTCATTCTGTGGGGACAGCTGTGTGTAAGGTGAAGGTACTGAGAGAGGAGTTGGGGAAGCAGGTCACACCAGGCGAGAGCAGTGACCGAGGCTGTGGCCCCTTTGCAGTGACTAAGAATTGAGGGAAGGCCCAGAGGGAACAGATGGCTTACATGACTGTCTCGTGGCTATCGGAGCAAACGGCCATAAACCCAGTGCCTGGAAGCAGCAGGTTTCTTTCAGAGGTCAAGGTCAGAAATACATAGTCCACGTGTTGTCAGGTCATGCTGTCCCTGAAGGCCCCAGAAGACAGCCACCACCAGCTCCTGGTGCTGCCAGAGTCCTTGGAACGGTAGACACACTGCTCCGGTTTTACCTCTGTGGTCACATGGCATTCTTTTTGTACCCTCTCCCCAGTTTGTGAGGACATCTGCCATTGGACTCAGGACCTGTCCTAATCCAGAGTGACATCTTTTTTTTTCCCCTTTGGTACCAGGGATTGAACCCAGGGGTGCTTAAACACTGAACCAGGTCCCCAGCTTTTTTTATGTATTTTTTTAAATTTTGAAACAGGGTCTCACTAAGTTGCTTAGGGCCTCGCTAAGTTGCTGAGGCTGGATTTGAACTTGGAATCTCCTGCCTCAGCCTCCTGAGTTGCAGGGATTACAGACATGCGTCACCATGTCTGGTAGAATAACCTCATCTTAACTTGATTACATCTGCACAGACCCTGTTTCCAGTAAGGTGCTTCAGAAGGCCTAGGGTGTAGCACTTAGCCACGTCATTGGAGGGAATATAGTTCAATCTACAACTGCTACTCATTAGCACCTTTCTCAAGTCAACTCAGAAGAACCTGTTTGTATCTTATAGCGAAAGAAAAGGACATCAGAGAGGTTAGGAGCCTTGCTCAGGGTGACCCAGTCAGGACCAGCTGAGAACTGGCTCTGGATCAGGCTGTGTGCCTCCAGAGCGCTTGCTGCTGCCCAGGCTCTGTGCCACCTCCCCTGGCAGGGTGTGGCTTAGATGTGGGCATGAAGCGGGAGGGCTGCAAGTGTGACCCTGCCAGCCCTGGTGCAAAGATGGTGTCCTGGTGGGAATTGCAGAGTGCCAGCCAGCCGCGCCTTTCCTACGCCGAGATGGCCGAGGATTACCCGCGGTACCCCGACATCCACGACCTGGACCTGACACTGCTGAATCCCCGGATGATCGTGGTGAGGGGGCTGTCCGTCGGGGCCTGCCCTGCCTGGAGCGACGCGTTGGCCTTCCAGGCTGTGAGTGACTCTTACTGTCTCTTCTGCAGGATGTCACCCCATACATGAACCCTTCACCGTTCACTGTGTCCCCCAACACCCACGTCTCCCAAGTCTTCAACCTGTTCAGGACAATGGGTCTGCGCCACTTGCCGGTGGTGAACGCAGTGGGAGAGGTGAGTCCTGGTGAGGGGGCGTGGGTGCCCCTGCCTCTGTGACTCCCAGGCTGGTGGCTCACTTCACAGAGAGGTTTCTCGGACCTCAGCAGCTCTCCCAAGGACCCCAAAGAATCCAAAGGAAAACCATGGATTATTGTTGAACCACAGGATGATAAATGTTCACCTGTGCATGGGATTGAATCCAGAATCTCACACATGCTAGGCAAGTGCTCTACCCCTCAGCACATTTCCAGTCCTCGTTATTTTTGAGACACCGTCTCCCTAGGTTGCCCAGGCTGACCTCCAACTTGTCACATCCTCGTGCCTCAGCCTCCAGTGTAGGGGAGGGTTGGCCAAGTTCTAGGGCCTTGGAACCTTTTTCCCTCCCTCTAGTGCAGATGAGCCTCTGCCCATGTGACCAGCAGATGGCACCAGCGTGTCACAGCCTGCCTCACTGCTGGCCAGGCCCGTGGGGGCACTTTGTGTTCCTCACATCCCCTCCTGGGATGGTGCTTGGTAGCATTTAATGAGAGACTTTCAAGCAAAATACTTGGAGAGTTTTAAAGATACCACACCTCGTAATTATTGCCACAAGTTCTTCTGTTACTTCTTTTTAGAACTTCATTTTTTTCTTATTGTACAGTTATTGTAATTTCATTTTAGAAAAAGAAGGAAAACAGATGATCAAAAAAAACCAAAACCAAGCCCTCATCCCTGCAGCAGCATCACCATGACAACACACAGCCCTTCAGTTTTTCTGCAAGACTAGAGGGAGGTTATGTGTTAAGTCTTGGTGAAAGTGGAGTCGCTGGTCATCCGTACAGTAGCCTGATCTGTCACTCAGTATTTTCCAGGGCAGAAACCATCCACCTGTGTATGGTGTTACTCTTTTTGTCAGGACTGAGGGTTGAACCGAGGGCCTCACACATGCTAAGCAAGTGCTCAGTCACTGGGCCACATCCCAGCCTGCTTTATTTTATTTGAGAGAGGGTCTCACTAAGTTGCCCAGGCTGGTCTTAAACTTGTAATTCTCCCGCCTCAGCTTCCTGAGTCACTGGGATCACAGCTTGCACGGTGCCTTGATGGTGCTGTAGTGTGGCTGTCCCATTCTGTGTCCTCTCTGTTGGATATTCAGTAAGTCTCGCTACAGCAGTCCTCCCCCTTGGAGCTTTCAGGATATGTGGCCAAATTGCCCTCCAGGGACGATGCTGGAGGAGGGCATGCTCCGAGCCAGTCCCGCAGGTTTCATTACAGGGGATGAGCTGTGTTTCTTGAAAGGTAACTGCTAATTCCATTAACTAGTTCCAGCAGAGTTTTCAGTGACTTTGGGATACTCACTATTAGTGACATGGGGCACGGCTGTAAGGGATCATGAAAAATGGGTCCTGTAGGTACATCTGCAAGGCGGTGATTACATAGTGTAGCAGGGGCCTTGGGCTCAGGAGCCATCCAGGTCCCTGCCTCTTGCACATGCCAGTGAAGCAGGCAGGCACGGTGGGAACTGACAGGGCTCTGGCCCGTGCCCTGGTCAGGACATACCAGCCTAGCTGCAGCTGGATGGTAGAGTAGCTCTTAGCCTCTGAGGGGCCTGGGCTTCGTCCCCAGCACCAGAAAGCAATACATGCACTAAATGAAGACTGACCAGTTCAGACGTTAGCTGGCCCAGCCAAAACCCTCTTTGGAGCTACTTTAGTCCCCTGAGTTCGTGAGGCCTGGTTAGCTGCCTGTATTTTTTTTACATAGGAAGCCTGTGAAGTGGCTGTTCTGATCCTCTCCTGTCTGGCCCTGCACTGTCCAGGCACTGATTCTGTCTCCTCCTATGTCCTGTGACAGACACACTGGGCAGCTGTGCTGGCCGTGGGTTTCCTCCTGCAGGTGACATGGGTCTTTCTCCTTGTCCTAGATCGTCGGCATCATCACACGGCACAACCTGACCTACGAGTTTCTGCAGGCCCGCCTGCGGCAGCACTACCAGACCCTCTGACACCTGCCTACAGCCACCACCAGCCCCCTCGCTCACACTCGGGCTGCCACAGCCGGCCGGGGCTGTTCCAGGGCACAGGGTTCCCAGTCACCCACCTGCTCAGAACCTGGCCTTGTGGAACGCTTTGCTGGTCAGAGATCCTGGGGATGATGTTGAACCCTAAGAGTTGGACTTTCCTAACTTCCTCAGCCAGTTCCTTCCTCTTTCCTGCTCCCTGTGTCCCTGCCTGTGTTGGCACAGGCCTGCCTCGGCCCCTGAGAGATCCGTGACTGGAGGTGGAAGGTGGAAGTCAGGTTGGACCCCGAGGGGTCACTTGGAGCAGTTTCCTGCCCCACATTGCTTTCCTGGAGAGCCCAGGAAGAGAGCCCGGCCTTAACCCTTCTGGGAGGGACTTGGGCCAAGAGCACACTGAAGATGCCAATTGCAAAATCAGGTTCATTGCTAAGTTTAGGAATTGGGCACCAAGAAATTTCCCCATGTTCAAGAGGCCACCTTTGTTGGGACTCGTCACCTGATGTTTTCTGCAGTCATCTTAAGAGAGCCCTGTGCTCCTCAGGAATGAGCAGGCGCTTCTGCTCTCGCCCCTGTGGCTTGACTCTCCCGAGAACCACCGCCCTCTGGGAGCACAGAGCCTTGCCATCCCACCACATCTGCAGACGCTGAATCCAGCCACAGGGGCAGACTGACACCACCCTGTCTCTCCATTTACAAATTGCTCCAGGCCTCCCCGGTCACATTTGTCCCCCGATCCGTCCCCGATCCTTTCATCTTCATAGTTGACTAGACTTTCTGAATTTTTATCTCCATCTTCCCGGTGTGACAGCCCCAGCCCAAACCAGGGCTCCCCAGACAAAATGTCTTCCTGGAGCCCTGGGGAGGTGACAAGTCCAGCCTGAGCCGCAGTCACGCAGACGTACCTGTGCGGAGAAAGCAGGTGGCTTCTTGCAAGGGGGGATCTCCCCTTCACGGTCCCCTCACTCCCCTGCTGCCAGCCTCCCCACCCTGCTGAGGGGCTCAGAGATAGGAGTCCCAGCAGGTTCTGCTGCCCTGCAGCGGTGGGGCTTCCGGCCTGCAGGTGCCTGAAGGCTTCAGCGGTGACCAGGGGAAGTGCCCCACCCGGCTGCTCTGCCTGCAGGTTCTTCCTCCGGGCTCTCAGTCCTTTCTGAACAGACTCTCGAAGTGAGCATCTGGGTAGGGGTGTTGGCACCTCTTCCTTCAGCTTCCAGGTGTCTTTCAGCATCTGGGTCCCCTCAGGTGTCCCTCTAGCACCTGTTCTTTGGGACTCCAGATGACATTCGTTTGCAGTTCGTGTTTTTTAAACCATGAAAGTATCTGAGGGCATCAGTGTCCCAGGCCTGGCTTCCTGCGGCGAGGGCATGGAGTCACTTCTGGCTTGGCCAGGCTGGGTCTCACGTCCAGCACATCCTAGAGAATTATTCCGTGTGTACGAGTGGCTTCAGGGTCTTTTTCAACTGACCATGGCCTGTGGCCCTCTTGTCTCCCGTCTGCTTATCCTGTTGACCAAAATGATGCTACGTCTCCGTTTTGCAGCTTCTTTGGACGCACTGACTTGTGCACTGGGCAATACTCCCAGCGACTGGTTCAGGAGCTCAGAGCGCTTTTCATCTGGCTGGGACCTCGTCCTGTGCTGTCCAGAGCTTGACCACATTGTTTCTTCCTCTAAGAACCAGTTTTATTAAGCAGGTGGCCTGAGATGGGAGGATGAAGTCACCGCCTATTGGAGGACCCTCGCCCCTTCTCCCTGCCGCACATGGAGAGCCCTGGCTCAGGGCTGGGCTGCCCTGGTGCAGTTGTTGGACTTCATCCCTGTGCACACCGAGTTGTTCGTAGGTCAGTTTTACCCAGAATTAGGGAGTAGGGTGCAAGCGCCTCCCTCGCCCTGAGCCAGCCGAGGGCACTGAGGAGGCCCCGCGCCCAGGCTCCCTAAAAGCGTGTGGCCTCCTGTGCTCCTCCGTCTGCACCTGCCCTCCCAGAGAAACCCAAAGATGACAACTTCTCCACTCGTGACCAATAATCATAAGCCTTGCTCCTTCGATTTCCACGCAGTAGAAACCAGTGCCCTCGGCACCTCACTGTTAACCAGCCCTGTCACCCACCTCGCCCAGAGCTCTGGCACCTGGATAGAGCATCCGCAGAGGGCGTTGGGTCACTAGAGGGGCTCTTCTTGTTTCACCTCTGGTATGGTGTTTGGGGCTCCCCAGTGAGGCAATCGGGGCAACAGGTCTCCAGTCCGAACTGGGAATTTTGCCCATTTGGGGATCTCTACCCACAACCTGTTTAACAGCTCCTGGCTGGAATGGACTCTTGCTTGGCCCAGATGACAGCATGACAGTTCTGATGCAGGATTGTGTGCTGACACGTCCCCAGTGACAAAGAGGCTTCAGGAAAGGCCACTTGGCCCTCAGTATCGCTGTGCAGTGCTGCCTCAGCCCCTGCTGACCTTGGGCGCCCCCAGCCGCCTCCTCTGTTTGCACTGTTGGTTTACAAGGTAACGTTAGCTAATTCCACTGTGTATATAAATTGTATTTTTTTTAATTTGTAAAATTCTATTTTTATTTGAATTTTCGGAACTCGGAAGTTCTCATGGTAACTGTAACATGTCAGAATAAAACGTCTGCCTGTCTCCTTTAGCCTTGGCTCCGTGGTGTTCTTTCTTTCCAGGGGTACCTAGCTTTGAGTCGATTCTCTCTCTTTCTAAAAGGCCAGTATGTCAGTGTGGGCAGGCGACCTCAGCCGTGCAGCTCCTGTGGCTGCCCAGCAGCCTCATCGCCCACGGCGGGCCGCTCCCCTGGCTCGGTCAGCCGCTGCCTCAGTAAGCAGGAGCTTGTTCCCCTGGGCCCTGTGCACATCACCAGGACACTGCCGTCTCCCTCACGTGAACACCAGTCCACCCGGGAACTCATCTCTTCCTTCTGTGAAAATCCTGTTCTCTGGCAGCGGCTGCTGCACCAACAAGGAACAGGACCGCCATCAGGGAACGTCAGGGAACGGGGTCTCCTGCCAGCCTCGTGTTTAGGGACTTGTGCACACAGACTCCCCAGCATCCACCCAGAGGAGCGACGTCAGCTCGGCGTCGGTGGTGACCGTCCACCCAGAGGGACGACGTCAGCTGGGCGTCGGTGGTGACCGTCCACCCAGAGGGACGACGTCAGCTCGGCGTCGGTGGATGTCACCCCCGTCCTGCTCTCAGTAACCTTGCTTTTCTTTTTGCAAGAACTCTCTCCACATCCTGCCTCAAGTCACCCTGCCACCAAAGCCTGCCCCGTCTGGCCCCTGCACCTGTCCCCATGCTCCCTCCAAGTTCCAGAGACTTCCTGCCGTGTGTGTCACTTTGGGTCAGTTCCAGTCAGCGAGAGCCCCTCACTGGGCGGCACCTCTGGAGGGTACTACCCTCTCCCTCCAGAGTCGAGCTTGGAGAGCACTTGGCTCCGCCTCTCCTGTTTGTCCTCGCAGGTCACTCCATGCCTCTTGGTTCTCTGCCCTTCCATATCTGAAGTCCAAAAAAGGAGAATTTTGGACCCGATTAGGTCTTCCCTCAACTTTGGCTCTTGCGCTGCTCACGGTGGGCCTCCCCTGGCCTCCACCAGGGGCCCATTGGCTTGGTTTCCTCTTCCCAGTTTCTGTACAGGACCAAGACAACTTGGCCACCAGTCAAGGAGCATTGAAATGGGAGTGCTGCAGGCGTTCCCCTCTGGGCGCTCAGTCACAGCTTACGGTCACAGTCAGTCCCTGCATAATGGTCACAAAAGGCCTTTGTACAAAGACTCAGGCCTACTGGCACATGGTGTCAGGGAAGAAGTGGCCTCTGCAGTGAGCCTCAAGGGTGAGTAGCACATGCTTGGGAGGACCTGGCAGCAGGCAGCCCGGCTTGGGGGAACAGCAGAAATAAGCCCAGAGAGGCAAGCGTGTGGGTGAGGGGGCGTCGGAGTATCAGACTGCAGAGGAGGGTGGGTGGCTGGGGGGACAGGTGTGCAGCCAGGAGGAGCACCCTCCCTGTTTTGGGTGAACTTGTGTCAAGACCCTTTTCAGATGTAGATACAGAAACACTGCATTTTCCCCAGTAGCTTCCACCCTGGGACCATCTAGAAGTCCAGGCACCTTGGGCCTGAACAGAGAAAGATGGTGGCTGTTTTTCAAATGCTGGGGTAGTTCACAAAAGGCACACAAACCCACAGCCTCTCCGCATGGCAGACCTGTCTTCACTTTGCTCAGCTGTTAAACCCAGCGCTCAGCCAACTCCGCCAAACTAGAAGTGCAATTTGCTTGATTGCAGCAGCTAACTCTTAAATGAATCAGAGGAAACTTAGCCAATAGCCTCGCTCCCTAAATGTGCCCTAAACAAAACAAAAACTGTGTAACCCATAAGCACGAGGAACGTAAATATTGTCTGTTGAGGACAGCTTCATTAGCTGTAGCCAGGAAATAAAGTGGAGATGTTTGTGAATTTTCTCTTTAATAAACAATGAATGAATCTGGAGAAAATTAAAGGAAGTGCCCTTTCAGTCTTAAGGCTTTCAGGCTTTTCGGGTTCTGGGGCTGAGGCTGTTGAAAAGGCAGAGCAAGTCGGGAGCTGAAGTTTGAGGTCCCCACTGCTCACCAAAAGTAAGGAGGGTCAAAGAGGAAGAAAGAAATAGCATTCTTATCTCTGACGAAGGGTAAAGGGTGGAGGACGGGGCTCAGTCTTTCTCCCTAAAACAAAGAAATCACAACCCCGGCGCTTGGCTTCTGTCCATGGTGCTGAACTTTATTGGTTGCGCAAGGCTTTCAGTAGCAGTGGGGTTGACCGGGATGCGTGGGGTGGGAGCGGCAGTAGCCACGGCTAAACCACTTGATGTATATTTAGCATCAAGTGTGAGAAATGTCGACAGGAAGTTTGATCTCCAACAGGGTGCTCATCACAACTCAATGGCAATGAGATGAGACCAAACTTGGGGAGAGACCCCCCCAGGACGAGGGTCTCCTGCAGTCCGCCTGGGGCCTGGCTGCTTTTCCTCCCTGGCTGTTATCTTCGGTACTACAAAGAGAAAAACATGGCGGCTTGTTGACTTGGCACTCCTGGAGGGTCAGCTTCATAGGACAGTGTCAAACCTCTTAACTTGACCTCTGGGCAGCCACTTCTCCCCCGCACCCCCTCCAGCCTGATGACCTCTAAGTTTCATAGAGCTCAGAGGAGCAATCCTTGTCAATGTCACTTGGACATTGATGGTGTCACTGCAGGATCCTGTAGTTCCAGGGGGAACATGAATTGCCAATTAAGCAGATCAAAGATGATTTGACCCCCTATTTTAATTTTTCAATGTTGTGGTAGTAACTTTTTTAAAAAGCATTTTTTCAGCAGGCTGCAGCTAAGTGTGATGACATTGTTCTGAGACTTATGGGGCACCCCCAAATTGGGGCAGAAGTCTCAGAAGGAATCCTCTCCACCCTGGTCCCCTTCCTGCAGATGTCCCCTGCTATGTTCCTTCAGAGAATTTCAAGGGCAACACGGCCACCATTTTCTTTCCGCCCTGCTCCCAGCCCCAGTTCCTCTTACCCGAAAGCTGTTGCAGCCCAGTCCACTCTGGGCTCCAATCCTGTCCATCCTGCCCCCAAAGCAGCTGGACCTCCGCAGGCTCCGCGGGGCGGCCAGCAGGGCCCTCAGCTTGCTTTTCAAGAGGGCAGATCGATCAGAGGAGTCCCAGGGGCCCCGGCCCAGGGCAGCCCCCTCTCTCTGGGCTGGGTTGACCTCCCCGGTCCAGGAAGGCACATCGGGGAGGGGGCTGAGAGCTGCCCCTGGTTCATCATTCTGCTCGCTCAGGACTTGCGGGGGCACAACCTCATCTTCTAAAGGCATCTTCTCCTCCAAGTGGTCTAGCAAATTCTTCACAAAAGGAAAATACAAGGGGAGGGAGAGGTCTCATTGACTTGGGGAGCATCAGAAAGAATGGGCCCAGGACCAGAGAGCCCCCTGACTCCAGGCTGCAACCCCCTCCTGGCCCTACCTTGAACTCCACCAGGTCCGTGCTGGACAAGGCACTGTACACAGGGTTAGCTCCCATTTGGCCTGGAAGCTGGAACACCAGGAAGAGGAGGAGGCCCACGGTGATGGTGGAGAAGGAGCCCATGCTGGCAGTGGAAAAGGAGCAATCAGGAGCTTGCTGCGTCTTCTCTCTTCTCTCTGGCTTCCCTTTCTTGGCCTTCATCCGTCACTGTCTCCTGGCTGCCCAGCGCCTTCTGTTTTTATAGCCCCCTCGCTGTCTGAGCACGCAGGAGGGATAGAACCTCCCCATTCTGTCACTTGCAGCGATAAAGTGGCGGAGTGAGGAACCAGCCGAAGATGCCCTTTTAAAGTTATCAGTTCAGCAGAGCTTGTCACAGCCCCTGAGCCTTGAGCAGCTCCAGCAGCCCCCCCAGATCCTCAGCTGCATGAGCCACATTCTTGCTGATTGGCCTCAAGAGGCCCCCACTTCAAAGGTGTGAGAAGAGCAAAAAGGAGTCCTTGGTTATCTTACCGCCGGCCCGGCCTGGGATTCTTTCTCCTCAGCAACGGGACCCACGCAGGGAAGCAGAGGGTGACTGACGGCTGGCCAGTGCCCAACTCCCCCTGTCTGTTTGTGGCTCAGCTGTCAGGGGCTCCAAATAAGGGCGGGAGAGGAGGCGGTGGCAGGCGGCCAGAGGCTGGGGCCCAGGGAGTGCAGTTGCTCCAGCTGGCTCCACACCTGATTCATCGGCTCGTGGGCGGGTAGACCTCTGGCTGCGGACCGGTGCCCTCTCCCTGGGCGTCCTTCTCAGGGGTCAGGTGAAAAGGAGTAATTTTTGGAGTATTAGGTCACCTGAGAAGCAAACGGGATGAAGTTTCTAAGAATTCAAGCTCAGTGGGGGGAGCACACCTGTCCTCTCGGGAGCTGCTCCTCCCTCACGCACCCCCAGCGCCCCTCCCAGGTGTGAGGGGGCCCGGCCTGGAGGAGGCTCCATTTCCATCTCCACCTTGCTGCTCACAGGAACTCGGACTGTTTGAAGCAGGAGAGCAGCCACAGCGAGCAGGCCCACTCAGTGAGACCCGGTCTCTAAATAAAATACAAAATAGGACTGGGGATGTGGCTCAGTGGTCCAGTGCCCCTGAGTTCAATCCCTAGTACCCCCTCCCCCATCAAAAAAAGCGAAGAAAATTGAAAGCCAGCCCCTCCCACATCTCAGAGCAGTTGTGGAGGTCAGAGGAGATGCTTTGAAGCAGCGGGCTGGTCGAGGTGGTGGCCTCGAACCATCACATGCTGAGGGCCGCGGGCGACCACCTCATTTTCAAGCCCCCCCCGGAGGTGGGTATTATTGTTCCCATTTACAGAGGGACAAAATTTCGGCACAGAAGCCCAGGGCTGACAAGTTTTCACGTTCTCACCGCGCTGTGCCCTGCGGGAGAATTCCCTGAGGATGCCTAGAGCAGAGCCCCACCTCCCCTGCCCTGCAGCTGTGTGCTTGATGCTCTCTCCTTTCTGACCGTCACAAGGAAAGGGCCACATCCGATCACATGACCAACATCCCACCCGCCTGTGCCTTCGACTACTGGGAAGCTCTGGATTTGCGTGTCGAATGACCAGGTTCACCCTGGCCAGGTCCACCTGCAGCTGTGCTGATCCCTTGGTTGTCCAGAAGGAGAAGCCGTTAGGCAGCCATGAGGCAGGACATCAGGACAGTAAATGGCCAGAGGTCACAAGAGAAGCCCGAGGGGATAGTATTCTAAGATGGAAGGAAACAGGGACCTCTTCAGCCATCTTGAGGGTTTGGGCGTCTTGAAATCTGAAATTGGTGCAATTCTGAGTAGGAGATGTGTGGCCAAAAATCCATCCCGATGCGCCCCTGGAATGTGCTCACAGCTTAATTACTCTGCACAGGGTTATTATTAGCAAAAGGGATTCAGCATACAGCCAGCCGCGCTGGGGGACTCAGGCTCCTTGCTGCGTGCGTCACACAGTGCATTTCCTGGAGATGCTCTTTGAGACAGGCCTTTGATGCAGGTGGAGACTTCCAGAAAGAAAGGCACTATGGCAATGGCTTGCCCTCTGAGAGACAAGGCGCCCCTCTCCTGAACCATGTCCGAGGCCCCTAGGTGGCCCCAGGAGAGCAGAGGTCTGGAAAGTAAGCGTCTGGAAAGAGAATTTCAGAATTCACCCACCTTCCTTTATCAAAGTCAATTTTCTTCTTCCAGAGAAACTGGAATGGGACATGAGCATCATTTGCCGAGTTTCTTCTATTATCCGGGGTTTTTACTGGGGAGGGAAAGAACAAGGAAAAGGATATTCCACTGGGCTGTCCCTAAGGCATTTTGTAGAACCAGAATTTTCTCCTACATCACCAGAGCCAGGTGAGACCCAGTCCTCACCAGCATCCCCCCAAATTCTAATGCAGCCTTGATTTGAACCTGAAGTGGGAAATACGTTGACACAAAGTTCCTCTTCACACCCCTGTCCCTGCTCAACTTCAGGGGGTCTGTGGGAAGACACTAGTACCTCATAGGCTATCGGGAGGCGACCTTAGGAGTGAGAGGAAGAAGAGCTACAGGCACAGAGGGTCAGGCCCATTGCCACCCTGCCGCCCCTCCAGCTGGAAGGTCAGAGCTGGGCCTTCCTTTACTCCGGAAAGAGTTTGTCTCCATCAAATAGTGGAAGGAACGTGGCCAGTGGGTACAGAATCCAGAATCTGGGTCTCTCTAGTTCCTGGCCTGGAGTTTGGTTTCGCGGTTCTCCCTGGGAATGCCGTGTGCTGCTGCAGGGAATCTTCAGGTCCCAGCAATGCCACACACGTGCAGAACTGGCAGGAGAACCCATCACATTGGTGACCTGATTCTGTAAGACTGCAGTGGTGTAAGGCAGAAGCCCCACTTGGGAGAAACCGGCAGGGCACTGTTGCACATCTAGGAGTGGACATTACTCACTTTAAAACCAACGTTCTGTTTCTTTGGTACAATATGGAGGACACCAGGGGCTGAAAGTTAGGGACAGATTCCCTGGAAAATAAAGCCCAATGCAAAAGTTCACTTGCTGAAGCTTTGTGGGGGTACCAACCCCAGGGGAAGCAGAGTGAGGTGGAAAGGGAAGTGAGGTAATGTATCAGTTAACCATTGTTGCAGTAACAAGCAGGCCCAAACCCTGGCAGCTTAGAGCGACCCACCTACTAACTGATGCTCAATGGTTGTGGATCAGGATGAGAACCCACTTGGCTGGTGCCTCTAGCTCAAGGTCTCACAGGCCACAATGAAGATGTTTCTGGGGCTGTGGGCATTGCCAGGCCTGCCTGGGGGAGGATCTGCTGTCAGGTCTGAGATCCACAGGTCCTTGCTGCCTGGCTGCTGGCTGGAGATGTCAGTTCCTTACCCTGTGGGAAGTCCAAAGAGAAGTAACGGGACTTCCTTCAGGAGAGAGAGGAGAAGCTTGGAAGCCAAAGCCCAGGGTGGCTTCATCACAGAAGGCCTCTGGCACAGCCCCAGGGCCTGGGAACCAGGGGCAGAGGTCTGTGGGAACCATCTAAAGCTGCCCACACAGGCAGGGAAGAAGGGAGAGCAAACACAAGCTGGCATGTGACACAGCCAACCACGGGGGGTGGTCACACTGGGCTCCTGCCGAGTTCACAGAGAACAGCTCCCCAGCGTCAGGAGAGCACCGGAGGCTGGCGCTGCCCCAGTCTCCCGGGACTGCACCACAAACGGTGGGCTTCAAGGGACAGGAACGTGTGGCCCACAGTTCTGGAGGTTGGAGGTCGGAAATTGGGTGTTGCCAGGCCCTGCTCCCTGTGAAACCCGTAAGGAAGTCCTTTCTTCCTCCTCTCCTCTTCTCCGTTCTGGTGGCCGTCCCTGGAAGTCCTCGGCTTGTGGCTATGGCCCTCCAGTCTGGCTGCCTCCCCGCCGGTGTCCCTGCACGTCCTCGATGAGGACACCAGTCGTGCTGTCTCAGGAGTCCGGCCTCCACCAGTGTGACCTCTTATTAACTAATTACTCCATAAGGACCCTATTTTCAAATGAGGTCACATTCTGAGGGCCTGGGGGTTAGGAGTTCTGTATTTGGGGGGCACGCTTCACCCCTTGGTGAGCACTTATCTGTAGAGTTTTCCCAGCTTCTGTCTCTCACTGGCCAAAGTGCCACCCCAAGGCTCAGTTCCTTCCGGCCGCGGCTGTGGACCAGACTCCAGGTCCTCTCATGGCTTGTGGGACAAGCTGTGCTTGCCAGGTGGTGCCGCGTATGTGGGCATTTTGTATGGGTTCAGGGTGCAGCTGCCCACGGTGAGCACCACGTCCACCTTGGTCACAGCTGCATTGGGAGGTGCTGGCCGGCCCAGCAGGTGAGGCGGCTTCGGGACACTGTCCCAGCACAGGCCTGAGTGGGCACACGCCAATCTTTAGATAATATCTTCTGAACAACTTAATCAATGCGTTTGCCTTCAGTGCCTCCTCTACCCAGGTCCCCCAAATACACCGAATGCCCCCGATTGTACCTTGCCTGCCCAGGGGACCCCACAGAGAGAGGGAGTCACCCTCTGGCTGAAACACAGAGGTTCTGCAGAGAGAAACGAAGGGGCGCCCAAAGTGGACGGGCCTGGTAGGAAGCTGGGGGGACAGCCAGCGTGGACGGGACGTGGAGCTCACAAGCAGGAGACGTCCAAGGACGGAACCAGGGGGCGTGGTGCCTGCCAGGGTGGTCTGGCCAGGGAACAGAGTGGAGGCAGATTCCAAGGGCGGGAGTCGTCCCGGGAGGGGCCTGAAGAAGGTTTAATCGCTTGGGCACGTCTTAGTGTGGGTTCTCCTGAACTTGGGACAAGGATTCAAACATAAATGGCTTGTTTTGGAAACAGTCCCTGGAAACGCCAGCAGGAGCGTGGAGCGGTGGCACAGGAAGAGTAGGCCATCAGAGACCACATAAGCAACCGTGGGCAGGGGGTGACCGCCCCTCCCTACGGAGAGCACTGAACCTGGGAAACCTGAGTCCCCGTGAGCGGAGGGAGCTGGGCCTTAAAGGCCAAGGGCAGCCAGCCGCTCCAGCTCAGGGCAGCTCCCCAGCATTTCCCGTCTGCTCCAGGGCAGCCAGGTATGCCCCTGGCGCAGAGGCCGTCCTCAGGTGGAGGCATGCAGGGCCGCTGTTGGAAGCAGGGCCAGTGGGCCCGAGCGGCGAGGCCAGGCTGCAGGTTGGGCAGGGATGGGGCAGGAGCCAGGCTCCCAGGGCAGATACAGGCTGCATTTTTAGGTCACCCAGCTGTGTGGGGCTGACCCCTGACCCCAGGGGGGAAGTGGGTCACTTCGTGGACTAGGACTGATCCTCTAAGACAAGGCAGTGGGTGGACAATTCTAGAGAGAGGACAGAAGGCTGAGCCGAAGCAGGAAGGAAGACCAATGGCCGAGCTCACACAGTGGCTCAGACCTGGACCTGCAGTGTCTTCCCCCGCCAGGAGCCTTTCTCAGCAGGGTCAGAGCTGCCCCAGGGAGGACAGGAAAGGACACGGGGCCTTTCAGGAGTGTCCCAGGTGCCAGAGGCGGTGGAGCCAGCCTGTCATCCCAGTGGCTCAGGAGGCTGAGGCAGAAGGACCACAAGTTCAAAGCCAGCCTCAGCAATTGACGAGACACTAAGCAACCTCGTGAGACCTTGTCTCGAAATAAAATATAAAAAAGGGCTGGGCCACTCCTGGTCATATACCCAAAGGACTTAAAATCAGCATACTACAGTGACACGGCCACATCAATGTGTATGGCAGCTCAATTCACAATAGCTAAGCCAGGCAACCAGCCTAGGTACCCTTCGACATATGAATGGATAAAGAAAACATGCTATGTATGCACAAAGGAATATTACTCAGTCATAAAGAAAAAAGGAACTATGGCATTTGCAGGTAAATGGATGGAACTGGAGACTATCATGCTAAGTGAAATAAGCCAGTCCTAAAACACCAAAGGCCGAATGTTCTTTCTGATAAGCAAATACTAACTCAAAATAAGATGTGGGGGGCAGATACCAGAAGTTCATTGGATTAGACAAATGGGAATGAAGGGAAGGGAGGGGGAAAGGAATGAGATACACTTTCCT
Source organism: Sciurus vulgaris (assembly GCF_902686455.1). Taxonomy (NCBI): domain Eukaryota; kingdom Metazoa; phylum Chordata; class Mammalia; order Rodentia; family Sciuridae; genus Sciurus; species Sciurus vulgaris. Next base: position 8,226,730 of record NC_136461.1, read on the forward strand.
ATGTTCATATATGAACACACGACCAGTGTAACTCCACATCACGTACAACCACAAGAACAGGAAATTATACTCCGTGTATGATATACAAAATACATTCTGCCATGATGTATAACTAAAAAGAACAAAGAAAACATTTTTTAAAAAGAGGGGGTGGGGATGTGACTCAGTGGTTAAGTGCCTCTGGATTCAATCCTCAGCACCAGGAAAAAAAAAAAAAAAGAAAGAAAGAAAAGGAAATGGGCTGGGGTTGTGACACCTGGCACGTGTGGGGCACTGGGTTCCATCCTCAGCACCACATGTAAACAAATCAAATAAAGGTATCATGTCCACCTACAACCAAAAAAATATATTAAAAAAAGAAAGAAAGAAAAAGAAGGAAGGAAGGAAGGGAGGGAGGAAGTGTCCCAGGTGCAGCAGCTGGCATGAGATGAGGCCTCTGGCCACTGCCATCCTGACTCTGCAACCTCAACCCTGGAGGCCCAGCCCAGCGGGTCCCCTCTCCCCAAAATGTCTTCTGAAGCTGTGGACTAAATCTCACTGGGCCTGTTTTCACCAACACTTCCTTCTGGAAGGAATCAGTGATAAGTGTCTGTGAAGAAAGATTCTTTGGCAGATTGGTGACAGGTTGGCTGGGGAGGTTACGGTGTGGTACGGCTACAAGGGGTACACCAGGGCGGGCAGGGTCTATTCTATTTTTTTTTTTTTTTTTTAAGTACTACAGATGGAGCCCAGGAGTGCTTTACTCCAGTCCTTTAAAACAAATTTTTGGAATACCATTCCACTAAGTTGCTCAGGACCTCGCTAAGTTGCTGAGGCTGGCCTTGAACTTGTGATCCTCCTGCCTCAGCCTCCAGAGTCTCTGGGATTACAGGCATGCACTACGGGAGGGCTGGTTTTAAAGGACATGCACAGTGATGCTGTCTGCCACACCATCTGCAGAGGAACCAATGAGACAGACGTCCCTCTGCTGGGTATACCAGGCTGCCCACTACCCAGGCCCCAGCAGTCACACTTGACTACTGCACAAGTACCCTGGGATCTTCTTTCCTGGACCTTTGCTTGGGGAAAAGACCCAAGTAACAGGATATAGGATATGTGCAGGTTCCACCATCTGAGCCCCACTTATGGTTGAGCTGACTTGCCTGGAAGCACTCTGAACTTCCACCTGTGTTTGGGGAGGAGTGTGTCCTCATCACTGAGCAGAGGAGCCAGCTGCCAGCAGGTTGTGTCCCCAAGTGCTGAACTGAACAATGCCAATAGGAGGACACTCCGTCCCACCAGCAAGCCCAACTCACTGCTCGGGAAAGGCTGGGCAGGACAGGGGTTAGGAGCCAGGTGGAGGCCTGGCTCTGCCACTTACTAGCCACCTAGTCCTAAGCAAGAGTCATGACTTCTCCGAGGCCTGGTCTCCCCATCTGTAGAACAAGGGGCAGTAAGAGTTCTTTGCAGAATTGTAAGGACTGCCACAGCTGTGGGACTCCAGCTGCTTCATGATAAGACCGTCATACATGTTCCAACCACTCTTCACCCTCCTGGGTCAGAAGTATTAGACAAAGACAGCTCACAGTTCCCTTTATATATGTACGTATGTGCATATGTATGTATGTATTGGTACTAGGGTTTTACCCAGAGGTGCTCTGCCACTGAGCTATATCCCAACCCTTTCTGTTTTTTATTTTGAGGCAGGGTCTCACTGAGTTGCTGAGACTGGCCTCTTAATCCTCCTGCCTCAGCCTTCCTAGTTGCTGGGATTACAAGCATGCACCACGGCACCCTGCTAACTCAACAGTTTCTTGGAAAATAAGCTGCTCCTAAAACTTCATTTTAAAACAAACTAAAAAAAAAAAAATCTTAATTGAGCTGAGTGTGGTGGCGTGCACCTGTAATCCCAGTGACTCAGGAGGCTGAGGCAGGAGGATCACAAGTTCGAGGCCAGTCTCAGCAACTTAGCAAGGCCCTAAGCAACTTTGCAAGATACTAAGTCAAAAAATAAAAAATAGAAAAGGCTGGGGATATGGCAAAGCACCCCAGGTTCAATCCCCAGTACAAAACATAAACATTGTAATTGACCTCACCAGATCTCCACAACCTCTTGTGCACTCTGGTTTGAAATGAGAAATGACATGAAGACACACCTCCTGGTCCCCTCTTGCAGATGAGCACAGCAGAAGGGCGAGACTTCAAGAGCACAGCTCAAGGCCAGGCGTGTGGGAGCCAGAGCACACAGGCTTGGCAGTCAGCCAGGACGCCACCAGCAGCCAGCACCTGCACTCAGTGGCTGCAGACTCTCGGGTAGGATGCTTCGTCTTTCTGGGTCTCAGTTTTCTCATCTAGAAAACGGGTCTCATCTTGCAGCTGAGCTCAGATCATAGAGGACAGGGTTTGGCAGCATGGTCTGGGACCCCTGGAATGCAGGATGTGGGAAGGGGACCCTATCTAAGACACACAATAGGATCTGCGGGTTGTCCCCTTGTCTCTCTCTGGGGTGGAGAGGATGTGACAGTTCAGCCCCAGGAAAAGGGCACCCAAAAAGCTCAGCCCTAGTCAGAAACTTGTTAATTTGTGTTTTGGGGTTTGTTTATTTGTTTGCACTGGGGACTGAACCCAGGGGTACTTCACCGCCACATCCCCAGCCCTTTTTTGTTTTCTTTGGAGACAGGGTCTCATTAAGTTGCTAAGGCTGGCCTCAAATCTTCCATCCTCCCTTCTCAGTCTCCTGAGTCTCTGGGATTACAGGCGTGCGCTAGAGCACCCTCGTTAGGGATTTTGAAGGCTCCTTGCCAGGATGACATCAGGAAGCTGAGGTTTAGGGCAGGGTGGAGGGCTCACCCCATGGAGTGCAAGTGAGCAGCATTCACACACACACACATACACACACACACACACACACACACACACACACACTGCCCCATCTCTAACGCTTTGGTTGGAGCTTCTGGAAAGAGCGATCACCAGGGAGACTGAATACTGATGGATTCCAGGCAAGGGAAGACAGGGAGACAAGGGTGGTGACTCATGCCCTGCGTCTCTGCTCCCAGCGAAGGGAGTGTCCACTCTGAAAAGCAGCTTCTGCAGAGCGTCTTGCAGGCACGAGGTGTCACAGACATTCAGAGCATTAACAACCCTGAAGGGAAAGCGAGCCCCGTCCACTGGCCCAGCCGCGCCTCCCACCCACCCCCAGGACCCCTCTGGAACCTTCGGAAAACACTGGTGTTGCAATCTCCCCGCTCCCCCACAAAACAAAGGCTTGTTTCAAAAGAAAGAGGTATAACGTTGACTTTATTTCACTGTGGAAAGTTTGTGCTCAGAGGTAAGAAACCATCTTATAGAAAACGACTGAATAAATAAATAAATAAATAAGTAGAAATAAATAGCAATCACTTCAAAGAGAGTCCCAGGGCCGGGGAGAGAGCCCCTCCGGAATCAGAAGCTGATGTCCACAGTCAGGGCTTCCTCCTAATGCCGCCTCAGCACTGTGGGGAGAAGAGACAGGATAAAGATGAACTTGGGGGGAAACTGAGGCAGGAGTTGAGCTTCCCTTGCTATGGCCGCCCCCACCCTCTGGTCCTCCACTGATCTTGATGTTTGAGACTCTGGAATAATCTGCCTCTCTGGGCCTCAGTTTCCTCCTCTGTAAAGTGGGGTTACCCTGGTGATCCTGTCCTCTGCCTTTGAGGTCCCAGGCCATTCCAGAGAAGCCGGGAGATTTCTGGCTTCAGACTCTTTCTGGGGCTGCCAGGCAAGGAACACATTCCACCTTCTGGAGAGTCTGCCCCGTTTGACAAGAGGCAGGAAGAGGGTGGGAGGAGGTGGGGATTCACTGGGCATGTAATGAATGAAGTCCCCACTTAGCATTTCCAGAAAGGCACCCCTTGACCCTGAAGACTGTAGGAGGAGATGTCCTGGGGCCCTAGACAACAGAGCCACAGGGACTCTAATGGTGGCAGGCATAGGAATGTGGGAGGGTGGACACTAGCCGGCCGGGGTGGCAAGGCGGGGGCTCACCATTGCAGCCCAGGCGGCTGAAGGAGCCGATCCGGTCCAGCTTCTGCCCGAAGCACCCCGAGTCACGCATTATCTTGGTAGTGCGAAGTCCCCGCAGACTCTGGAGGGCATTGTCTCTGGGCCCAGGGATACCCTTGGGGGCAGCCTTCCCAGCCTCCCAGGCTTCTGTGGGGACCGGGTCCTGCTGGAGCGGCTCCAGGGTCGCCTGCTTGGCCGGCGTCTCTGACACCTTGTCCTGCAGGTGGTCCAGCAGCTCCTGTGTGGAGGAAGCCTGAGGCTCAGGACCCCACACCCGGGCTCCCTGCCCTGGCTCCCAGTCTTGCTGCTGTCTGAGTCTCCTGTCGCTAATTCCAAGTGAAGGGAAGGCCTTGGGATGACAGGTGGGAACCCTTTAAATGCTGCCTGCAGCTCTAGTCCCTCAGCCCGCTTACCTGTATCCCAGAGAGTTCTGAAGCCTGGCCAGGGCTGCTCAGCGGGCGGCAGTGACCTCCGGGCAGCAACAGGTTCAGGAAAAGGATGAGCAGAGTTACCCGGGACAGCACCGTCTGCGGGTCCATGTCTCTGGGGTGGTGGGCTGGGGCTGCGGCTGCTTGTGTCCAAGTTCACAGCCGCTCTCCTGGATCCTCCCGGAACAAGGCCTTTTATCCTGGTGCAGGGTGTCCGACCAGCCCTTCCCCTGTGTGTGTGTGGGGGGGGTTATCTCTGATTTATCAGCCACATTCCGGCCCGCTGAGCTCAGGGCCTGAGAATGCGCCCCTCTGCGCCTGTGAGGAGCTCGGGGCGGGGGAGTGGGAAGCAGGCCTTGTATAGAAATGGGCTGGGCCGGGGCGGGAGCCTGCGGGGGACAGCTTCCTCCCTTGCAAAAATCTAGGGGCCTTAACACGCCACCGCTGGAAACTGGCAGGGAGAACCCAAGGCCCGCTGCGAGCGTGGGGCGCACAGTGACTCAGAGAGAAGAGCCCCAGCCAACGCCCACCAGCCGCAGCGGGCGAGTTCCCCTCACACCCTGCAGGAGGCTGGGGCCGCTGTCCGTGGTGCTGATCGCGCCAAGGAAAGTGGGCGCAAGCTCTCAAGATCTGCCCTCTCCAACCAGATTTCCAGAGCAGAGAGACCTGTGCAGGGTGGGGTGCAGGACATCTCTGAGACCCCACCCGGCTCACACCCCCAACCCTGGGAGCCTGTCAGCACTGGGATGCTGACTCTCCAATGTCAACTGATTAACAGCCTGAGTATGACAAGGAGCTTTTGGAATGCCGGCCCTTCTTCCACACCTTAATGGGCAGAGCTGATTTGGTTGGAATTTTGAGAGCAGAGCCCAGAGGTGAAGTCACGCAGGAATGCCTTCTATGACATCTCCTCCAGGTGCCAACGTCACCTCCTCCCCACCAAGCTGATGCAAGATGGAGAGGGCCGACTGGAAAGATGATAATCTATTTGGTGGAATGTCCGAGGTGTGCCCCTCCCAGGGCAGTTGTGTTAATAAGCAGCAGGGTGGGGAGGGGTGTCTAGAATAGGAGATGGGTATGGCCAGATGGGAAAGGGACCACAAGAAGCTGGGACATTCCGGGCATGATGGTGCGTGCCTATAATCCCAGCAATGCAGGAGGCTGAGACAGGAGGCTCACCACCAGTTAGAGGCCAGCTTCAGCAACTTAGTGAGACCCTGTCTGAAAATAAAAAATGGGGGCTCTGAATATAACTCTGTGGTAAAGTGCCCCCAGGTTAAATCTCTAGTTTAAAAAACAAAACAAAACTGTGATTGATAAACAAATCCCAGCTTAAAAGAATTGCTTCTTGATGGATGTAGTGGCGCACACCTGTAATCCCAGCAACTCGGGAGGCTGAGACAGGAGGATTGCAAGTTCAAGGCCAGTAGAGACCTTGTCTTAAAGTGAAAAAAAAAAAAAAAGTAAAAAGAAGTCTTAAAATAAAAAGGGCTAGGGATGTGGCTCAGTGGTAAAGTGCCCTTGGGTTCAATTCCTCATACCAAACCAAACCAAAACAGCGCTTTCAGGTACAGAATGAGAAAAGCGTTCTTCTTATTCCTCACTTTTCAGACGAGGAAACTGAGCTCAGTTGAATTAAACTACTTTCTAACGGTCACACAATCCGTGGTGGAATGCCTGCATATGAGGCAGTCTCAATCTAGACCTGAAAGTCTGAATTGCTGATGGGATGCTCACAAGGTGTTTTTGCTCAAAGAAAGCTTAGCTGAATCTACTGTCATCTACAGAGATTCAGTAAGCAGTGCCGTGGGGAGGGGTGATCCTGGTGGCTGTGCGTGCAGGGGAAGAATGGAAAGTGTCCTAAGCTGGGCATTTTGCAGATGAAGATGGTGGATAGGGAACAATAGTTCAAAGGTACCAGCCCTGGAAGGTTCTGGGGGCCGGGCGGTGTGTGTGCGTGTGTGCACACGTTCAAGAAGACTATTCAAAGACCAAGGAAGGGGTGGGAGGGAACAGAACCCATCCGCGGGCAGAGCTGTGTCAGAGATTTGGGGTTGCTGGGGACACAGAGAGTCCCCTGTGCTGGGTTTCGGGAAGCAGAGGTTGGGAGTCAGGCAGCCCGTGAAGCAGCACAGCACCACTTCACAACCAGCTCTGCATCTGAGCTGAGCCTCACTTTGCTCCTTTGCAAAGTGGACAGATGCCTCTTCCTCGCAGGAACAAGAGGGAGAAAATGATGTCTGTGGAAGCCTATGGTAGGTAGGGTGGGAAGAACCAAAGAATCATAAATACACAAGAGATGGCAATCTTGCTGAGGGGACAGAGAAATTAAGTACTGAACACAAGGCCAGAGCATCTCTGTCCCCAGAGGAGGGGATTGTGGGAGAAGACCAGGGAAGACAGGCCAGGTTACATCCTCTAGTCTCCTCTCCAGGGAAGAACAACGTATTACCAACCAGTTCGCACACCAGATCAGGCTCGCACACATGACCTGAGTGCCTACTGTATACCATGCGCTTCCCACATCTATTCAACACAGCTAATCTTGCCATCTCTGTCATGACACAGAGACCAAGTTAGATGGTGCTTGTGGTAGGTGGGGTTCATCCAACTTCCAGGACCCTCAGGCCTTCCCCAAAGCCAGAAACCACCTGCAGAGGGGCTTTCAGCTGCGTCAGAGTTGTGACAGACATGCAGGTGTGTGTGTGTGTGAGAGAGAGAGACAGACAGACAGACAGACAGACAGAGACAGAGAATGTTGGGAGCTGGTTTGGAAACAAGCTGGTGTAAAGATCTTCTCTGCCCTTGAAGGGATTCTCTGGATTGGTGACGTAAGGGAAGAGTAGAGGGGGACAGCATGGGAAAAGCAGTTATTCACGCCACCACCACTACGTCCAGCCTCACCAGCGATGTTGGAGCATCTGAGTGTTGAGTATAGTAGAGGCTTCGCGCTCTCCCTCTCTCTCTCTCTCTTCCTCCTTCCCTCCCATTGCTATAGTCTCATGAGGAAAAGGAAAATGTAACTCTCAAAGGGTCCTTCACTCCTCCTCCAACAAGGACTCTACTCATATTGTCCCCATAGCTAATACTCTGGTGACGTCATTGGAGCCCCTGGATCCAGCAGTGCCTGAAGTCAATCCACTTCAGACTTCTCTAAATATGAGCCAATAAATCTGCCCTTCCCTGTTTGCCTAAACTAACTTAGATTAGATTTTTGTCACTTCCATCTCCAAATTCTTAATTGACAGAGTCACCAAAAGAAACTGCTTGCCTTAGTTCTCAGAAACACTTCTCGACAGCAAGACAACGCACCCTTGGTAACAGCTCGAGGTCTCAGAGCTTTGCAGACAAATGTTCGGAACACCATCTGATTGAACTCCCTCTCCTCACAATGTGAGTAAATCCCCGTAGTCAGACCAAAGGTAGAAGAGCCAGGTGGGACCTGCGCTTCAGAGAACATCTGAAGCCCAGTTGGGCTTTTGTTTTGTTTTTGTTGGTTTGTGCTTTTTTTGTCTTGTGTTTTTGTGTTTTTTCAATTTTGAGGTTTCCCCCCAAATCTAAGCAGTGGGCACACATCAGCAGGTGGGAGAAATCAGGGGGAAGGGCAAGAGATACACCCTGTATACACACCCCTCGGGGCTCTGTCCCGGCAGGTGGGGACAGATGCAGGGACTAGAGAGCCTGCCTCCGAGTCGTATTGGACACGCAGACGTCCCCCGTGCCCCATCATTCTGAAGAGGGCTCCTTAAGACATAGGGCAAAGGACAGCACCCTGAGGTCCCCCCACCAGGCGCCAGCTTAGCAGCGTAGGACACCAGGAGAAAGTGGTCCTGCCGCCTTTGGAGGCAGATTCCTCCCAGCATCCTCGCCCCCTTACTGCAGGAAGAGAGGGCAAGGCACACCTCAGCTCCGAGTCACCCGCCTGGAAAGGGGAGGGGCAATTGTTCCCTGACCCTGCTAGTCAGGGAGAGAGGTGGGGTCTGCACCCAGGGCCCACAGTGGGGATGAGACCCTGGCATATCAGACTTCACCTCCACCGGCCTCGAGTCCTGCACTGGCCTGACCGGCATGTCTGGTGTGGCCAGCTTGGGCTCCAGGTGAAGAGCCAGATGGGGGAGGCCCTGAAGGTGCTCCGCGCCCAGGCCAGCTGTCTGCTGGAGGAGCTGACCTGTAGCTGCCCCGGGGCCTTAGCTCAGAGCCCGTCTCCAGGGCCGTGGCTCCCCGTTGAGCATCTCCTCCCACCGAGGTCAGAGAGAGCTCTGCAGAGCCCCGCTGGGGGTCAGGCCCCAGGCCCGGGATTCCTCTCCAAGTGCTCCTTAGGCACAATCTATGCCCACCAGTTCCCAGATGGAGAGCTGCAGGTCTGAAGTCTGGATTTAACTGAAGTCCCACCTCTGTGCACTAATCATGTGGGAAGACAGCAGTGGGCACTGCCTGAGCTCCGGGCCCTGCCAGAGACATCCTGTCAACCGCAGGCATTAGAGGCAGGGTCAGCCTGGGGAGTTGTTTCCTGGCATTCATTAGCACCGAATGCACCATTCCTCACCGCCTGCCTTGGCCACACCAGGCCAGGCCCCCTGCCTGCTGTCCTGGGCACTGACCCTGCGTGTCTGAAGACCTCAGAAGGGTCACGCAGGTGCAGTGACGCCCAGCCTGGGAGGCCGGTCACAGGAAGAGCCGCAGGGGTACCCAGGCCAGTCGCCTCGCCCAGCGTCCCTGTGAATGCTCTGAGCTCTCTCCCTCCATGTCCTGCCCCCCGCCCCAGGCCCTCCACCCATATCAAAACAAAGAGCACAAGCTCCTGAGCCCCAGCTTCAGATTCCGACCCTGCCTCGGTCATGAGCTCCCTGCCCTGTGGGAGCTATACCCCCCAGGCCTTGGTCTCCCCACCCAGCCCAAGCTGGCACTGAGGGATGGGTGAGGTTTCCAGCTCCAACCCTCCCTCATTGCTACCAGCTATCAGCTGGGCCACCTCAGACAAGTCATGCAACCTCTCTGTGCCACTGTTTCCCCATAGTAAAAATGGAACAATGTGATCTTCAGAGACAAAGAGACTAACCCCCACACAGCCTCTGGGACAGCACCTGGCAGGTACTGAACACTCGGAAATCCTGGCTCTTCTTCTTCTTGCTTATCTCTTTGGCCAAGTTTCTTGAATGATCCGACTAGGAACTTCCATCCTGTCCTTGTGCAGCAAGGCCTTTGGAACCTCTGGAGAGCTTCCCCCTCGGATCGGCCTCGTCGCTCTCAGACAGGACGTAGGCCAGCTGTGCCCGTGGCCGGCTGCTCCTCTGGGCATCATCTCGGTGTGACCGCCCAGGACCCCCATTTCCGCCTTCTGCTCCAGCACTAGGTCAGGGTGCAGTGGGCTTTTCCTGCAGGTGCTCAGCTCCCAGAAGATGGAATGCCGTCCTGTGAAGTCACCTTTTTGCCAGGGACCCAGCTCCATTCCTTCCAGGAAGAGGAAGTGAGGTGAGATCTGTATGAAGGCCGGGTGGACTCTGAGCACATCCCTCCTGAGCGCCCACCTGGCCAGGCTTGGGGACAGACGGAAGAGCTCTGAGAGGCCCTCGGTGTCACTCTGGCTTTGCCTGTTAGGTTTGGTCGCAGAATCTGCGTAGCACAGGAGCCGGCGCGTAGGGAAGAGAAGCTCCGGGCTGCTGTGGTGGAGCCGTGGCTCTGGACAGTGGCCGCTGCTCTGGAAGTGGCTGCCAGCCCCTCGTCTGTCTTCTCCCTTCTCCCCAGGATTTCTCAGGCCTCACCCTGGAAAACCCGCCCCTTGGTCCCTCCGCGTTACAGGTGAGAGACAGGCCAGGAGAGATAAAGGCCCAGGATCACACGGAAGGCTGTGTCTCAACTGTGACGTGGGGGAAGGCCAGTCCCTGCCATCCGGGCAGCCATGTCAGCTACACAGGCAGCGCCTGCAGAGGACCCACAGCTGACACGACAGGCACGTCCCCAGTCTGCTGAAGACTTTCCAGGTGCCAACTTACAGAAACCTTGCAAAGATAATTCAGAGGACTCCCATGTGCTCCTTACCCAGATAAAGGCATTTTAAAATATTTTGCTACCTTTATTTTTCTCTCTTGAATTAGGCAAGATACAGCCTCTAAAACACAAGCAACTCCAGTTGGGTGGGGGAAAAAGATAAATTGAAGTACAGCAAAATTTTTAAAATGTTTGCATCAAAGGACACCGTCAAAAAATGAAAGGACATCCCACATTTCAAAATATTGGAAAGCTTTATCTTTCATACAGGTTCAGGATATACAAAGAACTCTAGGGTGCAAACCTGTAATCCCAGCTATTTGGACTCTGGCAAGTTGGAGGCTAGCCTCAGCAACTTAGTGAGGCCCTTTCTCAAAATAAAAAATAAACAGGACTGTGATGTAGCTTAGTGACATAGTACCCCTGGGTTCAATCTCCAGTACCAAAAAAAAGAAAAAATATTCATATACATAAAATATTGACCATCAGTTTTTTTCCATTTTCCCAATCACTGCTTCTTGGGTCAAGCTCACCTCCTGCTCCAGGGTGATTCGGAATGCTCCCCAGAGGCTCATGTTGGTGCGACTGGGATGTGGTGAAGACCTTCACAAGGTGGGCCTGGCAGGAGATTTGAGGCCACTGGAGGCCACTGGAGGTGTGCCCTTTAAGGGGATTGTGAGAAGCCCATCTTTTTCTTTCTCTCTTTTGCTTCCCAGTCACCATGAGGTGAGCAGCTTGCTCCACCCACCAGGAGCTGCCTGCCGTCCCAGCTGTCTTACTACAGGCCCCAAAGCAATGGGGCCAACTGACTATGGGCTGGAAACCCCAGTGAACTAAAATAACCCTTTCCTCTTTTTAAGTTGACTCTCTCTGGTATTTTGTTATAATCATAGAAAGCTGACTAACACATCTCCTACTAGATTTCTCAAAAAAGGCACCTGTACACAGTATATACTCTCTTCAAATCTGTTCTTCCATACCCTCCATACTTGAAGGACAACTACATAGATATAAAGTTCTTGACTCACACTTTATTTAAAAAAATTTTTTTTTAGTTGTTGATGGACCTTTATTTTTATTTATTTGTATGCAGTGGTGATACTCGAACCCAGTGCCTCACACATGCTAGGCAAGTGCTCTACCGCTGAGCCACAGCATCAGCACTCACACACTTTATTTCTTGAATCTCTTGGAAATATTGCTCCACTGTGGTCTTGCTTTGTATGTTGCGCTTGAGATGTTTAATTCTAGCCTCATTTCATTGACCTTATAAATAATTTGATTTAATATTTAGTCTGGATACAATGATAATTTTTACTGACACATAAAAATTGCATATACTTACAAGGTATAATGTATGACTCAATACATTATGTACTGAGTTACATATACTTGATGTAATAAACAAATCAGGTAATAAGGATAGTTTTTTCCTAATAATTTTTTAATTTTAATTTATTTTTATTGTAAACAAATGGGATACATGTTGTTTCTGTTTGTACATGGAGTAACAGCATACCATTTGTGTAATCATACATTTACATAGGGTAATGATGTTTGATTCATTCTGTTATTTTTTTCCTTCCCCCCCACCCCTCCCACCCCTCTTTTCCCTCTATACAGTCCCTCCTTCCTCCATTCTTGCCCCCCTCCACCCCCCATTATGTGTCATCATCTGCTTATCAGCGAGATCATTTGTCCTTTGGTTTTTTGAGATTGGCTTTTCTCACTTAGCATGATATTCTCCAATTTCATCTATTTGCCTGCAAATGCCATAATTTTATTATTCTATATAGCTGAGTAATATTCCCTTGTGTGTGTGTGTGTGTGTGTGTGTGTGTGTGTGTGTGTGTATATATATATATATATATATATATATATATCACAGTTTCTTTATTCATTCATCAATTGAAGGGCATCTAGGTTGGTTCCACAGTCTGCCTATTGTGAATTGAGCAGCTATGAACATTGATGTGGCTGTATCTCTGTAGTGTGCTGATTTTAAGTCCTTTGGGTATAGGCCGAGGAGTGGGATAGCTGGGTCAAATGGTGTTTTCCTAATAATTTTATCAGCATGTCTTATAGTTGATAATTCCTGGACGATCTCACAATTTTCTGAGAATATGTTTTCTCTTATTTTGGAAAGGTTTTCTTGGCTATTTTACAGCATTAATCATGCTACATTGTTTTGTTCTATTCTTTTTTTTGCACATCACAATCTTTAATACTAAATATTCTCACTAGCAACATAAAAAAGCATCTATGTAAAGATCAAATGTTATATAATGTATCTAATGCAGTGGTTACAGCTTTGAATTGAACCGTCTGTAGCTTCAGCCACAGAGACTGACCTGTCCGGGAACCAGGCCTTGTTCAACTTTCTTAAGAGATCTCTTCTATAACTAAATGAAAATCAGAACAGCAAGAAAGCTCCCATGATAGTATCACAAATACCATTCTTTTCTTTTCTTTTTTTTTTTTTTTTTTGCAGTACTGATTTTCATAATTAGCTTACTTATACTTATTAATCATTTAAAAAGAGAAGAATTTTTATACTTATTTAAAGAAACATAAGTTGTATTTACTTTTTTTTTTTTTTTTTTTTTTTTTAGTACTGAGATTGAACCCTGTGGTGCTGAACCACTGGCCCACATCCCCAGACCTTTTCTTCTGTTTTCTTTGATTTTTTTTTTTGTTTGTTTGTTTGTTTGTTTAATGTGGTGCTAAGACTCAAACCCAGTGTCTTGCCCATGCGAGACAAGCTCTCTACCCCTGAGTCACAACCTCAGCCTCTCTGTTTTCTTTATTTTGAGTCAGGGCCTCACTAAGTTGCTGAGGCTGGCCTTGAATGTGTGATTGTCCTGCCTCAGCTTCCTAAGCTGCTGGCCTTACAGGTGTACACACCACACATGCTGCATAAATTGTGTTTAAATCAAGATCTACCCTAACCTCAGAGGACAATATTTGTTTCAACTTAAATAACCATAGCAAGCATACCCCTTACCCCAAAATTCCACTTATAGAATCACACAGCAAGAAAATAATTAGATAAGTTTATAAAGATTGACATGTTCTTATCACAACAAAGTTTTGAGTGTTGAAAAATAGGAAAATATTCTTAACATCCATCAATAGGTATATAGTCAGATAAATGCTCTAATGATGTATTAGGAAACAAAGTCAAAAAGATTTATATTATTTGATATAGAAACCATAAAAATCTCAACCTACACCTAAACGAATTAAAATCAGAATACTTAATTTAAACATAATTTTTTAAAAATAAAATGCTACCAGGGGCAGTGGTGCACACTTGTAATCCCAGCAACTTGGGAGGCTGAGGCAGGAGGATTGCAAGTTTGAGGCCAGCCTCAGTAACTTAGTGAGGCCCCAAGCCATTTAGCAAGACTCTGTCTCCAAAAGGAAAAAGGGCTGGGGATATGGTTCGGGGGTTAAGCACCCTTCAGTACAGTCCAAAAACAAAATTTAACTCTAGATCATAATTTTAACAGTGATTTTTGTCAGGTAGTGACCTTCCAGATCATTTGGGTTTCTTTTTATTTTTTTTTCTCTATTATCTTAGTTGAAATTAAACAAATATTTTATAACAAATGATAAATTTTATTTTCATTAAAAATGTGGGGAAGAGAGAAGAAGGAATCCAAAGACTAGATAGTAACTACTACTGTATTTTAAATCTGGCATCTCATCTGAAGTAGCTGTTTGTCCCAACATCCACGTGGCTTGCCCTCCTGGGGAGGAGACGCCCCTCCAGGCACCTTCCCCAAAGACTGGATGCAGGGTGGGCACAGCTGAGGCCTGCAAGCCCAGCACAAGGCCTTTGTCCTGCTGGGGTTACCCTAAGGCCCCCGGGCGGCGGTGCCTGCTGATCGCCATCGTCCTGGGTGAGGGCGCATCCTTACCCGGTCCCAGCAGTGGGAGGAGAGCTGCACTCCAGGCCGCCTGGCTGGCCGCAGCTGCGGGGAGCGGAGAACAGGCTCCGCTCCGAGGCCTCCGCTCTCCCGCCCTGGGCCTTCTCGGTCTGCCTCTGACCCCGTCCCCCCCACCCCCCCATCTATTCCCACAAGAGCAGGACACCCGGTGGGATTTGCATTCTCCCCCGCCAGGACAAGGCCAGCTGTAGGTTTTCCCCGGCCCCCCTGCAGGCACAGCCTGCTTGTCTGTCCCCATCCAAGGCCAGCCGCCTGCTCCCCAGGATCAGAGAGCGCCCCGCCTGTCAGGACCTCGACTCCAGTCTTTGCTAAAACCGTGAAAAAGTCATAATCTGCTCAAGAAAATTCTGTGCCCTTCTGTGGATGGAAGCTTCACGTGGTGACATTGACCTTCTTCCCTCATTTCTCCTTTACAGCCATCCCTGCACGTGGTTACTTCCAAACAGCCTTCTGCTTGTTTTATTCTTTTTTTTTTTGTTTTTTTCTTTGTCATTTTTTGTACCAGAGATTGAATCTCAGGGGCACTTAACCCCTGAACCACATCCGCAGCCCTTTTTTATATTTTATTTAGAGACAGGGTTTTGCTGAGTTGCTTAGGGTCTCACTAAGTTACTGAGGCTGACTCTCAACCCTGGTCCTCCTGCCTCAGCCTCCCACGGGCCGCTGGGATAACAGGTGTGTGCCACTACCTGACCTGTTTTGTTTTATACTTAAGGGACAATGCTTAGCACCATGCTGGATGTTCGTTATCTGTCTCTGCTCCACCTACATTGTTCTTTTTTAATTCCTTGTTTCATTTTCTCTCCCTCCCACCCTCTCCCTTCTTTCATGGGCTTCTAAAATATAGATTTTAGTCTGTTCCATCTTAGGCCTTGTAATTTATTCCACATTTTTGATAGATTGTTGTCTTTGTATCCACGTTCTTTTCTGAATTTCAGCGACTCTCCCTCTATCTCTTCCTATCTTGTGAATTTTTCCCTTTAGTATTTGAGTTTCTGACTCTAGGACTTTTGAAAACAAGTCACACAACTTAAACAGATTTGACTCTACCTGTTCTGGAGCATTTTGTGGGTATGATTCCTGGTCCCAAAACCTCCCTTCCTGTTGCCAGGGTACCATTTTGTAAATGGCTAACGTTGGGGCGGGGAGGAAAGGGTTGGTACCTCTGGTTTCTCTCTGCATTTTCCTACAGAAACAGGATCCATAACTTCCCCATCTGTTAATTTTCATTAAGTAACAAAGTGCCACAGATCGTGTGGCTCCCACAACACAGATTTATTATCCCCTGGCCCTGGAGGGTGAGCCCAGGGACAGCAGGGTTGGTTTTGCCCTAAGCCTCTCTCCACGGCCTCTTCTCCCCGCGACCTCAGAGGTTGTCCCTCTGTTCCTGTCTGTGTCCTCGTCTCCCGACAAGGACTTCAGTCCTAAGGGGTCAGTGGCCTCATTTTAACTTGATTTCCCCTTGAAAGACCCTATGTCCAAATACGACCCCACTCTGAAGTCCTGGAACTGGAACTTCAGTGAGTGAATTTCAGGGAGGCACAATTTCCACCCATAACGTCCCCTTGCCTCCTCCATTCCAGCCACCTCTCCAAGGGCCACCAACAGCCATTCTCTCATTTTGGGATCTATATAAAAAGCCACCTGAACTTGGTGACTTGAAGTGACCATCATTTAATCATATCTCATGGTCTTAGAGGGTGACCGGCCTCGGCTGCCTGGCTCCCGCTCGGGTCCCCCTTACGGGTGCCGTCGATCCATGGCCGTCCGGAGTCACCTGGAGACTTCTTCGTTCACGGCCTGTTATCTGGGCTGGGCAGTGGAAACAGGCTTGGTAGTTGGTCAAGGGTCTAGCTGTCCATGCAGCCTCTGCAGGTGCCAGCAGGGGCTTTTCCAGCGGTGGTAGATTTCCTCCGCCAGTGGTTCAAGGGTGGAAGCTGCCAGGCCTCCTGTGGGCACGGCCTGGAACTGCTGTGGAGTGTGCTCCATCGTTTCCGTTGGTTACAACAGCCACAGGCTCACTCAGGGAGTCCACAGACTCGAAGTGGATTCCACACGCTGCTTCCTCTGTTTCCCAGATTCCCGCCCAGGAGCACGTTCTGAGGTCAAAGCTGGTCCTCCTGCCTGAGCCTCCGGAGCCCCTGGGACTACAGGCCACTGCCCCCGGCTTGGACTGGAAACCTTGAGCTTCCACCCTGCCCTACCCTGCTCAGCACCCATCAGGCTGACTTTTACGGCTTCTGTGGACCAACTGATATGCCCCCTGGCTCCATGTTAGATTCAACCAACGGCAGAGGCCGCAAATTTTCAGAGGGTGGAAGAGAAGTAGGTGAGGTCTCAGTATTTTTCTGCTGGCTCCGCCTTGCCATGATTGGCATCTGCCTCTCTGCAGCCCTGTCTGTCTCAGGACCCTTCCGACCTAGGAGCGGGGTGGGGCTGCCGCTGCTTTCCCTGGGCAGTTTCTGGTGGCCTCTCTCCACCCACCTGGGTCTGTCCTCAGCCGCTGTGACTGGTGCCGTAGACCGAATGGTAAAGAGCACGGGTGTCTTTCGCTCACAGTTCTGGAGGCTGGGGCATGACACCAGCATGTGACGAAGGTCTTCTCGCTGCGTCATGACGGGGCAGAGCGCATCGCCGTGAGCGGGAGAGCCTGCCGGTCACACGCCGCTCTGTGCCGGCCGTTCAGCACTCCTGGGTGAACGGTGGCCCCAGCGGGAGGGCTCTGCCTCAGCCTCCCCAGCAGCGTGAGCGCAGGCCCCTCCCAAGGGCCACTCCAACTGCCATTGTGAATTTAGGGGCAAAACTTCAGCACAGGAACTCGGCGGGTAGAGCGAAGCCATAGCGCGCTCCTCGCACACCTTGACCAGGCCCCTCTTGTTCAACTTCCTTGAATGGCCACCGTGAGTGCTGCCTGCTTCCGGGAGGACCTCCCAGATTCGCTCCATCACCCGCCACGTGCCCTCAAACCTGGGTGCTCCTGTCTTGGCATTGCCCCCAGGGCCTGTTCTCGGGTGGCTCTCTGGTGTGTCCAGGGCAGCATGGCTGACTCGGGCCCTCCAGGCTGGAAAATGGGGCAGGACGGTCACATGGCCTGCTGGGGACTTATTTTAAGGTGGCCCTTTGGCCTGTCACACGCTCTCAGCCACTATCTCCCACAAGGGTCCCAGGACATGCGACTGGGCGGGGAGAGGGGTGACTCATACATACTTCTCCCCTCACTGCTTCCTGGCCCTGCTGGCTCGGCTGAGGCGCTGGGGCTGGTCACAGGGGCTCACGCGCACTTCCTGCTGGGGGAGGCAAGTGGGCTTTGGCCCTAGGTGGCCCTGGGCAGGGGAGTGACTGGCTGGTCTTTGGGTCTCTCCAGACAGAGCCACCCAGCAGCCTGATTCCTAACAGGGACTGTGTGGACAGGCAGAGCCACACCGGGGTGAGCACCTGCCCGGCTGTCTTCCTGTCGCTGCCACGTTGAAACCTGGAAAGGGCCTAAGTCACTCGTTCATTCAACAAACAGGCATGGAGCCCCTGCTCTGCTCGCTGAGGATGCAGAGAGCCCATGGCTGGACAGCAGAGATGGAAGCTTCGTCTGGGGGGAACTTACACTCCATTGGAGACCAGAAAGCAAGCGACTATTTAATGCTTAGAGGTGATGGTGCTTAAGAGAAAAGAAGAGGAGGGTTGCTGGGGGGTTGAGGAGGGTCAGGGAAGGACGTACTAGGGAGGTGACGTTGGCACCAAGATGAAGGAGATGAGGAGGGCGCCCTGATGTGTTCAGGGAGCAGGCACCGCGGCACATGCCTGCCATTCCAGCTGCTCAGGAGGAAGCTTGTTCTATGCATAGGGAAGAGTCAGTGCAAAGACCTTGTGGTGTGTATGGAATGTTCAAGAACTGCAGGAACTGGAGGAGGCCAGCGTGGGGAGTGGAGCAGGTGAGAAGAGGGTGGGTGGTAGGAAATGGGCTCCAAAAGGTAATGAGCAGAGCCTGAAATGTTCTTTATAAAACAACTTGAGATACAATTTACATGCCGTACAATCCATCTGTTTAAAAGGTATAATTCGATAGCTTTGAATATAGTAACAGGTGTGTGCAAGCACCCTCACAACCAGCCTCAGAACATTCTCCACACCCGCAACAAAATCTCCTGCGCTTCAGCCATTATCCTCCCCCACTCCACTCCGAGTCCTAAGCATCCACCAATCTTCCTTCTGTCCCCACAGAGCTACCTTTTCTGACATGTCCTATAAACGGTGGCACATGCTACCTGAGATTTGGGCCTGGCTCCTTTCGCGGCTGATTAATATTCCATCATGTGGACCAACCGTGTTTTATTTCCACCCATCCCCTGGTGAACCTTTGGGTTGTTTCCATCTTTAGGATGAAATCCACCAGGCCACCCAGAACGTTCACCCGCAGGTTTGCCTGCAGCCTGGGCTCTTTTCTCTCCCTACGGGTGGAATTGGCTGTGCGCGGGAACCATGTTTGACGGCTCCAGGATTCACATGTGTCCGTGTGTAACTTTTAACACTTCACACTGCTAAGAGCTGCCACTTCCAATCTTTCAAATAACTGTTTAAGTGAAATAAGCCAATCCCAAAAAAAACAAAGGCTGAATGAGTTCTCTGAAAAGTGGATGCTGATATGTAATGGGGGGAGGGGGAGGCAAGAATGGAGGAAGGGGGCTGGGGTTGTGGCTGGGGGTAGAGCACTTGCCTCGTGTGTGAGACGCTGGGTTCGAGTCTCAGCACCACATAAAAATAAATAAAATAAAGATACTGTGCCCATCTACAACTAAAAATATTTTTTAAAAAATGGAGGAAGGATGGATTGCATAGAGGAAGACGAGGGGTGCGGAGGGGTGGGGGAAGGGAAGATAATAGGATGAGACAAGCGTCATCTCCCTGTGTACACGCATGATTACACAAACGGTGCGACTACTTCGTGTACAACCAGAGAAACGAAAGTTGTACCCCATGTGTGTGCAAGGTATCAAAATTAAAATAAATAGGTAAATGGCTGTTTAACAGTCCACTGAGTTTAATATTCTTAATATGATCAACTATCTTAAAATTTGGTCTTAAATAGTGTCTAGGTTTTTGCTTAATTAAGTGATGGTGACGTAAACATCTTTAAGCATCCACGTCCCAGCCGCGGGTGCTGGAGCCAGGGAACCCTCTACTGGGTGTGCAGGTGGGGCTGTCCCGCAGGGGAGCTGTCCTGTGGGCGGGGCTGTCCTGCAGGTGGGGCTGTCCTGTGGGCGGGGCTGTCCTGCAGGTGGGGCTGTCCTGTGGGCGGTGCTGTCGTGCAGGTGGGGCTGTCCTGTGGGCGGGGCTGTCCTGTGGGCGGGGCTGTCCTGTGGGCGGGGCTGTCCTGCAGGTGGGGCGGTCCTGTGGGCGGGGCTGTCCTTCGGGTGGGGCTGTCCTGCGCACCGCAGGAGGCTCTCAGCCTCCCTGCCCTCTACCATTCACGGCCAACTCCTTCACCCAAACTGTGACGACTATCGCTGTCTCCAGAAATTGCTAAATGTCCTCCGCGGGACAAAACTGCACCTCACTGAGAAGCACTGTTAAATATTTGACTCAGGAAAAAGGCCCAAGACGGAGGTTCTGCAGGCAAAGCCTCAGGCTCTTGAGGACGCTCATGGGTCTCGGTGCTGAGGGACGGTCTTCGGCAGGAGGTTCCTGGGGGCTTTCATTTAGGCCCTGACGTGAGAGTGCAGGGCACACAGGGCCGGGCTCCCTCTGAAGTCTTGGGGTCCCTTGCCTCTCCTAGCTTCTGGGGTCGCTGGAAATCTGGTGTTCCTTGGGGTGAAAACACATCGCCCTGATCTCGGCCTCCATTGATTTTCACATGGCCTCTCTCTTGAGCATCTTTCTGTGTCTGTCTCTCTTCTTACAAGGACACCAGCCAAGCTTGACTGAGGACTCACCCTAATCCGGTAGGATCTCATCTTTTTTTTTTTTTTTTTTTTTTTGGTACCAGGGATGGAATTTCCAGAGGAATTTAACCACTAAGCCGCATCCCCAGTCCTATTTAGAGATTTAGAGACAGGGTCTCACTAAGTTGCTTCGGGCCCCGCTAAGTTGCTGAGGTTGGCTTTGAACCTGTGACGCCACAGCCTGTCTCCCATGGGGTGACCGTGAATAAGCACGAGGGCCTCAGGTCCTACCGTCACTTTGGAAATGAAGACGAGGAGGGAGGGAAGGAGCGGAAAACAGAAAGGGAGGGAGCGGGCCAAGCCTGGGGGTCACACCCAGTGATGGCTGGGAGCGCAGGGCTCCCGTGGGGACAGCCAGCATGAATGGCAGCCCAGAACATAGGCAAGGGTTATTAATAGAGCTGTTGGGAGGGGGGGCAGCACACCGTGTCCGGGAGGACGACCCAGGAGCAGCCCTGCTGGGAGTTGGGGGAGGGGCCCACCATCCTCTGGCTACCTTCCTCTCATGGCCAGGAAAGGTGGCCACAGGCTCAGAGTCTAAGGCCCTCCGAGGCTGCCTGCGTCTTCCTGCACAGAGTCGGTGACCCAAAGTCGCCTCCTGCTCCCTCTTAAAGGGCCAGGCAGAGCAACGTGAGGGGCTGGGAGAATGGCCAGGGGAGGGATGTTACACTAGTTCAAATAGTGTCCCCTGATTCCTGCCCACCCAGAACCTTAGAATGTGGCCTTGTTTGGAAAGAGGATCTTCGCGGACGACATTTGTTAATACGAGGTCCTCGTGGTGGTGCAAGACAGCGATCCCAGCAGCTGGGGAGGCTGAGGCAGGAGGATCACAGGTTCAAAGCCAGCCTCAGCAACTTAGCAGGGCTGAAGCAACTTAGCGAGACCCTGTCTCTAAATAGGACTGGGGATGTGGCTTAGTGGTTAAATTCCTCTGGAAATTCCATCCCTGGTACAAAAAAAAAAAAAAAAAAAAAAAAAAAGATGAGATTCTACTGGATTAGGGTGAGTCCTCAGTCAAGCTTGGCTGGTGTCCTTGTAAGAAGAGAGACAGACACAGAAAGATGCTCAAGAGAGAGGCCATGTGAAAATCAATGGAGGCCGAGATCAGGGCGATGTGTTTTCACCCCAAGGAACACCAGATTTCCAGCGACCCCAGAAGCTAGGAGAGGCAAGGGACCCCAAGACTTCAGAGGGAGCCCGGCCCTGCGTGCCCTGCACTCTCAGACCCCGGCTTAGACAAGGGTAGGAAGAAACTTCTGTTGTTTCAGTCCTTGGTTTGTGAAGCCTGGTTATGGTTGCCGCGGGAGCCGAGCACAGGCCTCGGGTGTGTGCTAGCAGCACTGTGCACTGACAGGGGTCAGCTCGGCTGGGTCCACCTGTCGGCCTCGCCTTTTGCTCGCTACAGTAGAGTGAATCCTAAGGTCGGCTACAGGAGCTCCCTTCCCACAAGCTCTTGGGACTTGGAGCATGAGGTTTGAAACCCCTTCCATCGAAAAGGGGAGTCACATTCCATTCCCTCCCTCTGCCCTCCCTGTCTCTCTCTTCCCATAATCTCCCCTCCTCCTGAATCTAAATGGGCTTGGGACTGGCAGGAGCGACACTCAGTGGCATGTCGGGCCAGGAGGTCGGAGCTGCAGCCGCTCCTGCCTTCCTCACTGGAACACCCGCACGGGCGCCCAGAGGCTGCCGTTCTTTGAGGAGACCCAACTAGTGTTCTGGGAGACGTTCTGAGACCACATGAAGCAAGAGAGACGCCTGGGCAGCCCAACAGACCCAATCCCGACCAGCGTCCCACGGCGGTGGCGGGAAGGACCCACACGAGCCCTTCCCAGATTCCTGACCCACAGAAATCACAAGCAAGAATTAAATGTGTTGCCCCTAAGTGTTGTGCTAACTCATTACGCAGCAGTAGCTAACTAATACAGGTAGGTGCCACTATTGCTCGGTTACACATGAGGAAAGTGGGCATTCCTTCACCGTCAACCACCAGCTATATGCCAAGTACCATCTAAGCCACAGCAGGAAACAAGGGCTACAGGACCCTCCATGCACGGAGCTACAGACCCAGACAGATGGCATAATGGTTGAACGTTCATCTGTTCAAGTTCAGTTCTTTGATCTCAATACTCAGGGTTTTCTCATCTCATGAAGTAATAGCTTTGAGGCTAAGGTGCTCATTCTTCACCTCCTTCTCACTCCTCAGTGGAGGTCAGGAGAGAGAAAGAGACCTTACCCCTCATTGCCGAGGGTGGGACAGGCACCAGGGCTCCAAGAGGGACTTTGTGGTAGGAAAAAAGTGGCAGGCCAGCGTAGTAGTGCACGCCTATAATCCCAGTATCTCAGGAGGCTGAGGCAGGAGGATCACAAGTTTGAGGTTACCCTCAGAAACTTAGTGAGGTCCTAAGCAAGTTAGCAAGATCCTGTCTCAAAATAAAAAATAAGAAGGGGGCTGAGCTTGTGGCTCAGTGGTGGAGCACTTGCCTGGTATGTGTGAGGCACCGGGTTCAATTCTCAGTACCACATAAAAAAAGTGAATAAAGTAAAAGTCCATCGACAACTAAAAAAAAATTTTTTAAAAACAAAAAAATAAAATAAGAAGGGCTAAGGATGTGGCTCGGTGGTTAAGCACCGCCGGGTTCAATCCTCAGTACAAAAAGAGTCAGCTAAGTAAGAGTGGCAGGACGTCCCCAGAGTGGGACCACCGATGAGGATGAAGCTGACTGACAGCTGGTCCTTTGCCCTCGGCCATTCCGAAGCCCATTGTGGCAGGATTATTTTTTGGGCTTTGGATGAAACTCCAGGCTTTTGAAGGATAATTTGAGATACTGAAATTCGCCAGTGGTGACAGAGGACAGCTGCTCTTAGGAACCCCTCAGTCCCTTGGCTCTCTGACCCTGGGGTAAGGGTCATACTCACCGTCCCCTCCCCAAGCACACGACCCCTGGCCAACCTGCATCCCGTCCCCCGTCCCCGAGGCCTCTGCTTGTGCGGGACCTGGCAGCCCCGAGGGCTCCTCTCTGGGCGAGTTTTCAGCTCTATGTCCCCTGGATTGGCCCCCGTCACCCAGCACCTCAGCTATTCTTAGCCTCAAAAGCAAACAAACAATAATGAACATTCATTCAGAGAAGGAAGCTGAGGTCCGGGAACTCTCCCCACTTCCATGTGCACACGGACACCACGAGCCTTCCCGGAGGCCTGGGGAACAAGCCAAGGTACCAGAAGAGCACACACAGCAGAGGGCGTCTCGCTTCCGGCAGGACCCCACGAACAGGGCCTGGCGCCTGGTCAGTGCCCTGAGAGCCTGGTTCTTATGTTAGCACGCTGGGACACAGAAAGGCCAGGTGCTGCCTCCCAGCCCCTGGGAGATGGTGGTGGCCAGTCGGGCCAATGCCAACCTCTGCTCTCACCCACCACTCTGTGCCCTAGGGGTTCCCGAATGTGTCAGGAAGGTGGCCTTCAGCTGCAAGATGGCCTTGGGCTGGCAGGCACTGCCAGGCAGGGCCCTTCAGTGATCTCTCCTGGCCGGGGCCTGTGGTGGATGTAGGTGCAGCCGCCCACACCCTCACCGGGGTCCAGAGACCCCTTTCAGGGCTTTGGTGGGGGAAAGGCCTAGGGGCCAGTGCAGACAAACCGCAGGCTCTGTCCAACATGGACAGGGTCTTATCTGCATCTGCAGGGCCTGGGGCCGCCTCTGTTCAGATGCAGAGAACAAAGACCGGGAAGGGATCAGGGAATATTCCAGGTGGCAGGACTCCCAGCGTCCCCTCAGGCCGTCACTGTTCAGACTGGACCTCTAGTCCTCTCTCATCAACACGATGGTGTTGTGCAACCGCTGTCTGCCAGGCCCAGACGGGACCAGGAACGGTCACCTCAGGGGAATGGGCCAGAAGTCTTTTCCATGGAGGTGACATCTAAACTGAGTCCCAAGGAGGAAGAAGGACTGGAGCGAAGAGCAGGAGCCCACAAGCTGGAGGGCTGAGGAAGCTTGGAAGGCCCGGGCACTAAGTAAAGGTCCCCAGGAGATTCTACACCCGAATCCCGCAGTCTGCAAACATCACCGCACCTGGCAAACGCAAGGTCTCTGCCAGATAGGTTGGCAAAATGGAGATCCTTCATCAGGACCCTGCATGAAGGCTGTCAAGATGGGGGTTGTCCTGGATCACCCAGGTGGGCCCCATCACGCACAGCTGTCCCCGCCGGAGGAGGCGGAGGGAGCAAAGGGAAGCCACAGCAGCAGCGTCCACCAAGGCAGGGGTGGACGTGCTGCAGCCACAAGCCAGGGACCCCCTGCAGCCCGGACGCTGGAAGAAGCAGGAGGGATGCTCCCCTAGAGCCCTGGGAGGAGCAAGGCCCTTGCTGCCTGGTTAAGCCCAGCGACTCGTGCCAGCTCACGCTTCTGGCCTAGAACTATGAGAAAATTAATTTGTACTGTTTTAAGTCGCCGAATGTTTGAAAATTTGTTAGCCTCAAGAGGGCGAGGAGGATATTACCGAGATGGGCCAGGCAGTGGGAAGGAGTTTGGATCTTATTCCTGGTGAGTCTAGTCCACCTGCTCCTTCATCTAGGTGCTCCCCAGAAATCCTCACCCCTTTTAAAGGAATTTGAGGCAGGGGATGTGGCTCAGTGAGCACTGGTTAGCATCTGCCAGGCCCTGCATTCAGTCTCCAGTGCTGCAAAGAAAGAAGGAAAGAAAGACAGGTGGTGGGGGAGGGGAGGGATAAAGGAAGGAAGAAATAAATTTGACTGTTATAAGCAGAGGGCATGTTGGCTCATGCCTGTAACCCCAGTAGCTCGGGAGGCTGAGACAGGAGGATTGCAAGTTCGAGGCCAGCCTCAGCAACTTAGCAAGACCCTGTCTCAAAATAAAAAGAAGTCAAGAGGGCTGGGAACACAGCTCAATGATAGTGCCCCTGGGTTCAATCCCAAGGACAAAAGAAAAAAAAGGTGGAGAGAAAGCAAGCCCCTCCGCTCCTCTCTGTCCTCCCCTCCATGGTGTCTTCCTCTCAAACACCACCTGCCTCGCCTTGTGCTGGGAGCCGGCAGCCATGGGAAGCTGCTTCTGCCACTGGCTCCTGGCTGTCAGCACCCGAAGCGACAGCAGGATCGTTGCAAACTCTGTCACCCTAACAGCTGATAAAGCCCCGCAACCTGTGGATCCGGAGCCTGGCCCTCCAGCCCTGATAAGCCGGGGCTGTCAGCGCCAGATCCGCACCTGCCGCAAGCCACACACTGAGCTTCCTGTTTACAGCCAAGCCCCGGCCACCTTGAGGTGACCCTAGGGAGCCAGGCTTGCAGAGCAGGAGAGGGACGGAGCGTTGACCCACGTGGAGCGAGTCCACAGGGGTGATTTTCTCCCGCCCCGAATCCCGCCCGGGGCCCTGATTCCCAGGATCATTCTTGCGTGCTGTGAGATCTGCGCGCGCAGCCGAGAGCAGAGTAGGGAGCGGGCGGAATTCAGCCGGGATTGTCAGGAAGGCTCCGCCTCCCCAGGACCCTTCTGGGGCACTCTGCAAGCCCAGAGGGTGGCTTTGTCCCCCCAACGACAGTGGGCGGGCGATGTCCAAGACGATATTCGCTGCCACCACCAGGGAGGGGGTGCTATCTACATCCTGGGGGGCCGCTCAACACCCTACCACGCTCAGGACCACCCACTCCAAAACACCACCCAGCCCCAGTGTCAACAGTGACAGAGTTGAGAAGCCCAGACTGGACAACACAGGAGCAAGCCTGCCCAGAGGGGCAAAGGCCAGTCCAAGCCCTGCGGGAGCCCAAACAGGGACGAGGGCCCACATCAACCACCTCCCAGAAAACCAGAAACGCCAGCATGGCCCCAACGCCACTTCCCTGCCACCCTGGCCAGGCACTTCCCCTCCTTCGGGTCTGGGCCAAGTTCATCCTAGGAACAGCACAGGAGATCACAGCCACTGTTCCCTGGGTGCCAACACTGAGCTGGGTGCTGGGTTTCCTCAGGGAGAAAGAATGATTACTAACCCATTTTATAGGAAAGTCCAATGAGGCTCAAAGTCGTCGCACGACTTTCCTGAGGTCCCTGTTATGAGTTAAATCACATCCCCTACAAAAGTTATGAAGTCCAAAGCCTGAGTACCACAGAATGTGACCTTATTTGAAGAAAGTGTCTTTTCAGAGGTAATCGAGTTAAAATGAGCAGGCTGGGCACAGTGGCACATGCCTGTCATTCCAGCTACTTGGGAGGCTGAGGCAGGAGGATGGCAACCTAGCAAGACCCTTTATCAAAATATAGAATAAAAGGGCTGGGGGTGTGGCTCAGTGGTAGAGCCCTCGCCCAGCACTTACAAGACCTGGGTTCGACTCCTAGCACCACAACAAAGAAAAAAATAGTACAAAAATGAGCTCGTTAGATTGGGCCCTAATCCCATATGACCAGCCTGTCATTATAAAAGAGGACATATAGACCGGGGATCACCACGTGGAGGCCCCACAAGCCTAGGAACCCAAAGACCGCCAGCAAACCGCCATCCGCTGAGGGAGAGGGGACAGGTCCTGAGACCTTGGTCTCTGACTTCAGCCACTAGAACTGTGAGGTAATACATTTCCTGTTGTTGAAGTCACCCAATCTGTGGTACTTTGTTCTGACAGCCCAAGCAACGACAGGGCCACACGGTCACCAGGGTGGGCTCGGGCAGAACCTGCCCTGCCCGCCCTGGAGCCCGGCCTCCCACGGCATCCGCTCCTCCCCGGCAGCAGGAGCGCCAGCACAGCCCTCAGCAGGTCCTTAAAGCCAGGCCTCGGCTGCTGCCAAGGCGGCCGCCCACAGCTGGGCTCCTTCCCTCAGCACCTCAGACAGCTACCGAACCCCACAGGTGGTCTGTGGGTGCGACCCTCTGAGCTGGCGCGGCAGGCTGCTTTCTGTTATAACGAAGGACGCCCTTGGGCCTTGTGGCCAGGAGGAGCAGGTAGGTGAGTTCTTAGGAATGGAATCTGGCTTGGGGGTCTGACCATGACCCAGGTTCAAATCCCGCCTCCACCACCCCTGGCTGTGTGATCTCGGGCTTCAGCCTCAGGGTTCCTAGTGACCTGGGCATGACAGCGTTTCCCTCCTGGGCGATTCTGTTTGTTTCTAAGACAGTCTTGCTATGCAGCACAGGACGGCCTTGAATCCACAGGCCTCCTGACCCCAGGGGTCTTTAAATGGTACCTGCACGGTGCTCAGCCTGCACCGTGTCCTCTCCATAGCAACTGTCGCCACGATCGTCACAATTATTCCATCTTTGTCTTTTGGTCCCTGGAAGACCCAGGAGCTGACTGTTGATGACCAGCTTTGAATTTTGTCTCTGGGTGTCCCCTTCTCAGGACCAGAGCTAAGAAGGCCTTGGAGGCTGGGGCTCTGGGTGTGCCCCAGCCCCCTTTCACATCGCCTGGATTCTTCTGCCCACCGCCCATGTGGAACTCAGGGTGGCCTGCAGTTGCGCAAGGGTGGCCAAGCTGGAGCCAGGGGCAAACAGGGAGAGCCTCAGCCCCAGGGCACAGACCCACACCTGGCTCACAGCGGCCGGGCCCAGCAGACATCACTGGTCAGGCCTGGAGCGTTACTGTGGAGTGCAGAGGTCGCTCCTGCCCGCTCTGCCCAGGGCCAGCCATCCCGGGTACGAGAGCTAGAACAGCCGGGGAGAGAAGCGAGGTCCACCCGAGACAGGCACCCACAGAGGTGCAGCAGGGCCTCCTGCCTCTGAGGCTGGCCGGCCCTGCCCGCTCCTGGGCTCAGCAAACACCCAGGACACCCACCTGAGCTGCACTCTGCTGATGCCCCAGAGGCCCCTCCCTCCCCTCCAGAGAGACCAACAGTAGCTGCTGTGGTTATTTTGCCGTTTCATGCATTACCAAGGCCAGTCCTACCACTGACCACCCAGACTCAGAAGTTAGGGGTAGAAAAATAATGCAAAGCCCCAAAGCACAGAAGACAAACCCGGAAGTTCAGGCTAGGGACCTGGGGTGGGCTGTGGGCCTCAGAGGACCTTTTTCTTTTCTTTTTTTAATATGTTCACAGTAACAAAAAAATAAACTTTGTAAGAAGTCCACTCTTAAAGGTGACTCTCCCTCCATCCAGAGCTTAGTACCCTCCAACTTTTCTTGCATATTTCCATTTTCTTTTTGCTTAAATTATTAATTCAATTCCTGAATCATCTTAGAGACAATTCCATGTGAGACCTAATGGCAGGCTCATGCACAGAATCCAAACCCAGATGCTTTGGAGACTGAGCTGGGAGATATTCACAACCAGGTGATGGATGGCAACCAGGGCGGCCCTAGACAATATAGGAGGAGCAGGGAGAGAGCTAGAGCCAAGCCGGCCGTCTTCCACTCACCTGAGCACAGCTCCCAGCACGGGGAGGGGGAGGTGAGCGGCACCCAGCTGGCTCTGCGCCATCTCTCTTCACACCCAGGAGGCTCCTGGGAGACATCTGGGGACTCAGGGAGACATGCGGTCATCTTCCTTCTGCCCCGGATGCTCGGGGCATGCTCTCAGCCTTGACCCAAGGCCCACCTGCTTGTCCACCTCGGCTTGTAAGAGTCACATGGAACCAGGCTGCCAGGGACAGGAAGCCAGTGAGCCATCAGTCACCTGTGTGGTGAGCATGCAGACACCGTCCCCAGGCCCTGGTTCAGCTGAGCCCCCTCCTTGATAGATAGGAGGTACATTTCCTTGTCCCGGTGGCCAATCTCCAATGGGGCACAGCCACCTCCCTGGACTTCGAGGTCCCTCCTGTCCAAGTGTAACCTAGGCACTGTCCTCTCGAGTTCTATCTCAGTTTGTGTTTTCAAGCAGCTTCTGAGCCTCAGTTCCTGGAGTTACAATAGGGAGCCACCCTGCAGGATGTCCTGATGGGAACACAAGCACACAGTATCGTCAGAGAAGAAAAGGGTCCTACAGAAAGCAGGGTGAACCTAGTCTGAAGGTCTAGGAAGGCCCTTCGGAAGAGGTGGCATTTAAGACGATGAAGTGGGTCTCATCTTGGGAAGGAGAGAGTTGTGGACAGGTTCTGTAAAAGGGACTCAGCATGTTGGGGAACAGAAGAGATGACCAAGGGCCTGGGCCTGGGGTGAGAGGCCCCTCAACTCTGCAGGGCCTTCTTGACTCTGGTCTCACCAGGGGCCATGAGCAGCCACTAAATGTGAACAGAAGTAGGCCAGCGGGGTCCAGTGGGCAACGCTTCCTCCCCTGGAAGAAACCTCAGGATAAAAGGAAAGGACAATGACAGCCTGGGATCCCAGGCCAGGCCCTGGAGAGCCAGAGAGGAGCAGTCTCTGTGCAGTGGGGCTGAGGTCTCTCGTGTCTCACGTCTAGAAGTAGGCTTCGCCAGGGCTTCCACGCGACCTTGGCGGCCATATCGCTGAGGGTAGAGTGCTAGAGACCAAAGGGGAAAACAGAAAGGAAGTCCTGGGCTTCCTGGCCTTGGCCCAGCGGGGCTGGGAATTCCAGGCCCCTCGGGGTTCACAGGCTCAGCACCAGGCTTCAAGATGGCCACCTCTGGAAGCTTCTCCCCTCCACTCGCACCCAGAGTGGAGCAGAAAGAAATAGGACCGTCCAAAGGGAAAACCTGGGCCAGAGGTTCAGTCAGTGCCAGGAATGGGCGTCTCTGCCCCATCACCTTGGCACTGGCCAGGCACGAACAGGAAGCCGCTGGAAGCAGCTCCAGAGTTCTGCCGGAGGGGCTGGCCAGGGGAGAGGTGCCCGTGACCACCAGCCACTGGGCGGTACCATTGGCCTTGCAGGCTGACCTCATTGCCCAGGCCCGCCGGAGTGCTTCCTGGGGTCACATTCCGTGCTGAAGAGCCCCTCTCCAAGGCCTTGGTTGGCGCCAATGTCTTTTTAGGAACGGAGGCTCTAATTTTAGTGTCGGGCCTTTGACACCTCTCAAAATAGCTCCCTGTTTTCCCTTGCGCTCCTGCCCCTTCCTTGGAGAAGGTGAACCCCCGCACCCCTGTGATCCAAGGTGGTAAGCACAGCCCAGGGCCTGCCTTGTATGGGTCTCCGTGGAGGGCCAGTGTCCCGGTTGTGTTTGGCAACTGGACCCAGGCGACCCACCCCCAGCAAGTGCATCACAGAGCCCCTGACGGCAGCATCGGCCAGGCCACAGGGGCTTCCCGGACCTTCTGCCTCTCAGGCATGGCACAAATTCATATGACCCAAATCCAGCCCCGTCCCCTGAAAACCAAGGCTGTGAGTCACCCAGCCTCCACTGTAGGAATCCAGGGTGAGCGGCCGACTGGACTGGGGGCACCTACGCTTCCCTTTGCAGATCCTGCGCCCCTTGGACCAACGAGGACAATTGCTAAGCGTTTTCTGGGGACTTGCTATGGTGCCAGGTGCTTCTCATGGATGGTTTCATTTAACCCTCTCAACCACCTTGTGAAGTGGGTTCTATAACTGTCCCCAAGAGCCAAAAGATGGAACAGGAATTTGAACTCAGGAAGTCCAGCTCCCTGCCCTTCGCTTCCTGGTGCCGTGCTTCTCCTGCGTGAACGAGCTGCTCTCTGATCCCTGCAATGGCCTCTCCCCATGCCTTTGTCCCAGCCCCTCCACAAAGCACTCTACTCAGATTCTTCTAGCAAGCAGACCAGAGGTGCTGTCCTGCTTGCCTGAGGTCACACAGAAAAGGAGTGGTGAATGAAGACGCAGCTCGAAAGGTCTAAGCTCCAGATGAGATTCCAGGAAGGAACCGGAACTCAGCTAAGAGGGGCTGGTCTGCAAGAAGGTCGTGTTTCAGCCCACACCTGCGCAAAGGGGGTGCTTTCAGAAACAGCCAGGCAGGGCCATCAATCCCGGGAAGGCTCCGTCAGCAACAGGAAGAGCTTTCCTCAGGAGCCACCTGCTGATGAGGGGTGGCTGGGACACTGGTTCAGTAGCTCTCAGGGACACTGCCCATTAGGACCAATGTCCTGCTGGGGATGGACACATCACAAGAGAATGCACGCGTGGACCTTCCCAGTCCCTCCAGCTATAACAGAACCCAAGCCCCGCTCGGGGACGCCCTGAAGGGGCTATGAGTGCCGGGAGCTCTCTTCTGGGGCTCCCAGGCCCAGGTTCTAGGTGGGCTCCTGCCCTGCCACTCAGGAGACCCATCTTGCTGATCAGGACGGGCGAGGCGGAGGGGACACAGAGATGGGGCTGGGGAGGTCAGTGGTCTGGCTGACCCCGGCAGAAAGGAGCAATCAGAACCTCGGGGAGCTCCTTCAAACCCCAAGCCTTCCCAGCAGCTTTTGGCTCCCAGGACAGGGAGCACCATTAGTGTGTAGATGGACGCTGGACATTCATCTGAAAGGAGCCAGAACCCAGCGACCTTCGGAGTCCTGCAGCCTCCGGAGTTAGCACTTGGTGCCAGACAGCTGGATGCAACACAGGGCCAGAGGGAGCCTGGGAAGAAGGAGCCGCCCAGCCTGGAAGTGATCGGAGAGAGCCACTGCCACCCAGTGCCTCCTGGTTAAATAATGCAAAGGCTGCAGACTCAGACACCTACAGCGGCCAGATGGGTGGTGTAACAAGTGACACCAGCCAGGTGACAAACACCTGACCCTCAGCCTGGCTGGGGACATAACAGGACATGGGGGGGGGGGGGGGGTCCTGTGGGGACCGAAGGAGCTTGATGTGCCCGGGTACTGTCTTGTGGGAATATTTCTGTACAGTCAGACACAGAAGTAAATTCTTTAAAATCTTGTGGAAGAATCTGATTTTTTAAATGTTGGTTAAAATTTTTTAATTAAAATTAATTGCTGAGTTTTTCCTAACAAAACGTGTCTGCCAACTGTGTCAAGCTGGGGAGAGGGATGGAGAGGCAGCCGTGGCTGACGTGACGTTTTCCTTGCCGACGGGGCACACTGTGTCGCCCTGGCCCTGTGAAGCAGACTGGGTGGGTCAGTGGTACCCATCTGACAGACAAACCCAAAGCCCAGACCAGTGAAGCGCTTGGCAAGTGTCCTGCAGCAACGGGGGTCTCTGGTTCCACTCTGTTGTATCAAGGGTTGGGGGTGAAGGAAGGGGTGGGGTGTGGCAGGACTGGGAGCCACTGTTTCTGGGAGGGTTGACCCACCACTGGCTGTCACCTGGACTCCTGGGTCCCTGCTCTCAGCACCCTGAGGAAAGCCGAGGTGGAGAGGGGGTTGCAGAAGAGATGAGGGGGCACGTGACACAGAGGTATGTGCAGCTCCAAAGACAGCCCCCGCCCTCCAGGGGCAGTCTCGGAATGCAGCCCAGAAGGGTCAGCCGGGTGTCGGTGATGGACAGATTCCAGTGTCAACCCCGGGAGCACCGAGCTGAGGCCTGCCCCACCCCACAAGGCAGCCTTCCCAGCAGCCGGCCTCCAGCATCTCAACCTCCAAAGCACCCTTCGTCACTAGGCAGCCCAGCTCTGGGGGTCCTACATCCCTGGGAGCCGAGACCCCAGGTGGGAAGGAACTTGGAGACCTCCCACAGGACTCCTTCCATCAGGCAGGAACAAACCAGTTTGCTGTGGATCTGCAAACCACCTGGTCCCTTGAGGGAGACCCCAGAGGAGCCACGTGGGACCAAAGGCAGGCCCCACCTCCAGCTCTGCCCGCCCAACCCAGGCCTGGCTGCCCTCGAGGCCTGGGCTCTGCCCGGCTGCACCTTGGGCCCAGATGTGGTATCTTCACACCAGGCCACAGACACGCCTGCAAGCACCTGGATTCCTGGCTCTGCTGTTCCAGTCCCCTGACTTTGTCACTCACTGCTACCCCTCCGTTCCGAGCCAGGTGCCCCAGGTCCGGCTTCCCCAGGGGAGCCACACCCGGCCTTTTCAAGGTAACTAAACAGAAGCCCCCACCCAAGACGGTTTTGTCACTGATCTCATACCAACAATATGATGTTGCCCTGTCAGGCTTTTTTCTAAAACAAGTGATTGTTCTTGAAGCAAAGTGGAATTTTCCCTCCACCCCCACTGAGTCACTAGAAAAGTCAGTGGTGTCCCAAAAGGGAACTATTGGTGTGGCTATCAGGACAAGATCTCTTAGGCGCATTCCTGTGCCTTGCCTACTGACCTGGGGCGGGGTGGGGAAGACCTCAGGCTGGCCTCCGGCAGGGCCACTGCCCTATCTTTCCAGGTCTGGCCAGAGTCCCTCCCCAGAGCCAGCAGCATGGAGGTGGGAAGGGTGACCCGGGAGGAGAGAGCCTTTAGCGCCACCTGCTGGAGACATGGTAGCAGCATCCTACAGACCAAGGGCAGGGAAAGGAGCCAGGCCTCCCAGACCAACTTACCCTTGACCCTATGCACAGCTGTGAGCCTTCTTCCTGTCCACACCTCAGAAAGTGTCAGCTGGAAGGCTCAAAGCAGGGGCCTGACTGTGCAGGGGTTGCGGGGGTGGCCAGGTGGCTGCATGCAGGGAGGCCTGGCTGGAGGCTCCCCTGAGGGCCAGGCCGGGAGGGAGGCTGGCCAACTGCCATGGATGGAAACACGGCAATTGCTGCAACTGAGACCAGAGAAGATCAGAGCCAGCTAGGGCCTCTTGTCATCCCTATTACTGATGAGCCCCAAATTTTCATAACAAAAAAATAACAAATCCTGATGATTTGTGAGCCAGGGCCACTGTGACCTTCAGCCTCTCCTATCTGTTTTTAAAATATTTTTATTAGTTGTTGATGAATCTTTACTTATTTACTTATGCAGTACTGAGAATCGAACCCAGTGCCTCACACGTGCTAGGCAAGAGCTCTACCACTGAGCCCCAGCCCCAGCCCCAGCCTCCCCTACCTTTCTTCTCCCAGAGCTGGCTGGTCACCCAAGTACCTCCCACTATGGGGGGGCCTGGGGGGACTCAGAAACCTGGGAGAAGCAGGCAGTTCAGTTCTGGGGAGCCGAAGGGTGATGGGGCAGTTCTCCACCCTAACTCAGATCACGTGAGTCCTATGTGCCAAGCCACAGGCCCAGGGCACTACACACAAGGTCTCCTGTGACCTGGAGGGAGCAAGGAGGGCAGTTCAGACCCAGAGAGAAGCATCAATGTCCCTGGTCCCCAGGACCTGATCCTGTGGATCACCTTCTGCTGCTTAAGACAAAGTAGGCATCCCGGGCTGGTTGAGGGAGCCATCTCTGGAGTCAGAGAGTGTCTGTCCTAGTGTGTGTTAGTCACCTTTCCGTCACTGTGACAAAGTGCTGAGATAACCAACTTAAAAGGAGAAAAGGGGGCTGGGGAGATAGCTCAGCTGGTAGAGTGCTTACCTTGCAAGCACAAGGCCCTGAGTTCGATCCCCAGTACCACCAAAAAAAAAAAAAAATGAAAAGGAGAAAAGCTTTGTTTGGGCCCATGGTTTCAGTCCATGACAGACTGCTGCCACCGCCTGGGTCTGTGGTGAGGCAGCACACCCTGGCAGGGGCTGGCGGGGGCAGAGAGCTGCTCTTGCGGCAGCCAGGAAGCAGAAAGAGGAGGAGCTGGGGTCTCAACACCTCCTTCAAGAGCACAACCCGGTGACCCAACTTCCTCCCGCTAGCCCCCTCGCAAGTCCCACCACCTCTAGTAGCACCAAGGGCCAGGCCTACAACACACGAACCTTCAGGGAAGAAACAAACCATGCACCTGGTTGTTACAGATCAGCAGTGTGACCTTGGACAAGTGCCTTTTTTTTTTTTTTTTGGTAACAGGGATTGAATCAGAGGCACTTTACCACTGAGCCACATCCCGTCCCCAGCCCTTTCTATTTTTAATTTAGAAACTGGGTCTCACTGAGTTGCTTAGGGCCTTGCTAAGTTATTTAGGGCCTTGTAAGGCTGGCTTTGAACTTGTGATCCTCCTGCCCCAGCCTTCCGAGTCACTGAGATTACAGGGGTACGCCACTGCACGCAACCTTGAACGAGTTCCTTAAACCTGTCTGAGCCTCAGTTTCCTCATCTCTGATACGGGCTTTGTACCCGCACTGATCCGGGCCTCCTGGTTCTCCAGTTGGCACAGGCAGAGTAACAGCCAGTATCAATTCTGACTGGTGTCTGGGTCACAGGGTTTTTGCAACAGATTTATTTTTTCCTATAAAAAGTATCAAGCGTGAGCCAGGCGTGGTGGTGCTCGCCTGCAATCCCAGCAGCTCTGGATGCTGAGGCAGGAGGATTGCATGTTGACTCAACAACTAAGCAACTTAGTGAGGCGGTAAGCAACTTAGCAAGAGCCTGTTTTAAAATAAAAGGACTGGAGGCGTAGCTCAGTGGTAAAGCCCCTGGGTTCAATCCCCAGGACCAAAAATTACCAAAAATAAATAAATCGATAGATGGATACATACATACATAGATAAAATGTTTTGTTGAGGTAAACATAGTGTGAACTTGATGGACGCTAGGCGACTGCCAAGAAGAACGCACTTCCATTTGGCAGACGTTCATTGAATCTTTTGTTTGATCAACTAAAACAACATAGAACCTTTCTGTCAGGATCACAGGGCTCTCTGACAGGTCCCGCGGCTACTGTCCAGGGCCCAGGTGAGCCAACCCTGGGAGGAAATTATGACCCCATGAGTGACGAACTTGGTCTCTGGCACGTGAAAGTCAGAGGTGCCGCAGGAAAGAATCACATGTGCAGTGCTGACATCGCTCACCTGGCAGGAGGGTGCCAGCAAGCTCACGTGGAGGGGTCAGCCCTGAGGGCACGGTGCCCGGGACTTGCTAGTAGAGCAATCTCAGAGTGGAACTGGAATGGCAGGGAACGAAGACCTCAAGTCCAAGTCTTTCCGTTTCTCACCAGTCACAGCCACCACGTCATGGAAAATGAAAAATCCCCCAGATAATGTGGTCTGGGAAAAGGGAGTGAAAAAGGAGGTCACGCACTTAGGGCCTTCATCTCCCAGGACTAGGGGTGTGCAGATGCCAACTGCAGACAGGGAGGAGGTGTTTTATCACCCCTAAAGTGACAGTCCCTGGAGGGCATTAATCCCCTTCAAAGATAGATCCTCTCCAGACGATGTCTGCAGACCCTCGACCCACGAGGCTAAGTTCCTAAGCCCTCAAACTGACACTTTCACTGATTGATAGAACAGACCCCAAACTTCTGAGTGGCCAAGAAAACTGATCTGCTCACTGGACCACCTCTCCCAATGACCTATATAAACCCAGTCCCTTTCTTTGTTCAGTGGATCATTTTCCACCAGGAAAGTGGGTCCGCCGGTGTCATTGCATCCCCGCATCCCCGTGAAACTTCGTTCCTGAATAAACAGCTGAGCTGATCCGTGAAGTCTGCTTCCCACCCTATCTTTTTGCGATAACATCACGCACCATCCATTCCTGATAATTACACTCCACTTTCCTTCCAGAAAATCCACCCCTCAAACCCCCGACTCCTGACTCTACGGTTTGAGTGCATGACCCAGGCCCACACCATAGAGAGGGATCTTTCCTTGCTTCCACTGGGCTAAGGTGGAAAGCCACAGGCCCAGGAAGCCCTGGCAAGTGAAAGTATATTCAAGAGATGGAGAGACACAAACTCTCAATATCAGTTTGTGAGCCCCTAGATTCAGCTATGCCTGAAACTGCCCTACACTTTTCAAGAGCACAGATCAATATATCCTCTTCTCTCCTTAAGCCAGAGGGAACTGAGTTTCTGTTCTTTGAAATCCAAGCCTTTTTGATAGAATCATAATACCTATAGATCATGCCACCGTTCTTCCCCATGGCCCAGGGTCAAGGTGTGTCTGGGATTGACATTGGCATACTTTCTAAGGTCAAGGGGAGCTTCCTCTCCTCCTCACTCTGCCCCTTTCAGGGTGGCAGCTGCTTTCAGCCCTCTCTCCTCCTGGGTGTCCCCTGCCACTCCACCTTACTTGCTAATCATGGACTGGGTGGCCCTGAGGGGCTTGAGTCTAGGCCTAGGCTGGCCTCCAATGGCTCACCAGGCTGTCCTTCCAGGGCCTGCAGGGCTTGTTCTCAAGAAACCAGGATATCTTCATCTTCCCTTCACCCTGAAACAGGAAAGAAAGCCCAGCAGACTACTCACGTGCCCACCCATCCTCTGCTGGGAAGAAAGTTCATGACCATTCCCTGAGGGCAGAGACCTCGAGCTACCTCAGGGGCAGAATAGAGCAGATATTCAGGAAGTATTGATAGAGTCAACGAACAAGATCTAGCAAACTCTCAGAGATCCCCACCATACATGGGAACAGAGGCAGGAGGATCCAGGGCCACAGTAACCCAAGAGTCTTGGAGAGATTTTTCTGGAAAACATGTTTTGTGTGCAGTCAATGATCTCTCCTGAATCCTGACGGGCCCTCTCTTCTGTATGGCCCAAGAAGCTTTCTCAGAGACCCTGGCTGCGCTTTGCAGGGACAGAGGCTTTGCCAATCGGGGTTGATTATATAAAAATCTATGAAAAAAAGGATTGTAACTGAGGCTGTGGGTGCATGCAGCCCAATGGTAGAGGCCTTGCTTAGCCTGCTCCAGGCCCTGGGTTTGATCCCAGGAATTGTGAAAGAAGTGAGAGAGAGAGGGAGAGAGGGAAAAAGACAATGGGAGGGAGGGAGGGAAAAGAAAAAAGAATGACCGCAGCCAGGACACCTGGGAGCTGTCCGGTCTGGTCAGGAAGGACTAGGTGCTGCTCAGAGCTGGCTGGCACTCAATGCTGGGCCTTGGTGTTCACCAACATCACACGGAGCATCAACATCTGTGACTGTGATGGATGAAGACAACTCCCAAGTCATGCCTGAACACGGAGCCAACAAGTCTCCAAGCCACAGACTGCCAAACCCCGCCCTCCGGGCTAATGAGTGACTGCTATTTTTTTTTTTTTTTTTAACCAATTAGAGCCCTAGCCTTGGTTTAGTTACCCTCCCTATATGTAAAATCTGAAGGTACCGAAGACTGCATGGGCCCTGCTTCCAGACAGCACCCGCTCCACCCCCAGCCGCTCCCCGGTGGACCCTCCACCAGGTCTTCCAAACCGGTGTCTCCAAGCCCTCTCTAGCAGCTTCCTCTGGAAACATCCACCGTTTCTCCCACCCGGTACTCTCTCCCTTTCTGCCACAAGAAGTAAACCAAGCCTGTTCCGTCCTGGTGGGTCCGCGGTGGTTTCCGGCCCCAGGGCATTGGCAGAAGTGGGGGTTGCACGGGGTTCCACCACGACTCCACGGACTACCCAGAGCCGGAGGAGCAGGAGCGGCTGGACAGCGCCGCCTGGAGGTGACCACTGTGATCTCATCGGGCCTGGTCTTTGGCTCCGCTGGACATTCTGAGAAATACCGACGAATCCTCACTAAACCCCAAAGCAAATCTCTTGCAGAGTCCCTCGTGCACTCCCAAGCCGAGGCGAAACGACCCCCGCCCGTTGAGGCTTTCTTCACCCGCTTATCCACGTGGATGATGCAGTAACTGGGGTGGCGGCTGGAGTTAGCCTGCGGGTGGCAATGAGGTCGCCCACCCGGGACCGAGAAGGCAGCCTAGCCCTCCAGGACGCCCGCTCGCCTGAGCTGCGGCTGCGCTGGGAAGGGGCAGCGCTAGGAGGAACCGAAGGAGCAGGGAGGAGCACGCACCCCCACCCGGCCCCGGTGTCCCTCCCCGAGCGCCCAGAACGGCCTCGCAGGGCCCAAGACTTGAACTCCGTGGCTGATAGAGGAGCTACATCTAATTATCAGCACTTAGGGGCGCGGTGGCGCACGCCTGCCATCCCAGCAGTTCGGGAGGCTGAGGCCGGATGATCAGAAGTTCTAGGCCAGCCTCAGCAATTCAGCGAGGCCCTAAGCAACTGAGACGCTGTCCCAAAATAAACAATTTATAGAGGGCTGGGGATGTGGTGAGCGGAAAAGCACCTCTGGGTTCAAATCCCAGTACTACTACTAATAAATATTAAGTATTTATAATAATATAAATTGCTAATATATAATTATAATATATAATAATAATTAATGTCGTAATTATAACAATTAATATATAATATAAATAAATAATAATTTATTATTATTATTCTTTGCGTGGCAAGGGCAACGGTGAGGTCTGGGCTCCCGGGTCCAGATTCTGGCCCCCGAACGCTGTGGGGCAACGGAAGCTTCGAGGAGTGTGGGTTTATCCGGGCTGCACTTGGGACAGGGTCCACCTCCGGGAAGGATAGTGCGTCTGGGCCTGAGGGACACGGTCCCTCCCCTGCGCTGGCCCGATTTCCCAGGAGGGTGCCCTGCGACCTGCTACCCCTCTGCCCGTCCCCTGCAGTGTCCTCTGGGGCCGGGGAGCCCTCGACTCTGTCTAGGAGGAGCCCAGCAGGGAGGGGTGACCGCGGACCCCTCTCGGTCGCTGGTCCCCCTAGGCATCCAGGCCTGGGCTCTGCTCTGCCTGGACCCTGCCGTCGGGCCGAGCCAGACTTCCGGGACTCTTCCCCTGGCACAGGGTCCCAGGGCGCGGACCCTCGGGAGGACGAGGGACGACACTCCCGGGATCCCCCTGCGCCGGGCTGGGCCTGGAGGGCAACGGCGGGAGGAGCCGGGCGCTCTCGGCCGCTGGGCTGGCACCGCTGCCGCACCGGCCCAGGCGGGCCACGCGGTGGGGCCACCGAGGGAGCCCCCAGGAGCCCCCGCCACCCAGCCGCCCACAGCTGGGAGGAAGCCCTGAATGCGAGGTCAGCTGTCCGCGGTGCTGAACGGGGCGCCGCGTGGGTCTCGGCCAGGCCTCGGCTCCGGGCTCCGGGGCCTCTGCGACGCCCCCGCACGGTCGGTTTCCAGAGCTCAGCCCCGCGCAGAGCGCCCACCCGCTCCTTCAGTCTCGGGCTGGGTGACCAGATCCTGCCTTCCCAAGCGTAAAATGGTCTCGCGGTCCAGCCCCTTGGTCAGCACGAGCACCCCTGCTCTGATAGATGCTCTCTGCCCCTCGACTGGGCACCCCATCTCTGTTTAGGAGACTGACCCTCGGCAGGGCGCCAGAAGTCCCCTCCTCCGCCTGTATCCCGGAGGACTCTGCCCCTCCCCCAACTTAACCAGTCACCAGCAACGGGGCTGGGCATTGAGGGGGTGAGGTGGACCGCAGAAAGCCAGGAGGGAACACAGAGTGGAAGAGCCAGGGAAAGGAAGGGAGACTGGGGGAACAGGCGGGGAGCCCACTGTGAGGCTGCCTCCCTCCTAAATACCTTCAAATGCACAGCTCCCAAGGTGCTTTGATGTCACCGATGCATCCGGGGCCCTTACTGTCCCCTCTAAGTTGACCACACTCCTCCGCCCCGTGCCCCTGTGTTTGAGTACCTCAGTCCTTTCTTTCCTCCCCTCTCAATCTGACGGTTCTTTTTTTCTTATTATTACAGAAGTAACTTGCCTCTTACTGGGAATAAATGTGTTTGTGATTGTTGATATTTTGATGTTTGCTTTCAAGTCTTTCACGTGCACGGAAAACCTTTTCATCCTCTTATTTAAGCATCTTTATACTTTCATGTCTTTCTCCTTTTACTCATTTATTTTTTGCTTTTTAACCTAATGAGTTGTGAACAAATTCATGTGTCATTGGAGAAAAAAATTTTAAAGGCTTCAAAATATTCCATGTGGTTGAGCTACCACCATTGCCCTCTGTCGAAGGTTCAAATGAGTTCTTTTCTTTTCTTCATATTTTTTTCTTTCATTTTTAAAAAGTGTATTCCTTTGGCTGGGCATGGTGCACAGGTCTGTCATCCCAGGTGCTGGGGAGGCTGAGGCAGGAGGATCTTGTGTTCAAAACCAGCCTCAGGACAGAGCATATCAATTGCTCCAGACCAGACGCCTTAGATTGGTCTCGCCTAAGAATGACCTACCAGAGATCAACCCTCCAGTACTGCATAAACAAAATTGCTCACTGTCAGGCGCCTATCATCCACCATTTGCCTGGCTCTTGCCTGTCCATCGCCTGTCTTACACCTGTCCATCACCCAATGCACGAGGTTCATCTCCCGATCATCCGACAACAGTCAGCAAACTGATCTCCGACCACCAGTGGAGCACCAGCTGCCTGCTGTTGCCTGGAAGTTCACTGTTACAATACCTGCAGGTTTGATTACACGTGGCTGCTGCCATTTTGAGACAACAGCCAGGCCCCAGAGGACCGCTGGCCA
This sequence comes from Sciurus vulgaris, assembly GCF_902686455.1. NCBI lineage: Eukaryota > Metazoa > Chordata > Mammalia > Rodentia > Sciuridae > Sciurus > Sciurus vulgaris. The sequence goes on from NC_136461.1 coordinate 8,268,076, forward strand.
TACTGACTGAGCCCCGTCTCTAGGAGCCCTCAGCCAGACCAATCACGCCCTGCCTCTGGGGCCCTCACATTGGCTGACTGCTCCATGCCGCCAGGACCCCCAGACCAACTGACTGTGCCCTATCACGGGGACCCCAGACAGACTGCACCCACCCTCCAGGATCCCACAACCACACCAAACACACCCGACCTCCAGGACCCCTGCCTGACCAACCGCACCCTGCCTCCAGGACCTCCAGCTGACCACATCCACACCCTGAGCTGCAGGTCCCCATTTGCCAACACATTTGGAAGCCAGAGGGCCATCTTGGATAATCCTGGAAGCCATAGCTCCCATCTTTAGGTAGGGCAAATCCCATCCTAAGATGCCTGTTGGAGACTTGAAGCTCATTGTTGGGTACCTCTCATACATCAGGCTACTGAACTCTGGGAGGTTTCATGACTATATGAATGTTATACTGTAAATTTTCTTTTTTCTCCTTATTAAACATTTTTAAGTTTTTATTTCTTTACTTTTCTTGCTCTCTTTTCCTTTTGTTTACCTGTTCCCTCAGAATCTCTTTCTCCCTTTTTTGCATGCTAACATCCAATTTCTTTTGATTACACTCTCACCCTTCCTATTATCTAGAACTTCTGTATATTCTTTTCTTATCCCATTAACATTCACATTCTACATCCCCCTGCATCCTCTTTGTCCTCCATTAGAAACTGCAGACCTTATTGCAAATCTGTTTGTTTTACTGAAGATAATATTTGAACTCAATCTGTTTATTGTGACAAGATTGTTATTGTCCTTGTAGGGGCTATTTGGTCTAGGATTGCATAGTGTCTGAATTGGCACTGCTAATATTGATCTCCCCTTAAAGAAAGGGTTTTGGAAACCTATAGGGCCACTATAAGCCAATAGGGGGAAACTGCAATACCCCAGATCTGCACTGCTAGAGGGGAAGATACATGAACAACATGAAAAAACAAGGGAAGAAAATGATCCAAACAAATCTAGATTCTATAGTAATAGAATCCAATGACAGTATGTTAGAAGAAATGTCATAAAAGGACTTCAGATTATACATGATTAAGATGATTTGTGAAGCCAAGGATGAGATAAGAGAGCAAATGCAGGCAATGAATGATAATACCAATAAACTGAAAGAGCAAATGCAGGAAACAAAAAATCATTTCAACAAAGAGATAGAGATTCTCAAAAAAAAAAAAATGGAAATCGTTGAAATGAAACAATAAACCAAATAAAAAACTCAGTGGAAAGCATCACCAAAAGACTAGACCACTTGGAAGACAGAACCTCAGACAATGAAGACAAAATATTTAATCTTGAAAACAAAGCTGACCAAACAGAGAAGATGGTAAGAAATCATGAACAGAATCTCCAAGAACTATGAGATATCATGAAAAGACCAAATTTAAGAATTATTGGGATTGAGGAAGGCACAGAGATACAAACCAAAGGAATGAACAACCTATTCTATGAAATAATATCAGCAAATTTCCCAAACCTGAAGAATGAAATGGAAAATCAAATACAAGAGACTTACAGAACACTAAACGCACAAAATCACAACAGATCCACACCAAGGCACATTATAATGAAAATGTCTAACATTCAAAATAAAGATAGGATTTTGAAGGCTGTGAGAGAAAAGCATCAGATTACACATGGGGGGAAACCAATACAGATAGCAGCCGAGTTCTCAACCCAGACTCTAAAAGCTAGAAGGGCCTGGAACAACGTATTTCAAGCTCTGAAAGAACATGGTTGCCAACCAAGAATCCTATACCTAGCAAAACTAACCTTCAGATTTGAAGACAAAATAAAATCTTTCCATAATAAACAAAAGTTAAAAGAATTTACAAATAGAAAGACTGTGCTACAGAATGTTCTCAACAAAATATTCCAAGAGGAGGAAATGAAACACAAAAATGTAGGTCAGCAAAAGCAGGAACTACCTTAGAGAAAAACCACTCAAAGGAGAAACCAAGCCAACTTAAAAACCAAAAATAAGCCCAAATGACTGGGAATACAAATCATATCTCAATAATAACCCTGAATGTTAATGGCCTAAACTCATTAATCAAAAGACATAGACTGGAAGAATGGATTAAAAAGAAAGACCCAACAATGTGCTGCCTGCAAGAGATTCTTCTCATAGAAAAAGACATCCACAGACTAAAAGTGAAAGGACGGGAAAAAACCTACTACGCACACGGACTCAGTACAAAAGCGGGGGCTTCCATTCTTACATCAGATAAAGTGGACTTCAAGCCAAAGTTAGTCAGAAGGGATAAAGAAGGACATTTCATACTGCTTAAGGGAACCATAAATCAGGAAGACATAATGATAGTAAATATCTATGCCCCAAACAATGGTGCATCCCTGTACATCAAACAAATCCTTCTCAATTTCAGGAATCACATAGACCACAACACAATAATTCTGGGTGACTTTAACACACTGCTGTCACCACTAGATAGATCTTCCAAACAAAAACCAAACAAAGAAACCATAGAATTCAATAACACAATCAATAACCTGGACTTAATAGACATATATAGAATATTCCATCCATCAATGAGTGGATTCACTTTCTTCTCAGCAGCACATGGAAACTTCTCGAAAATAGACCACATGTTATGCCACAAAGCAGCCCTTAGGAAATGCAAAAAGATAGAGATACTGCCTTGTGTTCTATCAGATCATAATGGACTGAGAGTAGAAATCAATGACAAAATAAAATACAGAAATTACTCCAACACCTAGAGACTAAATAATATGCTATTGAATGAGACATGAATAACAGAAAAGATGAGGGAGGAGATAAAAAAATTCTTAGAGGTCAATGAGAATGACGATACAACATATTAAAATCTCTGGGACACTATGAAAGTGGTACTAAGAGGAAAATTCATTGCATGGAGCGCATTCCAGAAAAGAATGAAAAGTCAACAACTAAATGACCTAACATTACAACTCAAATCCCTAGAAAAAGAAGAACAGAATAATAGCAAAAGTAGTAGAAGACAGGAAATAATTAAAATCAGAGCTGAAATCAATGAAATTGAAACAAAAGAAACAATTTAAAAATTGACAAAACAAAAAGTTGGTTCTTTGAAAAAGTAAACAAAATAGACAAACCCTTAGCCACACTAACAAAGAGAAGGAGAGAGAAAACTCAAATTACTAAAATTCGTGATGAAAAAGGAAATATCACGACAGACACCACTGAGATACATAACATAATGAGAAGCTACTTTGAAAATCTGTATTCCAACAAAATAGAAACTACCAAAGACATTGACAAATTTCTAGAGACATACGCTCCTCCCAAACTGAACCAGGAGGAGATACACAATTTAAACAGATCACTATCAAGTGATGAAATAGAAGAAGCCATTAAAAATCTACCATCCAAGAAAAGTCCAGGACCAGACGGATTCTCAGCTGAGTTCTACAAGACCTTCAAAGAAGATCTCATTCCAGTACTTCTCAAAGTATTCCAGGAAATAGAAAAGGAGGATACCCTACCAAACTCATTCTATGAAGCTAATATCACCCTCATACCCAAACCAGGCAAAGACACATCAAGGAAAGAAAATTTTAGACCAATATCCTTGATGAATATAGATGCAAAGATCCTTAACAAAATATTGGCAAACCGTATCCAAAAACATATTAAGAAAATCATGCACCACAATCAAGTGGGGTTCATCCCTGGAATGCAAGGATGGTTTAACATCCATAAATCAATAAACGTAATCCATCATGTCAATAGACTTAAGGATAAGAATTATATGGTTATTTCAATTGACGCAGAAAAAGCATTCAACAAAATACAACACCCCTTCATGCTCAAAACACTAGAAAAAAATAGGGATAGTAGGAACATACCTGAACATTGTAAAGGCTATTTATGCAAAGCCCATGGCCAACATCATTCTTAATGGAGAAAAACTGAAACCATTCCCTTTAAAAACGGGAACAAGACAGGGATGTCCTCTTTCACCACTTCTATTCAACATTGTCCTCGAAACTCTAGCCAGAGCAATTAGGCAGACCAAAGAAATTAAAGGGATATGGTTAGGGAAAGAGGAACTTAAGCTGTCACTATTTGCTGATGACATGATTCTATATTTAGAGGATCCAAAAAACTCCTCCAGAAAACTTCTAGATCTCATCAATGAATTGAGCAAAATAGCAGGCTGTAAAATCAACACGCATAAATCTAAAGCATTTTTATATGCAAGTGACGAAACATCTGAGAGGGAAATGAGGAATACAACTCCATTTGCAATAACCTCAAAAAAATAAATAAATAAAATACTTGGGAATCAATCTAACCAAAGAGGTAAAAGATCTCCACAATGAAAACTACAAAACATTGAAGAAAGAAATTGAGGAAGACCTTAGAAGATGGAAAGATCTCCCATGTTCTTGGATAGGCAGAATTAATATTGTCAAAATGGCCATACTACCAAAATGCCATACAGATTCAATGCAATTCCAATTAAAATCCCAATGATGTACCTTACAGAAATAGAGCAAGCAATTATGAAATTCATCTGGAAGAATAAGAAACCCAGAATAGCTAAAGCAATCCTTAGCAGGAAGAATGAAACAGGGAGTATCGCAATACCAAACTTCAACTATACTACAAAGCAATAGTAACAAAAACGGCATGGTATTGGCACCAAAATAGACAAGTAGATCAATGGTACAGAATAGAGGACATGGACACAAACCCAAATAAATACAATTTTCTCTTACTAGACAAAGATGCAAAAAATATGCAATGGAGAAAAGATAGCCTCTTCAACAAATGGTGCTGGGAAAACTGGAAATCCATATGCAACAGAATGAACCTAAACCCCTATCTCTCACCCTGCACAAAACTCAACTCACAATGGATCAAGGACCTTGAAATCAGACCAGAGACCCTGCATCTTATAGAAGAAAAAGTAGGTCCAAATCTTCAACTTGTTGGCTTAGGATCAGACTTCCTTAACAGGACTCCCACAGCACAAGAAATAAAAGCAAGAATCAATAACTGGGACAGATTTAAACTAAATAGCTTTCTCTCAGCAAAGGAAACTATCAGCAATGCGAAGAGAGAGCCTACAGAGTGGGAGAATATCTTTGTCACTCATACTTCAGATAGAGCACTAATTTCCGAAATATATAAAGAACTCAAAAAACTCTACACAAAGAATACAAATAACCCAATCAACAAATGTGCTAAGGATATGAACAGATGCTTCACAGAAGAAGATGTACAAGCAATCAACAAACATATGAAAAAATGTTCACCATCTTTAGTAATAAGAGAAATGCAAATCAAAACTACACTAAGATTCCATCTCACCCCAATTAGAATGGCGATTATCAAGAATACAAGCAACAATAGGTGTTGGAGAGGATGTGGGGGAAAAGGTACACTCATACATTGCTGGTGGGGCTGCAAATTAGTGCAGCCACTCTGGAAAGCAGTGTGGAGATTCCTTAGAAAACTTGGAATGGACCCACCATTTGACCCAGCTATCCCACTCCTCGGCCTATACCCAAAGGACCTAAAATCAGCATACTACAGAGATACAGCCACATCAATGTTCATAGCTGCTCAATTCACAATAGCCAGGCTGTGGAACCAACCTAGGTGTCCTTCAACTGATGAATGGATAAAGAAACTGTGGTATATATATATATACATACACACACATACATACAATGGAATATTACTCAGCTATAAAGAATAATAAAGTTATGGCATTTGCAGGCAAATGGATGAAATTGGAGAATATCATGCTAAGTGAGATAAGCCAATCTCAAAAAACCAAAGGACGAATGATCTTGTTGATAAGCGGAATATGACACATAATGGGGGTTGGGGGGGCAAGAATGGAGGAAGGAGGGACTGTATAGAGGGAAAAGAGGGGTCCGGGGGAAGGAAATAATAACAGAATGAATCAAACATCATTACCCTATGTAAATGTATGATTACACAAATGGCATGCTGTTACTCCATGTACAAACAGAAACAACATGTATCCCATTTGTTTGCAATAAAAATAAATTTAAAAAAAAAAAAACAGCCTCAGCAAAAGCAAGATGCTAAGCAACTGAGCGAGACCCTGTCTCTACATAAAATACAAAATAGGGCTGGGATGTGGCTCAGTGGCTGAGTGCCCTGTGTTCAATCCCTGGTACCCATTCCCAAAAAAGTGCACTCCTTTGCACATGAATTTTTCTGCGTTTCTAATTCCTGAGGATATATTCCCAGGTGTGAAGCTGTGGGCTTGAAGTAGAAGGACCCCCAAAACACTTTAAGGCTTTCTGATGCATATGGCCAAGTCCCACTCTAGTCAGACTGTTCCGGTTTTTATTTCCACCCACAGTGTCTGCTGCAGGACCCTCTTTGGTTATTACAATTTTAAAAGCATTTACTAATCCCATAGATGAAATGCAGCATTTCAGAGTTGCTTAGACTGCAATCCTCAGACTACTAGTAAGACAAAACACGTTTTCCCATTCTTTAGACATGTCTATTTCTTCTGAAAATTGTTCCTATTAATCAATTATTTGTAGTCCAATGTATAGTTCAATGCATACTGATTTGTAGACACTTTTGACATGGTGCAATTATTATTGGTGAATTGCCACTTTTGTCCTGGTTAAGTGTCTGTTTTTGTATGTGGATGTGGTGCGGGGATTAAACCCAGGGCCTCATGCACGCTAGGCAAGTACTCTACCACTGAGCTACCTTTGATGGTACCTTTTTTGCTTTATTTTTAACATATAGAATTTTTAAATGTCAAATATATTTACATTACTTTTTCTCAAAATTTTATTGTGATAAAATACATATAACATAAAATTTACCATCTTAACCATTAAGCATACAGTTCTATAGGGCCATGGTTTGAGCAGACCTCCGCAAAGTTCACCTGTTGGAGGCTTAATCCCAAATTCATATGCTAACATATTTGGAGGTGGGTCCTTTGGGAGGTTCAGGATTGGCTGAAGTCAAGAGGATGGGCCCCCTGCGTAGCATTAGTGGCTTTACAGTAAGAGAAAGAGACCTGAGCCAACAGGCTTGTTGTGCCTCATCTTGGGATGCCCTCTGCCATGTTAGGATGCAGCAAGAAGGTCCTCACCAGGTGCAAAGAAGATTCTGGTGCCACGCTCTTGAACTTGCCAGCCTCCAGAACAGGGAGCCAAATAAACATCTGTTTATAAATTTCTCAGCCTTAGGTATTTTGTTACAGCAACAGACTCAGACTAAGACAGGTGATGTGAAACACACTCATAAGGTTGTGCAACCATCAACCCACCTATCTCCACCTGAAACCTTGTACACTCAGCCACTATCCTGTTCAACAACAGCTCTCAGCTCCCTTTCCTGGCTCCTGGGGCTCACTTTGTCTCTGTGATTTCAACTACTCCAAGTACCTTACATAAGTGAAATCAGACAGCTTTTTTCACTTAGTGCAATATCTTCAAGGTTCATTCATATTATAATGTTTTGCAGAATTTCCTTCCCTTTGAGGCTGAATAATGCTCCATTAACACAGATACACCACATTTTGTTTATTCTTTGTCCACTACTTTTTGTTTGTTTGCTTGTTGTTTGTTTTTTGGTACTGGGAATTGAACCCAGGGGTGCTTAACTACTGAGCCACATCCCCAGCTCTTTTTATATTTTATTTAGAGACCGAGTTGCTTAGGGCCTTACTGAGTTGCTGAGGCTGACCTTGAACTCGAGATCATCCTGCCTCAGCCTCCCGGGATTACAGGGGTGCGCCACCTCACCTGGCAGAACACTGACATTTCTTTTGGGATGTTCTCTCAAGATCAGAGCTTCACCTGATTATATGCATTTGTGTGCACTTATATAGGCATGGAATTTATAGCTTTAACTCTCAGACCCCTTGGAGTTTGATTTTTGTATATGGTTCAGGGGAGACTTTAACTTAATGTCTGTTAAAACTGTTATCTAAGCCAGGCATGGTGACATATCCTGTAGTCCCGGCAGCTCAGGAGACTGAGGCAGGAGGGTTGCAAGTTCAAAGCCAGCCTCAGCAACTCAGTAAGGCCCTAAGCAACTCAGTGAGAACCTGTCTAAAATAAGAAAGAAGAGGGCTGGCAATGTGGCTCAGTGGAAAGAGCCGCTGGGTTCAATCCCTAGTGCCAATAAATAAATAAATAATGAGATCAGCGCTTAGGATGTAGCTGAGTGGTAGAGTACTTACGTAGCATGCACAAGGTCCTGGGTTCTACCCCCAGCACAACAAAGAAGGAGAGGGAGGAAGAGGTATCAGGAGAGAGGTGTTGGGGGCTGTGCCATGTTGACGGAGCCAGGATGGCGCCTGATCACATCGGCAGCGAGGAGGTTAATTGACATAAGCACACTCAGGTGATTTATCGTCCACGCACACAATGTATGTGCATGCATTCTCAAGCACTCCTAATTGTGCCTGCTCGGACATCTAGCGTCTTGCTAATCTTTGCGTAAGAGGCGTGGCCCTGCTCTCCGCCTCCTGGAGGTGATATAAGCGTAGGCGGAGCGAGACAGCAGAACACAGCAGCTAGCAGAAGAAGTGGCAAGCAGAAAGAAAAGACAGCGGAGCAGCAGCTAGTAGAAAGCAGAACAGCAGCTAGCAGAAAGCGGCGGAAGGCAGATCGCAGCGTGGAGAACTGAGACGCATCACCCTTAGGTAGACACACCCTTAGTTCACAGGATGCAGGACGCACCAGTAAGAAGCGGCAGAACTTAAGTGAGGCGTAGCAAGTCTCTCTTCCTCTAAGCTCTAAGCAAAGCCTGTCCTTCTCTCAAAGTCTCTCTTAAGCAAAGTCTCTCTCTCTCTCCTCTCAAAGCAAGTAAGCCTCATTTCCTCTATCCTCTATGAACAAACAAGTAAGAAAGCAGCGCACTAAAGAGAAAGATAGAAGTAGCTCAGTTTCCAGTCCACCTCCGACAAATACCCGCGCAATTGTTGCTGCGGGCGGTAACAAATATCCGCGGATTTGGTACCGCAAAGAGCCAGCGACAAGGAGGAGGAAGAAAAATACAGCCATATAAATTCTTTATTTAATAATAATTTAAAATTACTTGTAATAATTTTCTGTTGTCATGGAAATAAGGAAGATAAACATGTTTTGTGCTATTTGGTAGCTCACAAATGTAAGAGCAAAGAAAAAGAATGAAGACACTAGAGCTAATCAGAGGATTTCCATCTATTTCCATTGTTACTATGGTAGTAACTTGTCCTAAATTGGGTTTGTTTGGTTGGTTGAAGCAGAGGCATATGAATAAATAATGGATCCTTGTCTAATTTGGAAAATACTTCCTTTAAAATGTGATTACTTTTCCTGAGATTATGTTTAAGTTCATTATTATGGAATGGTCAAAGTTGGTTGTAAATTATTCTAAGTACACAAATATGAGAAGACAAGATTAAACACAGAGGACTTTGTTAGATAAGAGTCCAGTGTAGATTAAGGTGTCTTTTAAAACAGGTATTCTTCAGTGTGGTTGTATAAGGAAGAGAAAGCCAAGATTTGGCTCCTAAGCATGGAAAGAAGAGGATTCTACCCCTGTTTACAATGGGGAAATACAGTGTTCTTTTGGTTTAGTTAGATTCAAAATCCTGTTTTCTACCAAGAAAATATATCTAAGTTGGTGGATGTTTTTATGGTATAGAAATATCTAGGTATTAACTATTAAAATATAGAAAGGTAGATTTGCTTCATTTTTTAATCAGAGGAAATAACAAAACAAATAGCAATGTGAGTGATTCTGAGCTATCAGAGAAATATTTTACTTAGTGGTGTAAACTACTGTGTTTTACTGCTGTCCTTAGGAAGCAATGTTTTGGGCAATATATGGAAGCTAAAAATCTGACCAGGAGTGCTTTCTGCCTTGTAATATAATGTATTGTATAGTAGATCTAAATGCAGTAATGAATATGTTTGAAGTTTGGAAATTTACTGTAATAAAGTTGCCTTTAACTTAAAAAAAATTACTTGTAATAGTCAAAAGCTGGGAACAATCTATGATCAAGTGAACAGGTAAGTGAACTGTGGTCTATCCATGTGGTGGAATACTATTCAGTAATTAAAAAGAATGAACTGTTATAAACACAACATGGTGAATCTTGGAATAATGAGGAAAAAAGAGTATCAACTATATGACCCATTTATTAAAATTCTGTAGAATGTGAAATCAATTCAGAAAGCAGATCAATGGTTTCCTGAAGATATATCAGGAAGGGAAGGAGAGAAAGATTACAAGTGGCCCGGGGGACCTTTTGGCAGGATGGTTGTCCTCATCACCTTGACTGCAGTGATGTTTTCACAGGTGTATACATATTTCAAAAGTCATCAAATTGTGTATTTTTGTATGTTAATTATATCTAAATAAAGTTGTTTTTTTAAAAAAAGAAGGGGAGGCAATATGTTGCTGCATTAGTCAGCTTTTCCTTACTATAACAAATACCTGAGAGAAATAAACTCGTAAAGAGGAAAGGTTTGCTTTTGCTTTGCCTCATAGTTTTGAAGATTCCAGTCCTGGTTTGGTTGGCCCTGTTGCTTTGGGCCAGCAGTGAGGCTACCCAACATGGAAGAAAAAACCATTCACCTCCAGCCAGGTTTGGAGTGGGGGTCCCGCTGTCCCCTTCAATGGCACACCCCCAATGACCTAAAACCTCCACCAGCTGCTTCCTCTTAAAGATCCACCACTGCCCAATAGCCACACATCGGGAATCAAGCCTTTATCACACGGCGACAGGGGACATTCTGCAGTCAACCACGGCGACCTCTCTGCCTGTGTTGTGGTGTGATGTCACTTTGGGTCCCGTGTGATTGAGAGCCTCTCGCTGTCCCTGGTCTCACACCTGGAGGGAGCCTCACCTCACAGACTCTCACAGCGAGCTCTTGGGGAAGGGCCGTCCTCACCCCATTTTTCCTATGAAGAAATAAAGCGAGTCTTCAGAAAGCAGGGGAACGTGAGCCCACCAGCCCCCACGAAGCACCTGAGGGCAGGGGAGTCTCCCCCGCCGTTTCCCACCCGGAGGCCGGTGCTCCCCACCTAGGAGGTGGCCGAAGAGGTACCCGCAACCATCTACAGAGCTGGGCCTGACCTCCTTCAGTGAGGCCGGTTCTTCCCCATAATACAACCTGGGAACAACCCTAGGCCAGGGTATAAACTGGGATTGTGAGGCTTACAGAAGACAGGACGTCGTTTCTCTCGCAGGTAAAAGTCTGGAAAGAGCCAGGCTCTATCCCAGCGACTGGGGAGGCTGAGGCAGGAGGACTGCAAGTCTGAGGCCGGCTTCAGCAACTTGGCAAAACCCTGTCTCAAAATAAAAACAAAAAGGCCAGGATGTGGCTCAGTGGTAGAGCACCCCTGGGTTCAAGCCCCAATACTGAATTTTTTTTTTTTTTTTTTAAATCCGGAAAGGCCAGAACTGAGCTGGGTCCACGTCAGATACCAGGCACGCGGCCCCTGGAGTCAGGAGCCAGCATGACCCAAGCATCACAAGGGAGGGAAAGGAAAGACCACCCGCAAGCTGATTCCTAAGTTTCATCCAAGGCAGAACCTTGTCCCATGGTGGTGAACTGAAAAATTATACAGCAAGGAAGATGGAGGCCCTGGAATTAGGTTTCAAATACCAAACAAACCACTGTGTGGACAAAAGTAACTGCTGTAAGTATGGCTGACGCTGCATATAAAACGCGTTGCAGGATAATGGAGAACATCCACGTGGTGAGGATGGCTTGTGGTGCACGGCCTGCCTGGCCGGCGTGAGCCCCTGGGTCTGGTCCCCAGAGCGGCAGGAAAGCTTCCCAGTGTCCACGACCACGGCCACTGCCTCCTCCCCAAGGGTATCCAGCCCCCGTCAGAAGTCGCCCCCTCCCCACCCGGCCCCTGACAAGCTCTGGCTGACCTGTCCCTAAGTGTGCGCATCCTGGCAGCCAGTGACGGAGAAACCAGGCCACAGACGCCCCTTCCAGCTGGGCCTCCCCGGAGCGGCCTCCCGGGCCTCCACACAGGAGCCCGAGCCGGAACATCCCTCCTCTTCCAGGCGGAACGCTGTCCCCCCCGGTACCGCGGGCCCAGCAGGCAGTGGCCACCGGGGAGTCTGCGCCTCTTGGCTGAGGTGAGTGAGGCTGCTGTGGACCTGCCAGCGTCCGCGTGCGTCCCTGAGTCCCGGTCTCTCAGGCACACACCTAGGCATGGCGAGGCTGGTCCTGCCACCACGCGGCTTCACTTCCCGAGAACCACCCACCCGTTTTCCACAGTGGCCACACCGTTTCCCGCTCCCACCGCCAGGTCCCTTTCCGATTCTCCGTGGGCGTGTGGAGTGGCGGCGTTTCTTTTTATTTATTTACTTACTTTATTATTCTTATTTTTTGGGCACTGGAGATTGAACCCAGGGGGCTTTACCGCCGAGTTACATCCCCAGTCCTATTGATCTTTTATTTTGAGGCGGGGTCTTGCTAAGTTGCTTAGGGCTTCATTAAGTTACTGAGGCTGGCCTCCAGCTTGCCATCCTCCTGCCTCAGCCTCCCAAGCAGCCCAGACTGCAGGTATGGGCCACTGCACCCAGCTCTGTCAACTTTTTTTTCCAAAATAGAAATACTGTGTTGTGGCTGAGTTTCATAGTCCATAAGGAGACCCCCGACCCCCAATCAGGACGGGAAAGCAGTCTATTTGTCAAGCCCAGTGGGAGCAGACAATAGGGAGGAGGCTTTGTCCTCTCCTGATGCTATAACAGAATCCCCTAGACTGGACGATTTATAAACCACAGCGGACTTTTCGGGGCTCTGGAGGCTGGAAGTCGCAGACAAGGCACGAGGCGGCTGGCGGGCGCCTGTTCCGCGGACTTCTCTGTGTCCTCACGTGCAGCAGGGGGACCAACTCACCTCCTCAAGCCCACCCAAGACTCCACCTCCTCATGCCATCACCTCGGGGTCAGGTGTCCGGGCAGCTGGTGGACGTGTGGTGGGAGCTTCTGCTGCCCCAGCGGAGCCCCTGGGGTCAGGGACGCAGAGCTGGAGCGCAGGGTGCAGGGTGCAGGGTAGGGAGGCTTAGAAGCAGCGTCTTGGTGAGAAATGGAGCCACCCAGAGCGTGGAGGTGCGTGTCCAGCCAGCTGGGTCCTCCCTCGGGTCTTTCCAGGGAGGACGACCACGGGGTGGAGGGCCCTGTCCCCCTCCCTCTGTTACCCTGGAGCTGGGGTCGTCCCGCCAACCCACCCATCTTCTCCCAGGCCTCTGCCCTCCTCCCGCCCGACACTCCTAACACCCCAGGAGAACGTGGCCCCTCTGCCCCGCCGGCCAGCCAGCCTCCCCGGCCGCCTCCTCAGCTCCCTGCAGGTGACCCCACTGTGACTCCCAGAGGACCCAACAGCCACCCTGCTGTAGGCCACCCCGGAGCGTCCCAGGCCTCCCTCCCGCCTCACCTGCTGCCTTCCGGGCCTCCCTGCCGGGCGGGGGTGTTTTTCCCAGGCCGAACTGCTCAGCTTCCTAGTTTGTCCCCCAGGCTTCCTGCCCGCCACCCTTCAGCCAGGGCTCGTGGTTCTCAGCCCTGCCTGCATCCCAGTCACCTGAAGAGACAGTGAACCCGAGGGTGGGCCCACCTGCCGGGCTCCCAACGGGTGCCCAGGTGACTCTGCAGGTCCACGGACCACCTGCAGAGAACCCCTGCTTTCAAACACTGATCGTGTTGAGAGGGGACAGACAGATGGGAGCGGAGGGAACGTGGGGCCACCGTGCAGACCCACCCCAGACGCCTCCACCTTTAACAAGCATCTGCCTGCGGCCCTGCCTGGCCCAAGTCCACAGGTGCCTCACATTCCTCAGCAAACTGGTACCTGCAGGAGAAACCCAGGCGCCAAAAATGAGAACAACCAAGCAAGTTCCCCAAGCAGGGAACTTCAGTGACCCTTCACGGACCAGATCCCAGAACTCAGGGGGACAACGGCAATTCCCCCAACCATGAAATCAGTAAGCGTGGGCCAAAGTGACCCAGAGTGGTCACAGCAGCAGGGACTTGAAAGTCTGATGTTGCTTTGCTTCAAGTCAAAAGTCAAGAGGTGGACTCGGGTGAGACACTCTGGAAACTTCCTTGGGACCCCAATAAAACTGGAGGGCAGGAGAGGCATGCTGGCCCTCTCCTCTCTGAGAGAACCCACTCTCGCTAAGTTTCTGAGGCTGGCCTCCAACTCTGATCCTCCTGCCTCAGTCTCCTGAGTCGCTGGGATTACAGGTGTGTGCCACTGCTGGACTCAGGCTTTCCCTCCCCCCATCCCCCACCCACCTCTCTCTCTCTCTCTCTCTCTCTCTCTCTCTCTCTCTCTCTCTCTCTCTCTGTTTCTTAAGTTCAAAAGAAATTATTTATTTAGAGTGCAGAGTGCCAGTTATAAAACAAAATCAAAAGCCTCAGTAACTTAGCGAGACCCCCGTCCCAAAATAAAAAATACAAAGGTGGCTCAGTGGTAGAAGCCCCATTGGGTTCAACCCCCAGGATCCCCAAAAAACAAAAACAGAGGCAAAGCCAGGCTTTCCTAGTTGCACGAGGCTGCGATCCACAGACGGGTCTGTCTGGACTCCCTCCCGCCCCCTGGTGGAGTCCTAGCCTAGCGCAAAAAGGCATCAACCATTTAAGGTATTTCCGGTAACCGCCATCTGACGACAGAGCTCATTTGCATACCCACAATGCATTGCACACCGAGTAATTTTTTTTTTTTTCCCCTACTTTAAATTCGCTAGATTTTCCTTTTGCCATGAACCATATTTTCTCGAAAAGTACACTTATGCTTCGTTATTTGTGTAGAAAAAGTAGTATCACTAGCTCCTGTGACCGCGGAGTCACCCTTAGGGAACTAGGCATAGTAGTAACCCGAGGACTGTTTGCGGGGAGAGCTGAGTATACTCTGGTTTCTCTTCAGATCGTATAAATCTTTCGCCTTTTACTAAAGATTTCCGTGGAGAGGAACAACTCTGAGTCTTAAACCAATTTTTTGAGGCCTTGCTCTTGCAGGGCTAATAACGGTGGTTAAAAAGTAGTTAAAGTGCGTTTCGTCGGGAGGACTTCCGCTTCCTAAGTCCTTAGTGTTCACCTAGGCAGGCGCCGGTAGTTGGTGGTCGCTGGACCCACTTGCGCTGCTTCGGAGCAGGCGCAGCGTGTTCCCTAGGAGCGTGACAAAGCCAGCAGCCTTCCTGACGGTGGCTCTCGGTGTTGCCCTTGCTGTGAAGCTTAGCGGCCTCTTCTTCAGAACTGCAGTCGGCTGCTTTTTCTGTGAGCACTGTGTTTTGCGGGCGGGGTGGGACGACTTGCCCTCAAACTAGAAGGAGGCCCTCCGTTGTGGGTAAGAAACTTGAGAAAGGCATTTGATGTGGCTATAATGGGTTTAATTTAATGAACTTTCTAACCAATGTCTTTTTTTTAGTTGTAGAGTGACACTATACCTGTATTTTCATGTGCTGCAGAAGGTGGCACCCAGTGCCTCCCATGCGCTCGGCAAGGGCTCTGCCACTGAGTTACAACCCGAGCCCCTTTCTGACCAATTTCTTTGGCCAGAACTTAGTCCCATTGCCTCACCCAGCTCCGTGGGGTGCTGGGGAGTGTAGTCTTTCCTCTAGGCAGCCAGAAAGCCAGCCAGGGATGCTAGGTTCTAGGGGGCAGAGGCTGAATACTGGGATTGGGGAAACTAGCACTGTCTGTCCCAGTAAAGGCCAGAGGGAATCACCTCCGACTTTCCTGTGTGAGCTCCATTTCTCCTCCAGGTGGGTCCCTGTGGCCAGTTCTCCCCTTCCTAAGTAGAGAGGCCAGTGCCTGGGTACTAGGTCTGTACTGGCCCTGAACCGACTCCTCTCTGGTGCAGTAAGCCCAGGCTGGAGGGTCCAGAGGCCCTTACCATAGTCCAGTCCTGCTGCATTGGTCCCGAACCCTATTCTAACAGAGAAGGGTGGCCCAGTCCAGCTACTGAAAGGTTGGAGATTACAGTGTCCAATCATGACTACCTGCTGGTGGCCACTGCTTTCGTTTGCTCTTGAGACCTTTAATACCCCGGAGTATTAAAGGTTATACCTTGCTTGTGCTAGGGACTTCTATGGCACAGGGACCTTTTTAAATTAATAAAGCACACCAGGTTACAAAATGACCAGTTATACTGAAATAGTTATGAAAGCATTTCTTTAAAACTAACCCAGCATGGGGCTGAGGCTGGGGCTCAGTGGTAGAGCGCTTGCCTAGCATGCTGAGGCATGGGTTCGATTCTCAGCACCACATGAAAAAAATAAATAAAATAAAGGTATTGTGCCCATCTACAACTATATATGTATATTTAGAGAACTTGACAAGAAGGCGCCAAAGCAATCAATCATAAAAAAATTTAAAAATAAAATAACCCAGTGTACGGAATGGGGATATAGCTTAGTGGTAGAGCACCTGCCCAGCATGTGCAAGGTACTCGGTTCAATCTCTTGCAAAACAACTTAAATAAAAACAACCCAGTATAAGGAACACCCAAATTTTGGCCTCCAAATACCACTGCCCCATTTGAAGGAAGCCCGGCTGCTTGGGGAGATGGTTGGCATGAGCTGGGACGTATGCAATCTTGAAGGGGCACCTGCGGGGCAAAGGTGGTATCGTCTGACCATTGAGATTAATAAATGCAAGCGTTCAAAACATATCAGATATATTTAAATCCTTGAGTTCCCAACAAGTATGTTTAAATCATTGAGTTCATAAAAATCCTGAAAACAAAAATAAAAATAAAAACCTAACTGATCTCGAGCATAAGATGCTGGAGAACCCGTTCATTACTGTGAAGACTGGTGAATGTAGGTGGAGACTCAGGCTTCGCGGCCCGTGCGGTGCCGAGGGTCAGGCCATGGGCCACACCAGTGGGCCGCACCCGCCCGGAGCCTGTCCAAACTCACTGTTTCTCACACAGGTCACATTTATGAGACGGCTGCATCTGTAAACTGTGTCTGGATATTTGACGATATGGAGGAATCACCCTTGATTTCTTGGCATGTGTGTCAGTTATTAGGGTTGGTTGTCTGCACCCTTCTGTTCTAGAGGAATGAACAGAAATATCTACACGGAAGGGGTGTTTTCTTGGATTTACCTCAAAACGATTTGGGGAGAAGTGGGCAGCGCGAAGTGAGCAGAGGTCTCAGCCTCGGTGGTCCTGGGTGTTGGGTGAGTCGAGGTTCACGTACCTGTGGACCTGCTCATGCGTGCCCATCAGGGTCCCTCGCTGAGCGCTTCTGAATACGTTTTTATTCCATTTTTATTTATTTATGTAGTAGGGATTTAGCCCAGGGGCAATTTACCACTGAGCTACATTCCTAGTCCTTAATATATATGATATATGTAAATAATAATATATATAATATATAAATAATATGAATTTAAATATAGATATATATATATATATTTTTTTTTTTTTTTTTTTGGAGACAGGGTCTCACTAAGTTGCTGAGGCTGGCCCTGAACTTGTGATCCTCCTGCCTCAGCCTCCGGAGTTGCTGGGATGACAGATATGCACCACCACGTCTGGCTTGAATATATTTTAAAAACAAATCTGTGGCATGGTGACACACGTGCTCCTTTAGTGACACTTATTCTGATGACTACCGTCATATCAAGGTCGCGATGAGCATGAGCCACATTTAAAGATACTCCTGACAACTGGGATGTGTCAAGAACATGTCTGTGATTCCTGTCTGTGACAGTGACCCGATGCAGTGGGGCACAGCTGTGATCCCAGCGACACGGGAGGCTGAGGCTGGAGGCTGAGGCGGGAGAATGGCGAGATCGAGGCCAGTCTGGACAACTTAGCAAGACCTTGGTCACAGTGAAAACTGAATGCTGGGACTGGGGTTGTGCTTAGCACACATATAAATAAATAAGCAAAGGGTCCCGTGGAAACTAAAAAGGATATTTAAAAAAATAAGGCTGGGACGTGGCTCAGTAGTAAAGCCCCTGGGTTGATCCCCAGCATCGGAAAAAGCAAAACTATTGGGCCCCTGCCGCCGGGGCCAAGTGAAGGTGGGGGCACCGCTCAGCAGTGGGCGCTGGCCTCGGATTCCAGCCTCAGATTCCAACCTCGGATCAGAGAAAGGCAGGAGAGGCGGGGCCTCCTCTGAGGCCGCGGCTTCCACAGACAGGGCTTTCTGTCCTGGGTCTGCGGCCTTTGCCGTGCGTGGGTGGCGAGGTCCCTGCGGTGGGTAGGAGCCCGAGTCTGCTGGGAGCGGCCTTCGCACGCGGTCATCAGGGGGAGGCCCAGCCACCCTGTGCAGCTGAGGTGTCATTAGGCCCATTTTACAGGTGGGACCGAGGGGCGTGAATGCTGGGCTCACCCGACTGAGGTCACCCGGATGCCAACAGCGGGAAGGGGCCTCGGGACCCCTCCCCGCCCAGCCGGCGCTCAGGGCCACCTCCCGGGTGCCGCTTAGGGACCTGCCAGTCCTGTTCCTAGAGAAGCCACCGCCACCGTTCCCAGGCCCCCACTGGGCAGGGACCCGCCAAGGCCCACCCGGGCTTCCTTCTGACCGCCCTGCCACCTCCCTTCTTCGCTGGCTCTGCTTTCTGGAACCGGGAGGTAAACTCCTCTTTGTTTTTGGGGGTGGTTGCTTGGTTGGTACTGGGGACTTACCCTGGGGTGTTCTACTCCTGAGCCACCTCCCAAGACATTTTGATTTTTTCATTTTGAGACAGATTCTCACTGGGTAGCTGAGGGCCTTGCTAAGTTGTTGCTAAGTAGAGGCTGGCCTCAAACTTGTGATCCTCCTGCCTCAGCCTCCTGAGTCACTGGGATTTCAGGCACATGCCACCACGCCAGGCTCAAATCAGCCTCTGGTTTAGGAGGAGGCTGAACCCTCGACTGACCCTGCTCAGAGGAGAAGGGGGTAGTCCCTCAGTTGTCATTCCAGATGAGTCCAGAGCTCCCTGCCCTGAGGCCAGAGGTGTGGGCAGCCGGGCTCTCTGGGCAGGGCCGAGCTGCAGGCAGGCAGTGCTGCTCTCGGCTGGGAACAGCCGTGAAGCTCCCACCTCCCTCCTGTTCCAGCTGGAGTGTCACCCGGGTCCTGCAGGGCTAGGTGCCAGCCACCTGCTCCCTCAGCCCGGCTCTGCTCCTCTCCCCGTGGACGCGTGCCTGCCCCGTCCACATTCCAGTCCAGCGAGTGACCAGCCATGCCCAGGGCCGAGCTTCCACCTCAGGGTCAGGAGCTGGCAAGGGGCACCGTCTGCCAGTGTCCCACCGACTGTCTCTCCGAGGCTCTGGGGCCCGCCCTGCGCAGACAGCCCTGGGTGAATGGGGTGTCGCCCCCGCCCGGCAGAACCGGAGCTGCTCAGGACACAAGGGACGGGACGCCGTTCGAAATGGGTCCCCACGACGGGGCCAGCAGTGGGAACGCCTGGCTCTGGAGCTGGACACACCTGGGAGCACATCCTGACTCCTCGGGCGGTGGGTCTTGGGCGAGTGAGGTCACCTCAGACCCTCGCTCTCCTCGTCCGGAGGGGAAGGAAGCTCGGCTTGCCTGGCACGTGGAGGCCGCGCTCTGCCCTGAGCCCCCATCTCCCCTCCATCCTCACCAGCGTCCACACTTCCCTTTGGGAAACGCCTTTCTCCTGTGACTGTCATCCCAGTGCTGGGGTGTCCTCTTGCTCTGACCTAATTTACATATGTAATGGCCACAGTGATCGGCTGGAGGTTGAACTGTCCAATCAGAGGTGGGCCTCGTTGCTTTGGGTAGGGGTGCTAGGACTTGGACTCCTTTGGAGTTGATGCTTAGAGGCCATCAGGCCATTTCTGTTACCACAAGGGACAGGGTAGCCAGACTGAAGATGAAGCTGACCTAACAGGGAGCAGGGCTAAGAATCGCTCCCACTGAAGTCACTTGAGTCCTGGATCAAACCACTCCTGAAGCTCCCACAGGACTACACTGACATGTGGACCAACACTTCCCATTCTGCTTAAGCCAGTCATCAGGAATTTCCCTGTCACTTGCGGTGGCCCAAAGTCTGGATAGAAACATAAGGGTTAATGGCATGATATAGAAAAGCGGATTCCACCAGCAGACTCCTGTCGCCCCTGATGACAAGCACAGATAGCGCCATTGCCTTCACGGAACTTAAGCTGGCAGAGCACCAGGCACACGGCAGCTGCTCCTCGGGCGTGGCCTCCCCGAGGGCCTGCCTGAAGAGTCTCAGTGGACATTTGCTGAAATACACGAGTCACGTGAGGCATCCACTGGCCGAAGTCCGGGGAGCGACGCCCAGGAGCAGGAGTGCCCAGCCGAGGTCGCTCCTGCAGGGCGAGGCTGCTGCTCCACCGCGGGCCTCCTTCGCCTTGGGCTGCCTTTCTAGAGGGAGGGCAGGTGGGGTAGCTGCCTGGTTGCCAGACCCTGATCAGACTGGCCAAGCCGGGCCACTGCTGCTGAGGAGCTGGTTCCTGAGGGCCAGGGCCAAAGTGAGGAAAAGCTAAGGCAAGCCACAGACCCTCGCCTCGGGGACACAGGGGCCTGCGTTTGCCGTGGTTTAGACCCCGTGTCCCAGAGGCCTGTGTGGAGGCTGGGTCACCAGCCTGCGGCACTGTTGGGAGGGAGGTGGTAGAAACTTCCAGAGCGAGGTCACTGCGGGGGTGGCCTTGAAGGGGCCCCTCCTCTCTTCCCAGCCACACGAGGTGAGCATCTGCTCCACCAGGAACTCTTGCCACGCTGTGCCACCTCACCTGGCCCGAGAGCACTAGCACCAGCCAACCAGGGACCAAAACAAGCCTTCCTCCTTTCCAGCGGATTTCCTCAGGTATTTTGTAACAGTGACGGAAATCTCACCGACGCTCCCCAGGGTCCCCCGGGTCCCTTGAAGCGGCCGACCCTTGAGCTGGAAAAGCCCGAGACTTCTTCTTCACCTGGGTGCCTCTATGCTTGACTCGTCACCTCGGCTGGAGGAATGCGCTTTGTCATTTCTGGCTTCCAGAACAGGCTGGGTGCCTTAGGAACCACAGAAACGTGTCCCTCACGTGTCCCTCACTGGGCGTCTGCAGCCAAGGTGCCAGCATGGTGGGGTCTGTGGAGGGTCTTGCTCTGGCCCACGAGCCTGCGGGAGAGCTGGCCCACTCAGGTCAGCAGCCAGCAGTCCCTCCGCTCTGCCGAATGCTTGGCACAGAGCCGCCCTGCAGAAGCCACCCAGGAACGCAGCAGGGCGGGAGCTGGGTGGGGACAGGAGCACCTTGGGCTGGGCTGCGTGGCCTGGGATAGGGTATCCTGGCCAGGCCTGGTTGCCTCGTCTGAGTGGGGCCGGGGGCCCAGATGCGAGCTGTGACTACCGACCTCAGCTCCTTAGGAGGCATCCCTCGGGCACTGGGCACCCAGGTTCGCGTCCACACCCCGCTCGGTACAGCAGTCAGTCACCAAGCGTGGCCGCTCCTGGTCTAGCAGCTTCCAGCTCCGTCGGGCAACTGGCAGGCACATCACACCAGGACACCCAGCTCTGCCCCGTTCCCACCGAGTCAGGCAAGCGGCCACAGCCACACCTGGGAGATGCCTGCTGAGCTCCGCACCAGCCACAGGAGCCAGAGGGCTGAGCACTGAGCCTCCGGAAGCCCAGGCCGCCAGCAGCAGAGCGGGGTTCTCCCTTTCTCCCTCACCACCCACCGGGCGAGGCACCTCTGCTTCCTGTGGGGTCACGCTGCTACCGCACAGTCTGGGAAACCGGGTGGACTGCCAGGTCTGGCTGGTCCCCTCTGGGTCCCAGGGATGGCGGCTTCCTCCTCGCAGAGGCGAGGGCCCCGACCTTCGCTTCTGTGAACCAGCAGTGGCCCTTTGCTGCTGCTGTCCTGTGGCTAGAAAAACCCAGGCCGGAGCACCTGGGCTCTCGGGACAGGCAGGGCTGAAGGCGTCCCAACATCCTGCAGCTGAAAGGTGGCCAGCAGCACAGCCTGGGCTGCCTCCTTGGCCTGCAGGGCTTGGTGAGGCAAGCGTCCTGCTTCAGGCCACCCAGCAGTCCAGTGGGGCGCGGGGGAGAGGAGCGGACCAGGGCTGGACCAGGGCTGGACCAGGGCTGGACCAGGGCTGGGACACACACAGACCAGTCGTGGAAGTTTCAAAGAGATTTATTTAAAAACAACAAAAAAGCTTTGGTATTTCAAAACCAAACAATCACCAATTGCTAGAAAGTTAAACACCTCCCCCGAAGCCCAAAAGTACAAAACCACAGGTCCCCACAGGCTTGTGACAGGGAGGCGGGGTGCAGCCCAAGGACAGGTGGCACCTGTGCTCTCCAGCGGGCAGGGCAGCCGCCAGGGGCCCAGCCCCAGCCCCGGGGCTGCACGGGCCTCCAGAGGAAGGGGCACCGCTCACCGCCTACCACGGATGCAAACCATCCAGCAGATCGCAACCAAAATAAATTAGAAGTTCATTCAAGAAAGAACACATGAAATCAGGAAGAACACCATTTTCCTAAACAAGTCTTTTCAAAAGAGGATCTATTTCCTGGGAAAGAGAAGGGGGTGTGGAAGGAGTGAGTTCAAGTTCAAGTACGCTCCACCAGGTTCACTTTATTGAGTGGAAGGCTTACAGGTCCACTGCCCCCCCACCCGGGACACTCGTTCCTTCCAACGCGAGCTGGTGCCCACAAGCGCTTCTGCGTCACTGTCCCCCACAAGGCACAAAGGGTAGGTGCTTCCGAAGGATCCCTTGTCTGTAGCAGCAGATGGCGTCTTGTGCAAACGGTGGCAGAAAGCAGGACTCGCAGTTCCCTCAGACACTGGGGTCTTCCTGTTCAATTTACAAAACAAGGAATTACTGTCCACTGCCACCCGTGGCCAGCTAGAGCACCCAGGGTGGCAGGCACGAGGTGACCCTGGTGACCCCCACCAGGCTCAGACCCAGCCTGCAGGCAGCTCTTGACCAGGCTAGTCACCACGGCTCAGTGGCCTGTGACCCCTGGGGTTCCTCTGCTCCGGCGCCGCCCAGTTGGAGCACTAGGGAGGACAAGGTCAGGTCCCCACCGAGGCAGCTTGGCCCACGTCCAGACTGTTTGAGGAGCTAAATACAGAGAAGCCAGTGGTCAGGAGTGCTAAGCAGCAGCCTGCTGGACAGAGGCTGCAGATCCCACAGTGCCGGTGTGGCCCTTTCCCACCAGTGACCAAGCGGTGGCTCTGGGTGTCTGTGGCACGTGGCTTTTGATCTACAGGTTCTTCCAGCACAAGAACTTGGACCTGCCTCCACCTCCCCTGCAGTCAGGCACTGCTTCCTGGGCCAGTCCAGCCCTGGGTGGAAACAGGAAGCGGTAGCCACAAAGCTCCTCCTCGGGCATGACGGGCATGTCACCTGCATGGGTCTTGGGCTCTCTACCCATGAGGAGGAGAAGCTGGGGACTAGTGGGCAAGGGTGCAAAGGGAGGGAAGGGGAGGAAGGGCGCAGAGGGGAGAGGAGGGGAGAGGGGAAGGGGGAGAGGGAGAGGAGGGAGAGGAGGGGAGAGGAGGGGAGACAGGGGAGAGGAGGGGAGAGGGAGGGGGGAGGGAGGGGGAGAGGAGGGGGAGGGGAAGGGGAGGGGAGGGGAGGAGCAGGTGGGTGGAAGGGAGGGGAGAGAAAGGAGGAGAGGGGAGGGGAAGGAGGGGAGGGGGGAGAGGGCAGAGGAGCAGGTGAATGGAGTCAGGGGGAGCTGGGGAGGAGCGGGCAGGGGTGCAGGGATGTGGGAGGAGGGCAGCAGGGAGAGCTCAGTCCCTCTGGACACTTCCTTCCCTGGCTGCTGACCCCGGTCCCTCTGGCTGTTCTCTCGAAGCCCTGATGGGAGAAAGCATGGAGGTGGCCGCAGGCAGAGGAGGCGGCCTCACCCACCAAGAGACACCAAGGTTACCCCAGCTGACAGTGCCATTCAGGTCAAAATCCCAGCTTTCTGGGGCAAAGACGTTTCAGGAGACAGGAGGGGCGCACCCTGTCCTGTGCTGACCAGAGGGTCCTGCCGACAGGCCCACACAGAGGCACTGACCTCTCAGGTGATGGGCGGGCCCTGGGGTGGGGACAGGGGCACCAGCAGTTCAGAGAGGGCTCCATGTCCACCTGGGGTCAGCGTTTTGCTTTGCTAAGGGTCTGTTATTTTTAAATGCCTAGGTTGGCGGGGCCGCGGCTGCCACAGAAGCCAGGGGCCTCCTCCGCTCCCCTGGGATTCCACGGCCTTCCCCAGGCCTCCTCGGGGAGGTCACTCCTGATGGCCTCTCGACACACGTGCTCCTGTCTGGTGGTGAGAGCCGTGGCACCAGCGGAGGACACCCATCCTGCCCGCCAGCCCCTCCTGGACATGGCGCCAAGCGCACTCTAGGGCCAGCGTCCTACCTTGCTCCTGAAGAGGGGCTTGGCGCCAGGCCCGCAGTACTCGTTGTAGATGAGCTTGAAGAGGAAGAGGTGGAAGAGGGTGATGAGGGAGGCCACGCTGAACCAGAAGAGGAAGGGCAGGCCGGGGTCCTGCTGGGCCATGTGCTCGTCGTGCGCCAGGATGGCCTTGAGGTGCAGCGTGTGCCGCAGGTCCTGCAGGTGCGTGAGGTCGGTGGAGATGTACAGCAGCGGCGTGATGGGCTGCGTCACCATGACCGAGAAGGTGTGGCCCCCCGCGCGCCGCGGTCAGCTCCACGGGGTCGTCCAGGCAGCCCGCCTCGCAGGCGTAGATCTTGACGGGCTGGCCGCGGGACTCCACGGACACGTGCAGGTAGGGCTTGCCCTCGGCGTCAGCCAGCACGGCCAGGTCGATGTGGTCATTCTTGTAGCGGATGCCGCGCAGCGCGTAGCTGTTGTGCAGCACGTCGGGGTCGGCCTGGAACTGCAGGTGGTTCTCCGTGAACTGCAGCCCCCCGAAGCTGAGCACCATGCCCTGCAGGATGCCCGGGGCGCCCACCTTCACCAGCCCCTTGCAGCCCCGCTTCTGGAGGGTCAGCTTCCACAGGTCGGAGAGCTGCAGGATCTGCTGCACAGAGGCCAGCCGGGCCGGCCACAGGTTCTCGGCGTGCATGGTGGCGTGGCCACTGAAGCAGTGGTCTTCGTAGTTGAGGGTGGCTTCCATCTGGTCTCGCTCCCTGTGGCTCAGGGACGGGCTGAGCAGAGGCGCCGGCGAGCAAGAGAGCATGTAGTACAGCGTCAGGTTGACGGTCAGGCCTGATGGGGTGTGGGCATCCGTGATCTTCTTCATCTCCACCCCTGAAAGACCACGAAGGCTGCGGGTTAAGGAGGAAGGCGTGGCCAGGGCACAGCGATGGCAGAGGTCAGGACAGCGGAGGGAAGCCTGGGGCCCCAGGGATGAAGACAACGGATATGGTGTCCCAGATCCAGAGTCCAGGAGAAATCCACCCGCCTGCCCTACGTGGCCATTGGAGCACGAGGGCCTGAAACCTAAAGTCATGTCCAAGGGCAGTGGGGCCTCCCACCAGAGCTGAGGACTATATCCTCACAGCACATGGCACCAACCCCATGACCGGAACCCCCTGTGGCAGGCAGTCATCTGAGCCCGCTGGTCCTGGCCTCTTCTCCCATCCCGCTCTCTCCAGGCTGGTAGCTTTACTTAGTCTCTGCGCGTGTGATACTGGAGACGGAGCCCAGGGCCTTGCACACGCAGGCAAGTGCTCTACCACTGAGCTACTTCCCCAGCTGTTTTTTATTTGGGTCTTGCTAAAATGCCCAGGCAATCCTCCTGCTTCACTGTGGGATTCCAGATTCCAGATGTGTATCACCACACCTGTCTGAGTCCTGTAGCTTTAAATGACATCCCCCAAATTGGTGTCATCTGGTGTCAAATTGGATTTGGGTGTCACACAGACACATGCTGGATATCATACAGATGTCTCCCAAACTTGAACAAATTCCAGACTCCACCACTCTTCTGCCCTTTCCACTTGGCTACCTGACAGGCATTTGCACCTGACATGGTTTGAACTCTTTTGGCCCCAAACCAAGCCTTCCCCAAACTGTCTCCAAGCAGATGCTCAAGTCCCCAAGTTCAGGAGTCATCATCCAGGTCCCAGCTGCCCCCTCGATACACTATCCGCACCTGCCTGGTTCTCTGTCCCCATGGTCACAGTCCTGATCCCAGCTACCTTCCCCGCTTACCTGCTCTCCCACGTCCACAGGTGCCCCTGCAGTCTACACTCTGCACAGGCAGCCAGGGCCCTTCAGAGCCGCCCTCCCCATCCCTCTGAGAACAGAGTTCACCAAGCAGGCGCTTTCCGGCACCTGCTCCTCCACAGGGCAGCCTCCAGCCTGGACACCCTCCTCACTCACATGACCGGCTGCTTCTTGCCACTCAGAGCTCAGCTGTGTCCCCTCCTCAGGCTCCCCAGATGACAGCTAAGCTGGGGCCCCCATGCCACAGTGCCGCCCATCTTATTTGCAGTCCTCCCTACAGTGCTTTTTATCCCAAAAGACGTCTTACTTAGATCTCACTTTCTTAATGTGTGTCTTCCAACCAACCAGACTGAAGCACCCAAGAGCTCTGTTCTGCTCGCCTGTTTCCCCCACGCAAAGAACAGCCCTGGCAGAAGGTTCAATAAATGTTTGTTCAATGAACGAAAATTCTCTGAGCGATCAACCACACAAGTTCAGACAACCGGAACCCTGGAGACTAAAATCCCTCTCTCATCCAAATAGGATTTTCTTAACAGTCAGTGGGGGAGAGAGTTTCCACTTGGCGTGAACCTTCCAGTCTCCAACCTCCTTGTAAACAGACACAGCCACAGCGCCAGGCCAAGCCCAGGCCTGTCCCAGACAGACCACGATACCTGTGGAGAGGGTCTGGGATTCTCCTGCTGGTTCACCCTTTATGAACAGACCCTATAAACTCCACCTACTCAAATCAGGACTCATTATGAGAACAAATACAGTACCCGACCTTCACACTCAGTGTTCACGGCAATCTCACCCTGAGTTAGGTAGACCATTAATCCAGGGTCACACAGCGACTATGAGGTTAAGTAGAGACCCTCCCATCAAATGCCGGGTCTAAGTTTTAACCTTCAGTGTCCCCTCCGCAGACCTTGGAGAGACATATCCAGGGTGGACTGCGGGCACCCTGATGCACCAAGCCCTTGCCAGGCCTCACCTGGGCTGAACAGCTGTGCCCAGAGGCGCTGGTGGTCATGAAGCAGCTCGACTGCCGGCACCTCCAAGAGCTCCAACATCTCCCTCCGGGCCAAGTCCTGGAGCGTCTTCAGCTCCTTAGCTGCTTTGCTTTTGAGCACCTGGGGGTTGATGGGGCCTGAGACATACACCACCCAGAGCACCGTCTCATCCAGCTGCGTCTTGGGAGCCACCTGGAGCCGGTTCACTAGTTTTTTGGCAGCCACCACCACCAGGTGCACCCGCCCGGTGGGCACTGGTGTGGACCGGCCGGAGTAGAGGAGGAACTGATGATCTCCGATCTTCTCCAGGGTGCTGGTGAAGGCTTTAGGGACCGGGCCCGCAGTGGGCCCCACAGTCTGCAGCGCGGCCACGCGCTCCGTCGGGTTGTTGAGTTGGATGCGCTGCAGATAGACGTGGGGTCGGCCCCGGTGCGCCAGAAAGTCCTCCTGCAGCAGCACACAGTCGCGGCCGGACCCCGCGGCAAGGCCGGAGGCCGAGGCGGGCCCGGGGCCGGCGGCTGCAGGGCCAGAGCCTGGGCTTCCGAGCTGCAGGCAGCGCACCCGGCGCAGCAGCCCCTCCCGCGGCAGCAGCACCGCCTCTCCAGCTTCGGCCAGCACGTTCAGCGGGCGCAGCTGCACGAAGGGCACGAAGTCCGGTGCCACGGCGGGCTCCCGCTCGCCAGGAGTCACCCACAGCCGGTTGGCGGTCACGTCCAGGGCTAGGAAGCCGTTGGCCACCAGGGCCGGCACTCCAGGGCCCAGCGGCACGGCCTCCCCGCGCTCCAGCAGGCCGCGCCAGGCACGGGTGGCCGCCTCCAGGCAGGCAGAGGACTCGGCGGCGCCCGGCTCGCCGCGGGCCCAGGGCGGCAGATGCAGGCCGCCCGCCGCCCGCCGCGCCCCGGAGCCCGCGAACCACAGGAGCAGCAGCAGGAGGCCGAGCAGGCAGAGGAGGCGGCGGGCCCAGCTGCTCGACAGCAGTCCCGGCAGCCCCTTGAGCCGCTGCTGCAGCCACATCGGGCCCCCAGGCGCGGGCGACGGCGCGGGGGAGGCCGCCGGGCCCGCCGCCCAGCCCACCGGCCCGGCCGGCCCAGCCTCACTCCCCGGCCCGGACCGCGGCGCCCACCTCGACGCCCGCCGCAGCCGCCCAGGCAGCCGCCGCCGCCGCCGCTTCCTCCTCCTCGGTTACCTCCCGCCGTCAAACGACGCCGGCCGTAAAGCACCGCAGACTCTTTTGCGACAGATGGAAAAGGGGTGGGGCGCGGAGGAGGAGGCGTGTCTCCGCGGGCCTGCAGGCGTCCCGTTCACTTGCTAAAAAAAATCCGGGAGACGGCCAAACGCAACACGTGTTGGGCCTCGTTTGCTACTGATGGGTTCCCCAGCCCCCAGATTTAAACAAGTACATTGTTTCTGTGAAACTGATGATCCTCACTGCAAAAAAAGAAAAAGAAAAAAAAAAAAAAAAAGAAAGAAAAAAGAATCATTCGGCAAAGTACAAAAAATGAAAAAGTAACCATTTGAAAGGACTTCCTGGGAAATATTTTGTTGACAACTCTTCCTGGTCTGTCTGGCTGTATGTACACCAGATGGGGGCACAAATCCGATCCAGGACTGTCAGTGTCTGTACAACACCAAGTGTTTCTCTTGATGTCAACCTTGAGTTTTAACTCATTAAATGATATAAGACACTAAAATCTCGTATTTCTAAAATGCCTTTAAATTGTGAATTGTCAATGCAAAAAGGAAATTTCACATTGCAATTTGGGAAGGGAGTTCAACACGAGCACCAGGTGGACAATGGGCGATTGTTTCCACTTTGGTTTGTGGACATTCCAAAGCCAGACAGAGCTTTCACAGTTGGAATGGAAGGGTCACTTGAGGTGGCTTTCTCTGGGCTGTGAGTAGATACAGAAATGTCTGCTCAGATGGAGGGCCAGCTCCCGGCTGGAAGGTGCCTGTCTGTCTGATTCTACATATGTGTAAAATCTAAAAAATTAAATATTATCAGGGCGGGAGCCGTGCTGTGCACCTGCAGTCCCACCTACTGGGGAGGCTGAGCCCAGGAGATTTGAGGCCAGCCCAGACAACACAGCCAGACCCCATCTCAAGAGGGAAAAAAATTTTTAAATCCTATTGGGAGTTCACACGTCCCACGGGATATCCCCACGGATGCATGGGAATCCATGACCTACTGTTACAGAAAGCAATAGATCCATCCCTCTCACCCTCCTCCCTTTGTGAAAGACCAGACCAGACGGGCCTCATCCCTTCAGTGTGACGGGGATGATCAGTGCCTTTAGGCTAGTGGTTCTGAGGGTGGACAAGTTCATGCAGGGAAAGCAAGCGTGGTGTGAGACACACAGACACACGGGAAGTATTCGGGTGTGGAAACCTGTACAAGTATTTTTGCTACAAATGCTGGTGTAACAGACACCTATCTTGGCCCACTTCTCAGGGCGCAATTCCTGGAAGCCAGTCCCCAGGTCAGAGGAAAGGCCCATCACTGTGCTCTGGACTCCTTACCCCAACTCTCCAAAAGCCTAAGGCAGGTAGGAGTGACGCTCACAGCCAACAGTGACTTGCATAGCCACCAGCTAGGGGGCTAGAGTAAGGGCTGGGCATCAGGCTTGGGTGTGGAATTTTGGCCCTGCCCCTTGCTAGCAAGTTGACTAACCTTCCTGGGCCTCTGTGTTTCCATCCATAAAATGGGGATCATAAGGCAGAGTTGGGTTACTCTGAGACTTCAGCTGGACTAGTTCATGGTACAATTGGCACATTGTCTGGTTTAAATGGATTGTTTACTGTTTAGCTTATTTTGACTAGACAACACCAACTCCTGTCCATGATGCGAAATTCAAGAAGTGCAAAATTCAAGAAGTACAAAAGTCAATCAGTTCCTTCCTCCCGTGCGGCCACTGTCACCCATTCATTGGATATTCTTCCAGATTCCTTGGAGAATTTTCTATTTGCTTGTAGATATATCCATATGTTTTTTCTTTACATAGAAATTGTAGCATATGACATATACTTTCATGTTTTGTTTTTTTTTTAACTTAAGGGAACAGTTTGAAAACTATTATTGTTGTTGTTATTAATATTGTTGTTATTGGGGTTAAATGCCAGGGGGAGGTGACTGTCCATTTGGCAGCACAGAGTATGTCTGTCCCTCCGAGCTAAGGCTCTTTCTCAGGCCAACAAAGAAAATGAATAAAAGAAAAGGCTAAACCCCAGCAAAGCCTTGTGACCCTGGGCCGCTGTCCTGTGGCCTGGCTATCTCTGCACCTTCCCTGTAAAGCTGAGTCCTGTGCCTTTAACTATCCACAGCACGTGTTGCACGTACAGGGAGTAACATCTGGGTGGCGGCCACCACTGGTTAAAGAGACAGGCCTCCTGGATGAGGCTTGGACCACGTTCAATTTGCTCAAGGAAACAGGAAACAGATACCAAAAGTAGTGGAGGGCAGGTTTTGCCAGAGTGAATCCTTTCTCCTTGGAGGCCAGCAGCCTCCAAGAATAATTCCCCCTCCTGATTTATGATGATCCTGGGGATTTGGGCCACATACCACTGCCAAAGAATTTTTTGCTGTCCACAGCCCATCAGCATCATTGAACTCTAGAGAACAGGCGGTTGGAGCGGGGTTCCAATGCTACTGTGGTCCCGGATCAGCTGAGTGCTTCGATTCTCTGAGCCCCAGTTTCCTCATTTTGCAAATGGGAACAATACTGCCCAAACTGCAGGCTGTTGTGAGCCTGACCAGACAGAGAGCTTCGAAAATGGAACCAATCAGCACAGGCTGGCTTGTCCTGTCCCCGCTCTTCCTTGCATTTCCTCCTTTGAGGGTTTGGAATCTCAGTCTGCAACCTCCTGAATTCAAAACATCCGGTGGATTCTGGCACCAAGTACTGTCCCCAGCTGCAGAAACTCCCAGCCCTGGGTCCCAGCTGTGCAGCAGAGGCCCTTCATTCTGCTCTCATCTCTTCCCTTGACTTGCCTCGCGATCTTGAGCTTGCTGCAGGGTCAACTCTGAGTTTCACTTCTGCCATCTGTACAATGAGCAAATCTGCGCCGTGAGAGGCTCTTCAAGATTCCCCGTAATCCTACGGTCTCCTAAAAATAATACGTGTTCCTTTTGTTTCCATTGCACAAATACTACGTATTTGTTGTAAAATTTTAAAAATAGAAATAAGAAAACAAAAATTACCTAGAAGGGGCTGGAGATACAGCTTAGAGTGCTTGCCTCGCATGCACAGGGCCCTGGGTTCAATCCCCAGCACCACACACACACACACACACACACACACACAAGCAAATTACCTAGAAATGATATATGGATCACACACACACACACACACACACACACACACGAGCTTGTTTTAAAGAATCCTATGACCTGGAAATAATCCCTGCAACATTGGACTGTAATTTTGGCCCAGCAGGGTCTCTATGAGTAGCTCCATGCATAAGAACGTGTCTTTACTGAGTGGGACCACATCACAGTGTCCTGTGAGTAGAGTGTCCTCGCAGGCACAGCAGCACCCACGCATGGCCTATGACGTCATGGACCTCCACCACATTCCTCTCTGCCCTCCCTGCCAAAGTCTAATTTGCCAGAGGAGACTTCTGGGTCCCTTCTGAGGTCTCTTCCAAGGACAGGAGGACTTCCCCCAGAGGCTGATGCCCCTAGTTGACACCGGGATCAGGAGCCCTTGCACTGGATCAACAACCCTTGAGTTGTTTGTTGGGCCTTTCAGTTCATTCATTCGTTGGTTCGTTCACTCATCAGCTGCTTAACCTCCAAAGCAAGATTTTCCTTGGCTCAGAAGTTTGCCTCTCAGGGACACAGAGCCAGGTTAAGTGATTCCTTTTGGGGGTGGGAGTGGGGTTTCTGCATTTCCAGCGTCCTGCAGGGCCACAGCCAGGGCCCCACGCTTCCCTCCACATCCCTGAGCCCCCCAGGCTCAGATCCTCTCCCCTTGGGTTTGGGGAAGAACTAATGAAATCCCAAGAGCTGACTTTCTCGGGGTTTGTCCCTAGGGTCGCTTTAAGTGCGCTCCAGGCCATCCCCCAACCCCGTGAGCCCGACGCACAGATGCCATCAGAAGCTCCGCTTATATTCCAGGTGAGCGAGCGGAGGCTGCCGGGGCTGGATACTGTGGCCGGTCTCCCCCGCCTCCAGGAGGTGGTGAGAGCGCTGGAGCAGCGAGGCCGGCGGAAGGACCCCGGAGCTGCCGGGACCCGCGCAGGAGCCGCCCCAGCCGGGGGAGGCCCGGCGCGGCACCTCGGCGGCACAGCCCTGCGGGGCGGGCGGAGCGCGGCGCCGCCCCCGGGGCGGGCCCAGTGCGTGGCAGCAGCCGGCGGCCCCATCGCGAAGTTTCCAGTCCTGCGAGCGCCGCCGGCCCGGCAGGCAGACCGTCCTCGGACCCCGCCATGCGGCCCCTGCTGCTCCTGGCCCCGCTGGGCTGGCTGCTCCTGGTCCCCGCGGAGGGCGACGCGAAGCCGGAGGGTGAGGGCGCGGCCGGGGCGGGGCGGGGCGGGCGCGGGCCGAGCGTCCCCGCTGCCCCGAAAGGACCGGTGTGGACCCGAGGCCTGGAGCCCGGGCTGGGTTCCGGCGACTTGTCCACTTGCGGGCTGGTGACTTGGACAAATCACTTCCCCTCTTGGGGCTGAGGTTCCTATCTTCGTGCAGCGGGCAGGACAGGGTGACAGCCCACGTCCCATTCAGCACCGAGCCTGGCCAATAGTAATAGCGTTGGTAGTAATAACCACTTGGCTACTATTTATGGACTCACCTCGACCAGACACCCGCGAAGCTTGATCGCCGCGCTGGGACCATGTTTCCTTCTATTATCCCCATTTCCTAGCTTGGCAAACTGAGGCTACACAGTTCGTTCACTTGGCCAAGAGCAGATAAGTGTGGGCCTTGGACAGCAGGAGTCACCCCCAGGTATGTCTGTTTCTAGGGCCCAGCCCGGAGCCACTAGGCCTTGGAGATGGTGTCCCAGAAGGTACAGATGTGGCTCACGTTTGTGGAGCATTTTAACCACCCCCTTCTCTGTGCTCTGTGCAGCCTCCTGCCAGCCTGGTCTTCCTCTGGTTGGCATGTGAGGAAATTGAGGCCCAGACAGGTTGCCAGCCATAGGGTGACTGTTCTGAGTCCCCTGCTCCTTCTACTTCTCCAAGGCAGATCGGACTTCCAGGTGTGCCCCACTATTCCGAGAGGGGGCTTCTGTCTTCCTCGGCCCTCCCTGGTGCTGTCCACTTCCAGGAGAGCCCTGAAGAGCCCATCCGAGCCAAGCAAAGCCACTGGCCACAGCCTCCTTGGCACCCTGTTCACCCTTCTGGAGGACCTGGGAGCATCCTCAGCGTGGGGGGTGTTGGGATAGCAGAAGGAACCTGGTTCTAGGACCCTGGGACCCGGGGAGGGTTGGAAACCCTGTTTTTCAGACACCTTCTTTGTGGTAGGTTGTCCCCAGGGCCACACACCTCCCAGGGGTGGAGCCACTGGCACCTCCACAAGGCTCAGTGTCCTAGCTGCCAAACAGGGTGATAATATCTCACTCCGAGCGCTCTTGAAGGATTCCAGGGGACGAGGCCGGTGCGTGAGAACTCAGCTCAATGCCTGGCTCATTCAAGGCCCTCCGCAAATGGCCTTTCCTGTCCTGGGCCAAGGGCGGCCAGGTTTCCTGGAGAACCCCACCAGGGCAGTGACACAGGTCAGAGAAGTTCCCTGAGACAGGCCCTGAGCACAGGGTCGGGCTGCTGCTATGTGCGGAGGGCCTGTGCCCGCCCAGGGCCACTCGCTGGCCAGGCACAGGAGCCCTAGGACAGGCTCCTTCCTGGGCCTCACTTCTCCCTGCTTCTGCTGGGGGTCTCCTGCACCCAGACCATCCCAGGAGAGAACTGCAGCTGCCCACGCTGAAGCCCAGAGTCAGAGACGGACCAAGCTGATGGCAGGACTTCAGGTGCCCCCACGGCAGCGGTGACAGGAGGAGGGCAGTGCAGATACAGGGCGGCCAGCACAAAGGCTGCCGAGCTGAAGGGCTGGGTTGCCTAGCCGGCAGCAGACACCCCTCGCCAGGCAGGAGGTGGCTCCGCTCTGCTTCCCTTGCTCGGTTTAGGCTTGATTGTTGGCAGCGCCAGGGGTGGAACCCAGGGCCTCACCCCGCGAGATGACGGGCTCCCTCTGAGCTACGCAGGCCCGTTAGACTCTTGTGATAGGCGAGGAGATGCCCGCTTACAGATGGGGAGATGGAGGCCCTGTGAGGTTCAACACCTGGCCTCAGGTGGAGTCACTCAGTGTCTGGGACTCAGTACGCAGCTCCTTCCTGCTGGTCCCCACCTCTGGTTGCAAGGCTTCTGCCTGGAAATGCTGCTTGAGGGGAGCCTGCCTGCTCCCCCAGACCTTCTGCCAGCTGGACCATAGAACAGAGTGGGATGTCCTTTTCCCTGCAGGGTCCAGAGCCAGGGAGGGCACAGCCAGCAGCCCCCAGGGAGGCTGCTGCTTCCTCGCCTTGGCGGGTGGCTGGGATGGGGAGTGTTGATTAGGGCAGGTGCAGGGCTGGGCCACATGCCCCTCCAGGACACAGTGGGACCTGAGGTGGCGAGGGGACTTGCTGTCGGCCTGGGGTGTGGAGTGCCCTCAGCAGCGTGTCTAACCTTTCATCTGAACACCCATGACTTGACACATGGGCACATGGGAGTGAGGGAGGGACACATGGGCACTTTTCACTTTTGAAGGGGCTTCCAATTAGAGGGCACGCAGAGCTCCTCAGTAGAGCCCAGTCTGCTCCCGGGGAGCCTCGTGTCTGAGGGAGGAGACCTTGCCCGGTACTGGGGGAGATGGAAAAAGGCTCAACAGAGCAGCCACGCCAGGCAGACGCCGGAGGCCCGAGAGAGTGAGTCCAGTGCCCCGTGGCCCATCTCCTGCCCTCTGTGGGCCCACACCTGTCCCTGCAGACCTTGGTTTGGCCACAGGGAGGGAAGGACACCTGACAAGGTCAGAGCCCCTGGGGAGGTCAGCTGGGCTTGGGTGGGGTCCCAGGTCTTGCTGTTCCCCAGACGGGGTTGGAAGAGTGCCAAGAGTCAGGCAGCCAGCTGGATGGGGTCGGGTGCTGAGTGACCGGAGGCAGCAGAAATGTGTGGGCAGCCAGAGCCCGGAGGGCCCCAGGCACAGGGATCCCCATCCTGCCCTCCTGCAGGACCTTGTTTATACCAGGCCCAGTTCAAGGCCTGGGGAGGGGCTAGGGGTGAGGCTGGGAGGAGCTCTGTTCATTCCTGCCCCCCGCCCCCCAGAACAGCCTGGGTGTGTCCTGACCTATGGAGGACGCACTGACCACTCGTTCCCTTGCCTGGGCCGGAGCTGCAGGGAGGATGGGCCAGCTAAATTGGAGCTGGGGTCTCAGTCTTCTTGAACCCCAGAGACCCTGTTCTTCCAGGACCTCCTCAGCTCTCAGCATGCCCCCCCCCGGCCCCCCTGCCCAGCTCCCTTTCTCAGGGGAGACTCCTTCCTCAGACAGGAACCCAGGTGCTACCATGTGCCCAGCACTTGACAGACTGGCTCCAGGCACCCTCAGGGGAGTCCCTGCAGAAAAGTGCTCTCTCCGTGTTATTCCCAGACCGTTGAGTAGGGTGAGGCGGGCGGGACCCAGAGCGGCCGAGTTCCTTGCCCAGCGGTCTGTCTTTCCCGCCCCGCTCTGCATCTCATTTATCTCTGCTGCATCACCGGTTCGTCCATCTGGGGAAATCATTGCTGGGCTCTGGCCAGCAGTTGGGGGGGCTGAGTTCTGTGGGTGCCAGGCCCAACGTGGCCCCTGGCTTGAGCTCAAGGCCAGTGGCTGAGCTGACAGAAAGCAGGTGGGCGGGTCTTGGTGTCTCCAAGTCCAAGCCGAATCTCCACGTTGACAGCCTGCGCGCTGTCCAGAGCTCTGGCCAGCTTGACCAGGGATTGGAAGCAGGCCTTCCTGCAGACCGGGAGTGTGTGCCCCCCTTGGGAGGCCGGAGAGAAGCCTTGGAAATGCTGGATTCAGTCTGTAGCGGGGAGTCTCTGGCATCCTGACGAGGTTGAGAGCAGAGCCAGCTTGCTCCCATCTCACTCCAAGGTCTGTGGCCTTGGGCAGGTATTTAGCCTCTCTGTGCCTCGGTTTCCTCATCTCTGCTGCAGGCAGGGGGCGCTGATGCGATAAGGACTGCAGTAGCAGGTGGCCTCTCCCGGGGGTCAGCCATGTAGCTCTTTAGAATCGTCTCCAGGGTTGCTCCTCGCAGCCAGACAGGGAGCGCACCTCGCCTTGGTGGCCGTCCAGCCAGGGCGGGGAAGAGGGAGGCCAAGGAAAGAAAGATGTGGCTCTGGTCCTGCAAAGGGAAGAGCAGCAGGCCTGTCGCCCACTGGCAGCCGAGAGGCTAGGTAAGGGGATAGACTAAAGAGGGCTTCCTGGAGGTGGTGGACTGGGGGTCTCCTTAGGAAAGTGCTGCTGCAGACAGGCAAGGGAATGGGGTGCAGGCAGGGTCATGGGGGCGCTCTTTTTCCTGGGGGTGTTGGGGTTGATGCCAGGGTCCCTTGGGAGAAGCCTTGCCTTGCTTTCTCTTGCTGGGAGCCACCTCCTCACCTCTTGCATTGGAGCCCAGGGACAGAGGACTGGTATTGGCCTGGCCTGATAGATCCCAAATGTGACTGACACAGAAGTCACCTGGGAAATTAAGGAAAACCCCAGGGTCCTGGGCCCACTTCAGGCCTCGGGCCATTGGCTAGCACAGCCTCCCTTGCCATGCTGGTATGCAGAGAGCTGCTGAGCCGCTTGACCTCATGGGACCTTCGCCTGGGGAAGCAGGCGCTGCCACAGCCCAGGGAGCCCAGGACTTCTCAGGGCCCCAGGGTGGGCACCTGGCAGCAGGCAGGAGCGAGAAAGAGACAGGCTGGGGAGGAGGACGGTGGGCATGTGAGGAGAGTCTGGCATGGCGGGGACCTGGCCATGACCCAGCTGGACAGTTTCCTTAGAGGGAGAGATGGGCCCTCTGGCCACCATGCCAGGCCTGAGCAGTGCATGCAGTTAGGTTAAGAGGGGACCCTGGGTCTGGCCTCTGTGTCCCAGCCCTGGTGCCACCACATCCTGGCTCCCTGGGGCAGGTAGACGCCTCCAAGCTGTTTCCTAACTTTAGAGCAGGTTTGGTGCGTATACAGTGCTGAGGGCGGCATGTGGCGTGTAGAGGAGGGTGAGCCTTTAAGTCCCTGTCCTTTGGAAGCAGAACTGGAGATGGGAGCCGGAGACCCGCCGCTCCCCTTTCCACCCCTGCAGCCCGCTTCCTTCCCCAGAGTCCAGAATCTCACAAGCTGGCTTTTTCCATCTGTGAAATGTGACACTCTTCCTGTCCCCCAGCAACCCCATTTTGGCAAGAGGGCCTCAGAGCTGCTGGCTACGCGTTCTCCTCACCTGGGGGAGACAGTCATCCTGGCAGGAGTCCAGGGGAGCCCTTCCCCAAGTGTGAGAAGCCCCCTTCTCCCCTGGCCCACCCTAGCCGGCGCCTGCCCATCCCTCTGGGTGCCCCCTGCTCTGGGGCCAGCAGCCTGCAGAACTGCTCAGCTTCCACCAGCTCTGGCCAGATGGCCCCCTTTGTTCTTTGCGCCCAGGCTCCTCCTGGCTGGGGTGGAGGGAGGGCCTTACCTGCCTGGGGCTGGCCTGGCTGCTTGGTTCATCTTTACCCAGAAGAGCGAGAAGCTGAGGGAGCGAAGATCCCCAGAGGAATGGTGACGAATGGAGGAATGGAGGCCTTCACAGAGGCAGTGGAGGGAAGGGGGTGTCACCGTTATTGGTCCTGGAGGAAGGGGACACAGAGGGAGGCAGGTGGGACGGGGTGGAGCCCAGTGGCAAGACCCCTGGCTGGAGGAGAGCCGGTGCAGGTGACCGATGAGCACGCCACCTGGCCTGGGAGGGCCTGGAGTGCCAGGCAAGTCGTTCGCCTCTCTGGTCAGCGCTGGCGATGGCTCTTGGTGTGTGCCGTGTGTCCCCTAAAGAATCTCACGTGCCTGGTCTTATTTAACTAGTCCAGCGTCCCTGGGAGGCTGGTAGTAGATTATTTCTACTTTATAAGGGGAAAGCTGAGTCTCAGGGAGGACAGGGACTTGCCTATGATCTCATAGCTGGTAGGGGCAGAGCCACAAGTCTGAGCAACAGGCCGGCTCCAGACCCCCCTTCTTGGAGAACACGGCCTCACAGTGTCAGAGAGGGGCTTCCCTGGGGCTCCAAGGCCTGCTGCCCAGAGAGCTGTTTCCAGACAGTTCTGTTGCAGAAGCAAAGCCACACTGCAGAGCCCGGGCGAGGTCCCTTGTTAAAGGTAGTAGCTGCTGCTGTGGCCACGTCAGGACCCGATTGACAGGGATTTCAAGCAGTTTCCACTCTGGCCGGCTCAGCCTGAAGTGATGCTGGAGAATCCAGGGCGCAGGGAGAAGGACTGTTGGGTAGCTAGCAATGTCTGTGCTGCGCGTGGGCGTGGGAGCCGTGGCCCCTGGACCTTGGGTTTGCCAGCCCTGGGCTAACATCCAGCTGCCGCTGGAGAGACCTTCTCGTGGTCAGAACAGTCCTCCGCCAGCACGCGAGGCCTGAGCCCCCTAAAGCCAGAGGCTCAGCTCTTTGCGGCGGGGTACTAGCACCTCTCCTGTGGACACTGCTTGACACATTGGTAGTTACCAGCTAACAGGAGGCCTGGGAGGAAATTGGGAGACCCGGGTCATGTGCCCGCTCTGTCATGAACCCGTGGAGTAAGCGTGGGTGCACCCCCTCCGACGCGGGCCTTGGGTTGCCATGAAGACACGTGCTGCCAGGATTTGATGAGTCACTGTGACCCCCCTGCTCCCTGTCCTCTGCTTCTAACTTCCCATTCCCGTCCTCTGCCCACAGACAACCTCCTCGTCCTTACCGTGGCCACGAGAGAGACCGAGGGCTTCCGCCGCTTCAAGCGCTCAGCCCAGTTCTTCAACTACAAGATCCAGGTGAGGGGCTTCCTGGGCACAGCAGAGACAGCGAGGGGTGGTGGGAGAACCCCACACTGCAGAGCCTCTGAGACAGACTTGGGGCCACAAGGAGGCTTCCAGAAGCTGAGGGACAAAAACCAGCTAGGACAGAAGACAGATTGGAGAAATTCATGGGAGACTCGCCTGAGTGGGCCTGGGTAATGGGCAGGGCCTGGCAATCAGCATTTCCACAAATTCCCCTGGGAGTTTTGGGATCATCATGTAGAGACCTTCCCTATGAACACAGTTCTGAGGAAACACGTCCAGTCGGGGGGTCACAGGCGTGGTGTTCCCCATCTGCTGTCTGTGGGGCTTAGCCCTGCGGTTGCTTCTCTGTGTCCCCAGTGTTAGACACTAGGGATGGAATGGTGGACAAGAACCCTGATGTCATTGCCTACGCAGCTCAGCCTGAAACCAGAAAGGAAGCGCATTAACTCACGTGCATGAGCATTGAAGCAAAGGTTTGCTTCAGGCCTCGCTGGATCCAGGGTTTGGAGCAGGGGGCCCTGTCCTTCTGTCTCTAGGTTCTGCTTGTTTTCATTAGCAAACATGCTCTCTCTACATGGTGGCCCGTTGACCAGCAGCCACAGACCGGTGTGCCCCAGCTTCTCAACCTCATCAGAGCCAGACAGC
Organism: Sciurus vulgaris; assembly: GCF_902686455.1. Lineage (NCBI taxonomy): Eukaryota > Metazoa > Chordata > Mammalia > Rodentia > Sciuridae > Sciurus > Sciurus vulgaris. Next base: position 8,307,836 of record NC_136461.1, read on the forward strand.
CTTTCCTTAATGTCAACAGAATAGTCCCAGGGAAGGCTGGTAGGCCAGGCTTGGGTCACATGCTCAAACCTGGCCATGGAAGGGCAGGAGGAATGGGACCCTCTGATTGGCCAGGCATGGTCACATGACCCCTGGGAGCCAGGTCAGCCTGGCATACAGGTAGAATGCTCTTCCCACAGGGCAGGGCCAGAGGTCTCCTGCAAACAGGGGTCGAGATGTTCACCGCCCAGTTGGGGGTGGGAATTTGGCTGGGAAAATATTTATTTGCCAAAAGCTGAGGCTGAGGGGCCTCTCTCTGCAGGCCCTGGGGCTGGGAGAGGACTGGAGTGTGGAGAGGGGGGCGCCGGCTGGTGGCGGGCAGAAGGTCCGGCTGCTGAAGAAAGCTCTGGAGAAGCACGCCGACAAGGAGGACCTGGTCATTCTCTTCATAGATAGGTAGGTGGCCCGGAGCTTCCTGACTGGGCCCCTCACCAGAGGGCAAGAGAGAAGGTTCTAAAATGAGGCCCTTCCTGCCTGTCGGGATGAGGAGACTCACCCTAGCCAAGACTCTGTGGCTTTAGGGGATCCGTGGACCCCAGGATAAGACCGTCTGGTGTAGCCCATTCCCAATCCTGGTGAGAAGGTGGGAGGGGTGACCTGCTCCTTGTGCTTTGAGCGTGACAAGGCCGTGGGTTACGGGGATCATCTCTCTGCCTGGAGTTGGGACGGAGAAGTGGCCGGCAGGGCTGGAGACCGTGGGCAGACCACGGCCCAGGGCTGGCAGGGGAGGAAGGAGATATGTGGGGCTCCTCGGTCCCTGTGCCCTCCTGCTGGTGCCCTCCCTGGACCCCAGCTCACCTCTGTCTTTTCCCTGCTCTGGCCATAGCTACGATGTGGTGTTTGCCTCTGGGCCCCGGGAACTCCTCAAAAAGTTCTGGCAAGCCCGGAGCCAGGTGGTCTTCTCGGCTGAAGAGCTCATCTACCCGGACCGCAGGCTGGAGGCCAAGTATCCGGTGGTCTCCGACGGCAAGAGGTTCCTGGGCTCTGGAGGTGAGAGACCTGCGTGAGCATGAGGCTGGCAGAGGGATCCCCCAAGCCTGCCTTCCTGAGGGGCCCTTGGGTGACATCACAGGTCATGAACGCAGAGCAGCATGAAGAGTTTTAGCCACAGACCTGCTCCCCCTGCAAAGGGTCACATCATCAAACAGCCTCTCAGCTGCGTGGGCAAAGCCTGCAGTCTGGGGATTTCTCCCAATTCCCCGCCTCCTGCCCATTTCACGTCGTGTCTCTCACGTTTCTGCAAGACCTCTCAGATCTTCCAGATCCCTCGAGCCTGATCTCATGGCTTCACGCTCACCACCCTGCAGACCCCATCCTCACCCTGACCTTTGGCCCTCTGTAGTTAGCTTCCGATTGCTCCGCCCTCCGCCTCTCCCGCTTCCAGTCTGCTCTCCACCCAGCAGCCCCGAGGCCTTTAAAAGGATGCATGTCCGTGCTGGCACTCAGTGACTTCCGGCTGCAGACAAAGCCCGCAGGCCTCTGTGAGCAGCAGGTCTGCCTTGACAGCCACTTGTCTTGTTGGCCCAGAGGGTTAGCACAGTCCAGGCGACCTGGCCTGGCTCAGGGGCCAAGGTGTGCCGCTTGTCTTCGCTTCACCTCTCGAAGTCCACACCCTAGCCAGGGAGCCTGTGGGGGCTTTCCCCACTTGCCAGGACTCAGCTACCCGAGCACTGTGTGATGTTGGCCCAGCCTCTGCCCTTCTCTGGGCCATCTCTACCAGATCATGATATACAAGGGGCTCCAAACCTGGACCCCACCAGCTCCACTCTCCCAGGACTCCTGCTCCAGTCCATCCATTCAGCACCTGTGGGTGCTCAGCACTGAGCAGGTGCAGCTTAGTGGGTACCATTGATGCTGGGAACTCATCAGCCAGTGACATTAACTAGCTACCCTCCCTTAATCCGAGAGGACTGCTGGGAGGAGGCAGAGCATGTAGGTAAAGAGTGGGAGGTGGGAAAGCTGCGGGGATGGGGGAGGCCCTTGGCTTAGAAGCCAGAAGCTAAGTGTCTCTGTCCCCCCACACTCCCCAGGCTTCATCGGTTATGCTCCTAGCCTCAGGAAACTGGTGGCCGAGTGGGAGGGCCAGGACAGTGACAGTGAGCAGCTCTTTTACACCAAGATCTTCTTGGACCCAGAGAAGAGGGTAAGAGGCGGCAGCGGCCAAAGAGAGGAGGCTGGGGACTCCTGGCCAGGATCCCGCTGGCCAGGCTGCACTGCTCACAGTCCCCCTGAGCCGGGGCCGCTGGGTCGGTGTCCTAGTCAGTGGGCTGCTGCAACGGACGACCATAGACCAAGGGGCGTCTAAGCAACAGGCATCCATTGCTCATGGTTCTGGAGGCTGGAAGGCCAAGATCCATTCTCCCTAGACTCCTGGTCCAGTCCATCCATTCAGCACCTGTGGGTGCTCAGCACTGAGCAGGTGCAGCTTAGTGGGTACCATTGATGTTGGAAACTCATCAGCCAGTGACATTAACTAGCTACCCTCCCTTAATCCGAGAGGACTGCTGGGAGGAGGCAGAGCATGTAGATAAAGAGTGGGAGGTGGGAAAGCTGCGGGGATGGGGGAGGCCCTTGGCTTAGAAGCCAGAAGCTTCTGAGTGGTTAGGCTCTTGACTATAAAATGAAAATGAAGCAAGAGTACTTTCCCATAGGGATGCTGTGAGGATAAAATTAATATGTCCGTAGAGGACACGTAGGCTAGTGATCTGCGTCGGTGAGGAGCCAAGCAAGAGTTGGTCATTACCCAGGCTGTCATCGTTGTGGTTGGACCAGCCCCTTCCTCTGTTCCTCCCAGTTCTGTGATTTCCTGATTCTCTGTGAATGGAGCCCCGAGACCGTAGACCCCAGGGCTCGGCTGCTGGCTGGCTTCGGGGCTGCCGTGACGTGCCAAGGCAGAGCAAGCACGGGCACAGGCTCCCCGCCTGGGTGCGCTCAGGCCCCGGCCTCAGCCAGGGCCTCTGGCTGCTGCAGCCTGGTTGCTCTCCTTCCCACAGGAGCAGATCAATATCACCCTAGACCACCGCTGCCGAATCTTCCAGAACCTGGACGGAGCCTTGGGTGAGCGCCCGTGGGGTCGGCGGGAGCCAGAGTGAGGAGGTGCTTCCTGAGAGGCAGGAACAAGGCTCCCCGGCAGGGCCTAAGCCTCGCTGGTTGCCTGCAGGGATGTCCAGGTCCCAGAGACCATCTGGCTGTCCTGGGGCAGAGCCGTGCCTCTCTTGGGAGGTAGAGAAAGGGGACACATGGCAGAGCTGGGTGGTGGCACAGAGATTCTGGGCCTTCTTCTAGGAGGGCCCCCTCTCCTTCCCTGCCCTCCCACCTCCTAGGATTCCTAGGCTGGGGTGGGGGACCAAGCTGGAAGGGAAATGGCGGACAGCACTTGAAGTGGCAAACACCCAGGGCCAGGGCTCATGTCCGTGGCTGGTGATGCCACTGCTTGGCTTTGTCACAGGTCTTGCTGGGTGATCTCCAGTGTGCCTTTCCACACACACACACACACACACACACACACACACACACACACAGCTTCCTGTCTTTAAAAACGGGAAGTGACCCAGATCCCTAATTTGTGATCACGTGAGGTCCCTCTGAGGATCTGACGGCGGCTCTGGCCCCTCTCCCAGAAACATAGTTGGATACAGTGGCACACACATGTGATCTCAGCGACTCAGAGAGGCTGAGGCAGGAGGATCCCAAGTTCAAAGCCAACCTGGGCCACTTAGACCCTGTCTCAACACAAAAAATAAAAAGGGCTGAGGGTGTGGCTCAGTGGAGGAGCAACCCTGGGTTCGACCCTCCATACAGAAAGAGAGGAAGGCAGAACTGCTGCCCTGCTGCCCGTGGTTCCTGGCTCCCAGACCTAGGTTAAGAAGTGGGGCCAGGTCACTCCCCTGGATCTTGCAGGAGCTTGCCTGGAGGGCTGCCCTCCTGGTTCCCCACCCTGCAAGGCCTCCCTCCGCAGACCCTCTCAGGCCACTGAGAAGACTAGACCTCCAAGCGTTCTACACTGTCTACAGCTTCACCCGTTTTCTTGTGTGTGGTGACGGTCAGCCAGGGTCAGGGCACAGGTCTGGGGACCCTGCGGGGCTCTCCCTGCCCAGGGCTCCCGGTGTGAGCCTGGAGCGGGGGTGTGCTGGTTTCCTGCTTCTGGTTCCATTAAGAAATCGCAGGTGTGGGCTCGTGGTATCTGTGCTCACCCCAGGGGCCCGAGGGCAGCCGAGTGCTTGCTGGACACAGGACCCTCCCACTCGCCCACGAGGCAGGGATCGCCCCATGTTACAGATGGGGAAACTGAGGCTCAAAGGGTGATGGGACGTCACCTGATGGCCCCCAGGCTTGGCCTGGGGGTCTGACCCTAGTTGGCACTTGGCTTTCTGCCCCCCAGATGAGGTGGTGCTCAAGTTTGAAATGGGCCACGTGAGAGCGCGGAACCTGGCCTATGACACGCTCCCGGTCCTGATCCACGGCAATGGGCCCACCAAGGTAGGGAGGGGCCCCGGGCAGGAGGAGGCCACCTGTCTCTGCATCTGCGTTCATCCCTGCTGTGCTCGCTTAGGAGTCCGCTGTCCCCATCTGGGCCTCGGCAGTGCCGCCAGCGCTGTCCCAGCATTAGCTGGGGTCAGAGTCCGTTACTCCCTCGGTGGACATTTGCTGACCATCTCACCAGAGGCTAAGTCATGGTCAGTTACAAAGAGGACAGATGGTCCCCACATTTAGGGTGCTAGGCAGGGGCCTGGGGTGCACTGTGTTCGGGGACAGGGTGGACCTATGTAGCTCCTGAGGAACCTGCCCGTGGCTCCCAACATTTTCCTGTGTCCTCGGCCATCTGCAGCTGAACTGCAGGACCGGGAGGAAGGGGAGCGTGTAAGAGGACGGAGGTGTCCTGACTGCCCCGGGCTCTGCTCCCCTGGAGCCCGGGAGCCAGGTTCGCCTCTGGACCACCTCCCAGCCGCTCTGCTCCTGGGGGATGGAACATTCTCTCCAGGGCCTGTGCAGGGCAGGAGAGGACTCACCAGGGACTAGGGAGGGACTCAGTGACCGCAGGTGAGGGAGGCTGGGGACTCCTCTTCAACCTCATGTCCCCTCTACAGCTGCAACTGAACTACCTGGGCAACTATATCCCCCGGTTCTGGACCTTCGAGACGGGCTGCATCGTGTGTGACGAGGGCCTTCGCAGCCTCAAGGGCATTGGGGTGAGGCTGGGGCCAGCCCTGAGCCCAGGAACATGCAGGGCTCGGTCCCCCAAGATGGAGGAGGAGGGCGGTGATTCTGGAATAGACTGTTGGCTCTGGTGGGAGGTGAAGGGGTTACCCCTCATCTGGTTCCACCCATGCTGGGCGCTTGGTGGCCAGCAGTGACTGGAAGTTGCTGGACTCTGAGCCACCTCTCCCCCACGTAGGATGACGCTCTGCCCACGGTCCTGGTCGGGGTGTTCATTGAGCAGCCCACGCCGTTCCTGTCCCTGTTCTTCCAGCGGCTCCTGCGGCTCCACTACCCACGGAAACGGATGCGGCTCTTCATTCACAACCACGTGAGTAGCAGGCACCCTGAGGGTCTTCGTGTGGCTTGGGGCAAGGAAATAGCCTCATGAGCTGGCCTGAGCCCTTGGGGATCTGACTGAACCATGCTTATCTGAGCCAAAAGGAAGTAGATGTGGGCAGTGTCCCCAGATCACTAGGTTAATTCGAGTCAGACGGCTGAGCGTGAATCCCAGTAACACTGCTTTTATTGACTGTGTGATCTTGGACACGTTCCTTGACCTCTCTGGGCTTCTGTTTTCTCATCTAAAAAGTAGGGTTAATAGTGGTACCAACCACATAGAATAGCTGCTGGGGTTTAAGAAGTTTACCTCTGAAGTGCATAAAAATGTACCTACAGTGTGCAAAGCACAATGCAGTAGGTCTCTTAACTGTTGTCGTTTTTGATTCCATCCCTGCCCATCCTGCCCCAATTAATGCTTTCTGATTTTATCTGGTGACAGTCCAGTTGGATTTTACTCCTTATGCTCCTTCTGGGGAACCGGGGAGGGCCTGAGGCTGCTGCTGGGGACCCACCTGGTTCAGCTCCCCAGCCGACTCCCTGGCCTCTCCTTCCAGCCAGAGAAAGTCTGCCTCTCAGCCTTGCTCTTTCCAACTGTGACGCCAGTACCCTCCCAGACCTGTGTTCTGCCAGGCTCTGTCTTCCAGAGTCTTCTCAGCCAGCTGCAGCCACCCTTTGGATGTCCTCTCAGCCCTACAGTGTGTACCCTGCCCCGAGCACACAGCTCAGCTCCCTGCCTTGTCACCTGTTTCCTGCACCCCCAGGAGCTGAAGGGGTGTTGACCCTGCCTTGTGAGGCTCTCAGCCTCCCTGGAGAGCAAGTAGTCTACTGGTGAACTGTGGCTGTGTAGAAAAGAACTGTCACAGGTGGTCTTGAGACCTACTGTGTGCTGCGTCTGACTCAGTGACCTGGGGAGGGATGCGCCTGCCCTTCTGTCCAAGAGGAAGCTGAAGTGGAGCAGGCAAAGGGATTTGTCCAGGGTCCCACACTCATCCTACAGAGCCAAGGTTGTTCTGAACCTTGAATTCGAGTCTAAAGACCCTGCTTTTCCAAACCCCCCTATGCCAGGGGCCCTGGTTTGTGCTCTCCTTGGTCACGTAGTAGTCAAGGATCACCTGGTACAATTTGGGGTTTTTTTTAAAGTTCATAATCCTTTATATACATTAACTTTTTTTTTTATTGTAGTTGTAGATGGACAGAATGCCCTTATTTTGTTTATTTATTTTTATGTGGTGCTAAGGTCAAAACCAGTCCTCATACATGCTAGGCAAGCACTCTGCCACTGAGCTACAGCCCAGGCCCCATCACAGGCACAATTTGTAACGGCGTTTCCCGAGCTGCACCCCAGGCCCGTGTGGACAGTGACTCTGGGCGTGGGCCCAGGGTCAGGTGGGATGCTCTTCCGACGTCAGGGGCTCTGAAGAGGCCTGCAGGCCTGGCCTGGTCAGGGAGGATGCTTGAGGATAGCAGGAAGGGCAGTTCGGGCAGAGGGCCTGGCCTGGGCAGAGGGCTGGAGACAGGAATGCAGGTAACAGGCGTGTGCCGGAGGTGAAGGGGGACAGCCCGGCAGTGACAGGTGCTGTGGTCCCTGGGGTGGAGCCTGAGTCCTCCTCACCCTACCTCCTGCCCCAGGAGCAACACCACAAGGCCCAGGTGGAGCGGTTCCTGGCAGAGCATGGTGGCGAGTACCAGTCCGTGAAGCTGGTGGGCCCCGAGGTGCGGCTGGCGAACGCCGATGCCAGGAACACGGGCGCGTGAGTCCCCAGCATGGTTCTCTGCGCTGATGGGTGGCAGGCAGATGGGCCGGGCTGTCGGGAGCAGGCTGGGCGTCAGGAGTTCAGCGTGGTTCGGCCTTCCCCAGGCCTCAGGGTTCCCGTCTGTCAAACAGGGAAATGGTCTCCCTCCTGCCAACCCCGGGGCTCTGGGGCAGGCGGCAGACACACTGTCATTTGTCATTAGGGGAAGAGGAAGAGCTGGAGGATCAGAAAAAGACAACAGGGCTGGGGAGATAGCTCAATGGGTAGAGTGCTTGCCTTGCAAGCACGAGGCCCTGGGTTCAATCCCCAGCACTGCAAAAAAAAGAAAAAAAGAAAAAGACAACAGCTGACAATAAGAAAAACGACTCCTGATTTTTTTTCCCTTTACTATTAAAACGACCAAACAGAGGTACAAGTAATTTGTGTTGATCATGGAAGAATGGGACATTCTAGATCATTTTGGCCAGCCTCCTCCAAAGGACCGGAGAGGAAATAGATTCACAGGTCAGCTTTGTGGGCTCATCAGTCGCAACTGCCAGGCTCGGCCCTTGCAGCACAGAGGCAGCCACAGATGTCCCATAATGAATGAGTGTGACAGTGTTTTATTTAGGGACACTGAAATTTGACTTCCATGTAATCTTATGTTCTTTTTTCTGCCCCCATTATTGGAAAACAGAAAATCATTTTTTTTTTTCACTCCTAAATGGTACAAAACCAGTGGGAAGAGTTGGACCAGGGACCGTAGTTTGCAGAGCCACGGATCAGACGGACGGAAAGGACACACTTTCTAATTCATTTATTCATTTGCAGCATTGGGGATGGAAACCGGGGCTCGCTCATGCTAGGCAAGCTCTCTACCACTGAGGACACCCCTGCCCCCATTTTTAAGGCTTCCACGTCTCTGCCCTGCCCCTGGTGGTGCGGGGACCTGTCTGCTGGCCTGCGCTGTCCCTTGTGCCTGGTTTTCAGGGCACTTGATGCCGGTTGTCAAGTTCTAGGCCTTTGTCTTGTGAGGGTGAGAGCGCAGGGTGGGAGCTCCCACTTGGTTGGACTTTTGAGGCAGCGGGTCATGCCCCAGGGCTGGCTGACCTCTCTGTGGCCCCTCCGCTGGTACACTGTAAGGACAAATCATGGTCACGGATGTGGGCAGCTGCTGGGTGGCTCCAGGACCAGCCTGGTTGACCCTGGGTCCTCTCTTTCCCACAGAGACTTGTGCCGGCAGGACCGTGCCTGCACCTACTACTTCAGTGTGGACGCAGACGTGGCCTTGACGGAGCCCGACAGCTTGAGGCTGCTGATCGAGCAGAACAAGTGAGGCTGGGGTGGGCGCTCTGGCCGTGCCCTGGACCATGCTCAGGAGAAGTCCAGGCAGGGTGGAAGCCCCATGGCTTTCCTCTGGGCCTTGCCTGTGACCCAGGCTATGGGACCCCGACCTGGCAACTCTATGGGCTGGTAGAGAATGTCTGTCCTGTGGCGGGGAGGGACCCGATGAGCCAAATGACCTTCCAGACAGAGCCCCCGCCCCATTAGGTGCCCCGTGAGCAGGTGGCCCCCTCCCCATCTCTGTCTGCTCTGCCCCCTCTACCACTGAGGTGCCTGTTTTCTCAGGAATGTCATTGCCCCTCTCATGACCCGCCATGGGAGGCTGTGGTCCAACTTCTGGGGGGCACTGAGTGCAGACGGCTACTATGCCCGCTCTGAGGACTACGTGGACATCGTGCAGGGGCGACGTGTGTGAGTGCCCCTTCCTCCCTCCAGCTCCTGGGCTTGCAGGACCTCCCTCCCTGGCATTCCTGTCCTGGTTGCCCTCAAATTTCTGTTGACCCTCAAGCAAGGAAAACTGCAGCCAAACACAGACCAGCCTGTGACACCCTCTGTCCTCCTGTCTGCCTCAGCGGTGTCTGGAATGTGCCCTACATCTCCAACATCTACCTGATCAAGGGCAGCGCCCTACGGGCTGAGCTACAGCACACGGACCTGTTCCACCACAGCAAACTGGACCCAGACATGGCCTTCTGTGCCAACATCCGGCAGCAGGTCTGTGAGGCTGGGCGGCCACAGGGGTCTGTGGACAGGGAGAGCTGGCCTCCAGCTCTGACCTGCTCTGTGGGCTCCCTTGCACTGTAGGATGGGAAGTACCTGAGAGTCCAGCAGGGTCCCTCAGAGGCCACCAGGGCCTGGTGTAGGTACATGGGGCACTGGACCTGAGGGTGGTCCTTAAGGGTCTGCAGAGACCATTTTGGTGAACTCAGTTTTCACACTGTTTATATTATTTATATTTTTGATGAAGGCTAAAGGAAACTTAACTTTCTGCCTAAATGTAGTCCAGGTAAGGTATGCAGGAGACCCCACACTCGGTTTCTGCTTCCCAGCCCCCCTCCATATTTCTTTGTGATTTTTCTGGGGAGATGATGGAGATGGACCCAGGTCTCATGCATGTTAGGCCAATACCCTACCACGAGCTACATTCTCAGCCCCTGTGATTTTTTGTTTTTTCTTGTGATTATTGGTGTTCAAACCCAGAGGCACTTTACCACTGAACTATGTCTCCAGTCTTATTTATCTATCTGTCTATCTATTTATTTTGGGGTACTGGGGTTTGAACTCAGGGGCATTCAACCACTGAGCCACATCCCAGCCCTATTTTTGTATTTTATTTAGAGCCAGAGTCTCACAGATTTGCTTCATGCCTCACTGTTGCTGAGGCTGGTTTTGAACTCTCGATCCTCCTGTCTCAGCCTCCGGAGCCACGGGGATCACAGGTGTGCGCCACCACGCCACACCTCTTCAGTCCTTTAAAAAAAATATTTTTTTAAATTTTGAAACAGGGTCTTGCTAAGTTGCTGAGGGTCTCTCTGAATTGTTTAGACTGACCTTGAACTTGGATCCTCCTGCCTCAGCCCCCCTGAGGTGCTGGGATTACAGTGTGGCCACCACACCTGGCTCACTGACTTTTGTTTGTTGGTTGGTTTAATAGGACAATACGGGGAGGTTTTTTCCTGTGAGCAAAAGTTTAGGATCAGAACACAGTGCTTGGTAGAGCGCTTGCCTCACATGCATGAGGGCCTGGGTCCCAGTGCCAAAATAAAAGAACATAGTCCTTTTCTTTTATGTTCCTGTTTCATCCCATTTAGTCCCACAGGAGGCCTTCCTTGATTGCCCACCTGATGGTGGGCCTGGGCCAGGTGCTGGGGACCTGGGGGCAGTGTGCACTTACCCATCCCTAGTCTTGTGACCTGGAATCTGGTGGCATGCCGGGGAAGGGGTGGGCCAGGGTGTCTTCAATCAGGCCTGCTGTCCCCAGGAGGTGTTCATGTTCCTGACCAACCGACACACCTTTGGCCACCTGCTTTCTCTGGACAGCTACCAGACCACCCACCTCCACAATGATCTCTGGGAGGTGTTCAGCAACCCTGAGGTGAGTCCTGGACTGGGTGGCAGGGCTGGGAACAGAAGGGACTCCCATGACCCTGTGGCCTGTAGGCTACCAGCCTCCCCCTGCCCTGGGGGCTAGTAAGGGCAGGATCCAGATAAGGAGGGCTCCTCAGAGACGGCACCATCTAGTGGAGGAGGGACCAGACTTCAGAGGCCTGTGTTTGAGGCCCAGATCTGTCAAGTGTGACTTGGTTGAGCCTCTCACCTTTAGGTCCTCGATTGGGTTGGCTTGTCTTAGCTGTAGAGTGGGTAGGTATGCTGTCTCAGCCTGTCTTGCCCCCGAGGGGGTCATAATGATCCAAGCAGACAGCTGTGACAATCTTCCTAGATGTTGGGAGCTTATAGCTGACACGGGCATTTTGCACATACATACATACACAGACGGACACCTACATACATGCACGAACACCATCTCCTGTGGGCACACGTGGGCAACACATGCACACGCCCAGCGGGCACAGGCCACCTGCCCTGAGCATGCACGTACCCACTCACCTATGGAGGAGCCTGTGGGAAGTGCCCTTCGTGGAGCATCCTGTGGACTGAGCCCCCGGGCTCCGTCCAGACCCGAGTGCCCAGCATGCTTCCCACCCTGCAGGACTGGAAGGAGAAGTACATCCACGAGAACTACACCAAGGCCCTGGCGGGGAAGCTGGTGGAGACGGTGAGCTGCCAGAGTCAGAGCCCCGGCCTGCTGCTGGCAAGAGGAATGGGTGGGGGGATGGCCCCCTCTGCTGGCATTTCCGGGTGAGCCTGCGGGGGCCTCAAGGCCCTTAGGCCTCTTCCCTGGCTGAGGCATGAAGAGGGAAGCATCTCTGAATGGGGTCTCTGCTGTGGCCCCTGTTGCTGGGAGTGAGGAGTGGCTGCATCTGTCCTTTCTTCCCTGTCCCCTCCCCCAGGGCCCTTGACCTCCGCTCCCTGGGTGTGCACATGCCTTTCGTGATCCTGGGGCTGGTCACTCTGCAAGCCTGGCTGGGTAGGCCCATCGCTGAGCTCTGCTTCCACCTTTCTGTGCAGTGTCGAGAGCCACTGCTCCTCAGGGTCACTCAGGGGTCCCAGAGGGCTCTCCGTGTAGTGGACATGGAGCTCACTAGGGCCCTGCAGCAGGCTCTGCATCACAGGGGAGATGCAGGGGTAGCCCTGTGGACCCCTGAGACCGGGTCTTTGCTCTCCCCAGCCCTGCCCCGATGTCTACTGGTTCCCCATCTTCACTGAGGCAGCCTGTGACGAGCTGGTGGAAGAGATGGAGCACTTTGGCCAGTGGTCGATGGGCGATAACAAGGTAGGGCTCCAGACGTCTGGGCCGGCCTGCAGGGGGCGCCCCTCCACCTACACTGCTTTCTGGGCTCTTCTGGCTAGGTAGCCAGTGACTCTGGGATCTTCTCATGGGGGCGCTGGCTGGGGTGCCTGCAAGACAGTTGGAAATAAAGGGATTGGGAGACTGGAGGTGGAGGGTTGGTCCCCAAGCAGCCATTACCGCTGTGTGACTTTGAGCTGCCTTAACTGTACCGTTGCTAGGTTTTCAATTCCTGGCTTACTGTTAGAATGGCTTGGCTTTCTGCCCGACTTGTGCATGGCAGAGGGAAGGAATGGGCAGTGAAGGGCATCAGATGTGGTGATCAGACATGAACCTGGACACCAGAAGCTAGGTTCTCTGAAGCAGGAATCCCATGAAGCACTGCTTTTAAAGACAAAACAGGCCCTGAGCCAGGGTGCCTCACAGGTTGGGCTACCTTTGACCCAGCAGCTGGACTGTCCTGTGGTTCTGGTTACCTGCCTAATCCATGTGCTTTGGTGGCTGGGCAGGTCTCTGGGAGCTCCAGCTCATGCATTCTGGGGTTCCTTGTGCGCAAGTGACAGAGCCAGTCCTTGGACCCCAGTGCCTGAGCTAACTAGCCCATGGAACTAGTTTTCTATGCTGTGTGACTAATGACCATAAGCTTAGTGACTTTAAAAAGCACCCATTTATTAACTCCTGGTTTCTGTGGGCCAGGGATCTGGCTTAGCTGGGTCCTCAGCTCAGAGTCTTTCAAAGCTGCAATTGAGGGTCAGATGGGGTTGGTGTCTTTTCTGAGGCTCAGTGTCCTATTCAAGTCCACGTGGTTGTTGGCAGGTTCATGTCCCTGCAGCTGGAGGCATCTGACTTTTTTGAGACCAGTGGGAAACATAGTCTCTCTCCAAGACCCTCCCTATCGGATCTGGTCCACCCAGACTCCCTTTTGATTAATCCCAAGTCAACTGATTTAAGGCCTTAATTACATCAGCAAACCCCTCCATTTTTGCCACATAATGTAATGAAGCTCTATCCTGTGCTCAGGCCAGGGGGAGGGGATCAGACTCTACATGCCAGGGCATGGGGGGTCTGAGGGACCGTCTTAGAATTCTGTTGGCCACAATCTCCTGGGTCACTTTCAGGACAACCGCATCCAGGGCGGCTATGAAAATGTGCCAACCATCGACATCCACATGAACCAGATCAACTTTGAGCGGGAGTGGCACAAGTTCCTGGTGGAGTACATCGCCCCCATGACGGAAAAGCTCTACCCCGGCTACTACACCCGGGTGAGCCCCCAAATGCAGCCAAACATAGGCCAAGTCAAGTGCCTGGGAGAGGCGGGGCCAGATGGGGTGGGTGGGGTGTCTGCGTGGGGCCAGACATGGGCGGGGTAGAGTGGCTGGGAGGGGCGGGGCCAGACAGGGGAGGGGTGAAGCCAGATGAGGACAGGGTGGAAAGTCTGGGAGGGGTGGAGCCAGATAGGTTGGAGTACCTGGGAGGGGTGGGGCCAGATGGGGTGGGTACGGTGTCTGGGCGGGGCCAGACATGGGCGGGGTAGAGTGGCTGGGAGGGGCGGGGTCAGACATGGGCGGGGCAAAGCCTGGGAGGGGTGGAGCCAGATGGGGTGGGTACGGTGTCTGGGCGGGGCCAGACATGGGCGGGGTAGAGTGGCTGGGAGGGGTGGAGCCAGATGGGGGTAGGTAGGGTGTCTGGGCGGGGCCAGACATAGGTTGGGTGGAGTGTCTGGGAGGGGCAGGGCCAGACAGGGGAGGGGTGGGGCCAGATGGGGTGGGTGGGGTGTCTGGGCGGAGCCAGACATGGGCAGGTGGAGTGCCTGGGAAGGCGGGGCCCCAGGGCAAGTTGGGGAGAAGGCAGCCCCAGCTACCTGAAGAGGCTTGGGTGTTTGGTCATCTGAAGGAGTGGGGTCTCCCCACCACAGGGATGTGGGGGTGGAGCCTCAGAAGGCGACCAGGTCCCAGGAGGACACTGCGCTCGCCTCAGACCCTACCCCTTTGGAATTCTTCCTCTGTCCTTGAACTCTGGCTCCTACACCAGCCCACCGCCAAACCCCCCAACCGACCTGCCGACTGGCCTGCTGGTGCGCCCACTTCCCCAGCTTTCTCTCTAGCGCCAGCACTCCTGTCTGTTCACCGCATCTCTGGCTCTCTCTCTGTCACTCACTCAGTTGCTTCCTCCTCCCTGTGGTGCCTGAAAAGCGTTGTGAGGATCAGGTTCATTCCTGTCCCTTCCCTCCTTTTTCCTTCTTGCTTTCCTTTCCTCCCCCCACCTTGCTCCCTCCCTCTTTCCCTATGTTTTTCTTGAGGCTCTTCCGTGCCAGGTGCTTCTAGGCACAGGAGGATGTGGCTCTGGGCCGACATTCCAGCAGATGGGTGGGGCCCTGCTGTGTACCCCTGCCCTCCGGCCCTTGGCAGCTTCTCTTGACTGACACTTGCTCTCTTGTCCCTCTGCTCTGGCACAGGCCCAGTTCGACCTGGCTTTTGTCGTCCGCTACAAGCCGGATGAGCAGCCCTCGCTGATGCCACACCATGACGCCTCCACCTTCACCGTCAACATTGCCCTCAACCGGGTCGGGGAGGACTACGAGGTGAGCAGGGCCAGGCCAGAGGCAGGGAGAGGGCTGGCTGGTGAGCCGCGTGCAGGGTGAGCCCTGTCAAAGAGCCAGAGGGAAGCGGTGCCTGGAAGAGGTGGGTTGGAGGCACAATTTGGCAGGAGGGAGGAGACTTTAGAGGTGACAGCCTGAATGCCAGGAGGCCTGGCGCTAGACTGCTCTGTTCCTGCCCCAGACAGCTCTGTGGCATTGGGCTCGTTTCTTGGCCTCTCTGTTTCCTCGTGTCCGAGTGTGCGCCCATGATAATCACTCAAGGAAGGGCCTCACCAATGATAGGGGCCCGGGTTCTGCCGTGGGAAGGAAGAGGGCTGCCTCAGGAGCCGGGGGGATGGCGTCAGTCGAGGTGTGGGGTGCAGGAAGAGCTGGGGCAAGTGGGGGCGACCTCTGCATGTGGTCAGTTAGGGAGCTGGCCAGCCACACCTCCATTCTCTCCTTAAGCTACTGTTTTTGAGGGCTTCGTTTTTTGGGGGTATTTTTGGCCCAGGGGTGGGCACTGTAAAAACAATTTGAATTTTTTGAGACCTTAAACTATACTAGGCATTCCCTAAGCTGGGGGTTCTCAGCCAGGAGCAGTTTTTGCCCCCCAGGAGCCGTTGGCAGTGCCTGGAGACTTTTTGGGTAGTCACAACTGTAAGGGTGCTCCAGCGTCCACTGGGTAGAGGCCAGGGGTGCCCAGGACAGCCCTGGACGAGTCGGTCCTGGGCTCTTCTCCTGCCATCTCATTTACTTCTTGCAAGCCAGGGCAGCCTCATTCCTGCTTTAGAGGGGACTCTGAGGTTCCCATTAATCAGAGTTTGTAAAGGGGGGAGGTGACATTTGCGGCCTGACTCCGAGGCCAGAGCCCTCAATCTCCTAGTCTGAGCCCTGTGCCTTCCCTAGGCAGCTGGTGTCTGTCACTCCACAGGGCACCCCAGACTGGCTGTGCTAAGGGCCACTGAGCAGTGGTGGACAGACAGGAGAAGGGACGGGGTAGCGGGTGGGGAGGAGGGCCCAGCTTCTGTCCCCGGCACTGACGGTTCTCTCTCCCAGGGAGGGGGCTGTCGCTTCCTGCGCTATAACTGCTCCATCCGAGCCCCACGGAAAGGCTGGACCCTCATGCACCCCGGGCGGCTCACGCACTACCACGAGGGGCTCCCCACCACGAAGGGCACCCGCTACATCGCCGTCTCCTTCGTGGATCCCTAGCCGGCCAAACCTGGCGCTCTCAGAAGATCCTCTGCTGACAACCACTCCCCAGCAGCCCCTGGGGCCTCAGGTCGGGAACCTGCTTCAGCCTCCAGGCTCTTGACTCCCTCTTGCTCCTGGAACTGCTGGTCGCCAGTCCGAGAGATCAAGAGATCTTGATGGCAAGCCAGAGACAAAGCAGCCCATGGGGCGGGGCTTTCTGTGGCAGTCCCAGCCCCGGGAGACACTGCTCACTTTCCTGTTTTGTGACTCATCCGCCCAGAAAAACCCAGCTCCTCGTCCTCCAGTTCTTCCCCAGGGCAGGACTTGAGCAGAACAGGGCCACCCGTGCTGCGTACAGACTCCGACCGGCCGGAGAAGCCGCACCCCAGGGCTCCTCAGGTGGAGCTGCTGCTTCACGGGTTCTACTGAAAGCTTTGGGGTGACCCAGAGACCGGAACAGATGCAGGCTCCTCCCCTCGGCCTGGGACCTGGGAAGCCCCTTCCTCCCGGCTCCTGTCTTGAGAGCCAAGCTTTGTCCCCTGGAGAGAGCAACTCAGAAAATCTCTCAGGGAACAGAAGAGACATCTGTGCCACAGCCGGATCCTCTACTTGACCTTCGGGGGAGGGAAGTGACATGTCCACTCTGCACTGGGCCCCTCATGTCCCACTGCCTCTGGAGAGAGGGACCATCAGAAATAGGACAGTTCTATTAAAAGGTTGTTCAGACCACTGGATGGGAGGCCCTTGGTGTGGGCAAGCGTGCAGGTGTTGAGGTGGGTGGGGTGGGGTTTGGAGCCCTGGTTCGTTCCCAAACCCGGGGCCCTATGACTTCCTTGGCATTTATAAACTCCAGGATCCCTTTTGATGAGCCGGGCGCTGGCTCTCTGGTGCCCCTTCTTCATCTGTCAGGACCTGTGTCAGATGTCATCTCCTTTCTGGAGCCTCTGCTGACTACCCTTCCTACAAGCGTGAACTCGGGAGAAGTGGAGATCTGGTGCCCCACCCGGGCATCTTCTGATTATACTTGAGGGAACACATGAGCACCAGGAGCTGCATCTGTTCACGCCTTGCTGTGGCTGGGTGTCAGGTGCTCAGCACGCAGCCTGCTTGGGTAGGGGCAGTTTCCTTTTTGTAGATGGGGAAACTGACTCAGAGAAGCCAGGTAATTGGCCCAAGGTCACACAGTAAGTCAGTGGTAGGGACAAGGAGGGATTTCAATTATTTTACCAGTTGAAACACTTGTCCCCAAGGTACTGGTGGGCAACAGGGGCAGAAAGAACCAAATACAGTTTGATAATAAATGTCACAGTGGCTCTGAGAAAAAATGGGACAGGAGCCAGAGAGACAGTCAACTAGTATACCCCGATGCTCTCAACTAAGGGTTATTTTGCCTCGTAGGGGACATCTGGCCAAGGCCAAAGCCTTTTTTGATTGTCACAATTGCAGAGGGGGTGCCTCTGGCATCTAGCAGATAGAGCCTAGGGTGCTTCTAAGCATTCTACAGTGCACAGGGCAGCCCCAACACCACCACCAAAAACACAGACTCATCCATTCCAAAATGTCAGTATCAAGAGGCTGAGGAAGCCCAATGGCTCTTAGACTGGACCTTAAACAGGGAGCAGTGCTCTATCAGGCAGAGACCCTCACAGCCTGGAGAATGCAGGTTGGTTGGTGGGCAGGTCAGATTACAAAGGCCTGTTCCCCAGGTGTCTTTGTCTGTTTTCTGTTACTATAACAGGATATCAGAGATTAGGTGATTATAAAGAATAGAGGTTTCATGAGCTCACATTTCAGGAAACCGGGAAGCCTAAGATCATAGCACCTGCATGTGGTGAGGGCCTTCTTGCGACATCATAACCCAGTTGGGGAGGTCATCATAGGGTGAAGGCCCCCAGGAACTGTAGGCCACTAATGCCATCATAGCGGCCCCACCCTTATGACCTCACCTACTCCTGATTATCAAGGGCCCCACCTCCAAATACCATTAACATTAAACTTTCAGGATTAAGTTTGCAACCCGTGAACATTTGGAGGCACATTCAAACCAAAGCACCAGGCTACGGAGAGTTTGGGCTTTACCTGGGAGGCGGCTGGAGTCATTTGAGGGTTGTGTGTATGCTTTTTAACAATTTTTAAGTTTTTTTAGTTTTTAAAATTGGTACATGATAAATCCAAACAGCATAATTTTGGGGGAAGGGGGTACTGAGAATTGAATCTAGGGGCATTCTACCACCAAAGTATATCCTCAGCGCTTTTATTTTTATTCATTTATTTTTTGAGACATGGTCTTGCTGATTTGCTGAGGCTAGCCTGAACTTGTGGTCTTCCTGCCTCAGCCTCCGGAGTTGTCCGGATTACAGGTGTGCATGACCATTCCTGGCTCCTTTTATTTATTGAGACATGGTCTCAGTTGCTGAGGCTAGCCTGGAATTTGGAATTCTGGAATTAAGGTGTGTGCCACCACACCTGGCCAAAGAGCACCAATCTTATTCTCTCCCACCCCAGCCCCCTGTGCATACAGTTGTGTGTGTGTATTAAGGTTGGGTTTTTCTGTTTGTTTGTTTGTTTTTGTTTTTTGTGGTGCTGGGGATTGAACCCAGGGCCTTGTGCTTGCGAGGCGAGCACTCCACCAACTGAGCTATCTCCCCAGCCCCAAGGTTGGGGTTTTTGTTTGTTCGTTTGTTTGTTTTGGGGGATGCCAGCAATTAAAGCCATGGCCTCGCACACATTAGCTACATGCTCTGCCACTGAACTATATCCTCAGACCAGGGTTTGTTTGGAACCAGGGATTGAACCCAGGGACGCTTAACCACTGAACCACATCCCCAGCTCTTTTTTATTTTTTTTTCAGAGACAGGGCTTCGCTCAGTTGCTGAGGCTGGCTTTGAACTCATGATCTTCCTGCCTTAGCCTCCCAAACTGCTGAGATCACAGGTGTGTGCCATGGCACCTGGCCAGGGTTGATTTTAACTATAATTTTACCTTTTTCTGATTATAAATGCAATTCCTGTCAATTCTAAAAAAGTCAGCCAGAATAGAAATAGGGAAGGCAGGAGGGCGAGGCCTTCTGCCGCATGCACCAGCCGCCCCGCATGCTTCCCGGTGACACCGTCAGCAGCCCCAGGGCCTTGTCAGAGCGGGTTGAAGCCAGGGCTCCAGAGTTCGGGGTTGTTTCAGAGAACCCCCAGGGGCTGAGCAGAGTGGACTCAGATTCCTGCCGCTGTCCAGAAAGGGACTAGGGTCTGGGCCAACCCTTGCAGAGAGGTTTAGAGAAAAGGAGGAAATGACAGGACACATCCTCAGGCCTCCACCTGACTTGGACAAAATTCTGCCAAAGGGAGAGGAAATAGAGGTTCCTGTCCTTCAGGAATCCTTCAGGGAGGCCAGAGGCCATGCAGGAGGAAACAGTGACAGAAGCAGCAGCTGGTAATGGAGGTTCCTCCCAAGCCACATCCGAGAGGGAGATCTGGCCACACCCCACGTCGGGGCTGGGCGTGACCCCACAGAGTCACCAGGCAAGAGGCTGCCTCCAGGGCAGTGAGGGGCGGACAGCTTCCTCTGATCCACCTCCCAGGAGGCTGACTAGCAGGTTAGTCACCAGAGCACTGATTTACCTCTTGAGGCCATTTGTGAAGAGATTCTACCCTGGCTAGGGCACTGGGGTTTAGCAGAAATACAAGGGGGGCCCCAAAGAGAAGACTCATCTAATTCTAAATTTTCTAGTAGCCACACTTTAATTATTTTTTTTTTCAGTATTGGAGATCAAACCCAGGGCTTTGCACATACTAGACAAACACACTACCACTTAGGTACATCCCCAGCCTTTCTAGAAGTCATATATATATATATATTATATAAAAATATAATATGTATACACACACACACATATATATATATATATATTTTTTTTTTTTTTTTTTTTTTTTTTTTGCTACTGGGGATTGAACCCAGGGCCACTCAACAACTGAGCCACATCCCCAGCCCTTTTAATATTTTATTTAGAAACAGAGTCTAGCTAGGTTGCTTAGGGCCTCACTAAGTTGCCGAAGCTGCCTCCGAACTCGCAATCCTCCTGCCTCAGCTTCCTGAGCCCCTGGGATTACAGGTGTGCGCCAGGCTGCACATATTATTTTGCCATGCTGGGGACAGAACCCAGGGCCTCACACTTGTTAAGCAAGTTGTCTGCCACTGTGTCCCACCCTGAACTCCTAGCCACGTTTTTTTTTTTTTTTTTTGGTATTCGTAGATGGACAGTGTGCCTTTATTGTATTTGTTTATCTATATGTGGTGTTAAGGATCAAACCCAGTGCCTCACATGTGCTAGACAAGCACTCTGCCACTGAGCTACAGCCCAAGTCCCTATTTTTCTTTTTCTGTATTAGGGATTGAACCCAGGGTTACATCCTGGTTTTTTGTTTTTTTTTTTTTTTTTTTTTTTTTTTTTTTTTTAGTTTGAGACAGGGTCTCACTAAGTTGAGGTTCTTGCCAGATTACTGAAGCTGGCCTTGAACATATGATCCTTCTGTCTCAGCCTCCTGAGTTGCTGGGATTAGAGGTGTGTCCCACTAAACTCAGCCCTAGCCCCATTTATAACAGTAAAAGAAACAGGTGCATTTAACCCAGTTTACACAAAATATCATTTCTACATGTCATCATCACTACAAAAGTATCGAGATAGTTTACATTCTTTTTCATACTGTCTCTTGGGGACACGACTCATTTTTCACCTGCTGCATTCCAGGTGTTCAATCGCCGCGGTGTCTGGGGTTGATATTACATAACCTAGGCTTGGAGCCCCACTGCTGAGGCTGTTTCCTGTGGTATCCTAGTGCCTGGCACACAATGAGGGGCCCAGTGACTGACATTGAGCTTGGGTAATCACCCTCTGAGGCTCCTGGGTCTGTCGTGAGGATTAAATAAAAGGATGCCTTCTGGGCATTCAGTTCGGTGATTGGCGCTCACTCAGTTCCAGTCTGGTTCGTGGATGCTGCTGTTGTTCTGACTTCCCCAAAGGCAACTGAAGGGCGGCAGGCCCCAGTGTGCGTCTGGCTCCCTGGATGAGTCACTTCACCCTAACGGACTGCTCCTCTGGAGAGCCCTTCTGTACAATTACAAAATGCAAGTCAGATTTCCAGAGCTGGCAGAAGCCTTGGGGTCAGGCTCTGGGGCAAAGAACGAAGGAGCGGGAACATCTAATCCGCACTCTTGTTGTTTTGGCTCTTGACAGCTCGAGGCCCCGCCCCACCCCGCCCCGCCCTCCCGGTCCTGGAAGAGGCCCGGCGGAACTACAACTCCCGTGATGCCTCGGGAGTCCCGCGGCTGTGCGTCATCGGCCGGGGACTCCAGGGCGGTGAAACAGCGCGCCGAGACGCCTCTCGACGCGCAGAGCTGTGGGTCCCCTGAGCCAAAAAAAGTAGTTAGGACCCAGCTGGAGGAGCTCGGACTCCACCGGTTCATCCAGGCCGAGCGGCAAGCCCGCGGCGGCTGGTGACGCGCGCATCCCCCTCCGCCTCTCCCTGGGTGGCGCTTGCTGGTGACGTCGTGGGTGTGATGGCCGCCGCGAGGCCGGGAAGGTGAAGGTGAGAGGGCGAGCGCGCCGGGGTGGTGGGACCCGCCGGCCCCGGCCCGGAGAGTCCAGAGCAGCCCGGCCTGGGCCGGCGGGACGCTGGGGCCCCCTGGGGTCAGGATCCGGCCAGACGGGCGTCCCCACGCTGCGGCTTCGCCGCCGGCCCTCCACGGCCCTGCGAGGAGCCGGTGGGGCGCAGGACCCGGGGCTGGGGCGTGGGGTCCCCTGGCGCTCCCGTCGCCCCGCCTTCCCAGGCCCTGGCCGCACGCCACCCCGTCCTTTCCGTTTTCGTCTGGTCCTCTTTTGCTCCGCGCCTGAGAGATGCCCCGGTTCAGTGCCGGGGCAGCCCGCCCTGCCCTCCCCCACTGGGGCGCGTTTTGAGCTTCCCACGACCGCCTCGGACAGCAGCTGGGACCCCCTGACCCGCAATCAGTTCCTCTTCTCTTCCGCACCACCCTGCCCCGCGTCTCCAGTTGGCAGTTTGTGCTCAAGCCCAGTCTTTCCCTGGTTCTGCTCCCTCCCCTCCCCCCTCTGGAGGTGCCTTACCGGACCCCGCATGGGACCTCCCTGGTGCACGAGGTTGAACACATGTTTGTGCACACCAGGGTTGGCCCTACACCCGTGTTGTGTTTTCCCCGGGCCATTAGCTCACATGACAGCCCAACTCCTCAGTACCTCGATGAGTAAGCTGCCCTCAGTGATGAGTTTGTTTGGCTTTAAAACCTGATTAGGCATGCTTTGCACACCAGTTGTTTTCTTTTTTATTTTTTTTTTTCTCACCTGTTGACATCTGCCTTTTCCTTTCCAATAAGTCAGGACAGGTGGAGTCAACACAATCAATAGCCAACCTCGACCTGAGACAGCACAGAGGAGAACCCAAATTCTTTTCGTTTTTTTTGACTCCAGCCATGTCCATGATGCCCACCTTGTGAAAGTCTCTTACCATCCAAAAAGTAAGTGGTGCCTGTGACTTCTGGTGCCCTGGATCTGGGTTGAGTAGAAACGGGGCCTGCTGTGCCAGCCCTGGCCCTCCTGTGGCAAGTTTCTTGGATGGGGTCCTGTTTGTGTAGATCTGGTGCTTTTCAACCTGTATTGAACAAAAAATATTGTATCTCCTTTTTACTTCATGGAGGATTTCACTAGTTGCTGAGAGGGCCTGTTTAAAGGTTCACATTTCAGAAAGTAGCTGGGATCTCCTGGGCTCCCTGAAGGATAGTCTCTCTCCCTTGTTGGTTCTTCTCTACTGTGCTGACTCTTCTCCTCCCGGTCTCTGCGCAGCAGAGGTTGGCTCCTTATCACAGCTCTTCTAAGAGTCTGCTCTGCCCCCTTTACCCTGTATACTCTTTTGTTTCAATTTCTCAGCTTCTCCTCTGTTCCAGTTGTGCCAGCAGACGATCCGTGGATCCATTTTATTTTCCCTGCTAGGAGTTGCTGTACATAAAACTGGGTAAGGAGGTGGTGTGGATTCAGGGACTGTGCTTGGGATCCAAACACACCTTGCCATGAATTTTGCTACTGCCTCGCTTATACCCCAAACACCTAATATCCTCAACTAATAGCCTAGGTAGAGCAAAGCTTCTGATCACCTTGAAGTGCTAATAGCAGTTCCCATTCAGAATTTGGTTTGTTTCCAGTCTTAAGTTAATATCTCTTGTTCCCCTAGCACTTTTGTGGGGTGGAATTGGACTACCAGGATAAATCAACCTTTCCCTAAAGTGTGATCCTCAGAATTTTGAAGGCTGTTAGCACAGAAGAGTTTCTTTATCACAAAAATTTGTGCAGTGTTGACCAAATATACTTAAATTGCTTTCAAACTAGCCTTCCTTCCCAAGGCCTTTACTGTGTTCATGTTTGCCAGTGGAGAGGGGCAGTGGCGAGTGGTGTTTTACAGATGGATTCTAGCATGGAATCTTTTTACATGGAGCATTGGATATGACTAGAGTTCTGTGGATCACACCTTGGGAAACACTGCTGTAAGCCGTCTGAAACCATAATCTGTCACAAAAACTTGGAGTGTGTAACTGACACTGGAATCGAACCCTCTGGCTCAGCTTAGGGACAGGTCCATATGCCTGCAGCAAGCCCTGTGGTGGAGTAAGGACTATCAGGGCTTTCCAGAGGAGGAACCGGAACCCAGCTGCTGTCACTGCCCTGGGAGGATAGAGAGCCCGCACACAAAGTCCTGAGGCAGTGGGGTCTCTGTCTTGGCTTTTGTGCCTGTAGTTTGCAACTTTGGTCCTCTTGTGCCTATATGTATGTCTAGCTTGCTTTTTGGAAGGATTAAATTTCAGAATCTGAAAGGCTTGTTCAACTATATTGACTCATGGAACTCCAAAGAGTTAGCTAAAAACTGCTTTTGTAGGAAAAAAGTGGATTGGTATATCCAGGAATGGCAGGTTTAAGGCGATATCCCCCAGGGGTATTCACTTACTCACCCTTTATCTGGAAGTGGTGCAGGAGAAAGGTAGAAGTGGAAAGAGGTCACTGCTCTATGAAAGACTGGCTCTCTAGAAGCTCTGGGCCTAGCTGGGGACACAGGGTGTGATTAAAAAGCAAAAGTCAGGTAAGGGTGTGCGTTCTCTGTGGAGGCGGTAAGACTTGAGTTGGGTCTAGTAGGACATAAGAGTATGCTGCATGGGTGAAAAAAGAGGATTCCAAACAGAAAGCAGGACTAAGTGCAGAATCTTGGCTTGGGAATTAGGAGGGCTTGAGAAACGAGATGGCTTGGAGGAGTCGGCAGATTTCAGGAGGGTTTGGGGCATGCTGCTGCAGGTGAATGAGGGCCGCCTCTAGGACAGCTGAACTCCAGCAGACCTTTAACCTTGAACCACTAAGCTTTGACTCCTGTGCGTTCCCTTGAATCTTGCACTTACTGAGCACTAATGCTTTTGGTTTCATAGCCTCTGGGCTTGCAGACCATGACCAGGACTTAAAAGCACCTGCTTCTAAAAGCCCAGCTGTGATCAGGGAACTGACTTCCTGCAAGCCAGTCACTTCTGAGGCTGGTGGAGCTGACCTCCCCCAGCTGACCTGTTTGATTGATATCTGTGGTGGTGGTGGTGGTGGTGGGGTGGAGGGTTGTCTTCCCTGATGGCTGGGTGTTTGTGGGGAGAGCCTTGTATCTTGCTGGTAGAGTTTATTATTGTTTTTGCTTTAAACCAAAGTGAGTCCCTTTGAGCTCTCTCATTGTGTGCTACCACGAGCTCACATCACTGTCCTTAGTCTTCTTAGGATTGATGTGGTTGGTGTCTTGTATACATGACGAATCCAGGGTTGCGGACTGGGGTTGTCGCTCAGTGGTTGAGCACATGCCTAGTATGTGAGGCACTGGGTTCGATCCTCAGCACCACATTAAATAAATAAGTAAATGAGTAAATAAATAAATAAAGGTATTGTGTCCATCTACAACTTTAAAAAAAATACTTAAAAACAAAATCCAAGATGAAATAAATTGCTTTTATGGCCCAGAGAGGGTACCAACAAGATTTGACCCAACTGTTTCCTGATTTCAAAGTGTGTCACCTGCACCCCTACATCATGCCCTATCCCTACATCATACCCTGTTCTCTTTTCTCCCTGGCTGGCTTCGCTCCCCTTTGCCTCCCCACACCCCCTGATTTCAGTATACTCTCCTTTTCCATTTGAAGGACCTAGAGAGTCACTTTGTTTCCTGTTTCCTTTCTCAGGGCTCCACTGTCTTTCTTAATAAAGAAAAAACCAGGCCAGGTGCAGAGGCACATGCCTGTGATCCCAGCAGCTCGGGAGGCTGAAGCAGGAGGATCAGAAGTTCAAAGCCAGCCTCAGCAACTTAGCGAGGCCCTGTCTCAAAACATAAAAAGGACTGGGGATGTGGCTCAGTGGTTGAGCACCTCTGGGTTCAATCCCTTCCAAAAAAAGGAAGAAGAAAACTGTTGTACCATGGCGTCATGGAGGAAAAAGTGGGAAACGGTAGTGGGGTAACTTCCTTCCCCTTCCTCCTAAGGAATCTGTGACACTGCACAGGAATCGTAGATTTGAGCAACACATGTGGGCTCCTGTCTTCCTGTTGTCTCTGTGTCTTGCCTACCTTTGGAATGGTTTGTTCTTTTTGGGGGGTGGGAGATACTAGGAGTTTAACTGAGCCACATCCCCAGTCCTTTTATTTTTTATTTTGAGACAGAGTCTCACTAAGTTGCCTAGGGCCTCACTGAGTTGCTGAGGCTGGCCTTGAACTTGCAATCCTGTTTCAGCTTCCAAAGCTGCTAGAATTACAGACTGGAATGGTCAGTTTTTCAGAGCCAGTTTTGGCATGCATCTTTGGGTGCTTTTTCTGGATGTTCCTTCTGCTGCTCTGCACCTGGTTCGGCACCCTTTGGCACTACTTGGAAATTTCTTGTATGTGCCACCACTGAGCAGCTTTCTCATTTCCCAGCTAGAAACTCAAGTCCGGCTGGGCTGCCGTGAGGGGGGCCGGGAAGGGAGTGCTGGTGCCAGGCACACTGCCTCTTGTCCCTCTGACCCCAGGGGGTGGGCTCTGCTGGGGAAGTGCCTTTGTCTGTGTGAGGACCCTCAGGAAGACTGGCAGGCTCCACTTTGGGGGGCAGGGTTCCCAGCCATACGTAGGAGCTACCTTCTCTGGGAGATCTGCCTCTTGACCTTAGCTCAAGACCTCTAGGTCTTCAGGGTCAAGTCTCACAGCCCCTAATATGTCATTGCTATGTAGGGAGAAAAGGCATCTATGAGGATGCATGTGACTGAGTGAGAGCAGAAACAGGCTGGTACCTCCCCAGCTGTTAACAGTGCTTGTCACAGAAGGGTCATTCTGTGTTTTCTTCTTTAGCTTCCAAATGTTCTACAGACATCTTTTACACTAAAGGAGACCAACAGATGTTTTTTAAAATAAGTTTTAGAAGTATGTCTCTCTTACTTTAGGATCACTCTTCTTTCCATCCCTCCAGCAAACACAAATCCTGTTAGGGATTAGGGCCATTGGGCTCACCGACAGCAGAGTGGCAGGGGGGTGGGGGTGGGGGTGGTGGGGAGTGGATGTCACTGACCTTGAGCGCCACTTTGCTGTCACCTTTTCTTAGGCGTTCAGTGGATAGGATATCAGTCAGATTTCTGGACTTGGGGGAGGGCTTCTGTGTGTTGCTCGGGTCCGCCCCATCGCTCTCTGAGCTGCTTGTCCACGGCTCAGCAGGCCAGGAATTGCCAGTGGTGGGCTGGACTCAGAACCATGGCTTCCAGATGTCTGAATGCCCGTGCAGCAGGACAGAGACTGGCCTGTGTCATGAGAGCTCCTTTCCTTCTCTCCACGTGCTGCTTCTCGTCTTGCTGTCTCTTGAGCACATGCTGGTTGCCCCGTATTCTTGGCGAAACTCAGAAGTGGTCCTGGCTCTCCTCTCACCCCATGCCATGCCCACAGCAGAATGTCCCAGTGGCTGTTCTGGGCTCACCCACATTGTCCTGTCTTGCAGCGCAATGTCCCTGCTTTTCTCTCGATGCAACTCCATCGTGACAGTCAAGAAGGATAAGAGACATATGGCTGAGGTGAATGCGTCCCCACTCAAGCACTTTGTCACTGCCAAGAAGAAGATCAATGGCATCTTTGAGCAGCTCGGGGCCTACATCCAGGAGAGCGCCACCTTCCTTGAAGGTAATACGGTCACCTGCTCATCAGGCTCCCTTTGGTCTATTGATTCTTAGCAGGATTTGGGAGTGGGGAGGTGCAGCACTGCTTTTGAGGAACTCACGCCCAGGAGGGTCTCACCCACAGCCATGCTCTACTCTTGGAATCCTGGGGAACTGGGCTCCAGGAAGACATGGAAACTATCATGTAAGAATTGGTTTAAGAATTCTGCATGTTTTGTTTCATTTACCTTCTCTAAAATGCAGGTCGACTGAGGGTTGAGAGTTGTCCCATACCTTGAGAGTGACTGAGCCGGCTTGTGGCCCGCTCATGTGTTCTGCCTGGCCAGTTCTGGCTGCTGTAATGCCAAGCACTGCTGGGTGTGGTTATCCCAGATAGTGTGCACTCTCATATTTTTAGTCTGGTGACAGGACTATGGATAGGGAGCTCCTGTTACCTATGCCTTTTCTACTAGTTACTAATTTGAGCCCTGCCTCTAGTTCCTGCTCTGTGAGCAGAGAAGGCGTGGAGCCCCATTCGGTCTGACGCCAGCTCTGGCCACTAGTGTTTCAGGCTCCGTCTCCAGAAGGGCACCATGGTTGCAGGTCCAGGGAAGGTCTGAAAACCTAGTAGCTGAGTCTCAGCTGCCCTTGGCTTCCTCATTTGAGAATGACAAACTCAGGTGAGACTGGGCACTTTCAGAAACCAAGGAGTCTGGAGGTCCACGGGGCTCAACCCTGGCTCAGGCCGGCCACCTCCTCTCTACCTGCCTTCAGCCAGGTCACGTGGCTTCTCGTCATCTTACATGCCAAGCTGCTATGTGAGGCTCCCACTAGAAAAAGGAACTGCGTCCAGTTCCATTAGCTTGTCTGTGCCCTGCCCTTTGAGATTGATGCAAAAGAATGTGTTCCCTAAATATTTGATGAATTAAACTCTAGGTATAGAGGGTTTTTTTTTTTTTTTAACCTGAGGACTGAATCCAGGGGCTCTTAACCGCTGAGGCTGGCTTTAAACTTTCGATCCTCCTGCCTCAGCCTCCGTAGTCCCTGGGATCATAGGTATGCACCACTGCGCCTGGCTTAAAGGTGTATGATTCGCGGATGAAATGACTGCAGCTCACCGCCTTTTCGTTAGCAGCAGTTCTGGTGTGCCTGGCCCTGTGGAGGTAGGGCTGTCGAAGCTGCTGCCCTTCCAGAGCCCAGACTGACCTCCGTGAGGCCCCGAGTCACTCACTCAGTCCATTTTGGGGCACACATGTGCTTCAGGGAGCTGTTGATGTGAGGAGCACTTCAATTTTCCTTTTTGTGACACTAGCCTATTGGTCGCACAGAAGGGAAGGAGCTGGAGCGATCGGATCAGCTTGCTGGGGGCGGGGGGGGGGCCGAAAGGGCGTTAGCAGGAGCTCATGCCTGCTGGCTGTTGCTCTTCAGCGTAGCCACGTGCTCGACAACCGACTTCTTCCGAGGGGCACTGTGAAGGCCCTGCTTATGTGTCCATCTGAGGGAAGAATCTTGATGGGTCTGGGCTGGGGGTCACTGGTGAATGGGGTGGGGCTTGTTGACTTGGTCACTTCCTTTCATGGCACTAGTTGCAGCGCAAACTCACTGCATCCTCTGACATGCCACTTGTCATGCTGTGGATGCTTTGAGAGGGGTCGGGAGCCTGTCAGCGTGGTGGTGTGTGGGAGTGTGCTAAGGGGCCAAATGCCATCTCCTCTCCAGCCGTCTGAGGCGCCTCCCTTGTGCACGTGCTGGATGGGACCAGGCAGGGGCTTGCTCAGTTGTTGCCTTCTGGGATAATCTGCTAGCCACGTGCCTGCCAAGGGTGCTGGGAGAAGCAGTCCAGCAATTCAGATACCCCTGGCTCAACCAGCATGTGCTGGGCGCAGTCGGATAGGTCAGCCTTCTTGGTAGATGAGCAGAGAGGTGAGCCAGCCAGCTGCACTACAGAGAGGTTGGTGTGAAGGGGAGAGAAGCCAGGGTGCTGCGGGTACAGACGGGACCCACACAAGCTGGAGAGTGTGCCCAGGTAAGCTTTGCAGGGCTGTGCCCTCTAAGCTGCACCTGAGGCCCAGCAGGAACAAGCCAGGATGCCCCAAGGCATCTGCTCGTCAGAGTGCAGAAGGGGGTTTGGGCTGGGCCAGCAAAGCCCAGAGGGGTGAGGAGGCTGGTGTTTGAGGAGATGGCGAGGTGGGATGAGAGGCAGGAGGGTGGCAAGAGACCAGGCTGGGGAGGCCAGCAGGACCCTCAGGAGGGACCTTGTGTAGTGACACAGAGTGGTGAAGAGCTTAGACACCAGGACCAGGTTCAAATGCCCACTCTGCATGTAAGGAAGGAGGATGAATGAGGCCACGTTCGCCCAGTGCTTGAAACAGTTCCTGGCGCGAGGGAAGAAATTTGGGAGCCAAGGAGCAGCTGGCGCTCACGCGCTCACGGGCGCCCTCTTGGCTTCACAGTTTAATCTACTTGTCCTCACAGTAGTCTTCCGAAGCAGGATCTGCTGTTATCTCCATTTTACTGTGAGGATGTAGAGACCCAGGAAGTCTCATTTGCCTGGGGCCACAGAGCTAGAAAGCAGGGGGGACTGGCACGGGAACCTGGGCAGCCTTGCTCCTGTCTGTGTTCAGCTGCCACCCACAGAGCCACAGTAGGGCGCCAGGAGGCAGACTCCATCCAGGTCCTGGCGAGCACAGCTGCTCTCTGGCCCGTCCAGTCTGTGGTCACGGAGCTCCTCTGACCATCAGTGACCCATTCTCATCCTGCTCCAGACACCTACAGGAATGCAGAGCTGGACCCGGTTACGACGGAAGAGCAGGTTCTGGACGTCAAAGGCTATCTATCCAAAGTGAGGGGCATCAGTGAGGTGCTGGCCCGGCGGCACATGAAAGTGGCTTTTTTTGGCAGGTGAGTCTTGGGAGCCTTCACAGCTTCCTGGATGGGAAGAGGAGGTGAGAGGGAGGGCGGGCGGGCGGCCCTCTGAGCAATCTCACAGCCAGAGTGCGCAGAGACAGGGAGCGGAGGGCAGGCCTGAGCTCCTTACCCTCTCTCTTTCCCCAGTACTGGGGATGGAACCCAGGCCTCGTGCACGCGAGGCGAGCCCTCTGTCACGGGCGACATCCCTATAGCCCTCGTCACTCTTCTTATCTTTATTTATTTATTTTTGGTACTGGGGATTGAACCCGGGGTACTTAACCACTAAGCCACATCCCCGGCTCTTTTTATATTTTATTTAGAGGCAGGGCATTGCTAAGTTGCCGAGGCTGGCTTTGAACTCACGATCCTCCTACCTCAGCCTCCCGAGCTGCTGAGAATAAGTGTGTGCCACCATACCTGACTGTATTTTTTATTTTGAGACAGAGTCTTGCTGAATTGCTGAGGCTAGCCTTGAACTTGTGATCCTCTTGCTTCAGCCTCCTGAGTTGCTGGGATCATAGGCATGTGCTACTAAACCCAGCTCTCCTTATTTTTATTTGTAAAATATATGTAACATAAAATGCAGCTTTTTGTGTGGGGCAGCTGTGTTCTTCATGTTCTGGAGAACCACTATTCTGTTTTCCGTAGTGCCTGTGCCTCGGCACGTTTCTGTCAGCAGGCAGAGCACAGGACTTGGTTTCTCTAACGCTTGCCAACAGCCCCCGCCCACAGCTGAAGACAGAACCCAGAGGTGCTCACCACTGAGCTACATCATAGACTCTGTTAAGTTTTTATTTGGAGACATGATTTCACTAAGTTGCTCAGATTGGCCTTGAACCTTGTGATCCTCCTACCTCAGCCTCTAAAGTAGCTGGAATGAGCGTGCACTCACGTACACACAAACCCTTCTACCTCACCCTGCCCGCCCAGCTATTTTCTGATTTTCGGTGACTATGCGTGAAGACTAGCCCATGGTGGGTTTTGCTTTGTTTGAGGTGGGGCTCGCTGTGTTGCTCAGGCTAGTCTTGAACTCCTGGGCTCTAGCCATCCTCCTGCCTCAGGCTGGGACTGCAGGCATACCATTATGCCCTCGTCCCATTGTGGGTCTGGCTGGGGATTGAACCCAGGGCCTTCTCGTCACACCCTCCGTCGTGGGTGTGACTTGCATTTCTCTGGTGAGGGGTGGTTTGAGCATCTTCATGTGCTTACTGGCCATTTGTGTATTTTCTTTGGAGAAATTCTATTCCAGTTCTTAGCCTTTTTGTTGCTGGTGAGTTGTAGGAGCTTTGAAGAAAACTCTGTTGATAAAATATTTCCTCCCATTCCGTGGCTTAGCCTTCACCATTGATTGTATGCTTTGAGGCACAGAAGCTTTTTATTTCAATGTAGTCTGATTTGTCTGTTTATATATTTATCTGTATTTTTGATGTTATAGCCTAACAATAATTGCCAAATTCAATGTCACGAAGCTTTTCTCCTTCTGAGAGTTTTATTTTTAGCCTTATTATTACACTGTGAGGTCTAGTAGACACTTTAAAAAACAATTAAAGTCCAACACAGTGGAAAGCTCCCTAGGCAGGCTGGATGCCGGGCACATGATGTAGCCGAGGGAATAGCGTGTGCCCCCCGCCACCTGTCAGTTCTCCCTCCCCTGGAAGGAGTGGCCCTCCCCTTGCCAGTAGCGGTGCCTGTCTCGCTGCATGCAGCAAGGCCCATGTGGTGCAGGAAGACGCATATGGCTCGAGAGGGGTGTTGTGGCTGGGAAGCCTCTGCTGCAAACAAGTGAGAAAAGAGCAGCCACACAGGCCTGCGAGGAAAGCGAGTGTGTGGGGGCAACAGGGGTCTTGGCTGAGTTCATTTAGACCAAGGAGGACGCTTCTGGGGCAGAGGCCGTGGTATCGGCTGGGAGAGGGGCGGCTCCATCAGGACTGCTGAGCTGCTCCCTGAGAGCAGCTGGATTATTATCCAAGGGGAAGGTTTGCTCGCCAGGTGGCGGCACATTGCACAAGCCCCTTGCACGTCTGAAGTGATGAACCGGGGGACATGTCACAGGCTCTGGCCAAGGGGCCCCTGCCCATTTTAGCAAACACTGGGTGTGCCTCTCTGCCTCTCTTGGCACTGTCTGGGCACTGGTGGCATTGCAGAGAACATGTCTTCAGACCTCCAGCCCAGCAACTGCGTGTGAAAGGCAAACCTGTGGCTTCTCTTAACTTCACCTACAACCTTCATTTCCTCCTAGGACGAGTAATGGGAAGAGCACCGTGATCAATGCCATGCTCTGGGACAAAGTTCTGCCCTCTGGGATTGGTCATACCACCAACTGCTTCCTGAGGGTGGAGGGCACAGATGGCCACGAGGCCTTCCTGCTCACGGAGGGCTCAGAGGAGAAGAGGAGCGTCAAGGTGGGTGCTGGTGGCTTTTAGCTGGGGTGTGCCGTTGAGGCAAGGCTGGCTCAACTAGCCCGTCCATGTGCCAGGCTGACCCTACCTCCCAGCAGAGAGCCGTGCCTCCCTGTGGTGAAGATGAAAAGCCCTGTTTCCGAGCACAGGAGAGCATGCGTTCGGGAGGGCGGGAAGGTGGAGAGAGCGCCAAGCAGCAACCACGCTTTTCTGGTCCTTGCTAGGGCTAGGGCTCTGCACTGGGAAGGAGGGGAGTCGGGCCGCTCCTCCCTGGAGCGCTCCAGGGCGTGCTTCCTGCATAGCTCTGGGATTCCCACACCAACTCAGGGTTGTCATGCTTTGATTTTTCTGAGCGGCAGCTGCATTCTAGCTTGGGGCCAGGCACCTGCTGTGATTCATAAAGAATTAATCTGCACGGAGGCTGACATTCAGGAAAGAGGCTAGAGAGAGAGAAAGAAGCAATTCTTATTGACAGCGCCCAGCTTTCAACTTTGTATGTGAAATGAAAGAAAAGGAGCAGCCAGCTGGGCAGTCATCCCAAGCTGCTGTGCCGTGCTCACTGGCACAGGTTGGGCTGGGTGGCCTGATCTTTCTTTCTCTCCTCTTCCACCATCAGACTGTGAACCAGCTGGCCCACGCCCTCCATCAGGATGAGCAGCTGCATGCTGGCAGCCTGGTGAGTGTGATGTGGCCCAACTCCAAGTGTCCACTTCTGAAGGACGACCTCGTGCTCATGGACAGGTAAGAGAAAGGAGCCTGGAAGCATCTGCTTTCCATTTTTGGATGATCCAGGCCCAAATCCCCAGCAGTCTTTGCTCTGCTCAAGCACTGCTGCCTTACAGGTGGCTCAGCCAGTCCTCCTGCCTCTGGCTTTCCTCTAGAGTTGGACTCTCAGTACCCACTGGTATTAGCATCCTGAAGATGGCCCTGATGGGCTGTTCAGCAGATGGGTGGCATGCTCAGAAGTGGGGAAAGCCCTCAGTCCAGCCCAGGGCTGGGGTGTGTGGTGTGGGAGGGCATGCATGGCAGAGTCGGTGTGCTTCATTCCTCAAAGCTTTTGCCCCTGCTGTAAACAGGTTCCAAAACCCTACCAGGAGATAGTGTCACTGCATTTACCTGGAAGATATAGAACTTACTATACATCCCAAGTAAAATCATAAGTCATTACATTTTTATAAGTGTGGTAGATGCATGTGCTAAAAAACCTGGCTAGGCACTCTGGAAGGACATGGGGTGGGAAGTAGACATCTCCCAGGAAGGGCCAGGCCTGCTTCCTTCCCTCCGTGGTGGCTTTCTCCTCCCTGGAGGCTGCCTTCCAGTCCCAGGTCTGTTCACAGCAGGAAGACCAGGGCCTGTGCTCTGACCATGTTGGTTTACTCTGTCTCCTTTAGCCCTGGGATTGACGTCACCACAGAGCTGGACAGCTGGATTGACAAATTTTGCCTGGATGCTGATGTGTTTGTGTTGGTGGCCAACTCGGAGTCCACCCTGATGCAGACGGTAACCCAGTCTTGGCTGGGCAGGGGGCCGGTAGGGTATTGGCTTGGCCCTGCTTCTCACCCTGAGTCTTACCCCTTTGTCTAGGAGAAGCAGTTCTTCCACAAAGTGAGCGAGCGTCTCTCCCGCCCCAACATCTTCATCCTGAATAACCGCTGGGATGCCTCCGCCTCGGAGCCCGAGTACATGGAGGAGGTTGGTGCCTCTTGGCTGCTCAGGGAGTGGCACCCTACGGAGCTCTGTGTACCTGGGCCGCCTGGTGCACCAGATATAATGGCTTCCCCGAATTAATTCATCCCCAAACATTGCCCAGGTGTTCCCTGTGGTGTCTTTTTTTTTTTGGGTACTGGGGCTTGAACCCAGGGCTCTTAACCACTGAGCCACATCCCAGCCCTTTTTTGCATTTAATTTAGAGACAGGGTCTCACTGAGTTGCTTAGGGCCTTGCTAAGTTGCTGAGGCTGGCTGTGAAGCCACAGTCCTCCTGCCTCGGCCTCCTGAGCGGCTGGGGTTGCAGTGTGCGTCACCGTGCCGGCTCCTGTGCTGCCTTCCGGTGGTGCCGACGGCTTCCTTCCGTGTCCCGCTCACTCTCCCTGCTCCCCTTAGTGAGTGCCTTTCCCAGGTCCAAAGAGCATCCCCACCCATGCATCCTCTGGGCCATTTTGCTCATTTTGGTTCATAAACAAAACAGTAAACGTAGAACAGGCTCAACCTTAAGAAGACATCCAAAAGAGAAGCTTTAAAAAAGGAGAGAATAATGGGTTCTTGCAACCACAACTCTGTGCGTGTGAAATGAGAGAAGAAAGGGCAATAGGTTGGTGATATTGGATTTACTTTATTGACCCTGCAGTCAGCAGGTGGGTGCCCAAATTTTGGCTGATGCGGGGCAGTGTGACTTTGACTTGGTCAAATTCCTCAACCCTCTGGTAAGCCAGCCTCCACCTGTGGGACGGGCGTAGTCAACACTGAGATGATACCTGTTCAAAGTGCCTGGTGCGTGTCTACGAGAGGCCATACTTTGCATGCTGGGGATGGAACCCAGAGCCCTGTACTTGCTCAGCAAGTGCTCTACCCCTGAGCCCCGTCCCCAGCCTTGCTTTTGAAGTTCTATCACTAGAGCCCTCGGACAGCAGAGCTGGGAGGGCTCTTCCGGTGGTGCCCACCCATGGTGTAAGTGAGGCCCTAGGAAGACAGCTTGTCAGATATAGGCCCAGGTTTGGTTTTCTTGACCCCCTCATTCCCCTCTTCTGGGGCACCAAAGTGTGACTCTAGATAAGTGTGACCCTAGATAAGTCTGACAAGGGGCGGTTTGGGGCCCAAGCATTTTGCTTGTACACATGAAGGTCCACGTTAGGCCGTACCCCTAGATACTCCCACCATGATGCTGGTTCTGGGAAGCGTGGTAGCGGGTGACTTCACTCTGTGTGCATTTGTACCCTTTGAGTGTAATCAAAACATATCACCCTTTAAAAAACAAAAGGCAGTGGGGGCTGTGGGCGCCATCCGGAGGGGCTCACCTGCAGCCACCGTGGTCACACGCACCTCTGCTTGGGGTCCAGGTGCGGCGGCAGCACATGGAGCGCTGCACCAGCTTCCTGGTGGACGAGCTGGGCGTGGTGGATCGAACCCAGGCCGGGGACCGCATCTTCTTTGTGTCTGCCAAGGAGGTGCTCAACGCCAGGATCCAGAAAGCCCAGGGCATGCCAGAAGGAGGTAAGGGCAGGAGCACGGGTCTGCGCCCTGAGGGGCGAGGTGTTGGATCTTGCTGCAGCTCAGTCTGCGGCAGTCACTCTGGGGTCGGGATGGTGAACAGAGCCTGTGGGAGAGGACCTGCTGTCCAGCCAGTGCCCCCACCCAGGCCCGAGGTGCTGGGTGTGGCTCCCGGGCTTCCCCCTTCTCTGCAGTCAACCCGGTTCCTCAGTAATGCAGCGCGATTCTCCTAGGGGGCGCTCTTGCAGAAGGCTTTCAAGTGCGGATGTTTGAGTTTCAGAATTTTGAGAGGAGATTTGAGGTGAGTCCTCTGACCCTGGTCTCTGCTGATTCTCCCGAGCTCTCACGGGTGTCTCCCTGGTGCTGTGGCCCAGGCGGCCCCCACCTCCCTCAAGGCTCTGTCTGTCCCAGGAGTGCATCTCCCAGTCTGCAGTGAAGACCAAATTTGAGCAGCACACAGTCCGGGCCAAGCAGATTGCAGAGGCGGTTCGCTTCATCATGGACTCCCTGCACATCGCGGCTCAGGAGCAGCGGTGAGAGCCCCAAGCCGGCAGGGAGCGGGGTGCCGAGGAAGGCGGGGTTGCACTGGCCCTGGTGGCAGGGAGCGGGGTGCTGAGGAAGGCGGGGTAGCACTGGCCGTGGTGGCAGGCTGGTCTGGGTTCCCACCAGACCCCTTTGAGCCTGGCGAGGAGGGCCCCTGAGTGCCCAGTGGCCTCTCCTGGCCTGTGCAGAGCTGTCCCCTGTGGTCGAGGCCTCAGCTGGTGTCCTGCCTGGTACTGTTGCTGTTCTCGGTACCTGAACAAAAATGGTTTTTTGTACCTGGGATTGAGCCCAAGGGTGCTTAACCACCAAGCCACACCCCTAGCCCTTTTTATTTTTTATTTTGAGTCAGGGTCTCAGTAGGTTGTGTACAGCCTTCTTAAGTTGCACCTGGCCTGAATCCATTTTTGTTATTATTATTATTTTTTTTTTTTTTGCAGTGCTGGGGATCAAACCCAGGGCCTTGCATTTGCAAGGCAAGCACTCTACCAACTGAGCTATCTCCCCAGCCCCTGAATCCATTTTTGAAAAACTTTTCTGTGTCTCAAATTTCTCAAAAAAACAAAATTACAGAGAATAACATGAAAACATTTTGCTTTTGCCACAGAGTTAACATTGTTTGCTTTGCATTAAGTTAAAATAAAACAGAAAAAGGTGTTACATACGTACCCTCTGACTGACCCTTTGCACTCCTCAGAGGCACCACAGTTAGGAACGTGTATGGTCCCACCACCTATTTAGAAGCTGCTTTTCAGCTTGGCATGGTGGCTCACCCTACAAGCCAGCAGCTCAGGAGACCAAGGCAGGAGGTCCAGGCCAGCCTCAGTGACTCAGCCTGGGGCGTGGCTCCATGGTGGAGGCCTGCTGTGCGTGCTCAGGCCCCTGTGCATTTGCTGCATGCAGCTCCTTGCACTAGGCCTTGCTTCCCTGTGTCCTTGCTGGTCCCATGGGAGTTCTGGATACTGGTTGCCATGGATGGTCCGTGTGGATGCACCCCGTTCCTGGGCTGAGTTCAGGCTCCGTTTTCCTCATATGTTGCAGACCCCACCGGCGTGCTGGTGCACCTGCTTGCACTTTCCTAAGCCTTTCTAGGACTGATTCCTAGAGACACTGCTGCTCTGCCTTAGGGAGAGTGCACTTTCGCTTTTGCTCAGTTTGGCTCCAAAGCAGCGCCTTCCCCTCGTGTCCCCCAGCATCCCCCAGCACTGCCTGTGGCAACTCCCAGTTCCGCAGCTCCAGCCGCAGCTCCAGACCTGGCCCCTCTCCCCAGGCATCTGGTAGCCTGCAGTACCTCTTTTTAATTTCATTTCCCTGATGATTAATGAGGCCCACGCTAATTGGCAGCACCGTTTCCAGAACCCCTTTAGTCCCGCCCCTCTCTGTTGCCCTCTCTTCTAACAATGCAAGACCAGGGAGCACGCGGCTGGCTCCTCCTGCTGGGAAGGAAGCTCTTGCCTCTGTGTGTGTGTGAGGCTGGCCTGGGTGGGGTGGCAGTGTCCGCGCTGCCTCCCAGGCGCCCTCACTCCTGCCTCGGTGGCACCGCGGCCTTCTTACTGGTGCTCTGCTCACAGCGTTTACTGCCTGGAAATGCGAGAGGAGCGACAAGACCGGCTGAGGTTCATTGACAAGCAGCTGGAGCTCTTGGCCCAGGACTATAAACTTCGCATCAAGCAGATTACCGAGGAGGTTGAAAGGCAGGTGAGACGCGAGGAGGACCTACTCAGGGGAGATTTGGAGAGCGGAGTCCAGGGTGCTTGACCATGGACAAGTCATCAGTTTTCATCTGGTCATCCTGGGGGTGTCTCAGCTTTCCAGGAGGAAGCTAAGGGTATGGAGCTTCTCTGGGGTTCCATTGTCTACTCTGTGACCCCTCTGGGCCTCTCCCATGACTGGGGGCGTTTGGTCCATTTCTCAGATCATAGAGGAGCTGAGAGGCTACTGGTGGCGAGACTCGGGCAGAGGGTCCCTCGTTGCTCCTTGGGGCTTAGCAGCAAGCTTCCTCTGCTGTAGGTGTCGACTGCGATGGCCGAGGAGATCCGGCGCCTCTCTGTGCTGGTGGACGAGTACCAGATGGATTTCCACCCGTCTCCAGTGGTCCTCAAGGTCTACAAGAATGTGAGTCACGCAGCAGCAGTGCCCCCCTTGCTGCTTTTCGGCTGAGGGGTGATCGCCATGCAGATGGCAGCATGGCAGTTCGGCTCCGCCGGTCTGCAGCGGAGGTGGAAGGAAGCCAGGGTCTCAAGAGCCAGGCTGCCTCCTCTTCCTTGGTCTCCTGGTGAGCCTGGGATGACGGGCCCCGGGGTCTCTGTTCTCTGGGGACGTGTCTTCCCTTAACCCCATCTCCGGTTGCAGGAGCTGCATCGCCACATAGAGGAGGGGCTGGGCCGCAACATGTCCGACCGCTGCTCCACAGCCATCACCAGCGCCCTGCAGGCCATGCAGCAGGACATGATAGGTTAGTGCCGCGGAGGAGCTGGCCCTGGGGTCCTGGGGCTCCCAGAGGTCAGATTCAGAGGCCAGCATAGAGGAATAATGACCTTCCCTTCCTGTCCCCTTGGATGACGGTTCCACTTGGTACCTTCAGATTCTTGGTGGGCACTGTGAATTCATTCTGTACCCAGACTGGGGAGCAGCCCTGAGTTGCCCTGTGGGACCATCATAGGCAAAAATTTGGCCCCTCCTGTGATCCACACGAGGCACGAGTGTCGCAGGTTTGGCGCCTCCAGCCACACAAGGATTGAGATGGCCGGTTTGTCATCGTGAGGTGTTCCCACAGGCTGACTCATCCTGGGTGTGGACGAGTCCTGGGCAGGACTGCTGAGCGGCCTAACCTGGTGTGGCGTGGTCCCTGGGGCAGGGCACTGGTGGCAGTCTGAGCCCATGTGCTTTCTCCCACTCGTCCCTGACAGATGGCTTGAAGCCCCTCCTCCCGGTGTCTGTGCGGAGTCAGATGGACATGCTGGTCCCTCGCCAGTGCTTCTCCCTCAGCTACGACTTGAACTGCGACAAGCTGTGTGCTGACTTCCAGGAGGACATCGAGTTCCATTTTTCTCTGGGCTGGACCATGCTGGTGAATAGGTTCCTGGGCCCCAAGAGCAGCCGCCGGGCCCTGACGGGCTACAGTGACCAGGCAAGCAGAGGTCCACCCCCAGCTGCCATGGAGGTCTGCTGGCCCCGCCACCGGGCCCACGCACCACTCTGTAACTGGGGTCCCCAGGCTGACAGCTGTGGCAGTGTGTGTCACCACTTGGGACACCACAGTCAACACTTGCCACACACTGACCCGGCCTTGTTCTAAATTTAAATGCTAAGATGATTTTTAAAGTTCACATTAAAACAAGTATGTTTTACTGTTCAGCGGAGGTGACTTTTCACATACTCATCTGCAGCACCCTTGTAAAATGGAGATTTTAAAGCCCATCCCTTTGCTTTGCAAACTGCTGCCGGGGGCCAGCATGCCTCCTGCTCACGTCCTGGGCCTCCCGGCGCTGGCCTTTACAGGGCCAGGAGGAAGCATGAATCCTCTTCTGCCAGGTGCAGCGCTCATTTCCCCTCTTTTTGCCTGTTGGAATTTGCAGAACTTCTCTGTGTCCCTGTCCCAGCTCCTCTAGCCTTGAGGGTCACTGAGGGCTTCTTGAATGCGAGACTTGTCACATTCTCCTGAGCCTTCGTCGTCTCTTTCCTCAGGTTCAGCGTCCAGTCCCTCTGACGCCTGCCAACCCCAGCATGCCCCCCCTGCCACAGGGCTCGCTCACCCAGGAGGAACTCATGGTCTCCATGGTCACGGGCCTGGCCTCACTGACGTCCAGGACCTCCATGGGCATTCTCGTGGTTGGAGGAGTGGTCAGTGACAAGTCCTGCTCAGGACGGGACGGGATGGGGGGCCTGAGGGCGGGGCCGGAGGGGTTGGTGCTGGAGGTGGCCGCTACACTGGTCCCCACTTCGGAGTGAGCTGAGTGCTTTCTGTGGGAGCTGCGTGGCCTGAGCCCTTTCACAGAAGGTTTATTGACCTCCTTATGCCTCACTCAGTGATAGGATGTTAGATAGCAGCATTCCCACCTCCCAGATGAGGAACGTCTGCAGAGGCTTAAGACACAGCTAGGATTTGAACCGTGTTTCATCTGAACAAGGCCATGTTCTTCCCAGTGCAAGACCTGGATCCCACAGTGGGTAGGGAGTGACTGAGGCATTGAAAACCTGGGTTCTAGAGAAGTGGGCTTGAAAAGAAGAGTTCCTCATTTATAGGTGGGAAGCTTGGAAGGGCTTCAGTGGAAAGAGACCACCTGGGCCTGGAACCCTGCTCTCCACCTCCTGGTTTCATGGCTCCTGCTTTTCCACTCCAAAGTAACAGGCCTGCCTCCTGAGCCCTGGGGGCTTCTCCACGTCCTGAATGAAGACACATTGTTGCTGGAATCATTTACTCCTGA
The DNA here is from genome assembly GCF_902686455.1 of Sciurus vulgaris. Lineage (NCBI taxonomy): Eukaryota > Metazoa > Chordata > Mammalia > Rodentia > Sciuridae > Sciurus > Sciurus vulgaris. Next base: position 8,348,332 of record NC_136461.1, read on the forward strand.
GGTTTTTTTGAGGTGTGGCAGGTCCTCTCTCTCCTGGACATTCGACAGTGGTGGCAGAGGGTGCCTGTCATGAACACTGCCAGAAACTGCTTTCCCAACATGTAGGACAGGCGGGACAGAGCAAAGCCCTACCCTGGGACTGAAGGGGGCAGGTGCTCTGGTTCCTTTCTCAGACGGTGACGTGGGTAGCAGGAGAGTCATGAGCCGAGAAGTTGACACCCGACAGTTGTGTATCCCTTCTGCAGCATCTTGTTCACCCAGAAAACCTGCTAAGTGGTCACAGCCCACAGGCCTCTTGTGAAGGAGGAAACTGGTGTAAAGGAACTGGCTTGGGTTCGCGCAGCTGGGACAGTGGGCTGCGGGAGCCTCAATGTCCAGCTGAGCCCCGGGCTCCTTGGCTATAGCCTCTCTGCCTTCAGCCAAGCCATTGCTCATCAGACCCAAGGAAGCCATCTGCTGAGGGTGCTGTGGACAGTGTCATCACCGTGAGATGTTAATTGAGATGTTAAGAACACATCAAGCTGCGGTGCAGCAGCTCCAGAGGCTGAGGGAGGAGGATCACAAGTTCAAAGCCAGCCTCAGCAATTTAGCAAGATCCTAAAGCAACTCAGTGAGACTCTCTCTCTAAATAAAATATTAAAAAGGGCTGAGGATGTGGCTCAGTGGTTAAGTGCCCCTGGGTTCAATCCCTGGTACCAAAAAAAAAAGCTCCACCTGCCAGTACCTGGCCTCTGGTCCCACCTGTGTGAGTCTTATCACATGGCCCTCACTGTTTCCCTCCCAACTGGAGAGAATCCCTGCCCTCTTAGCCTCAGTGGGGTCAAAGTAGCCATGGAAAGGGGGCTTCCTAGTGGGGACACAAAGGGTCTCTGACTAGGGTTCTTGAGGCAGTCCTGGGAGTCCAAGCCCAAGAGGACAGGGCTGGGGTGAAGGGCTCTGCCCTGGGTGACCCTGTGCCCCTGCAGGTGTGGAAGGCGGTAGGCTGGAGGCTGATTGCCCTCTCCTTTGGGCTGTATGGCCTCCTCTACGTCTACGAGCGCCTGACGTGGACCACCAAGGCCAAGGAGCGTGCCTTCAAGCGCCAGTTTGTCGAGTACGCCAGTGAGAAGCTGCAGCTCATCATCAGCTACACAGGCTCCAACTGCAGCCACCAAGTCCAGCAGTAAGTGGACCCACTGGCCCTGGGGACGGTCCCTCTGGGTGATCAGCCCAGTCTCCCTCCCATTGGGTTTAGTGTCGTAGACCCTGGCCTTCCGCCACGCAGTGCCAGCTCCAAGACTGGGTGGGGAGAGGGCTCTTGGACATAGGCCTCTGGTTCCCCATGGGAGGAAGAACCTGGGAGAGGAAGAGTTTTCCAAGGTTGTCCTGAGCAACTGGCTGTAGCTTTGAGCACCCAGATGGCAGCCTGCTCCTGGTGGCACCTGGGGTGGCTGGGGCAGATGCTTTGCCAATCATTTTGCACCTAACTTTTTGTTTACTTCTCTAATCTTTGAGGTCGATAAAATTATTGGCATCTCTTTTTTCAAAATCAGGAAACACTTAGGAATGGTCCCTCATTCCCTGCCACTTGGCCAATGAGCAGCAGAGCCAGGCTCCAAGTCCTGGCGATCTTGCCCATGCTATGGCGTGCTGCTCTTTGCTGCTGCTTCTCACAGCACAGCAATGCCAGGCGGGTTGGTGCTAGGGTTAGTCACAGTTTCAGCAGAGGGTGGGAGGCCCAGCAGCCACCCACTTGGGGTCCTGCCCCAACAGCTGCGTGCCCAGTGATCCAACCTTTCTCCCTCAGGGAACTGTCTGGGACCTTTGCTCATTTGTGCCAGCAAGTGGATATCACCCGGGAGAACCTGGAGCAGGAAATCGCTGCCATGAACAAGAAAATCGAGGTTCTCGACTCACTTCAGAGCAAAGCAAAATTGCTGAGGTGAGGCGGGCCCTGGGGCGCAGCTGAGCACCGGCACTGGGTCGGACACAGACTTCCCAGGGCTCAGATGTCTGCTAGGCACTGCTGGGTGCCAAACTCAAGTGTCACTGCCCTCGAGGCACCGAGTCGGGTGGGGCATGGTGACCTCCCAGGAAGGGAGCTGGAGGCAGCCATGCGATTGCAGCCCTCACACTTGCAGCTGCTGCTCCATGCGGCCTCTACTGTCCCGCGGGCACGTGTTGGTAGCTCCATTTTCTAAGCAGGAAACTGCCCGTAGAGGTTAGTCCTTGTCTGGGATCCCACAGGAAATGGTCAGCTGAGGCGGAGCCCAGGCGAGGGTGGTGGTGGCCACCTCCGTGCTGGGTGCTGAGTCTCCTTGCATGTGCTAGACCTGCTACCCATGTGCGGTCAAGTCAGGAAGCAGGCATGGTACTGCGTTCGCCCACAGGGGCAGGATTGGAGCCCAGACCTCCAGGGGCTCCACTGAAAGCAGAGCTTCTGTTAGCAGCTTTCTGGAAAGAGCGTCCTCAGAGGAAGCAGGGGTCCAGGCTCCGGCCCCGCACTCAGTCGCTTCCCTATGCTCCTTGCTTTCATCTGTGGGTGGGAGCACGGGGTCGTGGCAGCCACAGCTGAGTAGGAGCGTGCCCTGCCCCAGGCCTGGGCCTGCGCAGCCCGATAACATCAGCACAGGGGACCCTGTACTTCCTGCCCCCACCCTTGAAGGCAGAGGCCTGCAGGGTGGCAGGGCCAAAGGGGAGGTGCCTCAGGGTTTCAGCTCCGGCCCCCTCACCAATGGCGGACTTTCCCTTGCTGCGTAGGTGCGCCTTGGTGCGCCTGCCTATCCACCACCGCAGAACATCGGCTCCTGGGGGCAGAGGTGGGGGTGGTCTGCTGCTCTTCAGCCAGGGTCAGGGTTGAGACTGCAGAGGGCCGTGGAGAGCACCCCACCCCTCGCTTGTCGGCTGCTGACTTCCGCAGCTCAGGGACTCACCCTGGGCCTGGCACAATGAACGCAGGGCCTGAGAGGCAGGGAAGCCCGACTTGGTGCCATTGCTGGGTGGCCTGGCAAGTGGTTTTCCCTCTCTGGGCCTCCTGTCCTCATCTGTCAAATGGGGCTCATAGGGCTACTGGAGGATGAAGCGAGGGTGCCTGTCACTCGTTAGTGCACACAACCGGTGTCACGCTTACCTGCCCACGGCTGTCACTGCTACAAGGGAACTGTGTCTTTGCAGGAATAAAGCGGGCTGGTTGGACAGCGAGCTCAACATGTTCACGCACCAGTACCTGCAGCCCAGCAGATAGTGGGCGGCTGGAGGGGGGCCCTCGTGGGGAAGGCGCTCTCACCACCCTCGGCGCCCGGCGGGCTCCCAGGCACGTCGGCTCCAGACCCTGGCCACCTGAGAGAATGAAAGCGTCCACTGTCTCGTACCGTTTTGAGCCCTTCAGCACTAGTTATGTCCCCTCCCTGACCTGCCGTCGCAGGAAGGTCCCCTGGCTCCTGACCCTACGGAGATTTCAGTGACGACCAGACCACGTGGTAGGGAGTCACGCAGGCCTTCGCTGCTTCATCAGGGTCACTCGATGAAACCATTTGCTTGATGAGGTCTTGGATGTCAGTCCTGCAGAATGACTGAAGCCTTCAGGGGTATCAGGCAAACACCCCACCTTCCTCCAGCACACGCACCTGCCCTCCTCGCACCCCAGCGTACCTGCAGAGAGGCCGCATTGGGAGTGGCCGGGTTTCCTTCCCAGAAGCATTGGAAACGCTCCAGGAAGGCCAGGTGTCCCAGAAGGACTTGGGGCTTGTGTCACCTGGTCATTCAGCTTCCATGCTCCACCTGCTTGCAGAGCCTTTCAGATGTGTGGTGGTGGCCGGGCTTGGCAGCCTTGGGACAGTGCTGCAGAGCCAGTGGGGGAGTGGGAGGAGCTGAGGAGAGGGTGTGTGGAGGGGTCTGAAGCCGGAGATGCTGACAGAGCAGGCGGCCGTCGCTGTGGGGATGGGGGCTTGCCTTGCCTCTTGCCATGGTGTTCCTTGCTCTGGTTTTGGTCCTTGGCCTGCACAGTTTTATTTATTACTGGTGGGAGCTGGTTTGGTCCAGGTGTTAAAGGAAGATGGGAAGTGGGGCCTTGGTGGCAACTGAGAAGAAGAGGCCCTGCCCGGAGGCTGGAGAATGTAGTTGGTGCGGAACAGGGGCCTCCCTTGACTTTGCTCTGAGAGGCTCCTGAGCCTGAGAGTCCCACCCCACTAGCTTGGTTGCATCCCCGCCTTGCCCCAAGCCACCCTCTGGCCGTTTTCTGCGCCTGCAACTCTGCAATTGACCACAAGACGGCGTGGGAGACCCAGCACCCTTCCTCCACTCTCCCGACCCCTGGAGCTTCCCTGACACTGGCCTCACACTTTGAGAAGTGTTTCCTGCTCTTGAGTTTGGGGATTATTACTGGTCAGAGTGGGGAAGGTTCCTGTCACCAAGATGTTAATGCAAGAGCAGGTCAGAGAGCATCCCAAACAAACCAGCAATGGGAAGCCCATGGCAGGGACTCCGCAAGGGAAGCCTTGTCCTGCTGGTCCATCCAGCCATTGCCCATATGGAGAAAGGAGCTGGTGGGTGTCCACACTGGTGACATTCTCTCCATGTGCTTGCTTGTCCCTTGGTCACTTTAAGGGACAAAATGATGAACTCAGGCCAATGTCAGCAGCAGGAACAGGGTTCTGAGTGTTTTGCCAGACCTGGACCCACAGGGTCAGGGAGGGAGTCAGGAAGAATCAGTGTCACACAAGCCCAATGAATTTTGTGTTCTTTTTTGAAGGGAAAAAAAATAGAAAAAAACTTTTTTTCAGTGTAGCCCCTGGGGGATAAATGAAATTTTGAGCCTATACAAAAAGTAAGATTCACACCACCGAGGGGGGTCGTTTCTAAAGGAAGTGTGGCAGATGCACTTTAACTCAATGCTGCTAACTTGTTCTGTTCTGTGTTCCTTTGCTGGAGCGCAAGGTGAGCTCAACACAGCGAGTTCTCTCTGATGTATTTAAGGTGATGTATTTGCCTGAATCACTCCTGTATCATTGCTGATAATATTGGAAACTAAAATAAAACCCAGCTGGAACCCTGCATGAGTCCTCTGCCTGGAGCTGGCTGTGCTGAAGATTCCTGGTACTGCAGAGTCTCTGAAGCAACCTTGGTTTCGGGGGGAGTTCCATGCACTCTTGGAAGGCAGCCGGTGTGCTCAGGAGAACAAGTGGCGAAACTGGCCTCTACGGGCCAGGAAGTCTAGAATGATTTCTTCACAGATTTCTCTATAACTCCAAACCATTTTTCATTTAAAAAGTAGATGACTCAGATTGGCCCACCGTACTTTGACTTCTGAGAATTTGGGTATGACCTTTCCTTCCTCCCTTCCTGGGCCCTCAGGAGTGGATGAGGGTGTGACTGGTGGGCTTCCCTGCCCCCCCACCCCCCATGCATTCCTTGACTCAAATGCCCCTTCTTCCAGGCCACGAACTTGGGGTATCATCCTTGAGTTCACCCTCACAAGTGCTGTATCTAATCTGTCTGTAAATCTGTGGAGGCCCTGACCTTCCCCACCTGCCTCCGCCTTTAGTGACTCCCACAGGGCAACCCCAGAGTGACTTGTATCTAGAGCTCAGCTCCTGCTTTCTGCTCAAAACACTGCTGTGGCTTTGGGTTTCACCAGGGGTCAAGGCCCATGTCCCTGCAGTGGCCCTCCAAACCAGTCCTCCACATGCTTGCCCCTCTGTGTTGGCCACACATGTTGTCCTTGCTATGGCAAAGCATATTCCCTTCAGAAGGCCTCTGCCCTTGTCTCTGACCATCTGCCTGTCCCTCCTGATATGGCCCCAGCTGGACCCACCCCTCTGTTATGCCCAGGGGCTCAAGACCCCACAAAGACCACCAGAGACCACGATCAATGCAAGCAACAAAGAGTTATTTATTAGCAAGCTCTGAGCCTGGTTCTCCACGCACTCAGGTTACCAGTGATGCTAAGAGGCCCCAGCCTTTGTTCAACAGGCCTTTTTATAATGAAAGGCAAACAGTTTTACAGTGTTCTTTTTAATTGGTTAACATAAATTTGTATACAATGTTATTTTAAGTTCTGGGTCTCCGAGAGGAGGGTTAGCATTATCTTTTAAGTTTGCTCTTGTGCAGGCAAGGTCAGCCACCTGGCCTTTACAGATAAGAGGTGAAGATTCTTTGCAGCTTTTATGAGGGGTTGAGGGCAGTTTGGGAAGAGGCTTTTGTTTACACAGGTGCGGGCTCTTTCTATCTTTATATTCCCCCCTTTCCAAGAACATTTAGAGAGCCAATCTTGGGTCTCTTTAGTTTTAACCCTTACTGCTTTCCGGGCTGATATTGGGCCCTTAGCACCATTAATTGTACCGTATTTATTCTATCTTTAACAAAAGCATTTAACCTATTGATTATACAAGGTCCTATAGTTACAGCTAGTAGCAACAATATTAGGGGTCCCACTATAGCGGACACCAGAGTAGTTAACCAAGGGGAAAAATTGAACCAGGATTCAAACCAGCTCTGACGAGCTTCTCGTTCTTTCTTTCTGTTTGTGAGTCCTTCTCTGACTTTGGCCATATTATCCTTGATTGTCCCAGAGTGATCTACATAAAAACAACATTCTTCCCCTAGGGCAACACATAAGCCTCCTTGTTGTAAAAATATTAAGTCTAAACCTCTTCTATTCTGTAAGACCACTTCGGCTAGGGAAGTTAAAGATTGCTCTAAATGAGAGATTGAATCTTCTAAACGCTCTATGTCCGCATCTATTGCTGCTCTTAGATTAGAATAGTGTTGGCTCTGAGTGACTAAGGATGCGACTCCAGTTTCTAACCCTCCCAGGCTAGCCCGGAGCAGCAGACTGAGAGTTAGAGAAGTAATAGGCTCCCGTTTTTGTCGAATGGGGCTCTGTTTCGTGCCCCATCCTTGTTCAATCATAGTCAAAAAACTCTGGTGCTCATGGTAAATTAGCCGTGGAACCAATTTGACTAGAACACAGTAATCCTTTGACCGTTTTAACACACTCCAGTGGACACAGGGGGTGAGTCCAGAGGAGCAAGCCCACCACGTATCATTGTGGGGTATTATAAAAGAGTTTTCTGCCTCAGGTTGGATTCCCCATGTCGAGTGACAGAGGGACCGACTGGCATGGGGCACTGTTCCTAAACAGAGCCCTTGCCCGGACACTTGCTCTAGGGTTAGGGACTGTTTGGATCGCCAACGGCAGTCCTGGAGCCTGGTGGAGATAGTAACATGCGCTTGTACTGCTACTCCCTCATAATATGGGGGAACAGTGTCATAGCAGAGCCAGCAGGACTGGGTCAAATTAGGGTGGGTGGCATTGAGCACCAGGAAGGACCAAGACAAAAGACTCAGAAGGGGATGAACTTCTGTTTGAATTGGATCTACAATCGACTGTTTATGGGGTTGTGTAGTCCTTAAGTAGGGGGCACTTAAGGAGTGGGTGGTTGGTTGTGGGGTATTTGGGAAGCTAGTAACTGATTTAACAATTTTTGGACCTCGGGTAGGGGGGATGACCGGAATTCTTTGGGCTGGAGGGCGTAAAATTTGGTTATGCCCTAATGGCTGGGTAAACGGCTTTATAATCATCCGAACAGTGAACACAACCCCTAAATCAGGTCCCTCAGCATAGAGGCGTAACCCCCATGACCGGGTTCTTGTCCATTGTTTGTCCCGCCTCCCCTTATCAGTGAAGGTGATTAAGAGGGGGTTACAATTACTGCTACATGAGGCTTTTTCACCTCGCTTGACTTCAATTAAATCACAAGAGGCTTTTATCCAATAAGCCTGCCCTGTGGTTTCACATCCCCATTTAGCACAGAAATACGATTCTTCCCCTCCACATTGTTTCTGGTGAGAATAACCAGGACACACATAGAAGGGGAGACGCTGGAGTTCCTCCCTCCCACGAGTATAAACACAGTTAAATTTCCTTGTTCTCCCACTTACTGTATCTGAAAGGGCCCGTTTACTTAGGTGTAATTCTTCATTAACACTAATAGTGCCTGTTCCCACAGAAAAAGCCCCATTTGCTAAAGTGCAAAGGTCTACTTGCAGTTCAGGCCACCATGTCCATAAAGGGTGGTATTCAGTCACAGTCAGGCTGGGAACTCTTGCCGCCGGGTTGGTTACTTCCCAGGTGATTTCATAAGGCTGATGTGGGCTGAGGTTGGTGGCTCCAAAAACTGGAGCCACAGCTGCAGTTGTGGCCAGGGCAAAATAACAAAGCAAAAGTAAGAACATAGTCACAGTCAGTGACGGCAAAGCTTGATCTTTAGCGGGCTGTCTTTGGACCTGTCCACTCTCCACGTAGAGTCGTCTAGGGCAGGAAGCACAATGTCGGCAAGGGGTTCAGACGGCTTGACATGGGTGTGATGAATCCAGGAGTCGACTTTGAGAGCGGTGGGTGTAGTCGAAATGACCGTGTAGGGGCCCTTCCAGCGAGGCTCCAGGTAACTCTGTCGGTGTCGCTTCACTAGGACCCAGTCCCCCGGGTGGAAGTTGTGAGGAACAGGAGGCGGGCCTGACTCGTACAGGCCTCTGAGCTTTGGCCAAACTTCTCTGTGGGCCCTCTGCAGGACCTGGAGGGAAAATAAAAGTTCAAAGTCATCTACATTTTTTTCTTTTAGGAGACGCTCAGTCAGATCAGGGAGTATTGGAGGTGGGGTCCCAAACATGATTTCATAAGGGGTGTCCCATCTTGTAGGGAGAATTACGCACCCGATACAGGGCATAGGGAAGGAGAGCTACCCAGTTACCGCCAGTCTCCATGGTTAATTTAGTTAATGTCTCTTTTAAAGTTCTGTTCATTCTCTCTACCTGTCCTGAGCTTTGGGGTCGATAAGCACCATGTAGTTTCCAATTTGCCCCAAGTACTGTAGCCAGCCCCTGACTTACCTGGGAAGTAAATGCTGGCCCATTGTCCGACCCTATCATTACAGGAAATCCATACCTTGGCAGGAGGTCTTCTAAAATCATTTTAGCCACTATTTGCGCCGTTTCTCGCTTGGTGGGAAAGGCTTCGACCCATCCTGAAAAAGTATCTACAAAGACTAATAGATATTTATACCCATATTTTCCAGGTTTTACTTCAGTGAAATCAACTTCCCAATATGCCCCTGGCCTATCTCCCCTTAATCTATTTCCTGATTCCCACTTACTATATCCTGCATTTGTCAACTTACAAACCCTGCAACTTTTGACAATCTGTTCTATCTTATTCTGCACACCTTTAATTCTAATTCCTGCTTGCTGCATCAAGTCCTGTAATTTTCTTGTCCCCATGTGGGTGGTCTGATGGAGCCTGCACAACACTTTCTGTCCCAACAGTTCTGGAAGTATTATCCGGCTTTCAGAGTCTTTCCACCATCCGTCTAAGCATTGGGCTTGTGGCTGCTGGCGAATCCATGGTAAGTCCTCTTCCGTGTATGTTGGGTCTTTTGGAAGGGTTCGTGGGCCAGAGTCTGGGAGTTGAGCAACCGTAATCAAGTCTCTCTGAAGGGCTATCTCTCATGCCTTCTTATCCGCTAAACAATTGCCCCTAGATACTAGATCAGTTGGTTTTTGATGCCCAGGGCAGTGTATGATAGCCAATTTCTTGGGTAACCAAAGGGCATCTATCAGGGACACAATTTCTTCCTTGTTTTTAATAGATTTCCCTTCTGCTGTTAGCATTCCCCTTTCCCTATAAATAGCCCCATGAATATGGGCAGTTGCAAAGGCATAACGGCTGCCCGTGTATACAGTCAATTTTTTGCCTTCTCCCATCGTGAGAGCCTTAGGCATGGCTATTAATTCTGCCTTCTGGGCAGAGGTGCCTATTGGTAGGGGCTCAGCCCAGATCACCTCTGTCTCAGTTACTACTGCTGCGCCCGCATACCTTTGACCCTGATGTAAAAAGCTGCTCCCATCCGTGAACCACACTGCATCTGCATCGAGCAGCGGATGATCTTGCAGGTCTTCTCTAAGCCCATGAACCTGGGCTAGGACTTCTGAGCAGTCATGTACGGGTGTGTCCAGGTCAGGGTCAGGCAGCAGCGTAGCAGGATTGAGAGCTGAGGGTGCCTGAAAAATAATCCTGGGAGGGTTAAGCAATAGGCTCTGATAACGTGTGAGCCGAGCATTACTGAGCCATCGATCTGGAGGTTGTCTCAGGATTCCCTCAATAGCATGTGGAGCGATCACATGTAATTCTTGTCCCATAGTCGATTTATCAGCATCTTTTACCATTACGGCTGTGGCAGCAATCATTCATAGGCGTGGGGGCCAGCCTGCAGCCACCGGGTCCAGTTTCTTTGACAGGTGTGCTACTGGTCTCCTCCAGGGGCCTAGGTATTGAGTCAAGACTCCTTTTGCTATCCCTTTACTTTCATCTATATAGAGAAAGAACGGTTTAACGACATCGGGAAGTCCCAGGGCCGGGGCTGACAAGAGGGCATTCTTGATTTATTGAAATGCTGTATCTGCTTCTATTGTCCAATTAAAGGGCTGCTTGTCTTTTGTGGCCTCGTACAGTGGTTTGGCTAATTCTGCAAACCCTGGAATCCATAGTCGACAGAAGCCAGCCGACCCAAGGAATTCCCTTACTTGGCGTGGGGACTGGGGCTTTGGGATTCTTAGAACAGTCTCTTTTCGGGCTTGAGTTAACCATCGTTTTCCTCCCTTTAAGAGATAGCCCAAGTACGTTACCTCCGGTCTGCAGATTTGGGCCTTCTTTGCTGACGCCCGATATCCCAGGTTGCCCAGTGTCTGGAGTTAGATTTTCTGTTCCACGGATACATTCATCCCAGTTTTCAGCGGCTACAAGGAGATCATCTACATATTGTAACAAGGTTAGGTTGGGATGATTTTTCCTAAACTCACCCAAGTCCTCATGTAGAGCTTCATCAAACAAGGTGGGAGAATTTTTGAATCCCTGCGGCAATCTTGTCCAGGTGAGTTGTCCATTCAAAGGCAAATAGCTCTTGGCTTTTTGGAGCTAGAGACAAGCTGAAAAAGGCATCTTTTAAATCCAGCACCGTATACCATTGTCTGTAAGGAGGAAGCGCACTCAGACGTGTATACGGATTAGGCACAGTAGGGTGTATGTCCGCCACCCTTTTGTTTACCTCTCTTAGGTCCTGTACTGGGCGGTACTCGTTTGAGTTGGGCTTCCGTATTGGAAGCAGGGGGGTGTTCCATGCCGACCGGCAAGGTCGTAGTATCCCTTGGTTCAGCAGTCGCCTGATGGTGGGGGGTTATTCCTGTCCGTGCCTCCCTGGTCATGGGGTATTGTTTAACCCTAACGGGGTTAGCTCCTGGTTTTGTCTCTATATAGAGGGCAGGCCGATGTTTAGCTAGCCCAATTCCTCCAGTCTCTGCCCAAGCGTCTGGGAACCGCTGTACCCAGTCTTTAATGTTTTTATCAGGGGATTGCGGCTGCTGGTGTAGCCGATACTCATCCTCCAAAGTAAGAGTTAGCATAGGTAACAACTTTCCTTGTCCATCTGTTACCTGGGCGCCTTCGGGATGAAAATGAATTTGGGCCCCGATTTTGGTTAATAAATCTCTTCCCAGCAAGGGATAGGTGCTGTCGGGTATGACTAAGAATGAGTGGGACACTTTTCCCGTTCCCACGTCTACTGTTCTTTTGGTCGTCCAGGGGCACTTTTTAATCCCTGTAGCTCCTTGCACCCATGAGGTGCTTGTTGAAATCTTTCCTTGAGGGTCAGTCAAAGCTGAATATTGAGCTCCTGTTTCTACCAAAAATTGCACTGGAGTCCCCTCCACTTTCAGAGTTACCCTAGGTTCGGGGAGGGGTTCCGAACCCCGTTGCCCCTAATCGTGCATTTCATCTCGGGTGACCAGGACCGATGGTCTCCTAGTCGTTCCTTTACCATCTCTAGATCTATGGTTTCTTTTTTTAGGGCATTCTCTAGCCCAATGACCTTCCTCCTTACAGTAGGCGCACTGATTCTGACCCAGCTCATGTGCCCTGGAGTCCCCAGGTGGTGGCCGATTGCTTGGGAGTCTGTTTCTTTCTTTCTCTGTCCTCCCACCCTGCACTGCTACTGCTACTGCTTTAGTCATTTCCCTAGTAGCCCTAAGCTGTTTTTCTTCTGGTGCATCTCTGTTGTTGAATACCCGCTGGGCTATTCTCATTAAGTCTTGAATACTTCTCCCTTCTAAGTCCTCTATTCTCTGTAACTTACGCCGCCTTATATCTGGTGCAGCCTGGTCAACAAAACTCATCACTACTGCTGCCTGATTCTCGGGTGACTCTGGATCCATAGGAGTGTACTGTCTAAATGCCTCCATTCATCTTTCTAAATAAGCTGAGGGTGATTCCTGCCTTTCTTGCATTACTGAGTATACCTTGGCCAAATTGGTGGGCTTACGAGCTGCACCCCGAGACCCCCCATTAGAGTCTGGCGATAAACCCGGAGCCTCTCCCTACCTTCAGCCGTATTGTAGTCCCATTCATCTTGTGGCGGCCTGGACAAGGGGAAAGAAGCATTAATTAAGTCAGGGTTTACAGTGGGCTGTCCGTCGTCCCCTGGGACCAACTTTCTGGCCTCCATCTGGATTCTTTCACGCTCCCCGGTCGTAAACAGGATCCGGAGTAACTACTGACAGTCATCCCATGTAGGCTGGTGAGTAAACATGACGCTATCTAAAAGGGAAATCAAGTCTTTAGGATTGTCAGAAAACTTAGCATTTTGATTTTTTCAATTATATAAATCGCTCGTAGAGAAGGGCCAACATTGAAGCCGGGGATTGCCAGCGTCGTCTGGCGGCCCAGTTTCTCGGAGCGGCAGAGCGATCGTAGAATCTGGAGCTTCTGGTTGGGAGGGGCAGGCTGCCCGCTGAACTTGGCCTCGCGTTCTCCTTGCCGGCCCTCCCGAGCCAGGTCTTTCTTCTTATTTCCGGCTGCGGCAGCTTCTCTTTCTTCTGCAGCCTCCTGTCCTGGGTCCTGAGGAGGAATAGGGGCTTGCATATACGGAGGGGGGTTAGAGAAAAGGTGGTCTGAATCTTCCTCCGGGAGAATGGGGTGAGGAGCTGTGGGCTTTTCTGACGAGCCTAACTTCTTTAGGGCAAGCATTTCAGTTGTGGGGCAGGGCCGTGGCGGAAGGGAGAAAGCCAGGTTGGAGGGTCACTGTCTACTGAGCTTCCCCAAGTTAGAATATATGGAATTTGATCTGGGTGGCCAATTTTCCCTGATTGGAAGATTTTCTCTTTGACCTTTCGGATGGTTGGAAGGTTGAAGGTTCCCTCTGGGGGCCATCCCACTTGGAAGGTGGGCCAATCCGACCTGCAAAAGGTTACAAATTTTTTTTATTGATTTCAACTGACAAATTACGTGCTCTGGCTTGAGCCTCCCCAAAGTGGCTGACTACTATGGCCAAAGGGGTACTCTGAGTTTGGCCCATTTCTACAGCAACTAGATATCCCACTATGGAGAGGAGGAGAAATGTAAAGGTTAGATAAAAAAGAAATTGGACCAGACAACGCCGACGTGGGTTGGAGATGTCGTTACAGCAGAGAGCCTCCGCTGGTTGTCTATCCGGTTGAAAACCTGTTTCCTGTATAATTCCAAAAGGATGAAATAAATTTGGCCATTGGTTAGTATTTCTCCTCTCTGTCAGGAGATTTATAGACCCGTCTTCCTCCAGATTGGAGATGAGAAGTTTAAAAATGAGAAACAGAACAGTAGTGGACTAACACACCGAAGAATTTAATAGGAGGCAAGAGTAAAGACCATACAGGACATTACACAAATGCACAAACAGACAGATATATAGCGCGCTAGATCAAAATTGGCTAGTTGGTATTTTGTCGACAAAAACAAAAGCCCAGATGCGACAGAGTCGCCCAGATGCATCTCCCGAGACCCTGCTGGAGTCCTATAGCGCATCCGCCAGGACATTGCCAGCCCAGAACCAGAACCTACAGGCAATCCAGACAGAAATACGCAATGCCTTACTCACCGGCCAATGATGTCGCTTATGACTCTATGATCAGGTGTCTGGGTGGGACTGGGGTATCCCGAGCAAGCCCCCATATGTTATGCCCAGCGGCTCAAGACCCCACAAAGACCACCAGAGACCACGATCAATGCAAGCAACGAAGAGTCATTTACTAGCAAGCTCGAGCCTGGTCCTCCACGCACTCGGTTACCAGTGACGCTAAGAGGCCCCGAGCCTTTGTTCAACAGGCCTATTTATAATGAAAGGCAAACAGTTTTACAGTGTTCTTTTTAATTGGTTAACATAAATTTGTATACAATGTTATTTTAAGTTCTGGGTCTCCGAGAGGAGGGTTAGCATTATCTTTTAAGTTTGCTCTTATGCTGGCAAGGTCAGCCACCTGGCCTTTACAGATAAGAGGTGAAGATTCTTTGCAGCTGTAATGAGGGGTTGAGGGCAATTAGGGAAGAGCTTCGTATTTACACAGGCCGCGGCTTTTATGAGGGGTCGAAGGCAGTTTGGGAAGAGGCTTTTGTTTACACAGGTGCGGGCTCTTTCTGTCTTTACACCTCCACCTCCCAGTCTGCCACACTGTCCTGTGGTGAGGTCGACCCAGACGTCCCATGGCGGATCTGCGCCCCCCCTGCTCCAAGTGTCCCAACCACAGTTGTACAGTTGTCACCTAGCAGGAAGTAGCATTTGCTTTATTGTCCCTGCCTCCAGAACACACTCTGCAAGGAGCTGAGATTTGGTCTGGTTCGCTTATTGATATCTACCAAGCATCTAGGCATGTGCCTGGCGCAGACCTGAGCTCCAGAGAACAGCTGAGTGATCCTGGCTCAGTGCACGTTTATCATCCCTCTGGCTGGGGGGGAGGGGGGGAGGGGGGGAGGGGGGGCACACAAATGTTCCTGGAAACCTGCGGGACTCCGCGTGTACCGTGAAAGCAAAAACGACCTCAACGGGGACAGACCGCAGATGGGTCAGCAATGCCTCTTATTAAGCACGGAATCAAGCAGTCAGTCATTGGAGGGACACATCTTTGGGGGTGGGTGGTGGCAGGCTACCATGAGGGTCTGGCTTGTATAGGGCCATAGCAGAACCAGGTCACCAGAGGAGTTACTTTTGGCGGGCTCACTGGGGGTGGGGCAGGTGAGGGAGTTCCTGGGACCAGTCAATTAGGATTCAGTCAGGTGGGGTCAGGTGACGTGTTCCCCCGCCTGCCTTCCCTCTGGCTGAGCCCTGGGCTTCTAAATGACAACAGCTCCAATTTATCACAAAGGTTCCCTGCACACAGGGAGGGAGATGGGTGAAGGAACAGCTGCAGACAGGGGAAATGCTTATTCTCCATGTCCTTCATATTCCTTATTTAGCACACTCAGCTCCGTTGTGATCGGGCTTGGAGCAGTGAGGACCGGCTTAAATCCCAGCATGGGGGCAGGGGGTGCAGAGGGGGGATGAGGGAGCCTGCATTTGAGCTAAATTTTCCCAAAGCTCAGGGGCTTTCAAACTTACTTTTTACTTTGACCCACGATTGTAAATATATCATGATCCAGTATTTACACATGCATAGGTGAAAGGAAATATTTGGAATTAATCATCATCCTTGTCCTGCAATACAAGACTAGTTTCTGTCATTAACAGGATGCTATTTCCAACGCAGTTGCTCTCAGCTACTCCTGGATGCCAGTCAGTTTGGAACAGGCTGTTCTGGTTGGGGTGTAACTCAGTAGTACAGTGCTTGCCTAGCATATGTGAGATCCTAGGTTTGATACCCAGTACCACAAGATAGATAGATGACAGATAGATGATAGATAGATAGATAGATAGATAGATAGATAGATAGATAGATAGATAGATAAAGGCTGTTCTCATGGAAGGATTGCAAATTGAAGACCAGCCTCAGTGACTTAGCAAGACCCTGTCTCAAAATAAAAAAATAGAAAGTCTGGGGATGTAGCTCAGTAGCTCAGTGATAGAGTGACCTTCGGTTCAATCCTCAGTACAAAAAAAAAAAAAAAATAGTCTGCTCCTCGTTGGGTCATGTAAATATCAGACATTCCCAGTCAAGGCGGGACTCATTCCTGTGGTTTCTCAGGCTACCTCATCTGTACATTAGAAGTTCTGGGGAATCGAGAGGCTGGGAATATTAGTCTCCTGGTGACAGCATCCCCATTTAATCACATGTACTATGTGACCAGGAATATAGGACTCTGTTCCAACTGCTGAGGCCCCTCTGGGGCATGGCTTCCTGTCTATGGTGAGTTGGACTCAGATAAGAAGAGCCAGCTCCCGACCAAGAGCTTAGCATATGTCTGCAGCTTACCCCCCACACACGCTATTGGGGTTTGGGGGACAGACCAGTTGCAGCAAGTAGCACTTAAGAGGATAACCTCAAACTATTTTATGCAGGCAGGCCCAGAGCACAAATTCTAAATTCTGAGCCCTGATCCACAGTTTCTCACATTTATAGGTTATTTGGTGTCATTTTAGACTCGTCCTATTATTGTTTTTTTTTTTTTTTCTCTCTCTTTTAAAAAATTTCCTGCCGGGAGCGGTGTCGCACGCCTGTAAACCCAGTTGTTCGGGAGACTGAGGCAGGAGGATCACGAGTTCAAAGGCAGCCTCACCAACTTAGTGAGGCCCTAAGCAACTCAGCAAGATCCTGTCTCAATTAAAAAAAAAAAAAAAAAAATTATTAAAGGACTGGGGATGTGCTCAGTGGTTAAATGCCCCTGCGTTCAATCCCCGGTACCAAGAAAAAAAAAAATCCTATCTATGTGACTGAAGGCCTGTGCACATCTCTACCATAAAGCATGCTTGCAGAAACAGGTAGGAAACAGCTCTTTTCACAGCTCGTTAAATCTCCAGCCTTACCAGCCTTGCCAAGCGGTGTTCACGTTTCACAAGGGAGTAGGCAGACTCCTAGAGACAGTCACTCAATCCAGAAGGTGGGGACCAGGGTTAATCAGGCTTCCTGAAGAAAGGCGACAGAAGGGAGAACTCACCTCTCCCCAGGCACTGGTGTCTCACCACACGCTTTTAGAATTTCATATTACAACCAGGTTTGGTTTTTGCCATCACGCTATCAAAGCCGATGCTCTCCCTTCCCGTACAAATGAGGAGGCTGTGAGTTCGGCAGAATGAGCCTACTGTGCGCTCGGGCACTGGAGCCACGGACAGTGGGGAATGAGGTCGCGTATCTGGGCAGGGCCTTCCCGCAGAGGAACTGAGCAGGCGGAGACCAGAGGCGGGAGCCTGGGCCCAATGAGGCAGGAGAGGAGTGGGAGACAAGGCACAGAAGGGAGTTGGGCAGGTTTGGGTCTTCGTTTTCTTCTGAGTGAGGCATTTGCTGCCGCAGTGTTGGAGCTGAGTGTTGTGAGCCCACTTAGGGATTTTTGTTTTGTTTCGCTTGTGGTACTGGGGTTCAAACCCAGGGCCTTGAGCCTGTTTGGCAAGCGCTGTACCACTGAGCTACACCCCCTTTTGTTTTTGAGACAGGGTCTTGCCAAGTTGCTGAGGCTGGCCTGGAACTTGGAATCCTCCTGCCTTGGCCTCCTGAATTGCTGAGATTACAGGCGTGCGCCACTGCACCCAGCTCTAACTCACATCTTGGTGGAGTCCTGGACCGCTGGGAAGAGGTGGACAGCAGAGAGGACAGATGCAGGCAGCCAGCCAGGCAGAGCGAGATGGTGTCCTGGACCAGGGCAATTGGGATGGAGGTGGAAGAGAGGGGGTTCCGGATACCTTCTGAGACACTACTTGATGGATATTGGGATTCACGACGAAGCTGCTGTTGAAATAGACTCCCTCTAAAATTAAGGGCAACTTCCTGATAACTTATTTCTTGCGGGATATAAAACAAAGCCCTTCTGAGCAGGTTTGGTGGCACACGCCTGTAATCCCGATTCAAGAACTGCCTCAGCAATTTAGCCAGGCCCCAAGCAACATAGAGAGAACCTGTCTCAAAATAAAAAATAAAAAGGGCTGGGGATGTGGCTCAGTAGTTAAGCACCCGTGGATTCAATCCTCAATACCAAATCAATCAATCAGAGCCCCTTTTGAAATTAGAGCTCCAAATTGTTTTAACTTCAGAACTTCCTCAGTGTGAGAATAAAACCTTCCTCCTTCAGAGGACAGAGCCATAGGAAGCTGAGATCCATAGGTTCCCTAGCTAACTAAATCTGCCTATGGATATTTCCTGTCTTGTGCCACGGATCTCATCTGTAAAAGCTTTCCTACCCCTGAGTGCCCTGAAGATGGAGAGAGGAGAAAAGTTCTCTATCTTCCACAAAGCTCGCTTTGAATAAATTTCCCTGCCAACCTGCCTCTTAAATTTTCCAGGGAATGACATAGTGGAAAAGCCCTTCTCTCCGGCAGTACTATGAACATTCCTATGCAAGACTTTGTATAGACAATCTTTCCCCCTTGGATAAATGCCTAGGAGTAGAATGACTGTTTTAACTTTTAAAACAAAAAGAAAAGAACAGTGCCAGGCAGGTGGCTCATGCCTGAAACCCTAGTGACTTTGAAGGTTGAGGCAGGAGGATTGCAAGTTAAAGGCCAGCCTCAGCAACTTAGTGAGATGCTGTCTCAAATAAGAAATAAAAAAGGATGTAGCTCAGTGGTAAAGAGACTCTGGGTTCAATCTCTAGTAACAAAACTAACAAAACAAAAACAAAACCCCAGCTTTATTGAGGTATAATTTGCATACCATATAAATTGTTAAGTGTACAGCTCCACCATTTTAATAAGTAGACAAAAGTTGTGCAGCTGTTGCTACAATCCAATTTTAAAACCTGCCTGTCATCCCAGAAACATCATTTATGCCCTTCTGCATAATGATGGTAACTTCCCGGTTCCCATCCTGGACCCTGCAAACCACCATCTCTTTGTGTATAGACTTGCTTTTCAGGACATTTCCAACAATGGAGATCATAAAGCACCTGGGTTTTGGTGTCTGGCTTTCTCTTTTCTTTTCTTTTCTTTTTTTGGTACCATGGTTTGAACCCAGGGGTACTTGGGTGTGAACACCAAGTCACATCTCCAGTCCTTTTTATTTGGAGACAATGTCTTGCTAAATTGATTAGGGCCTCACTAAGTTGTCCAGGCTGGCCTTGAGCTTATGATCTTCCTGCCTCAGCTGCCCAAGTTTCTGGGATTACAAGTGTGTGCCACTGTGCCTGGTTTAAATGGTGTTTTAAAAATCAACTTCTAATGGTTTGTTTATAACATACAAAATGCGGTTTATTTCTGTATATTGATCTTGTATCTTGCAACCTTCTAAAACTAATTAACAAATCCAGTGACATTTTTGTAGATCCTCTGGGATTTTCAATTATATTGTATGTGGATAAAAATAGTTTTCTTTCCAATCTAGGTGCCTTTTTCTTTTTTCTTTTCTTTCTTTTTTTTGGGGGGGGGGGGTGGTCCTGGAGATTGAGCCCAGGAGCGCTTTACCATTGAGATACATCCCCAGCCCTTTTAATTTTTTTTCAGACTGGGTCTCTCTAAGTTGCTTGGAGACTTGCTAAATTGCTGAGGCTAGCCTTGAACTTGCAATCCTCCTGCCTAGATGTCTATTCTTTTCTTTTTCTTTCCTTATTGCACTAAGATCGTAGTATAATGTTGAAGTGTTGAGAGCAGACATCTGATCTTGAGAAAGCACCCAATCTTTTGTTATAAAGTATGCTGTTAACTAGGTGTTTCATAGATACCTTTTATCAGAAAGTTCCCTTCCATTTCCAGTTGGTTGGAAGTTTTCTAAAAAATCAGAAATGGGGGTTGGGAGTATAGCTTAGTGGGAGACTTGTTTGCTTGCTTACTGTGTGAATGTCCTGGTTTCTTGATCTCAGCACTGCAAAATTTTGAAAACTCAGAAGTGAATGTTGGATTTGGTCAATACTAAAATATGTCTAGGTAAAAGATTGTGGCACCTCCTATTTCTAACTAAGAAAAAGGGACAGTGCTGAGTGGGTGTTTTTTGTTTTTGTTTTGCTTTTTTCTGCATCTTTTGAGATGGTTTTCCTTTCCTACACCCTCCCTCCCCGCGGTTAATATGGTGAATTATGTTGATTTAAACATGTTCCGGTAAGTCACTTCATCTCAGTCTCATGAGGCTTTTTTTTTTTTTTTTTTTTTTGGAAAACGGGAAAATACTTCCATGCATATTTAAGGCATATAGAAAAGACGGGCCCAAATACCTGGCACACAGTAGGTGCTCAAAATAAGTTTACTTATACAAATTATATAAATTTATCTTACACCGGATTCTAGATGTCTATGTTCTTATTTTACCCACTACCTCCTTCCCCTCTTAATTCCTTCCTGCCTCCCTTCTAGTATAGTGCCTGCAGGCACAAAGTAGGCTCCGGTGAGTGAAAGAAAGAACGGTTGCCCGGGGCCGCCTGGCCCGCCCCGCCCATCTCGCTGCAGCCGCACACTGCGGCCTTCCGGAGCTTCAGAGGCTCAAACTTCTAGGCTCCGCCGATGGGGCGTAACCCGGTCTCACGCCGACCAATCAGAGCCCGTTCCCTGGGGCTCCGCCTTATTCCTGAAGTTGACCTCGGAGGCCCGGCCTCAGAAGTTAACCAATCGGCTATGAGTCTCTATTAGCTCCGCCCCGAAATTGAAACTGCCGCTGTGGGACGCGAAGTAAACGCTCGCGAGCATTTCGGCCCCGCCCCGCCTCTGGCCAATCAGGACGACCGGCGGAGGCCCCGCCCCCTCCGGGGACGCGCAGAGCGAGACCTGGCGGAACTCGGGGGCTGTGGGTCTAGGTCTTCTGGACGGTGAGTGCGGCGGAGGCAGACGGGGTTGGGCAGGGGGTGCCCGGAGCGCGTGCGCCCGCGCAGTGAACCAGGGGCCCGCGATGGAAGAGGACGGGGCTCACTCCAGTTCCTGGGGGTCCCGCGTGGGCGTCCCCCGCTCTGCCACTGACGCTTTGCTGTCCCCGTGTCAGATTTGAACGTCGCCTTCCGGTCTCACCTGCGCCGCTGCGGGAGGAGGGCAGCGCTGGCCCTTCAACCCCGTGCGAAAACAGGCCCTCGCACTGCAGGCCCAGCGTCGCTGGCCAGGTGAAGGCGGGGCCCGAGTTTGAGAGAAGTGGGAAACAGGCAGCCTGCAGAAATCCCTGACAGGCAAGTGTGTCCCTGAGCCGGGGACACTGGGGTTGCGGGCCGAGGGCCTGAGGAGGAGGTGGTTTCTCAGGCCCCTCCCCGCACTGCCAGGGAAGGGCTTTCTTGACCAGGGCCTGGATCCCGATTCAGTTGCAGTCCTGGATTTGCCCCTTACTAGCTGTGTGAGTTAAGGCATGTCGCTAAAACTCTGAACTTTGGTTTCTTTATATGTCAAAAGAAAGGGAATAGGTTGTGGGTGTAGTTTAGTGGCAGAGCACACGCTTAGCATGCTCCAGGCCCTGGGTTCAATGCCTAACACACATACCAAAACAGTGAAAGAAAGAAAGAAAAGATAGAGGGGAGACGGAAGGCAGGAAAGAAAAAAGTGCCTTCAGAAGCTTGATTTTTTTTGTTGGATTCACAAGTTATAAAGCTTTACGTTTGCAGACTTGACATTAGTTACTTTCTGCAGATTAAACTAGTCTAATTTCTTAGGGCTGTTCAAGGGGAATTCGTCTCCTTTGGCCTGATAACAACCTAGTAAGGTAGATACCATGTTAGTCCGATGAGAAAAGAAGACCCAGGTTAAATGACTTGCCTGAGGCTGCCTAGTTCAAGAGAATCCCAGTGGTGTTGAATCCAGGCTTCTGGCACCGAGGCACTTTCCTCAGCCCTGTGACATGCTGTCTTGACTTCAGGTGGGAAGAAAGGACCTCTTGTGACCCTGACATTCTGGGGTGCTGGAGGATACATCCGGAATGACGGAGACTGAGGACCTCCTGCAGCTTCGGCTGCTCAGCCTGAAGCTCCTGAGGCAGCTACAAGTCGGGCAATATGCCGTCCAGCGGTCAGTGGCCAAGGCAGCCTCAGAGGTGGGTGCTTTCCTCAGGATCTCCCAGGGGACAAGGAAGGAGCTGCCTCACCCTCAGGATAGTACCCAGGCCTCCAGTGTCTTTTTGTTCAATGCAAAGCTGAGGGAGGCCTTGGGAGGTAAGGTACTGGGCTTGTGTGACCTGGATGAACTTTTCCAGTCAGGCCGGAACTCCAGAGGCAGCTACGACCCAGAGATGCCATTGTCCCCCAAAACTTCCTCAGTCTCTTCACAAGCCTCTGGCTCACAGGACAGACGCCACATGTGGGACCCACTGGAGGCTCATGGAGATGACCCCTGTGATGTGGCCTGGCTTGACAGGGTCAGCTCAAGGGCAGTGTCTCAACCACCTGTCAAGTGCCAACACCTGGAGCCCTCGGGCCAACCCAGGTCCCACTCAGCACCCTCACTGACCTCCATAGACTCCAAGAAGCCAGCACCTTCAGCAGGGCTGCATGATCCGGCCCCAGGATCCATCCCGGCTGAACAAAGCAAGCAGTCCAAGGTAACACGAGAGCTGGGCATCTGCCAATGAGACTTCCTTGAGCCTTGGTTTCTCTATCTGACAAATGCGCTATGGGCAGTATCCTTCAGCAGAAGGCTTTCAGAAGGTACCTCGAGTTGTACCTGTGCTGCCCAAGTGCTTGCTAGTGTTTCAGACAGCACTTTAGGAAGAATATGATAAGCCCGTTATGTAGATGGGGAGACTGAGGCTCGGAGCCCAGACGTCTTCAGAGCCATGCATAAAGTGGGCCAAACTTATCTTCAGGCTCTTGAGCTCTCCCCTGAGCCCCAGGGCCCAAGCAGGGTGAAGTCAAGACACATCCCCTGTCTTCCCCCACGGTGGGGCCTCTTTGGGCCAGGCCCACTAGGCTAACCCTTGCCCCTGTGGCCTCCCTCCTCAGTCCAGAGTGACCTTCTGCCAGGAGCCTGCCATACCTGAGAGCAGCTGGCGCCTCTGGCCATACCTGGGCTATGACTGGATTGTAGGTAAGGCCTGCCCCATGCACACACCTTGCCTGGAAGCAGGCAGTGGGGTCCTGGCTTGTCTGTTCTTGACCTCTGCACAGAGGTGGTGCACCTGCTGAGTGAACAGAGCCAGAGCTGCTTGTTTTTGAGCATGTACTGCATGCCCGGCCCCTGCACAGCTCTGCCTGGATCTTTGTTTGAGCTCCAGTCCTCCCCCTGGCCTTTTCTGCCTCATTGTTGAATGTTACAGTAAATGTGACATCTAAGTGTGCAGTTCAGGAGCATTAAGGACGCCAACATTGCTGCACCTCCTTTACCACCATCCGTGCCCAGAACTTTTTCATCTTGTAAACTGAAACCCTCTGCCCAGGAACACTGACTCCCCATCCCACCCTCACCCCAGCCCCTGGTAACTGCCTTCTCTTGTCTGTCTCTGAATTCCACCACTGCAGAGGTGGGCTCATGCAGCACTGTGTCACTGCATCGTTGTCCCCCACATTACTGTGTCTTCACGAGGAGTCTCTGCATCCTATTTTCATTTTTTAAACTCTAAGTGGCCAAGGCCGGCCTCGCTCCTCCCACCTCATCCTCCCAAGTCCTCTGTCTGCCTGTCTCCATCACCTTTTCTCACACTGAGCTTTACCTCCTGACGTTCCACCAACACTCCCTCCTTCCGTCCTCCCTGAAACTCTTTCTCCTTGACTCTGGCCATACACCCCCATCCCACCCCACCCCTGTCTTCCTGGCTGCTCCTTCCCAGCCTTCTCTGCTGGGTCCTCTTACCTGTTCCAGTCTCCAAACGCCAGCATCTGAGGGCTCCTTCTGACTCCATCCCCGTCTTTCTTCCTCCTCTATGATCCACCTCTTCCCAGTACCATGTTTTTCTTCTTGTTTCTCTTTTTTGGGTAGCCGGGATGGAACCTAGGAACACTGAGCCACCTCCCCAGCCTTATTTTGTATTATATTTAGAGACCGGGTCTCACTGAGTTGCTTAGTGCCTTGCTTTGTGCTGAGGCTGGCTCTGAACTCGCAATCCTCCTGCCTCAGCCTCCCGAGCCGCTGGGATGACTAGCGTGTACCACCGTGCCTGGCAGTGCTGTGCCTTTCAATGTTCCCCCTGCTCACTCTTCTTCATCTCTAGCCCATATCTGTCCTCTGAATCCCAGACTTGTACACTGGGCCGTCTTATCTCCATTGCTGTGCTGCGTGTTTTCTGTTGCTATGACAATACTGGGTATGCTATGACTGGATGCTTTGAAATACTTTAAAGCTTCACAGGTTCGAAGCCAGCCTCAGCAACTTAGACTGTAAGCAAACTAGTGAGATCCTGACTTAAAATAAAAAATAAAAAAGGGCTAGGGATGTGGCTCAGTGGTTAAGAGCCCCGGGTCAATCCCTGGTACCAATAATAATAATAATAAGGTACTTTGTGATAAGATTTTTAATTAGCTCACGGTCCTGGAGGTTCACGAGCATGACTCCCGCATCTAGTTGGCCTGGAGTGGGCCTCAGGGCTGCTTCACAGCCTGGCAGACCACATCATGGTGGGCACAGGCGGGAGGGCCAGATAGGAAGCAAGAGGAAAGGAGGGGCCAGCCTTGCTCTTCTAACAGCTTGCTGTCACGGGAACTCACCAGGGTCCTGTGGGAAACACATCAGTCCCCTCCGAGGGCAGAACTCCCCGTGGCTGCCACACTAGCCCCACCTCAGCACTGCCACACTGGGCACCGGCCTTCCAGCATGTGTGCCTTTAGGGACACGCAAATCAAATCCAAACCACAGCAACTAAGTGGCTCCTGTTACCTCACATCTGAATTCGGGGTCCCGATTCCTCCCTGCCTGCCCTCCTGAGCCTGCCCTGTCTCCGTCGATGGCAGCTTCGGATCCCCAGGTCAGGCCACAGCTTCGTGGTTCACCACCGTGTTTTCTCCTGTTTGCCGTGTTGCTCGCCAGCTCAGGAGCACATTCTCCCGTGCTTCCTGCGACGCGTTCCTGGAGCCCAGCTCCTCCACCTGGACTGCTGCCCGAGCCTCCCACCCGGCGCCCCGGCCTCCTCTCCCCTTGGGGCAGCCAGGGCGGGTAGCCTGTAGACATGTGGCCAGCGGACTGTGGGCTTCCTGACCCCTCCCAACCTCCCCCGCACTCCCTCTCAGTCCCTCGTCCCCTGGCCGCCCCTCAGGAGCCTTTGCACCTGTGTTTGTCTGCCTCCGTGCCTCCTTGATGTCCCTGTCTTCGTAAGTGCCCTCTCGTCCCCGAGGCCTCCCCGGCACTGCTGCCTTGCCAGGCCTTGCCATGCCTGGCGGCCTGACCCCACTCGCTTGCTTCCTGGCAGGTGCCACCATTCAGTTTGCCTCACCAATTTCTTTGGTGACTAGTTTGTCCTGGGCCTCCGAGGGCAGGACTTTGTCTGCGTCCTGCGCTTTCGCCAGCACAGAGCTGTGTCTGGCCCGTGGCGAGGGCACCATGCTGTAGGTAGACAGAGCGGAAGCAGAGCACAGTCACAGTAGGTGACTCCTGGCCTGTGTGGTGCGCAGCGGGAAAGGCAGTGGTCAGTGGGTGACTCCTGGCCTGTGTGGGGCGCAGCAGGAAAGGCGGTGGTGGGTGCCAGGGCTGCCCAGCAGCTCCTGGTGCTCTGCCCACACCAGAGTCTCTGGACAGCAGCTCTCGAGTCACCAGCAAGCCCGAGGCCTTCTTCTCCACGCTGCGGGAGTTCCGGGAAGCCAACAGGGAGGAGTGCGTTCACAGCGCCCCCGAGTGAGCAGGGGCGGGTGAGGGCAGCGGGCGGGCTGGGACTGCCCTGGGCGGCTGCTCACCCCTCACCCCCACAGACCCCAGTCCCCAGGCCTGCGTGACAGCGGCGACGTGGAGGAGGACCACGAATGTGAGTGCCCTTTCCTGGCCCCGGCCCCGCCCTGCTAGGGTGAGGGGCCAGGCCTGCCCCACGTGACACCCTCCCACAGCCAGGCCAGGCCCTGCCGGCTCGCGGGGAGGGGCCACCACACCCTGCAGTCATGGGCACCAGGTGGGAGAGGGCCCAGAACTTCTTTCCAGAGGGTGGGCGGCCCGTGTGGTGGGGGGCGTCAGGGCCCCTGGCATCTACAGTCCCTGGCTCACGGAGGCCGCGGCTTCTGCTGGCCTCACAGGTGTGTACTGTTACCGGGTCAACCGGCGCCTGTTTCTGGTGCCCTTGGATCCTGGCGTCCCCTGCCGCCTGTGCGGGACACCACGGGACCAGCGGGGCCCTGACACCCTGGCAGAGCCCACTCAGGTCAGGTGAGTGGCCATTGCACTTGGAGCCCCAGGGCCTCAGCTGCCAGGGAGCAGAGCCTGACCTCTGCCGGTTTGAGGGGAGCGAGGAAGGGGCTGAGGCCCTGCTGCCAGCCAGGCCTCACTGCACCTCCAAACAGGGTGAGCATCCCGCTGTCCATCCTGGACCCCCCACACCAGTACCAAGTCCACCGGCGGAAGAGCTTCGATGCTTCGGACACACTCGCTCTGCCCCGGGTGAGCCGCCGGGGGCTGCTGGGAACATGGGGCCACGTGGACCTAGGCCTGAGCAGGGCTGGCCTTGAGGGCGAGCACCGAGTCTTGGGGGGTGAGGGCGTCTTCCATCGCCGTGCTCAGTGCCCCGGGGAGGAGGGTGCCCGGTCACCCCCGGCTTCCAGGAGGGCTGTCTGCCTGTGCCCTGCACCACATGAACGGACCTGTTCCTGGGCTCTCGTGTGCCCTGTGCGTGGTGTGGTCCTCCACCTGCGGGGGCCGAGGCAGCAAGGCAGGCACCTTGGTGGAAGAGCTGGGTGTGAGCCTGGGTCTTGGGCTTCCGGAGCGCTTCCTCAGCCTGCCCTTTCCTGTTTCCAGCCAGGACAGGCATCTCGGGCAACCCATTCACCCCCAATACAGAGGGGCAGCAGGCGTGGGGGAGGGGTGGGGGTGGGAGCCAGTTGACTTCTGCAGCGGGGGGTGGGGGGGACCACCCTCCGGTGTTGGAGTGAGGGGAGCAGTTGGGGTGTGTGAAGCCGTACGTGCCAGGGTCGGGTGCTGGGTGCTCAGGGCAGAGCTCGGATGAGATGCCCTCTGCCCTCCCCACCCGGCCCTCAGGGTCCTGATGGCTGAATCTGCAGGGATGGGAAAGGGGCATCCCAGGGTCTTTAGTGGGTGAGACACCGCACCTGCCTGTGGGGGCCGTGACCGCTGGAGGCTGTTCCACCTGATGGGACTCCAGGCTGCGCTCTTCTAACCCTTTGCTGTCCACAGCACTGTCTGCTGGGCTGGGACATCCTTCCTCCAAAGTCCGAGAAGAGTTCAGCTCCCAAGAGTCTTGACCTATGGTCCTCAGTCACCGAGGCCCGGCAGCAGGAGCCGTCAGCGTCCAGCTCTTCCCACCTGGTATGGTCCAGGTTGTGGCCGAGCCGGGGGTGTCCTGGGAGGGACTGATGCCTTGGACCAGGCCGGGCCGGGGGCAGGGTTGGGGAGTGCCCGGGCCTGTCCCCCAGCCCTGACAGGGTCATTCTCCGACTCCACCACTCCTCATCGCCTGCCCCACTTTACCCAGAAAGGCGACCCTGCCTCTAAGATGCAGGAGGACCTGAGGCTGGTCGTGGGGACGACCTGCCCCCCAGGTTGCCCCTGACACTTTCCTGTTCACCCTCCAGGCCTTGCCAGTGCGGGTCCCACCCCCTACTCCTGTCTGGTTAGAACCCCAGGTCGCCTGGCCCCGTGCCCTGCGGCAGAAGCCCTGAGGACTGGCCACCCGGAGGAGGAGGGCGCTTGCACCAGCACCTCTGGCCTCTCCCGGCAGGTGGTGCCCAGGGGGCAGAAGGCCTGCCAGGTCGGCTTCAGCAGCTCAGGCCATGCTTGGGCAGCTGGTGGGCCCAGGCCTCTTTCCTTCTTGGAGTCCAGAGGGGAGGGTCTACCAGGTGGAGGTGAGGGGATTCTCTCCAAGTTTGCAAATAAAGCTTAGTGCTCGCTGCAGCTCTGATCCACGTGTGCCATCTGTCCTGATGCCCAAGGTTGCCCACCAGGCAGGGTGGGGGTCAAGGTCAGTGTTAAAAAGCCACCTCTGCAAGGACCTCAGTGGAGGCTGGGTGTGTTGGGTGAGTGGTCCCTGAAACCACTGAAACTCTGTCAAAATGGGGTCCCTTGGGCCCTTTGCCAGGTGGCTCCCGCATGCTCATTCTAACCCAGTCCTGGAAGGTGTTGGTGGTCCAGAGCCCTTGCAGGGACAGGTGGGGAAACTGGGGGTAGGCAGAGAATCCAGATGTGCCCACCATGTTTAAAAAAGCAGGACTCTACCAGGCACAGTGACACAGACCTGTAAGCCCAATGACTCAGGAGGCAAGGCAGGAGGATCACGAGTTCAAGGCCAGCCTCGGCAGCTTAGCGAGACTCTGGGCTAGGGATGCAGCTCAGTGGTAGCTCATCCTTAGGTCCACCCCAGTACTGGGGGTGGGGTGGGGAGCGCCCATTCTTTTTCCCATCTTGTATATATTAAGTTGAACAATATGAAATTCCTGATTTTGTGGGATAGAAATGGGTCACCAAAGCCTGGTGAAGACACGCTCTTACTCCAGGCTCCTCAGCTCAGGGTGGCACTGGGCTGTGCCGTCCTGTGCTTCTGCTTGTGGAGCTGTGAAAACCCTTTTCCCATTTTCCCCTTGGTTTACAGCCGGGTATTAGAGTAAGCCAGGCTGTGCTGCACTGGCAAGTCAGTGCCCCACGTCTGAGTGGCTCAGGAGAAACGAGGTCTGCCCTCGCAGTCTTGCTCTGGGCCTGTCCAGCACAGGTCACACGGGGCTCAGGCCAGCAGAGACTGCCATGGGACACATCACCAGTAGCTTTAGCCCAGCGGAGACGGGGTCTTTTTTACTTGTGGTTCATTGGCCAGAAGCAGTCCTGGGTCCCGCCTGAGGGCAGGTATCAGGACAGTGAGGGAGCTCTGGGCATTCCTGCAGTACTGTCCTTACCTGAGCTCTTAAGTGACGTGATGGTTTTGTTTTGGGTTTTCCTTCAGTCGAACCCCAGGCCTCCGTCCCCGGCCTCTTCTCTCTGAGTGACGCGGCTGTGCGGTGTTTTGCTTCACCTGTTGATGGAGGCGTGGGCTGCTTCCATCCTGTGGCTATAAGGAGTCGTGCTGCTGGGGATGTGGGTGTGCCGAGTGTCCTGGGGACCCTGCTTTCAGTTCTTCGGGTCTACACGCAGAAGCAGAATTGCCGGGTCACAGGCTCGCTATTTCTTATTTTTGGAGGGACACTGAATGCTTCTGCTTGCCCGCCAGCTGTGCACAGGCACACGGTTTCTGCATCCTTGCCACCACCTGCTCTCTGTGCTTTCTGATGGCGTCCTCGTGGGTGTGAAGCAGGTTCACTGTGATTTTGACTTGCGTTTCCCCAGCGATAAGTGATGCTGGGCATTTTTACATGTGCTCATTTGGCCAGTTGTATATCTTTGGAGAAATATCCAAGTCCTTCGTCCATTTTTAAGTTGGGTTTGTGTTTTCGGTGTTCCACATGTAATTAAGTCAAAGAACTTGTGCCGTGTCTGTAAACCCAACCACTCCAGAGGCTGAGGCAGGAGGATCCAAGTTCAAGGCCAACCTGGGCAATGTAGAGAGACCCAGTCTCAAAATTTAAAAGTAAAGTGGGAATATAGCTACATCCCCAACGCTTTACCCCCTTTTTAAAAATTTTTATTTTAAGACTGGATCTCATTAAGTTGCTGAGGTTGGCCTTGAATTTGCAATCCTCTTATCTCAGCCTCCCAAGTCACTACTGTTTACAGGTGGGGGCCACCACACCCAGCTGGGGAGTTGGAAATTCTCTGGCCAAAGGGAGAAACGGGTCTAGAAGTCTTTCTGTTTAGAAGTCTTTCTGTCAAAAATCTCAAAATGTACAAAGCCTCTGAGATCAGGTTACAGGTTCGGCCGTGAATCACAGAGACTCCAAATAGCAGCAGCCACGGCCAGGCAGGGTTTCTTTCCATGAAAGTCCGGGCTGGAGTGTTTCAGTGGATCCATTTAATCATCAGGCAAGTGGTTTTTGTGGAAAAACAATTATTTTGAAAATTTAGAAGGCTCCCAGCCCACTCACTTCCAGTCAGCCCCAGGGGCAAGAAACCTGGGGCCCCAGACAGTTACCTTGTTGCCACCAGGAGAACGCAGCGTGTCCCCCTCAGACACCATCGACTGAAGCCTGCGGATTCCAGTCTATGTCTGACCTCAGTGCTCTGCTTATCCCAGGCCTTCAAGGTCCCCTCACCTAGTGGTGGCCTTTTGGGGGCCCTCTGAAGCGATGGGCTGGGGTGGGAGACAAGAGCCTTAACATGGCCTTGGCTGTAACCCAATCAGTGTTGCTGTTCTGCCGGGAGCTCCTGGGGAAGCTCTGGAGAAGGCCCTGAGCCCCACTTGCATCTGGTTCAACCCTCTGCCCCCCAAACCAGAGGTTTTGTTTGTTTGATACTGGAGATTGAACCCAGGGGCACGCTCCCACTGCTACTACATCTTCAGCCCTTTTGTTAATTTTTTAACCTCACTGAGTTGCTGAGGTTGGCCTCAAACTTGCGGTCCTCCTGCCTCAGCCTCCCTAGTTGCTGGAATTGCAGGCATGCACCACTGCATCTGGGTCCAGTCACTTCTTAGGAATGCTTTGGTTGAGGGCACAGAATTCTTCAAGCCTAAGGGGTTCCCAGAATGAAGGTCACAGGCAGAGAGGCCCCTTAACAGAGACTTGTGCCTTCCAGTTTGCCCCGACACTCTGTTCTGCCTTGGTGACTGTCCCCTGCTGCCCTCCCGCGTGCTTGCAAGGCCTGTCTAACTCCCTTCCTGTAGCTCGAGGATAACCAGGACACTCTGCCCTCGCTTTGGCTCCATCCACATCAGCGGGGTGTCTCTCCTTCCAAGAGGTCTCCCTGGCCTCCGCAGGCCTCGGACTTACACCAGGGACCTCCTTCACTCTTGGGGCCCTTTGAGAGCAGTAGGTGGCAGAGCACTCGGCATCTCTCTCCCCTGAGACCTGAGGCTCCACAGGAGTAGGGCCGCCATCTTTGTTCTTCTTGGAAACATTTTCATTACCTGCTTCTCGAGGGGTGGCCAGAATGTTTCAGGATCTGGCCATTTCCCGGCCTCCTCTCATGGGCCTCCATGGTGACCGGCAGGGGCCTTCCTTTCTCTGGACACGAGCTGCATGGGGAGCCTTACTGTACTTCCCCCTGTTCTTTTTTGTTGTTTGTCCCCTCTTGTCCCTCTAAGTGTGTAGCATTAAAGGAAAAAAAGAGACCTTTTCCTTCTTCCATCACTGACGCCTGGCGCTAGCCACTTAGAAACAAGAACAAAGACTCAGGTCCTGCATTGCGTGGACCACAGGATGGACACATGGACCTGCTGGGCAGGGGAGGCCCGGCTCAGCCTCTCGTACCCTGGCCACGCTGGAGACAATGTGTGAAAGGCAGAGACGTTGGTGACGCGTGGATGCAGCGCGTGCTGCCTAGTGCGGTCCTGGCACGGTGACACCTCTGCCTCTCTCCCGCTCATTCACTCGTTCATCCCTTTGCCATCTACGTGTTGGGCACCATGCCTGACTCGGCAGACAGGCCACACCAGCATGGACAGCAGCCTGCCGGGCCGGGAGCTCCGGTGCCAGGGGATGAGACAGACCAAAACGACCAGGAAAGGGAAACTGCGGGCGATGGTGGCGAGCGCCACTTCCCTGTCCGTCCTGCCCCTCCCACGCCCTTCCCAGGTGAGGCTCTTCTGTGCTCCTCTCCCCCCCACTGTCTCCCTCCCTGGCACAGGGGACCAAGTTCACATCCCGGCTGTTCCAGCTGGGCCAGCGGGCACCCACCTCTGAACCTCGCCTCATCCTCAGACCCTTTTGTCGTCCTCATGCCTCTGCCCAAAGCTTTCCAGACCCCCAAACCCCTACTCAGGCCTCGGCTTCCCTGTCCGCTCCCCAGAGGCCTGCCCTGACCCCCCAGTTCTGCAGCCCCTTCTGCTCTGCTCACTCTGAGGTCCCTGAGGGCGGGGACCAAGCCTATGGCCTCTCAGCGTCATGTCAGGGCCAAGTCCAGAACCGCATCTGGCATTTGTTCAGTAGTGGATGCGGCAGCCTGGGGCGTGCCCTCCAGCTTGGCCGCGCAGGCCTTCAGGGTCACGGCTGACAGGCACCAACCTCGCTGCCCTGCCCAGGACCAGGACACAGGATAGGGTGGCACAGGCCAGCCTGAGCGAAGACCCAAGTTCACATTCAAAGTGCCGTCTCCCCCGCAGGCCAGCGGCTTTCGCACTGCCGTCTAGCTGCGCACTGCAAGGCGCGGCCATCCTAAGCCGGGACCTCGTGTTGGTGTGAGCGTGTGGAGGGTGCCATCGACTCTCCCCAGTCCACCTGTCCTGGGCCGGCATCCGGAGCAGAGGGACACCCTGAACTCACTCCCGTCCACGCCGTCCCGGGAAGGCGAGGGCTAGGAAACGGACAGGGCAGCGATCGGCCTGCAGCCTTCCTCCTGGCTCGGCTGGGCTGAGCAGGAGGCTATGGTGACTGGGCCTTCCCCTCGGCCATCACCTGAGGCTGGGGGTGGACACTGAGGTGTGCGGGGAGCCACGAGGGGAAGCCCAGGCTTCTGTGTGAGGTGGCGTGTGAGGTTGGGTCCTCAGTGACGGTGTCTGCTGACGGCTTGGGTGGACTGGGGACAGCCCTCCGCCGCAGCCCCCGAGCCTCTGACCACAGGTGTTCTGAGACCTGCTCCCTGCGGCTGAGGACGCAGGCTTTTCTTCCTAAGTCCAAACCCCCACAGCCTGAGGCTCAATGGAAACCGCTCTGCCTCCCAGGACCCCACAGCTAGAACCACACTGCCCCAGGCCAAGAGGCCAGTGTTGGCCCGCCAGGACGGGGCCCCAGGAGGCTCAGCCTGGGGCAGGAGTGAGGGGGACTTTGAGAATCTCCAGGCCTAGATGTGCATGCAAGCAAGGCAGAGAACCCCAGCCTCGGAGACCTGGCTGTCGCTCCTTCCCATTTCCAACAAATTCTGACCAACTCCTGGCCACGGCCGCCTCCACCCCTCCTGGGGAAGCCCCTGTCTGAGAGGAAGCCTCGCGGTGCCAGCGCCCACTGTGTGGGGCAGAGCTCTGGCCTGTGGGCCAACACCCGCGCCCACCCTTGGGCAAGTCAGGGGGCCTCTCTGAGCATGGTTTCCTCCTCTGTAGAGTGGGGTTGTCACACTACCTCAGGCCACCTGACAGGGGTGTAGGTAAAGTGCCTAACGCAGTGTCTGGCACATGGTACGTGCCTAATAAATGTGAGGTATTCTTTGAAACAGGGCCCATGCGCATGTTGTAAGATTGGGGTGTCCCGTTTTGGGGGCGGTCCACCCTGCCAGGACTGGCACACAGTAAGGACTGAGGGGAGAGGGGAAGATCCAGGTCACATATCCATTAAACAACCAAGAGAGGGCTGTGCCGCAGAGTCTGTGTGGGAGCTGGCTCCCTTGGGACTGTGTGCCAGGGAGGGCTGGCCAGGGGCGGGTGGGCAGGGGGTGAGGTCTGGGGACCACTCAGGTCCTTTCCGGAATCCTTGTTTGGAAACTCTTGGGACAGAGGACGGGCATGTGGCTTAGTGTAGAACAGCAGGATGTGGGGACAAGCCCTCTCCTCCAGGGCAAGTCCTGCCCCCCGTCTGGCCATCGGTACACTCCATCTCCTCTGGACTCATACCTGACCCTGAGACCTTGTGTTTTTTTGTTTGTTTGTTTTTTGTTTCTTGGGGGCACCAGGGATTGAACACAGGGACACTCAACCCCTGAGCCACATCCCTAGCCCTGTTTTGTATTTTACTTAGAGACAAGGTCTCACTGAGTTGCTTAGCACCACCCTTTTGCTGAGCCTGGCTTTGAACTCAGGATCCTCCTGTCTCAGCCTCCTGAGCTGCTGGGGTCACAGGCGTGCGTCACCGCACCTGGTTGGAATCTTGGTTTTCGTTTTGTTTTTGCACTGGGGTTGGATCCAGGGGTTCTCTCCACTGAGCTGCACCCCCAGCAAAGTTCATTTTATCTTGAAACAGGGCTTCACTAAGTTGCCCAGGCTGGCCTGGAACTTACCCTCCTCCTGCCTCAGGCTCCTGAGCACCCCTGGGGTCTTTTGGCCGATGACAATGGAGATGAGTGGAGCCAGGCTGGGGACATGCAGGCCAGGTGAGAGAGGCAAGGCTGGCACCCGGTGGTTCCTCAGATGGGCCGAGAGCTGAGAGCCGAGGCCCTAAGAGCACTTGCCCTGCGTCCTGTGTCATCCCCAGCTCAGGCCTCACTGGCCTCACCCTCCCATGCCTCCCGACCAGCCGGGTGGGCTCAAGGGTCTCCGAGTTCTGCTGGGTGGCCTCCTGAAGGGCCCAGCTCTCAGGGCTCCATGCCCCCGGCTGTGAAGAGGGCTCAGTGGTGGCCCCACCATGAGTCCACGGGGAAACTCCGAATGTGACGTCATTTGGAATAAGGATCTTGTGGGTGCCGTTGAGGTGGACATGGAGGAAGAGGCCGTCCTGTGTTAGGGAGGCCCCGAGTCCAACAGTGGTGTCCTCCCAGGACCCAGGAAAGGAGCAGGCGCACAGACACCTGGAGGCATGTGCGGAGGCAGCAGGACTGGCACCCTTACCTGCCCAGCTCCCCAGGAGTCCGAAGCACCTGAGCCTGGGGCTGATCCTTGACCTTGGACTCCGGGCACCCAAAGCTGCTAGTGGATGGGATTCAGCCGCTGTAGGCACCATGTCTGTGGGCGGCAGCTGCTGATGGCTGTCCAGCTCCTGCTCAGACCCTAGTCGGCTTCTCAGCGGCCCGTGGCCAATGGCTGTGGGAGGGCAGAACCTCGGGGCAGGGGCCGCTGACCTCACACGGGGCCTCCCGACCCATGCCGCAGAGTGCTGCTGAGTTCGGGATGCAGCGTGGCCGGTGTCCTTGAAGAAAGGGGGCCTGCAGTGGACCTGCACTGAGCAGAGGGACGCCCGGGGAGGACAGGGGATGCAGCCACCAGGAAGCCACACACAGACCCTCAGAGGAAACAGTGGTGCCGCAAGCCGGTTGATTTAAAGGTAAAGGGAGGGAGGAGGGGCCGTGGCGAATGTTCTAGAGTCCCCACAAGTGAGCGCACCCTGGGTTGAAGCCAGAATTGGTGACAGGCAGTTAGTGTAGAAATAGGGGATCATCAGGTCCAATTGAGGAAATGAAGCCATGAAGCCATCTGCCTCTGGAAGTTGGAGCTGCCCTGGGAGAATGGAATGTCAAGGATCTCCGGAGCCCATGGGTTACCGGTGCTCGTCAGGGACTGCAGGCAGGGAGCTGCTAATGAATGCCCCCGGACCCTTGCCTGGCTGAAGCACTCTGGCCCTCCCCCTGCCCATCCCTTCTCACTTTTCACAAAAGAGTCCTTAACCTATAAAAGATGTAGGGTGCGCTCCCTCCCAGGAGAAGTCTGTATGATCACCATTAAGTAAAACCTGCTTAATCTGCTTGCCTTGGCTGCTTCTCTAGTGTTCAGACTTCAACATTAGAGGGAGCAGGACTCCTCACGGGTCAACGGCGGTATCAGGGTCTCCTTCGCTCTGTTCTCTGCCCCCTTATCTCTCCTTCCTGCCTACGTGACTAGGCCCAGCAGTTGCCAGTGTCACAGCAAAAAAGGTGAGCAGCAGACGGCAGGGGGAGGGCCAAACGGAGGCTGCAGCCTTTGGGAGGGGCTGCATTCCCAGGGCGCTGCCTTCCTGAGTCCTCACAGTGTGACCGTGGGCCTCCGCACCCTTTGAACGCAGCTCTGAGGCTTGTTCTTAACGGACCTGTCTTCCTGTTCCTCTGCTCCCTCTCCTGCTCCTAACCTGGGGTGGGGACTAAGGGGACCCTGAGTTTTCCTCCGGGCCAGGGGATCCGGGAAGAGAGAATCTCCCAAATTAACAAGTGAACGTTAACATGCCCGCGGGCCCTCAGGGCGGCTGGGACACCCTGGCAGGCACACCGGGAATGTGGTCCTGCTTCCTCAGGTGTTGAAGTATAATGCAGCTTTATTAAAGAAAAGTAAGAGCAGACTTAGCCCAGGTGGAAGAAGGGGACCCAAAGGCGGAATCATGGGATGAGCAAATCTTGTCCTTTTTATGGGTTTTATTCTCCCATTCTTTCCCCCTTATCTCTCTCCTTCCTGCCTGCGTGACAGGCCTGGTTTTGCATTGAGAAGCCGTGGGCAGGGGGAGGGCCAGGGTGATTCAGGCAGATAAGGGCCCAGGGGGCACCAATTAGCAGCCCCTTGCTTGCAGTCCTTGATAAAGGCAGGTAAATTTGGTCATCAATGGGCTCCCGAGATCCTTGACATTCCATTCTCCCAGGGGCAGCTCCAACTTCCAGAGGCAGATGGCTTTATGGCCTCCATTTCCTTGATCTGACCTGATTCCCTATTTCTACACTAACTGCCTGTCCCCAATCCTGGCTTCATCTCCTGGGGGCAGAATCACAGCCTCTGGGACAGGAGACCCCTGTGTTTCTCCTTTGCTAGCAAAGCAATAAAACTTCTTTTTCCTTTTTCTCAAAACCGTGTCTTCGTTATTGAACTGGCATTGTGGGACCTTTTGGTTACAAAAACTACCCTACAGTTAAGAGTATTATCGCCGTTTTATGGATGGGGAGATGGAAGCAGGAGGTTAGGTGATTGGCTTACGGCCACACAGCCAGCAAATGACCACACTGGAATTTGGACTCAGACTACCACGAACTCCAGAGTCCATACCTCTAAGCTATGCCCGGTGCCGGCCAGTGACATCTTCCCTGGTATTTCTTTCCTCCCGGGCTGGCTTGGGGGTGGGCTCTTGCCTTCCTTGGGGGCAGTTCCAAGCCGGGCTTGGAGTGAGGGAGAACCCGTCTGGACCTTGCCCTGCAGGCCACTGGCATGGACACAGGTGCTGAGCCCTCTCACATGCAAACACACACACACACACACACACACACACACACACACACACACACACACACACGTGCCGCCTGCGGGGCGTCGCTGTCACTGTGGCCCCAGCACTTAGTCACCGACACCCCTGGCCCCCTTCCTTTCACAGAAGCTGCTGGCCCCTCAGCTGCGGCCTCCTCTCTCAGTCTCTCTCAGTTTCTCTCAGTCTCACTTTTCGTTCTGACTGCGAAGGACTTTTTTCTCTCGATCTCTCTCGGGGTTTCCACAGTGCTGGTGGCGCTGGCTCAAACCCCGAGCCTCCCAGGCTGCCACCTGCCCAGGAGGCCGGGAGAGGCCCAGGACTTCCCTGCTCACGTCCCGCCCCCTCAGGGAGGAAGGAGGCTTGCAGATGAGGAGTGAGGTCACAGGGAGGGGCGGGGACAGACACCGTGTGTCATTCAACCCTCAGCCCTGGGGAGCAATTCTGACGCAGGAGCTGGGAACCCCTGCAGGTGCGTGGGGTCGCCAGCTGATCAGAGAGCTTCCTGAGCTGGGCACCCCAGATGTGTCACCCTCCCTGCTGGCGGGTTTGGGGGTCTCCCAGCTGACTTTACACCTGCTTCCCGCAGCTGCCGCCTGGGTCCTCCGGACTGAGCTCGGCCTCTGGCAGCGAGATTCACTGAGGTGCTGGGCGGCCTGGTGTGAAGAGGGTGGCTTGGCCCTGCAGGATCAGTTAGTTCCAGAAAGCCTGGGCTGGAGCAGCTCCCCCTACCCACAGGACACCTTCCAGACCCAGGCCCACGACTTCCCCGCCTGGTTATCCGGGGTGGGGGATGGGCCCCAGGAACCCTGCTGTTCACGAAGTAGCTGAAATCGGTGTTCCTCTCTCTTGTTGCTCCTCTCTCTTGTTGCGTGCCAGGCTGTCCCACTGACATACACTCACTCCCAGCTACTTTGGTGACTTTGGACAAGCCACCTCTCAACTCATTTTCTTATTAACAAAATGGCTTGGAGCGGGGCCGGCGAGAGCCATAACTGTACTCACAGATTTCTTTTAAAATAAATTCAAGTGTGAAAGAAGATGGCTTTTATAATGTCCACCTCACGGAATATGTGCGGTAAGAGTGAGCTCATGTGGAAAGGTCTGTTAGAGGCTGACAGTGTCCCCCAAACTTGTCCGTTGGTGCCCTGATCCCAGTGAGACTGTATTTAGAGAGAGGGCCTTGGAAAAGGTAACAGGTGGAAAGAAGTCCTCAGGGTAGGCCCTCATCCAATAGGTCTGGTGTCCTTCTAAGAGGACAGCACACCAGCAAGGCCGTGTGTGGACAGGTAAGAAGGTGGCTGTCCCCAAACTAGAGAGAGGTCTCAGGAGAAACCACACCTGCCCACACCTTGATCTGGGACTTCCAGTCTCCAGAGTGGTCTTTTGTTACACAGCATTAACCAGCTGACACAAGGCTATGATAGTTTGAATTTCCCTTTTCTTGAGACCTCTGGTTTCAGATTTCAGAGTTTTTCAGATTTTGGAATATTTGCATATACACACTGAGACATCTTGGGAATGAGACTCAAATCGAAGCCCCAAATTCATGTATGTTTCATCTATACCTTATACACACAGCTTGAAGGAAATCTATATGTATTTTTAGTGTGCCTATTTTGTGACTGCAACCTGTCACTGGATGTTAAGTGTGGGATTCTCCACTTGTGGCATTAACTGGACACTGGAAAAGTTCTAGATTTTGTAGGACTTGGGATTTTGAATTTTCAGATTAGGGCCTGGCAGAGTGGAACACACCTGCAATCCCAGATACTCAGGAGGCTGAAGCAGGAAGATCGCAAGTTCAAGACCAGGCTGGATAACTTAGCCAGATCCTGCCTGGAAACAAAAAGTAAAAAGTGCCAGGGATATAGTTCAGGGGTACAGTCGCATCCCCGGGTTCAATCCCCAGTTCTGCCAAAAACTAAAAATTTTTAAAAAATAATTCAGATTAGGAATGCTCGATCTGTATTGCAATGGCCACATGTGCATAGTCGAATCATAGTTGCTCAATAAATGGCAGTCAGAATTATCGTTAGCCCAGCAACTAACTTTAAAAACTAGAGACAGTCTCTCCCACCGGGTCAGGGAACAGATGTATGTAGCTCTTAGCACAGAAAGGTCTCTTCTCTGTCAGGGGATGGTTACTCCAAGGCAGTAAAGAAAATGTTTTCTCAGGGCAAAGATAGAATAGATTTGCCAGAAGTTCCCTGTGAGATTGTGAGGTCTCCTGAGCTGCAGGCTCCACACCGTCGTACGGGCTCCCAGCGCCCGATGACCAGCGTACCGTAAAGCTCACGCTGCCCACAGCGCTGCGGGCAGTGAATGTTTAGATGGGCCGGGGCAGGACTCCCTGGCCACGGAGTCTGTGGAAGCCAAGCTCACCGCTTGAGCATCTTGCTACCATCACCATCGTCATCTCAGGATAACTCTATCACTGATTCAGCAAATATTTATGGTGCCAAGCCAGGAAAATAAAGCACTGGAGAAATTAGGCAAATTCCCTGCCTCACGGAGGAGCCCTTTCTGGCAGGAGGTCCTGAAACTGCAGGAACCCTGTGAGCCAGAGGCAAGTTCAATGCGATTCCACACTCCAGCATCCATGACCCAGGACACCTGCGGTCCTGCGGGACAACAGCTGCCTCCTCCGTGCTTCTGCCTGGACCCTGACTTTGTGGCCGCGTGTTCGGGATAGATCCTGTCTTTGTAGTGGTAGGGCGGCGGGCGCTGGAGGCTTCCCATGGGCCCCTTTCATCTGCACAGAACCCTCTGAAGTGGGTGCACTTGTCATCCGCATTTGACGACTGAGGAAACCGAGCCCCAGCAGGCTTGCTCCAAGTCCCTCAGCTGTGGCTGTGGCAGAGGCGTGATGGGAGCGCCTTCAGTCTGCCTTTTCCGATGCCTTCTTGGAAAAACAACCCCTGAAGACCTCTAATTACATTTCAGTAGTGCAAGCTTTTTTTTTTTTTTTTTTTTAAGCGTTATTTTATATATATATTTAGTTGTTGATAAACCTTTATTGTATGTGGTGCTGAGAATCGAACCCAATGCCTCACACATGCTAGACAAGTGCTCCACCACCGAGCCACAACCCCAGCCCTTGAAGCATTATTAATCATTATTAATCACATGAAAAAGATTTTCAGTGCTGCTTACTTAATCTGAGCCCTGGGGCAGGCACCCGGCTGCTGCTGCAGGGAGGAGCTCCTGCCTGGTCTTTGCAGCCTGAGCTCGGCTCACTCCCGGTGAGGGGCCCTGGGGGCTGACCTGGTCATTCTGAGATCGGGGCCCCTCCTGGGAAGAGCGCAGGCTGGGCAGGCTGCAGGCAGAGTCAGAGTCGGGGCGTGAGATGACTCATCTGCCGCTACTGCTTACCCATCTCCTTTTCTCGGTCTGATTGGGCTGCTCGAAGGCCGAGCCTCCTTCCTCCTCGGTGCTGAGTAAGCAGCCTGGTCCGGTCCTGCCCACCGCTGGCCCCTCTGGAGCTTCTCTCCCCTTGCTTTCTGCACGCTAGGGGCCCCTGGGGCTGCTGGAAGTCCCCCCAGCTGCCCTCATCGAGGTCTTCCCAGCAGCCCGCTCTGCCTGCTCTTGTCCTTTCTCCCCAGGGCGCTCCCTGCTTGGGGTCTTGGTTTGGATGCCTCCTCCTTAGAGAAGCCCTCCCTGACCACCCGGCCCACCACTTTGGCAGGCTGCCTTTTCTCACGCGGCACCTTACGCAGGGCAACGCTCTCCTCCAGCTCCCAGGCCCACGCTCACGGCCTGCTTCTCTCCATCCAGTCCCCCGACCACGCCCAGCGTCTGCCCTCCTCGCCTCTCCACCGCTCCCCCAGTCCGGCTTCCTCCTCTCTGACCCGGATGCAGCACCAGCCGCCCAGCTGCTGTCCCTGCTGCCATCCTGCCCCTCTTCCCTGGGCCACCTAGTCTAATGCAGTGGCCAGCGGATCCCTGGAAACCCCGCAGCGGACCAGCTGCTCTCCATTCGGTCCGCAGGGCCTGCATCTTCTCCCTCGCCGCCTCCTGAGGCTCCCTCCCTCTCTCAGTGCGGCCAGTGCTCCGGTCCTCTCTGGGGCTGTCCCTCTCTGGGCTGTCACACTGGCTGTGCCCTTGGTCTCCACGTTCTGTCTGCCTGGCTCTTGTGCCTCCATGGTGTCTTTGCTCCACTTTCTCGGGGAGAACTTCCCTGACCCTCTGATGGAGTACTTGGTCCTTTTTGTGCTGGGGTGGATCCCAGGACCTGGCACATGCTCAGCAGAAGATCTGCAGCAGCAAAGAAGCACAAGACAGCTGTGGTGGCCCAGGGCTTGTGGCAGTCCCTGCACTAACCGCCTGCTTGATGGGGGTCAGAGCCAGTTGTGGGGAGGGGTTGTTGGGTGGAGCCCCCACCCCCACCCCAGCTCCCACATTCCAGGCCACCTTCTGGTGCAAACTAGAAACTGCTAAGTGATAATGAGTCCATGGGTCACTGATGACAACTGTTGGGGTTTCCTCAGCCCAGACCGGGGTCCCAGTGGCCAGCAGCATCCCCGGCGTCTCAGATCTGGCCGAGGCCTGAAGGGGGGCCATGCCTCAGTTTCCTGGGATTTCATACTCGGGAGCCTCAGGCCAGAGACCAGGCCTTGTGGCCTTGGGCCTCCCATTCGGAGGGACTGGGTCCTGGG
This sequence comes from Sciurus vulgaris, assembly GCF_902686455.1. Classification (NCBI taxonomy): domain Eukaryota; kingdom Metazoa; phylum Chordata; class Mammalia; order Rodentia; family Sciuridae; genus Sciurus; species Sciurus vulgaris. The sequence goes on from NC_136461.1 coordinate 8,389,795, forward strand.
GGTGGGGCTGACCCTCACCCAGCAGCTCAGAGGGACTGACCAGGGAAATCCCAGAGGGATTTTCTGAATGAACCCCACACATGGATGGGCAGGGTCCTTCCTGGCCAGGAGTGTGACCTACCTCTGGCCGGTGGCGACAGCACGGATATGGCACCCACCGGAGGGCCGTGGGGCTTGGTTCCGGGTTTCGTTTTCGGAAACGGCCTGGGCTCAGCACCCTGGAGGGGGCCCAAGCAGCCTGACCTCCCTCAGGCCTGCCAGGGTCCCGTCCTGGGTGGATCGGTCTTCCACAAAATGCCCTTTGAACCAAGTCCTGATGTGTCAGTGGAGGAGACGGGTGCAAACCCCGTCCCCAGGAGCCCCTGTCCTCGTGGGCAGAGATGGGTTACAGGCAAATCATTTCAGATGGTGGTGGGTCCCTTGAAGACGGAGTGGTGGTCAGGAAGGGTCTCTGGGGACGAGAGGAGGCGGCATTTGTACGATCCTTTTTTTAGCTCCTTTGGCTTAGAACTGGTCTACAGTGCCCTTGACCTTTTTAGTGTACACGCTTTTACGATTTTGGTCATATGTCCATATCCATCAGCACAACCAGATAATGGCCTTTCCATCACTGGGAGAGGGTTCTTGGAGGGCTTCTGAAGAGCTAAGGGGACAAGGTTTCAGGGAGAGGGATCAGCAAGGGCAAAGTTCCTGTGACAGGGAAGAGCTTGGTGTCTCCAGGGACAGAGTGGGACCAAGGTCAGGGCCCCTCCTGGAGGCCTTCTTGGCGGGCATGGCAAGCTCAGGTCTGAATCAGCACTTTGTTGACAGCCGTGGACGGGCGACTGAGCAGCCACCGCACCTGACCATCCAGTCTTCTGGCCTGTTCACCACCAAAGCTCTTCTGAGGAATCAGCCCTGCGGGCGGTGAAGCCCCCACTGCCTTAGTAAGTGGCTCCCCTGAAGTGATTCATATTTAACTGAGCCCTTCAGCTCCTTGGCCCCAAGAATTTCTGCCAGCAGTGGTAGCACTTCAAGGCTAAGCGTCTGGCAGAGGACCGATCAATCCATCCTCCCTCAGGCTTCTATGTATTCGACCTCCTTGAAAACCTGGGGCACTGGCCTCTGGAGATTTCTGAGTTGTCGGTCATGATTTGAGGGCAGGGGTGCCTTTGGTTCTCTCAAATCCTCCAGGGCTGGTCCTTGGAGCCCCCTCTGTGGATTGTCAGAGACTTGGCCCTCCTGGGGAGGGAGGGTGGATAACAGCAAACACAGGCCAATCCCTTTACAGCAAATTCCTTTATATCAGAGGGCTCTGGAGAGCAGAGCGCAGCTTCCATGGCAACCCAGGAGCGGGGGCCACCCCTCAACCTACACAAGAACAGCATCTGGGGGTCCAAAGTTGCAGCAAGGGCAGCCCCCATCCTACAGATGGCTGGGCAGCCATGGACCTGGGTTTGAATTGTGGCTCTAGAACTTACTAACTGGGTGTTGGGTAAGTTGCATGTCTGAGCACCCATCTCCCCATGGAGTGTTAAAAAGCAATCTCTCTGCAGGCTGTTGTTCCGGGCGCCTTGCAAAAGCACCTCTGATTCATTCATTCTGCACTTGTGTGTGGGGTGCGGGGATCGAACGCAGGGTCTCTTGCATGTGAAGCACCTGCTCTGTCACTGAGCTACATGCACCGCCCCCTCTGGGGACACAGGATATACCCCTGGGAATCCTCTCCTCTCTTGCACCTCCAATCAAGCTCTGCTAAAGTCAGTTGGTTCTGTTTCCTTCTTGCACTTGGTGCCTGAGTCCATGACTAATACCGGACCAAGCTTGGTTTCCTGAGTATAAATAACTCATGTCCATTCACAACGGCCTGCTGAGCAGGGAGGTCTGGGGGAGCCGGGATTCCTTGATGCGGTCTCAGCTTAAGGGGGGTCATGGTGGCCATGCTATGGGCGTTGGTCACCTCTCTTTCCCTCTCTGGTCTCAGCTTCCTCCTCTATCCTTCTTGGAGGTGGAAGAAATATTGGAAATTACAAAGCCCAGTTACTGGCCTCAGGAGCTCATAAGGGTTCACAGTGCTGAAGCTTAGAATTAGATAGCTGCCTGAGCCCCAAGGCTGGCTGTCCTGGGGAAAGGGCTTGGGGGATGACGCCCCTTGGGGTTCAGATGGAAAGTCTCCCCACCCCCAGCCATCATGCTATTCGAATTAAACTGTTTCATCCTCAGAACGACCCTGGCAGTAGATAGCAGTGTTCTCATATTAGGAATGAAGACTTTGAGGCTCAGAGGGTGAGCCTCACACAGCTAATAAGTGGTAGAGTTGGAATTTGACCAGGACTGTTTGGGTCTAGGAACAGAGCTGAAAGTGCCCGGCAGAAGCCCCCAGGCCCAGACAAGGACCCAGGCCTATGTCCCTCACTCTCCCAGGGTCTCACGATAAAGGGACCTTGATTTCATTGATTCCTAGCCCGAGTCCTGATGAGGGTACAGAGGCCCAGAAGGGGGAAGTCATGGAGCTAGATGCTGACCTGGGTTCCGCTCTGGACTCCTGACTCCTCCTCTGGTCTTCTCACATTTGGAGTCGCCACCTGTCAAGCTGGAGCTGAGGCGAAACTCAAACCTGGCTTCAGTGTCCACACTGCCACCTTGTACAGCAGGCTGGCTCGAGCTGAGGGGTAGCACGTGGCCACTCACTCGACAACCCCAAGGGGATGGGAAGGCCCTGGCCTCCACGATGCCCTCCTATGGGCCTGCCCCAGTGCCCGATGCCCTGCAGGAGTCACCCCTTGCCTGGAAGTGGGGAGGCCATGCTAGGGAGGCAAGGGGAATCCCAGGCCATGAGCATCTCAGCTGTGGCCCAGAAGCGTGAGGTCTGGGGCCATCGCCGGGGCCTGGGGACCTGGGGAGTGGGGCGAAGGGAAGCAGGGCCTTCATACTTCTTCACTTGCATTTCAGAAAGCTCACCACGTCCGCCATTTTGCTGAGAGCCCTTTGCAAGTGTCGGAGGGCTGCCTGGTAGTTCCGCCACTTCTGGAGAGGAGGGAACAGGCTCCGGGGGTCCCCGCCTCCTGGCATTCACGAGGGTGTGTCGCCCCCTCCGTCACTGGGCACAGCCGGCTTGTGTGACCACATTTGTGACCAAGCCAGGTCGTAACAGACACTGTGGCTTCTGTCTCGCGCGCTTGGGTCGCTTGCTCTGGGGGAGCCGGCTGCTCCAGCGGGCAGGAAGACTCAGCCCTGGGGTGGCTCCTCTGGATGCAAGTCCTCCAGCCCCATGAGGCTTCAGATGACCACGGTCTACCAACCTCCCTGACCTGAGCCAGAACCTCCTGGAAGTCCTGATCTCTGGCCCGCAGAAAGCGAGCCACGGAAGGCTGACCCTGGTGCGTTCCTTTGTTGGAACTGGGGATTGGACTCCGGGACTCCCTCTCCGAGGTGCCCTCGCCCTTTTCATTTTTCATTTTGAGACAGAGTCTCCCTACGCTGTCCAGGTTGGCTCCAACTTTCGAGCCTCCTTCCTCAGCCTCCTCCGTTGCTGGGAAGTGCCCCATCACGCCTGGCTTATCCTTGTTTTAAGCCACTAAATTTTGAGGAACGTGGCAGTGGATAAATAATGCACTCGGAGAGCAGAAATGACTTGCCTCCTGCCACATGGCCACACCAGGACTCCTGGACCAGGGCTTTTTCCTGGAAAGCAAGAGCCTGAAGGTCCCAAGAGAGAAGCAGGGAAGCCAAGGCTTCTAAAAGGTGGGAACCGAGTCCTGACTCTGCCGCTCTCAAGCTGTGTAACCTCAGACAAGTTACTCAATGACTCTGAGCCTCAGTTTCTTCAAGCACTACTGACTTGAAATCTTGGTACCAGGACTAAATTTGACCAAGGACCCAATACTCAGCACGTGCTCAATGAATAACAGTGTTACTGTGGAGAGCAGCCAAGTTCAGGTCCAAGGGCCTGGAGTCTGCCCTCCTCCCAGTTCTGGAAGGCTGTGCCCTGTGCTTAGTTTCCAACCAGGCTCAGCACGGTTTGCCTGCTTCTTGGTCCCTGGGAGTCCTGCTGCTGGGTGTATGTTGATGGGGACTCTGCTCATCAACCGGCACATTGACCACCCACATCAATGGGATGTACATTGGTGGGCAACTGGGAACCCTGAATGTTTGCCCCCAACTTCAAGGGGTGACTGCTGACAGCTTGTCCCTGGCCTTCAGCAGGTGCTTCTCACCACCAGCCTCTGAGGGGCCAGGGCTGAGTCAATAAGATCCAGGTAACATTCTGGGCCTTGAGTGAGCAGGAGCTCTGGGGGAGGGGACAGCCTAGTTTGCTGTTTAGTCCTATAATGAAATATCCGAGGCAGGCCAACTTTACAAAGAAAAGAGATTTATTTAGCTTGTAGCTTTGGGGACTGAAAACCCAAACAGAACAGTGCAGGGTCTGGTGGGGGCTCTAGCCTGGACTGTGTCACTTCATGGCAGATGACAATGATGAGACATCACATCTGGGAACAGGAAGCCAGAGGGAGACTGGGGTCCCAGGATCCCTCTGAGGCATGCCCCCAATAGCTTAAGGATCTCCCAGGAGGCCCTGCCTCCGAAAGGGTTGGTTAGCTTTCACACTGCCACACTGAGCGTCCAACACAGGGACCTTTAGGAGACACCTAAACCAAAGCTGAACCAAAGTTCAGGGATCGAGTCGAAGGCAGGCGGTATGTAGTAGATAGTCCTGTCACCTGGGACCCAGCGGTGGCCAAGGGTGACTGGAAAAGCCCCCTAAGGGACAGCCCTATTTACTCAGAAAAGTACCTACGCTCCTCAGAGAAGAAAGGTCCCGTAGGTTCACAAACCTTCTACCTGGCGCTCTTGCCTGCGGCAGAAAGAATCCCTTTATCTGCTGAGGGTAGTTTGGGACCATTTGGGGCTGGGGTTCCCAGCTGTTGGGGAAGTCCCTGAATTTCCTGAACAAAACTGGGACCTGTGTCTTGCTCAGCAGCCCTTGGTGACACATCCCTGGTTCCCTCAGGCGGGCTTCCTACACTCACCTTCCTCTCCCTTGCTGGGAGAAGTTGGCTGAGAGGAGGCTGTGCGGGCAGAACCCGGCCTCCGGCAGGCCTGACAGCTCGGCCTCTGCAGTCAGCATGTCCTTGGCCCCTGCAACACCACACAGGGTCCTACTCAACCTGGGGACTTCCCCTCCCGCTCTTTAAAGCACTTTCACACCTGGTAGGGGGTTCATGAACTGCCTCCACCCCCACCCGGGGAGCCTGCCTATTCCCTGGCTGCGGGAGCGCCTTGCTCACAGTCATGTGCCAGGTCCTGTCGGGGTGCTCCAGGCCATCCCGATTCTCCAAGAGCCCAGTTTCCTGGGGCAGATGGATACACAAGCCAGTCATTACAGTTATGACACCATGAGATCAGTTCTAGAATTGAGATACAAAAAAACTGACAGAAACCGTCGTTTGACTGGGAAGATGACTGGGGGGAGGGGACAGTGCCAGGAAAGCCACAAAGAGGAGTCAGAGTTGGAACCCGTTCTAAAGATAAGCAGGAGACCGCGGAGTCCGCTGGGAGTGGAGGGTCCTGGAGGGCAGAGGCAGGAGGTGAGGCCCATCTAGAGGAACCTAAAAGCAGGCAGGAGCCAGAAGGTACTCGGGAGAAGGTGGTCCCAGCGAGGCCCTGAGTGGCCGTGAACACAGACAGATTTAGGGCGTCAGTTCCTCCCCTGCCAAACAGGCCCAAAGCAGGATCTTCTGCGGAGGTTTCTGTGAGGATTCACAGAGCCAAATGCCTGAAAGCATTTAGCATAAAGCAAACATGCAAAGCAGCCATTATCTTTACTGTCATGAAGAACACAGTTCTCCAGGTGGTGAGCACCGTACCTCTCTCTGTAGGTTTCTGTGCAGGGGTGGCCGGGGGCAATGTGGCTTGGAAGGTGCCTTTGAAAGCCCTTTGGAGGAGGAAAAGGAGAGGGAGAGACAGATTTTCACAACATCTCCAGAACTGGTTTTTAATGGATGTGCAATATTCCATTAAAGGGATGGACCTTGATTTCCTTAATTACTTCCCTTGACTCGGGATTTCTAAAATTCCTAAGTGACATTACTTAGGAATGTTACTGTGTTTATATATTATTTTTCCAGTCAGACTGTTTCTTTGGTTTTTCTTCAGTGGTGAAATTATTGAGCCACAAGTTATAAACATTTGGGGGGGGGGGTTGGCTATTGCTAAGAATTTCTGTACCGTTTTCTGAAAAGAGTTGTAACATTTACCAGCAGCATATGAATGAGTATTCTGGTTTCACCACAACCTTGGGGTTACATTTTTTCCAAAATTGTTTTTATAAATCATTAAAAAACCCACTGATGAGTTAATAGATCTAAAAGAATATCAAAGATTGCCTCAATGTGCAAGTCTTTGATTACTAGGAAGGTTGAACTTTTACGACTTATAATCCATTTTTTATTTGTATTTCTCCTCGTGTGAGTTGTTTTAAGGCTGCTGTTTGGTTCTCTGTGTGTTGAACAAGCTTTATTTACTCAGAACACCAGATCTTCTATAGGGGAAGCCGTAGAGGGGAAGCCAGCATCCTGGGTTCCTCCTGCCCACGCCTGCAGTTGTGAATATCACGGGCAGGTCACTTCCATGACACCCTACTCAAAGGGAGTGGCCACAATGAATCTTGGGAATGGGCACACTGGGAACAGTTTTTCCAAGTGGTATCAGGAGTTCTAGGGGGACAGGGGTGGGGTGGTCAGTTGTGGTCACCTCGCTAGGAAGTTCTGGTGGGAGATGACTGTTCCCACCATTTGGGGCCCTCCTGATGGGGCCTGTCGCTTTGCAGGGCAGACTGAGGTGCAGGAGCCTGAGGGTCCTCAAGCTACTCTGGGCTCAGGGAGAACAGTGAGTCCATCTCACAGCACACAGGCTGCTTGCTTGTTTCTGAGCCTTGTGTCCATGTCTGAAAACACACAGACACACACATATACACACAGGCACACACAGACACAGTCACACAGACACACACACACAGACACACACAGGCACACACAGACACAGTCACACAGACACACACATATACACACAGACACACACACACAGTCACACAGAGACACACACATATACACACAGACACACATAGACACAGTCACACAGACACACACATATGCACACAGACACAGTCACACACACACATATGCACACAGACACACACACAGACACAGTCACACAGACACACACATATGCACACAGACACACACACAGACAGTCACACAGACACAGACACAGTCACACAGACACACACATATACACACAGACACACACACAGACACACACATATGCACACAGACACACACAGACACAGTCACACAGACACACACATATGCACACAGACACACAGACACACACATATATACACAGACACAGTCACACACACACACAGACACACACATATACACACAGACACACAGACACACACAGACACAGTCACACACACAGACACACACAGGCACACACAGACACAGACACACACATATACACACAGACACACACACACACAGACACAGTCACACAGAGACTCACACAGACACACACAGACACAGTCAGACACACACATACACAGACACACACAGGCACACACAGACACAGTCACACAGACACACACATATGCACACAGACACACACACAGACACAGTTACACAGACACACATTTGCACACAGACACACACACACAGTCACACAGACACACATATACACACAGACACACACACAGACACACACATATGCACACAGACACACACACACAGACACAGTCACACAGACACACACACATATGCACACAGACACACACAGACACACATATGCACACACACACAGACACAGTCACATAGACACACACATGCACACAGACACACACATATATACACAGACAGTCACACAGACACACATATCACACAGACACACACATATACACACAGACACACAGGCACAGTCACACAGACACACACACACAGACACACACAGACACAGTCACACAGACACACACATATGCACACAGACATACACACAGACACAGTCACACAGACACACACATATACACACAGACAACACAGACACAGTCACACAGACACACATATATACACATAGACACACACATATGCACACAGACACACACACAGACACAGTCACACAGACACACACATATACACACAGACACACACATATACACACAGACACACACATATGCACACAGACACACACACAGACACAGTCACACACACACATATACACACAGACAACACAGACACAGTCACACAGACACACACATATACACACAGACACACACATATGCACACAGACACACACACAGACACAGTCACACAGACACACACACATACACACAGACACACACAGGCACACATAGACACACACACAGACACAGTCACACAGACACACACACACAGACATACACATATGCACACAGACACACACACACACACAGACACAGTCACACAGACACACACACACACACAGGTGCACATGCACACAGGCAAAAGCACCAGGGACCTGCTGCCCTCGTCCTATCTACTGAGTGGACCAACACGAACTGCAGAAGGGATGGAGGGAGGAGAGACCCAGGGCACGAGCGGGAAGGGGTGGGAGCTCCAGGCCCATGAGCCTCTGGGGTGAATGGGCATTGCTTCTGTCCCTCAGCGAGGGTGCCAGCCATGCCTCAGCAGGCGAGGACCGCAGGGGCAGAGCGCTGTGGTGGATGACCTCTTGCTCTGCTCCTCAGGCCCTGCAGTTGTGGGTCCACCACCCGCCCACCACCCCGCACCCAGACCCGACTTCATTTCTCAGCAAGCCTCTGAGTTGGAAGGGGCGGGCGGCTGCTCTCTCTGCAGTGCCCACTCCAACTGCCCCTTCTGAAGGCTCCCAGGAGCCGGGCAGGCGGCTGGGGTGACCGTCATGGGGCTGGGGGCCCTGTGCGTCTCCCCTCCACCCTGAAGCCCCGCTGGGACCAGCCCAGGCTCCTCGGAGCCACCCCCTCGAATCGGGGGCGGGCCATTTAAACGGCGAGGGAGTGCCTCCGGGCGTCCCGGGGCACGTGTTCCCCCCTTCCTCGCGCTAGAGGCTGCGTTCCTGGAAGCGCTTCTGGGCCGGGGGAGGGAAGAACCAAGGCTCAGCCCTCGGAGAAGGGGCCGTCACTTTTGAAGTGACTTCACCGCGTGCGGGCGGGTGCCGCGAGGTGGCCGGCGCGCCTGAGCTCCAGGCGGACCGCACGTGGGCGCCGCGCTTCCCAGGTGGGCGCGTGGCAGCCCCGCCTGCGCCCCACCCGGGATGCTCGCCCTCCGCGCGGCGCTGGGACTCTTGCTCGTGGGGATGCTCCGAGCCTTCCCACAGGTAAGGCGGTGACAGGAACCCGGGGAGGCCCGGCTGCCCGTGTGGCGCGGGGGCGAGTGGAGGGCAGGGACATCCTCACTGCCTCCCCACCGCGGGGCGAGGGGCGGGTGACGCGTGTCCCCAGGTGGGAGGCTGGCTGGAAGGCCCGTGGGGGCCCCGCCTGCCGATCCTGGAATCCACCGGTGCATTCACCTTAACTGCACTGCCAGCCACAGACCTGTGGGGGTCCTGGGCAGACCAGGTGTGGCCTCCCTTGGCTGGAAGAGGTTGGTGGGCCCTGCCCGGCTGTGTGTGCTCCCTGCCCACTCCGGTCTAGGCTGGCCACTGGCTGCAGGTCTAGGGAGAGAGGAGGGAGAGCGTGAGGCCAGCCCAGCTTCCCCACTCCTGTGGGGCCCACGGCTGTGTGAATTGAGTACCCTGGAGCACAGGGTGGACATTGTCCCTGGAGAAGGGCTGACCTGTATTGTGGGAAACCCCAGAAGAGTTTGGGAAGGGCAGGGGCACCCGTGATCCCGGAGCCCCAGGAGGATTCCAGTTGAGGCAGGAGGACCGAGATTGCCTGGCCAGCTGGGCAACAGTGGGACCCCGGTTCCAAACAAAATAAAAAGACTGGGGCGTAGCTCAGTGGTGGAGCGCCCTGGCGACCATCCCCAGTCAAGATAACAAAAAGACAGCGTTTCCCATTCCCCAGTCGCGAACCCTAGACTACCAGGGTCGGGGGAGGATCCGCCGGGTTTGTGAGGATGGAGAGCCGGCAGCTGGGTACAGAAGCGGAGGGAGGGAGGGAGGGAGGCGACAGCCGTGGTTGCTGGTGGGGCCGCCTCCTGGGCCTGAGGGAAAGCGGGTCCACGCTGGGAAGTTTGGTCCTCTCCCCCTGAGCCGCAGGCAGGGTGGGCTCCAGGCAGGAGGGAGAAGACAGCTGGGAAGGGGGCTTCCCTCTCGAGCGGGGCAGTGCAAGACACCTGCCTTGCAGAGGGCAGAGGGGCAGGGCCCTAGCTGGAGAACCCCACCCCAGCTCCCCAATCCCCCATCGGGAAGGGAAGAGTGTGGGGTGCCGGCCGATCAAGGGAAGGAAGGAGAGGCTGGACAGGAGCTGGGGGAGACTGTGCTGGTGTTTGGTGGCTGAATCTTGTGTGCTCCAGAGTGAAATCCCTTTTTAAATAAAAACAAAACAAAACAAAAAACCCAAAAACTAGGGGCTGGGGCTGGGGCTCAGTGGTAGAGCGCTTGCTTAGCATGTGTGAGGCCCTGGGTTCAATCCTCAGCACTGCAAATGAATGAATGAACAAGATAAAGGTGTAAAAATACAATTACATTGTAAAAAACGATGTATTTATAGTCACATGGGATGTGTGACTATATCCTAAAAGCAAAAACTGTAAATGCTCCAGATAAAGCTGGATTTTTAGGTATGTAGGGTTTTTTATTTGCTTGTTTGTTTTTGGCACTGGGGATTGAACCCAGGGACACTTAACCACTGAACCACATCTCCAGCCCCTTTTAAATGATTTTATTTAGAGACAGTGTTTCCCTGAGTTGCTTAGGGCCTCGATCAATTGCTGAGGCTGGATTTGAACTTATGATCCTCCCTACCTCAGCCTCCCATGCCTCTGGGATTACAGGTATGGGCCACCACACCCAGCTGAACCCCAGTTCTTACACATGCTAGGCAAGTGGTATACCACTGGGCTACACTATATCCCCAGCCCTTTTTAAAAAAAAAAATTATTTTGAAATAGAACCTTACTAGATTGCACAGGCTGACTTTGAACGTGTGAGCCTCCTGTCTCAGCCTCCTAAGTAGCTGGGGTTACAGGTGTGCACCCTGACCTGGCTTCTTTACAGACCTTTGTAAACGCATGGCCAAATTTATATTGTTTTTGAAGAAATACATAGGGCTTTCCATACACCATAACCTCTGGTGCATATGATTCTTCATTTGGCTTTCATAATGCCTACCATGTCTTGGAGAGCTTTCCATTTTGATATTTTAAGATCCACTTACCTTAAAATGCTGCAGAGTATTCTACCAAATGGGGAATTTCTTATTTATGTCCGTGAAGAAAGAGTGACAAGTCTCCCTCTACTGTTTTAGTGGTTGGCTGTCACCATGGATCACCTATGTGGATGCTTTGGGGGAATGGGATTTCTTTCCTGGAGATGAGGCTGCGGGGTGAATATGCATTCAAATTAGAAAGGAGACGCCAGATTGCCTTCCAGGGGGTCTGTGAAAGGTGCCCTCCAACACCCAGCGAGTGGGAGCCGGGCCAACTTCCCCAACGCTAATCTTCTGAGTTTTGCTTTTGTGACTGGCTGGCCGGAGGGGCCATACCCTATTGACATAATTTGCATTTCCCGCTTGCTAGGGAGGCTGAGCACCCCTCAAGGGCTCAGACGCTGGGTCCTTCCTGGCAGGAATCAGGGTGTCTGTGAGTGGGGAGCTGCCTGTCCAGCCCATTACCCCTGCTGGCCCCTCTAATTTTCCCAGTAAAGGAATAGGCAGCCCATTGGTGGTGGTGGGGGGGATCCCAAATCAGGGCTTGCACTTCTTTGAATTTTAAATCCTCCTTTCATCTCCATCTGATCTTTTGAGACTGTTCTTTTGCCGCTGGTCCCTAAGGTGAGAATGCTTTCTGCAAAAAAGATGTGGCCTGTGACACCCACCGCTCTTCCCAGGAGTGGCTTTGGTGTGACCTGGGTCGACTCTTGCAGATCTGCAGAGTCCGCAGCTCCATCCTCCCCCCCCCCCCCCCGTGGGTGGGAGCAGAGGCTGTCTGTGAGCTCCTCTGACCTAGAGTTCCCCAGCATCGTCTTCCGGGCCATGCAGGGGCTCCCAGAAGCCTCCCTCCCACGTCCCCATCCCAGCTCCCGGTGCCTCCGTGGATGTGGATGGAGGGCATTCTTCTGAGTGACCCTGCTGAGGTGATGGCCAGACCCTGTGTGTCTCACCTCCTCCAGGAGCTCCCACTTTCAAGGCTTAGCTAGTCTTCTAGAAAAGGCTGAGGTGGAAATTCCAGGTACTGGTGAGAGGCTGGGAGGACCTCTCTGCTTTGGCTTGGTTTTGGTTTGGTTTTTGCAGTTGTGGGGATTTAGCCCAGAGGCACCTGCACTGAGCTGCACCCAGCCCTTTATCTGTTATTTTGAGACGGGGTCTTGGGGTTTCACTGGCCATCCTCCTGCCTCTGCCCCCTCCCCATCCCCAGCAGCGGGAGTTGGGGAGGGGTACAGGCAGCTCGCCCAGCAGGCTTCCTGGTTTGATGTGACTTTTCCAGGGCTGCTCAAATCCAGAATTCCTTCCGATGCACCAAGAAGGGACCACCAAGAAGGGACGGGCAGGAGCTTGGGAGGCACCTAACTCAGCTTGAGAGCAGTCAGTGCTGGGAGGAGGGCAGCCCTTACTGGAAGTTTCTGCTGCTCCGACTCATATCTGCCCCAGACGGGCTTCTCGAGTAGATGTGATTCATCCTTAGGTCGCACACGCCCCTCTCACCCCTCACCTCGGGACAGCCCAGGAGGAAACCGGGGGAGTCTGCATGGATGGCCAGCTTGACCCAACCTGGGTCAGATGGCTGGGGTGGCCCATCTGGGATCCTGGTCCCCATTTTCAAAAGTAGTCCTAAGCCCCAGGCCAGACACGCAGAGTCAAACTAGAGGCCGCACCAGGCGGCCGGTCCCCAGCCTCCCTCTTCTTCCCTGGAAGGGACCTTGTCCCAGAACCTGCAGTGGAAACCCACCTGCCTCGCTAGCAGGGAGGAGCTTTTAACACACCGCTCAGCCCCTGTGACATTCCCCCAAACGTTTGCTTGTTCAGCAATTCCTTTTATTACTTATTAGGACTCATGCATTTTTATTAGTTCTTTTTGGTTATGCATATCTTGACATAATAATCAAAGTGTGAAGAATAAGTGGCTTTAATTCAGTCCCCAGTACTTCCCCTTCCCCTCCCCTCCTCCTCCACGGTCCCTCCCCTCTCCTCTACTGATTTGTCTGCTATTTACAAGGGTTTTTTGTTTTTTTTTTAAATTGGTGTCTTGTGGCTATCCATGATGGTGGGAGTCACTGAGGTATTTTCAGGTATGTACGTAGGAAGGTGAGGTCAGATTTGTTCCAGTCTTCTTCCAGATCCTGTCCCTCCTCCCTCCCCTGAATCCCCTTCCTTTGCTCCACCGATCTTTCATTTTGATGGATTTCTCCACTTTTATTTTTTCCTTTTATTTTGTACTAACGTCCACATATCAGAAAAAAAACTTCTATCTTTCTGACTTTCTGGGTCTGGGCTTATTTCATTCAGCTTGACAGCCTCCAGTTCCATTCATTTACTGGCAAATGCCATAATTTCATTCTTCTTCATGGCTGAGTACTACTCCATTGTGTTTATATACCACATTTAAAAAAAATCGATTCGTCTACTGACTGGCAGATTCAGCAGATCTTAAAATGAGCAGCTGCCCTGTGGCTGGCACAAAAAGCTCCAAGGGCTTTTGTTTCAGGCTATCACTCTCTGCTCATGTGCCTCCGGTGACTGGGTGGTCACTCCTTCCAGAGGCCGCTCAGGTCGTCGGGGAAGCTGTGACTGAAATCTACCTACTGGTTCTGGAAGCGAGTTATCTCCCTCCTTCTCAGAAATACCCCTCAGTGACGAGAAGCCTGTGATGGGACCCCTGCTGCCTCACACCATCTTCCAGAGTCTTCCTCGCGGGACGTGGGCTGGAAGCCCCTCCCAGCTCTTACCAGCACACGCATTCAGCAAAGGCCCACGGACACCCGCCACAGGGCCGCGGTCAGCACCATCAAACTCGCAGTCTGGCGAGGGGCAAAGGGAGATTGGAAAATAAAGACTCAATACAGATGGCGAAGATGAAGCTGAGATCAGGTGGAGCCTGCCCTCTGATGGAGAAGCAGATCTAGAGTCACGCCAGCAGTCTTGATTTATATAGGTCTCATTATCAGGTTAAAGAGGATGCAAGCTTTATTCTTTGTATTCAGGAAAGTTACAGAAAGTAGACATCGATATAGCTTTTCCACAGTTGCAATCCACAGTTGCCAAGTGCAGTGTTAGGAGCTTTGTGTGGCTCTCGAGAAAGTCCACTGTTTAAAGTTACTGTAAAGGGCAGGAACCGGAGAAGCTGGAGAAGCGGAGCTGGTGAAACATGGTGGTGGCTAACATGAGAATTCCTTCCTTCCTGGGAGCTGCGTGCCTGAGATCAGGGTCAGCGCTGACTGGCCCTTGCACAGAGCCTGCTCAAGCAGGGCGTTGCCACAGCAGCTGAGCATCCTGTGCCCATGCACAGGAACAGTCCCAGGCACTGGGCATGCCACAGCCATGAGGTCCTCAGAGACCCCCCATCTCAGTCCCTGCCCTCCCATCCTCTGTCACCGCTCTCCACAGCACAGCACAGCAGGTCTCTGCCCACGGACCTGACATCCTGCCAGAGGTGATGGACAGTCCAGAGACTGTGCTGACTGCAACGAGGGAGGACCACCTGCCAGAGCCAGAGACGGGCAGCTACCTGGGTGGGGCCAGGCCAGCCTCTGGGAGGTGGTGACTTACACACAAGAGGAAGGGAGCTGGCCAGTTGGGCAGAGACCAGGGGAGAGGAATCAGGGATCCTGCCCACACTGGGGGCTCAGCCAATGGTCAGATGGTGGGGACAGCCTGCCGAGGGACACGACAGTAACTCGGGGGAGAGCACACATTCTGTGTTGCCCAAGTCCAAGTGCCAAGTGGGGGCTGGTTACGGAAGCATGAACCCCATCACTGCTACCAGAGTTTGGACCCAGATGTGGATCTCGGTGCCACAGTCCAGCGCAGAATTCCTGGTGCCATCTGGACCAGGGCCGATGAGCATCAGCCTCCCCTATTGGAGTTGCCCTACTTCTGTTAATTTCACCCAAGACCCCATATTTGTTCTGGCTACCACCTCATCCTGTTGGCTTATTCCAACCCAAGGGTAGGGTCTGTCATTCATCCTGGTGACATCTAAGGTTAGTTTTCTTTTGGTGCTGTTAAACGTGTCACAGAATTGGTGGCTAAGAACAAAATATCTTATAGCTCCGCAGGTAAAATCCAAAATGACCCGCAGGACCCTGTTCCTTCTGGGGGCCCTGGGGCAGAACGTTTCCCTGCCTCTTCCAGAGGTTGCCTGCTGTCCTTGGCCCATGGCTGCACACCCCTGTCACTCTGCTGCCATCGTCACATTACCTCACCGACTGTGACTGTGACCCTCCTGCCTGCCTCCTGTGCGGCCCACGGGGATAACCTGGCATGATGGCCTCCTCTCAGGAGCCTAACCCTGATCACACCAGCAAGGTCCCTTTCTCCCCGGAAGGTCACTCGTCACAGGTTCTGGGGACTAGGACGAGGACATCTTCCAGTGGCCCTTATTCTACCCCAACGGTCATCTCACTGCTCTGGGCCTGCCTGTGGCCACCTTGGGTCCCCCTGGGGGACTGCGAGCCCCTGGCCAGAGGTGGGCCTTCTCATCAGCCGCCCACTCCACACCGGGCCCACACTCCTAGCTGTGGCGACCTAGCAGGTGGTCAGCTCTGGGTCATGCTTCCCCACGCATGCGATGGGAAGTAGCGGTGGTTCTGGCTTGGCCACCGTGTGGGGATAACAGATGCCGCGGGCGCAGCGATCTGTACGGAGTAATGTTCGTCGCACGGTTCTGGAGGTCGCGCGTCCAAGATCAAGGCAGGGGCACCTGGCCTGGCCGGGACGGTGCTGCACCTTCCCTGGCGGAAGGGCAGAGAGGGGGCCGGAGGGGATCTCTCGCCGCCCTTTGCACCAACCCATCGGGCAGGGCGGAGCCGGCTGGGACCCGGGCCTTGCGATGCTGGGCGAGCCTCTTCCACTGAGCTGCACCCGCCCGGGACTTGCTTCTGAAGCTCCACCCAGCAGGTTCCTCTGGGGCCTCTGGGTTTTCTGGGCTGAGAGCTCCCAGAAGCTTCCTCCGCAGCTTCAGGAGATTGGCCGCCTCTTGGCTGCCGCAGCGCTAGGCCTGTTCGCCGGCCTGGGCGGTGCCCAGTCCGAGCGGCCTCCGCAGCCTCCTGATGGTTCCAAGCCTCCAAGACCACGGATTTAGACTCCACCTTCCTGCCCAGGACACGTGCAGGCTGGGACCGACCAAGGCGCCTCCAAGAGGGTCACAGCCAAAATACCAGCAGGAGGCCCTCCCACCACGCGGTCCCTTACAGTCACGGTCATCCCGCGGTGGCTGCTGTGGTGGGGGATGTTCCTCCAGGGCTGGGGCGCTTTTGACCGCCTTGTGGTATCGTTGAGTATGTGGCCCAGACTCTTGCTGTGGTCCAGACTCTTGTGGTAGCCTGAAAAATGTGGTCACAGAAACCAGCATGGAATTTCTCCAGGGCAGGAGGACCGTCCCTGGGGAGGGAAGGCTAAGCAGTTGCTGAATTTGGACTCAAGCCCAGACCTTGGTGGCACTTACTCACTTGCCTCCATCCGCAGCCTATTTGTAGCTCTAGAACTTTCCCTATTGTCAAAGGTCCTTTCGCAAAGTCACTCTGGGGGAACAGCAGTTCTATGAGAACAGGGTTCTGTAGTCAACTAAGTTTGAGGAACCGTACATGGTATGTATCTACTCCGCACCCCGCCAGGACATGCAATTTAAAATCAAAACCCCTTCAGTGGAATTTAGTGATTCATTCATTCTTTTTTTTTTGTGTGTGATGCTGGGGATTTGAACCCAAGGCCTTGTGCTTGCAAGGCAAGCACTCTACCAACTGAGCTATCTCCCCAGCCCTCATGATTCTTTTGGTTACATTTGTTTTCTGTTTTACCCACTGTCTCTGGACCTCATGTAGTCCCAGGATTTGATGAAGACGTACTTGGGAAGCTGCAGTTAAGTGTGACATGTCCCTAGGGTCAAGGGCCCTGAGTCCGGCTCTCTTCTCCAGCTCCCTGCCCACCCAGCACCTACCGCCCAACTTTCCAGCTTTTGCTGTGCCTTTGGCCTGATGCCCCCTCAGGTCCTCTGTCACAGTCTTCCTTGTCCTCCAACAATAAGTGGAAGTGCTCTTCCTGCAAGAACCTGTTATGAATCCCCCAAATTAGCTCTTTTTCTCTGCTTATCTCCTGGTGCCTAGGATATTTTGTTTTACATTAGTGATTCAAGAAGTTTTCTGTTCTCATCTATGGGTTTCTCCTTCCTTCCTTCCTTCCTTCCTTCCTTCCTTCCCTCCCTCCCTCCCTTCCTCCCCAGATTTTTATTTGATATTTCCTCTGGGCCTGTTCTAGGAACTGTCCTCATGAAACTTAACCATCTAGAACTGACCTCTGTACTGCTCCAAGGCCAAGCCCAGTGCCTGGTTCATGTTGGGCATGCTGGAAGGGGACTGTATCTGTTTGTTTGGTGTTGCTGTAACAAAATACCTAAGGTAAGGAACTTTATAAAAAAAGAAGATTATGCAGCTCACAGTTTTGGAGGCTGAAAGTCTAAGATAGGGTGAGCCCATCTGTTCAGCCTCTGGTGAGGTCTCTGGTTGCATCACAACATGGCTGATGGCATCATGGCAGGGGTGCTTGGGAGAGGGAGAGATCACATGGTGAAGCAGGGTGCCAGACAGACTCAGGGACCAGACTTTCTCTTTTTTTATAACAACTTGCTGTCTCAGGAACTAACCAGAATCCCTTGAGGATGACATTAATCCCTTCCAAGGACCTAACCTTCTCCCACTCAGCTTTTGAAGGCTCTGCCACCTCCAAATCCTTCCACACCAGGGACCAAATTCCCAGCATATGGGCTGTTGGGGGGACAAACCACGTCCAGCCCATGGCAGGGACTCAGGTTTCTGTCCTCTTCTCCACAGACAGTGGTTTAAAACACCACAGGTTGTCTTCTTAGAGGGCAGTAGTTCCCAGGTCCAAAACGGTGGCCGTGGGCCACAGTCAGTCATGGTAGGGTCTCCTTCCTGTCCCGAGGCCCTGGGGGGCCCCACGCCCTCATCTTTTCCAGCTTTTGGAGCCGCCTGAATTCCGAGGCTCAGGGCCCTTCCTCCTTCTTCCTGGCCGGCAGCGTGGCTTCTCTGATCCTGTTTCTGTTGCCCTCACATCTTCCGACTCTGAGTCTCTCCAGTCTCCCTGTGGTGGTGTCCGGCCTCCTGGAGAAACCAGGATCTTCCCTTGTCCCAAGGTCAGCTGGTCAGCAGTCTTAGTTCCAACTGCCACCTTGGTCCCCTTTGCCACCTCAGGCAACTTGTCCACCCGCCAAGTCCAGGGTACAGGGTGTGGACACCTCTGGGGATGCTCTTCTGCTGACCACAGACCCCCCAGGTCTCCTACTTCCATCCTACGTGGGACTTGCATCTCACAGACGTCCCCTCAAACAGGGTGTCCACCTGCTCCTGAGGTCCCTTGCAGCCAGAGCCGGGATCCATCCTCATGGCCGTTTCTGTGCCCGCTGTCTGGATTCATCTGCTGATTGGGTCTGGGAAGCACAGAGGCCTGGACACTGTCCCTCAGCACTGGCAGGAACTGGGGGGAGCTCAATATGGCTCCTGCTTATAGGTGTGAGACCGGGAGGGCTGCCACCAGGAGCAGACCTCAGTGCCTGAGGTGCGTTCAGGGTGGGGCAGGATGACTGTGGTTTCAGGGGTCCCCCGGTCAGGTGCTCCAGTAAGTGCTGGGGGTGGAGAGGGGTTCAGAGCCCCCTAGGGTTAGATGACCAAGCCCAGCGTGTTGTGGGTATTCTGGTGGCTACTTCTCAGCTAGGGGGAGGTTGGCAGAATAAGAGTCCTCTAAGCGTCCACATGCCAGTCCCTGGAGCCTGAGGGACTGGCAAAAAGAACTTAGTGGAGGGAATGAAGGGTAACCACCTGAGGTGGAGAGACTGTCATGGATTATCAGGGTGACCTTGGTCCAGCTGCACGAGTCTCAGAAGCAGAGAGTCCTTCCTGGCTGTGTTAGAGAGAGATGATGTGGAAGAAGAGGAGGGAGCCGGGAGGAGGCAGCCCGCCACTGGTGGCTTTGCAGATGGCCGAAGGGGGCTGTATGGGATGCTTTGCGTTGCAGTAACAAAATAGCCCAGTCAAGAGGTTTATTTGGCTTATGATTTTGGTGACTGGAAAGTCCAAGCAGCATGGGCAGAGCCCTGGGGAGGGCCCCCCTGGCTGTGTTGCAACATGGCGGAGAGGGGGAAAGGGAGACAGGCTGCGTGCAGAAGGCCAGCGGGGAAGCCGGGACCTCACAATCGGCTTGCCCTGTACAAAACATCTGCGGCGGCAGGGCCACCAGAATGTGCTCCCACAAGGAAGGCCTCGACACCCTGGTCGCCTTCCCCTCCGCCTCACCTCAAAGCTCCCCCACATCCCAGTGCCACCATGCTGGGGACCAAGGTGACAACATGTGAACCCTTTGGGGGATGAACTCAAACCACACCCAAACCACAGCTGGGCCCCTGGCAGGCGGCAACCTCCAGAACCTGGCAGCCACCTTCAGCAGGCAGCCAGCAAGGAAGCCGGACCCCAGGCCTGCAGCCCGGCACCGAGCTCTGTCCACAGCCCGGGTGGGTGAGGAAGAACGCCTTGACTTTAGCCTGCTGAGGCCTGGTCTGGACAGGGTGACCAGGGAGGGCTCTTCCGAGGAGATGGCACACACGAGCGAGGGCCTAGGGGTGAACTGTGGTGTCCCAGGTGAGGGGCAAGGGGCGGGCAGGGGAACGGGGTGCGCTGGACCTGGAGGGAGCAGGTGGGGTGCCAGTGGGGAGTGGGAAGAGGGACAGGGTGTCAGCAGGCAGGAGGGCAGGCGGCGGGGGCAGGGTCTCTTGGACAGGTCAGGTTTTCAGACTTTATTCGCAGATGGGTTGGAAACAGTCTGTGTGTCTTCCAAGGGTACAGGAACCATCAGATCTGTGTCTTCAAGAGACGCCTCTGGCATCTTCTCTGTGAGTGGGATGTGGGGACAGGGTGACAGGAAGAGACCCTCACATGGCCATGTCAAGTCTAGAGGGCAGGGAACTAAGGACGAGCTGGTGGACTTGGTAAAACTGCTGGTGAGGCAGATACGGCCAGTGACCAATGGGGGGCAGGGAGGAGGCCTTTCTGAGGTCCCAGTGGGGACCTGGGGATGGGGCTCGGCAGAGCCTGGTAGATCAGGCGCGTGCAAGATCGGATTCAAATTCTGGCTGAAGCACGTGGCTGACTTAAATCAAGTTTCTTCACCTTCCTGTGTTTCAGTTTCCCCAGTTGTGAAATGGGCTGGCTCTTAGAAAAACTTTCCCTGGCTGGGCGCAGTGACGCACGCCTGTAATCCCAGCAGTTTGGGAGGCTGAGGCAGGAGGATGATGAGTTCAAAGCCAGCCTCAGCAACTTAGCGAGGCCGTCTCAAAATATAAAGTAAAAAGGGCTGGGATGTGACTCAGTGCCTAAGTGCCCTGGTTCAGTCCCCAGAACTCGTCCTGCCAGAAGCAATTGATGCAGCGTTTCTTCTTACTTTCCAGCACTTCTCAAACGTTAAAGTGCATTTGACACCCTATGGCTCTTGTTATAAAGCAGGCCCCCATTCAGCTGGCTAGCTCTGGCTTGCGGTTTGGAATTCAGCTTTGGGAGCAGCTTCCCAGGTGATGTGTGCTGGTTGCTGCTGGTCCCAGCTCCTCACCTTGAGTGAGCAGGTGTGGGGACACTGAGGGGAGGTTCCCCAGGTGGGGGAGGGCTCCCCATTCCCCTCTGGCCCATTGGGGATTTTGCATTTGACTTCAGTCCTAGACTCTGGGCTCCCACAGGTGTGGCCCTGCTTCTCTTCCCCTTTTGGCTGGGACCAGGTGGGGCTTTTTGAAAGTGAAATTTAAGAGGTCCGAAAGGGAAAACCAAACCAACCTGAAAATAGGCCTGGGGTGGGTGAGGGCTCAGGCCGCCCTCCCAGTGCTGCTTGGGTTGGACCCTGGGCCTCTCCTTGCACAGCTCAGCACCCTGTGGACACCTTGCTTGGCCTCCGACCTGCCGGGGAACCCCACCTAAAAGCCCCCCCGCCACTCCTCGGTCTTCCCCCTCCCACTCTTCCCTTCCTGCCCTCCCCCCCCCCCAAGCAGAAGCCAGAGCAAAGTCCCAGTTGGTGTCCCTGTTCCCCAGGGGCAGAAGCAACTGCCGTGGGGAATGGTGGGTCCTCAAAATCTATGTTATTTTTTCTTTCTTTTGTTGTTATTTAGGTCCTCGACATTGAGAGGTTCAGATTTCCCCAGGTGCTGTAGAGGCCAAGGCTGTTGCTGCCTCTGTGCTGGGACAGGGTGGGTGAGGAGGGCACTTGTGTCTGGGCAGTGGGACAGATGGGGAGGACAGGGGAGGCCCAGGGTAGAAGCTGTCCATGACTGACGTGTGGCTGGGCCAGCTTTGGGACCCAGGCAGGCTGCCAGGATGACGCTCAGGGCCCCTGGTGCCACCTCTGGTTTATGTGCTGAGGTACCCTGGAGAGGTGGGTTGTCCCTTCTGAGAGTGACAGGTCCCGGGGGGCCGTTCTGGTTCCCATTCACCCCTGGCACAGCATAGGGGCTGATGCCCGTGGCTCTGGCCGGAAGTCAGTCGACCACGCTCATCCTGAGCCGCATGCAGGGGATCTTGGGCGGCCTCGGGAGCTGGTGTCCATGGTAACAGGCCTCATGGACTGCTGTGGGATTCTCCAATTGCTATTTGTATCATTTCCGGACACCAAGTGTCCATTGGCTTGTCCCCATTTTCTGGGCTCTTGTAAATGACATCACAGGTAGAAAAAGTCCCCCAGTGTCTCTGCTGGAGAAGCTGGTCTCCGTGGCCTGGGGCATCTGGGGTGGGCACTAGCAGAGTTGGGCCCCCACGTGGGCCCCACCAATGTCTCTGGGAATGGCTGGGGGGCCTGAGCCAGCCCCTCTGTGGGGTTGGGGGCTGGTCCCTTCCTCCATAACCCCACATGGAAAATGGGGCTCGGGTCCTCCGCCCCCTCCTGTGTGAGGTTCCTTCCCGGCCAAGATGCCAGCCTCTGGAAGGCAGGAGGACAGCACCCCCTGTTGGCGAGCCACGGAGCAGACCGGTTGAAAAGGGCCGCTCTGGGGCGCCGCTCTTCACACACGCGGGCTCTTCACACACGCGGGGTTGTAGCCGCTTTATTTCATGTTCTCTCTCCACGTAGGCACTTGTCGGGGCCGCAGTTTATTTTGCAGGACTATCTGCAGACACTTCCACCCTCCTCGCCTTGGCATTCCCCTGTTTCTTCTCCAGTGAGGACACTCTTACCTAAAAAGCCACCTGGTGCAGCATTCAAGGTCCACGCGGCATGAATTTGAACATGCAGTGACATTTGATCCAGGTGTAGGGGCACACGCCTGTAGCCCCAGCTACTCAGGAGGCTGAGGCGGGAAGATCACCTGAGTCCCCTCGTTGGAGGCCAGCCTGGACAGCAGTGTGGCCCTGTCTCCAAAAACAGTCCGTAGTCACAATATCGCCCGTTTGCGCCATCTCTTCCCTTGCCCTGATCCAGGGCCCAAGCATTGCGTTGAGTTGCTGTCTCTTTCATCTCTCTTATTCTGGAATATTCTTTGACTCCTCTTTATCTTTCATGCACTCATGTTTTAAAGAGTTCAGGCCAAACCCTCACTTTGGGTTTGTCAGACTTTTCTTTTCTTTTTTGTTTTTTTGGTGCTGGGGATTAAACCCAGGGCCTTGTGCATGCGAGACAGGCACTCTACCCACTGAGCTATCTCCCCAGCCCTCGTCTGACTTTTCTTCATAATTTGGTTCAGATTTGGGGCTTTGGGTAGGAGGTCGTCAGGGATGACACTGAGTTCTTATCACTACTGCTTTATTTTTGGTTATTGTTATATTTAAATTTTAAAGATGGTCAGCCTGTGGCCCAAAGAGAGAAGA
Source organism: Sciurus vulgaris (assembly GCF_902686455.1). NCBI lineage: Eukaryota > Metazoa > Chordata > Mammalia > Rodentia > Sciuridae > Sciurus > Sciurus vulgaris. Next base: position 8,413,009 of record NC_136461.1, read on the forward strand.
TAATTGGAGACATGGCAAGGCTTAAATCTCCTCTCTGCACTTCGTCGCTGTGTCACCCTGGGCACATAGTTGTACCTCTCTGGGCTGTAGTTTCCTCATCTGCAACATGGTGGCGGGCGATCGGCCTCACAGGACTGAGGGATGGTGTGGAGCAGGTATTGCATGACAGCAGGTACCCAAGGCCAGTCTCAGGGGAGTGATACACAAGGCCCTGCATTCCCCATTCTCTGCCCCCACCCCTCAATTGACCTGGGGTGTGGGGCCAGATTCCCTGCAGCAGGGCCCTGCCCCTCAGCTGTCCCAGGGCCCAGCAGAGGGGGCAGGGCCTGGGGCTACAGTCCCCTTAGACTCTGTAGCTGTCAGGGAGATGGGAGGGAAGGCCAGGGCAAGGACCCAGGATGTCCCCCTCTCCTTAGGCCTAGCAGGGCTGAGTCCTTACACCCCCAGCCAGCCCCACCCACAGGCTTCTGAGCTCACTCGGGGACATGCTGCAGGTCCGGGAGCACTGCAGCTTGTCCTGGAAGCTCCCTGCTCCTGGGGAGGGATGTGGGTGACTTGAGAGGAGTGAAAGTCCGCTGGAGGGAGGAGGCTGTCCTCCAGGCTGTGCTCTGGGTGAAACAGGGAAGGAAACACAGGGCTGTGGCGCCCCGCCATGCAGATGTTAGGTTATTGCATGGGGGGGAGGACCAGGGATTGAACCCAGGGGCACATGACCACTGAGCCACGTCCCCAGCCCTATTTTGTATTTATTTAGAGACAGGGTCTCACTGAGTTGCTTAGTGCCTTGCTGTTGCTGAGGCTGGCTTTGAACTCACGATCCTCCTGCCTCAGCCTCCGGAGTCACTGGGATTACAGGCGTGCGCCACCACACCTGGCTAGGTTATTGTATTTTATTTTGCTTTTCTTGCAGTGCTGGGGATCAAACCCAGGGCCTCACACATGCAAGGCAGGCTCTGCCACTGAGCTAGAGCCCAGCCCAGGATGCGATATGCTTCGGATGTGCAAAAAAAAAAGTTGTGAGGGACACCCACGTGCAAACTTTCCAGCCACACTGACCTCCGTCCTGCTCTCTGAACAACCAGAAGTATTTATCTCTTCATCTCCACTGTTCCCTTGAGTGTAGAGCAGAGCCAGGCAGCCCCTTAGGGGAAATGATTCTACTTTCTTCCCCAGACCTAGGAAGCCCACAGCCCACCAGCGGCCGCCTTGGATGCTGAAGACACAGCGGTGGATCGTGGGGTTCAACTCCTCCCTATCCCCACAGAGTTTCCTGTCCTGGGTCTCCCAGGACCCAGCTTGGGTGCTTGCCTATTATTCCTCCAGGAAGGACCAAATTCCTGCCTTGGGTTTCAACAGAGAACTCCATTTTTGAACCCTTTCTAATGGTGGGGCTTAACATTCACAGAGCTCTAGAAACACGTAGAACATTTGTTCCTGAGAAAAACGACTCCGGCTTCGGCCACTCCCCATGCATGAGATTGAAGCCCGGGTAGAAAGGGTAAAGCACGAATCCTAGAAGGTTGCGTAGAGGACACCCAAGTGACATCGAACAGGCAAATATTTTTCAGGACGAGCAATAAAGAGCATTAACCATAAAATAAGATTGTCAAATTATACTTCATTAAAACTAAGAACATCTGTTCATCAAAAGACTCCAGGAGCTGGGCGCGGCGGTGCACGCCTGGAATCCCAGAAGCTCAAAAGGCTGAAGCAGGAGGATTGCAAGTTCGAGGCCAGCCTCAACAACTTAGTGAGCGCCTATCTCAAAATCAAAAATCAAACGGGCTGGAGATAGATCTGAGCGGTAGAGTGCCCTGGGTTCCACCCCTAGCAACAGAAAGAGAAAAACAAACATAGTATCTGAGGTGGTTTGGTTACTGGAAACTCAGGCCTTGTACCTGAGCCCCACTCAGAAGCCTAACCAGCAGGGCTGAACACCCCTGGTTCAATCCCAAGTGTCACAGAAATAAGAAAAAAGTCCGTGAAGAAATGAGAAGGCAAGGCAGAGAGTGAAAGGACTTCCAATGGGTGTATTCAACAAAGGGCTTGTACCTAGAATACATAAAGAGCTCCCAGCTTCAATAAGAAAGGCTGGCAAATTGCTTTTTGAAAATAACTAGCATACCAAAAAAAAGGGTCTCAAGAAAGAGTATTTAAATGATTAACATGGCAGTGGGTGGAGCTCAGGGGTAGAGTTTGCCCAGCATGTGCAAAGCTTTGGGTTCTATCCCCAACCCTGAAAAAAAAAAAAAAAAAAAAGCTAATAAACAGGAAAAGATGTCCAATGATGTTACTTGTCAGAGAAATGCAAATTAAAAACACGATGAAATCGCTGCACATTAACCAAACTGAGTAAAGTTTTAAAAACCAACACCACCAAGCCCTCCAAGGGTTGTAGAAGTTAAGTGTCCCCGGTTCCAGTACTTTAGAAAAGTGAATGGAGACTGTCAGAGCCGAGCACACGCAGGCGGATGCGGTGGCGCGTGCCCATAATCCAGGCAACTCAGGAGGCTGAAGCAGGAGGATCACAAGTTTGAGGCCATCCTGGGCAACTTAGCAAGATTCTGTCTCAAAACGAAAAAGATAAAGGGGTGGAGAGGTAGGTCAGTGGTAAAGTGGCCCTGGGTTCAGTCCCCAGTACCGTCAGACAGAACGAAACAAAAAATGTTGAATTAAAGAAGTCGAGTACAAGTTCAAAAGCAAGACAGAACTGAACGATCGTTGGTATAGCGGTCAGGTTAGTGGGTTTCCGTCCAGAAGGGCACGAGGTGTGTGCAGGGTGGCGGGGCATGGTCCTGCCTGCTCCTCTGGGTGCCCGCTGTGTTCGCCTGTCCATGGGATCTGTGCCTTTCTCTGTGGCTGTGTCGACGTCAATCCATACGCTTTTGCTGCGGGGGGTTGAACCCAGGGCCTTGCACGGGCGAGGCAAGCGCTTTACCTCTGAACGACAAGCCCTTAATTGACAAGTTCACTAGAAATTTATACTGAGACCCGGTGTGAGGCAGCCCTGTTAGTTCCAGGGAGGGAGTCATTGGGCTCTGGGTCCAAAGGGGCCAAGAAAATTTGCCGGAGGTTGTCTGTGAGTGTGGGAGGTGGGGAGAGCAGGAGACCCCCGGAGCTGGGCCTGGTCCAAAGTTGCCATCACCCCCAGAAGCAGCAGGCGGACCCCAGGCCTCCTGGGCCTGGAGGGAGCATGGACGCCTGGGACCTGCCTGGCCTCACCGCTTCTCTAACCCTCCAGGATGGACACCTCCAGGCCGCCTGTGCCAGAGCCTCCAACCGCTACTACGACAAGGCTTCCAGAGCATGTTGCTACCGCTGCCCCCCAGGTGAGTGGTGGTGCTGGGGGGAGGACAGGGGCATCTGGGTCTTCAGGCTGAACCTCTGGGGGGGGGATGGGCTTTGCCCATCCTGGCATTACTGCTCCGGTTTCTGAGGGCCGCACCTAGTGCCACAGAATCCGGCCTCTCCTGGAGGCTGGGCTGGTGGCATCAGACTGGATCTGTCACTGTTGCAAGGAAACGGATCCCTCTGGGGTGGGGGGAGCTTTGTTGTTCATTTAAGCTGCCCCCCTGCACGTTGCCATGGATACGCTACCTGAGACCCTGCGTGCTTTGCGCGGTCCCTTGTCAGTCCCTTTTGTCCACGAGGTTCTTGGGGTGCAGCAAGGTTCAGCAACTGCCCAGGGCAGGGGCAAGGTGGAGCCATCCGGGGCTGGAGCCTGGGGCTTCTAAACCTAGAGTCTGGACTATCACCATTCCCGTGACGGTCCCTCCTTTCTGGGGTCTGGAAGCCCCCTGTGGTTCTGGTCTGCTCCCACCCAGGGTGACCTGGACTACAACTTACTAGGGGCACACAGCTTGCTTGACCAGAGCTGGCTTTCTGGAATGCTCACCCAGGTTGGTGGTAGATGTTCAGGAAATCCTTCTGGAACATTCTCCAAATGATGCTCAGGCCTAGGAGGTAAGCAACTAGAACAGGGTCACGAGGCATTGGTCCCCTGTAGTTATTATCAAAAGTCCCGAGGCACAAGCGGTGGGCTCAGAGGGGTGGGGCATGCGGTGAAGTCGCAGTGTGGGCTCCGACCTCGGGGAACAGGAGACCTCCTCATGACCGAGGAGGGCGGGAGGAAGTCTCTGTCGTGACTCCTTCATCAGAACTGCGGCTGGCTGTGAGCAGGCAGGACCCTGGCAGTGGGCAAGTGTTGTCTGGAGGGCTTCCTGAGCGAGGAGGTGGGGCTCTGTGCCCACCCTTGACTCAGCCGTCTGCCTGGAGGGTGACCACAGACTGTGACAGGCTGTAGGTGGCAGAGGGGATGTGTCCAGAGCTGGGCGAGAACTGGCCAGGCCGTTCCCAGACCTGGGGCCGCTTAACGTTCCCCATGAGATCTGGACCCAGCGTGCGCATCGGCCTCCAGGCGGGGAGAAGTGTTTGGGGAGAGAACTCGAGACCCTCTGTCTCCAAAGACTCGGCGTCCTTACCACAGGTGGGAAGTGGGACTTTGTCGACCTTTCTTGCTGTATTTCATGGTTTCGTGCTGATTTTGGATGGTGTCAGTGGGCCTTTGTGCAGGGCAGTGCTGGGACTCAGTGCTGAAGGGGCCCCCGCCTGCCGTCTGCCTGCCCACCTGTATTGGTCCGCAGCTCGGCTGCAGGCGGGGGGCGTGAACCAGGTGTTTTCCTCTGAGGGCTGGCGGGGCTGGATCAAGGTCTCAGCAGGACTTGGTTTCTGGTGAGGACCCTCTTCCTGCCTTGCGGTCAGCTGCCTGCTGGTCTCGCTGTCTCTTCTCCTCCCCCTCTTCCTATGAGGCCACCAGTCCTATGTGATCAGGGCTCCGCCCTTAACGACCTCATTTAACTCTGATTACGTCCTGAAATCCTGTCTCCAAATACAGTTACAGTGAAGGCTAGGGTTCAGTCCCTCCCATTATCCTCCCACTGCCCTCTGCCCACCTGGGCAGCCTGCAAATGTCTTATACTGAGGCCACCGCTCACCGTCCCAGCCCTTACTCCAGGAGCTGCCGGCTGTTTCCAAGCCTCTGGGCCTTGGGACGTGCCGCCTCTGCTGCAATCCCAGCATCCTTCTCGCCTGCTCCACACGCTTCCCCTCAGCCCCTCTTGTTGGTGTTTTCACCCTTGCCCCCCCTTAGGGTTGGTGTGACCCTTTGTGCTCTGTGAGCTTCCTGGAACCCACCATCCCAGCCTCAGGAGAAGAGCTCCTTCCACCCTCCTGTGCCCCTTGGTCCCAGCCTTGCCGGGGAGCATGAGAGGGCTGACGTCCTTGTCCCAGGCTCCCTCCACTTGGAAGCTGTGACTTAGGAAGGGGTCTCCTCCTGCCAGGTCCCCTCTCCTAGGCTGGGTCCTGAGGGTGGCGCCCCGACCCTGAGCCTAGGGTGGGCGGGGCATTTTGCTGGAGTTTTGTTGACCCTGTGCTTCTGGGCAAGTCACAGGGGAATGACAAAAACCCACAAAACCCCCCTCCGTCTTCTGGGGAAATTTCTGACATTTGTTCTGCCCTCTGCGCCAGCTGTGCAGCTGTGCTCGTGGGCGGCCGGTGGAGGGAGGGAGACCTGTGTGATGGCGGGCGGGTTGGCCTTCCCTCCCTGCGAGGCCTTCTCATCCTCAGACAGCACTCCCAGCCCTCTGCTCGCCACCCCGGTGCCAGGGAGCTCACTCCCCTCACCGGAGGGCTCGCAGTGCCACCTTTCCGTGGGAGCTTGCACGCGGCCATGTCCTGCAACGCCCGAGCTCTTCCCCTGCTTCTGTGGCCCCGAGTTGCTGCTCTTGGGGGGCTGAAGAGCCCTGGGGGCCTGTGCAGGCCCTTCGTGTTCCATGCTGTGATGCCGGACCCCCTCCCTGTTGCTCCAGGACCCTCTCCCTGCCTGGATTTTTCCAAACGTTCTGCAGGCCGCACAGCTTGGACCAGGCAGTATCCTCTCCCCTCGCAGGAGCTGCGTCTGTCCAGGGCCAGAGAGGAGGAGGAGGAGGAGGAGGCCTTATAGGGCCTCTCTGACTCCAGCTGCCCTTGGTAAAGCCTGCCTGCCCCCCTGGCGTGACAGCTACTGCCTGGCGGACTCCTCTGTCATCTGTACTCGCTGTCATCTCCCACCCCAGGTCCCTCCGAGGGGGCTGGGCTCCCTTTCGTCCTGGGCACTTTGGTCCAGCAGAGCAGCGGCCGCCAGACCCTCTGCCCGTCCGTACTTGGGCCGCTCCTCTTCACTGTGGCCCTGGCTCCAGACCAGCTCCAATGTTTGCTGTTGCTCTGGACTCCGTGCCGTTCACTTTCCACTCTCCTGACCCTCATACCTGTCAGGACTATTTGTCATTTGTCACCCTGCAGGGTCCCCTGCCCAAGCACAGGACTCAGCACCTAGTAGTTACTCATGAAATTTTTGAATGCATGAAAGGAAGACTATGGCTGGGTCCTAGCACGCTCTTCTGTGACAGCCCAGGCCCCACCCGGGATCCAAGCTTCCATTGTCCCCCAGCACCTTCTGCTGCTGAAGTCAGACCTGCCACTCTCTCCTGCCCATCCCCTGCACTGTTCCTTCCAGTCTTGTCTTATTTCAACCTGAAAAATCCTCCAGGGCTTTCTGTGTAGGAAGAGGTGTATATGGGTAGAGGAAGGAGGGGAGGGGTGGCCAGCGCAGCTGTAGGCCGGTAGACGAGGTGACGTATTCATGTGTATCTGGTAACGTCACAGGGAGGTGTGCTGGGCTGGAGCTCAGAGGAGAGGGGTTGGAATCCCAGAATCAGGAAAAGAACCTAGATGGCTAATCTGCATCCACCTACCCACCTGTGCATTCACGCAACCATCCATCTAGCATTCGCTCACTCATGGACCCACCTGTCCAGCCATCCGTCCATCTATCCAACCACCCAACCATACACACATCAATCCATCCCTTCACCCACTCATCTATCCAGCCATCTACCCGTCTATCCTTCCATTCACCCACTCTTCCATTCACTCATCCATCTACCTATCTGCCCACCCGTCCATCCATCTACTTCTCCATCTATCCATATGTTTTAGTCAGCTTTTTCGTTGCTATGACTAAAAGGATCTGACCAGCACAATTGTAGAGGAGAAAAGGTTTCTTTAAGGGCTCATGGTTTCAGAGGTCTTAGTCCACAGAAGGCTGGCTCCATTCCTTAGGGCTCAAGGTGAAGCAGAACATCATGGCGGAAGAGTGTGGCAGAGGGAAGCAGCTCACATCATCAGGAAGCAGAGCGAGAGAGAGAGAGACTCCACTCTCCAGATACAAAATATATACCCCAAAGCCATGCTCCCAATGGCCACCTCCTCCAGCCACACCCTACCACTTCAGTTACCACTCAGTTAATTCCTATCAGGGGATTAAATCACTGATCGGGTTAAGAGTTTTCCAACCCAATCATTTCTCTTCTGAACCTTCTTGCATTGTCTCACACATGAGCTTTTGGGGGACACCTCATATTCAAACCATAACACCATCCAGCCATCATCCATCCATCCATCCATCCATCCATCCATCCATCCACCCACCCACCTATCCACCAACCATCCATCCACTCACCCACCTATCCACCCACCCATCCATCCACTCGCAGTTCCATTCACTCATCCATCCATCCATCTACCCATCTACCCATGCATCCATCCATCTACTTATCCATCCATCCATCCACTTATCCATCTATATATCCATCTACTCACCTATCCATTTACCCATCCACCCACCATTTATCATCAACCCATCTACTCACCCACCCACCTATTCGCCCATCCATCCATCCAGCCAGCCAGCCAGCCATGTGTTCTGAGCATTTGCTCTCTACCAGGTACCCCCATGTGGAGGCAGACCCTCACAGGCTCAATCTCAATAAGACAGGTATTAGAGTAGGCGTGAATCTTTTTTTGTTTGTAAGAAAGGGGGGGACTCAAAGTTTGAGTTCTCCAGAAATGGGCTCTTATAGGCTGAATTGTGGCCCCCCAACAAATTCACATGTTGAAGCCCCAGTACCTCCAAGGTGACTATTTGGAGAAAGGATCTTTCAGGAGATGATTAGAGCAAGATGAAGTCACTAGGGTGGGCCCTAATCCAATATGCCTGGTGTTCTTATAAGAAGAGGAGATGGACACACACACACAAGATCCCTTGAGGACACAGGGAGAAGACAGATGTTCATGAGCCAAAGACAGACACTTCCAAGGGAACCAGCCTGCTGAGCCTTGGTCCTGGGCTTCTGACCCCCAGAGCTGTGACAATCAAGTTCTGTTGTTCTGTAAGAACCAAGTCTGTGGCGGTGTGCCTTAGTCCACTTTCAGTTGTGACGGCTGAATTCTACGCACTGGGCGGTCTGTGAATAGAGGTGCGTGGGCCGCGGTGCTGGAGGCAGGAAGTGCAGGTGGCGCCGCATCTGGGAACCTGGTTGTGTGATCACAGGGCGGAGGGCGTGGCGTGGCGAGAGGGCAAGCCTTCTGTCTCCAGCCTCTGCCTCTGCGATAGAGCCACTAATGCCATCGTGGGCTCATGGCTTCATCTAACCTTAATCACAAGGGCCTCCTCCAAACGCTACTGGCCTATGAACTTGGGGATCAAGTTTCCAACACATAAACTTTGGACAGACACGGGGTTGGGGTAACCCTAGCAAATTAACACGGACTGTGAGACAGTGACTCAGGACGAGTAGTTTTTTTGGGGTGTGACCCCTGGAAACATCGATTGGGGAGCAGAGAGGTGACATGGGGAGAGAAGGCTGCCAGTCTAGGTGCGTTATCAAGCCCATTACTGGGACGAGCATCTGGGGCTCAGTCCTGCGGGGGACTCTGGGGGCCGGTGCGGAAGCGTCTCAGTCTTCCCTCCTGAGGGCGGTGGAGCTGACCACCCATCACTGGGAGAGGGTTGCTCCTGGTGCTGGACCCCTGGTGGGTGCTTCTCTTTTGGGGTTGGAGAAGCCCTCTGCCACCGAGACCCCCATGTCCACCGTAGGGCTGAGCAGCAGAGGGTTGAGATCCTAATGGGCAGCGGGGGCGGGGCAGCATCTGTGGCGGGGTCTTTAAGGACACAGGGCTGAATCGAAGAGCCCACGCTTGCCTCTGAGAGCTTGGAAGCAGGACCCGAATGGGCAGTTCCTCGCTTCCTCTCCCGCCTTCCCCTCCCGCCCCCCATCTCCTCCAACAGCCTGCCTTAGTCTGTTTTGTGTTGCCATGACAACGGAACGCCGCAGACATGTCTCTCTCAGGTCCCGGAGGTTGGAAGGTCCAAGATCGAGGTGCCGGCCGTGGCAAGGGCCTTCTGTGCTGTCCCATGGTGGAAGGAGAGAGGGTGACATTGATCCCCAACGGTGACATCAATCCATTCTCGAGGGCAGAGCCCCATGGTCTGGTCACCTCCGACATTCCCCCTCTTGACCTTTGTGCTAGGGACTGAGCTTCCAACACCAGCTGGAGCTTGGGGCCACATCCACATCCAGCCCCACCGTGTCCCTTCTGTCTGTGACAACGGCCTGCACAGTGGCCTGCCCTGCCCCCCTGCCCTGGGCCAAGCTGGCCTGGTCACAGCCCCTCCCCAGCCTGCTGGTCTCTTTCAGGTCACCAGGAGGGGCAAACTCTTTCAGCCCCAAGTCCAAAGCACAAGAAGAAAGCACCCCGGGGCTCAGATGAACCCCAGCAGCTGCCTGTGCTCTGGTTACTCAAGGCCCTGGACCACTTCTGGGGTGGGAGGGGGAGGACAGGGAGTCATTGTCACTGAAGGGCAGCCTGTGGACTGGGAAGAACTTCCAAACAAGTCCACTGGGCAGCTGGCAGATCTTGGGCAAGGCTACTAGGAGCCCCGGGGACCTGCCCTGTCTGGAGCAATCAGCAAGGCTTGCGGCTGGCAGCTGAGTGTCCTGAGATGAGCAGGAGCCGCCCAGGGCGGGAGCCCGTGCTCGGGTGGGAGGGCACGGACATGCCAAGGCCTGGGGTGAGAAAGGCTGGGCTCCCCCAGCCGAGCTGGGGGTGGGGCAGGTCATTTGACCAAAGCAGCAGTGATGAGGGAGCTGGAAGGCGGGGCTGGCGCCTGACCAGGTAGGAGCAGCCGTCTGGGTGGGAGTTCTGGGGCCCAGGCCGCCGGGGCTGGGTGGCTGAGGGCCCGGATGCTGAGCCAGAGATGAGACACCATGACCGGAATGTCGGGGAGCTTCAGGAACATCTGGGAAGACGGGAAAGCACTGATCAGACATTAGCCTGATGGGGGCCGAGGCAGACCAGGGCTGGGACACTAGGGGACTAAGTCTAAGGATACCTGAACTCTTGAGCCTTTCCTGTGTTGCTGCTGTTGACGAGTGACACTCAGTAGGAAAGAATAGAAAGGAACTGCTCCCTCTGCTACAGCCCCAGGACACGACTGTTCTCTGCCCAGTCTGGCTTGGTCTGCCTCAGGGCCTTTGCATGACCAGTTCCCTCTGCCTGGAACACCCTGCCCCCAGCACTCTGCATGGCTGCCATCTTCCGTCCTTCTGGTCTCTTGAGGTCTCTGCCCACACTCTCTCCTGCCACCCTGCCTGTCTCGCTCGTCTTCAGTTTGCTCACTTCTTTCATTACTGCTTTGTCTCTCTCTCCCACTCTAGCATGTCAGACTCAGGGAGTGGGGATTTCCTCTTCTTTGACTCCTAAGTTGGGACCTGGGATGTAGGTGGCGGTCAGTAAATGTGAGCTGAGTGAAAAAAATTATCCCTCTGCCAAATTTGCTGCTCTGAACCCTCGAGTGTATGTCCTGCAGCAAATGATCCCCAGCACTCACCTCAGGACAGCCTCTGGTGCTGAAGGGTGATTTTAAAGGGACCCAGAGAGGGTGTCTGGGTGGGGTCAGATGATCAGCAAAGTTCCTGCGGACACCACATTTCAGCCTGAGCTTCCTGGTGGATGGCGACGGCCATGGAGACAGAGGCTGCACAGGAAGCATGTGTGTCCGTTGGCTGGGGCTGTGGGAACAAAGTCTCACCCACGAGTGGCTTGAGCAACAGCCGCTTATTGTCTCAGAGTCCTGGAGGCTCGAAGTCTTGGAGCAAGGTACTTACTGGCAGGACCGTGCTGCCTCTGAAGGCCCCAGGCTCTGGCTCCTCCCTAGCGCCTGGTAGTGTCTTGGCTTGTGACAGGATCACTCCACTCTTCTCGCGGTCTTCTGCCTGTGCACATGTTTGTCTGTCTCTGTGTCCAAATTTCTCCTGCTCATGAGGACATCTGCCCACACTAGTGACCTCATTTTAACTTGAAAAACTCCGTCAAGGCCTTTTCTCCAAATACGGTCACATGCTGAGGCTTTGGGGCTTGGGTGTCCAGCCTGTCTTTTAGGAGGACACAGTTGTGCCCACGACAACATTCAGGACCTGAGGGTGTGAAGGAGAGGGTGTACGGGATGAGCAGCGCACCCTGGTGCTGAACCAGGAGTTTGGGAACATAGAATGAGGCCCAGGAATGCCAGGCCAGGAGTCTACCAATGAGGTTGGCAGAACTTGTGTTAACTGAGGGTGACGTGCCAGGCTCTGTGATGGGGACTTGTGGGCAAGTGGAAACGGGAAGACCCACCTGGAGAAGCTGACAGGTTTGCTGGGAATTTAGAATTAGTTCACAAGCCAGGTGTGGCGGCACATGCCTGTAGTCCCAATGTCTTGGGAGGCTGAGGCAGGAGGATCACAAGTTCAAGGGCAGCCTCAGCAACTTAGCCAGGCCCTGAGCAACTCAGTGAAACCCTGTCTCTAAATAAAATAGCAAAAAGGGCTGAGAATATGGCTCAGTGGTTAAGCAACCCTGGGTGCAATCCCTGGTATCAAAACAAACAAACAAACAAAAACAAAAACGAGGATTAATTCATAAATAAATGTGAGTTGGCAACCTCATTAGGTGTAGGAGGGCGAGGCTGGAGGGTCTTTGATGGTTTCATCAGGGGTCTCCAAGGCAGCGATGCTTCAGTGAGGACCCGAAGGCTGGGCAGGAATTACCAGGGGAGCAGAGCCAGGCCTGACTGGCTTTAAGGTGCAGGGGCAGGAAGGAGCATGTCCTCCCTGGGCGAAGGGAGATGCAGCTGGGGCTGAAGATGAGCGAGGAGGGGACTCTGGAGCCCTGGCTGGGGCCTGCGCGTCTATACTGCGAGCCACGGAAGCCTGAGAAAGCTTCATGCAGGGAGTGACTGGGTCAGACTTTCAGAGACTACTGGGCCTCTACTGGGTGCTCTGAGCTGGACAGTGACAGCCACCAGGCCACTGGTTTTGACAGAGGTTCTTGTGTGCTATTCCAGAGCAGGGGCTCTTACTCTGGGATGAACTTCCAAGCATCGATTTTAGGGGGCGGGGCACCCGAATGGGCTCACTTCTTTTAATTAGCCTCTAAAATTCCCTTCTAAATTCCTTCTGTTAGGAAATTAGGCAGTAGATCCCAGTGATGATGGTAGCTTTTTGGCCAAAATCACAGATATTCTCATTTTACAGTTGCTGCTGATATAAAGTATGGATCAGGCTCAACACCACCTTGAACTCTGGTATTATTATGACTTGTTCGGTGAGTTGAGGAGAACCACAGGTGTCCCCGCCACCTCGTTGAGTGTGATGCTTTGAGAACCTTGTCAACACAGCCCGTTCCTTTGGAATGCTACTGTTAGTCTATGCCTTGATGAGTCTGTGCGTGTCTGCAGAATTCTCCAGAATGGCTAGGTCAAATGCGGAGAGCTCCTGGTCCAGATTATTATTATTATTTTTTTAATTTAAATAAATTTATTTGTGAGAGAAAAACATCTGAACATCAGGTACAGTCTGATCCACAGTGATCTAACAGGATGTTATAACTCATTCTGGAGTACTCTTAGACACTCTGTAGGGAAGAGTCCACGTGGAGCATCAGCTGAACACTTATTAAAATTCATAAAGCCATCTAAGCTGAGCATAATACAATACATAATGACCATGATACGGTAATAAAAATACAATATCAAATACACACCTCTTTTTGAGTTACAAACTATAGTGTAAACAACTTAGGCCCCTTTTTAAAAAATGAAAAAAATATTTCTATTACAGCCTTATTTCAAGCATTTCCAGTTAGGTACAGCTTTACATATTTTCACTTACAACAGACAGCAAAAGAATGCCTTCTTAAGGAACTGCAGGCAAAACGTGTGACTTGTTTCAGTATTTGCACTCTGAAGTACACTATGACACATGTGAGTTCGGATAAGAGAATGGAACTGTGTTGTGGCAAAATCCTGGCTGACGATCAAGACGTGGATAGTTTTCACATTTGGTTAAAAAATTTACACTGGGAAAAAAAACAAGTGAGGGTACAAAGAACCAACATCACTCCTTTCAATGAAGCAGTCCAATGCCAGAGACTGGGCTTTCCGTTTTGACTTCAAAGTGTGAAGGAGACGATGGGAGGTTGGTTTCATTTGTTTGTCATTTCCACAATCTCAGAGTGCTGGGGACTCGAACCCGGGCCTCCACGCATGAGAGGCAGGCACTCTACGAGATGGGACTATACGGCCTGCACTCCAGATTATTTTTGTTGTTGTAACTAAGAAGCCCAATTCTACTCAGACCCGAAGAAGATATGGGATAGAATGGGCCCAATGACAGAGAAGTCACAGGAGGCCCCGAAGTCAGGGGTTTGACCGATGCTTCCAGGAGTCCCCATCTCTCCAGGGGCAGCATCTGCCGTGCTCTGAGTTGCCACAGGCAGGTCCTGCCCACATTCGTGCCTGGGCTGCAGGGGCCGTGACCTGGCATCTCTGGGCTTCAATGGCCCCTTCAGACGAGAATCCAGTAGGGCAGGGAGGGTCTCTTTCCTGATGGCATCAGTGGGAAGATGCAGAGATGGGGAAGGACTGGCTGGTCTGGGTCATGTGCTCACGCTGAACCAATCACAGCGGTGAGGAGGAAGGAGTACTCTGATTGGCCTATTTGGGTCATGTGCCTTCCTGAGCCAATGATATTGGCGGGAAGGATGACGGGACCCCATTGGTTGCCCATCCCAGAAGCAGCCATTGGAGGCAGGCGGATGGGGGTGGGGCAGGTCGGCAGATACCTGTGTAGTCACCCTGGGCCACCGCGCTCAGTGTCAGCTCGTGCAGAGTGCGAGGCAGGGGTTGCTGCGTGGTCTGCGTGCCTCTGGTCAACCTGGTTAGGACCCTCGTGCTCTGCACCCGCCATGGCTGCTCCAGTCCCTGCAGAGAAACAGACCGCCTCTGAGGATGGAGACGGCCAGCGCCCAGACAGTGCTGCCCGGGTGCCAGGGAGCCGCCACCTGTGCACATTTGTCTCCAGGGCCTCACGAGACGCGGGCCCAGCTCTTCCCCTCGCCACGTGGCTTTTCCTGCCTGCCAGGGACCTTATCTGTGGCACGAGTTGCACTGATGTGTTTGGGTGTAGGGGAGCTGGGTGGGCTCCAGGGACCAGGGTTGGGCTGGTTAAAGCCTTCGCCAGGGCGGCCTGGCCTGGCACTTCTCTGCGTCTTTCCCCAGGACAGTCCCCAGTGAAGACGCGGCCGTGCCCGCAGGGTCCTGCTGACTGCAGGAAGCGGTGTGACCACGACTACTACCTGAGTGCGTCTGACCGCTGCATGGCCTGTGTGAGCTGCTTGGGAGGTAAGGACCTGGCTCTCCCCGGGGGCTCCTCCCCCGGGCGGGAAGGACCTCAGAGGAGAGGAGCATCTGGGAAGCGGAGAACCAGGGAGGTGGGAGCGTCAGAATTTGGTGTGTGAACTCTAATCGGCCACCTTGTGCCTCAGTTTACCTGTGTGAATTGGGGTCAGCAATGACCCTTTGCCTGCGTGCTTTGCAGAGAGACTGAGCATGTTCCCCGAAGGGGAGAGTCACATTCATAGAGTTTAATCTTCACAGCTGCCCTGGGGAGGGTCCTCTTCTTATCCCTGCTTTGTGGTGAGGGATCTGAGGATTAGGGGGCGAAGGGCTTTTCAAAGTTGCAAAACTCCCGGGAAGATGGGAGAACTGAGGTCTGCGCTAGTGGCTTGGCACCAGGAGCTGTTTCCTTGCTTTTCAATAAGCATTTTTATTAACTTCTTCTTATGTTAGAAAATGTGGTCTGGTGTTGATTTTGTTTTTGTATCAGTTTCTCTGGAAGGCAGGATGGGGAATTGGTTGAGATCTTGTGACCTAATAGATAATCACATTTAAAAAAAAGTGTTGTGTGTGTGTGTGTGTGTGTTTAAATGTGTATCCTGTTTGTTAAATACAAAGTTCTCTACCTATCTATTAGATCAAGCTTATTCACTGTTATTTAAATAATATGTATTCTTACTCTCTTTTCACCTTTGCATGTTGATTTCGGAGACATGTTAAAATCTTAGCTCCCTGTATGCTCACACATCCATCAGGTCTTCTGGTTTTGCTTCATATATGTCAAAGCTATGTTATTATAAATGTTCATGAACATTGTTTTTCTGGTGAGTTGAATTTCTTGTCCACATAAAATATACCTCTTTGTTCCCTTAATTCCACTATTGTTTGGTATTAATATTGCTGTTCCTTCTTTCTTTATAGACATTAACATTTATCTTTACTTTTTTATTTTCCAGTGCTGGGGATTGAACCCAGGGGCACTTTACTGTTAACTTATATCCCCAGTCCTTTTTATTTATTTAAAAAAATTTTTGAGACTTGGTCTTGCTAAGTTGCTGAGGCTGGCCTCAAACTTGTGATCCTCCTGCCTCATCCTCCTGAGTTGCTGGGTTTGCAGACATGTGCCACTATACCTGACCACCTTTATATTTCTAAATGTAATGACTGCAGCATATGAAGTGAAAGTTATACACATTTGTTCTAAGACATTCATACACTGCAGAAGAGCACAAGGAAAAAAATCAAGGCTGCCCTCCCCGGTCCTCGATCTGTGAGGACCTTGTATTATCACTGGATAACTGCCATGTCTCTGTACCCCTCCTAAGAGAGGAGGATGGGTAGCTAGTGGCCAGACAGACTGCAGACACAGAGAAAGAAGGCATTTTAAGAGAATGGCAGCATATTGTTCATGACATTAAAATTATCACATTTAATTTAACTGAATGCATCAGAGGAAGAGAAAACTAAACGAAGCTAAGAAAGTGAAGATCTTAGATAAACTAACGTATTTTTATTAAAAGAGATAATATCGCTTTAAAAAAAATTCCTCTAAAATTAAGAAAAGAGGGCTGGGGTATGGGTCAGTGGTAAGAGTGCTTGCCCAGCGTGGGCAAGGCCCGAGGGCTGACCCCTAGCACCAGGAAAAAAAAAAAATTAAGAAAAGAGGTTACAATTCTTAATCAATGAAGGTTAAGGGCCTTTTAAGGGACCACTGCCTCTCGTGGTAAAGTCACAGTCCACTCACTCCAATCCGTGGACAACATGGGACGGGTGTGTGGCAGTGCGAGACGCCCTTGGAAGGGGGTGGCCCTGTCCTCAGCTGCCAGGTGTTGCAGCTTGCAGGAGCCTCGAGTGAGTCGCACAGTGACAAGTGCCAAGCAGGAGTTTACTAAGATGGAGACTCCAGACACTCAGGGCAGACTGAGCGGGTTGTCCAGGGCGGTCGCTCTGGGCCCTACAGGGTCGAGGTTTTTAAAGACTGAAGTTGCCCAGGAGGCTCTGCTCCCTTTGACCTGATGAGGAGGCTCCCGGGACCAGGAGGGGTTAAAACTGTGAAATTTCTTCTCTGTCCTAACGCACCCCTTCGCCCCTTTAGACCTTTTCCAGAGCTTTGGAGATGGAACTTTCAAAACAATGAAGTTTTTTCCCATCTTCCCCCAAAGCTGGTTCCCCGCCAGTCTGGTCATCTGTGGAGCAGAAAGCACGATGGCTTAGCTTCCTTCCTCCCGCCCCAGCAGGTATTAGGGCTGCCAGTGGTGACAGTTTCTTTTGTTTTTGCCTGTCCTGTCCAGTCCTGTGACCCATGGACTCTCTGAGCCATCCCTCGCTGTCCTTCCTGCCTGCCTGCCTCTTCATGGCTGGCTAACCTACCTAACAGATAGACTCCGCTGGGGATGAGCGATACTTTGGAAGTAGGAGCCGAGGACCCAGGATGGGAAGCGTGGTTCAGCCAGAGATGGGTCTCTTCCTTGTGGGGGACAGGGATCTGCTTTGCCTTCTGTCAGCGTCTCGGTCACGGCTCTGCTGCCCAGATGGGCACACCCCACTTCTGTGGCATCTGTCAATCCTGAGCTTGGCACGCTTCCAGGAAGTGGGCAAATCGAGTGGCTTTCCTGCCCCTGCCCAGGCCGGTGCTACCTCGCAGCTGCTTCCTTGGGTGTCTCCTCGGGTTTTCCTGGGAGGATACTTGCTGCCCTCAGGCTTCCTCCTGGTTTTCCAGAATTCTCAGGGTTTTCTTCTCTCCTGTCACAGCGTCCAGGTGTAGGGAGCTTTGGTGGCTGTGCAGCATCCCCCAAGCTGGTTTTGGGGACTCGGCCTGGAGGGCCTTTATCATTCCTGCCCACGTCCTGTGGTCAGAATGTAGTCCTGTGACCCCAGACCAGCTGCAAGGAAGGCTGGGAAAGGCCACCTTCTCCAGCCCGTGTGAAACGGGAATCGGCAAACACCCAGCGCTGTGTCCTTAAAGCTGCACTTCATTTTTGCATCTTGGGATATTGATCAGGCTGCGTCCAGAAACTTGCTGTCTCCCCTTTTCTGCTTCCTCGAGTATCAGCTCTCTTGAGTTCAGGGCTCCTCTTCCTGGTGCTGGTTTCTGCTGACGTTGGTGACTTCTGGTCCTGTGCACATGTGTCAGATGCTGGAGGTCTGAGAATGGGGTTTCCGAGGCCCTCCGCCAGGGGCTGGAGTGTGATAGTGGGGCTCCCAGAGGCTCCTTGAGGGGCGATGCTTGGCCTCTGGCCTTGCGGTGCCCAGAACCTCTCCCGCTCGCCTGGTCCCACCCTCCTGTGTATTTGGCTGTGGCTTCTTCTACCCGATCCCATCTACTTCCGTATTTCAGGGTGGCCTCCTCCCTCTGCTCTACCAAGGCAGCCCTTGTGCTCCAGACATGTTAAGCGTTACTTAATTAATCTGGCCAGTGACATGTTTTTATTGAGACAAAATTTATATAACATAAAAATAATCTCACCATTTCATAGTATACAACTTGGTGGTTTTTAGAATATTCCTAATGTGCAACCACTACCAACGTCTAATCCCAGAACATTTCCATCTCCTCCAAAACACACCCTCTCCTCCCAGCCCCCTGGAAGCCCCTAACCTGCTTTCCATCTCTATGGATTTGCCTATTCTGAACATTTCATATAAATGAAGTCTGCTGTCTGTGGCTTTAATGACTGGCTTCTTTCATTTAGCAGTGTTTTCAAAGTTTATCCACACTGAAGCAGGATCAGGACCTCGTTTCTTTTCATAGCTGAATATTGCTCTGTGTTTGGAGGGATTCAGCTTGACCTGACCTCGGCCATCTTGAATCGTAATACACAAGGGACCCTGAGAGTTCCCAGCATGCTGTGGGTAAACAAAGCCATCGAGCAGTGTGTGGAACCTTGCAACAGGATCCTGCGGTCAGCTCCAGAAGAGTGCTGATGGCCTTGACGTTATCTTCTGGATAAAGACCGCCGACTACATAAACCCCTCCCTCGGACCCCAATCATGGCGATCCACCAGTCTGGCCGCCGCCCTTGACCACGCTTCTATCAGCAGGTCCCAGATCAGTTAGTTCCCTCTGCAGTCCTCTTCCCTCAGTCTCACAGCAACTTATAATTGTTTCTTTCACGCTGGGTTTTCTGAGAACAGTGTGGGCATACTACACTGTCTTAACCCATCATCAGTCAGCGGACACTTGGGGGGTTGGCACTTCCTGGCCATTGCCAGTAGTGCTGCTGTGAACACCCATGCCCAGGTCTCCCTGTGGACGCAGGTTCTCAGTTCTCTTGGGTAACCACCTTGGAGTGGCATGTCCATGACTTGGTAACGGTGTGGCCACCTTTCTCAGGAATGGCTGGTAGACCAGCCTGCCTTCCAGCAAGATCTAAGGACGGCAGTCTCCCTGCATTGCCGTCAGTTGTCTTTCCAGCACATGACAGAATACTGGAGACTATCAACTTGAAAGGACAAAAGGCTTATCTTAGCCAGAATTCCAGTCTATGGTCACTAGGCTTGTTTTTGTGGCCTGTGGTGGCTCAGTACATCATTGTGGCACAGCCTGGCAGAGGCCTGTTCACCTCATGGTGGCCAGGGAAGCAGAGAAGATGAGAGAGGAAGGAGTGGGGGTCCCTGTATCCCCTTCAAGGGCACACCTCCACTGACCTCACTTCCGTCAGTAGGTCCTACCTCCTACCAGTTCCACCACCTCCCATAGTGTCACTGGCTGGGAAATAAGCCTTCAGCTCACGCGCCTTTGGGGGGCGGCTATAGCTGGGCATGGTGGCACATGGCTGTAATACCAGCAACTTGGGAGGCTGAGGCAGGAGGATCACAAGTTTGAGACAAGGCTAAGCAACTTACCGAGACCCTGTCTCAAAATAAAAAATTTTAAAAAGGGCTGGGTGTGTAGCTCAGTGGGTAAGCCCCTCTGGGTTCAATCCCCAGTGCCACACAGAGAGAGTCAACTACAGCACCTGTCAACACTTGGTCTTGTCTTTTTTATTTTAGCCAGCCTCGTGGGTGTGCAGGGGTATCTCGCTCTGATTTTGATTTGCATTTCCCTTAGGGATTATGATGTGGAGCATTTTTTTTTTTTCATGCATTTATTGGTCACCAATGTGTCTTTGCAGAGATGTTGACTCGGATCCTTTGTCCATTAGAAAAATTGGCAAACTTTATTTTTAGAGCAGTTTGAGTTGATAGAGAAATCGAACAGGAAGCACAGAGTTCCCATGTACCCTCCCTCCACCGCCGCCGATTTCCCCTGGGGTTAACGTTTTGTCTGTTGTGATCCACGAGCCATGTTGATACTTCGTTATTAACGACAGGCCACACTTCCCATTAGGACTCACAGTGGTGTACGCTCTGTGGCTTTTGACAAATGAATAATGACATGTCCATGTCGCAGTGTCCTACAGACTAGTCTTGCTGCCCTAAAAGACCCGTGACCCACCCATCCATCCCTCCATCTCCCTAACCGGTAGCACTGATTGTTTTCCTGTCGCTAATCGGAACCCGTTGTCTGGAACGCCCCTGGTTGTGGCGTGCAGCCTTTGCCACTGGCCTCTTTCACCCAGCAGTGTTTAGGTTGCCCCCATGTTGTTTATGCCTGTTTCTAAATTGGGCATTGATTGACCTGCACCCGGCCTTGGTGATGGCTGGGGACGTGGCCGGGAGGCAGAGGCTGTGGGGTCCCCGCTGGCCCTTGGTCCCCTGTCAGGAACTCTCTGGGGAGAAAGGAGGCCGTGGCAGCACCTCGCCTCGCGTCCCCGCCCTGTCCCCCTCCGTGACCCCGCTGTGTCCCTCAGCAGACCTCGTGGAGAAGGCGCCCTGCTCCTGGGACACCCCCCGCGTCTGCGAGTGCCGGCCGGGCATGTTCTGCACCACGTCGGCCTCCAACTCCTGTGCCCGCTGCTCACCACACTCCGTCTGCCCGGCGGGGCTGGTCGTCAAGTCTCCAGGTGAGTGTCCCACCCTCAGACCGAGATCTGCACGGCTGCTTCTGCCGCTGCAGCCTCCTGCCACCTGACCCCCAAGGCCTTCTGACCCCTCACTTTCTCAAGCCTGGGGCCAGGCGGCTCCCCTTCCACAGTGTCATGGGGGGCGCCTGGCACCCAGGGCCTTCTGCTGCCCCCGGGACTTGGGTCCAGGCTCAGAGAGACCCTGGTGGCTGAGGCACAGGCCTGGCTGGAGGAGGAAGCTCTTAAAGCCCCCCACCCGAGGAGAACTCAGGTCTCGTCCTGGGACTTTCCTGGAAGATAGGGCTGGTTTTCTCGTTTCAGAATTGGGGCATCGGCAGTTAGAGGTGCCGAGAGATCAGGTGCCAGGCTCCCGGCTGAGAAACTTGGCTTTCTTTTTGAACTTGCTGTGTGACCTCAGGCTTCTCTGACAGTACAAAGGTGTGTCAGCCAGAGAAGGGACAAGAGCCACAGATCCTGTCTGGGTGGCAGGAAGAATGCCTTTCAGAGGGCGGCATAGGGAGTGGGTGGCTTTGGACAGACGCTTACGTACCCACTTGCCTAAACCACACTCTTGGGTCACACCCTCGGCGAGGACACCGTGCTCTGACCGCAGAGCGCAGGACCTTTTTATTGAAATCCGTGCGCTGTTGGTGTTTCCGGGTTGCCATCCCTCAGCCGCAGGCCGTGTCACCCGGTGACGTTCCTGGGGCCCCGTGTGTGGCCCTTCTGCCTTCTTTTCCCACCTTCGGTCCCTTTGTGCCCGATTTGTCCACTGTGTCCAGGCTTTTAGCTCTTCTTGGTGGAAGAGCGAGGAGAGCCTGTCCACCCAGCTTCCTAGAGTCGCAGCCTTAGGACGCGACCCTCTGGCAGCCTGGGCAGCGCCCTCGCTCTCGGGCTCCTCCTGGCTGCTCTTTCCAGGGTGTGCACACGTGGCTGTTCCTCGACGGGGACCCTTCCGTCCCTTGGCTTAGCTAACCCTATCCAGCCTCCAGCTTCCCATCCAAACGTTCTTCCTCCAGGGGCCACCCGGACCTCTTCCCGGGCCAGGCCTCCATGGCGACTGCTTGGAGCTCCGTGTCCATTTGTGAGGATGTACATTTGTCCCCGTCTGGGTTTGTTCAGTGCCTGACTCACTCCCTGACCCAGAAGCTTCAGGAAGGCAAAGACCATGGCCACTCAGCTGCCCGCCTTCTCCCCACTGCCGGATTGAGCACCAAAATGATCCAGGGATGGGGAGGTCAGACTGGTGCTGGTCAGAGTCTCCCAGGTCACAGAAGAGCCCCCTGAAATGGGACATGCAAAACCCTCCCCCTTGCAAGCTGGGGCGGGGTGGCTCAGTGGAAAGCACCCAGGTCTGGGCCACAGCCACCTGCAAAGCTTTGCTTGTGAGGCAGGTTCCCACCCTTCTCTGTGCCTCAGTCTCCCTATCTGCAAGACGAGGAGGTGTAACTTGAAGTCTGTTGGGGCCTTAGAAACTCTGAAAAATAGCCTGTAGTTCTGCTGAACTCAGTTCAGACACGGGCCAGCCAGCCACTGGAAGCGGGCTGTCTGGGCGCTGTTCCAGCAACTGCCTCATGGTGGCGCCAGAGACCTCTCTTTAAGGCCCTGGACCTAACTGTCCATTGTACCGCTGGCACCAGGTGCCCCTGAGCCCTTAAAATGTGGCTGGTCCGCATTAGATGTACTGGGAGTCCTAACATGCACTGGATTTCAAATACTCGGTACAAAAAGAAGAATATAAAACATCACGAGTATTTTTACATTGCCCGCTGACATGTACTTTAGATATAGTGGATTAAATGAATATATTAAAATCATAATTGGCATACGTGATTCACACCCTATTTCCGTTGGATGGCCTTGCTTCACAAGTGCCCCAGACCCTGATGAACTTCTGGAGTCCCCTGTGGGACTGTCCTAGGGGGCAGCTCTGGGGACCACAGTTTTTCCAGCTATAAAATGGATAGGAATGTCCGTTTCCAGTTCTGCTCCTAGCTAAAATAGGAGCTTCCATGGATTCTCTCTCCTGAAATGTCAAATGTCTATAAAGGCCCCGTTCTACAAATGAAGGAGTGAGGCCCAGAGAGGGTAGGCAAGTGGCCCAAGAACACAGAGCAGGAAACATCCAACCAGGGTCTGAATGCCCAGCCTGGGTCTTGTCACTGCATCACACAGCAGTCAGCATTGCCCGCCTCCCCACTAGACCTTCAGAGCCACAGATGCAGGTCACCTTCTCAGAGAGGGGACAGGAATCCACATGGGGAGAAGGACATGCCATTTGCTGAGAATTTGCAGTATGTCACGCTGAGTGGCAGGCACCTTATCCATACTCTTGTTTATCCAGACCCCAGCCGCGTGAAGAGTGTGGCGTTCTATAATCATTTCACACGCCCAGTGCAGTGTGGGCATAGGAAAGGTGGGGGCCAACTTCGGGGCACTTGATGGGTTTGTTTTCCCCTCCACGGCTTCTCAGTGTTGCAAGTAACAGCATCTCCAGGTTTGGGGGCATGTGTCCCTGAAAGTTCTGGGGCTGGCTCTGAGGAGCTTCAGGTATAGCTGGATCCAAGTGCTCTGTCTTTTCCCATCTCTTGTTCTGTCCCTTCCTGGGTTGCTTGGTCTGTGGGGCACTTACCAGCAGCTCTGGGCTTGCTTCCTGCCCAACCCCAGTGAAAAGACAGCTGCTCCTTCCTGCATTTTCAATAACCGAAACAGCCTTCAGCCTGCCTGGTGGGTGGCTGGGTTTGAGTCTCCCTCAGCTGGTCTCTCTGGAAAGCCCCGGAGGATTAGTTCAGCCAGTCCTCTGGCTCCTCCTGGAGGGCAGTTCTCTCAGCCCTGCTGCCCACAAATGCTGGGATTGGGTGACAGAGACCCCCAGGGAGAACCTGGCTGCCCACCCAGGGGCAGTAGATGCGGGAAGGTGTTTTTCCAAGTGCCCCATCTGTGCACTGGGCTTGGCACGGTAACAGATCCATTCCTAGAGACTTTGGGCTCCTTGGTACCAATTCTGAAGCCCTTGCTGTCCCCTTCTCAGGCACAGCAGAGAAGGACACCGTGTGTGGGCCGCCTTCCCCCGGGACCGGCCCTGACTGCGCCAACCCAGAGGACTGCAAGACCCTCTCCAGGTGACTGCTGGCCTTCTCCCTTCCCCTCTGCCATGTGACCTTTAACTGGGGCACCACAGGGTCCCGAGGGTAAGCAGGGATGGGGTGCAGGCGGGTTCAACTGCTGAGTCCACAGGTCAGGTCATGCGAGGCCCTACGATGTGTCCAGCCCTGCCTGGCCCACGCGGGGACCCAGAGAGCTGAGGTGGCACAGCCCTTGCTCCCGAGAGCTCTGGCAGGCCTGCTGGGGACGGAGCCAGGGTCTGGGGCCCCTTCTCTATGGGCACTGTTACCCCTGAGCACAGGCCTCCTTGCCCCACGGGAGAGTCACCTCCCACCTGGGCCTCTTCCCCAGTGACCCCACTCCCCAGGCCAAGCCCATCCTGATGTTCCCCACCGCCGATGCCAGGACCTCGCTTCAAAGAGGGGTCGCCTCCCGCACCCTGGAACATGCTTCTCCACTGACCAGGGCTCCCAGACCTCCCTCCTCTGCGGACAAGCCCAGTCCAGATCCAGATCCAGATCCAGGTACTGTCCCCAGGAAACCGGGAGCTGTCTCCCAGGGCGGTGGTGTCAGGGCGGGCACCTGTGCGTGGCGGTCAGGGACCGAGCCCTTTCCCAGTGGGGACGGAGAGGATGTCGAGCAGAGCTCCCTGGAAGGGCACGTGCAGTGTTTCTAAGCCTCCCGAGGGCCAGGCACGGGGCAGGTGTGGGTCACTGTCCTGGCCTGTCAGGGTGCCGAGGATGGAGTGGGCAGCCCCTGCTGACCCCTGATGCCCTCGTGGCTCCTGTGGCGAAGGATCAGACCCTCCGTCCTCCTCTTCATTCCGGAACAGCCTTCTGCTGCGTGGATCTAGCCTTCTGGGGATGTTTGAGTTGAGCCCACTTGGGGGCCAGGATGGATGAGGAGAAAACAGATCCCTGTGTGAATTAATGTTCATATTTCTCTTGGATTTTTTTTTTTTTTTAATTGGGGGGTTCTTATGACTCTGGACCTGAGCCTTTGTCTCCTGCTTGTGTGCAAAACACCCTCTCGCGTCCCCGGCTGCCTGCCTCCTCCTCTCTATGGGGCCTGTGGGTATAGGTGCTCTTATTTATTTATTTAGATACTGGGGATTGAACCCAGAGGCACTTTACCACTGACTACATCTCCAATCCTTTTTATTTTTTATTTAGAGACAGAGTCTCACTAAGTTGCTTAGGGCTTCGTTAAGTTGCTGAGGCTGGCTCGAACTTGCAGTCCTCCCCCCCTCAGCCTCCCAAGATGCCAGGGTCACAGGCGTGCACCACTGTGCCTGAGAGAGGCCCTTATTTTGAAATCCAGATCCAGACCTGTCTTCCTTTATGACTGGCACTTTCTGTGCTCAGTTTTGGAAGTCTTTTTTTTTGTGGTGCTGAGGATGGAACCCAGGGCCTCATGTTTGCTAGGCGAGCGCTCACCACTGAGCCACAGCCCCGCCCGCAGGGGTCCTGTTTCACACGTGTCCATGTGGATAGCACATTGAACACTGCACTGTTTTTTTGTGCCTTCTTTCTGTCAACGAAGGATGCACGTATTCATAGAGAGGATTCTGGATTCTGGAATTCTGGACTCTATTCTTTGTAACTACCATTGTGTCTTCTGCGGGGCGTGCTGGGGTCGAACCCAGGCCTCGTGCCTGCTCGGCAAGTGCTTTACCACTGAGCCCCAGCCCGGCTCACCTCCTGTCTTAATTCCTGGAGTTTTAAAATAAGCCTTGATGGGCGGTCAGGCAGCTCTCCCCCTCTGTCCTTCAGTAGTACATTGGATGTTCCTGGAAACTTGCATTTTCTATAAACTTTAGAATCAGCTTTTCAAATGCTGCCGGTGTCCCCGGGGGACCCTGACCGGGATTGCACTCAGCCGTTAGCTCGTTCTGTAGAAACCCAGTCTTGACCATGGGGCCTCCAGCCCAGGTGCTGAGTTAGACCTGCGTTTCTTTAGCTCCTCCTCCCTCCCTCCGAGAGGCGGGGCCGTGGACTCGTGGGGAGTTTTGTGGTTTTCTGCGTAGTGGCACTTACATCTTTTTGTCAGGTTTCTAGGTATTTAATCTTTCTGACGATGACGCGGATGGTATCTTTTCGGCACCTCTGTTTCTGATTCTTTGTTGCCGGTCTTATTTTGAGTCATGTGAAATTGCCCCTATCTGACCATCTTTGACCTACAAAACCATTGATTTCATAGGGTCCCAACTCTCATGTGGGAAACTCAACTGATTTTTGACGTGGTGACTCTTAGCTTTCAGTCACTGTGATGAAACACGTGAGATGGTCAGCTTAATAAGGGAGAGGGCTTATTCTGGCCTGCCGTGTTGGTCCATGGCCTTTGGGTCTGTGGCGAGGCAGCCCGTGATGGCCAGAGCACGTGGTGGAGGAAGCTGCCCACCTGGTGGAGTGAAAACAGGAAGAGGTGGGCTGGGCCCCAACGTCCTCTTCGAGGGCACACATGTAGTGACCTGATTTCCTCCTACTAGGCCTTACCTCCTACTGGGAGGTTCTGTCCCCTCCCAGTAAGGCCATGGTCTGGGGACCAAGCCTTCAGCGCATGAGGCTTTGGGGACATTAAGGGGTTGAAGCATGGCAGAGTGCACCAGGGACCTGGTTAAGCTGCTGCCACCTGCCCCCAGCACACCTGCAGTCCTCCCGGCTGTTGGGCTGTGTCCTCCTCAGGCTGCTCACACCCCCTGCCCTGGACGGACCGGAAGTTTTGACAGTGGGCATTGACCTGGCCGTGAAACTGGGGAGGGGCAGCAAGGTGGCCACAGTGGATCAGAGAAAAGGGACCCAAGGCAAGGGCCAGTTGGTGCTCTTCTCCTGTGTGGCCTCGGACCCATTCCTTCCCTCTCTGGGCCTCAGGCCCCTTCTGAGAAGCGGACCGCCCCACTCAGAGGGAGTTTGGGAGCTGACCGTGGTGGGGGCGGGTTTCACGGATGGGGACGTGGGGCTTTGCCGAGGCAGCCTGGCCCCAGCTTCTCTGCTTCTTTCCCCAGGACCGTCCCCACCGTGGCCCTGTCTGCAGGGGTCTGCTGACTGCAGGAAGCAGTGTGACCCCGACTACTACCTGGACGGGCTGGGCCGCTGCACGGCCTGTGTGAGCTGTGTGCGAGGTGAGGGTCTCGTGCTGCCTCGGGCTCCTTCCAGGGCGCACGGGTCTCGGGGAGGCTGCAGGTGGTGCGGGTGGCCTTTGGTGTGGCTGCTCAGCCCGTGGGAGCCTGTTTCGCTCGCTGTGTTCTCAGCCATCAACTTCCGGTGACTCCCCTCGCAGTTTGTGGCGATGGCGCTCCGAGGGCTCCCGCTCGCCCAGGCTTGCCTTCCAAGAAAGCATGGACAAGTGGCCCGTGGTTCCAAACCTGCTCCAAACTTGTCTCATCGATCTTTTTTTTTCTTGGTACCAGGGATTGAACCCAGGGGCGCTTAACCACTGAGCCACATCCCCAGCCCTGTTTTGCATTTTATTTAGAGACAGGGTCTAAGTTGGTTAGGACCTCACCTAAATTGCTGAGGCTGGCTTTGAACTTGCGATCCTCCTGCCTCAGCCTCCTGAACTGCAGGGATTGCTGGGATTGAGCCACCATGCCTGGGTGTCTCATCAATTTTTTTGTAACTACCCTACAATGCAGAATTTGTGATTGTACCCATTTTACACAAGAGGAAATGGGGACTTCCAGAGGTCAGGGGACTTCCAAAAGCCACAGGCCAGGATTTGAACCTTGGGGAGTGTGTCCCTAGGTCCTGGGCTCTTGTCCCTCTGCTACATGGCTCTGATACAACAGGATGAGGTGTGTGTCTTTTCCTGTGGCAGCTCAGAGCAGCTGCCCTGTCCACAAGGTCACCCAGGGCAGGAGAGGCTGCCCAGCTTCAGACTATAGGATGGTTAGTGGCCTCACCCATGGAGGCCACCAGGACTGTGTGATTGCATCTGTTTGTCTCCTTCATGCAGCGAGGAGGACCAGAGTCAGGACATATGTTGTCCTAAGACTGTGCTAAGGCTGTGAAGCAAAACACACTGTGCGTTGTACTCCTGGCTCCTGTGGGTCAGAGTTCAGGCAGGGTACCGTGGGGACTGCTGGTCTACTCCACGGTGTCTGGGGTCTCAGATGGAAACCTTGGAGGCTGAAGGCTGGACTCTTCTGGAGGCTTCTTCATTCTGAGGCTGTGGGTCCTTGTCAGCTGTTGGCTGGGGCCTTGGCCCTCTCACGTCAGCCTCTGTGTGACTTGCTCTGGGCTTCCTCATAGCCTGGTGGCTGGGTCCTAAAGGCGAACATCCCCAGAGACATGCAGACAGCAGGACGGAGCGTGTCACCTTTTGTGACCTAGCCTAAGAAGTCGCATGGTGTTATTTCTGCCACTTGCTGTCTGTTGAGCCAGTCACAGACCTTGCGGGAAATGAAGGCAGGAAAGCATTTTACTTCTTGCTGGGGTAAGCGCAAAGGCCCTGGAAGGGCAGACAGGTCCCGAAATATTGCTGCAGCCATTTTTGTGAAGAGAAAATCCGCTGTAGCCACAGATCAGATGGAGAGAGCAGAGACGGCTCTGAGCCCAGGATTCCTTCCACCCTCTGACGTACAGGCTGCAGGGCAGAGGAAGGGATAGCTATAGACCCAGGGGTGGTTCCTTTTTCTTTTCTCTCTTCTTTTTTTTTTTTTTTTCCTGTTTAGTACTAGGTAAGCACTGGACACTTAGTTATACCCCCAGTGCTTAAGCAAGCTTCGTGTGTGTGTGTGTGTGTGTGTGTGTGTGTGTGTGTGTGTGTGAGAGAGAGAGAGAGACGTGTGTGTGGCACGCTGGGGACCCAGGGATTGAACCCAGGGCCTTGTGCATGCTGGGCAAGTGCCGTACCACCAAGCTACATAGCTGCACCCCCAGTCCTTTGTTTTATTTTGAGACAGGATCTCACTGAGTCACCTAGGCTGGCTCCAACTTGCAATCCTCCTTCCTCAGCCTCCTGAGTCCCTGGGATTGAGTGTGCACCACGGCTCTCTGCTCAAGCAAGTTTCTTAACTTCTCTCTGCCTCGGTTTTCTCCTCTGAAAAATGGGCATAATAATAGCCCTGATCTCAGAGTCCTTGAGAGTTATTATTATTGGTAGTCTGGATCAAGCGCCAGGAACACTGTTAAATACACTGTGAGTTGCTGTGGCTCAGGAGGTTGAGGCAGGAGGATCCCGAGTTCAAAGTCAGCTTCAGCAATGTAATGAGGCCTTCAGCAACTTAGAGACTCTGTCTCTAAATAAAATATTAAAAAGGGATGTGGCTCAGTGGTTAAGCATCCCTGGGTTTAAACCCTGGTAGCAAAAAAAAAAAATTCCCAAACATAAATAAATGTATTATTTCACTTCTTTTTCAAACCTCTAGTGTTTTATTTTCTTTTGTTGTTTTCTTTTGGGAGGAAAAAAAACTTTTTATCATTAAAAATATCAAACATAACTGGGCATGATGGTGTATACCTGTAATCCCAGTGGCTAGGGAGACTGAGGCAGGAGGATCATGAGTTCAAGGCCAGCCTCACAAAAATGAGGTGCTAAGCAACTCAGTGAGACCCTGTCTCTATATAAAATGCAAAATAGGGCTGGGGATGTGTTTCAGTGTTCGAGTGCCCCTGAGTTCAATCCCTGGTACCAAACAAACAAAAAATTTATACACAAACACACACACACACACACACACACACACACACACACACACACATTCAAACACATTCTGAAGTAGAAAGACTCGGGAACAGCTATGTACTGTGATCTGGTCTGAAAAAATTACCAGGTCAGAGCCCTGTTCCTTAAGACAACTCACCTGTCCCCAGATTTTGGTCTTGACAGCTTTTTGGTGCTGTGACTCACCTGCAATGCGTGACATATGGTTTGCTCGCTGATGTCGTGCAGGGGTTCACACAGCCCACACCCCCAAAGCTCCCACCTGCGCGGGCATCCCTGCCCTTCCATCCCGGCGGCCCACTCGCCCGTGCCTGCAGTGGTTCGCCCTTGGCTACTCTGCGGTCAGCGCCCCTTCTCCACGCAGGAGGCTGCTCCGGAGCATGCTGGGCTCTTCCCCACAGAACGGCCAGGACCCTTGTTTTCTTCTGCACAAACCTTTCTCTGCCCTCTGGGAGGCTCCTGGACCCCCCGCCCTCGTCCTGTCCATCTCCACAAGCTGCTCTCTGTCCTCAGATGACCTCGTGGAGAAGGCGCCCTGCTCCCGGAACTCCCCCCGCATCTGCGAGTGCCGGCCCGGCATGTTCTGCGCCACGTCAGCCACCAACTCCTGTGCCCGCTGCGTCGCCCGCCCAGCCTGCGCACCAGGAACGGTCGTCCAACCCCAGGGTGAGCATCCCCACCCCTAGCCAAGGGGTGGAGGGCCTGGCCTGCTGAGCCTCTCCCCGCCTCCAGTGGGACAGCTGACCTTCAACCCCAGCTGTCACTAGCTCAGGCTTGGGCTTCGCTTCCTCACAGAGTTGGATCCAGTGAATAAAATAAAATCCAGCTCTGGCATTTTGGTAGGAGGTTCTGATGATTTTTTTCCTAGAAATTCTTTTTCCTGAAATGATTGGGCTGGTCCTTCCTTGACGTGTTTGCAAGGCTGTTTTATGACCTCAGGTAGAAGAACGAAGTTTCTGAAGAGGCTTCCATCTCAAGATGGCGAGCTTTGCAGGCTGCAGAGAAGAAAAGTCCCTATGGGTGGGCAGCTGAGCAATTTCAGCTAGTTTCTAGAAAGTTGGAGACGGATGGGAAGGTGGTGACAGAGGTCACTCAGTGGAGGACAGTTCACCAAGGTCACCGGGTAAGGGATGCAGAAGTGAGGGCCCCCTGATGTAAGAGCTGCTTCACCTCCAGAGGGGCTCCAGGCTGAGGGACGTGGAGGGGTGGGAGGTGGGCCAGGGTACAGTGTGCGCTCAGTACGTCCTGAAAGGAAAACATGGGAATCTGTCACAGCATGGACGTCCGCCAGGCTGTAGGGACTGAGTATTTGTCCCTTTGCAAGACAATCAGCTCTTGATAAGGACACTGAGGGGAAGCTAGGGAACCAGCACGAAGCTGCCACTCTGCTCTTGGCTTGGTGAAGCCCTCTTGGTTTTGTGGCCAGTCCAAAAACAAAGTCTGCCAGTTTGTATGTCCCACCCAAGGTCCAGGCACTCAGTCCCTACTCAGGCAAGAGTCCCGTCACGAAGAGGACACATAACACCACAGCAGAAGGAAATCCCCAACAACTGGATATTCAGCAGGGTCCTTTGTTAATAAATATGAATAAACAGCCGAGATCTTGAGGCTTAGAAGGGAACCAGCACTGGGGAAGAGAATATCAGGATGAACAGGCAGAAAAACCTGCTGCAGAGGAAGCAGCAGGAAACCCAGGATTAGAAGAGAAGTCGACACTGACACATCCACGGGAAAGCTCAAGACCTCATTGCATCTGTGAAGTGAGCATGGTGCTAGAGAAAGGAGCAGTGAGACTTCAGGGGACAAAAAATGACTTGTAGACGTGTGGTTATTAGGGACCTGTGCCTCTTGGCCACAGCCATCTGGACAGGACTTGAAGCACTTCTGTGGGTGTGGTACTCAGCATGGCCTGTAGAGTGGACTGGAGGGCCACCGCAGCAGCCTCGTCTCCTGCCTCTTCTCCTGCGTCTCCTCCTCTTCTGCAGCCTGTCAACAGCGTGCGAGCGGGGACCTCCCGTGCATTCTGCCTTGGTGGTGTTCCCAGAGTGCCTTGGTGGCCTCGGGTGGGTGGCCGCCTGATGTGGCCCTCCCAGTACAAATACTGGCTGGCTCTAGGTCCGTCAGCAGAGGCGTCCTGGTTCCTCTGCACCCCCTACCACCGTGGGGCTTCTGCCCCCTGTTTTTCCTGGCACGGTCACTGTGTGCCACGGTCTTTACACCCACAATGTCACCCCGACTTTCTCTGTGCACTTGACTTGACTAATAGAGATTTCAGATCAAAGGGCCAACCAAGAGCAGAGCAGGACAAGAGAAAATGTCCACACCAGGTGTGAAGACGTGCCTCCACTTATCCTCCATGCCCCTCAGATGATGCCTGGATTGTTTCCGGTTTAGGGCTATTACCAATGTGGCTGCGCATTTTCCTGGACAAGTCTTGGGCGAACAGATGTTTTCATTTCTCATGAGTAAATACGAGGCGGGAGGTGGGAGACTGGATCACTGTGCTGGTCACACACTCAGAATGTCTTTGATGGGCAGGTCAAAGCTGGGCATCTCCGATCTGACTCAGTCACCTTGCTTTATGGAGGGAGCAAAGCACAGGCTAAAGCTGGAGTGCAGGGACCCCGGGGGTCGGCCCTCAGCACTGTCCACAGGACCACACCCCCTTCGTCTTAGTTCAGAACCTATGATGTACCCCGCTAAATTACAATTGAATTTCAAGGCAGAATAAAGACATTTTCAGGTGTAAAATTTCAGAAATTTTCTTCACGTATCATCTCGTAGAAAGCTGTTTGAAGATCTAATGCAGCTAAATGAGGTGGTGAAAAGCAAAAAGAAGAATCCGTGGAACCTCAAACACAGTGACTCTGCCCCAGCAGAGCAAGAAGGAAAAGTCCCAGAATGACAACTCACTGCAGGACCGACGAGCCAGGTCAGAGCAGGGAGATGGAAGGCTCCAGGGAAGTGTATCCAGGACTAAAAGGGACATTTGCTGTGCATTTCACGGTTACTAGAGTTGAAAAGCCTGAGGATGTGGGGAAGGCACGTTATTCTTTTCTCAACAACAATAACCACCTAAAAGGAAAGAAAGAAAGGCAATCAAAAACTCCAGGGAAAACAAAAAGCTGATGAGAAATTTACAATCCAAATACGAAGATGAAAATTTCATAATTTTAAGCAATGGCTGGGTGTACAAAAAGAGAGTCTATTTCACCTTGAAGGTAAGACAATTTAAAAATGGCCCAGGAAGTGAATTCAAAGAGAAGTATTTTAGTCTGGTAAATAATATCCTTTTTGTTTGTTTGTTTGGTTGGTTTTAACTAGAGCTTTGTGTTTATATGCAGTAGTTGGGTTCATCCTGACAAACATAGATGCATGGAAATCAATTTCAGTTCATGATCCCCCCCAGTGTATTTTTTTTTAAGTTCGTAAATGGAGCCTAAAAGTAGAAAGACCTCCCTGCCTCTTCTAGTAGACCCTTACTAGAGAACACAGTCAGACTCCCTAGAGGTTAGACAGTGCCTCTTCCTTACCTCCCTATCCCAAGGAGCAGAAAAACGGGGAGGGCACTAACCTAGGGAGGAAGGAGGAAAGTTACAGTCCCTCTGGAGAGGGAAGGAGAGGCGCCTAAGGAGTGCTGGGCCCGTCTCTGTGCTTAGAGGAGGGACAGCAGGTATCTCAACAGCAGCTCAGACCCTGGGCCTTCCCAGCCATACCCGGCTGCTGTGGGGAGAGGTGGGCCTCTGTCCTCATGGCACCAACTGGGTGTAGATACCCTCAGTGCGTTTGAGCCCCAGAGCTCCTCTGTCCTCTCAAAGTAGACCTCACTGAAGTCCAATGACATTTCAAATGCCAGTTCAAAAATCCTGACTTACTAATGTAGAAAAACTCTCCTCACAAATTACATAACTTCCCATACCCTCAGGCCACCAGACCTCAGCTGAGTCAGGTAATAGTAATCCAGGAAACAGATGGAAAGATACAGCATCTGTCTGGAGACCTCCCGAAAGAGGAGAGTTCCCGAGGACCCGAGCAACCCAAGGGGATTAATCCGGGTCTCACTGTTTCTTCTGTGTTTCAGGAAAAATTCTAGAAGCATTGTGAGAACTTTCTGGAAAGGAGAAGTCTATGTTGGGGGGTTTCTTTGTACCACATCAAAGAAGAAGTGCAGCCACCAGGGCTGTGGGGTAGAGAGGTGTAGTAATTAGTCACAACCTGCTTCAAATGCGGGCCAAATTTTTTTGCTCCAAAAAAGCAGTTAATGGTAAACTTATAGGAAGGTTCCCAGGCCGCAGGCAGGAGGTGGTGTGGTCTAGTGGAGGGTCCCCGGGCTGTCCCTCACCATCCCTGCATTCTGACTCTGTCTTTAGCTCTGTGCCTCTACATCTGTACAGCGTGGTGACGATCAGTTCAGAGGCGACCAGCTTTGAACTGGCCCCCAAAGACATTTTGGCCAACACAACCCAGCCACCCCTGCTGGGCAGGAGAGAAGGGAAATGATGTGTTGCCTTATCTGTACGAGCTTCAAACTAGAAACAAGCCCAGTGTCCATCAGTTCGTGAGCACATGACAGTGGTCCAGCTATCTGATAGCATGCTGTCATCAATAAAGGCTCGGTGCCTGCAACCTGAGTGAATCTCAGAGACATTGTTCCACCTAAAAAAAGGCAGACACCCAAGAACCCATGCTGAGTGAGTCTGCGTCTGTGAGACTCTGGGACAGGTGACTCACCGTGAGGACATGAAGCAGGTCGTGGCTGGCTGTGCCTGCAGGTTGGGGAGGACTGACTGGGTGAGGAGGGCCACCAGGGAACTTTCTGGGGTTTTGGGGATTCTGTTTTGATTGGAGTTCCAATGACCTGCGTCAGAATTCACTAAACAGCGCGCTGAGGGGACTTTTTCTGGTACGTGAATCACGCCTGGGAGCTGGGTGCAGCTCGGTGGAGCACTTGTGTCGGGCGTGCACGAGGCCCTGGGCGTGATACCCAGCGTTTAAAATCAGAAAACATTATGCTGCAATAAAGTTGAAAAAAGAAAAAAAAGTCCTTTAAAAAATTAAGGCTACCTTTAAACATCAGGGGATTTCAGGTTGTTACTGGACTCCCGCGGTGACGGTCAGCCACCCGTTCCAACACGCCCAAGAGAGACCAGCCGTGGCGAAGGGCAGGAACGCAGCTTTGACCAGTGTGGCCACACCGGGAGAACAGACCTGGAGGCACAGCGACCCTAGCCCTGTCCTAGAGGCTGACAGAAAGGTGGAGGTTTTATAGCAAAGGGACAAAGGCCAGGCTGGGGCCTTTGCTAGCTGGCAGAGGGTGATCCTGCTTCTTCACTTGAGGGGACCCCTGGGTTCCCATTATGCCCCGGGGGCGGCCCGGGCTCCATCCTGGGGACACTGCCCTGCTTGGAGGACGAGCTCATCACAGGTCACCTGTGCTGCAAGGCTGGCTGTTCTTGCCGTCAGGATGCGCGTCAGTCGGACCTGGTGTTCCCTGCAGGAGCGAGTGGCTCAAGAGACAGACGGAGTCGGAGAGGGACGAGTGGGATGGGTGAAATCAGAGGCTAGCGCCCAGGCCCCTCCCCGGTAAACACAGCCTCCCCGGTTTGATCTTTTGAAACACAAATCTGAAGGTCTTGGTCAATGGTCTCCGGAATGGCTGCCTCCCTGCGGGTCCCCAGTTCCCGTGAAGTCTTCCCTGGGACCCCAGGCGCCTTCTCGGCTCTGACTCCACGTTGCCTCCCACCCCACAGGTGTGGCTGAGGGGGAGCCCACCCATGAGCCGCCTCCCCCGGGGACCCACGAGAGCTGCAGCACCCCAGGAAGCCGTGAGGCTCCTGCCAGGTGATTCCGTCCCCTCTTCTCCTCCGAGCTGGGGTTGCCCCGCCCCGCTGGGATGTGCCGGGGCAGCCGGGCTGGGGCGGAGCAGGGGCCTGGACTGGGTCCTCCATGTCAAGCCCACAGCCACTCTGGGCCCTGTGCTGGCACCGTTGAAAAGCAGAGGCCGGAGCCTCGCCCTCTGAGTGCCTGGCACGGATGGGGGCAGAGGTTCTGGGGATCCAGGCTTTGTCGGCACCTCCTCCAGAGAAACACTCGCCTCTTCTAACTCCATCACCCCCCCGCCTGACTCCCTGCAGCACGGCCCCTGCCCTGAGCCCCCTGGTGGACTCCCACAGCAGCCGGACGCTGCCTGCCTCCACCGGCTCTCTCCCCTCCACTGGGAAGCCCATCCTGGACCCAGGTGAGGATGGGGAGCAGGGGCCGGGAGGAGCGGCCTGGGGCTGGGAATCAAGGCTTCTGGCTTCGTGACTTAAGGCCCAGGCTGGGTTGCTTGCTGATGACTGTCCTTTTTTTCCTTTTTCTTTTTTTGAAATATTTTTAGTTGTAGATGGACACAGTATATTTATTTTGTTTTCTGTGATGCTGGGGATCGAACCCAGTGCCTTGCATGTGCTAGGCAAGCGCTCTACCACTGAGCCACAACCCAGCCCCTGATGGTGATGATGACTGTTCTTTGTTTCTCTTCTTTTCTCTTCTCTTTTCCTTCCTTTCTTTTTCATTCTTTCTTTCTTCCTTTCTTTCTCTCTTTTCTTTTCTTTCCTTCCTCCCTCCCTCCCTCCCTCCCTCCCTCCCTCCCTCCCTCCCTCCCTCCCTCCCTCCCTCCTTCCTTCCTTCCTTCCTTCCTTCCTTCCTTCCTTCCTTCCTTCCTTCCTTCCTTCCTTCCTTCCTTCCTTCCTGGTACTGGGGATGGAATCCAGGGTGCTCCACCACAGAGTGACATCTTAGCCCTTTTTATTTTATAATTTTGAGACAAGCTCTAGCTAAGTTGTGAGGCTGACCTCCAACTTACAATCCTCTTGCCTCAGCCTCCCGAGTCACTGGATTACAGTCTGTACCACTGCTCCCAGCTCCTCTTCTTTAAGTATTGTGCATGGGGATTGTTTTCTCATGTCCCATCCCTATGGGTACAATGGCTACTCAGAAAATATTGTTGAGTGACTGCATGACCCTGACTAGTTGCGTAATTCCTTTGGGCCTCGGTTTTCTCAACTGTGAAACGGAAACCTCACAGGCGTGCAGGGTTGTAAGTGTGCAGCATGCGGTTAGCACAAGTGAGGCACATGGGCCATGTCCCTACTGCCTGAGCTCCTATGAACTGTTAACCCCCCATCCATTTTAGGACTGGCAATTCCAGCCACCAACACTAGGTGGTGGTAGTTCTCAAGCCAGTAGTTCTCAAAAGTCCATCATGACCCTGGGCCCACCCGGGAACTTGTTAGAAAACCCCAGGGTGGCACCCCAGACCTATATCCAGATAGCAATTAAGAGCACGGGCTCCAGTCCGCCTGGTCTGGCCTGGGTGGTGACTCTCCTTCAGGGTCCCTCAGGGTGACTTGGGCTGGCCTTGGTTCCTTCCTTTGTTCAGTGGGGATAGTGATGGTGGCTGACCTGCCCAGCGTGCTCACATGCAGGGCAGGCCCCTTGCTTCTCTGAGGAGTGGCTGAGAAACGTGCCCAATCTAACCTTCCACTCTGTCCTCTCAGTGACCGTACCCCTGCCCTGGCTCTGGCACTGCACCCTCCTCCACAGTCCTAGACTTTGTTCCTTTGAACCTCAGTTTCTTCTTCAGGTTGCTTGACATCTCAGTTTCTCACCCTCTAAAATGGTTTGCTCTTCTGGCAACTACAAATCTCAGTCAGCTTCCTGGAGCCACGTGGGGAGGGCAGGCAGGTAAGGGCTGGGTCAGATATAGCTCTGGCTTGGGAGACCAGCCGCTGTTAGCCACCATGGGATCCATGTTCCAAGAGAAGGAGGAAGTAGTCTGCGGCTCGGGTTGTCCTGCGTGGCTGTAGTGAAGGCCTGCAGCTCAGGGCTGTGGGGCGCGGATCGAAGGCCACCTCTGTGTTTCAGGACCTGTGCTCTTCTGGATGGTTATGGTACCTGTGCTGGTGGTGGGTTCCAGCTTCCTCCTCCTGTGTCACCAGAGGGCCTGCAGGAGACGGTTTCTGCAGAGTGAGTGGATGTGTCCTTGGGGGCCTGGGGAGGATGCCTGCTCCGCGCCAGCCTGGCCAGGGTCCCTGCCTGCCCCGCGCTCTGACCAGCGCCAAGCCCCCTCCTGGTGTCATTGCAGAGCTCCAGCTATGCTGCCCAGCCCCGGCCTTCCCACCCAAGCTGGAGCTTGTGGGTAAGTGTCCCGGCCCAGGGGCCACTCTGGGCCCCTCCAGCCCAGCCAGGCCCATCTGTGCGCCCCTCCTCTCTCCAGCTCATCCGCAATGGGGACGTCCCCCAGGAGGAAGCTGGTGGTGGTTTGGGCTGGGGGCCATGCGCCATGTGTGGTGCGGCTGGCATGCAGGTCGCCAAGCCGCCTTGTCCCATCCTCGCCACCTGGCACCAGGACACCGGCTCCCTGCTCTCTCCCCCTCCCTCCTCTCACTGAGCAGCACCTGGGTGGGCGCAGGGTGAAGAGGGCAGCCCGCAGGCCGGGTCCTGCTTCCACCGCTTAAGGCTCCGTGGCCTTGGACGAGTGGCTTGATGCCTGTGCCTCCTTTTCCTCGCCCGTGAACCCGGCACAGCAGCGGTTGACGGCAGCCACTGTAGGCCCACAGGTGGCCTGTCTGGGGCCTCTTCCCCACCAGGAGTCCAGGCCTCATGGTCCCTGGTGGCTTGAGCCCTTCCCAGTCCCTGCTATTGTCACCGCCCACCCTCTAGGCTGACTCTTCCAGGCAGCAGTCCGGGCTCCTGACTCCCCCCACCCACCCAGCCCAGGCCGGGGGTCTCTAGCTTCCACTGGGACTTGGGGCGCCCTGTGCCGGGGCCTGCCCTCCCCTGGAGGCAGGACAAGGCCTCCTCAGCGCCCCGCAGGCCTGGGCTGGCACTGAAAGACCGGGGAGCTGCCTGGCCTGCTGGCCTCTGCGGCAGCCTCCCAGGACCCTTGGTCCTTTCGCAGGGAGGAGCCGAGGCTCAGAGGGTGGAGGGCGGCTGACCGGAAGCAGCACGGCCAGCGGGGGTGCTGCTCCCTGGGATTCTAGTCCGGCTGCTGTAGGGGCCTCCGTCCTGCACCCCCCCCCCAGCTCTGTCCACCACCCAGTGCCCTCCCAAGTGCCCAGTGCCTGGAGACACGATCACTGCCCCTGTCCCAAGAGTCCCCAGCCCCCTCAGAGAGCCTGCGGTGGGCTGACTCTCGACCTGGGAACAAACACCGTCGCGCGAGGCGTGTTTTGGACTCGGTGGTTCCCAGGCAGGGCTGGCTCCCTCTCAGGGCTTTGTTTTGATGGTTTCAAGCCTGTTTCCATGAGCCGTCGGGCTCCGGGCTCACCGAAACCGCCCTTTGCTTTCTTGACATTTTTCTAGTATTCGACTTTCCGTTGATGTCAGTTTGTTTTTTTCTTTAAACCTTCAAATGAGCAGTTTCGTTACAAAAGGGGGTGGGGAGGCCCCAGGCACCCTCTGCAAGAGGCCAGACCGGGGGACCTGAGCCCAGACTCGGTGCTGGACATTCTGCCTCAGGCCCTTTCTGGCCCCTGGGCTTCTGTGGCTCTCTGGGGTCTGGGTTTCCAGGCCTGAGAAGGGAGGGGACAGCAGGCACGCAGGACGCGGGGTAGGCACAGACGGCAGGGCGATGCTCTGGACCCTGGCTTGGAGCCTCCTGTTGGCTCACGGGCGCTGGGGGCACAGACCTGTCCTCGCCCTCCTGCCTTCAGACGGGGCCCCTGCGGGAATGGGCTGAGGAGGAGTGGCTGGGAATGTGCCTCCCGCCCAGCGCATCCGGGACTTCCGCAGGGGCGCTGTGGGGCTCGGCCGTCTCCCGGGTGGCCTTGACTTCACCGCACGTGTCCTGGTGACAGGCAGGTCTCCTTCAATGCCCGCAGCAGCCTGCGAGGCACCTACCGTCGACCCCATTTCGCAGACGAGCAGCCCGAGGCACAGGAAAGCGTGGTCACCCTGCCGAGGGCCACGTGCCTGGCCAACCCTGGGCCGGGTTCTGCGTCACCCTGGGTTTCTCACCCTCGGCGCCATGGAGCAGATGAGTCTCTGCTCTTTCCCCCTCACAGGATGTCCAGCAGCACAGGAGAGGACAGTCACGTGCCCCGGCTGTGACAGCTGAAAGGTCTCCAGACCTTGTCACTTGGCCCCCGGGGGCAAAACCGCTCCTGGAGAACCACAAGTCTAGACTTATCCTTCACGCTAGGGAGCCTCCTCCCGCCTGGGCCACTGTCTACCCGCTGCACGTTTGTGCCGGCCCTCGGAGGGTGCGGGGAGGCGGGGGGCTTGGCAGGCGCCCGACGTGAGGTCGTCGGGGGGTTTGCTGTGGCTCAGGCCTTTGCTGGGGGATCTCAGAAGAGCTGCTGGGCCCTCCAGGGCCCGGCTGGCCTCCCACCCGTCCCTGCCTGGTGCTGGTGCCTCAGCACGCCTGGGAGCTGCGGTCGGCCCCAGAACTGTGCGGTCCTCTCTCCCGTGGCAATGGCCATCTCTTCGGACTCAGTCTTTTTTTTTTTTTTTTTTTAAATGCTGGGATGGAACCCAGGGCCTCACGCGCCAGGCAAGTGCTCTGCCACTGTGCCACATCCCCAGCCCCAGAGACATGTCAGCAACCAGTTCTTACCAGGTTTCGTTTTCTTCATTTGTACATTTATAGCCGTGTGGATGCGTGGGTTCCTGTTTCGTTCAATGTGTTGTGACCTGTCATGATCTGTTACCACCATTGTAACAGACTATGAGGTCATTGGCCCGGATTGGTCAGCAGGGGTCCCCTCAAACTGGCTCCCGAGCCCTTGTGTGGCACGTCCCCATCTCTTTGTGCTTTGGACACCCTTTTTCTCTTTTGGTATGGTGGATTAAATTCAGGGGTGCTCTACCACTGAGCTACATCCCTAAACCTTTTTATTTTTTCTTCTGAAGTAGTGTCTCACCAAGTTACTGAGGCTGGCCTCTCACTTGCAGTCCTTCTCCCAGAGCCTCCTGAGTTGCTCAGATGGCAGGCGTGTATCACTTCTTAATTCTAAGAAACTTCTGGCTTATCTTGTCCTTGGGTCCCTGAGCCCCTCCTGCATCGTCCCTCCAAGGAGCCCAAGGTGTGAACCCGGGGATGCCTGGCACCAAAGCCTGGCTGAACCTCTACACTGCACTCCGTCTGTGGGGTTCCCTGCTTCCCACCAGAGGGGGGCGCTGCAGGAGGGTGGTGACGGGGATGGGGACACCTGCGTCAGGACTCAGGGACTCTTGGCACTCGACTCACTGAGCGTGGCCTTCGGGGCAGCCCCGTTCTTGTCCCGGGGCCCCTGCTGCACAGTGTGTCCTGGACTTGGGTGCTGGGCTGATTTCTGGGAAGATCGTGGTTATTCCGAAAGGCAAGGAACCCGTAAATGAAGCAGACCGCAGCAGCTTGGTGGACTCTGACCTCTGCCCGTGGCCAGATTTGCTTTGGGTCTTTATCAGAGTGCTTGTGGGTTGTAACAGGGCTGCAGACGGAACCTTCTGGATCCTGCCTCATTACCTTTGTCATTTGACACTTGTTTCCAAGTGCCGGTGTCGCCTGCCAGTTTGCTAGTCCGCGAGGTCGAGCGCCAGCCAAGTTAACGCCCAGGCTTTGTGGGACCAACGAGTGCCAGCAGCATCCTGGCACCTTCCCTTGGTCATAATTAGATTGGGAAAAAAAGCAACTCTAAATGCACTTCACTTTTTGGAAGCGCTTTAGATTTATGGAACATTTGAGAAGGTAGCACAGCGTCCCCCAGCCCCCGCCAGGAGTCCCCACACCAGTGTGGCCCGTTGGTCACAATAAACAACCCACGTGGACTCGTCGTCCCTCGCTGAAACCCAGACGTCGTCACGCTCACTTGACTCCTAAGCTGCCACGGCCCTCATCTGCAGTCCTCTCAGCCCCTTCAGCTCCTCTGGCCCGTGAGGCCCAGACTGTCCTTAACCCTGGTGGCCTGGACGGCTTGCAGGAGTGCTGGCCAGGTATTTTGCCCGATGCCCCCTCGCTGGGATTGGTCTAATATTTTTCCTGCGTGAGACCGGGGTTCTGGGTGTGGGGGCGGAAGACCAGAGCACCGTTTCTCGTCACACCAAGGGTCCAGGTGCTGAGCGTGACTCAGCACAGGGCACAGCCGTCAGAGAGCCCCTCCCAACTTCCAGATGAGGAGACCGAGGCTCAGAGAAGTGAAGACAGAGTGTTGGTTTCCTGCAGGAGGCTCCATTGCTGGGCATCTGGCTGCTTTTCAAGTGCTTGTTATTGGGAGGACTGCTGTGCACCGCCTTGGGTTCTCCTTAGAACGCTTCCTGAGGGTGTGGCCCCCAGGAAGGTGTCCTGGGCCAAAGGGAGCGCTGAGGTTCACTGCAGTCGGATCTTAAAAAGATGGAACCTTCTGGGCATGGTGATGCTCACCTGTAATCCCAGGGGCTTGGGAGGCTGAGGCAGGAGGACCGTGAGTTCAGAGCCAGCCTCAGCAATTTAGTGAGGCCCTAAGCAACTCAGTGAGACCCTGTCTCTAAATAAAATACAAAATAGGGCGGGAGGTGTGGCCCAGTGATTAAACGCCCCTGGGTTCAACCCCCCAAACCCCCAACAGGGCATTGGCAGCTCTGACCCCCTTCCTCCCTGAGGCTGGGATTGTCGATTGCCGCTTCTATTTTTGTCTTGTGACTTCGTCACACACTTCTTTCTCCTGGCTACCCGCAAAGACTTGGCAGCAATCAGCAGCTGGCTGTTTACAAAACTCCAGTTTATTCTCGCAGGAGAAAGACGGGGCTCCACTGACATTATTTTATGTGCCTGAGGCCAGAGTATCAGAGCGGTGGCTTGGCAGTGGATAGTGGTCACAAGCGGTGGCCTCCTAATGTGACCACTCTGCTGGGAACAGCATTTACCAGGACACGTCGGGTGGCACGTGGTTAGACCGAGACTCAGCCATGCCACCTCACACAAGCACTCCTGTGAGCCTCGTTTGCATGTCCCCTCAGACACTGCCCACTGCTGACGTGCCCACACCGGCTGCCCCAGGAGCACTTCCCAAACCCTCCCAGCGTCCACGCTGCAGCCCGGCTGGCATTTTATCTCGTTTGTTGATTGACCTTCACGAGTGTGTCAGCTGGGAATCAGGGCTGCTGAATCCAGGAAGCGTGATCTAGAGGCGCCGTAGAGGAGGCTGAGCTCTTCGAAGCAGTGCCGGGTGGGCACACCTGATGGCACATTCTGGGTCACTTGGGTGGCCTCTGTGGGATCATCCAGGGCTGCATATCCCCATAGGATGGTCCGTCCTGGGCCTGGGTTGGCCTGCTCTGGGGAGGACCCAATGGCTGTGTGCCACCCCTGCCTTTCTCAGATGGCCAGTGGGCCATTAAGTGTCAGCTGTGACCCGGCCCCTGGTTCACATGGGAGAACACCAGGATGGA
The DNA here is from genome assembly GCF_902686455.1 of Sciurus vulgaris. Lineage (NCBI taxonomy): Eukaryota > Metazoa > Chordata > Mammalia > Rodentia > Sciuridae > Sciurus > Sciurus vulgaris. The sequence continues at coordinate 8,455,708 of NC_136461.1, forward strand.
GGTGGGGCCTTGGATGAGGAAATCAAGGTTGTGCCCCGAGCCAGGTGCAGTGGGGCACGCCTGCAATCCCGGTGACTTGAGAGGCTGCCCCGGGAGGATCACAAGTTCAAAGCCAGCCTCAGCAAGGTAGCGAGGCCCTGTCTCAAAACAAAACCTGAAGCGCTGGGGCGTGGCTCCGTGGCAGAGCACGTGGGTTCAGCCCCGAATCCCCCTCACAGAAAAACAGTGAAGGTCGTGCCCAGGAACCTTTGTTTGGCACCTCTGGAGACCACAAAGGGTGGCTCAGGCCTGAGCAGAGGACGCGGAGGGGAGAGTGGGACTCGGGAAGGGCCCAGGGTGAGCTCCCTCGGGTCTGTCGTCCTCTCTGTCACCTGTCTTGAGGCCCCTCAGTGGGCTCAGCGTGGCACTCCTGGGGGTTCTGGGCTGTCCAGCCCCTAGAGGCTGCCAGGTGGTGGCAGCAGCCACAGGCCACCTTCCAGCCAGCAGAAGCCTCCCGGGCTCAGTTGGGGCGTGTGCCCCTCCAGCCATTGTGCCTGTGCCCGGCAGCGGGGGTGGGGGAGACGGGCGGGTTCAGTGTGCGAAGTGAGGGTGGTATGGGAGCGAAGGGGTCTCCCGGGCCCCAGCTGCAGCTGGAGTCTGCACATCGGGAGGTGATGTGGCCCTGAACCCACCACCGTGCTGCAGACGGAGGGCCTGAGCCCTGGCCTGGAGCTCAGCACCACCTACCTTGCTGGGGAGCTGATTGCTGACCAGCGGTCCTCACCTCCTGGTTAAGGTGGCTGCTCTTTGCTTTTTGCAGATTCCAGACCCAGGAGGAACCTGACGGTAAGGACCGCCCCCTCCCCCACCCCAGGGCCTGGAGCTGGCACCTTTCCTGTTGGATCTGTGGTTTTGAGGGCCGCTGGGCAGGGTCACTCCCTTCTCCCAAATGCCCACAGATGGGAGCACAGAGCCCAGCAGGCTGGGCCGGGATGAGGAGCTGCAGCCTGGTCTCCTGGCTCGGCTGCAGGGGAATTCCAGCGGGGCCTGCAGAGGGACCTGTGGTCAGGAGGAGGCCGTGTGTCCCACTCTCCTCCTCTAACTCCAGCGGGAAGTCCTGAAAGCTGGATGTCAAACCAGCGGCACTTAAATCTCGCCACCTACTGTGTGCAAACTGCATGCTGGCCACCTGCTTCGTGCTTTCTAGAAGTTTTCTCAGGAAGTCCTTGCCACACAGGAGCTGCTGCTGTTGTCCTATTTGACCAAAGGGGACGAGGTGGCCTGGACAGGTTCGGGGGGGGGGGGGGGTACTAGTCCGTGGCTCCCTGGCCTGGAGCCTGGCTTTGGGTTCCCCTGTGCTGCCTCCTGGGGAGACCCCTTCCACCTCTCAGGAAGAGCTGCGCTGGGCCAGGCTTCGTCCCCACTACAGCGATTCTTCCCGCCACCGTACAGGAGACACCTGTACCAGGACACCTGTCCTGGTGCCTGCCCTGTGCGCAGCTTCCCAGGGCTGTGCGTGGCCATGAGGTGGGGCACCGATCTGGGAGCTGAAGGAGGGGTGCTGGGTGAAACATGTGGATACAGGTATCGGCTCCTCGGTGCTTGGGTTTCCTCATCCGTTAAAGTTGCAGGTGCTGAAATCACGCACTCATAGGGTGGCTGGGAGGGTCAGCGTGCTAGTGCCTTAGAACAAGGCTCGGCACACAGTGGTAAAGACCATGTGAGTTGCTGACTGCCATCCTTATTTGGTACAAATTAAAAGCCACTGTGGTCCCTGGGAGTGCTACGCACAGGTGCCTCATACTGTCAAGGCCAAGAAGCCTGGATTGCTTGTGGCAGCTTTAAAGCAGAGGGGAGACTCCCTGGGGGCTATAGGGGTAAAGAAAAGAGGGTGTCACTATTTGGGGACATGGAGAGTTGGGGACACCTGTCTCAGCGCCTATTCCCTTCCCACCGCAGCCCAGGAGAAGCGGGCTGGTGACGGAGCCAGGCACAGAAGAGCGGAGCTTCGTGAGCCCCCCGGCCGTGGAGACCTGTGACAGTGTGGGGACGGCTTGTCCGGGCAGCCTGCCCCTGCTGGGCTCCAGCCCGGCTGGGGGCCCCTCGTCCCCCAGGGATGCTGAGCCCCGAGTGTCCACAGAGCACACTAATAACAAGATCGGTGAGTCGGCCAGTTTGGGGGTTCCTGGTTGTGGCCCAGGGGATGGGTGCTGGGCCCTGGAAACTGGAGGCCTGGGAGCTCGGGGTCCACCAGAAAGACCTTCAGACGTCCGTCTCAGCTCTGAGCTTCGGGAACAGCCGACGCCCCTCCCTGGGGTGCAGTCAGTTCCTGAAACTCCTCTTCCAGGAAGCCTTCCCTGCCCTCTGCTCTCCTGTGTAGTCTGGGTGCCCTGGGCTGCACACCCTGAGACCCTGGGCTTCCCCACCTGGGGGCCCCAGCACGTGACTTGCCCACCGCGACCTGGCTGGGAGCTCCCTGGGGGTGGGCCTCGGCGGGCCCCCTCTCCTCCTTCTGGGAAGGGTAACTGGCCCTCAGACAACAGCAGAGAGGCACAGGCAGACTGGCAGTGGGACCTCCTCAGGACGGTCTTTCCTCTTGAACAAACTTTCGCAATCGCAGCTTTCAGGAAGCCTTATTTGAAAAGAATGTGTTTGGGGACATATTGCCAAAGGCTTCGCTTTCAAATTTCCGGGGAAATCAGTCCTGATTCCACCCATGCCGAGCACCCTGGCTGGAGCCCGTGCAGGGCAGGGGGCCGGGCTGGCTCTCCCTGGGCTCCTGCAGGCTCTCGGCTGTGGGCAGCCTCCCTGGCATGCAGGGTGTGGGCCACACTGCCGAGGGAAGGCCTTGGAGGTTCTGGACAGCGGGGCACAGGTGAACCCTTGTCCTTCGGATGCCGCCCCAGGGGAGCATCCTCGTTCAGCTTCCTGCAAGGACCAAACTCGGGCTGAGCTTCCTCTCCTCCTGGGCTCCAGACATAGGGAGCCCCCTCCTCTGACCAAGAGCTCTGGGTGGGGCAGGAAGACCCTCCACAGCTGGTGGTGGGCAGCACTGTGATGGGGCAGAGCCAGAGGGATCTGGCCCTATGACATTTGGGGGTGACAGCTTGGCCCCAGCCTTGGCTTCTTCTGTCCAAACAAACCCCCTTCCCCCAGATCCTGTCCCCTGCCTCTCATCCCTTCTGTTATCTGCCCTCTGCTCTCCCTGACCTCCAGCCCCTGTGGTCAGGGTTCCCCAGGCCCAGGGGTGCACGGGCCTTGTGGAAGGTGAGGGCAGGGGCGCGAGGCCTGCTCCCTGCTCTGGGGCCTGGGGGTGCCCTGTGTGTCCATCCCCTCTCCTGCCCTCGGCTCTTGCTGTTATTTCTCACACTTCTCTCTCTCCTGGGTGTGTGAACAACCAAACTAGAATAGCCGGTGTTATGCAATGGGCCCAGGATGCCAGTCCTTGAGAACCTTTTTGGAGTTCCTGAATCTGAGGGGTGTGACCGGGTCACCAGAGCAGCAGGGGTCCCTGAGCCCCTGTGCTGCCCCACCCCTGTGCTCAAGTTCCCCCTTGAGTTTCCTCATCCAGAATCCAGGGCAGGGCAGCTGGTAGGTAGCTGGACCCCGGCCTGATCCCAAGGCCATTGCCCTGGCCTCCCGGCCTCCCGGGGAGCTCACCTCCCCGGAGCCTCCATGTCTCTATCCATGGGAAGGCTGCCCTGGAAGCCCACACCAGCCAGTGGCGAGATCTGCAGGGCCTGTGCCGGGTCATTGTCCAAGTGACCATTACCCAGCACGTACTCCGCCTGCAGGCCACCGGGCCCTGGGGGCCGGGTTCCTAGCAAGACACTCAGAGACTGCCCCCGGTGAGGCTGTCCGGGTCGCTGGCTGCTGCTGCTTACTAGCAGGGCCGAGGAGTTGTTGGTGCCACCCGCTGGCTCCATCTGCCTGGCCCGAGGAGGCCCCTGAGATGCAGGACTCAGTCCAGGCAGAGTGGGACAGGTTGGTCACCCCAGGTGTCTACTTCAGGCAGAAAGGGCAGCCAGGCAGGGTGGGAGTTTCCTCTGAGTTTTTGCCTGGTGACCTTGGGGAGGTCGTCTGAACTTGCCAGGCTGCAGGTTCTTATCTGTAAAATGGGGACAATAATGGGCTCACTCCTTACCAGAGTGGAGGCCCCAGAGCTGACGTGTGGGAAGCACCCAGCAGTGCAGGGCTGCTTCATCCCTGTGGCTGCTTCATCCCTGTGGCTGCTTCATCCCTGTGGCTGCTTCATCCCTGTGGCTGCTTCATCCCTGTGGCTGCTTCATCCCTGTGGCTGCTTCATCCCTGTGGCTGCTTCATCCCTGTGGCTGCTTCATCCCTGGCTGCTTCATCCCTGGCTGCTTCATCCCTGTGGCTGCTTCATCCCTGGCTGCTTCATCCCTGTGGCTGCTTCATCCCTGTGGCTGCTGGCCTTCCTCCACGGCTTCCTTTCTTCCCAGTCACGTTCTCTTCTTCCCCTCCCCATCCACGAAGAGGGTCTATAAAATCACAAGCATCCCCATTAAGTTCCAGGTGGGCCAGTACTGTGCATCAGGAAGGGTGTGTCATCTGCCTGAAGTCACACAGCAGAGTGGTGGAGGAGGGACTCGGCCCCTCTTCTGCCTCCCGGCTCCCGTACTGGGCTCTGGCCTCCCCTCCTCACCCATCCTTTTGCCTTGCAGAGAAAATCTACATCATGAAGGCCGACACAGTGATCGTGGGGACCGTGAAGACAGAAGCGTCTGAGGGCCGGGGCCCGGTGGGGCCTGTGGGGCCTGAGGAGGCGGAGCTGGAGGTGGACCATGTCCCCCATTACCCAGAGCAGGAGACGGAACCGCCTCTGGGCAGCTGCGGGGACGTCATGTTCTCTGTGGAGGAGGAAGGGAAGGAGGACTTCGGGCCCACGGTGGCCTCGGGGAAGTGAGGCCCAATCTGGGCTGGGGCAGGGGGGCAGCTAGCTGCCCCTTGGAGGCCAGGGGACAGAAGACCAGGTGGCTTGAACTGAGAGCCCAGCGTCCGGTAGTGGCAGGGGTGGGCGCCCTGCCTTTCTGCTGCTGCCGAGAGCACTGGCCTCCGCCGTGGCATGGGGCACACCATCAGGCCAGCCCATCGAGGCAGCCACCCGAGGCTGGTCCAGGCGCCGTCCACGCCCTCTGCCCTCTCCACTCTCCCGGGGCCCTGCTGGCGTGCGGCCGGCCGTTACTGTAAACGTGGCTCCCGCGGGCGCGGAGCCAGCGCCTGTGGTTTTTCTCCGAGTCAGAAGGGAAGCGGAGGGGTGGGCGTGTCCCATCTGGGCTGCAGTCGCACTGCTCCCGGCTCTGAGGAGAGGGTGCAGCTGGCCCCAACCCTCCTTGGGCCGAGCGGGACTTCCTGGTGCTGCCCCCGTCCCAGCTCCGCAGCCCCGATCAATCCATTCCTCTTAGACTGTCCCCACCTGTCCCTGAAACAGGGGGCCTTTTAGGGCAGACCCTCAGCACTGTGGCACCCCTACCCTGAGTGGAGACCCTGCGCCCAGTGCTGCTGGAGAAGGGCCTCTCAGCTTTGCCCAGGGACTGCCTCCCCATGTGGAGGCGGGGAGCTGCAGCCCTGCCAGGGCCTCGGCTGCTCTTTGGCACCTCCCATTCTGTCCTGGGAATGTCTAGGCACCTTCTAGATTGGCCACGCTGGAGATGCCACCAGCAAGGTCCTGCGGCTGGCTCCCTCCGCTCCGCACCTAGCAGGGTGCGAATCCTGGAAAGCTGGTCCCGCCTTATTCTGCACCATAGGAAGAATGTTTGGCGGTTGACCTGGATTTCAGAAGCTCTGTGTTTCACACCAGGGACAGAAGCTGCCCTGGTGACCACCTCTGGTTCACTCCCCTGGGCCTTCAGCCTTAGAACAATCCAGTGGCCCATGACACATCTGTACAGCCTGGACACTCCTGGACTTACCCCTGGGGGCCAGGCCCGGGAGCTGTTTACTCACCAGCCAGTCACCCTCTGGAGGAAGTTGGCCTCTCAGGAATCACGAGGGTAGTTTCTGAAACCACTCAGATGTTTTGGGGAAAGTTGGAGCCACCAAGGCATCGTGAGAGGTGGTTATGCCAGGTCTGGGGTTTGGCCAGGCATTTGAGCGGGTCCAACAGTATTTGCACAGTTGTCTTGTGCCAGCACAGAGCGGCACCCCACGTCCCCCAGAGCTGCTGTATTGAGGGTCAAGTGAACCCCACCACGCTCCTGCTAAGCAGGGTGGGCTGGCCAGCTTGGCCAGAGGATATTGCCACACATTTTAACAGGATAAGTGCACCTGGGCTGGTGGCCCTTGGCAAAGTTTTTGACCCTCTAAAAATCTGTAAGAAAAGATGAGGAATTGATCTGGGCATGGTGGCATGCATCTGTAATCCCTGTGATTCAGGGGCTGAGGCAGGAGGATTGCAAGTTCAAGGCCAGCTTTGGCAATTCTGGGTGATTCAGTTAGATCCTGTCTCAGAATAAAATAAAAAGGGATGGGGACATAGGTTGGTGGTAGAGTACCCCTGGGTTCAGATCCAGAAAAACACACAGAAAATAAGAAGGGAAATTATAAGGCAGAGGAATGACTGTGGAAATAGGGCGTTTGATGACCTCTGAGCAGGAAGGTCGAGGGCTCTCCCCCAGGGCAGGGGTCCCTGCGCACCCGGATACTCGCCAAGGACAGGTAGCCCTTCTCATCTCCTTGGTGGTTCTTTGTCCTTGGAGGCAGATTCTCCCTCCAGGACACCCCCCCCCCCCACAACCTGCCCTCGGGCACACTCAGGATCCAGCTGCCCTTAGGGCTGCCTTCGGGATTCCTGGAGGGATCCTGGGCCTCTCCAGGCCTTCCTCCCTCTGGCTGGGCCGAGCTGTCCTGTGGCTTTGGGAAAGGGACTCTCCAAATAGCAGGCGCATGCTGGAGGCTGCAGAGGCGGGAGGAGACGGGTCTGTGCAAGCCTTGGGCTTCTGGGCCTGGCGGAGCCCCCAACTCTGCCACCCTGAGTGTAGCGGCCCTGGAGCTCCCCCGCTGATTGTGGCTTCTGAGTCGAGTGGAGGAGACCAAGGGCCACAGGCAGCCCTGCCCACCCATCACCAGGACTGCAGGTCCTGCAGGTGCCCACCCACCCCAGACCGAATCAGTTGCGGCCTGCTGTGGGGTCAGCTCAGGATCCAGGGCCCTCTCCCGTTCTGACAGCAACAGGGTGGGCTGTTCCAGCTGTTCTGAAGTTGGAGAGGGTAGGTGGACAGGGGTCCTCAGCACAGCCATTCCCAGGCTCTTAAGAAGCCTGCCTGAGAACACCTTAGGCTGAGGGTGCGAGTGTCACTGAGAACAATCGCGAGGGACGTGGTGTGGAGGCTTCTGCGTAGGCCAGGCAGGGGCCACGCTGTGACCCGGCTATTCCAAGCCTCCACATTTATCCTGAAGAATTAAAGTCGTCCTAGCGCGGTGACACATGCAACCCACGTTCACAGCAGCACAATGCACAGCAGCCAAACAAGGGAACCAGCCTCGGTGCCTGTCAGATGAATGATAAAGACAGTGTGGTGCAGACACCGTGGAGTTTCGTTCAGCCATAAAGAAGGAAATCTTGATTTTTGCCGGAGCCTGCGACCGAGTGGGAGTGGAGTCGAGCGGCCGTTGTTGCCGACTCTTTCCTCCTCCCCACGGTCCAGTCAGCGGGTTGATCAGGCTATTGGCCCTCCAGCCGAGACTTGTCTCTTATTTAGTTCTGGGGAGCGTCTGGCCGACATGAGTGATGTAGAGGAGAGCAGCTTCGAGGGCAGACTTTTGAGGTTGAGGCAATTTATTTGTAATCATTTGAAGAATTAGAAGAATGGGTGTGGTGGTGCGTGCCAGGAGGCTTGGCAGACTGAGGCAGGAGGATCCCAAGGTTATTCTCAGCGACTTAGCGAAATCACATCTCAAATGCTACCACTACTAATAGAAGAGTGCTAGAAGCTTTTCTGGAGGATACTTTGTTTTGGTTAATGTTCGTGAAGAAATTGAAGAGTTTTTTCCAAGAATGTGGAAGATAAATCAAGATAAAAGAAGGCTAATGAAAAGTATTAAAGATCAGAAAATTAAAATTGAATGGGGGAAAAAATTGAACAGAAGATTGGTCAGATAGAAGCACTTGAATATTTTTTAAGGCTATTTTGAATTGTTTGAATTGGGGAAGAATACACGAAGTATGAAAAATGAAAAACTCAATGAAGAATGAAGAGAAGCAGAAAGCAAGAGTGAAGTAGAATTAAAAGAATCTGGAAGAATGAATGGGTCCTCGGTTACGTAAATGAGTCTCGCTCTCAGTCAAAATCTCCAACGGGAACTCCTGCTCGTGTAAAATCGGAGAGCAGGTCAGGATCTCGTAGTCCATCAAGGGTTTCCAAACACTCTGAATCCCATTCTCGGTCAAGATCAAAATCCAGGTCAAGGTCAAGAAGGCATTCTCATAGACGTTACACCGATCCAGATCCCACTCTCACTCTCATAGGAGAAGATCTCGAAGTAGGTCATATACACCAGAATACCGAGGGCGAAGGAGCCGAAGTCACTCTCCAATGTCTAACCGGAGAAGACATACAGGCAGCAGGGCGAATCCAGATCCCAACACTTGTCTTGGAGTGTTTGGCCTCAGTTTATATACAACAGAGAGAGATCTTCGTGAAGTATTTTCTAGATATGGACCATTGAGTGGTGTCAATGTGGTTTATGATCAACGAACTGGACGCTCACGGGGATTTGCTTTTGTGTATTTTGAGAGAATAGATGACTCAAAGGAGGCTATGGAAAGGGCAAATGGAATGGAGCTGGATGGTAGAAGAATTCGTGTGGATTATTCTATCACGAAGAGAGCACACACACCTACACCAGGCATCTACATGGGCAGACCAACTCATAGTGGCGGCGGCGGCGGTGGCGGTGGCGGTGGTGGAGGTGGAGGTGGTGGCAGACGTCGAGATTCTTACTATGATAGAGGATATGATCGTGGATATGACAGATATGAAGACTATGATTACCGGTACAGAAGGTCACCTTCTCCTTATTATAGTCGATACAGATCACGATCAAGATCTCGCTCCTACAGCCCAAGACGCTATTGATAATGGAATTGGTTGCAGTTGAGGATTTTTTTTCCCCCTCCTCCTTCCCCTCTCTTTTTTTAATTCTGAAGTTTCCCAAGCTTCTAATTCTTCTTATTTCTTTAAAAAAAAAAAAAAAAATCCTTGGTTTATTGAGCTTCTACACTTTGTCAGTTGCGTTGCTGTCTTCCACCCCTTTTGTTATATTCTTAAGGATGTAATTGTTGTTATTTTGAGTAAACACCTTGAGTAAAAAGAAAAGGAACTCAGTGTTAAGCTTTTGTAAATCATTTTTCTTTGACTTTATAGAGGATTAACTCTTAGCTGATTATATGAGTAAAGAAATGATCTTTTTAAAGCTTTCGTGTCAGATATTGTATTAGATATTGTATTAGAGGCCAGCATTTATGAGGACTCCTTTTTTAACTTTTTTGGGGGGGAAGATAGTAACATTAAGTAGTTCAGTCATGTCACATTTGTCTGAGGTGGCATGGAACAAATAGTTGCATGTAAAAAGTTTGAAACTATAGAAGAAAACACTTGGACATTTCTTTTGAAGAATGTAATTTTTGAACCCTAAAAATTAAGTCACTTTTTTAGAGATGAAAGGCTTGTGGACTTCTACAAAAACATGTTGTATTTGAAATACATGTTAAACTTTACAAACTTAAAGTGTGATTTTGTGTGTGTGTGTGTGTTAAACTCATTGAGTTAGGTATATCCTTAATCAGTGAAGGACAACCCTTATTTATTGTCTAGAGCAATTGTATAATTTACTGTTAGAAATTTTGGTATTAGGACATTGGTTAAGCAAACTGTTATGTAGCATAGAGTCCTTAGAAAATACATGTGGGGAGAAGTAGTTTTCTTTCAAATAAAAGTTACTTCTTGGCAAAAAAAAAAAAAAAAAAGAAGGAAATCTTGTCATGTGCAGGAAAATGGATGGAACTAGAGACCATCATGTAAAGTGCACTCAGCAAAACTCAGAAAGTCCAAAGCTCATAGGTTTTCCCTCATATGTGGAAACTAGAGAGGAAAAACCAAACCAAACAAGTTCATGTGCTGGGGAGTCTCATAAAAATAGAGAAAGGCGGGGGGTGGGGGGAGAGGGGTGGTACTGAGGAATGACAGTGACCAAATTATGTTGTGAGCATGTACAAACGTGTGACAACGAACCCCACTATTGTGTATAATTATAATGTACCCCCCAAAAGGCTGCATGGGCTGGGGCTGAAGCTCAGTGGTAGAGCGCTTGCCTAGCACGTGTGAGGCACAGGGTTCCATCCTCAGCACCACATAATAATAAATAAATAAAATAAAGGTATTGTCTCCACCCACAACTAAAAAAAATTAAAAAGGATCCATGAAAAAAATGTTTTGAAAAGAACCCTCCCTGAGGGAGTGAAATTGACCAGGTCACATCACCGTGCATAGGTATGAATGTGCACTGACCAATCCCATGCTCATGTGCAATCATAATGCACCAATAAAGAACGGTTTTAGAAGACCCCCACCTCTTCCTGGACAGCTGTGAGCCAGAGTGACAGCAAGTGATAAGTGCCCTGCGGAAGCTGTTGCCTTCAAAGAAAGGCAATTTTTTGCAAGGCAGTGTCGGAGGTTGGAACCACAGGAAGACTCCTGGCTCGAGGCCTGGCACCAGCCCCTAAGGCAGAGCAGAGGACCAGCTCATCAGAGCAGCTCTCTCTCCATCCCCACGTTCTTCCCCAACAGTGAGTCCTGAAGACCCAGGCTGCGTCCTGCTCCTCTTTGGTCCTTGTCACCAGACACTGATGTGTCAAGCTGAGTAGAAATGAAACTATGTAGGGACAAGGGAAGGCTCTCCAACTGCCATTCCTCTTGTGCAGAGTGGGGTAGTGCTCTGGTTCAAATCCCTGCTCTGCCACTTATTAGCCAGTGGTCTCCGTTTTTTTCCATGATGCTCTGGCCTTGAGATTCGGGAAGAACACTGGAGGAACATGTTCTTAGTCCATGTTCTGTTGCTATAATAGAGCACCAAAGGTGGAGTAAGTTATAGAGAAAAAAGGTTCATTTTGTCTCACAGTTCTGGAGGGCAGGAAGTCCAAGACTGGGTGATTACATCTGGTGAGGGCCTTGTACTGCTTCAACTTGTGGCAGAAAAATGGATGTGCAAGTCGGTAGATGGGAAGAGGCAGGGTATGAGGGGCTGACTTACTTTGTAACAACTTGCTCTCAGGGTAACTAATTCAGACCCCAGATGGCGAGGACTCACCTGTTCCTGAGAGAATTAATGGGGTCCCACAAGAGTGTCATCTCTTAAGCAACCCACTGCCCGGTGGGACCGCAACGGTAGTCAAGTTTCACTATGAGTTCTGGGGGGGACCAACTGTCTCTCAGTTTCCATATCTGAAATGGGGGTATCGATCCCTGCCTGATAGGGTCATGGGGCTTCTCTGAGATGTCACCTGACACGTGACTTGTGCTTACTGACCAGCAGCTTATGTTCTCATTGCAGCCCATGGCCACTTGCCGTGAGTGACCCCTTCCTGCACTGCAGAATTCAGCTCCCTCCTGCTCCTAGAGGGTCACCTTTGAAAAGCATTGACCTTGGAGCACTTTTCTCCCAAAAAACCATTATAATTGGTGACTGGTTCCAAGCTGCCCTCCCAAACCTGCTTTCACTCATTAGGTATAACCAGGGGATCGGGCTGGCCTGGGTGCCTGGCCTCCTGTGGGGTTAGGTCACGGTGGAATGCCCGCAGGTGGCAGGCCTCATCTTGCTTTCCGTGCTGCCTTAAGAACCCTTCAGATCAGTTGCAGGACTGGCTATTTGCTGATGTCTGAACTCTGGGCATGTTTGTGAGGTGCTGCAGGCTCCTCTGGAGGGAACCAATCATGGTTCTGGAATATTCCAGTCTATTCTGCATGGTTGCTTAAGATCTGTCCTCAATAAGAAGTGACTTCTTCACTCCCTTCTGAAACCAACTACCATGAGCAGACCCAGGTCTGCTGCAGAGGATTCATGGCACCCAGACTGGCTTGCTCACTGGACCTGGCCCAGCAGGCGTGCAGAGGACAGTGTTGGCGCATAAGGGAAGGAATCTGTGGGCCAGATCATGCTGTGTGCCTCCAGGAGCCCCAGCCCGGGCTCCAGGGCGAACTCTGCCTGAGTGATGTAAAAGCCAGGGAGGTCTCACTGAGTTGCTGATTCTGCCCTCAAACTTGTGATCCTCCTGCCTCAGCCGCCCAAGGTGCTGGGCTCACAGATGTGTACCACTGTGTACCACTGGCTCAAGGTCTGGAAGGTAGGGAATGGCCGATGCAAAGGCCCTGAGGTGGAAAACCCCTGGCCTCGAGATTCGCTCAGGAAGAATACTGGAGGTAGCAGGTTGTGCTGGGTGGGAGAAGGAGGTGGCAGGGGGAGGCCTGGTCACGGGTGGCTGGCGGGTAGATTTTATCAGATACCACTCTTTGTTTCTTTCTGTTTTCCTCCTGTCAGAACCATAAACATCCTGGTATTATCTCAGCCATGAGTAAGAAGGGCCAAGCCAGGGGCGCCAGTGGCTGTGTTAACCTATTTCAGAGGGAAGTGGGGGCACTGGCCGCCTGCTGGTAGCCAGGAAGCAGTTGGATGCATTTTCTCGGAAAGTGCAGGGAGCCAAGACAGCATTCCTGGTTCCCGTGGCTGCAGGAGGTAGCAGTCGCTGGGTCTCCCGGTTCCTCTTTCTCCGGGTACCTTCCAGGGAGGGTGGCACGAGCCTCGGGTGTCAGTGTGGGCCTCACCTTCCTCCTCACCCCTCCAGCCCTCCTGGAGGCTGAGAGCCAGTTAGCTTGGGGGCAGCCTTTGCTTTTTCACACTGGGGCTCAGAGAGGCGAAGCAGCAACTCCACCATCTCGCAGCTGGGAAGGGCCGGAGTTGGGGTTCAGCCCCTGTCTCTAGGACTCTGAGTCCCTACCTGCCCCAGGTGGCCCTGCACCCTCCCTGTGATCAGGGGTTGGGTCTACAGCCCAGGCAGCATCGGGTACTCTACCTCTGACCAGCTTCCTTTCACCTCCCTGTTGCCATGGCTGGGAAATAAGAAGGAGTCTATTTAGTCCTCCTCTTATGGGGAGGAAGGGTCGAAGCCAAGAGGCAGGCCAGGGGGCTGCGGTTGTGGCTCAGTGGTGGCGTGAGGCTCTGGACTCAGCACCGCATATAAACAAACAAACAAACAAACAGACAAAGGTTCATTAACAACTAAAAAAAACATTTTAAAAAACCCAGCAGGCCAGGTGTGGCTGACTCCTTCTGACCAGGCAGAAAGGACTCAGAGCTGACCCAGCCTGAGCCTTGTTCCTTGAAGCCACTTTCCTGGAAGATGTGTGATTCTGAAACCCAGGGAGACTCAGGCAGGGGCCCCGAGGTCCAGAGTGCCTGCCCAGAAAAGCACACGCTCTGTAACATCTGTATCCTGCTCTCGGCCGCACCAGGGTCCCCAAAGGAAGACAAGGTCAAGAACACGCCTCCTCATTTCACAGATGGGAGACTGAGCCCCATGGAGGTCCACCGGTTTGCCCAAGGCCCGCCCCGGTTCGTGCCGGAGACGGTCCCCGCTGGGTGGGGAATCACCGTCTAGACCATTCGAGTAGCAAAGATGACTTAAAAAAAATAGGGTTCAAACTAATTGGTAAAGCCCAGGCCCCATGGTACATGCCTGCAGTCCCAGCTCCTCAGGAAGCCGAGGCAGAGGATCACGTAAGTCCACGTGTTCGGGACCAGTCCTGGCAACATAATGAGACCCAGCGTGGAAAAAAAAAAAAGGTAAGCGTCAGACAGTCGAATTCTTACTTATAAGGCAGTTTTGCAAGAGCCACGATTGTCCCATCATCAGAGGGACCAGACCATCCGAGGAGCAGGCTTCCCATGTTTGCAGCTTGTAACCTGTGCGGTCACGGCAGGCCCCACGCTCAGGAGGGCCCTGAGCCGGGCTGAGAGGTCTGCTGTGACCACCTTCGACATGTTAATACCGCTGGAACAAGGGGCTCTGTTTTTCTCTGGGTCCCACAAATTCCCTGGCTGGTCCTGCCGAGGGTGCAGGCGGTTTGTTTCTTGGAAATTTCCTTGGTGCCCAAGCACTTGACAGCCAGGGCACACAGTGTCAGAGCGACCTGGCGGGTGAATATACCAGTTTCCATGTTTTGGAAGTGTTCAATGACCCTGGTGTCAGTCACTGGCTGTAAGCGTTCGGGTTGTCTTTTGCTATGATATAAACCAACTCGAAACTTGGGGGCTTAAAGTGCCAGTGGCCACTCGCTGTGCCCAAGATTCTGCAGTTCGACCTGGGCTTGGCAGTGGGGGCTCACTTCTGCCCACAGGGCTGCCTCTGGATGACTCTGCTTCCAAGGGGGCTGGCCAGAGGGTGCCAGCCTCCTGGGAGGGGCGGGGCTTTCTCTCACCTCCTGGGAGGGGCAGGGCTTTTCCCAGCACCAGCTGGGACCTGTGCAGTGAACAATGTCACTTTTGACATGTTGCTGGCCCAGCAGGTGTAGAGCGGAGACTCAAGGGGAGGGGACAGAGACCTCCCCACTTGGATGGAGGAGCGGCAAAGGCTCTTGAGACCACGCTCTGTCTGGCACCACGGGACCCCTTCACCTATGACCTCCGTTCTACCTCCCGATAATTTTACCACTGTCCCTAGAGTTGGCTCCAGGAAGAGAGAGAGCCTGAAAATCCCGCTGAAATCCCCGGTTGGCCTGGTGGGATCTGAGTCCCCGGCTTTCTGTCCCCAGAGTGTGAGCTCTGGACCAAGAGGCTGACCCGGGAACTCGGGTACCCATGGGGTCAGCAGGTGGCAGGGCTGGAATTCCAGAATCAGCTGTCCAGTTCGAGAACATGGCAGGCACCCTCTAGGTTTTAGAAAGGAAACTGAGGCTCCCGAGGCCTGGCCAGGCCTCCCCTGAGGAGGGGGCGAGATGGCGAGGATCTGGCATCTTCTAGGGCAGGATGGGGGCCCCTGGGGCTGCACAGAGCCCAGCCAGGAAGTCGCAGAGCTGTGGGCAGATTATGCAAGAACAGGCTGTCAGCAGGAACATTGTTTTTCACGGCGATCACACTTCATTCAGGAAATACCCATGGCTTTGGCACGTATGGAGGGAGGGCCCCTCACCCGGCGGAAGACCCTCTTGTGAAAGTTGAGCACTTGGGAGGTCAACCTGCGTCCCCTGGGCCAGGCTCACTCATCAAATCTGAGAGTCACTCTGCCCTCTGTGCCAGGCTTTGACAAGAGAGATGAGGGGCTCCATCCCTGGCATCCAGAAAGTCACCCTTCAGGGGAGACAGTGGGAATGATTTCTTAGCGAGGCTTTTTGTACTCTTGCCTATAAATCTCACAGGGTCCTTGGAAGTAGCTCCTTTTATTATAAACTACAGGTGAGAAAACTGAGGCACAGAGTAGTCAAGTCACTTGCCCAGGGTCACGCAGTAACTAAGTGGTACAGCCAGGATTCAAACCCAGGCCACCTGACTGGAGACCCAGCTCCCAAGCACTGGCCACACTGCACCACTGTGGCTCAAGCTGGGGTCACCACCGTGCTGGGCACCAGCCTCCACCGAGGGCTTCATTCCCCCTGTGATTTTACCACTATTCTAGAGTTGGCTTCAGGAAGCTAACCTGTTGAAATTCAACTTTACCTGGCTGAAATTTGAATTCCGGGCTCTGTAGAATACTGTGTAGGTGTCGGTGGGCCAGGAAATGCACAGGTAATAGAACTGATCTCCTGGCTTCCATTCCACTTTCCTTTCCAAAGCTTAGCTCTGGCCAGGCCATTCGCTCCTAGAACCTTAATAGCCCCCCAGTGCCTACAGGCCACAGTCGAATCCAGCCCTGCCGGGCGTGCCCTGCTACCTCCCCCAGCTCCTGTATCTACACCCTCTCTGAGACCCCAATATGGAGGTCACGACCCCATGGTGAAATCTCGGCTTGGTGCCCCACCCTTAAGTATCACCGTTTTTCTCTTCCTCCAGAAAGCCTCCTAGGACCCCAGCCGGGACCTCCGAGCTCTCCGCGGCCTTGACTTTGAGGGAGACTGGAGGCCAGGTTCCAAAAACCTCGTGAAGCCGTCCCTGCCTGAAAAGATGAATTCATTCGTTCATCCAGCCACTCATTTAGTTGCTCAAGCGACAGCTGCGTGAAGCTCTCCCGAGGGTCAGGTGCCGTGCTGGGTGCTGCAGAGCAGAGTGAAGCTGTGGGGAGACCCAGCAGCACGCAGCGCAGTTCCCGGGGGCCACGCCTGGCAGGGAGGCTGTAGAAGCACAGTCCCCTAATGACATCCAGCCGGATACTGGGCCTCCACTCCCTCCTCTGTAGAATGGGCCTCATAAGCAAGGTACCCTCGGAGGGTTGTTGGAAGGACGAAGCTCAGATATTAACTTATTAAATGTTCATCAACCCCTGACTGTGTGTCCTGCTGGGTGCTGGGGACGTCCAGCCCTGCCTTCATGGAAAGTGACAGTGCAGAATATTGGGGGTAATGTTTGCAGGTGGTGGCTGCTAAAGATGAAGCATTTGGTGGCACCCAGGGCCCTCTGTGGGGGTCAGCGGTTCAGCGGTGCTTGGGGTGTAGGGAGTCTGGAGAGGAGCCGCACAGGCAGGAGTGAGTCCAGGGTGGGTGCCGCCCGCCGCCCAACCCTCCACATTTGCATCTCTAGGTTTCTAAAGAAGAAAGGGCTGAGATGATTTTGTGGGTGGAAATTGTTCTGCAGGCTCCGGGAAGGGAGGCTGGAGGGGCTGGGCCGACCTTCGGAGGGAAGCAGCAACGGCCGGGCAGCCCTGGGGGAACTGGGACTCAAGGGGGTTTCCTCCCCGTGCGAAGGGGAAGAGCCAGGCTGGACACTTCAGGAACCCGGCAGGGAAACCTGCCCTGCAGCCCGGGGACACAGGGCTCCACTCTGGGGAGGCAGAATACAAGCCGCCCTCAAGTTCTGAGTCTATGTTTGTTGATCACCTACTAGGTGCCAGCACTCCTGCAAAGCAGGGGTTGTTTATTCCATTCTACAGCTGGGGAAAGGGAGCATCCCGGAGATGAAGTGACTCGTCCAAGGTCAAGGCTGCATGCCAGTAAGTGGCCAGAGCTGGCACTCACCCCCAGGTCTAGGCCATCGCCAAGTTGTTAACCAACTGTCTGAAACGGTCTCCCTGGACTTCTTGGTGTCTGAAATCACATACTGATCCCTAGGGGATAACAGTTCCTAGGACCCTCGAGAGCAATGTCTTGATGGATTGAGGACAAAGGCAGAGCAGCCACTCTGCCTGGCGTATACAGTAAGTGTTCAATAAGTACATGTTGGGTCTGCAGGACAGGTCTGGGGAGTGGGGACATCCAGTTTCCCGGTGGAGAAGGTATCATGAAGACCGAGTGCACCCTGGGGACACACAGAGGTGGCCAGTTCACAGCCACCTACTTCAAGAAGTCTCCGAGCCCCTCAGCCAGGGCTTCTCTGTGTCCTCTGCCCCCTGCCCCCAGCTCCTGCAGGGAGTGTGTCCATGCTGAGTCACCACGTCCAGCCCTGCTCAGCTCTGGGCTGCCGCAGACACAGATTCCTAAATGTCTGACTAAGCGAGACTGGGAAACGGAACTCGGGGAAATTACTTATTTCGTCCCCCTTTTAAATAAGGGAAGGGAAAAGTTGCTGGGGAAATGAGTCCCTGACGTCAGCACTACGTGCTCCTGTGGGTGCGTGAAGGGCCAGGACTCCGGTGCTGGGCTTCCTGGAGGAGGGCTGGTTCTGTGTCGGGGCAGTGGGACAGGACCCCCATGGCTGGCTTCCATGCTCTGTCACTCCCTCTCTGCTCACTGGCTGCTCTTGCTCTGAGCTGAGGCCTCACTAATGAAGAAAAAAATAGATGAGGAGACCGAGGCCTGGGAGGGAGAGACTACCTGAGGTCCCAAACAGAACCAGCGGCTACAGAGTAAGACGGGCCTGTAATTCAGCCCCTCCGGAGGGCTCGCCCTGGGGAAAGCCTTGTGTCCAGGGCCCTCAAAGAGCCCCAGGTTCTCTCTCTGTGAAGTGGAACCTCTGTCATGAAAGGCAACACTTAACAAGCAGCCACGGCCTGGCAAACCCTGCATGAAACAGACTTCAGATGAGATTTGCTGTAGCGAAATTTGTTCTGTTAGGAGTTCCCACTCTCTGCCTGTGTAGACTCAGACAAGTAGCTTAAAATAATCTATAAAATAGATTAACATCGGACCCTGCCATTCAGCACTCCTGCAGATATCCAGTGGGATCCCAGACGTAGAAGAAGGGATTCAGGAAAGGGCGCAGGCACCTTCCCCCCTGCCCAATCCACGAAAAGACGTGGACGAAGCTCAGAGCAAATGAAGGCTGCACTGTGTTCACGGATGGGATAAATCGATGCTGTAACGAAGTCCACTCTCCCCCAAGTTCACCTGTCGCTTCAGTGAAACCTCAAATGACAGTTGGATTTTGAGGAACTGGACAAATGGATTTTTAAATATATATTTAGAGAGAGAGAGAGAGAGAGAAAGAGAATAATAAAGAGGTGTGTACATAGAATATTGACAAATATACACATATATGTCTGTATCTATAGAAGTATATATATAGGATGATACAGAACCATTTCAAAATTAAATGTGTTTTTTTTTTTTTTGGTGCTGGGATGGAACCCAGGGCCTTATGCTTGCAAGGCAAGCACTCTATCGACTGAGCGATCTCCCCAGCCCCTTAAATGTGTTTTGAAAAAGAATAGGAAACAAGTGGATGCTAAACATTCTACAAAGCTCTAGTAGCAAACACCAAGTAGAACTAACCCAGGAATGAAAAGGCCAAAGGAGGCAAAGAGATCATTTGGTGAGAAACCCACATACTTATGATAAATAATGAAAAGCTGACTGGTCCATAGTGGAGAGAAATAAATTTGGGTCCCTGGGCCTTACATACCACATACAGTCCCGATGTATGAAGACCCAGATGGCGAGAGAGAAAATTATAAAGCTAAAGAAAGAAAATACAGAAAGACATATTTATGACCTGCAGGTAGAGAAGGACCGTTTAACTATAATCCAAATGGCAAAATATGGATGGACTTGCGTTGAAATTAAGAATTTTTTTTCAACAATGAAGGTCACAGTAAACAAGGAGACCAAACAGATGACAGAGGAAGTATTTGCCAAATCTAAAAATGACAAGGGACTAATATCTAGAATATACAAGGAATTATTGCAAATCTACAAGAAGACAGGAAATAATAAAAATGTGATCAAAGGATGTGAACAGGCCGTTCACAGCACGGGGGAACCCCCTGTGACTAACCAGTAACGAAGAGGCGCTCAAACCCACGGAGATTCAGAGAAATGCAAATGCCAGCCGTGGGCCCCGATTCGCACCCATGGAACTGGCCCAAATCAGAGCATTGAAAAAGGGCGGGAGAGGGGGTGTGAGGAAACAGGACCTCTGGAGCCCTCCTGGGGGTCATCCTAAAGGACCTTCAGACAGTGTCAGGGAAAGAGTGATGTCAATCTTCTGTGGTCCAGTCGCCCGCTCCAGATCTCAAACACCCAAGCAGCACCACGTGGTCTACAGCACACAGGTGCAGGGGGTTTGGTGGGGGGCGGGGATAAAGCTGGAGAGAGGCCCTGGAGCTGCAGAGGTCCGGGGGCCTAGCATGTGCTGGCCTTGCGTGGTGGGATCTGAGCAGCGACACTCATTGAACCCTCTGTCCAAAGACTGTGAGCGAGAGAGAATTTATGCAAAATAAAGAATCCACTCAGACCAGCCCCCAAATTGTGAAATTCCTGGGAATTATTATTAGGTGGAGGAGAGTCATGTCCCGCCCGGATCAGAAAGGCAATGTATACGGAGATGGTGAGCCCCCCCGGGGACCAGGGCAGGGAAGCTGAGCCCAGAGCAGATAATATCTAAAATGGGGGGGCAGCTGCTGCTCGTCCTGGAGACTTGGTCTAAAGAACTGTGGTCCAGGGGTGGGGCCAGCTGCTCCTTGGGTCCCCCTGGAATGAGAGACAGTGAGATGGGGGTGGGGAGTTGGAGAGGATGGAGGATGTGGGAGTGGGACGTGAGGGTCCCCGGAGAGACCCAGGGTCCTGCTTGCTCAGCCATCAAATGAGAGTAACACCGCAGGGTCTTGGGGAGGCGGAGAACTGAAAGCGCTTTGAAGATACAGACGGCTGTGCAAGGAAACCCGCGAGAGTTCAAAGCTGCTGCAGATGTGGGCACGGGGCATCGGCTGGAGCGGCTGGGTACAGCTCCTGGGGAGAGGGATTTGGCAGGACCCAGCAAACATGAAAATGTGCAGCAGCCCCACCCCCGCCCCGCCCCAGAGGCAGTTCTACTTTCTAGGTTCACAACCTAGAGAGACTCTCGGCCCTGTGCCTGGGGAGGCAGGTGTCAGCAGTGCATGGCCGTGCTGGGGACGGAACAGAGTTCAAACCCCACTCGGCCGTGGCAGGGGCACAGACCAGCAAGGAGTGCCTCCGCAGGGCTGGCAGGAGGGAGGAGCCTGGTCCGTCTGTTCTCACTGCTGAGGGGGACGGCAGGTCAGGATAGTGCCTGGCACTGCCCTGCTGGTGGAGAGGTAGCCCCTGACTGTGCAAAATGGCACCTCCCCGGCCACTGGGGACGGGTTCCAGGACCCCTTCCCGCAGGGATGAGCATCCAGGGATGCTCAGGTCCCTGTTCAGCGGTGTTGGCGTATGAAGGGGACACATTCTCCTGGCTACTTACGCCATCTTTAGATCCCGTCTAATACCTAACACAAGTGCCGTGTGAGAGTTGTCATGCTGTGTTGTTTAGGGAATAATGACAAGAGAGAAGTCTGTAGGTGCTCAGGACAGACGCAGAATTTTATTGTGTTTTAGAATATTTTCAATGCTTGGTTGTCTGAATCTGTCGATTCAAAACCCACAGATACAGAGGGGCGACTGTAATACTCGACATTGTTCATTTATACAGGCAGAAAATGGACTAGAAAGAAATATAGTAAACTCAGTAACTGTTGCGCTTGGAGAAAAACTGTGTAGTGAGACCTGGGCTCTGAAGTCAAGGGCTGTCGTTTTTTTTCCTTTTCTTTTCTTCTGGGTACTGGGGATTGACCCCTAGAGATGCTTTACCACTGAGCCACATTCCCAGTTCTTTTTATTTTTTATCTTGAGACAGGATCTTGCTAAGTTGCAGAGGCGGGCCTGAACCTGGGATCCTCCTGCCTCAGCCTCCTGAGTTGTTGGCATTACAGGTGTGCAAAACCATGCCTGGCAAGAGCTTCCATTTTTGGTCTATGGACCTTTATTGAATTAATTAATTAATTAATTAATTTATATGTGGTGCTGAGAATCGAACCCATTGCCTCACATGTGCTAGGTAAGTGCTCTACCACCGAGCCACAACCCCAGCCCAAGAGTTTCCATTTTAATTGTAAAATAATTTTTTGTGGCAAAAAAAAAATAATTCCACCAGTGTTTAGCAAGAGCCGTTTTTCTTTCTTTCTTTTTTTTTTTTTTTTCATAGCTAATTTTTTCTGTGCTGTTTTCTAGGTGCCGGGGACCCAGCAGAGAGCAAAACAGACAAGATTCCAGTTGTGATATGCAAGCCACATGATAAATAGACAAAGGAATCTCATTAAGGGCTATGAAGAAGTCAGGTAGCTCTTTCAGTGAGGGGTCAGGGAAGCCTCTCTGAGAAGGGGACATCTGGGCAGAGGTGTGGGGACGGGAGGAAGTGAGCCAGGAAGGCTTCTGGAGGAAGCTTGCTGCAGGTGGCAGGGAACAGTCAAGGCAAAGGCCTTGGAGGGAGCTGTTTCCTGTGTTCCAGGAATGGCCAGGAGGCCCGTGGGGTCAAGGGATGAGACACGAGGTCACAGGGCAATGGGGACAGCCTGGCTGTTAACATCTTTGGATTCTGGGCAGCAGGAGTAGGGGGCTTCCATGTATCTTGCTTTGCATATTTTAATTTCAGAAAAGAAAAAAAAGATACAAACAAGGTTAAGGTAGGATTAAGACAGGTGGGCATCAATTGACAGCTACGTGGTTTGTAGGAGGTTGAAAAGGAGGATTTTCATCAGAGAAAGACCCTGCCTGGCAACAAAGGCCAACCACGAAGTCTGCTCTCGGCCGTCACTCTCACAGGAGGCACCTTCCTGTGTGCCATCGAACCGTTGGGAGTTAAGCTTAGGGGCAGTGCAGCAAACCCCGCCTCCCCACATCTTGCAGAAGCCACAGAAACTCTGACATGACGGCAGGAGGGGCACGCCATCCTAGTCCAGAGCTGTTGAAGGCTGGGAGACCCTGCTGTGGCTGCAATGTCCCCACCCAGACACACTACTTGATCCTTTCTGACACAGCCAGGTCTCTGAATCCTTCTCAATCCTTCTCAGACAGCCACTGCCAAGTGCACCTGGCATTTAGAACGAAACCAGCCTCCCGCTCTCCTCACTCAGCCCTGTCATGTTAAGATGAGGATGCTGGCTGGGTGTGGTGGCACACACCTGGAATCCTAGGGACTCTGAAGGCCGAGGCCAGAGGAGGATAGCAAGTTCAAGTCTAGCCTGGGCAACTTAGTGAGACCCTGTCTGAAAATAAAAAGAATGAAAAGGGCTGGGGGTGTAGCTCAGTGGTAGAGGGACCTGAGATTAGAATGCTTAAGCCCAGAGAAGAGGAGACATTAGCCCAAGTTCACACAGGGAGGGGGCTAGAATAGAAATCCCCCTGAATCTTAGTTGGTCCTGCATGTAGGTTTAGAAATCCAGTGGTTTTTTTTTTTTTTCCCCAAAAGGTTTGGGACTGATTTGAGGGTTGAGTCCTGGGAAGAGGTACCCCAGCACAGGGAGGTTTTGGTGGAGAGGGGGAGGCGAAGCCACAGAAGAAGCCTGGCTCCCTTCCCCGAATTCCTGGGCTGTCTTTGAGGGCTGGGGTGGGGAAAGCGGGAGCTGCGCCCCCAGACCCTCCTTCTTTCTGGAAGGAGATGGGGACAGGAGCTGGTCTGTCTGGTGTGTCTGGCTTGGCCCAAGGTGTGCAGGCGGGCCGGGCGGGCAGCAGGTGGAGCAGCTTGCAGGGCTGTGGTGACACGAGTGCTGCTTCCTGTTGGGGATTTGAGGACATGAGTCAGCGAGGGGCTGGCCCAGCACATTCAGGGTGCTGAGATAAGCAGGACAGTGGGGCAAGAAAAAGTTGAGGGGGAAGGCAAGGGGTCCTCCTGCCCATGAGCAGTCCTGTAAGACAAGATGGCCCTGGAACCCTGGAGGCCAGGTCTGGAGGAACCGGCTCTGGAGCTGCCTCCAAAAAATCACTCCGACAAGAATAATGCAGACAGACCTCGCCCACAGGGGCAGCTGCCCCTCCCAGCACGCCCACAGTCAAGCCTTTCCCCTGGTCCTCAGCCACAGCACCTGCTACAGCTAGACCCTCTGCAGAGTTTCTCAAAAGATGTCTTTCAGTCACCCAGGGGCTCTTTGAAAAACCAAATGATCATGAGGCATGGAAATGGGGCCCAGGAATCTGCTTGTTTAACAGGGCTTCTAGAAGATGCTTATGCTGGCCAAAGCTAGAGAGCCATTCCACCCAAAGGTCTATCAGACTGCCTGGCATATAATAAGTGTTCAGTTAACAGCCTGGCCAGGCCCTCGAATGTTGTCTGATGCAGCAGAGCCTTCTCCCACTTGCAGGGAGTCATCCACTTGCTGGGATGTGAGATAGTAGTTGTGTGTGGGTGGGGGGCTCTGACAGCCAGAGGCCGTCCTGGGAAGCAAGGGAAGACTCTGGAGCCCCAGATCAAGGTTCAAATACTATGTATGCAGCCCCTGGGTTGGCAACCAGAAGGCCATCATCCTGCCTGTGCTAGAAATCCACTGGTGAGCCACTGCAAGGAACAAATGGCACTTCTGCTGCTCTGTGGAGCTGGAGGGTCCAAGAGAAGCATGGTAGGGTGTCTAGGTGGCATGTCTACTCTGACATGTACATGATTAGGACGGGCTGGGCCCCTGAGCTGCACCTGATGTGTTCTCTTGCCCCTCGCTCTAGTGCCGTCTGCATACACTTAGCTTCATATTTGGTCCTCATTCACTTCCATTTCATTGAGCTCCTCCTTTTGTGTATCTCCTGGTCCCCAGGGAAGCAGATGGGACGATGACCTCCAGGACTAAGTAGTCCCGCAGTGTAACAGGCAGCCTGGTTAAGCAGAGTTCTTCGGCTCTGCAGCAGCCAAGATGAGCTTGGCTTTGCTGTTCCCTTTCCGAGCTGTATGAGGTTCCATGAAGCTTGCCGCCTCTGTGGCAAGACACTGCATCACCAGACACAGGCTGGTGACCCAGAAGAGACTTCCGATAACTGCAGTATCACAATTACTAAGAGAGGACGGGGACATGCAAGCAGCTAATAACAAGTACGCGGGTTCTGCTCGTGGTCTGTGCAGAAGCCGTGCTCTCGGCCCGGCTGAGCAGGGCATGCAGGGGCGGTTGCACGGAGCAGAGTGGGGCTGTGATCACGACGGCAAGCAAACAAGGAGCGAAAGACGTCCGAGCAGACAAGCTGTGTGGGGCCAGGCAAGGGGGGGATTTCAGTTACTCTGGATGCCACGGCGAGTGCGTGGGGTGGCTGCTTCCAGTGTCCATCAGCCTGACAGAAGCCCACGCCAGGACATGAGCCCCTCAGACACCTCAGTGAGGAGGCTGAATTCAATTGCGAAGGCTGTGGGGAGCCATGGCCAGGCCAAATTTCTCCATTTTGACATCATCTGTTGCCATTGTTGGCTGCATAAGTCTCTGTTATGGGGCTGCCCTTGAATCGTAGGCGGCTCAGTAGAACCCCTGCCTCCACTCGCTGGATGTTCATAGTGCCTCTCCCTGCCCCCTGCAGTGTCTCCAGACATGGCCACTGTCCCTGGGGTGTGAGTGGAGGGCAAAGTCACCTGTGGCTGAAAGCTACTGGACTAGGGATGTGGTAGGAGCACGGGGGGGCCTTTGAAGGCTGGTCCCAACTGGCATGGAGAGCAGACTGGAGAACCAGAGCCCGGGGGCCAGAGGCCCAGTGGTTGGGGCCCTGGAGCATCACTAGTGAGAAATGGCCAGGCCAGGGCCAAGGCTGGGCTGTGGGGCAGGGCTGGGCCATGTGATCCAGGCTGTGGCAGTTGTTAAAGGGACGGCCCTTGACATCACTGAGTTTACCAGATGCCCCAGGGGCAAGCACAAAATGGCGGGGGTCACGATCAATCCCCCATCCTGAGGAGAAAGTCCTGGGCCACCTATGCAGGTCACACCAAGAGACAAGCAGGTTCCACCAGGATTTGTTCTTGTCCATCTCCCCTAAACCAAGCCCTGTGGGAGAAGCCAAGAGACAGGATTTGGGGAAGGAGTCACCACTGTGCTAAGCACCCCTTGCTGTCCTGCGGGGACAGGGAGGCGCTCCCCTCATCTTGGGCCAAGTGGGAGGGGCTTTGTACGGCAGGAGCTTGAGACCCCAGCACTGACGGGGGATTCCTGTCCGTTTTGCCCAATGCTGAGTCCCCTGCACCTCATGGCAGGCATACCGTTGGTGCTCCATTAAAGAGCCTGTGGATAACTGGCTGTGAGGTGGCATTACTGGAGGGACAGTGCAGGGACATGAGCTGTGTGGCTACAGGTGCAGAGCATAAGGCAGGGCAACCATGCGCCCCAGGCAGGATGCCAGCCTGGGGCTATCTCTCCGCCAATTGCTTCTCCTGGGGGTGTCACCTCAGCAGAAGCCAGAGGATCAGTGTTCACTAGGAGCCAAAGGTGGGGGTGGGTGGCAGCCACAGAATCAGCAGCAAAATCCCCAAGTGCCCCCAGAGAGAAGGAGCCAGACGCTGCCTCCCGGAGCCTTTGATTGCCATGGAACGTGATCTCTTCTCCCTAAATCCTTGCCCCTGGGCCTGACTTGGGAGGTGCAAGAACTGTATTTGGCAGAGTTAAATGAGACGTCAACACGTCCTCAAGCCCGGGTGCCCCACTGGGGAAGGGGGGAAGCTCCACCTGGCAGGAGAGGTGGGAGCACAAACAGCCCCCAGGACAGGGACGGCTATGATTTGAAGATGGCTTGTCCCCTCTGCAACTCCTGTTGGAATTCAATCCCACCATGAGGTATTAGAGGAAGGAGCGGATCTGACTAAGGTGCTCTCAGGTGGGGCCTCTGGGAGGCCATCAGGATTAGACAGTCAGCAGGGGGTAGCTGCCAAGGTTGGTACTGGTGGCTCTGTAAGAAGAGGAAGAGAATGAGAAACGGTGCACGCGCACACACAGTGCGCTTGCTCACTCCTTGTCTCTTGGCTTGTGACGTCCTGAACCTCTCTTCTTGCTCAGCCAGCAAGGAAGTCTTCACCGGGTGCAGCTCTTCCACTTCGGGCCAGAAATTTCTTCTCCTTGTAGTGTGACACTGGATTATTAGCAACAGAAAATAGGTGAAGACAGGGACTCATGGCAGGAGGCTCCCACCTGCCTGACCTGGGAGGTGCAAGAACTGTACTTGGAGAGTTAAATGAGACGTCAACAGGTCTTCAAGCCCGGGTGCTCCACTGGGGAAGGGGGGAAGCTCCACCTGGCAGGAGAGGTAGTTCCTGAGGGTGCCATTTGCCAGCTGGAGGGACCCACTGGATGGGAGATGTGTGGACATCCAGGGACAACTACCGTCTCCTGCTTCCATCAGGGGACATCCCACTCGCAGTCTTCGGCTCCCTGACGGGTCACGGAATCCTCCCAGCTGTTTCCATAGGAGATGTAAGGGCCAGGACAGCTCCCGAGGCGTGTTCTGGTGGCTGCCCCCTCTGCACAGTTAGGCAGCTGCACCCTTAGCCTGGCCCACACATGGCAACCAGGTGATTCCCCAGGCTCCTGACCAGGAGTTGGGATTTTCCACCCTCCAAGGGTCGCTTCCTAGTTTCTCTCTAGCACCTAGAAGTACCATCCTTGTGGTCTCCCTCATGGGAGATGGTGGCCTGAAGCAGGGCTCTCTGTACCTCTCCAGTGGCCTGTATAAGCATGCAGAACAGACTTCTGCCAGCCCCCTCCCCAGTCCTCCACATGTCCCTGTGCGGGGCTGGATGAATGCTTTCTGACCACACAGGACTGGCCGTGGCGTTAGGGACTGACACTCTAAGCGATTGGGCAGATGGCAGCTAGGGTGGGTGGTCAGGGATGAAGGGAATCCCAGGACCAGCCCTCCTGGCCTTGGCGAGAGCTAGCCTGGGTGGGCACCATGGCTTCTTGGAGGACTCTCTCCATCAGCTTCTGTTTACCTGCCAGCTGCGAAGACTCAGAAAGGACAGGGCAGGGTCTGGCTCACTCCCAAGGGTTCTATGAATGTTTAAGCAGTAAGAGCAGCTAATGCTCTTGGAGAGCTGACCCAAGCCTGTAATTCCCAGCACTCGGGTGGCTGAGGCAGGAGGATCAGACTGAGGCACGAGTTCCAATTCAGCCTTGGCAATTTAGCAGAGCCCTCAAAATAAAATGGCTGGAGATGTAGCTCTGTGGTAAAGTGCCCCTGGGTTTAGTTCCCAGTAGGGAAGTGGGTAGGGCCAGCTAGTGCTTATGCAATGCTTCTTAGGTTGCAGACACTTTATAAACACACACAACACCTACTATGTTGTGTATATTAGTATCTTCCCAAAGACCCTGTGAGGTCCGTGCGGAGCTTCATAGGCAGGTGCTCTGGGCTCTAGGGTCTGAATGAGCGAAGGATCTAGAGCGCCCGGGTGTCGGCTTTGGGGGATGCTTTCCCCAGGTGGTCCTTCCCTTGGGTCGGGTAGGCTGGTGAGAACCGGGAGGGGTAGGTGGAGGCAGGGCAGGAGAAAAGGCCCAGACTCCCCAGTGCGGGTCCCACGCCCTCCACCGAGAAGCGCGCTTGGGCGGAGGGGGCGACACGGGGCTGAAGGCGTGGCTACCGCGGGCCGGGCGCGGGCGGCTGCGGGGCGTGGGGCGTGTCCGCGCTGGCCCCGCCCCCTGCCCTCGGGCTCGCGGCCCCGCGGGCTTTCGCTTTCAGTCGCCGGTGCCTAAGGGGAGCGCGGCGCACGCCGAAGAGGCTCAGGGGACCCGGGGCGCCCCTCCGAACCCGCTGCCGCACATGGCGCCCGCCGGCCTCTGGGCCACGCTGGCCGTCGGACTGCAGCTCTGGGCGGCGGGGCACGCCGTGCCCGCCCAGGTGGGTGACTCGCGTGGCCGTGGGGGACAGCGCCCATCATGCCCAGACGTATCGAAGGGCTGGGAGGACAGGGTCGCCATCCTGCTCCCTGGGACACGCGCCACGCGCCTGTGGGGATCCGCCGGGGACCAGGGCGCGGCACACGTGCGCCCCGGCTGGCCCTTGGTTCTGCGCTGCCCCGTCTCGGGGACGCAGCCCGGTCCCTCCCCAGCGCGGGCCCGAAGGTCAGGGACTGACCGCCGGAGCCCGCAGGCCCGGGACCCTGTTCCTCCTCCCCTGCGATGCCGGGACACCTTTCCCTCCCGGCGGCGGCGAGGGGCTGCCCTGGGGCGCTGTCCCCACTGCCACGACAGGCGTCCTCTTCCGAGGACCTCCTCCCCTGCGCTAGGGTTTTCCTCTTTCTTGAGGCCGAGGACCAGGTGCGTCGCTGAACTGTGAACAGCCCGGTCACTCTTGCCCGGTCCTTCCCAGGACACCCCTGAGAGGTCCTGGGGCCCCCGCAGAGTGTGTTGGTGGGCTCGGGTCGGGCGAGGCGCCTGCGGCCTTCTGGGCTGGCCATCCGGCAAGGCAGAGGTGCTCTCCAAGCACCCAGGAGGATGGGGAACAGAGCGACCCCCGTATTCCAGATTCACGTCACACCCCAGCAGGCCGACGCGCGTTGTGGTCCTGCCTTTTTCTCCTCTCTGAGCTGCTGGGAGGCGATCGTGGCTTCATGGAGAAGGAGAGCTGAGGCCCGAGGCCTTGTGCTTCATTGGAAGGACGTGTGGGGCCCTCTCCTCTCCAAGGGCATGGCCTGCCCTCCTCCTTCCTCCTGAGCCCACCCCGTGGACACTGGTGCTGACCTGTCTGTAGGGAGGAGCGAGGAGGCAGTGTTGGCTGCTGTGGCAACATGAGGCTAAGGAGTCCAGCTCTCCAGGGAAGAGGGGGCCGTTGGACTGGAACTGACTCAGTGGGTACCAGGAGTGGGCCCTGAGGGGCTGCCCCAGGGGAGGTCCAGGATGGGCTTTGGGTCAGGACAGTCCCAGTCTGAGGATGGCGTGAGTTGTGGGTGGCCCACGGTGGCCATCCTGACTGAGGACTTTGGGTCTTCTCGCAGGTGCGGACCTTCCTCGCGAGCTCCTGGCAGGGGAGGGGGCAGGCTCTGCAGGACCCCAGCTGCAGTTGGACTTGTGCTAGTTTCCCCCGCTCCCTGCCTGAGCAGCCCCCAGCCCACCCCGCTCAGATTCCTGCCTCCCGGGACTGTTGCCACAGACTCCTAGGCTGGCCCTGGCCTTGCCCCTACTCCCAAAGGTCCTCCTTGGCAGAGACCCTTCTCAAGCCAGGAGTGCCTCCCTGCCTGCACACTCCCAGTGGCCAAGGCAAAAAGTCCCCACATATCCCAGGCCGGAGTGAGGTGTCTACTCTCCCTCCGCCCACCCTGCACCCCCAAAACTGATGGCCAGGTGGCCTATGCGTCGCCTGCTTTGTCCATGCTGTGCCTCTCCACGGTCCAGCCTCACCCGGTCCCTCCGCCACCTTCTCTGGGAAAGGCTGTCTGCATTCTCCCAGCTGGATTTTATCTGGTATTTGAATACATGGCTTTTGGTTCCTTTCGAGGACAGATTACAGTCTGCATTTTAACCCCCGTGTCTGGAGGGCTCTTCAAGGGCTGCACTGCGGCTTCCTCTTCCTCTTATTGGCCCCACGATGGCTCCTGGTGCTTGGACACCTCAGGGTTGAGCACTTTTGCCTCAGAATCACACTGAAACCTGCTTTCCAGCGGCTCTTACAAGAGGGGTGCTGCTGTCCCTTTGAGAGATGTGGCAGCAGGTCTAGAGAGGCCTCAGCATTTCCTGCCATCTCTGAACTGGGGGGTGTATGGAGCGGAACTTAAGAACAGACCCCTCATCACTGAGAAGTCCACATTTGAGAGTCTTTATTAAGCCGGCCGCTGACTGTCTCACACAAGGCCCCAAAAAATGGCTACTGGGAGAACAGCCCCGTCCATAGGGTTGTGGGGGTTCTTATACCAAAAATCACATCAATCATAAGTGTCTGTTGCTATGATTCGAAATTACAAACTAACATCATGAGATCATCGACAGAGGGGGAAGTGGGTCAAAACGACCCTTACCTAGGTACAAACTAAAGAATGGTCACTAACATCCACACAATCACCATTCACGTGGTACATTGTTTAGGAGCAATAGGAATCCAAAGAGAGCAACTTTTCTTTACATAGGAATTGTCATTCTGTATTGTTAAACATGTCACACTAAGTAACTGATGATGGGCACAGAGGTGGGGTGTTCCCATGGGAGAAGCTTATTTCCTACATAACTTGGAGTCTCAGAGCAGAATGGAGCCTGTTTAGTCATTTCCCTTAGAGTCTGGCCCAGAACATTCTCATGGAGCCAGATCTCTCAGCCCATCACAGGGGGCATGGGGGTGAAGCTGGAATGCATGTCTGCCCCGGGTCTGTACCCCCACTCCTGCGCAGCCAGGTTGGGCTCCGGAGAGAGCCCCCAGGGGACCTGCGTGGCTGCAGGTGTGGCACTTGGCACCTGGACTGCCGCCCCTGTGCTGGCTGCGTTCTCCAGTGTGGGGGATGCACCACTTACTCTGTTTTCCGTTCATTTGCCAAATCAAGGCTGGTGAAGCTGGAGGACGGGGAGAGCTTGGTGTCCCTGATGCGGATGGCAGGGCCCCTGATGTCTGGGGAGGAGGGAGGGCTCTCTCCCTGTGGTCTGTCCCCTGGGAGTCTGCAGGTGGGAACTTCTGCTTGTCTCCTCATCAGGGGCCAAGTGGGGGAGAGGCTGGGGCCTTCTGAGCTGGCTGCCGGAGTGGAGCCAGGTGAGCTGGGGCACCTGCTGGCCCATCCCTGTGGGGCATCTCTGTGCCAACTGAGGCTGTGACCTGGTGACCAGGCATTCCGTCAAAGGGCAGAGGCCAGGTGGCCAGAACCCTCATGCCCTGCTGGTCCCTCACCAGGCCCACATTCATGGATGCCTACTCTATGCCCAGCCCAGTGCTCGGCTCTGAGGGCCCCATGCCAGTCCTCCGGCAGCCTCCCCGCCAGCAGATCCCAGGCCTCACACCTCTGGGCTGTGCCCCTAAATGCCCTTGTTTCTCATCTGTTTTGTTTCTACCTCTGTTTTCTCATCTCTTGACCTGGAGAGAGAATTTGCCTGGGATTCTTGTGTCAGAGAGTGGCCCTGACTCTTGTCTTGAGGCCCAGCCCAGTGAGTCCCTGGAGCACTCTGCTCCAGGCTGGGTGACAGGGTCCTTGCCATCCAGTGCTTCCTAGAGGAGCACCGAGAATGTTTGTGTGTTGCGGGGGGAGGAGCTTTGCTGCCAGCCTGCTGTGCAGCCCCTGCTGGCTGCCCATCAGCTTCACCCTCTCTGTTTGGCCAGGTTGACTGCTTTCCCATCCCCCTCAGGGCCTTTGCACTTGCTTTCCCTTTGGTCCCACACTGACATCTCCCCATGTCCTTCTGCTCCAATAAGTCGCCTGACCTATAAGCCCCCTCCAGGTACCCTCACCCCCAATCTGCTTTGTTTTCCCTGTATTTTTTGGTACCAGGGATTGAAACCGGAGGTGCTTACCCACTGAGCAACTTAGGGAGACCCTCTCTCAAAATAAAAAATAAAAAGGCCTGGGGATGTGGCTCAGTGGTAGAGTCAGCTTTGAGTGGGTTTGACAAAGGTCCCAGACTTAGGGTCGGGCGGGGGCTGCATTTCCCCAGGAAGGAGAGCCTGGTGGTCTTGCTGCTAGTGCCTCTGCTCCCCAGCCTCTCCTCGCCCACCTCCATCCCGCTTGGTTTGGCTGGAACCGTTTCCTTGACGCAGGCCCGGGTGGCATCAGGAGTTTGTGGCCGCCTGTCAGCTGGCACGAAGCCGCGGTGCAGAGGCCCCAGGCAGAGCTGGGGCTCCTGGGTTTCCTGCCCCGCCGCCCCTCCGAGGCGAGGCCCTTCCCCGGTGCTGGGAAGCTGCGCTGCCTCGTCTGTCCCCTGCAGGGCCCTGTCTGGGAACCCACAGGTTCAGGGAAGTCTCCGGCGGAGAGGCGTTTTCCTCGAAGAGCCCCGCGTCACCCGGAATAGGCGCACACCCCTGGGCCTGGCGCTGAGTCCCGTCTCCTTCACAGCCTGGCGCTCGGGCATCTGTCCCCCACTGCAGAGCTGCTCCTGCAGGCCCCCCTCCTCCGGGGCCACGGTCTTTTTCCACCATGACACCCTGTGACCTCACGATGGGTGTGACGCCACTGTGGTTGGGGCACTCGGCTGAGAGTGGGGAGGGAGGAAGTGTCCCTTCAAGGCACGTTCTTCAAGGCACGTTGCAGGAGTGGGTTTCCTGCCGGCCCCAAGTGGGTGGGGTGGCTGGCCGGAGGCAGCAGCTCCGACTGTGTCCCACCTGCCTCCCTGAGGACGTGCCCCTCCTGCTCCCCAGCCTCCGCTGCTGCCCTGCAGAGGAAGAGGTCCCGGCTGTCCCCTGCAGGGGTTTATGAGCAACAGACTGTTGACGCCCTTGGCCGCACAAGGAGGCCTGTGGACCCGCCCATCCACACCTGGCGTTGGGTGTCCCAGGCCCAGCAGGCCCGCCCCACCCCAAGGCTCCTGTCGAGGAGAGCCGGGGCCGCTGGTGAGCCTCGCTGTCCTCTGGAGCTGGGGCCTGGGTTGGAGTCCCCAGGGAGCCCGAGGTCTCCTTTGCTCTCTGGAGCAGCTGGGCTCTGTTTCAGTCTGACCTTGGCCCCGGGGCTGCGGTGGCCTGGGGTGCAGGGACTCGCGTGAACCTGAGGGTGAGAGGGCGTGGCGGGATTCAGGGGTGGCGGGCAGAGTGTGAGATCATCTCCCAGCTCTGGAGGAAGCCTGGGGAGGGGCCCGGGAGCGGGGTGCTGGCCTTCAGCTCGAGGAGTGCTTGGTTGCTGGCTTGCTCTTCCCTTCTCCTGCCCAGGCCTCAGCTGCCCAGCTGCTCGCCTGGGGTGGTGGTGAGGGGTCAGGCTGACGGCCGGGCTCTGGACTTGACAGTGGTTCTCCAGGGAAGCTGCTGCCTGGCCTCAGTGAGCCGGCCTCCCACCAGCATCCTGGCTACTCTGCCTGTCCTTCCGCCTGCTGACCCACAGTCCTGGCTTCTGCCTGCAACTCACAGAGGCCCGGGCTCCTGGTGACCCTGTCACCAGCCTTCCCTGCTTGAATCGCCTGCTCTTCAGGGTTCATGAGCTCCTTCCTGTCCTGTCCTCCCAGCTCCTTGGGTCCCCTCCCTTTGCAGGAGTCCCCATCCTCCCTGTCACTACCCCGCATACCCCCTGGGTCCACGTGCCTCCAGTCTGCGCTCACCCTCCCCGTCACCTTCCTGATTGTCCCCCCGCCCCGCCCTCCTGCAGTGCCCATTCAGGCAACTCTCAACACTGAGTCCTGGGAGCAGGGGAATTGCGGCCCAGCTGGGGACTGGTGGAGAGGGAGGAGGCTGGGGCACTTGCAGGGCCAGGGTGGCACAGGAGGCTCTAGGCGGGGTCCAGTTTATGGAAGTAGTGACACTGACTATATTTAATCATGGCAGCAACTACCAGGCACAGTGGCACCCGCGTGATCCCAGTCACTCAGGAGGCCCCAAGCACAAGTTTGAGGCCAGCCTCAGTAACTTAGAGACCCTGTCTCCAAAAATAAAGGGTGGGGGTGCTGGGGGATGTAGTGGGGGCAAAAAGCCCTGGGTTCATCCCCAAAACCAATTAAAAAAAAAAAAAAAAAGAATTTGTAACAACTCTAATGCTGGTATGCACTATTCTCAGTCCCATTCGACAGATGAAAAGACTGAGGTTTGTTAACCTCCTTTATTTACTTACTTTACTTATATTGATATTATACAGAATGGGCTGTGTGTGTAGCTCAGTGGTGGAGCCTGTGCTTAGCAGGTCACTCTAAGTGACCCTGGGGTCACTCTCCAGCACCAATAAATAAGTAAAATTAAAAGAACTAATAAAAATAAAGCCACACAGAAAAGCAACCTCTCGAGGCTGCCTGCTCGGAAGGGAGGGAGTCTGACTTCGCAGCCGGGCCTTCCAGCCTGAATCGTCAGTGACCACACTCACCTCCCGTGAGGAGAGGAGGCGTGGGGAGCCATCGATAGTTTTGAGCACGGGCGTGGCAGCGGCAGAGAGTGGACCAGGAAGACCCCCTGCAGCCTCAGTGGGAAGGGCAGATGGGATGGAGAGGCTGGAGGCAGGAAGGCCGGTCGGAGGCCGTGGCAGTGGTGCGGGTGAGGACTCTGGCTGGAGAAAGCAGAGTGGGAGGGAGGGATGAGAGGCTCGAGGGAGCAGGGGAGGCCGCTGGGCTGGACCTGGGGCCCAGAGGAGCTCCGTCCCTCCACCGCAGCTTCAGCACAGGCCCCTGTGCCCTCAGGTCTGCCCTGCTTGCTGAGTGGCCCTGTCTGGTCAGCGTGGCCTCTTGTGTCCCTGGAGCGCTTGTTCAGTCATGGGCCACTGGCCAGGGTCACCGCAAGCTGGGCCCCCTGGCTGCGGTGGGCATGAGCCTGGACGAGGCCGGCTGCCCATCTCAGGTGTGGGACGTGCGCTGCCCGCCTGCTCTGCTGCCGGCCTCCCTCAGACCCCTCTGCTCCCCTCAGCTCTGGTCCCTCCACGGGTGGAGCTGAGCGTGCGTCTCTGTGGCTTCCCCTCAGGGCTGGGGATGCCGAGGGCCCAGAGCTGCTGCCCAGGGGCGCTTCCTGGGTGCCAGGCCCCGTCCAGCGCGTTGACTGCATGGAGCCCCGTCCACCTTCACGCCAGCCAGGGGTGGGTGATCGTGGCCAGAGTGAAGCCACCTGCCCAGGGTCTCGCCGTGCATCCGAGGCAGTCGGGCTCCAGTGGCACCCAGGTGTGATGGCGGCCCGGGCGACCGCGCTGGCTGTGACCCGTCCACCAGGCAGTACATCCCGAGCCTCATTCTAAATAACCAGAAGTGAAGCCGTGGCCTCTGTTGGGCAGCTTGGCACCTAGTGGCCCTGCTGGGGTGAGCGCTGGCTGCCCAGCCACCAGTGATGAAGGTGGCCGGCGACAGGAGGTCTCACTGCGGGCAGCCACGGTGCCAGCCCTTCCCGTGTCGACTTGTTGAATCTTAGCCGCCCTGTCCCCGTTTTGTACTTGGCAAAACGGAGACAGGAGAGTGGCAGAATTGGGTGAAGCCAGGTGTCCGGCTCAGAGCTCGGGCAGGGTGTCGGGGGAGGTGTGGCCCTTGAGGGGGACACAAGTGAGCAGAGTAACTACGAAGGCCTGTCCTGGGCAGTAGAGGTGGGGTGGTCCCAGGAGCCCCTGGGCGGGGACTCTGACCCTGAGGGTGCTTTGGGATGGCAGTGGAGGGGACTCTGGATGAAACCAAGGGACAATCCAGCAGAGGCAGCAGCAGCAGGAGGCGAGGCGTGGCGGCTGCCCGAGCCAGGAGCCCCTCTTGGTCAGAGAGAGTGCCGGGCGTGGGCCCCCAGCCAAGGAGTCGTGCCCAGGCCCAGGGCAGTGGAGCCCGCGGCAACCCGCCAGGAGGGCCAGTCTGGGATGGCAGGTGGTGTAGGTCCATCTGCAAAGGCACAAGGGTCAGGGACAGAGCAGGGAGATGGCAGGGCTGGGAGCCACTGAGGGGGCTGGGGAGGCTGAGGAGGCCATAGCCATGGGCCTTGAGGAGGTGGCAGCAGGGAGGGGCGGGGGCATCTCTGCCACCTCACTGAGCATTGCTTGGAAGCAGGGACCACACCTGGCATTCTCATACCTTGTCACAGAGCACAAGCCTGGCCCCAAGACCTGCATCCCAGCCCAGGCTTCCTGTCTGCCCCAGCTCAGGGTGAAAGCAACATCACAGGCAGCAGGCTGCGGGCGGGATGTGTCCCCTTGGGCCACCCGCCTGTGATGTGGCCCATCCTTTCTGGCTCAGATGCCGTGTGTCCCCATGATGGCAGATGGCCTGGTGTAGCTGCACCCCACCATCCACAGGGTTCCTGCAGACCCCCGAGATCAAGACCCAAGCACCTCTGCTGCCCCCACTGGGCCCCGGGGCCCTGGGGACGTGCCATGCAAATGATGTGGTTTCTTTATTGCTTGAAAACAGTTTTCAGCCATGTGGGGGTCTTGGGGTCCTGGGGTCCTCGGGTCCTTGGGCAGATGTCTGTGCCTCTCTCCATAGCTGTGGTACCTGCCCTGAGGCCCTGGCAACCCTTTTGTGGGAGACCACGGAAATGTCCACACCTGCTTTCCATATTCCCGAGAGTCACCCCCTCGGTGGCCCCCAGTTTTGAAATGAGGGGGCAGGACAAGATCACGGGCATAACGTCCTCAGAGGGCAGGAGGCAGATGGAGCCGCTGTGCGCTCCTGGTCTGCCACTTCCCAACGTTACAGCCTCAGACCATTTGCACGGAATCTCCTGAAGCCTCCATTTCTGCATCTGTAAAATGGGGTAATCCTGGCCTCGTTGCATTGGTGCAAGAAGCAAGAGGAGAGGAAGCAAGTGAGCGTGCCCAGCACGTCTTCACACAGTAGGAGCTTTTCCTGGGTCTGAGCAGTGTCCTCAGCCCAGCTTATGTAAGGGGCAAGTTGAAGGGGCTCGCTCTGCCCTCAGGGCTGAAGCTCCCGCCGCCTCCTTCCGCCATCGCCTCCTGCCTCAGTGGGCAGATCCCTGGGAGGCTGGGAGCGCGCCTGCTTCCCAAGGTAACTGGCATCGGAGAGGGTTTCCAGAGGGTTTCCGGAAAGTCAGAGCACCACGAAGACCCCCCGTAGCTGAGTGGGTGGCGGCAGAGGAGCGGGGCCGAGCCTCCGCGCTCTCCGTGGCCTCTCTTCCTCCTTCCCCAGGCCTGCCCCTTTCCTTCCTCTCTGCTTATAAACAGAACTGAGAGCCCCAACTTCGGGCTTCTGGCAGGACCTTGGTGGGCGAAGAAGACAAGGCTGTCCAGGCCCCGAGGGGTGACATGGACCCCAGAACCAGAGACGGTGGCTGCCTGGCCCCTTCCTGACCAGTGGCCAGTCTCAGTCCAGCCTGACCCTGTCCACCACTGTGCTCTCGGAGTTCTCTAGGGTGGGAGGAGGCGGGGAAGAGAGGGCATGGGGGCAGGACCGCCGGCCCGGCTTCCCAGGGGAGACCTGCCAGACTAGGGAGATCTGGTTGCGCTGAGCTTTGCCCTGGCAGGCCTCTGAGGCTCGCTTAAAAATATTTTTTCCAGCGCTGGAGATTAAACCCACAGGCGCTTTAAAGGCCCCTGAGCTACATCTCCAACCCTTTTTTAAATTTTGCAACAGGATTCAGTAAGTTGCTGAGGCTGACTTTGAACTTGCAATCCTCCTGCCTCAGCCTCCTGAACTGCTGGTATTATAGGTGTGCACCACTGTGCTGGGCCCCCAGGCACACCGATAGCCACATCTTACTCTGACTGGCCACTCTCAGACCCCAGCTTCTGTGTTTTGGCCACCTGTCCACCCAGACTTTAGCCTCTCTGTGTTCCTCTGAGCAAAGTCTCTTTGGGCCTCCAAGGCCAGCCTCCAGTAGGCCCACAGGAGTCTCTGAGACCAGGGGAGGTGGCTTCGCCTCGTCTCCATGTTCTCATCTGTGAGACCCATAGGCTGTTGGAGTGAGGGACAGTTTCCTTTCATCTGTCCTCCTCTGTCTGTCTGTCCATCTGCTTATACCATCTGTCTCCATCAACATTTATTCACCCTCCGCCATCTTTCATCTGTCTTCTCCAGTCCCCTGGCCCACAGATCCCCCCGTTAAAGGGCCCGTTACTTCTCATCAGTGATTTCTGAATTTCCACCTGATTTGAAAGTCCGGGTCTGCTAAACACGCTGACAGAATTGCACGCCATCCGTTTGCTTTCCTGGTTGTACAGTGGCAGGTCCCGGTGGGCGGGTGGGCGGGGATCTGAACCTTCCCACTCAGACAGACCAACCGAGGCCTCCCCGTGCTTCCCAGAGGCCGCTGCCACACGGGGCACTCTGGGCCCCTGAGCCTGCAGGGTCCCGTGGTGTCCCTGAGGGCGGTCCTCGGACTCAGCCCTGCTCTGGGGCGGCAGTGACCTTCTGTCCCGCTGTGCTCAGGGGCTTTCTGTTCCTCATTGTTTGGCCGTGACAGGGCTGTGGGTTTTTTTTTTTTTTTCTGTCCGAAGGATAAACAGGCCTGGAGAGGGAGGGCTGCCGCCGCCGCCTCAGCTGGTGGGGCCACACAGCAGCAGGAGGAAGTGGAGGAGGGCTTGGTCACAGCGACGTTCAGACCAGAAGAACCTGGGAGAGGCTCAGGCCGCGCAGGGGCCGGGAGCCCGGGCTTGGCCGGGGCGGGGCCCTTTCCCATCAGGCCTTTGGCCCCTGCCGGGAAATCTTCCCGACAGCAGGATTCCTCCGGGCTGCCTGAAGCTGCCCAGGCCCCAGATGAGCACAGGGTTCCCGGAGTTGCCACTGCCCAGGGCGCTTCTGCAGGATGAAGCCCAGGGCGCGGGGCAGCGTTCCATGAGCTCTGGGCTGGTACCCGCAGCTCCTCCTGCCCTGGCAGGTGCGGAGGGGAGAGGCAGCTGGCGGGGCTCGGCCAGGGCAGGAGCTGACAGCTCAGTCGATACTCAGCTGAGTGGTCTGCGCAGAGGGAGCTGTGAAGACCCAGGGCCCAGGTGCTGTCCGGGCCCCTCCCGGCCCTGCCGAGTCTCCCTGCTGCCGAAGGTGCTCAGCAGCAGTCTGGCAGCTCCTTGGATGCTCCTGGTCTTTCTCCTTTTCCTTTTCCTAACAGTATAGCTTCGGGGTCCCTGAGGTTCCCCCGTGTGGGAGTGGAAGTCAGCATTAGGGACGGGCCCCCAGTGCCTTGGACGCAGGCAGAGAGGCCCACATGCTGAGCAGCTCTGGCAGGGGCTCTTGGCCTGGCTTCCCCCTTGGTCCAGGTGCCTGGGAGCCGGCGGCAGACCAGGAGCGGGTAGTGCCGGATTGTGTGCTCGTGTGTGTCTGTGCACCTGCGTGTGCCCTCGTGCACCCTGCACACGCACGTTCCCAGAGGGCTTTGCGGTTGCTTTTTAGACTCTGGGTGCCCCAGCTCGGCCCACTTCCCCTGCCCAGCAAGCCTCCTCTGCCACCTCTCCCCAGCCTCCTGGTTGGGCCTGGGAGGGGCAGGCCAGGAAGTGCCATGTAATGAAGCCCCTGCTTAGAGCCCCATGCCGGGCCGGGCAGAGTGGCCTGCAGCCCCCCACTCTCCCCATCTGGAGGGGCACCCAGCAAGCCACCCCATGGCAGCCCTGTCTGCCAGGAGCCGTGAGGGAGGAGGGTCAGGGTTCTGGGTCTGGGTGATTCATGCGGGGTGGGTGTGACGAGGCTGCTGCCGCTGAGGGGCCCTGGAGGGATCCGGGGAATTCGCAGAGGAAGTGGGAGACACCTCGGGCCAAGGCTTGGGGTGAGAAGAGCGACCAACTGCGGCAGGACCCCAGCGCGGGGTCGTCGCCCCAGGGAGCTTCCACAAGTTGGCCTGCAGCCACGAGGAGCCGGAGAAATCAGTGCTGCCCACCAGGCCCAGCTGGGAAGACAGCGGGGTGAGGGGCCCCTGTCACTCACCGCAGGGACCCTCCAAGGGCCAGCCACCCCTGTTCTGGGCAGTGCTGTGACAGGGAGAGAAGACAAAGGGAGCCCCCGTCTGCCCTGGATCTTGGGAATTTGGCCTGGTCTGCGCTGCCCGGCGGAAGCTAGTGCTGTTGCTGGCCGCTGTTCTGATTGGTTTGTTTATAGCTGATGTCCAGGGTGACTGGTCAGTACCCGTGTTGGGTTGGTTGGCAAATATTTTGAATATAATATCTCCCTTACTTCCATGTGTTAGGAACTAGTTCAGAGCGGTTGAGGCACTTGCCTCAGGCCACACAGCTGGTAAGAGATAGAATAAGGAAAAGAAACCGGACCTCTCCGACTACCGTACCTGCAGAGGCCTCATCTCATTTAATAAAGGGCCACTGGACTCCCGCTGACCACACGGTGCTGCAGGGGGGCCTGAGGCAGCCCTCAACTCTGACCTGCAGCCTCCCCTGGTCATTCCAGGGCGGCGTCTGCAGGCCTTCCGAGGCCCTCGGGTGTGTGTGCACTCACGTCTTGGCTGGTAACACGCACACGCCCATGTTTGCCTGCCGGTGAACGTGCCAGCTCTGGACGTGCATGCTGCAGGCCTGCTGGCCAGTCTCCATCATTTGGAAGCAGGGGCAGGACAGGAGTGTGGTCAGGGTCCTGGACGGGCACAGTGGTGACTCTGGCTGCACTTCTGAGGTCCCTCAGAGTCCGTCTGTCTGTCTGTCCCGGTTTCCTCTGCTCTTTCTCTTTCTCATTCATTTCTTTGCTGTCCCTTCCTGGGGGTGGGTGGCATGGTGATTGAGCTCATGAGTGGTGAAATCAGGCAGGAGTAAAGTCCTCCTTTGTCACTGTCTCTGGGACCTCGGGCAAGCGACCTGCCCTCCTTGTGCCTCGGTGTCCTGTCCTCTGAGGTGGCCGCAGGAAAGAACCCTGCGTCCTGTTGTCCGGAGTGTGTCTCGCCGAGACGGGCACCTGGAGGTCTGGTCTTCAGGATTCGGTGACCGGGATGTAGTGGAGGAGGAGGGGCAGGGGCAGCGAGACCGGCAGGGTCTGCGTGGGGCGGCTGCGGCAGGCTTGGCCCCCCGGGGCTCTGGGCTGTGAGTTGCACCAGAGTTGGCCCCGTCTGGAGGCCAGAGATCGCGGAGCCCTCATCAGCCCGGCAGTGGGACACCTGTTACCTGCCCTGCCCCTGCTCTGTGCCTCCACCTGCAGCCGTGAAGGGAGGCCAGGCCGCTCCTTCCCCGCCTCCCCAGGGGAGAAGGGCCATCAAGAGAGCCTCATGCGCAGGGCGGGGCCTGGCTGCGGGTGCGGGGACCCGCCTGCCGTGCTGATGGCTGTCTTCTCCCTCTTGCAGGTTGCACGGGCGCCCTACGCCCCGGCACCTGGCAGCACGTGCCGGCAGAACGAGTACTACCAGGAGACGGCGCAGGTCTGCTGCAGCAAGTGTGAGCCTGGTGAGGAGCAGCCGCCGGTGACTCGGGCTAGCTGGGCCTGGGGCGGGGCCCTGGAGGGCGCAGGGCAGGGGTGGGGGCGGAGCGCTGGCCCTCAGTGCACACTGAGCCCCTACTGCCGAGCATTGGCCTTGGCTCCCTCGTGCCACCGAGCCTTTGCTCATGCTGTCCTGCTGCCTGGCACTCTTCCCAGCGCTGGCCCTGGTCAATTACTTTGCATCCCTTAGACCTCGTAACTGTCCCCTCCTCTAGGGGCCAGCCTGCCCCACAGTACTGGCCCCTGCAGCTCTTATTGCACTGTGGGCTTTTGGCTTGGTTCCTCCCTCGGCCCCACTGTGTGCTCCTCCAGGACAGGGACCGTGCCTTGGTCTCCACTGAGTCCCCAGCTTGTGGCACATAGTAGGTACTCAGTGCACACCTGACTGATTCAGTGAACCCATTTCCCAGATGGTGGACCTGAGTCCTGGCCCAGTGGGCAGAGCCATTTGTGACTCACTCGTAAAGCACCCACTGTGCTTTTTGAGTGTGGGGCAGAAAGAATCTTTTTATAGTACCTACTGTGTGTTTTAAGAGCAGGGCAGACAAAATCCCTGCCCTGGCAGAGGCCACTTTCTAATGGGTAGGTGGTCCTGGCAGTAGGTGCTGGGAGAAGCAGGGCTCAGTGGGGCTGGTGGAGATGGACAGAGTGGACCTGCTGTTTCCATGGGCTGGTCTGGGGAGGTCTCT
Organism: Sciurus vulgaris; assembly: GCF_902686455.1. Classification (NCBI taxonomy): domain Eukaryota; kingdom Metazoa; phylum Chordata; class Mammalia; order Rodentia; family Sciuridae; genus Sciurus; species Sciurus vulgaris. The sequence continues at coordinate 8,497,603 of NC_136461.1, forward strand.
GAGGAGATGACACCAAGCCCTGAAGGAGGTGAGCAAGCAATATGCAGGGAACAGCAGGCCAAGCAGAAGTGGCAGGTGCAAAGGCCCTGAGGTAGAGCCTGCTTGGTGGGGCCAGTGTATGTGTGGCCCAGGGTGAGAGAAGGGCAGGGTGGCTGGGATAAGGATAAAGAGGTAAGGAGGGGCCATGGCAGGTTCAGATTTTATTCCATGGAAGCCACTGGAGATTCTGGTGGGAACCTGCATCACCTGTTAACGCCCATGTCCTTTTTAAGAGACAGTTGGGAAAGTGACCTTTTTCTTCTATTACCTGGCAGGGTCTCTTTAGATGTTACTAAGTCACTAATTAGCACAGTGATGAACTTGGGAATGGGTCTGAAGAGTAGAGGCCCTGAGATTTGCCTTGGTGTTCTCCCACCCCTCCGGCCCCCTCCCCAGGCCTCAGGGACCCCACGCCCTCATCCCCTAGGGTTCCAGGGCCACATCCTTCCTGCCTGGCAGTAGAGAGAGTTTTTAAACTATCCAGAGGAAAGGAGCCGGCCAGCCACTTCTGGCCACAGCGCCATCCCTGGCGGCAGGTTTCCAGGGGTGGGTTTCAGGCATCTGGGGAGCAGGGGGGCGCCCTATTTAGTGAGCGGAGGTTTGGAGGTGCCAGACGTGCCGCCGGACGTGCCGCCGGAGCTCCGCTGAAGCGCCCTCCCAGCGGTGGGGAGCCCGGGCACGGTGAGCGGGGTCCTGCAAGGCTGCCCTGCTGAGGCCTCTGGCCTTGTCTCCTAGGCCACCATGCCAAACAATTGTGCACCCAGACGGCCGACACCGTGTGTGCCCCCTGCGAGGTCGGCACCTTCACCCAGGTCTGGAACGTGGTGGACGAGTGCATGAGCTGCCGGTCCCGCTGCGAGGCCGGTGAGTGAGCCCGGTGCGGGTGGCCCCGGGGCCTCCCCTGGCACCAAGCACTCGGCTGGCAGGATCGCCTCCTGCCAGTCCTCTTCCCCCCGGGCACGGGGGCACGGTCAGCTCTTTACCAGCTTCCAAATGGCCCTTCCCTTCCCCGCCTCACCTGGCCTGGTCGCTGTCCCTGGGGGCAGTGGTGGGAGAACAGTGCCCATGTTAAGGTTGAGGAGGGACTTTGCATGCCCTGACGGAGCCGGTGGTATGGGGCAGCCGCGGCCTCCGTGGCCAGGGTCCTCTGTGCCCGTATCCAGGGGAGCACCTGCCCCCTGAAGGCCAGCCCCCTGCAAGGATGACCTTGCTGCCCTGTCCCTCCTACAGACCAGGTGGAAACCCAAGCCTGCACGCAGAAGCGGAACCGCCTGTGCACCTGCGGGCCCGGCTGGTACTGCGCACTGAGGTATCAGGACAGCTGCCGGCAGTGCCTGGCGCTGCGCAGGTGCCCGCCCGGCTTCGGCGTGGCCAGGCCAGGTACGGGACCCTTGGGCCTCTCCTCTGCAGACATCGGTGGGTGTCACAGGCCTCGACCCATCAGCCCAGCCTGGCCAGGGGCGTCTGTCCATCCAGCCATTCGTTCTTCAGCACTCCTGATTAGGCACCTACTGTGTACCAGGGCCTGGGAATCCAGAGGTGGATCAGAGTCAGCCCTGAGCCACTGGGAAGTCAGGCGATTGCAGGAGGGCGGACCCACGTGGCCCTGGCGGCTGGCTGTGTGTGTGTTTACGAAGGGTAGAGGCTCCTTGGACCCTCAGGCCTCCCGGGGGCTCCAGTGCAGGGTCCCCTGATCCATGGAGCCTTCCAGTTGCTGACAAGCCCTACTTTTCCCCTGAAGGAACTGCGACCTCAGATGTGAGGTGTGCCCCTTGTCCCCGAGGGACGTTCTCCAACACGACTTCATCCACAGACGTCTGCAAGCCCCACCGCACGTGAGTGGCTGAGTCCCTGGTTCTGGGGAGCAGAAGGGGCTGTCCCTGGGTGATGTGGGGCCTGAGACACAGAGCAGCTCCCCAGCCTGGGCTGCTTTTTCTGGGGTGGGTCCTGGGATAGCAGTGAGCAGGACCTTGCCACAGCAGTCAAGGCTAGAGGTGCGTGGGGAGAGAATGGGTGGGGGCAGGAGCAGGGGAGAGGAGCGGGCACGACACACATACTCCTGGGGCTGGGACCCTTGCCGGCTGGCCTGGCTCCCATGAATGAGCCTGGTCACCCCAAACCATTGAGCCTCTGTTGCTTCCTGATGAAGCCTCCTGCTCCCCCAGCTGTAGCTTGGTGGCCATCCCTGGCAGTGCAAGCGCAGATGCGGTCTGCGAATCTGTGTCTTCTACCCTGGGAGTGGCCCTGGGGACAGTCCGCACACCCCAGCCGGTATCCACAAAATCCCAGCCCATGGAGCCAACTCCAGGGCCCAGCATGGCTCCGTCCACCTCCCTCCTCCTGCCCGTGCAGAACACAGATTGGAGTAGCGTCTCTCTTCCAATTGGTAAGCCACAGAGGGGCCCTCCCTCCCTCCCTCCCTTCCTCACCCCTCCCTCCTGTCTCTCCCTCCCTCCCTCCCTCCCTCCCTTTCTCTCCTCCTCCCTCCCTCCCTCCCTCCCTCCCTTCCTCCATCCCGTCTCTGTCTTACTGAGGGACCCCTGTGACTCAGACCCCACGTGGGGTCTTAGGATGCAGGTGGCAGTGAGAACTGGTTTCCTCCCAAGAGCCGATGATGTCACTAGGAATCCTGCTTGGGGTGCCACGGGGTCAGCTGTTTACCCACCATAAAGCTGTTTCTGTTGAACCCATGTGGCCAACAAGACAGTGACTGGCCCGGTCACTTGTTGACTTCCCTTAAGGGGTTAGAACTGCTCGGTCCAGGGGTCTCGGACTCGTGGCCCTCAGAGCAAATGTGGCCCACAAATATACAACTGTTTGTCATTGAACTTGAGGACCTCAGGCCTGGTCTGGCTCCTTCTGGGCAACAGCCTAGCCACCTGGTTCCCAGGGCCCCTGGGATGGCGGAGTTTGTCCTTGCGTTCCTCTGAGTGCATCCCTTCTTCCTAGGACTGATTGTGGGGCTGACCGCCCTGGGCCTGCTGGTGGTAGGACTGGTGAACTGTGTCATTGTCACCCAGAAGAGTAAGATTCTTTCCTGCCTTGCTTCGCTCACCCAGTCGCTGACGCTCTCCCGGGAGCCTCCAGGAGTCCAGCACTGGGCATGCCTCGGGCTCAGACCTGGACCCCAGACCTGGACAGGCCTGGGCGTTCGGGGCTCTCCAGAGGCTGGGAGTCCAGGGTTCCTATGCCCAGGAGAGAGAGGGCACCTGGGGGCGGGAAGGGTGTGGGCAGAGGTGGGCTGCCAGCAGGGACCGGGACTGGCCCTGCTGGGGGAGTTGGGCTCTCTGTGGAGAGACGTGCCCTGGGAAGTCGCCTCCCTGACTTGTCCCTTCTCTTTGTAGAGAAGCCCTCCTGCCTGCAAAGAGGAGCCAAGGTGAGTGTCCCTCTGCGGCCTCCTCCTGTCTCCCGGGCAGGCCGGGTTGCAGTTCAGAAGGAGCGTGTCCTGTTCTGTTGTCCAAGGCCAGGAGGTCCAGAGCCCCTGGGTGGCCCAGTGTCCGAGGTTTACACAAGGCTGTTGAAATCACACAGACCGGTTTCATCTCCCGATTTGGCCAAGGAGAAAGTTGCGGAGAGGAAAAGTGACTTACCCAAGGTCACACAGCAGTGTCCTTGCGCAGCCCAGTGCTCTCCGCCCTGCCCTACAGCATTTCAGTGGGGACCAGGTGGTTTCTCACGGCCCGCTCCTCACGTTTTCCTCCTCCAGTTCACTGACACTGCCGACAGCTGCCTGGTAGCAGATAGGGCAGGTGCCCCCCAGGCTGTGCCCTCTTCTTGACCAAGTGCTTCCCAATGCTCTGTGCGCTGGCGTGTCCTGGGCATGGTCCAGGAGGCCCTCTTCCCCTTCCCTTTGCTGAGTTCCCCGGATGCGGGCAGCCCCACCCCGTGCACAAGAGCCAGTGCCCAGGCCCAGTGGTGGGCGGGTAGCCCGAACCCTGATTCGTGGTGTCTTCTCGTTTCTGTGGTGTGAATGCTCCACCTTGGCAGCTTCCACGGCTGCCCTGCACCTGGTGCTGGGAGGATACATGAAGGTCTGCTCTGCCTGGGCTGGGTTCTCCCTGTCCCTGTGGGCGGGGACCAGCAGCCTGGCCACCTTTTGGACAAGGAGACGTAGACTCAGGAACTGCAGTTACTCCTGCAAGGTTAGGTTGCTAAGGCCAGTGGCGGAGCCTGGCTTCAAAAACAGGCTCGGCCTTCACCACACCTGTCCTGCTGGGTGACATCTGTGCCGCTCCAGGTGCTCTCCGTCCCCACTGGGCCTGCCCTTGGGGAGCCCCTGCCCCTTGCTGAGCTGCTGCCCACTCTGCCGGCAGCAAGTCTTGCGGGGAGCCCCGTGGGGGAGGGACGCTCCCCAACGAGAGGGTCAGCCCCGTCTGCTCCTCCAGTGCATGGGGACGTCGGCTTCCTCTGCTTAGAAGGGCAGCGTCTCTACACACGTGAACTCACTTGGGCACCCAGACACACTCAGGGCACACGCTGGCCGCCTGCTGAGCAGATCCTGGCATGGTGCCGAGCATTCTTTTTTCTCACAGTCTTGCTGTGACACACAGGTCACGTGATTATTGCCCCACTTTTATAGCCCAGGACACTTGGCCCAGAGAAGTACCTTTCCCAAGCTGCCACAGCTGATGACCTGGGTCACAAGCCTTAGGTGTGCCTCTCCTCCCCTCAGCATGCTCTGACAGTGCAGCTCCAGGCATGCACACACGACCCTGCACAGGCAGACTCGCGGTGTGCACCTCACACACCCTCAGCACTCAGGCAGGCCTGCAGAAACAGCACTCTGCCCGGGTCTGCGCTCTGGGCGGCCGGCCTGGGCTGGGAGCTGAGTGGGCTGGTGGCTGGGATCCTGTGCTTTTATTTAATGAACCTCCCAGTACTCTGCTGTGGTCCCCGCCCCATGAGTAGGACTCTGGTGACATCATTCCTGAACTTTGCAACTGGTGGCTTTGGAGGCGGGAGCAGGCTGTGACCTTTAGGATTCTCTGTTCCACCTGGCTCCTGCCACCAGCAGAAGCTAGGGGGAGGGGAGTTGGGGGAGATCCGGGCCAGAAAATCCCTTCCCCAGAGGCGTTGAGGAGTGACATTCCTTGCTACCTGTCACCGTCCAAGCTCCGGGCAGGGCTGCAGGATGGGATCAGGCAGCGGCCAAGATCGGACCAATAACTTGAGATGCCTTCTGTCTTTCCAAACCTGGGGGACCTGGGCCAGCGGGGCCTCCTGGGGAGGTGCAAGGTGCAGCGGGCAGGCAGCTCTGCACAGTCCGGCTCCTCCTGCCCTTGGCCGCCGTGAGATACCCAGTGCGGAACTCACCCTGGGTGGGCTGCTGTGGCCTCATGGGGTCAGCTGCATGTCGTCCTTCCAGCCCAGAGGCAGAGGCTGTGCGAGAGGGAACTGAGGCCAGGGGATCGTAGTGCTGTGGGGAGGGGCTGCGAGCGGAGACTGTGGGGCTGTCCAGCGGGGAGCAGCCCCAGGGAGGGACAGCAGTGCTCCTGCCTCTGCTCAGGCCACGGAGTTGTCCCCCCGGGAGCGAGGCCCGCGGGTCTTTCCTTGCTCTGGAGGGCTCCCCAGCCTGAGTGCCCTGTCTGCCCCCGTAGCAGATGAGGATGAGGACTTCCGACCCTCCTTCCGTCCCTGCAGGGCTCGGCATGGCCACCAGCCTTCCACTCTTCCCTCCTCCTGCTACCCTGGCCCTCCCCTCCTGGGTAGCTCAGCGGCCTGGCAGCCGTAAGAACCTGGCCCTGCCATCACCTGTATTTCTGGGATCCAGAGATCCTGCCGAACACTGAGCAGGCCCTGAGGGCCTGTCCAGTCAGAGTGGACAGATGGTGGCCTTGGTCTGGGATCTCCAGGTGGCCCCGGCATGGGTGTCTAGTAGCAGGGAGCTTGTCTTGAGCCTCCAGAGTTAAAACTGCAGACACCCAGCAAAAGGCATCCTGGGTTTTAGCCCAGCTGCATCTCCTCCTAACCATGCCCTTGGGCAGGGATGCGGTTTCCCGGTGACTCCGTTTCCAAACCCATAAGGCAAGGATGACACTGGACTGTTGGAAGAATCCGTAGATATGCTGTCTGGAGGGTCTGGTGCAGTGCCTGGCGGTGGGTGGTACTAGATGCCAGCTGATGGCTTATTATTATTTTGGGGGGTATGAGGAATTGAACTTTGGGGCACTCAACCACCGAGCCACATCTCCAGCCCTATTTTGTATTCTGTTTAGAGAAAGGGTCTCACTGAGTTGCTTAGTGCCTTGCTAAGTTGCTGAGGCTGGCTTTGAACTCACAATCCTCCTCAGCCTCCTGAGCTGCTGGGATTGCAGGCATGTGCCACTGTGCCCAGCTTATTGTTCTTATTATTCTACAGGAAAGACATTAGGAGTTGTCACAGAGCAGCCTGGGGGGCACCATGTGGGAACGGGCGCTGAGCTGGGCAGCCGAGGGCCCCCAGTGAAAGTGCTGATTGAACACAGGGTCACAAGGGAAGCTTTGCGGATGGTGTGGTCTCCGTGATGTCCCTCTAACCTGCTTTTGTAAGGCCAAAGCCAGCCCAGGGAGCATGGCCGTATTCCGTCCAGCTTTGTTTGTAGATGCTAAAACTTGCACTGCACCAAATTTCATGTGTTATGGAATGTTATTCTTTAAACAACAACGACAAAAAAGTTTAACCATTTAAATCATGAAAACTGCTGGGTGTGGTGGCACACACCGGTAATCCCTGTGGCTCAGGAGGCTGAGGCAGGATTGCGAGTTCAAAGCCAGCCTCAGCAACTTAGCGAGGCAGTGAGCAACCCTGTGAGACCCCGTCTCTAAATAAAACATTAAGAGGGCTGGGGGTGTGGCTCAGTGGTTAAGCACCGCTGGGTTCATTCAGTCCCTGGTACCAGAAAAATACATACAAGCACGGAAATCATTCTTAGCTCTCAGGCTGTACAGAGTCAGCAGCAGGCTGGGCCGGGCTAGGCCGCGGGCAGGCCTCCATCTGCTTCTGTGGGGCTTACCCGCCACCACTGAAGCGCATTCAGATACTCAGCTGTTTAATTTTCCAGTAGCTCTATGACGTAGGTTCTTGCTGTCACCTCAGAGATGAGAACATGTGGGCACAGAGGCGTCCAGCGACTCATCTGTGTTTGCACAGCGAGCGAGTGCGCGATTTGCACTCTTGTGGATCCAGAATCCGCGTGGGCTACCCCCCTGTGCGGATGGGTGACTTAGGGAAGGCGCTCTCCTCTGTGTCCGCGTGTGGTGGAGAAGGCTGCGTGGCCCCTGCCCTCCTCGTGCTAGATGCTAATAATAGAAGCACAGAAACCGCAGAGAGTCACACCTCGCAGAAGTGCAGAGTGTGGAAAGAGCAGGGGGCGAGGCGCGGGCTGAACCGTTCACTGATGGCCTCGCCGACCCCGCTCTTCCCTCCCCCCAGCCTCACCTGCCGGCCGACGAGGGCCAGAGCGCGCCCGGCCTCGAGCAGCAGCACCTGCTGACCACAGCGCCCAGCTCCAGCAGCAGCTCCCTGGAGAGCTCGGCCAGTGCCGCGGACAGGGGCGCGTCCCGTGGGCCCCAGCCGCAGCCGCCCAGCACGGAGGAGGCCCGCCAGTCCAGGGAGGCCCAGGCCAGCCCCCAGAGCTCAGGTAAGAGGCGGGAGCACCCCTGGCTTCTCCTCCTTCGTGCAAAGGCTCCTCCACCTGTGATAGGGTCACGTCCCAACAAACCCACCCTAAGCTGAAACCTCCTGAGTGAAACCCGCACTCAGATCACCTGTCCCGCAACCCGGGCCGAGCACAGTACGCCCTGGGTTGTTTCCCTGTGGCCATGCGGTTCGCAAGGCGGAGGGCTCCTGGTAAGCCTGGATCGGGTCCCAGGCCCAGCGCTGCACCTGGCTGCTGACGATGACGGCTGTGAATTGAGCCTCTTGGTACGTCAGGCATTATACTGGGTGCGTTACATGTGCCCAGCTGACCTGCGCACCAATGCCAACAGCAGTGACCACCCTTTATACAGGTGAGGAAACTGAGGCCCAGAGAGGGTGAGCAGGCTGTTCAAGGGCACACAGCTAGCACACAGAAGAGCAGGAGTCACCCCTGGCCTTCCAGGCCTCTACTCACGGCAGCTTTCTATGGGGTCCCTTTGAGCCTGAGGTGCCAGAATTGTGGGGCCCTTGTCCCATTTGTGCAGTCTGCATTTTGTCCTGAACGGGTGTCTGACAGGCGTCCCAGGCTGGTGTCTCTAGTGCATCTCTGGAAGGCTTGCCCCAAAGCCCTGGGTTCCCCGGGGTTGGTTTTGCAGTTGTGGGGCAAGATGACCGTCCCGTGTCGCTCCCTCTCACCCGGCCCTGGGGCCGCAGGGCATGACTGGGAGCTTGGTCATTCCCAGATCCGCCCAGCTGCTCTGGGGCCAGAAGACTCCGAGCAGCCCTCTCAGCCCCATGGGGCCTCAGTTTCCTCATCCAGAAGTGAGCTGTGCTACCTCCTTGGCGGGGCTGGTGAGAGATGAGTGGCCCAGCGTCCTGTGGGCCACCTCCCGGTGGGGACAGAGGACAACATCACCCGACACCCTTGCTGGCCCTTGGCTGCTGTGCCCCGCCTTCGGCCGGTGCTCATGCCACCCTTGCCCCCTGACTTCCGTCTTCTCCATCACGCCCACCCCCTTTGCCAGGGCCAGTCCTGGCAGTGCCCCTGGCTGCCGTCAGGCCTGGCCAGAGCAGGTGGCCTAAATGTCTGTTGCCTCAATGAACGTGCCTTGGACATGAACTTGTGGTCTTTGTCCAGCTCTGGGACTGATCTTTCTGGTTTCTTGCCTGGTGCCCGCGTGGCTTCCTCCTGGGCCCCAGAGCCACCTGACCACGCCTGCCTGCCTTCCTCTGTCCCTCTGCTCTCCCACCCGACACCTCTCCCCTGTGGGAACATGCAAACCCCAGGGCTGTGCCCGTCCGCCTCCACAGTCTCCGTCATGTGCAAAGGCCGTGGTGACGTGGGGTGACATTTGGGTGCTTAGGAGGCTCAGAGTGGAAATTTCTTTTGGCCCCACGATTTCAGCCCTCCCACTCCCTGGTTGTTTGGGGTTCTGAGAAGAGCAGTTGACCCCTCTGTCCTCCTCCCAGGCTCCCCCTAGTTTCCAGAGGGCGTCCAGAGAGCCAGGCTGGACGGGGCACTGGAAGATAACCAGTTGCCCCTTTGTCTGGGCACCCAAGGAGACTTCAGAGCAGCAGCAGCAGCAGCAGCCATGGCTTCTTGAGGGGCTGTTGTGTGTGAAGCTGCTTAGGTCCCTCCTCTAGCCGCTCTGTCATCTGCCCCTTACCAGCTAATCAGGAAACTCGATGCCCATAGGGGCTGGGCAGGATGGTGGGCAAGCTGCCCTTGAAGTCCCTCCTGCCAACTGCTTCAGCACCGGGGCTTCCATGTGGCCCGCCGTGGCCAGGTCTCCTGCATGTGGCTTCCAGATGGCTTTGGCCCCTTGGAGCCGGGGATGGACCCCGGGGCTCCAGGTACGCTGGGCAAGTGCTCTCCCGCTGAGCTCCCCCCAGAGCCCAATGTTTGGACTGCACGTGACTGAATTTTATTTTATTTGTAATTTTTAAATTATTTCTTTTATTGTAAACAAACGGCGTACAACTTGTTTCTCTGGTTGTACATGAAGTAGCGGCGTGCCGTTTGTGTGATCATACATTTACGCAGGGTGATGGTATTTGATTCGTTCTGTTTTCCCTTCCCCCCCCACCCCTCTTTTTCCTCTGTACAGTCCCTCCTTCCTCCATTCTTGCCCCCCTCCACTGGATTTTAAATGGCAGTAGCCGGTTCACTTTAAAACACAGCTGCCACCAGAACGGCCTACCTGGCCCTGTCTTCTCTGTTCAGCACTCCTCTCTTTTACAGGCTCTAGGGACATGGCAGGGGACGGTTGGGAAGTCCCACCCTCCTGGGTTTAGGGTCTGGGGGCTTGGGTGAGGGACCCAGGGAGTGCTGGACGTATGGAGGGCAAATGTGTCTCCAGAAGGAGGCTGGGGAGGCTTCTTGGAGGAAGTGGCCTTTGGGCTGAGTGAGGCCTGAGAGGAGGGGAGCACTTTCCAGGCTGAGAGGCCTCAGGGCTCCAGGAGGGGCAGGAGGGGGTTGGCTGGAGGGAGCAGGACAGAGGCCAGGAGAGCCACCCAGTGCTGTGGGCTGTGCCTGGCCTTAAAGGGCTGTCTGTGGATGCGACAGAACATACTGCAGAGGGCAGGTTTGGAACCAGGAGCTGGCGATGGTTCACACCAGTCCAGGGGAATGGGTGGCGGCTGCCCGGCAGTTGGAGGGCGGTTCATGTTACCTTTGAAGGTAACCCAGGCAGGAGTGGCTTATGGCTTGGTCGTGGGCTATTGAAGAAGCATCCAGGGCCTGGGTCTGAGCGGCTGGGGGGCGGGGCAGTGTGAGCTGAGATGAGCAGGGTCAGGTTGGATGGGAGAGGGGCCCAGAAGTATCTGGGAGTGGGTGCTGCTAGGGAGCTGGACATGACCGGTGTCCACCCCCAGGTTCTCCAAGAGTGTCACTGTCCCTAGGAGCTGCCTTGGCCCCAGAGATACAGCAGTGAACAAGTCAGTCCTCTTTGCCTGCTAGGGGATATACGGGGCATACTGTACCCATTTTACAGCTGAGCACACTAAAGTTCGGAGAGGGTGGATAACTGGGCTGAGACTGAGGAGGCAGAGCAGGGATTTGAATTGCCAGACTGGGAGCAGCAGGTGGTGTCCCAGCGTGGTACCGAGGACAAGGTGACATCCGCCCCTGTGCTGGACCAGCGGTGTATGACCCCGCTCCAGGCAGCTCTGCCTGGAGGAAAGGGTCAGTGCTTAATCCCAAGAAGGAACAGTTTCTGGGCGGCAGGCAGATACTGTGCCCTGCGGGGACTTCTGCCTCCTCCAGCAGCTGTGGGAAAGCAGTTCCTCTCCGGTGCCGGCCCAGGGTTGGTGGCATGTGCGTCCCGCCCCTCTGCCCCTCTGGTTCCCTGTGGGGAGTGTGTTTTGTCCTTGGAACACTTGCATCTGCTCTAGCTAACTGGGTGGTTTGGGCCGGGTAGGTGGGAATGCTGGTTTTGGCAGATGGGGACACCGTGGCCCCAACGCTTGGCTGGCCCAGGGCACACGGCAGAGCTGGCAGAGGGCGAAGCTCAGCCTCAGCTCCAGGGCTACAGCTGTTCTCACCTGCCTGCCTGCCTCTTGCCAGAGACAGCTGTGGAGATGTCCCCCATTCAAGGCCCCCAGACTGACACCCCCTCCCGCCTTGTGCCTAGCAGAGTCATCCCCTGGCGGCCACGGGACCCAGGTCAGCGTCACCTGCATCGTGAACGTCTGCAGCAGCTCCGACCACGGCTTGCAGTGTTCTCAAGCCAGCTCCACAGTGGGGGACCCGGACACCAGCCCCTCGGGCTCCACGAGGGACGAGCAGGTCCCCTTCTCCAAGGAGGAACGCCCCTTTCAGTCCCAGCTGGAGACCCCAGAAACTCTGCTGCAGAGCTCTGAGAAACCCCTGCCTCTTGGCGTGCCTGATGCTGGCATGAAGCCCAGTTAACCAGACTGGCTGGGCCATGTCACTGCCAGAATGGGCTGACCCCTGCTGAGGGACCCCAGTCCTTATATTCCCACCCCCCAGGACTCTGGCCCTTTCTGGGCCAAGTTCCTTTAGTGACATCCGCAGCCCTGGCTTCCCTCTCACCAGCAGGCTGAGTGGAGGGGAGGCAGCCAGCGTGGCAGAAGACCTCTGCCATTGTGCTGTGTGCCCTTCTGGAAGGGCCGGCTGGGCACAGACTGAGGTTCAGCCAGACAAGCCCTTGCCACTGTGGACCAGCTGGACCCGTGAGCTTGGCTGGAGCCCTCGTGGGTTGGGTCTGGTTTGGTTTTTAGCTAACTCTGGCCTCCTGGAGGCCCCCATATCCTCCCTTCCCAGGAGCTTGCTGGGGAAGAGGGTGCCGTGGGAATCATCCGCGGGGAAAGGATGCTTCAGCCTGCATGCTGAAGCCGCAGGATGGTCCCAGCAGGGGAGGCTGTGATCAGAGGATTTTGCGTGGGGAGGAGGCAGCAGCAACCCTGGAGGGCACAGGAGTCCCTCAGGTTAGCTCTGGACTCCTGGAAAGTACCAACTCCACATGGCTTCTTCCGGCTTGTTCTTCTGTACTTAGACATGAACGTTAGATGCCTGAGGCCCCAGGTAGGCCGCTCACTTTGCTGCGTCCTGGGCAGGATGACAGACGTTGGGTGGGGGTTGTGCTCAGTGGCAGAACACGTGCTTAGCACGTTGAGGCCTGGGTTCCAGCCCTGCACCGTCCGCATCGTGAGTACCGCACCGACAGGACAGGAAACCCTGCGTCTCACATGCCCTTCGCATCCTCTGGCGTCCCCAGGGCTCTTGCTCTCCTCTCAAGGTCTGGTGAGCCAGGCAAAGGCCACTCCTCCTGTCAGGGAACTTCAGGGGTTGGAGAGGTCCCAGGCCCCACGGCCGTCTTCCTCCTACCTCAGCCTGGACCTTCCTTCAGCCTCCGGAGGGGTGTGCTCCCCACCCCGGCCCAGGGGAGCTGCGGAGCCACCTTGGCACTGTGACTGCTGTGATCCTGCGTGGACGTGAGAGCTGAGAGCCAGTCCTGTCTCTGTCGTGTGTCGTGTCCACGGAGCCGGTGATGTCGTGTTGACCGCCCAGCCCCGAGCCTCTGAGGTGACTCTGCCAAGGAATTCTTCAGCATTCGAGAGTCAGCCCTGCAGAGGGTGCACCTGAGTGGCCTTGACCAGATCCTGGAAGGGAGGGGCTGGGAGATTGCTTGAGAGGCCAGTTCAGTCTCAGGTACTTGGATCCCTTGTTGATACATTCCACTGGATTTGAACTTGGCAGCTGAACTGTGGGAGGGTGGGAGAGCCCAGCTGTTACCATGGAGACAAGAAGGGCTTCCCACCTCTGAGTCAAGATGTCAGACTGCCGGACCACCTGGTCTGCCCGCTTCCCACCCACTGTGGCTGTGGAGCGTGTCTGCCCCCTGGTGGGCAGACCTGGGGGGATCCCAGGCTTCCTCGGCATTGCCCTGCAGAGCAGGGGAGCTCGGTTGGAAGGACTCTTTCTGGATGTGACCTCAGTTCCCCCACTTGTGTTGACTGATCCCAAGAGAATGAAAGTTTGCACTGTTTGCTGGACAGCATTGCCGCTTACAAATAAACTTTTTGTTTGTTTTACACATTGGCTCCTGGCTCTGGCTGGGATCTGGGTTGGGGTTTGTCCATGGTCCTGCTGGCCTGCCACTGTTGTGATGAGAGATGGGGTCATGCCGGTGAAGGGCTGTGCTGTGACTGGCCACCCTATTACAGCTGCCCTTGCTGCACCCTCTGGAATGTGAACCTTAAGACAGAACTTCCTGCTGAGCACAGTGGTGCACGCCTGTACTCCCAGTAGCCTGGGAGGCTGAGGCAGGAGGATTGCAAGTTCAAAGCCAGCCTCAGCAAGGGTGAGGCACTAAGCAACTCAGTGAGACCCTGTCTCTAAATAAAATACAAAATAGGGCTAGGGAAGTGGCTCAGTGGTCGAGTGTCCCTGAGTTAAATTCCCGGTACCCCCCTGCAAAAAGAAAAAGAACTTCCTGCCTCAGAACAGGCCCTCTGGCCTGCAGGTGTGTGCCTGTGTTGTGCTCTCTCACCCTGGTCCCCTCGGCCTGCTCTTGGGGTGCAGTGGGGTCTCTGCAGGTCTGCCCATCACAGGCAGCCTCCCAGTCAGTGGATTGAGGCTCCACCCTCCTGAAGCCCACTTGGTGCAGCCACAGGAATCCTGTCCTTGGGTGCTGAGGTCAGCACGGGGCTCTGGGAGGACAGAGGAGGGTGTCAGGGAAGGGTTCTAGTGCTGACCTCTGACCTGTTCCTGAGAGAAGAGCAGGAATAGCAGGAATGTTCTAGAACAAAGAGTACAAAAGAGGTCAGAGGCAAAGGCAGTTCTATTTTAATAAGTTTATTTTTTTTATCCTCATTCTTTGGGGAGGACTTTTAGAATTTTATTTTTTAACAGATACATTATCATCATCATCACTGAGTAACAGATGACACTGGGGCTCAGTACCCAGGCACTGTGTCCTCCCCATGCCGGGGGCCTCCTGGCCTTGGCTCCACAGCAGAGGTGGCTTACTGGTTTTCTATGCAGTGGTCCTGCCAGAGGCAGTAAAGGCCAGTAATAGCATTTTTAAAGGTCCAGAAACTCATCATACTTATTCATGATAATGTTGACTAGGTTCCTCATGCAGATCCTCTGCCAGTTAGATCCTTACATCAGTGTACTCACCTCAAGTGGCTTGATGATGAGTTCGTCATATCAACTGCAAATTACCAACATACCACGTCTTAGGAATTTCTTGGTTCCTTATTAGTGTTCAGAGATGGTACAAAAAAGGTCATGAATTCTGTTGAAAAGCTGGTACTAACGACTGAAATACCAAAGCTGGGGATGTAGCTCAGTGGTAGGCTGCTTGCCCAGCATGCATGAGGCCTGGGTTTGATCCCCAGTATTACAAAACAAACAAAGTGGAAATACCAATTCTGCCACTCAATTCTCTTGTTTTTGAGCTGCTGGTTCCATTTCACCCATCGGATTGCAGAGGATCTAGACAGACTGGCACCAGAGCTGCTTCCCACATGGGTTAAAAAAACCCGTACCTGATACACAGAACCGATCAGGAACATCCTGGCCTTGAGGTTCTGGGGGCGCAGAGTGCTAGCTATGTCATTTGACCAGGCGGAGCCATTTTACAGAAATCCACAGCAAGTGACTTACTTCAGCACAACCCGGAAGAGAAGAGCCGTTGCCACGGCGCTAACATCGGAGAAGATGTGAGCCACAGCAGGCTGAAGACAGGATGGGAGGCGGGAGAGAGTCAGCTCCCCGGGAAACTAGGGCAGCCATGGCCGCTTCCTGGCCCCAGGGGGTTCCTTCCAGAAGGCACATCTCAGATCTCTACCTCCTTGGTCTTTATCACACCAGCCCATGGGACACATTCACAGTGGCCCACAGGGTATTGCGCTTGTCCTCTTGATGGGTGGAATGTTTTCCCTTAAGGTGCCACTGGAGCTTGCAGCAGTGAGCATGGCTCCGGCAGTGGCTCCGGCGGTGGCTCCGGCGGGAACATGTACATTTTGAGACGGATGCCTGCAGGGCCTCCCTTCTGGTTTCCTTAGTCCCTTGGGAGGCTGCTAGTGGAGGAAGGCGCGTCCCTGTAAGCTGGGACAGCGTCCGTCTAGTTCCGCAGCAGTAGCCTCAGAGGCCACAGGCAGGGGAGCTAAGAGAGGCAGAGGACTCGTTCCCAGACCTCCTGATGGGGAACACAGCATGAGTGTCCCCCTCCAGGAGGAGAGACCTGGCCTGGGTGCCTTCAGCTGCACCTGCCTTCCCAGGGGCTCAGGGCCCTGCCCACAGCACCGCCACCTGTGTTCTGGGCCATCTCAAGATGTGTGGGACACACGGAACACCCTGGCCTCTCGGTTCCCAGCCCACCTACCTTGCAGCGGCTCGGTCCTCATGTCCTAGCCCAGGACTCAGCGCACCTCTGGAAGAGCCAGGAGTAAGTGTTCGAGACTCCACAGGTCTTAGAGATTTTTAAGTCACAGCC
The DNA here is from genome assembly GCF_902686455.1 of Sciurus vulgaris. Classification (NCBI taxonomy): domain Eukaryota; kingdom Metazoa; phylum Chordata; class Mammalia; order Rodentia; family Sciuridae; genus Sciurus; species Sciurus vulgaris. Next base: position 8,513,227 of record NC_136461.1, read on the forward strand.
ACTCAGCTCTGCTGTTGTCGGGTGGACATGCCTGTGCACAGACGTGAGGAGCGGGCTGGCTGTGTTCTAGAGAAACTGGGTGGGTAGGCAGCAGGTAGCTTGGGCCCATGGATGAAGCCTGCAGACCCCTGCCCTAGACCTTGGCATTACCCATAACCAGACCGTAATCTCAACTGAAGCGTCCTGCTCCCCGCCAAATCCTGTGTCCCTTCTTCCATGGCACCTGCAACCAGTGACTCTGCCACCCCTCACCCACTCCAGTCTTATCTGAAAAATGCCCTGGTCGGTCGCTGGCTCTTCTCCCTTGCGCGTCCCAAAACTCCCACGACTCTCTGGCTTGATGGTTCACATTCTGGGTGAATCCAGCTGTCCGCACTGCCATGCCTGAGCCAGCGCACCTCTGATGCAGGATGGGAACATGCAGCCCGCGGGTAGTGCACGCCTGTAGTTCCAGCAACTGGGGGGCTGAGGCAGGAGGATTGCTACTTCAAAGCCAGCCTCAGCAACTTAGTGAGGCCCTAAGCACCTTAGTGAGACCCTGTCTCTAAATAAAATATAGAAAGGGCTGGGGACGTGGCTCAGTGGTTAAGCACCCCTTAACCACTGGGTTCAATCCTTGATACCTCCCCCCCCAAAAAATATCCAACCACGCTGGCTTTAATTTCATGGTTAGACTCTAAGGGGTCCTTGGTGATGCCCTGCGGTGATGGTGTGCTGCTCTCCCACCCCGTGGTCTTAGTTTCTTGTGGCCGCTGTAGCAACGCGCATGCACTGAGGGCTCACGCGCAGCACACACTCAACAGTGCTGAGGGGCTCAGAAGTCTAAAACTGAGGTGTCGCTAAGGCTGCTGGGCTCTGGGGAAGAATGCGGTTTGAGAGGGTCCAGGGGAGACCCTAGGTCCTTGCCTTCAGCTCCGAGAGGCACCTGCATCCTGTGGCTTTGGCCCCTTCCTCCATTTTCAAAGGTGCAGAGTTTTCTGGGCTCAGCTGCCCTCTGCCTCCACTTATAGACACATGGGGAGCGCATTGGCCTGCCCTCCCACCCGCACCTGTGCCCGCATCCCTGCGGCAGTGGCCAAGGCCCAGGCTCCTTAGCATCTCTCCTGACTCAGCGACACTTCCCTCCTCTGCTTTAGCAACCACTGCCCCTTCCCTGGGTCCTCCTGCCTGCATGCTCACCTTTCTGTCCCATTAAAACAAGCCAACAAACAAAGAAATGCAAAACACCTACCAAGAAACCCGAAAAACCAAGTGTCGGCCGTAGTGGAGAAACTGGAACCTCTGAGCGCCGTTGGCAGGGCGCGTACTGGGCACAGCTGCGGCAGAGTGCCCGACGCAGGTCCTTAGAAGTTAAGCCTGGAGTCACCATGTGATCCAGCAGCTCCGCCTCAGGGTGCCACCCCAAGCGTCGGAAACAGCCTCAAGCAGGATTTTCTGAAATCTACTTGCAGAAACCGGAGTGGTGGGGGCCGGGGGTGGGAAGGAGGCAACAGAGGGTCATCACTGAACGGGGTGCGGAGATTCGGTTTGGCACAGTGCGAGAAGCTCACGGAGCGCGGTGGTGACGGCCGCACCTCAGCGCCAACTTGCCTGACGCCACCAGGCCGCACGTCTGCACATCTTAAAGTGGCTGAGACGGGAAGGGCTGCGTTGCATGACCGCTGTAAACGTCGAGGACAGCATCCCCCGCGCAGGGTGCTCCCTCTCAGTGCCACCAGATTCCTTAGCTGCTCTCAAAGCAGAAGCACCTGGAAAGTACCTGGGCGTGTTCACTCCGCTTCATCTTCTCCTGCGTTCTCTTGAGCTCACTGCTTGTACCAACGCCTTCACAGAGGCTCCTGATGTCCAGGGCACCGCTGACCTCCACGTGCTGAATGCAGTGGCAGAAAGGTAGGAGGGTCGAAAGAAGGAGACAGGCAGGGAAGGACCAAGGACTTTAAATCTAGAACCTCCATGAGCACCCTCCCTCTGCCCCTAGCCCTGCTTTCCCCCAAATCCTTAGAAGGCCCCATAAATCTAAGCATACTGTAAGTCCAGTTAATTCGAGCCTATTTACCTTGTTTGCCTACAGAATGTACTTTTGGAGTAATTTTAAAAAGCCTAAGATCTTGATAGAGACCATGATATGGGTACAGCCCAAGCACTGGATGATGTCAACTTGAGGATTCTGAGAAGAGCCAGGCAGACCACTGTGTCCTGCTCTGTGCTCCATGACCAAAGGAATCAAGGTCGTTAGGCCAATGCCGCCCTCACCACTCCATCTGCTTCACACTCACCAAGTGTCCTTTAAAAGAAGCCGGAGGCCTGGTACAGTGGTGCATGCCTGTAGTTCCAGCAACCAGGGAGGCTGAGGCAGGATCACACATTTGAGGCCAGCCTTGGCAACCTGGTGAGACCCTGTCTCAAAATAAAAAACAAAAGTTGGTCACAGTGATGCAACCCTGTAATCCCAGTGATTTGGGAGGCTAAGGCAGGAGGATTGCAAATTCGAGGCCAGCCTCAGCAACTTAGTGAGGCCCTAAGCAACTTAGCAAGACCCTGTCTCAAAAAATAAAAAGGACTGGGGATGTAGCTCTGTGATAAAGCAACCCTGGGTTTAAACCTCAGTACCAAAAATAAATAAATAAAATTTTAAAAGGGCTGGGGCCCTGGGTTCAGTCCCTGCAAAAAACGCAGCCTGAGCCTCCTAAAGTGCAGCTCGCTCCCCAGGCCTGCGCTCCCTTTTGAGGCCTGTTCTGCTCTTCGGCCTGCTCCTTCTGAATAAACGTTTGCTTGTGCCTCTTTTGATGCATCCTGAATAACTCCCCTCCTCGGTGAGTCCAGAACCCGCCAGGGCTGAGTTGAGGCCCCATTTCCTCTCTGAGGACCTCCTCAGACCCCGTCTGATTACAGTGACCTGGCAGGTGCTCATCTCACTTCCCCTGTAGGCACCATCTGGCCCTGACCTTGGACTCCTTGGAAGCCCCCCTCCCTGTTTCTGCTCCACCTCAGGCCTCCTCTGCCTCTTTGGCCAGCTCCTCCTCATCCCCAGCCCAGCACTGGGTCCTCGCGCCTCTTCTCCCAGCCCACGCGCTGGCTTGTGGATGGATGTCATCCAGCTTTGTGGCTTTGGATACATAAAGAGTCCTGGCTCTGGAGGGGACAGTGTTACTGTGCTGAGTTCCCACTGCGCTCCAGGCGCTGGATCCAGCAGCGACCGGGACTGAGCTTAGGTGATGGGTGGGCAGAAATGGAACAGGTGATGGAGAAGACGGAGTTGGATGTGGGGGCAGAGGGATGGGGGCAGGAACAGAGGCCTGAGGGAGGGTGGGAGGAGCTTCCCTGGCGGATCACAAGTTCAAAGCCAGCCTCAGCAACGTTGTGCCCTGTCTCAAGAAAACATATAAAAAGGACTGGGGATGTGACTCAGTGGTTAAGTGCCTGTGGGTTCAATCCCTGGTACCAAACAACAACAATGCCACCTGAGTAAGCCCCCAGGGCAGCGACCGACAAGGGCTGAAGAGGAGGGGCCGCTGCCTCTTCCTCCAGTATCACTGGGCATCTGCTGCATGTCTGGTTGGAGGGACCCGACTGTGACCTGAGGCAGGGCTTGCTGATTCCCAGTTTTCGCCAGCTACGGAGGAGACCGAGGCGGCACGGGGTAATTTGGTGTGAGGGGCAGCCTTTGGAGCAGCTGCGGCGGCCTAGGGGCTAAGCAGTCAGCGAGGGCCGGCCCGGTCCCTCCCGCTTCTCTTCCTTCCCTCGATGGAGCGCAGGTGGTGTGGCCAGGCTGGGATGGCCAGGCTGGGCCCTGCTTGGATTGGGAGGGAATGTCTTTTTGCTTCCTTCCCGTCTAGGTTTCACCGTGGAGCACCCTGATGGGTTGTCACAGAGGTCAAAACTTGAGGGTCCACACTGGGCGTGACGGTGCACACCTGGCATCCCATCTACTCAGGGGGCTGAGGCGGGAAGATTGTATGTTTGAGGTCAATGGGCAACTTCGTGAGACCCTGTCTCAAAATAGAGTTAAAAGGGACTGGGGATGTAGCTTAGTATTGGAGTGCTTGCCTGGCACCCAAGAGGCCCTGGGTTCCAGCCCTAGCACAGCAACAAATGGAACCCCAGAACAGAACCTGCAGACCTGCCCAGGGATGAATCCTGGCTATACCACTTCCTGTCTGGGTGACCTCAGGTGAGTGCCTACCTCTGTGACTCACTCTCCTTATCTTTAAGTTGGGTTAAGGTCGTGCCTCCTCTGAGTGGGAGATGACCTGAATTCCTACCTACACAATGCTCGGACCGGCGCCCGGCGCCTAGTAACCGTCAGTTGCCGTTTCCTTACGTGGAGGAGCTGGAGGAGCAACTGAGAACAGGCAGGCAGGGTCCCTGGGGGGCTATGCACTGGGGCAGAGAGTGCTTAGAAAAAATGGCAAAGAAGTGCTGTGGTTTGCAAGGGTCGCAGGGAGGGTGTCTCTGAAGTGCTGGCGTTTGAGCAGCCACCTTGGTGGACGGGAGGCGGGCAGCCCGGGGCCGATTGGTTGGGAAAGATCTGGGATCAGAAGCCCAGAAAGGATGTCGGGTTTCATTTTCAGTGTGATTGGAGGGGCCGGGCCAAGCCGGGGGCATGGGAAGTAGCTGGCACCGCCAGGGCTGAGAGTCGGGAAACAGCTTGCGTAATGCTCTTGGTAACTGCTCTGCAAGACTGTCCCTGTGGTGCAGAGGAGGACACCGAGGCAGGGCTGGCCAGGCTGGATTCTTCCCTAAGGAGCAGGGTGGACAGGCTGTTTGCTGTGCGAAGCTGCCATAACCAGCTCTATAGAATTTCATAGCCCAGCCAACCAAGACTGGGTGTAAAGAGAAGTGTTTGCTCTGGGGACTTCTCTGCCTGGCCTTCTCTGCTGGTCAGAATCCAGCAGCCTGAGCAGCAGCCCAAAACACTGGAAGCTCAGAATCTCCATCGTCATGGGAAGGGCTGGCCCCTGAGCTGCGTGGTCTGATCTTGGCCTGTTATTATTATTCATTTATTTATTTCCCCCTCCCCGCATAAGCTGTGTGCAATTCCACAAGAGGCTCTGGACCTGGGCTTCCCTAGATAGTAGCCACCAGGCACAGATGGCTGTTGAGCACTTAGGACATGGCTAGTCCAAATGGAGATGTGTGAACTACGTCTCAATGCAAAACACCAAAGGCGGAAGACTTGGTACTGTGTATGTCTGAAGGGAAGTGTGCATATATATTCTCAGTAATCTTTTATACTTTTTTGGGTTGGGACTTCAGAACTACATCCCCACCCCTCATTAGTATTTCTATATTGATTACATGTTAAAATGACAATATGTTGGATATATTAGTTAAAGAAACATATTAACATGAATTTCACCTGTTTCTTTTCTCTCTTTGCTTCAACCACTAGAAAATTTAAATTATATTTGTGGCTTGCATTCAATGTCTATTGAACAGCACTGCTTTGGAAGGTTAAAAATCTTCAAGAGCTCATTAAATAAATTCATAATTAAGACTGTAACTCCCTTAGTCCTGGGATTTCTGCCTTCCCGCACTCCTCTGGGGCTTCTTGTAGTAATTATCTCCTTCTCAAATACTGTATACGTTGCCTTATCTGTTACAGTTATTGCTTATCATTTATACCTCCTGCTAGCACACAAGTTCCTGTAGGGCAGAACTTTATCTATTTGCTCAGTGATGTAGCCTCAAGGTGCTTAAACAGTGCCAGGCACTTAGTAGGTGCTCAATGTATGGGGAATGAATGAATGAATGCACGCAGGCCCCTCCAGGAAGCCAGGTGTTCAGTTGTTCTAGAGGGTTCCCCCCCCGCCCCAGATTTTCACATACCGTCTTCATCCTCTTAGATGATGTAGATGACTCAAATTATTTAGAAGCATCGTGTGGGCCGAAAGAAAGATCTCACCAGGTGCTGTGGGTGTCTGCACCCCTCTGGTCTAGATGGTTCTAGGCTAGGTGGGGAGGGGGGATGTGGAAGCATTGAGCAGGGGTCCTCAACTCTGCCTATCTCAGAAAACTTGGCCCTCTGGGGTCCACACAGTCACATGGTTGGTAAATAAGGAGCAACCCTCTGTCAGGCATGGGGGTGCATGCCTGTAATCTTAGTGACTCAGGAGGCTGAGGTGGGAGGATAGAAAGTGTGAGGCCAGGTTGGGCAACTTAGTGTGTCTAAATAAAAAATAGGAAGGGCTAGGGGTGTAGCGCAGTGGTAAAAGCACCCCTGGGTTCAATCCCCAGGACCAAACCAAACCAAAAACAGGAGCGACCCCCAACATTTCCAAGTCCTGCAGCCCCTCATTTGCTGCGTCCACAGCTAAAAAGAAAACAGTCTTTCTCTTATATAACACATGTGACACAAACTCTGGATTTTCCACACTGAGCAATTCTTCAGTTCCTCAGACACCAGCCGGGCGTCCTACAATTCCATTCAATTCTGACGCTATTTGGAATGGTCAGGTGCCCCAAGTTCAAGGCCCCACCCCACAAGACTGCTCCCGCTTCAGACATGAGTCACAGATTCAAGGTCCCTTGATTCAGTCAGCTTCTTTGCTGCTGTGACTAAGTATAAAAATGGAGAGCTGGCCCTGGGTGTTCAGGTCTTCCTCTGAAGGCTCCCATATCACATAAAACCATGATCACCTAAGCCATGCTCTTCTCTTGTTGACTTGTCTTTTTTAGAGGGGTATCTGCCATGGTACTCTATGGTGGCTAAGGAAGGGATCATGCCCGAACTCCACCCTGGCTCCCACCACCTCCTTCCCCTACACTGCCTATAAATCTAGCGTCACATGACCCATGGGGTTTGATAATTTGCTCACAGTACTTGGGGCACTCTTCCAAGGACATAACTAATGGAAGAGGTTTACAGGTGCCCTCTCTGGGGGAGCCACCCTCCCATCTTCTGCAAGCTCTTTGAACCTTCAGAGTTTTTATGGAGGTTTTATTATCCAGGCACAATAGATTAAATCAGTGGCCACATGGTGGTGATTATACTCCATCTTAGCCATGGGTTAGATCTGTATGTGGGGGTGCACTGGTTTCACCCCTTGGGGAAAGCAGGCTGTGCTGTGCTCTGAGTTATTCCATGTCGTGCACAAGAGCAGTTTTCCCAAACCATGCTGGCCCTGGGTCACTCCATTCTATAAAGCAGCAGTTTTCCCCAAGTGACTCCATTTTGAAGGCAAGTGCTAAGGTAGGATGACTTGGTAACTTGTCTGGATAAATAAATAACCACCAGATGTTGGACGTCCAGCACTTATGGAGAAAATAACCCCCCAGCTGCACAGCATGATTATAAAGCAAAAACTGACAATTATGCTGATAAAAACTGTCACTTATCAAATTAAATCAGAGGCACATGCATGCACGGGTAGATCAAGCCCATATCACAGAATCTGGGCCCACGGGCTTGTCAGGCACACCAGAGCACAGGATGACGCAGCTCCCTCACCTGAAACACACGGGAAGCCACCTAAGACAGCAGCACAGTTGCATCCTGACCTCTGGTGAACACATCCCAGATTGACTGGGATGAAGTTCCAGCTGCTCCCAGGCCTTCATTCCCAGCTCCATCTCCCACTGGATGTGGCCCACTCACGAATTCCCTGCCAATCAGACAAAAACTGTGAAGAATGTGACGTGATGAATTTGGTCACTGCCTGATTTTATACTGTAAACGTGTGTCACACATTGGGGCTGAGGATGTAGCTCAGTGGTAGAGAGCTTGCCTATCCTGAATGAGGCCCTAGGTTCCATCCGCAGCTCTGTCGAACAAAACAAAACCCCAAACGAACAGATGTCACAAAAGATGCTGCCCCCTTAGCTACAAACAGGAGCTGGTTCCCCCACAGCAATTAGACTTTTGCTTTAACATCCCCCAAGTCACTGCTCAGGACAGCAGCCCCATGCAGGAAGCCCTGAGGTCTGATTATTGAGCACCATGCTTCCAGAAGAGTCCTAGGTTGCCCATGGTCTTTCTGGATGATTGGTCCTCAGATTCCCCTTCTGTACAGTGAGGGCTTCAAGCCAGCTCTGCATTTCCAAACCAACCACCTGTAGACTCACCAGAGGTTCTAGTTCAGGTCTTTTCATTGAGGCCTTCCCTGGCCATCCGTCCAAGATTGTACTTCTTGGGGTTGGGGATGTAGCTCAGTGGTAGGGCACTTCTTTTGCATGTGTAAGGCCCTGGTCTAATCCCCAGCACTGCCCCAAAAAAAAAAAAAAAAAAAAAAAAAAAAAATATATATATATATATACATATACATGTGTGTGTGTGTGTGTGTATACATAGTGTACACTCCTCCTTCTTATCTTGCTTCATGGCTTTATGATAAAAATTACAGGGGACATGGCTCAGTGGTAAAATGCTTTTCGAGCATGTGCAAGAGTTCAATCCTCAGCATGATGAAAATAAATAAAAAACCCAAACTGAAACTGTGGCTCCGGCTCTAAAGAGGAAAAGAAACAAACAAACCCAAGGGGCCATTGTTTTGGACAGGGCTCCCACACTGGGCCCGACAGACCAGATGAAAATGAAAATGGAATCACCCAGGATAGAGTTCCACATGACCGAACCTAGACTAAGACCTCCCAAGAAAGCTGGAGAATGAGAGAAAAGCCAAGTTTCCTGAACAGGCCAGTCCTCGTGACATTGACGTTTCCTCTACTGTGATCATTATATCCATTAATCCTTACAAAAAGCCGTCTGAGATGGCGTGAAGTTAGCCAATTTGTTATTTCCCTATTTTTCTGTCTCCCTGTCTCCACTTTACAAATGGAACTTCGAAACGACCAGTCTACATTTCGTTCTTTGTTTTCTGCCTTTTCAGCCTGTTTCTGTCTGTAAAAACCAACCTCTTCTGCGCTGCTTATCAGAACACTTACTCTATTCTATGGAATGAAGTGTTGCCCTATTCTAGAATTGTAAATAAAGCCAGTGAAGTTCTTTAAACAGATCTTTCTGTTGTACTTTTGTCCTTGGATCCAGCACTATTTTCTCTGAAGAGTCTATCATCTGGTTTATTTTACATTGATTCTCTCCTGCTTTGCTAATGTGTAAGTTCCGGAAAGGCAAGGATTGAAAAAAAATTACCTTTTAAAAACATGATCTTTAATGAGAAATCATTGATATAAAACAATTTACCAATTTTAAGTACACACTTAAATGAATTTTGATAACTATATATAATTTTGTCACCCAAACAGTCAAGATACAGAATAGTTCCATCACTGCTTTCTTTTGAGATAGGATCTGGCTATGTTGCTCCGGCTAGATTTGAACTCCTGAGCTCAAGTGGTCTTCCGCCCTCAGCCTCCAAGGTAGCTGAGTAGCTGGGGCTACAGACAGACGTGTACCATCTTACCTGGCCACATCTACTTTTTTTTTTTTGAGACTGGGGATCAAACCCAGGGCATCACAACAGGCTAGGCAAGGGCTTCGCCAATGAAGTACACCAACAGCTCCCACATCGGCTTCCCAGGTACAACCCAGTGTCTGTGCTGAAGGATCTGGATTTTGAGGTCCTTTAGCTCTGAAGAGAGCTGCCTTCTTCCAGGGGAGTCTGAGGTTTCACTTGCCCCTAATGGACCTCACCTCCCAGGAACCCAGGCCTTGTTTAGAGGTGAGTCATCCAGTCACCCTCATTAGCTGGGCATTACCAGGGTTGATAATTATTATGGTGAACACACACTTGCAGTCTTATCCTCCCGCGTCCTGCATCTTCTGACTTTATATGAGCCCAAGAGTCTCTCTTGCTCTTCTTGTGGTTGTGCAAGGGTGAAGCGTTCATTCGTTCATTCGTACCCCATTGACTGATGCTTTTCTGTGCTGGGCAATCAGTGTCTAGGTGTTGAATAAACATTTTTGGAAAAAGATAAAACCTCTGCTTTCGAGGAACTCTCATATGTATGAACAAATACATGAAATAATCTCAGGTAGCCTTAAGTTCTATAAAGGAAATACAACGGGGTAAGATGAGGAAACTGGATGGAGTAATGATAGGCAAGGAAACATGCTGGGTGAGAATGGGCCAGACAGGGAGAGAGACCAAATGCAGCAGGACCCTGGCGCCGGCTTGGTAAGGAGGTGGGTTTTAATGAAGCATAACCGGGAAGCCGAGGCTAGGTGGGCGTGGGCTGCACTATAGACCCCTGTGGTTGCTGCCTGGAGAACCTACTGCGCGGGCCAGGCAGAAGGTCATTTGTCCCTTTCCTGCGTACGGAAGGCGCTGTCGAAGGAAGAATCCTGGGTTCCACTACTGTCTGAAGAGGGTCATTCGGGGGCCGGCTCTTCCCGGGACTCAGTTTCCCCACTTGTAAAACCTGGCGGGCTGGGCGGGCTGTTCGGCGTCAGCCCCCGCGAGCGCCACGAGCCCCGGAGCCCGCAGCCCTGCAGGAGCGGCCGCGGGCGCCAGGGGGCGCCTCCTCGATGGCTCGGCGCTCGGCTGGCCAGGCGCGGGCGCGTCGCCGCTCGATTGGTCGGGTCGAGCGCGGCTGGGCTGCGCCATTGAGGAGCGGCGGAGAGGAAGCGCCGCGCAGTGCCGGGCTGGGGCGGGCGCCGGACACCGACAGGTAGGGGCCGGGCGCGGGCAGGGCCGGGGGCCGGGGGCCCGGGGCGCGGGGCCGGCGCCGACCCGCGGCCGCGCTCCGGCGCCGCCCCAGCGCTCGGGGCCCAGGCCACCCTCGCGGAGCCGGGACCCCGGCGGCCGGACGTGGGCGCCGCACTCCCGGGACCCCGAGCCCGCCGCCCTCCGGGACCCCACGCCCGCGGCCCCCGGCGCCGCAGGCCGGGCTGGCCGAGCCCCGGGGCGCCGCGTCGGGTCGCGCGGGTCCGGGCCCCGCCGCCCCGGCGCCCTGCGCGGGTCCCCGCGCCCGCGGTCGCGGTGTCGGTTCGCGCCTCGCCGAGCCGTGGGCTTCACGGCGACCCCGCCGCAGGCCCGGCCTGGGGCGTCCGCCAGCTCCGAGGGCCTGACACCGCGTAACCAGCCCCGGCCCCGGGCGGGGACGCGGGCCTGGAGCCGAGCCGACCGCCGGCCCGGGCCGCGCCCCTCCGCGGGGCAGGGGACCCCTTTCCTCCAGGCCGCGTCTGCGGGTGGGCTCGGTGCCCCGGCTGCAGGCAGGCGGAGGGCAGCGGGGCTTCCCCGCCGGGCAGCCCGGTTCCGGCGGGGCCCCGGCCCGACACCCGCCCCCGTCCGTCTCCCAGGCGGCGGCAGCGCTCAGCCCCGGCCGCCTCGCGGAGGGACGCCCGGCTCCGGTTGCCAGTCCTTCCTATTCCCGGGTCTGGCCGCCTCTCAGGGGAGGGGCCTGGCTCAAGGTCATGCCCGGCCGTCTGCCCGCCGGTGGACTGAGCCCCGATCCCCAGTGTCACCTGCCCCATCGGGTAGGGGAAGCCGGGTGGGGGTTAGTGCCAGGCAGCTGCCTAGAAGTCCTGGTGGACCAGAGTGTAAACACTGTGGGATCCTGTCCAGCCTGACCGCCTTTCCGGCAACTGGATCCTTAAGGGAATCCTTGCAGTGGCCACAAGCCGGTCTAGATGCTTAGACAGGACTGATGGATGCTTTCTGGCGTGGGCCTCAGTTTACTGACTAGGGTATCTCTCAGCGCTAATCATCCGTGTCTTTTTAATCTGTGCTTGGCGTTCTTCCTCCAGGGTAGGTAGGGCAGGGCCTGATCTTGTGAGCAGAATGACAGTGGTTTCCCTTTACTCGGAGAGCATTTGGAGTTGGCACTTCAGGGAGAGTTGCCACTTAGGGCAGAAATTAATGGCAATAACAACAAAAGTAAAGAGTACTCCTGAGTTTGGCTCCTTGCCCAAACGTATTTGGAGCTCAGATAGTAAGACTAGATTAGTCAGTTTCACGTTTTGTTTTCACAGATTTACCTGTACAAAATTCCAGTAGAGAAATGTTAGATTGCTGAACATTTGTGTGTGTGTGTGTGTGTGTGTGTGTGTATGAATGAATGAACACTAGGATTTGAACCAGCCACCGAGCCACATTCCCAGCCATTTTTATTTTTTATTTTGAGACAGGGTCTTGCTAAGATGCTGAGGGCCTTAGTAAGTTGCTGAGGCTGGCTTTGAACTTGTGCTCCTTCTGCCTCAGTCTCTGGAGCTGCTGGGATTATAGGCATACACCACTGTATGATGCCTGCTGAACATTTTTTAATTTTAAAAATTTATTCTTGTGGACAGTTTTTTGTTTTCAAGATGGTCTGCATTCTCCCTTAAATGTGTCTCTGCTTTTCTAAATAAGTTGCTGTCTGTGCCTCTAAATTAAACAAAACAAAAAATTTTTTCTCGTAACCTCTTCTTTAAACAAATACCCAATAATTCCTAGCAGATTGCTAGTTGTGTAACTGTAACCTTAAAAAGTAACTTTGGAAGGAAATTAGGTAATTGTTTTACAAAATGCTTTTAAAACTGTTCTTGTTGACAAACAAAAGCCAGTCTCAGTGGAGAGGGAGTTAACTCTTATGAGGGCTTGTGTTGGGTCTTTGATGGATGGCAGCCTTTCCCTTGGGGTGAGTGTATCTTCTGGCCCTGGGATGAATCACTAGGGCTGGGGCACAGTGATGGTTCCAAGTGGGACATATGCCATAGCGAATCTGGAGTATCTGACAAGGTGGCTGATGACAGCCTGGGTAGCTCAGAGCAAGATTTGCAGGCCCTGGTGGTAGTTAGGATCTATGAAGTAGATGATCTGAGAACCCATTTAAATTTTTGTGTCTCAGTTTTCCTTGTGTTAACTTTTTGTAATACGAAAAACCATCTTTTTTTTTTTTTTTTGTAATGCTGATAAATACCAGTTATCATAACAGGCAGCAGTACTTCAGTACTAAGTCCAAGTACTGTAGCTGCAGCCGGAGGATTTCTGGTGTTTGTCATTACTGAGTCAGATGATTCATTGTGTCAGCAGCATCTGGTGCTCAGGTACCAGTCAAGCAGTCCCAGTGCATTTAAGATTAGTGATAAAGCACTGTCTTCTCCCTCCTATTTGTATGATTTTATGAATGATCCTCAAAATATGTGGACAAAATTTAATTTTGGCTGCTTTAAAGAGGATCTTTGTAGAATATGAATGTCATTCATACAATCTCTTAGGGCATTTTTGCCTTAATCTGGATTAGGGTTTCTCAGCATTGGCCCTGTTGACATTTGGGCTGGATAATTCTTTGCTGTGGGGGGTGGTTTTGTGCATTGTAGGATATGTAGCAGCTTCTATGGTCTGTATCCACGGAGACTGGTAGCAGGCTCTACAGTCATGATAATCAAATATGTCTTCAAGCCTGACATGGTGGTGCACACCTGTAATCCTAGCTGCCTTGGGAGGCTGAGGCAGGAGGAGTGCAAGTTTGAGTCCAGCCTTGGCAATTTAGTGAAGCTCTAAGCAACTTTGTGAGACCCTGTCTGAAAAACCAATAACAACAACAACCAGAAAAACCAAAACCAATAACAACAAAAAAACAAAAACAAACAAACAAACAAAACAAGAAGGGATGTAGCTAGGGCTAAAGCACCCCTGGGTTAAATTCCCAATAACAGAAAAGCTCCCCACATCTTAAGATATTGCCAGATCCCACCCACATGAGAACCTTTGAACAGGGCAGTCTGATCCCAAGGTGGGTCCCCCAAAAGCCAGCAGGTCACTGAGCAGTTACATTGCAAAGAGACACAGTTTTGATTCGCAGAAAGTTTTAGTAAATTTATAAGAATGTGTGGGCTGGAGTTGTGGCTCAGTGGTGGAGTGCTTGCCTGGCATGTGTGAAGCACTGGGTTAGAATCTCAGTGGCACATATAAGTAAATAAATAAAATAAGGATCCATCAAAACTGGAAAACATTTAAAACTTTTTATAAGAATGGCTTTCCTCGTGGCTGTGTGGGAGTGGATATGGACTGGCTCGACGTCCTGTGCCTGACAGGGACCTAAGAGTGCTTCTCACCCCATCACTTGGAGCTGTGCTTTGCATTCATCCACCTCAGGGAGGTAAAATAAATCAGCTAAGAAAATCATCCGTTTTTTTCTTGTCGATTTTGATTTTTTTTTTTTTCCTTCCACAGATTCTTCTGTGACCATGAGAGAGAGAAAAGTATGATCCATGATCTTTAAGCACCTTTTCCTGAGGACATAGTCATGTTGGAAGGTCTTGTAGCCTGGGTTCTCAATACCTATTTAGGGAAATATGTCAACAACCTGAACACTGACCAGCTCTCTGTCGCGCTTCTCAAAGGTGAGTGTGTGGTTTCTTCCTTTGGTAAAGTTTGACTTTGTAGGTGGCATTTCTGTTATTTTTCTTTGTTTATTTTTTTAAAGTATTGAGGATAATAAACCCTAATGCTTACATGGCTTTGTTGTGAATACGTGTAAAAGATAATATGTCCTCCCATATGACCGATGATTATTATGGGGTAACTTATGTAGCTCTGTTGATGTAGGTTTTAGTAAATTTTTTTAAAAATCAAAGCAAACTATCCTGCTGGTGACTGAGCTTGACTCTAGTTAAATTTTTAACTTTGTGAGGCTACTGTCACAAATAGTGACAGTAGCGTTGACTTTGGCTTTATATACACCTTTGTCACTTCTAAGCTATGTGAACAATAGCTAATATTGAAATTCTGTGCTTCAGTTTCTTTAGAAGAGAGGGTGGTCTACCTCCACAAGGCTGCCCTAAGGAGCAATGAAATAGGATCGGAACCTCCTGGCCTCCTGGCACGGCGCAGACACCCAGTAGCAGTGTCGGAATATACTGCTGTGAGACTTGCCTTGCTCAGTGGCCAGTACCTAAGGCTTGAGGCCTTCTAGCCTTTGCTGACCTATATTTGTAAATGCAACCATGGGATTTGGTGTGGGAATTGGAAGGCAGCATTCCCTCTTTTCCTTTTTGTAATTTAGATTGTCTTTGTCCAACTTGAAATGGAACCCTTTAACGTATGTAGAGAAAGAAGGTAAAGTCAGTCTGCAAGGATGCAGAATCATAGACGGTGGAAAGGTCTGAAGTATCAGTGGAGACCCAGTTTCCTGGGGGTTTGTTTTGGCCAGTGGACTAGGACAGGTTACTGGAGAGAGCAAAGATCAGGTCTTTGCATATCTGAGAGTAGGATACCAGTGCTTCCCTTGTCCCCAAAAGTGTTGCTTTCCAAGAATTATTAGTTCTGGTACTGAGCACTGATTGATCCCTGGGTTCCTTTACTGCTGAGTTATATCCCAGTCCTTTTTAAAATTTATATTTTGAGACAGGGTCTTGCTAAATTGCTGGGGGCCTCGCTGAGTTGCTAAGGCTGGCCTTGAACTTGGGATCCTCCTGCCTCAGCCTCCTGAGTTGCTGGGATTACAGCTGTGCTCCATCAAGCCTGGCACTTTCCAAGAATTTCTGATCCCTCTAGTCCAAGCAGATGATTGTGGCAGCAGAAGACTGGGCTTTATCACAGTTGTCCTTCCCTGCACCATTCTTCATTGGGAGCAGAAGTGGATTTTTCCCTGTTCTTCTGTCCTTAAAAAGAAGCTACCACGTGGAAAGTGAGGGTGATTTAAAGGGCAGTACAGTGTCAGGTGCTCTTTGGTCACTTACTGAAGTTGGCAGAAACACTGTGAAGCTAAGTTGTATGAGGTACAGGTAGGAGAACTGCAAACCAAACATTGCTAGAGCTGGTTTTCTCAGAGGGATGTGGGAAGAGTGTGTCTGCTGAAGAAATTAACAAGTAGAAGCTTATGGTGTCTGCTTTGTCCCACCTAGAGTCAGTGCTGATGACAGATCAGTAATCTTGGCATTTTTTAGATAGAACATATCTGTGCACCATTCTGATGCCTTAAGCTGCTTTTCTGTTCTTATTTCCTTTCTGAAAAATATTCTCCTTGGTCAGGGGCGTAGTTCTGTGGTGGAGCGTTTGCCTGCTGTGCTGGAGGCCCTCAGCTCGGTGCTGGGCACACACACAAAAAATCATTCTCTGACTTTTATGATCTTGTGGAATCTGAGGAATCTGTGTCTTTGCAGAATAGAAAAAGAGAAAAATGGTTTTTCTTTCATAACATGTGTTAGTTTGATACCCCATACTCCCATACTTTTGGATCCAAAGTCCATCATAATGCTTGGTCAGAAAAATCTTGGGAGCATCACAGTGTACTGAGAGAATGGCTTTATAAAGCAGTTGACACTGTTTGTTGATCTTGATTGTACACCTGAGCCGTCTTTGGGGTGCAGGGTACTAGAGAGGAACATGAGTGTTATTTATGTCCATCCGTATGTGTTCTGCAAAGGAGAATGAAACTAGAGGTCAAGAATAGGGGCTTTTCTGAGGCTGACCCATTTATCAGTGACTTGGATAAATTCTTTAACTTCTGCATGCGTTAGTCTCTCTTTCTGTAAATTGCAGATAATATTAACTATCTTATAGGGTTCTGAGGACCAAATAAATTAATGTGGATCAAAGAGTTTAGAGCTGTTCATGGAATATAGTGGGCTCCCAGTGAGAGATAGGTATGTCATCGTCAGTCCTCACGACCATCAGTGTGATTGACTGGTGGATCGACTCCTTTTAGCATGTGTGTACAGTATGATCTCATGTGTGTACACATGCGCAAAGGGGTGAAAATGCCAAGCAGCAGCTGAAGGAGAGAGCCCTTATGTGAAGAGTTCATTCATTCAGTCACTCAGCAAATATTAAATGAGTACCTGCTATGCGCAAGGCTCTGGGTTGGAAAGGGGAGGCAGAAGAGGATCCTAAGAGCTCAGGCTCAGGCTCCAACTTTGGCTTCACCATGTACAAGCTATCTCTGACTGTGGGCAGGGTACCAAGTCCCCACTGTCCCCGCTGTCTTGCCACCTGAGCTGAGGTCAGGCAGTTATGAACTCTGGTGCTACCACTCATCAACTCTGAGATTTCTAAGCAAATTGCTTGTCTTTTAAGCCTCATTTTTCTCACCTCGAAAATTGGAAAACTGATTTAGGTTGAACATCTGAAATCTGAAATTTTCCAAAATCCAAAATGCTCTGAAATATGGAACATTTTTAGTGCTGATATGATGCTCAAGAAGTTTCTGATTTTGGAGCATTTTGGAGTAAAGTCTAGGCAAATAATCCAGAATCCGAAAGACTCTGAAATCTGAAACACTTCCGGTCCGAGCATTATGGATAAGGGATATTCAGTTCACAATATTTCCTTGCCTTGTTGGGAAGATTAAATGAGATGATAATGCAGGGGCTGGGGCTGTAGCTCAGTGGTAGAGTGCTTGCCTGGCATGCAGGAGGCCCTGGTTCCATCCCTAGCACTGCGGACCAGGGGTGCGGGGAGAGGGAGGAAATGCAGATGAAGTGCTTGGCATGTAGTATGATCTCTCTGGGTGATAGGTGTCATTATTACTGTTATTCCCCCTCCACCTGTGTAGTCCTTGTTGTCAGATGCTCACCTGGTGGGGATGCAAGTTCTGCAGTACTGCAAGGCAGTCTGTTCCCTTGTCTTACTGGGGATGGAGGCACGCTGCAGTGGATGCTTAGGAAGGGTGCTTTTCATGCCGTCTGTGTGTGCTTTTGGGTGGACTTAACAGGACTTTGATGGGTGGCACTCGGTGGGTGGGTCACACTCTCCAGCTAGAGTGGAGCCTCGAGCAGGGGCTGTGAACTTTCAGGTGGAGGCTGCCAGTGCCAGGGGAGGGGTCTGAACTTTGGTCTATGGGCATATCTGTAAATTTGTAACCCCAAACTTCAGTTTCCTTGCCTTCTTCTTTTTATAAACTCTGGACCTCTGACTGACCCTTTAAATAACCAGGAAAGGAATCAGGAATCATTAGAGTGCTGAAAAATGCCCAGCCTCTAAATTCATCCCAGTTTCAGGGGATAGATTTCTTGTTAATCTAATTTTGAGTTTGTTTTCTCCCCCCACCCTGATGGTGCTGTGTGTTGAACTCAGGCCCTTGAGCATGCTAAGCAAGCGTGAGGAATTTTGGGATGAGACCTCCCTCATCCATGAATATGCCTATAAATTGTCTGCCTGGAAATAAGTGAACAGCATTATAATTTTTTTTTTTTTTTTTTTTTGTACCAGGGATTGAATCCAGGGGTACTTAACTACTGAGCCATATCCCCATCTCTTTTTATTATTTTTATTTATTTTGAGACGGGATCTTGCTGATTTGCTAAGACTGGTTTGAACTCATGATCCTCTGCCTTAGCCTTCCGAGTTGCTGGGGTTACAGGTGTGCGCTGCTGTGCCCAACGTACTCCCTGTTCTTGAAAGTACATATATCAGACAGATTTAAGTGGCTCAGAAATTGTCTTGTGTTGTTCAGTTTTGTAAAATCATGGCTTCTTCACCGATCTGGGTCTGAGGATCCTACTTTCTCTCACTATGTTCCCTGTGGTCAGCACAAGGCCAAGTAGAGTAGGGCTCAGTATGTTTGAATGAACAAATGGCTTGCATGACTGGGAGAGTGTTAGTCAGCTTTCTAGTACTGTGATGAAATACCTGAGCTAATCAATGTAAAGGGATGAGAGGTTTCAGTCTGTAGTCGCTTGGCCCATTGCCTCTGAACCTGTGGCCAGGTTGCAGGAGCACATGGTGGAGGAGTACTGTTTACCTCATGGCAGCTGGGAAAAAGAGAGGAAGGGACCTGGGTACCAACACCCCCTTCAAGGTCATACCCTCTGTGACCTTGCTTCTAATTAGGTCCCACCACTTAAAGGTTCTATCACCTCCCAATTGCCCCATGGGCTGGGCACGAAGCACATGGGCCTTTGGAGGACATTTCAGAACCAAACTGTGTCAGAGAGCAAGATCTAGTACTCTCTGGTCTGTGAACTTCTGGGTTTAAGTCATCATAGAAGCTGGGACTGGGGAGGACCTTCGGTGGTTCTTGTTCTTGCTTTGCTTTCTGGCCATTTGCTTATCTACCTGCAAATGGAGGTGCAGAAGGTGAACTCATGGAAGAGGCCTTTCCAGAAGACAGCGTATGCTCCCCATGATGACCAGTTTTATTGAACTAAACCATGGGCTCTTGAACATTTTGTGCATTGCACTCATGTGTGTGGGGGCGCGAAAGTGGAAACAGCTTGTTAAACTGGCAGATTCCTGTGTTTTGGTCCCAGAGGTTCTGATTTGGTAGATGTGGGAATGGGGTCCAGGAGCCTGCATTTCATCCCAGTGAGTTGGATGTTGATGGTTCCATGGGAAATATTAGCTTAAGCTGGGGTCTGCACATAGGCCAACAGGTCAGATTTGACTGCTGTCTCAGGATGGCTTTGACATTTTTTAAGTCTTGTTGAAAACATAAGTAAACTGGGCACAGTGATGTGTGCTGTGGTTCCAGCTTCTGGGGAGGCTAAGGCAGGAAGATTGGCTTGAGGCCAAGAGTTTGAGTCCATCCTGGGCAACAATAGTGAGACCCTCGCAACAACAACAACCACCACTGCCACTCAATACCTAAGTAAAAGGAGGGTCTGTAACATATAGAAAGCCTCAGTGAGGTGTTTACCGTCTGGCCCATTAGGGAGGAAGTTAAATCTCTGCCGGACTCTTCTAGGCTGCTAAGCTTTAGATGTCCCGTCCATGTTGAGTGGGTGGTCAGGAAATTAGTATTACAGATCAAACATGAGGGCTGCTGGTAGCATGACTCTGTTCTAGGTGTGAAACGTTCTCTTTAACCTTCCATGCTTTGCACACAGTAGGCACCTTGTATTTTTGTTGGATGAATGGTTTGTGTTTTTACTTTCAGGTGCTGTTGAATTAGAAAACCTGCCACTAAAAAAGGATGCCTTGAAAGAACTGGAATTGCCATTTGAGGTCAAAGCTGGTATGTGGAAGTGAAGGAGGGAGCAAGTTTTGGGTCTCAGATTATTTGGAAAAGAAAATTGAGAGCCTTGGAGTTTGTCTATCTGTGGAAGAGGAAGTGTGGGTTGAGCTCAGTCTTGGAGCCTGGTCTCTGGGCCACTGTGTCAACATTTCCTGGGGGTGGTGATGGGGAGATCACGTGGTCCCCAGGCCCCCTGAGCCAGAATAGCCCACATATCTCATAAGCACCCCAAGTGGTTCTTATGTTTACTAAAGTGTGAGAACCTCTATTCCAGGTACAGAGGGTTCTTATTCACAGAGTATGCATCATAGATGTTACTGAGAGTTTATTGACTTAGAAGTGGGCTCTGGAATACTATGCTTGAGTTTAATTTGCCATTTTTTGGCTTTGTAACCTGGGACATAGTTGTCTGTGTCATCATAAAAGTCATCATAAAAGTTCACGATAAGGTAATAGGGTTGGGAGGTAGCTCAGTAGCAGAGCATATGTAAGGCCCTGGGTTCATCCCCAGCACTCTATAAAAGGAAGGAAGAAGAAAATGTCATTGTTAAGGACATTCTCTTATCTTAAACCTGACAGGTAGCATCTTCTTGAATTCTGTGTCTTAGAAAGTAATGATCACACTAATAATATTTGCTGCTTTCAGAGGCAGTTTTAGGTGGGCTGTGTGGGTCCTCCCGAGGGCCTTTAGAACACTTCAGAGGTTCTGCGTGATTCTTGCAGCCATGGCTTGTCTCTTGTAGGTGGAATTTAAAGAAAGCTTGTATTCTGAGAGACTTGGCTGGAAATGGAAGAACTTGGGAAATGAAAGTATCACAAGTCTGCCAGGCCATTTAACTTTCTCTTCAGCTGTGGTTCCCATGCAGCATGAGAGTTCTTTTTTACAGTGGCCAATGCAGGGCTACCAACACTTCAGTTCATGATGGCTTGTTCAAGGCTGGATACATTGCAAGTCTGATAACGTCCAAGGAATAGTTATCAACCAACTTGTTACTAATCGGCAAGAAATGAGTTTTGTGTCAGGGCTTATGTGGGTGCACTGGTAAGAAAACCACCTAGGTGTGGTCCAGCTGGGGAAGAGAGTTTCCAGAGGAGGGAGGCTGCCTTTGTTGTGATGTCTCGCAGCACTTTTCCAGCTTAATGCATCAGCCGTGTTTTTACAGATCTCAACTTGTTTCACACATGCAAGAACCTGCTGTCTAATGTTTTAAATTTTAAAAATAAATGGTGAAAGCAATCATGCCCTGGAAAGGGAACTAGAAAAAGTCTGAGAAATGGAAAGAATTAAAATCGTGCACAGGCATTTAATGAGTCTTTCCTTCTACTCCCAGGCTTCATTGGAAAAGTGACCCTTCAGATCCCCTTTTACCGCCCGCATGTGGACCCTTGGGTGATCTCTATCTCCAGCCTCCACTTAATTGGAGCACCTGAGAAAATCCAGGACTTCAATGATGAAAAGGAGAAGCTGTTGGAAAGGGAACGCAAGAAAGCGCTCCTTCAAGCCCTGGAGGAGAGATGGAAGGCAAGCAGAGAGCCTTTGACTGCCGGGGCGTTTGTGGGGACCCTCCTGAGATGAGCTAGCACTAGACTCTGCTAACACTGGCTCTTTGCCTTGCAGAATGAGCGCCAGCAGAAAGGAGAGTCCTATTGGTATTCAGTTACTGCCTCAGTCGTTACGAGAATTGTGGAGAACATCGAAGTAAGTCAAGAGTCAACACGAAAGGGATTTCTCAGGCTTAAATGTGTTTCACTTCTTGGTTGCTCGTTTCTTGTGGGTTTTACCGATGCAGGGTGTGTGGAGGGCTGGCTGCTCAGGTGTGCCCTTTTGCCGGCTGTGCCAAAGGGAAAACCTGAAAAGCAGGCCATGCTGTGCGGCTGACGTGGGCTTTTCTTGCTTCAGCTGCTGTGAGTAGGAGTTTTCATTGAACTTCCATTTCCCTTACTGCACTTTCTTTTTGAGTATTGGGATCCCACTTGCTAAACAATGCATATCCTCAAAGCCAGGCTGCTGAGCCTTGATGACTCTGTGGTTTCAGGACAAATCACACTCTGATCTCAAGTTTCTTCATCTGTGAAATGAGAGAGCTTAGGTACCTGGTGTCTAGTAGATCAGACAGCAAACTGTCAGCAGCCCACGGAGGTAGTTAAGCGCTCACGCACGTGTCTGGTGGCAGTTTGATGAGTTGCAGTGCCAGGCTGATTGGTCGTGTTTTCTATCCATAGTTATAATTTTGTTTTGTCTTCAAAACTAAGTCAAGGTCTATCCTGATTTTCATGAATGGCATGAGAGTTAGCCCATAGTTAGGACCTCCAGGGTTTTCTTGAAATGCCAGAGTGGCCCAAGCCAAATGTCTTCAAGGTATGCCGTGCTCCCAAAAAATAAAGTCCGAGGTTGTTGGTTTCCTAACTTTCATACTTCAACAAAAAGATTCTTGAAGCGACTACTTTGAATTCTGTTTTAGGCAGTTACTTAGTATTGATTTTAGCTGTCATAGTGTTTTTTTTTTTGGTTTGGTTTTGTTTTTGTTTTTGTACTGAGGATTGAACTCGGGGCACTTAACCACCGAACCATATCCCCAGCCCTTTTTTGTATTTTATTTTGAGTCAGGGGTCTCACTGAGTTGCTTAGGGCCTTGCTAAATTGCTAAGGCTGGCTTTGAACTTGTGATCCTCTGGCCTCAGCCTCCCAAGCCACTGGGATTACAGGTGTGTGTCACTGAGCCAGCTGTGTATCAGTTATTGATGACAGGTTACCTTTGTCCAGTTATAAAACTTTAAATGACATAAATAGATCCCAACTAAATCTGTTATTTTTATATAAATCTGAAAGAGACTATTGTTACTAACAGCTTTAGTTTGGAGAGCACCAGCTTGGAAAAGTGCTCTCCTAAGCCTTATATTTTAAAAGACTTGTATAATTGGAGGGCAAGAATATATCTAATGCTAGGTGTGGTGGCGCACGCCCGTAGTCCCAGTGACTCGGGAGGCTGAGGCAGGAGGATCATAAGTTCAAAGCCAGCCTCAACAACTTAGTGATACCCTAAGAAACTTAGCGAGACCCTGCCTCTAAGTAAAATATAGAAAGGGACTGGGAATGTGGCTCAGCGATTGTGTCTCTGGGTTCAACTCCCAGTACCTAAAAAAGAAAAGAATACATCTAATATACAAGAAGTCAGTAATACTTAGTGTCACAATGACACAGCTGTCCTTAATGTTAGCTAAGTTTTAACTTTTAAAGTAAAATTTAAAATCCATAGTGTGGGATAACATCACAGTTGTGCATAGGTTAGCAGCACTGACAAAAATTAAAGAGAAGCTTTATCTATTGTAAGTTTAGGAAACTGTTAATTATCAGAAATAGACTTACTGTCTGATACATAAATGTATCTCATAAAACATTTATGTCATCAAAGCAAACAGCTGTAAGCCAGGTTTTTAAATGGTAGTGTGGCCCTTTTTATGTCAGATACATTGTATGAAAAAAAGCACTTATTGGTTACCCTGGGTGTATCAAACCTACAGAGCTTTCATTTTACAAACTTATTTAACACTTAGACAAAATTTGGAAAAAACATATTTAGTTCTCAGATTTATACATATCTTTAGTCTCACATATTTAGGGTATCAATTATAGTATAATAACCTAAAATAATGGTTGATTATTAACTAGAATTATTAAAGCAGTCATTTAAAAGACTTTAAAATGGTATGAATCCTAATTCCCTTAGGGCTTAATTTCCCCAAGTAATAAGACCTAATAGAAGACATTATCTTGACAAATAAGAGCAGATCAGTGTTTTAAGAAACTCTTGCGCCTATGGCCATACCACCTTGATTACACTCAATCTCTTTTGCTTGGAATCTAAGAAGCCCTTGCTGTTTAACACATAGAGAATTAGGTTCTGTTTTCGCGTCAGTACATGAAAATTTGACCTTAAGAAAACCCCTTACATATCTTTAATTGGCTGTGGTAATTATAGCCAACTTAATCACATACACAAACTCTTTTAAGATTTATCTTCCACAGACCTTTTGTAAGTTATTTAGATACTCTACAGCTTGTTTACGTCCTTAATTTTGTCCTCTCGTTTTTATCTTGGCGTTTAAGACAAAAATCTTATTTTAATCTTTTTTCATCTAAAAACATTTTCTTTTCCTTAACAAATATATTTTTGTAACTGTAGCTTTCTTTTATCTCTTTTCTATTTGCTGACCCTTTTTAAGTTTACATTTTGAAACAATCCTTATGAAATTGCTGAATTTAGACAAATTACTCCCCTTTAATTTTTATAGTTTTTCCAATTTACCCAGAGATTAAATTCTTTGTATTTTTTACATATAGAATTACATTTGTTAATTAGAATTTTAGCTCTTAGTAACCTTGCTTTTAGTGAAGACCCAGAAAAAGCAATCTTAAACTGATTTGCCACTTATCAGCAGTTTGTAAAAAACCCATTTAATAGACCCAAATATATGTTTTCTTGTAGAATTTAAGAAGGCAAGAGTACTTCATTTTAGCAGTTGATGTTTTAGTTATCATAACTTTGCAAATTAATCATATATCTCCTGAAATAAATATAAATCCCATTTATGTTAAATCTGATTTGCCCATTTTTAACTGTTAATTTTAGATTACCCATGAAAACTAATATTGCAGCCTTTGGTTAACATTATATGCTCTTTTTCTTGCCAAAGAAAAATCCTTAAAGCAGTGGACATTACATTTCACATTTTAAACATTTTATAACCAACCAGTTGCCTGACTCCTAGAGAAATGTGTGAGTTAGTGATTGTAAAGACATCTTTACTCTTATTTTTTTCAACCATTTTAAATTGATAATTTTGTTAAAGTTTGTCACTTGATCTAAAAGGCATTTGGATCCATTTCTTTTAAATTTAAATTTATGAGCTCTCATTTATCTATATGCCAATTTGGTACCATATAAACAATATATAGATACAACATACAATATACATGTATGCATAAATATACATTTCAAAAGAGGAAATACAGAATTTATAGTTTTTTTTTTTTTTTAAACCAGGTTTGTGATCCCCACAGGTAGGAGACAAAGAACTACAGATGTTTCTTACACAGACTGTCAGATTTCACCCTTCAGAAGTTATAACAGGGCCTGTCCCAGATGCCCTTTGTGTGAGTGAGCAATGGATTATGGACTGGGGCACATAGACCTGGGAGAGTTCTGGACAGCGAGTCGGGGGCTGAGACAGGTTCTGCCAATCATGTCTGGACACTGAATCTGTGGTTCAGGCGATGACTTGTCTATCCATGAGGTAGATCCTTGTCAGTCATCAGCAGTGCTTTTTGTTCTTTTTAGAACCTTCAGAGAGGACGCTCTGTTACCTTTTCAATGTACTTGAGAATTAACTCTTGAATAGTTGGCCTCTGAATAAAGACAGCAGGAAAAACCAGAGGGCTATAAACAAAACAAAGAAACAAAAAACTAGTTAGACAAAACATAACTAGTCAGAACAAAAATATATTAACTTAGGCACATAGGACAAAAGGTGAATTCACTAGAAAAAACATGAGCTCAAAAAAGGAAAGGGGGGAAAAAACAGGAGACACAGTATAATTACTCTAGTAAAAGGGCATATGGGACGTCTATATCAGACCAGAGTGCTCATTTGGATCCGATGAGTCAGCCCAGATACCTCGAATGTGTGAGCCCGTAAGGCCTGGGGAGAGGGTGGACATCAGGAAGATTCTTGAGAAAAAGGAAATGTACTCATGGATCTTTCCATTTTCCTTCCCTGTGCAGTTGTTCCCTATCTGAAGAGATTTCTGTGGGAAGTAGGGTGTCTCCTAATGTTCCCTGGCGTATCGCCTTGGTTTGGGGTAACATTGTCCCTAAGACAGAGTGCAGATGTCTTAAGCATCCTCAAAAAGGTCTGGGACCTGGTGCAGCTGACCTTTCCAGATCCCATTCTCTTTGTCTCTCCCTTTTTCTAGCATTTAGTGAGGAACTTAGCAGAATTCCAGTTTATAAGAAAACCTACAACAGCTATTATGTCCTATAGCAGCTTGGATTTAAAACTAACGCTTTTTTTCTGGCCTCAGTGGTCTGAGCAGTGGTCTTGGGCAATTGCTTATTCAGCTTACATTCCAAATGCAGGCCTCAGAGGGGTAGATACCAGGCAGGCAGCTAAGGAGTAAGGACAGTTACCTTTTTAGTACAGAGGCCAGGGCATTGAATTAGGGCACCCTGACTCAGAGATGGAGGGTACTTGTTTACTGCCGGGGTCTAGCAGTTTACCTTAGCATGAATTAGGGTGCCCACTGCTTTGAACCTTGGGCGAGGTCCCATGATGTTTTTTGGAGAGAAAAATGAGAGGAAGAGACATGGGGGGGTCAGAATCTTGTGCTCACTGGCCTTGGGATTCTGCAGCGGTGTTGCCCTTGCCAAGAACCTCTCAATTGCCAGCGGGCAAGCTCCGTTCTCCAAAAAGCTGAGGGTGAAAGCCTCAGTTCTCACTCCTCGGGGCTGCATGTCAGTTCCAAGCAAGAGACCTGCCGATTTGTACTGGAGTGTGCTCTAGCAGAACCCATCCATTACCTCGAGCTCTCTCCATTCACCAAGAATCTGAGATGGAGATTGGGGTTCCGGACAGAACTGAGCAGATGAAGCAGTCAGAAAGCATGGGAACCTGGTGACAAACAGGCAGGGAACCCAGACGTTCCAGGCTGGGCCTTCTGCAAGAGTGAGGCAGCGCGGAGGTCCTGCCCATCCCCATTCTTGCCACCAGGCCAGAAAGATTGCAGACAGTTTGCTCAGAGTAACAGGCATGGGTTTATTAGAAGGCACAGGAAAGCGGGGAGGGGAGGCCCTCAAGGGAGAGAGTGAGTCCTCTTGGAGGGGAGGGCGTGGTGTACCTCTCCTGCCTTCCAGTTTTATCGGAGGTCCTGGGAAAGTTTCCAGAGCGTCTTGTCCAGGTCCACCTCTTGGCTATTGACTGATTGCAGAATGACATCAGACTGTGAAGGACAACTTAGGTCACTTTGGCCCATGCTGACTGGTTCTAATTGGAACCAGTTCTTACAGGTTTTATGGGTGGCGGACTTTTCCTTACCTCCCTGAATTCTGGGGTCTGGTCTGTGTGAGGGTCCCAAAAGCACCCCCTTCAGGCTAACTTGTGATCTTATGGGTGTTTTGGAAGTTTGCTGAGTTGGCTTATGTCAGGCCTGAGAAAGCATATGAGGTCAGCACAGCGGGTCCCGTTGATAGAATTATCCCCTTAACCTCGTGATCCCTCCACTCATTCCCTATCACTGCTGGGCACGAAGTGCTGTTTTCTTGTACTTTTGGTTTGCATTTCCTTAATGGGTAGTGATGTTGATTACCTTTCCATATGTCAATTGGCCATAGATATCTTTATTTTTTAAATTTTTTTAAATTTTCTTTTTGGTACTGGTAATGGAACCCAGGTCCTTATCTATACTAGGCAAGTGCTCAACAGAGCTTTGCTCCCAGCCCTGTGTCTTTTTTTTTGAGAGAAATATCTATTGAAATCTTTTGCCTATTTAAAAAATTAGTTTGTGGTTTTTATTAATCAGTTGTAAGAGTTCTTTATATATTCTGAATGCTAGTCCCTTATCACATATATGACTTGCAAATAGTTTCTCCCATTTTGCAGATTGTCTTTTTATTTTTTGTATTACTTTTTAATTCACTGAAGCAGAGTGACTTTCCTGAAGGCCACTTATAGGACAAGGAAAAATATGTACATATACACATATATACAAAGTTTTGGTGCCTTGCTGGTGTTTCTGGGTTCAGATACTGGGACATACAGACAAGATTAAGTTAGCACAACCAGGCACTGTGGTGTGTGACCGAGGCAGGAGGATTGCAAGTTCAAAGTCAGCCTCAGTGACATAATGAGGCCCTACGCAACTTAGTGATACTCTGTCACAAAATAAAAAATAAGAAGAGCTCAGTGTTTGGGTGTCCCTGGGTTCAGTCCCCAGTACCAAAACAACAACAATAGCAAAAAACATGAGTGGGAGGAATAACAATGATGGTACTGGGGATTGAACCCAGGGGTGCTTAACGTTACTACTGAGCCACACCCCCAGCCCTTTTTGTATTTTATTTAGAGATAGTGTCTCATTGAGTTGTTTAGGACCTAGCTAAGTCACTGAGGCTGGCCTTGAATTCGTGATCCTTGTTCCTCAGCCTCCCAAACCAGCTTAATGCTTTTTTTAAGGTATCATCTGAAGTGATTTAATGAAAGTAATATAGGTTTTTTTTTTTTTTTTTTTTTGGTACCAGTGATTGAATCTCCCAGGGGCCACATCCCCAACCCTTTTTTATATTTTATTTAGAGACAGGGTCTTGCTGAGTTGCTGAGGGCCTCACTAAGTTGCTGAGGCTGGCTTTGAACTTATGTTCTTCCTGCCTCAGCCTGTGGAGCTGCTGGGATTATAGGCATGTGCCACCATGCCTGGCAGTATTGTAGCTTTCTTGTTGAGATGACACTAATTACAAAGAAATGTCTTTTAGGTGCAGTTGATGATTATAACTTTTAGGAATTTACAGAATACAGGATGTGTATGTTGTTTGTGTAAAATGCCTGCTGTGATTTACCCGAGTGACTCAAGGGCCATCGTCCTCTACCTGTAGAATTCCATCCACAGCAGTTACCTCAATGTTTTTTTCTTATTCTTCCTGTTGCAGTTAAAAATTCAAGATGTCCATTTACGCTTTGAAGATGGTGTCACCAGTCCGTCCCACCCTTTTGCATTTGGCATCTGCATTAAGAATGTATCCGTGCAAAACGCTGTGAATGAGCCTGTGAGTATGAACGGACTGCAGACTGGAGGAAGGCGGTGCTCTCGGGGATCCGGGCCTCTGCCGTTGTCCCGCCCGCCGCGTTCCTCCGTGGGCATGCCTGCCTCTTACCTGTAGCCGGCAAACCTAGTTTGCTGAGATAGGGAAACGGTCGAGTTCTCCTTGGTTACGTCACTTTCATTTTATACACAAGACACTGAGGGGCAGAAGGAATGGCTTCCTTGTTTCTTCTCATGGTTGCGTGTCATAGTTTCAGCTGCTACCTACAGATTTTTACCCAGAGGATGTGGAAAGCACCTCCTGAACTCCATTCTCCACATCTTTCTGACCTTCATATTCGTGGTTTTTAGACCAACTGTGGGATGCCTCTGTGGTGCTTTAGGCTTGTCTGATCAGCACTCTCTGTTTTCACACTGCATGTTTTTTATTGGTTCATATTAAGCAGGACGGTGGGTTTCATTTGGCACACGCGTTCATGCATGTCACATGGTTCCATTGGTTTCACTCCCTAGTACCTCCTGGCCCTCCCTTCCTCCTCTCTACTCTGTTAATCTCCCCTCTGCTTTCATGACGTCCATTTTCCTTTCCCCCAGCTTCCACATGGAACAGAAAACATGATAAATGTCTTTCTGAGTCTGACTTATTTTGCTTAACATGATACTTTCCAGTTCTATACGTTTTCCTGCAAATGACATATTTCATTTTTCTTTACACCTTAACAAAACTCCATTGTTCTGCATTGTCTTTATTCATTCACCTATCTGTAGACACCTAGGCTGATTGTGTAACTTGACTGTTTGCTGCACTTTGACACCAGGTATTTAGGAGTCTGCCCTGCCCCATCATGTAGCTCCCCAGCAGAGGGCAAATGACGTCCTATAATTTTTTTTTTTTTTTTTTTTTGCGGTACTGGGGATCGAACTCAGGGCTTTGTGCTTGGGAGGCAAGCACTCTACCAGTTGAACTATCTCCCCAGCCCACATCCTATAATTGAAGTCAGTTCTGGCACCAGCCAGAGTTTGTGCGGGCCCCACAGGTGAAGGCTCAGGCCACTAGCTGGACCCCACATCAGATGCCACTTTGCAAGTCCCACGTTGTGACTGTGCTTCTGACTGACAGCCATAAAGCCATAGTTTCTGTGACCTGTCATCAGGTTTGATAGTTTGCCCTGTGGTTCAGACTCAGGGAAGCAGTACCAGTTTGTTATAAAGGATACAGATGAGCAGCCAAGTGAGGAGGGGTGTATGTTTCCCCTCTAGGTGAAGTTCAGTGTTCTAGAAGCTCATCACATCTTATGTTCAATTTTTTTTTTTTTTTTTTTTTTTTGGGCCAGGGGAACCCAAGGCCTCATGCATGCCTGGCAAGCACTCTACCCTTGAGCTTAATTCCCAGCCCTTTTTATTTTGAGACAGGGTTTCACCACATTGCCCAGGCTGTTCTTGAACTTGCTGTTCTCCTGCCTTGGTCTCCTAAGTAGCTGGGATCACAGTGTCACTGTCAGGCCTCATGTGTAAAATGTTTTTACAGAGTTTAATCTCCATCCCATTACCCAGAGGTTAGTGGGGATTAGGTTGAAATTCCCATCCTGTGAATCACCTGGCCTTCTGGTGACTGGCCCATCCTGAGGCTAGTTAGGAGTAACACCCTAAGTCACCCATTAGCATAAACCTAAGTGTTATAAAAAGTGATTCATTATGAATAACAGAAGATACTCCTATCACTTTGAGACTTCCAAACGTTTTAGGAACTCAGTGCCGTGCCAGGAACTGGGGACAAAGTCCAAATGTATTTCATTTGATACCACAGCTAGTCATAGGTAGAACAATCCCATTATGTTCTGTCTGCCCATTTCCCCCCACGAAACCAACTTTTTCCCTTGATTTCTTAACATGCTATTGAATGTTAGATTTGTCAAAGAACAAAATCGCAACAAATAAAGATCTTAATTGGTTCTATTTTCTATTCTAGAATTGGGCAACACCTCATTCCAGAGAGAAGAGTAGTGTTCTGATAGGTGGAGCAGTGGGGTTGGTGGTAGACAGAGAGGGGCTGAGGAAACCAAACATGAACAGCGGGTCGACTGGTCATTTCAAGGCTGCTTCGCTTATAAGGCAGGGACAGAATCATGGGAAGAGTAACCAATTTGTTAGCATCAGATCATTTTAGGTGACTTCTTGTCAGGATGAGAGGCTGTAAGGACGGGCCAGAGGAAACCTCATTGAAACTGTCCTGCCTGGGAAATTTAGCGGTTGTCTCTCGGTTGTCCTTCTTTTACTGAAGGTCAGATAAACAGCTTAGTTTCAACTGGGTGTAACTTTTGCCTGGGTGACTTCATTTTGATAGTCTGGTCTGTGGGGCTTAGTGCAGGAGCCTAGGCCAAACAGTGGCCTTCTGTCATTTTTATTTAACAAAACAAACAACTAATAGCTTTTGAGCCTTTTAATGTGTTAGGTACTGTTCTTAGTGCTTTACATGATTTAACTCATTTATTTTTCAGTTTTCACCACCACAGTTCCCTTCATATCAGTGGCTGCGGACAGAGCAGAGGAATGGCGTAGGGAGATACAGAGGGACCAGGCCTTGAGCAGAGGCTGGCAAAGGAGGGTGTGTGGCCAGGCCGCCCCCACCCCCACCTGCCTATTTTAGAAATAAAGGCTTATTGGATTCCTGCCACACTCATTGGTATCATCAGGGCTGCTTTGTTGTGCAGCCACCAAGTAGCCGCTACAGTGGAGACCACATGGCTGCAGGGTCTGTCTGGCCTGTAGAAAGGTCTCCCTCTGCGCACAGCATGCTTTTACCCCTGCACTGGTCTCCAGAGGCCTGTGCTCATGCTTCCACTCTTACTCTTCGATTTCCACATCCTCTTGGTCATGGCGCCCTACTGATTTTCCCTGCAACAGTCTCAGATGTGGCCCTTTCTTGCCCTCGTCATGTGACCATGGTCCTGGATCCTGTCAGCCTCGCCTGGGCTGAAGAAATACCCTGTTCTGTGACCTCGGGGCTCCTTCCCCTGCTCTCACATCAGTGCTTCCCAGCCTCCCCCGCTCTGTGGCCGGCGCAGAGAAAGAGGAGACCTGTGCTGCACAGGGCGGACAGCTGTGGCTGCTGGGGACTGGGAGTGGGGAGCTCAAGAGAAACCAGGTGTTCTAGAATTCACTTTGCTCCTGTGAACTTGCTCACTGTCTTGACTCTCCATGACTTGTTTTTTTCTGCTATACTGGGGGAAGCTGTGCTCTGTGCTGGTAGGAACTTGCCTATGTCAAACCTTCAGTGGCTCCGTGGCTCTTACGGTGTGGCTTGGTTTCCTCTCCTAGTGGGTTTGTTTCCGAGGGCTGCTGTAGTACACCGCCACAGACAGACGACTTAGGACTACAGACGTTTATTCCTAGTTCTGGAGACCAGAAATCTGTAATCAAGGGTTTGCAGGGTCGGTTCCTTCTGTAGGCCCCAAGGGAGACCATCCCATGCCTCTGTCCTTGCATCTGGTGGTTCCTGGAGATTCCTGGCACTCCTTGGCCTGTCAGTGTCTCACCCAGATCCCTGCCTCTCTTGCCTGGCCTTCTCCCCTCTCTCTTTTTCTTCTTCTTCTTTTTTTTTTTTGTGGTGCTGGGGATTGAACCCAGGGCCTTATGCTTGTGAGGCAAGCACTCTACCAACTGAGCTACATCCCCAGCCCTTTTTTTCTTCTTATAAGGACACCGCGCATTAAATTGGGACCTATGTAACATGATCTCATTGTAACTTTATTGTATCTACAAAGTTCCTATTTTCAAATAAGGTCTTATTCACAGCTTCAGTGGCCTGACTTTTCTTGGGGGTAGGACACTGACCAACCCAGTATCCTTAAACATTCCAAGGGACTTCTCTTCACACTTGACTCCCCACTACAAATGTGTATTCCTACACAGAGACCAGTACTGCCCCTGTCCCATCCAGGGTTCCAGTTATATAGGTATGTTTACTGTCCTCTGAAGGTATTAAGGTTTTGTGTTGACCCAGTCTTTCCTCCTGTGCAACCATTTGTGAAAAACTTAATTTTTTTTTGTACTGGGGATTAAACTGAGGGATCCTCAAACATGGAGCCACATCACCAACTTTTTAAGTTCTTTACTTTGAGACAGTCTCCCAGAGTTGCTTAGGGCCCCACTAAGTTGCTGAGACTGACCTCAAACTTGCAATCCTCCTGCCTCGGCCTCCCGAGTTGCTGAGATTACAGGCGTGCATCACTGTGCCTGGACAAACTTACACGTTTTGACATTCATCTGTGCAGTGACTTTTTTTTGTTTATTCATAGCATCTTATATATTCTTTCTCTGCTTCTGTGTAATTAAAATTGTTTGCATGTTTGCATCCCCAAACAGCTAGATTTTTAACTCTTTCAGAGCAAAACCATGTTTTAATGCAGTGTGTCCCCAGTGCCTTGCAGAGTGCCTGGCGCATGTTTCACACAGGGTTTGTTGAGTGAAGGACACATTCATGAATAAAGACAGTCATCCTGTTTTCTTCCCTGTTTTTCTTAATCAGGTGCAGAAACTAATGCGGAAAAAGCAATTAGACGTGGCTGAGTTCAGCGTCTACTGGGATGTCGATTGCACTTTATTGGGGGATTTGCCTCAGGTGGAGTTGCAGGTATGTTCCTGGCAGAGGGCTTGATTGCAAGCTGGCCCTGAAGGAAGGTGGCACAGGGTCCTGGCTTGGAGGTTGTTGCCTCCTGTGTCTGATTCCCATGCCGACCCTCCTGCTCTGTGGGCATCCACTCGGAAGTGTCTTTGCCAAGGGGCTTCATGTCTTAACTCTGAACAACACACAGTGTTTCAACTTCTATCAGAGTGACGCGTGGGTGCCTTTCACTTCCCACTTAAAGTCACCTTTTCAAGATGCGTTTGCGTTGCGAGTTCCTTGCTGCTTTCTGCCGTGCAGTGCTCCACTGTGCGCATGTAACGAGCATCGTTGTCTGTCTTAGTCACCGGGTACGGGGCATCCAGATCTTAAGTCCACAGAGCACCGTTCTGGTTCCCAGAGGGGAGCTCTGATTGGGTTTTGTGGTGACGTGCCACCTTTAGTGACATTCCTTTAAGATATACTTAGAATCATGGGATGTGAAGTATTACTGTTAGTGAAGAGTAAAAGGACTTAATCTTTCTGTAAAGAAATTATAGGTCTTTTCAGTGAAATGGAGGAATATGACTCATTTTTCTCCCACCCGGGTTATCTTGACTTGTAGGCTATTGTATGTAATGGTTTTAGGTTTGCTAACGCAATTATATAAGTATTGAATTCTTGTGGTAGAACATTGTACAACTACTAAAAATAAAGATCTTTGTGGTAATTATGTTAGTCTCTAATATATGCTGTTAAAAGTTTAAAAAATTAAGGCAAAACAGCTAAGCATTTGTATAAGAAAACAACATTGTAACCGGGTGTGGTGGTGCACACCTGTAAGTAATCCCAGTGGCTCTGGAGGCTGAGACAGGAGGATGGCAAGTTTGAGGCCAGCCTCAGCAACTTAGCAAGGCCCTAAGCAATTAGCAAGACCCTGTCTTGAAATAAAAAATAAAAAGGACTGAGAATGTGGTTTGGTGGCAAAGCATCCCTGAATTCAAGCCCTAGTACCAAACAAAAACAAAAATACCAGCATTGTCGATTTACTGGAATGTGTACAGAATGCCTTCAGTTGGAGATAGAAGAAGCTGGTAGGCACCATTGGTTACCTCTGAGGGTAAGTGGGTGGCTGGAGATGAGAGTAGAAAAGAAACATTTCATCTTTTTTTTTGCTGTTTGAATTTTAAACCATGTGAATATATTACCTATGAAGACATAGAAGTAACATTTTAAAAATATTACACAGCAATTTTATGCTATGTTTGGATTCTCATGTACTATACTGTAGATTAGATAACATTCATTGCTGTGGCACAGCCTGTAGCTGAGGTCTTGTCATACTGCCCCAATATTATACAAGTGACGACCAGAAGGAAGGTCAGTCTGAACAGAGCAGACGTTCTTGTCACACACAGGAGGCCATGGCCAGGAGCATGGAGAGTCGCAGTCACCACTACGTCCTGGAGCCTGTGTGTGCGTCTGCTCTCTTGAAGAGAAACTGTTCCAAGGAGCCTCTGAGGTCCCGGCACAGTCCTCGAATTGAATGTGATATTCAGCTAGAAACCATTCCCCTGAAGCTGTCTCAGGTACACTCCTTCCCGGAGGCTTAGACTCACTGTCAGACTGGTCAGTGGGGCTGAAGGAAACAGTGTTAATGGTCCTCGGTACTTGACGGTGTCCTCAGCAGGAAAGAGGGTGCCTGCGACACCTTTTCCCTTCAGAGCTGAGTTGTGTTGGGTGCAGATTCCACTCTCTGTTATACAGTCATGTTAGCCTTTTGTTGCTGTGACCAGAATACCTGACAAGAGCGACTGGGAGGAGTTTATTTTAGGCTCACCATTTCAGAGGTTCAGTCCTTGGTCAGCTGACTGTTGCTGTGGGCCCAAGGCGAGGCAGAATGTCATGGCGGAATGGCATGGTAGAGGAGCCCTGCTTCGCTCAAGGCTGTTGGGAAACAGATGAGGGAGTGGGTCACAGTGAGGGGGCAGCCCCCAGTGACCACCTACTCTAGCCAAACCTCTCCTGCCCACAGTTAGCACCCAGTCGGTACAGTAGGTTACACCCAGTAGGTTACAGCTCTCATAATCTCATAATTTCACCTCTGAGTACTTCTGCATTGACACAGGAACTTTGGGGGGACACTTCATATCCAAACTATAATAGCAGTTGGGTTCATCTCAGGTTGGTTTTTGATTTGATTTGATTTGAAGTGCTGAGCAAAGACGACAGGATATAGTGTGAACATAAATACGTCATTGTCAGTGTTCAGAGGGACAAGTCCCTTGATGTTGATGTTCTGGTCTTCCATTTTACTGGATTTCAATTCAGTGGCTTGACTAATAGGAGTGTTCTTGTTAGATGTAGGTCTTAACTGAGTAAAAGAACTAAGTTGTTCTAACTTAGTGTCTCTTAATCTTTAATCAAAAGCTGCAGTACCGGCAAATCATGGGATTTCTCAAGGAGCTGGAGCGGAAAGAGAGGCAGGTGAAGTTCCGAAAGTGGAAACCGAAAGTGGCCGTATCCAAGAGGTAAGGGCTGACCCGTGTGGTGTGTAAAACGTATTTTTATAGCACGTTGTTTTTATACGTAGACTAGAACTGTGCCTCACAGGCCTTTACAGGTGTTTGGAGGTAAAGTACAGCGGGGTGTTCTAGCCCTTGAAATGCCAATCCTGTTATCATTGTTGATATTTTCATTATGTATTTATTCAGTTAACGTTTACTCTTAGATTGAGTGTAGTGAAAGTCAGAAGATCCTCTTAATCTTATTCAGCAAGTAGCTGATGTTGCTGTGGTAGGATCTGGTGGGCGGTAAATACTCTGCAATATTTTTTGAACCTACTTTTCTATGTCTTTTTTCTCCCAGGCTGTTTGGTCATTTTTGTACATTTTCTGTACTTTACAGCTTCTATAACAAAAGTAAACCCTCTTGTTGCAAAGGTATTTAAAACTGTATTTCCATGTATTTTCCTAGAAATTCAGTTTTAAATTCTTCAGTAGTCACCCCTTGTCGGTTACCTTGAGATGTGTTTGCTATGCGGTTAGCGCTTGTCTTTCTCTTCGTGGAGGGACTGACGCTGTGGGAACTGCAACCTGTCGAGCACTGGGTTGTTATCCATCTATTCGTTGATGTTCATTGGCAGCAGATTTACTTTTCCATCATATTGGGTTTAGCTTAATATTAAAATAAGCCTGAGACATAAACTGCTGGCTGAGAAGAGAAGAAACGTGTCAGGAGAGCAATGGCGTGGCGTGTGGGCATTGTGTGGACCCTGGGCATTGTAGTGCTTGTAGTGAGAAGTGAGACGTTGTCACGGCCTCTTGCAGCTGCCGAGAGTGGTGGTATTTTGCTCTGAATGCTAACTTATATGAGATCAGAGAGCAGAGGAAGCGCTGTACCTGGGACTTCATGCTGCACCGCGCCCACGATGCTGTGTTTTACACTGACAAATATTTCAGCAAGTTAAAAGGAGGCTTACTGTCTGCTGAAGACAAGGTGAGTGGACTGCTGTTGTGTTTCTTGTTTTCATTCAGAGGATAATCATATTTTCTTGAAGGCCTAAGAAAATAGGATCTGCGGAGAAATAAAGTCTGTTGTCAAGGTCCGTCATTTTACAGAGCAAAGTGGGCTTTAATAGAGTGACAGGTTCTTGGAAGGCCTCCAGCCTTGCCCTGACCAGACGTGCCCCCAGCCGCTGCTGCCTGAGGAGGGCCAGGGGTAGGAGGTGGAAGAGACGGCCACGGTCCTGCCAGGCCCTTGTGCCCACGCCCATCCTCCTCCTGCTCTCTGTGAGGACTCGGCAGCTTTTCATGTGGTGACCTGCGTCTCTTCAAAGCCGATCCGAGGCCTGATTCTTTTCCTCTGTCGTCTGAAACTGACCTGTGGACTTGGCCTACATTTTCCGTAATCCCAGTGACTTGATCACCTCAGGTGTTTGGTGGTGGAGACGCGGCAGAAGGGGTCAATCCCACGTGAGGACAGATTCACATCTGAATCATCTGGGCTGGGGGCCCAGAACCTGCCCTGCTGGAACCCTGGCAGACGACCCACCCCTCTTTTGAGAAGGCAGTGGACTTGCTTCGTTCCTTGGATTGTTTTGCTCTTGTGAGCATGAGGGTTTTTTGTTTTTCTTTCACTTTATTTCATTTATTTATTTTTATGTGGTGCTGAGGATCGAACCCAGTGCCTCAGGCATGCCAGGCAAGCGCTCTGCCACTGAGCCACAGCCCAGCCCTGAGCATGAATTTTTGCAGTACCAATTTAGACCATTTCCAGTATTTTAACTCAGGTAATGTCTCATAACTAACCATTTCTTTAGAGAAGTCTTCCAAGCAAAAAGGAATATCACTGTCCCTTCAGTACCCACTGTGTGGTGTCCCACGGTGGTGCTGAGTCCCTGGGGATTCTCGCCCTTCCTGCCAGCAGCCTGAGGTCACGGCTCCTTACTTGGTTAAAATTTTCTTCATCAGTGTCAGACATGGCTATTAACATAGAACCTCATGAAAAGATGGGATAAACCAGACATTTCGTTTTTGATGTTTTCTCAAAGGCACAGGCAAAAACATGGAGGGAGAGAAAAATCACCACCACCACTGAGGTGGGCAGGTTGAAACTCGTCTGATCGGTGGGACGTGAGAAGCAGTTTAGGCTAGCTCATCCTGTTTTCTTTTTAACCTGGCATGCAGCTGGCTGCCCTGTCTCTTTGCTGATGCCCTTTCTGATGCACCACAGGACACATGCAGGAGCTGGCACCCGTGCGTTCCTCCATGTAGCGCCTCGTGACTGCGTCAGGGTACTGTGGTGGTGCATGCACCGCAGGGCCCCTCTGGAAACCAAGGACTGTGGTTTGTGTCCTAGCTACTGCCATTAACCCCTGAAGCTGTGAAACTTGTCAGTGGAATGTTTGAGACCAAGGAGAATCTGTTGACCCGTAAAAGTGGTCACACTGAACCAGCGGCTTATCTCGTTTCCTGGCCCTCAGTGCACGTGGCACTGCCAGTGGATTCCTTTGAGGCCCTGGTAGTAGTTTGTGAGGGTGTCCAGTTTCTTGGGAGCTACAGTGTCTGGTTTTTGATTCTGCTTTCACCCAAACAGGAGGAAATGTGTCGGATAGAGGAGGAACAGAGCTTCGAGGAACTGAAGATTCTGCGCGAACTGGTTCATGATCGATTTTATAAGCAAGAAGAACTAGCAGAGGTAAGAAGTGCTCTGTGAGGAGGTTTGTTCAGAGCCAGTACACTCTGAGTGCTTCAGTTTTGACGTGCACATGCTCCGTCTGGGACAAATGGAGAATGGTGGCATATCACAGCTCGTGTCTGTCCCAGGGACTCAAATTAGCTGCTTTGTGATTTCCACAGAGTCTACGAGAGCCTCAGTTTGATTCCCCAGGAAGCTCTCCTGGAGACCCAGAGGCCAGCGGAGGCAGTGGGATGCTGCAGTACCTTCAGTCCTGGTTTCCTGGTTGGGGTGGCTGGTATGGGCAGCAGACCCCTGAGGGGAGGACAGTGGAAGGATTGGCGGCAGAGCAGCATGAGCAGTGGACCCCCGAGGAGATCCTAGGTATGCGGGGGGCTGGCCTGGTCTTGTCCCTGGGCTGTACTGAAGGGAGATGCTTAGTTTCATGTTTCATGTTCATAGAGGCAGAGAGAATCCATATTTTGAGAGAGACTCCATTTGCTACTACTCCATGCTAAGTAAGAATATTGGCAAGGTTTTGAATAGATCTGAGCAGCAGCTTTTGTCAGTGAACTAAATTTGAGCATGTTCACAAATTTTAAAACTCCAAAGCTTGACTAGTGGTCCAGAGGTGCTCATTAGACCTTGCTGTCCAGTATGGGAGCCATAGCCACGAATGACCATTTAAGTTAAAATTAAATATAAGTGAAAATCTAATCTTTCTTTTTCTTTTTTGCTGTACTGGGGATTGATCTGAGGGCACTATATACCACTGAACATATCCTCAGCCTTTTAAAAAATTAGTATCATTTTTATTTTTGCTCGTTTATTTATTTTTCTTGCAGTCCTGGGGATTGAAGTCAGACACTACCTCTGAACCACATCCCCAGTCCTCTTACATTTTACTCTGAGGCAGTGTCTCACTGGGTTGCCCAGTCTAGCCTTGAATGGGCCCATCCTGCCTCAGCTCTCCAGGTTTCTGGGATCACAGGCTTGTGACAACACGCTGCACTACTAGAAATTCTTTCTTGCTTTCATTTTTTTTCTTTTTCGGGACTGGGGATTGAACCCAGGGTTGCTTAACCACTGAACCACATCCTCAGCCCTTTTTACTTTTATTTTGAGAGAGGGTCTTGCTGAGTTGCTAAGGTTGGCCTTGAATTTGTGGCACTCCTGCCTCAGCCTCCTGAGCCACTGGGATCACCGGCATGTGTTACCATGTCTGACTGAAAATCCAGGTTTTTTAAAAAACATTTTTCTCCATACTTTTTTCTTATCAGTACATTATAGTTATGTATAATGGTGGAATTTGTTGTTACGTATTGTACATGCACACAATGTAACACTATCATTTGGTCAGTACCACTCCCCAGCCCTTTTCCTGACCCTCCCTGCTTCCCACCCTTTGGTCCCTTTGCTTTACTGATCTCTTTCTGATTTTTATGAGATCCAGCCCCACCTTACTTTTCTCTCTCTCTCTCTAGCTTCCAGCTTATGAGGGAAACATACAACCCTTGACCTTCTGAGTTTGACTTATTGAGCTTAACATGATGGTCTCTAGTTCTATCCATTTTCCTGAAAATTACATAATTTCATTTTTTATGGCTATATAAAACTCCATTGTGTATTGTATATATACCACATTTTCTTTATCCATTCATCCAGTGATGGATACTTAAGCTGGTTCCATAGTTTGGCTATTGTGAGTTGTGCTGCTGTAAACGTGGCTTTGCACGTGTCACTGTGGTATTACTAATTCTTCAGGATAAATACTGAGGTGTGGAATAGCCAGGTCATTTGGTGATTCCATGCCTAGTCTTTTTTAATAAAATATTTTTTTAGTTGTCGATGGACCTTTATTTTATTTATATGCACTGCTAACAATTGAACCCAGTGCCTCACACGTCCTCTGCCACTGAGCCACAACCCCTGTACCCATGCCTAGGATTTTGAGGCACCTTCATACTAATTTCCATAGTGGCTGTACTAATTTACAGTCCCACCAACAGTGTAAAATTGTTCCTACTTCTCCACATCCTCTCCAGCCTTTATTATTCTTTGTATTCCTGAGACTGCCATTCTGTGTGGTGTGAGATGTTTTGATTTGCATTTCCTAATTGCTAATGATGGTGAGCATTTTTTCATGTTTGTTGGCCATTTGTATAAAAATCCAGTTTCTTAATTGCATTAACCTCATTAGCCACGTGTAGTTAAGTGGCCACTGTCCTGCAAAACCCAGACACAGACCTTTCACCGTGTGGCCTTATGTTGTGAGTCATATGCTCCCTGGTGTGATGATAATTTGATAAAACAGGGTTGTTTTACATTAGCACACTAAACAGTCACCTGTTCTTTAAAAAAAGGGAAAAGATAGAGTCTTCATGACCGTGGTGAGTGTGCCCGGTTGCACGTTTTTTCCTCCTGTGCTTTTTCTGACCTGTTCTCTCCTGCCGTCTAGGCACCGAGGAGTTTTTTGACCCCACTGCAGATGCCTCGTGCATGAACACATACACGAAGCGAGATCATGTCTTTGCTAAACTGAATTTGCAGTTGCAGCGAGGCACGGTGACCCTGCTACACCAGGAGCAGGGAGCTCCTCAGACGAATGAAAGTGCGTTCATGCAGCTCGAGTTCTCAGGTACTGCCGGGACCCGCCGCTGCCGTCCCTCTCTCTGGGTGCCGGTGTCTGCTTGATTCTCTTCATTCGAGGTAGTTGTGAGCTAGAATGTTGCCACACACAGCCATCGCCTCTAGGGACATGCAGGTTAAGTTCCTGCGAGCCTTTGATCATGGCATTTGTCAGCCGATCGGTACATACCCTTGTTTTTTTAAAATTTGAGTTTGTGTTTAAAAACCGCTTATTTAATGTCTGTGTTGATTCAGTAATGTTGAGTTCATGGCCTGCAGCACTTCTACGCCTGCCCAGGTGTATTTTCTCTGTAAAGCGCGTGCCAGCCTTCTTGCGTATAGGAACGTACTAGACGGCACTTCAGCACTACGCTGGCCATTTTATTTTATTTATTTTTTTGTGGTGCTGGGGATGGAACCCAGGACCTTGTGCCTGCTGGGCAAGCACTCTACCCCCTGAGCCACATCCCTAGCCCCACCTGGCCATTTTAAATGACAAAATCCTGAAAAAAAAATGAAGCATATGCAACAAAAGTGGCAAATGGGGCTCTAATTAGAGCAGGTAAAGGCACTTGTTCACCTGTGAGAACCAGGACAAGGAGGCAGTGCACGCTTATGTGAACTCAGCAGGGAACGCACATATTGGTGACTCAGATTTTCTGCTGCTCTGTGTCTGAATGGCCAAGAAAGTGCCATGAGTATTGATTTTGGAGTTAGAAATATATTTTCATGAGTAGATGACTGTATGTATGCAGAATATGTGACTAATAAGGACCAATTTTAGTTGACTGTTTTTTGTGATTTTGAGATGTATAAATAAATACCCAGATGTCAATTTGGACATCTCAAGTTATTTTTTCAGTTCATGGAAGAGCAGTTTATCTGAGATGTTTGAGAAGGGTGAAAAAAATAAATAGGCCACAGTTTGGCTTCATAGCCTTGAGCTGAGCTGTCGTACACTTAGTGTGAACTGCCAGATTGCTTGAACTTAATTATAAAGACTCAGTTTAAAATTTGTTCTGCTGGGAAACTTCTAACAGTTTTTGTGTATTTATAGGTAGGTACATAGGTAGAGCTTTTTTGTCCCTCTTGGTTCTAATTTAATGGAAAAATAGCTCATGGTATCTAATAGTACTTGTGATAATATTTTTAGAAACATGGTAGGCTATCACAGCATGTTATCAGCTCATATTTATCTTTTGTAGATGTAAAACTTCTAGCAGAATCTCTTCCTCGAAGAAATTCTTCCTTACTTTTAGTCCGGTTGGGTGGACTGTTTCTCCGAGACCTGGCTACGGAAGGAACCATGTTTCCTCTTCTGGTCTTCCCTAATCCAGTAGGTACCACAGTGGTCTGGCTCATCCTCCAGGGGGCTGGTGAATTTTGGTCTGTTTTAGGCAAATGAGAGTGATATTAACCTGATTCTTCAGACCAATACAATGGGCCAGGTAAATTTCTCCAGTTTTAGAGAGAAAATGTTGGTGAGAGTGCATCTTCTTTCCTTCGTACATTGTAGCTACCGTGGAATAGTTTGCTGTTTTGGAAGAAAATACCATGAACACCACTATTTTCTGCATTTCAGGGTTACTGTTCGGATTCCTCCGTATCTGGCAGGCATTTTCATGTATTCATTGATAGCAGTCTCATCTTTCTAGGATTCCTAAAAGAGAACCACCTAAAGTTTTCCTTGCATGTGTAATTTTTTATATGTGATCTACTTTATTAACTGTGAGATACTTGATTTTATTAAGTTGACAAAAATATGACCTGAGAAGCTGCATATTTAGCCACCATACCCTGTCCATAATTTTTTTTGGGAGGTGTGGGGGTAGTTGTAAGAAGAGTGGGAGAATGTTCTTTGTTTGGAAGAGTTTATGCATGTTTCATGTCATTTAGTAACCACTTACTTAATGTGCTGACTGCCAGTAGCATACTGTCATTGAAAACTGACAGACTTAGTCTTACTAGATTTGAAAAAAACCTAAATGTCTGCAAGTACTCAGTAGTCCTGTGTGGAGTGAGTTTTGATTCAGATGTGCCTGGGGCAGTGATGCTAATGGGTCAGATGTACGTGTGTCTACAGTGAATCGTCCCCCTTCGCCCTGACACAGAAGCATTTTTGTATGTGTGTTTTACAGCAAAAAGAAGTTGGCAGAGTCTCGCAGTCTTTTGGTCTCCAGACCACATCTTCAGACAGAAGTGATCAATACCCTGGTAAACTGTCATATAGTCCTAAAATAAGACTTAAAAGTGTTATTATTACAGACCAGAAGTGAAAGAGGGAGTGCTTCATTTGGGGAGAGAGCTTTGCCGTGCAGGTCAGTATTTGGCCTGGAAGCCCCCTGGCACTCTCCGGTGGGACTCTGTTTTTGCAGTGCGGGGTGTTGAACCCAGGTCTTTACACACGGTAGGCATGTGCTCTGCCTCCTCCGCCCTCGCAATGGGACTGTTAACCTGGGTGTCACTAGGCCAACCTTGTGAGCCACAGGGCTTGGTTTCCATGACAGAGGCCAAAACAACAACCTAGTCTCCATGATTCCTGCAGAAAATTAAAGAGTCAGTCCTCATTAGGCTCTCTGTTTTTATAGGATTTTTTTTCTTTTTGCAGTGGTAGGGAATGGAACTCAGGGCCTTTCATATGCTAGGCAAGTGCTGCTGTACCACTGATTTACCCCGCTAGACCAGGCTCTCTGTTTTTAAAATGTGCATAATTGTGGACAGATTGGAAAATAATTTAGAAAACATCTCCCTTCCTTTCCCGAAAATTCCTCACAGGCCTATTTAGAATATGGTGACGTTTTGCTATGTTCCATTTTCTTTCTTCTGTTCTTTCCTGTAGCTGCAGACCCAGACGACCCAGTTTTTGAGATGCTGTATGAGAGAAATCCAGTGCACAGTCATTTTGAGAGGCGGCTGAATGTCAGCACCAGGCCTTTGAACATCATATATAACCCCCAGGCTATTAAAAAAGTAGCAGACTTTTTCTACAAGGGAAAGGTTCATACCTCAGGTTAACTTTTTTGTTTGTTTGATCTTATGTTACTTTTTAAAAAACATCCTCCTTGTCAGCGGTGGTGCTGCTGTGGGCAAGGTCAGACATTCACATGGGCTGTGCTGGTGGAGAGGGCCTTTGGGGTGAGTGGGTGGGGTGACCTTAGAAGTCAGACCTGGTGCGTGTCCTTGGGCAGTCTCTCTTCCAAGAGAAATCAACATCCATACCTATTTTCTGTTTGCCTTCCTTCGGCATGAAGGTTTTCATTCTTCTCATTTCATTATGCTGACTGTTTCCTTGGCTACCCAGAATATTTTAGACCAATGAACTGAGGAAGAGTGTTCAAGAATATCCTTCCAGATAACAGGATCTACATATAGTCTCCTTCACTTGTTTGGTGCAGTATTTTAAGCTGCAAAGCTCTAAATATCATCACTGATTTATTAATCCTCCCTTTGTTCCCCAGCATGATCTGAGACAGTGGTATGGAAAAAGCCCCTCTTACTAACAGTGAGGTAGATGATAAAACACAGTAGTGGTTTTGTTTTTTTTTTTAATAGTTTAGTGCATTTTAATAGCACTTATAGGAACTTCACAGAAGGCAGACAACACATTAAAAACATGTACTTGCATGTAGAACAACTCAGTTAGAAAAGTACAGTGAGTGGATGGAATCTACTGTCTGATAAAAATGCTACAAACACCATTTAGTC
This sequence comes from Sciurus vulgaris, assembly GCF_902686455.1. Classification (NCBI taxonomy): domain Eukaryota; kingdom Metazoa; phylum Chordata; class Mammalia; order Rodentia; family Sciuridae; genus Sciurus; species Sciurus vulgaris. Next base: position 8,557,932 of record NC_136461.1, read on the forward strand.
ACTGTGAATAAGACTTTACTTGTTTAAAAAATTCAGATGCAGGCATTGTCCAGAAAAATTTAACAGTTTTATTTATAATTGTTATAAAGTTGAACTCCTGAAACTTGTTCACTGAAACATTTTGACTTGAATTAATGCTTTACATTCTCGCATTTATATTAAAAATTCATACACAAATGAAAATGGAAAAACAGCTAATATCTGATTTCTGTTCCCTTTTTTCCACTCGCAATCATATACTTAGGTACCTTTTGATCCCGTGAAAAAAAATATCTAACATTCAGATCTACCAATAACAGGAAGAAGAGAAAAAAAAAAATTATTGAGAATGAAATGTTTCCCTTCGTAGTGACTTCTTAAGCATGTTCTCCATGTATCCAGCATGCTAACTAGATGTCTTTGGCATAATTGTTACACATTTGGCCTGGTAGCACAGGTTGGTGTCTTCAAAAAGGCCAAACAGATAGGCCTCACTTGCCTATCTGCACAATTTCTCTCACCGATAGCTGCACAATTTCTCTCACCCGATGCTAAAAGAGAAGTTTGTGAATCAGAAAGTCTAATTTCAGAGTGCCCTGGTACCGGGCCTGTAGGATGAGGTTTCTTCAGCCCTCCAGTAGAGGGCGCACCCTTGCAAGTGGCTCTTGTAGCCAGTTGTTTCCTGGGTACTTTACCACCGGTCGATGTGAAGGCAGTCTGCTTTGTATGAGCCTGGTAGAAAGACCTTCTTAATTACCTTTCTCCTTCGGCTGGAGCTCAGTGAGCTAGAGGCAGTGCTGGTGTTAGAGAGCCCACTGTAATGTTTTTAAAAACATATTCCCTCTCTCCTTTATAACAATGATATAGTTTTTTTGTCCAATTTTTGAGATTTTCATGTAAACGGTAGCCATAAATGTAGTGACTTTGTTCTCACTGACAGAGTAAAAAAGGTGTTTCTTTCTAAATTACACTTTTTTTCTTCCTATGTAATGTCTTGCTTTGTAAGGATTTTGAAATAATAGCTACGAGTTTTTCAGAAAATGCTTCAAGAGATTCTGAAGCATAGGTATCCTCCCTCACGTTCCTCCCTCCCCAGGGTGCTCCATGGCCCTCCTTTGCCTCATTCCTGTGTCACTCAGGTCAAGTCAGAGCAGGGAACTGTTTTGGTTACTGACTGCATTTTAGCTTTGGTGCCAGTTGTTGGTGGGAACAGGTGTTGCAGCATTATAGCCTCCCCACCATTTGGAAATTCTGACTGTTCTGTGTGTTTCCAATTTTGTAGGTTTTGGTTATCAGTCAGAGCTTGAGCTAAGAGTCGCTGAAGCTGCCCGAAGGCAGTACAACAAGCTGAAGATGCAGACTAAGGCGGAGATCCGACAGACCCTCGATCGCTTGCTGGTGGGGGATTTCATAGTAAGCAGCCTCACATAACGGGGACGTGGGAAGGGACAGGTTTTTCTTTCTCTCTCTCTTTTTTTTTTTTCGGTGCTGGAATTGAACCCAGGGCTTGCACATGTGAGGCGAGTGCTCTGCCACTGAGCCACCTGCCCTGGGCAGTCTCTTTTGACAGGTTCACTGTCGACTGTAGGTAGACTTGCTTCCATCTACTGTCCTGATTAAATGAACTGAAAATACAAAATCCTTCTCAGCTGACATGAAATAAAAACCTCATGTCTTTTACCACCAAGGTTTAATTAAACAAGAGGAGCTACTGTGACTAGACGGACTTTCCTCTGTATGGGTCTGGGAGCACTTTTGGGACCGTCCTTGTCCTGTGACTTTCCCTGAATACATAAGCACTGCCCTTTTTGCTTCCCTTAGAACAAAAACCTGGATTAATGCCTGCCTTCTATCTCAGGCTATGATGGTCACTTTGTCACCATCTGTGGTCACTGCGTGACCAGCTGAGGAGAAAACCCTGTGGACAGGTAGAGCCAGGAGACAGCTCAACAGTCCAGGAGGCAGTTTGTTCCTCAATGTGGTGTGGCAGCGGGAGGCAGGGCCCTGGGAAAGGGGTGGCTTCTCTTGAGCGGTGGAGAGCAGGCTGTGGGTGGAAAGGGGTAAGGGGAAAGGGGACCATGCTTACTAAGGATGTCCTGGTGCATTGGAAGCAGAATGAGTCCTGTTTCCTGCATGTGCCTTGTGTGTTTCAACACAAATTATAACAATTAGTATCCTCTTGTTATCATAGACAAAAGACAATTCTGATAACATTTGTATCAGTTTTTAACACCTGCACATAATTGAGGCTACTTTTAGTCACAAAGAACAGTTTAAAATTCATGAATCAGTGTGGTGTTTGTGTTTTGAACCTTAAAATTTATGTTTTTCCTCAAGTTATTTTGCATGAAGTTCACGATCACCAATATCTGTGAATAAGTAAAAGAATTTTGGATTTCCACATTTATTTGAATTTCAAATTTCTATAATAGTTTGAAGTGTTAAGCTCTGTAAATCAGAAACAAAATCTTTCTTGAACTGTGGATCATCAATCCAAGTACAGTAATCAGTAATTTGCAGGTTTTTTTCCCTCCACCTCAGACCCTGGCTCGTGGTGGTGTCTCCAGGCCGCAGCGTTTGCATGGCTTCGTCTTAAACTTTGTACTCTAGTCCCGTCGAGCACCATGCTGCCCCGTAGCCCTCACGGAGCTTTGGGAGTGCTGGGACTGCCCTGAGCAGCCTTCAGGGCACAGTCACAGTTAGCACTGATGTAACTGAGGTTTATTTCATTTTCACAGGAGGAAAGTAAACGGTGGACAGTGCGACTAGATATTTCTGCTCCTCAGGTGATATTTCCTGATGATTTCAAGTTCAAGAATCCTGTGTTGGTTGTTGTGGATCTGGGAAGAATGCTGTTGACAAATTCCCAAGGTACATTGCCAGTGGGAAGTGAGGAAGACAGGTCTCAGTGGGCTGATCCGTCTCTACCTCCATGTAATTCACTTTTTAAAATGTACAGTTCAGCCGGGCACGGTGTTGCACACCTGTAATCCCAGCAGCTTAGGGATAGGCAGGAGGATCGTGAATTCAAAGCCAGCCTCAGCAAAAGTGAGGTGCTAGGCAACTCAGTGAGACCCTGTCTCTAAATAAAATACAAAATAGGGCTGGGGATGTGGCTTAGTGGTCGAGTGCCCCTGAGTTCAATCCCTGGTACCTGGGGAAAAAAAAATACAGTTCAGTTATTTTGGGCATGTTGGTAGATTGTACAGCTCTCACTGCCAGAACATTTTCCTTTCCCCAGTGAAACTACAAACTCATCAGTAGTCATTCTCTCCCAAATCCCTCCTCCCCAGCTTCTGGTAATCACTAGTGCTTTTTTCTGTCTCTGTGGGTTTGTCTATTCTAAACATTTCATGTGAATGGAATATAGTATACAACCCTTTATGTCTGCCTTTTAGTTTAGCATAGCATTTTCAAGGCCCATCCATGTTCTAGTATATATTCATGTTTATTTCTTTTTATGACTAATAGTCCTTTGTATAGATACACTATATTTTTCTTTATCATTCATTTTAGACATTGGGATTGTCTACCTTTTGACTATTAGGAATAGTACTTTCTGAATATTTACATACAAATATTCACATACAGGTGGTTGTGTGTTTTCAGTTCTCCTGGGCACATACCTGGAGGTAGAGTTGCTGGGTCCTCCGTGAGTCTGTTTAGTATTTCGAGGAGCTCCCGACTTCTCAGCAGCAGCTACAGTGTCACCTTGCTGCCAGCAGCGGAGCGCTCTGTGTCTGCACCCTGTCGTCCCTGTGACTGTTCTGTGTCACAGCGTGGTTTTCATTTGCCTTTCTGTGCAACTCTGTGTATTTTAATAAACCTCGTCTCCCTGTGCGTACTCTCAGGGACGGAGCTCTGACCTGTTTGTGATTATGGCATATAAAAAGAGAGCTCTGGAAGGTGATTTCATGACTGCTGTTAGAGCTCAGCTTGTTGAAATGGGATGGAAGAATGTGAGTTCTCAGGGTAAAGCAAGTGAGTTAAGCAGGTCAGCCTGTGTCAACTCATCTTCACTGAGTAGACCTGGAAGGAAGGGGGCAGGGGACGGGAGAACCGGGGGATGTTGGGTGCTCAGGGGGATCTTAAAAGGAAATTAGACCTGAGTGAAAGGGTGGCTCAGCAGCACGCAGCATCCACATGAACCGATAAGACACAGTGTGGAATAGGCACACGATGGAGCCCAGCACCCTGTGGTGTCTCAGTGCCACCCAGCCTTAGAGAGGATCCCAAGTGTGCACCAGGGGAGAAAATCACACACTGAGCAGTTTTTGCTCACCAGCCTGGCTGTGGGCTCTAGGGTTGCTGTGAGCACAACACCTGAGACCTCCCTTCTCTCAGCTTCCTAGCAGGGGGACAAAGTGAACAAGCTAAGGAAGCACAGAGAGTGACAGAGGGGTTGGCAATATGGCTGGGAAGGCTGTGTCGCTGCGGTGGCGCTGGGCCCCAGCCGCTCCCCAGCTTTTCTTGCAGCCACGTGTTTTCTCTTGGTATTCCGACTTACAGCTTCATGGATGAGTTCACACCGATTAGAGGACCACGCAGAACATTATGCTTGGGGTTTCCTCCGTCGTTTCAGAGGTCGGGTTGGTGGAATCTCTGGTCTTCATCCTCCCTGTGGTGAAGGATAGAGGAAGAAAATAGCAGAGATTATTTGAGTCTTTTCTTCTTTTCTCTGCAGATGACTCCAAGAGGAAAAGTGGGGACGGGTCAGCCTCTGAGGAGACTCAGTTCAGTGACGATGAGTACAAGACCCCTCTGGCCACACCTCCCAACTCCCCGCCTCCTGAGACAAGCAGCAGCAATGGGGAGAACACGCCTCCTTTTCCTGGAGTGGAGATCAGCGAGGAGCAGCTGCAGGCACATTTAATGAACACAAAGATGTATGAGAGGTACGCCCTGTCCTTCATGGACCTGCAGATCATGGTCGGGCGAGTGAAGGACAACTGGAAGCACGTCCAGGATATCGACGTGGGACCCACCCATGTGGTGGAGAAGTTCAACGTTCACCTGCAGCTAGAACGGCGACTGATTTACACCTCGGATCCCAAGTACCCAGGGGCTGTGCTCTCAGGCAACTTGCCAGACTTAAAAATCCACATCAATGAGGATAAGATATCTGCTCTGAAGAATTGCTTTGCTCTCCTTACCACCCCGGAAATGAAGACATCTGACACTCAGATTAAAGAGAAGATTTTCCCCCAAGATGGACAGCGGGGACGTTTGCAGGACTCGGTAATGAACTTGACCCAGAGCATCGTGATGCTGGAGCAGCATACCCGGGAGGTTCTGGTGGAGTCACAGCTGCTGCTGGCCGAGTTTAAGGTCAACTGTATGCAGCTTGGCGTTGAGAGCAATGGCAGGTACATTTCCGTGCTCAAGGTATTTGGTACCAACGCTCACTTCGTGAAGAGGCCTTACGATGCTGAGGTCTCGCTCACTGTTCATGGTTTGCTCCTGGTGGACACCATGCAGACCTTTGGTGCTGATTTTGACCTTTTGATGGCTTCACATAAGAACTTGAGTTTTGATATTCCAACAGGAAGCCTCCGGGACAGCAGGGCACAGTCCCCTGTCTCTGGACCTAATGTGGCTCACCTAACTGATGTAGCCACCCTGAATGACCCATCTGCAGCTAGCGTTTCAATCCACAAAATTCTCACCAAAGAACAAGAGTCTCTCATTAAATTGGAGTACCAGTTTGTGAGTTCAGAGTGCCCATCAATGAACTTAGACAGCACTCTTCAGGTGATTTCATTACAGGTGAATAATTTGGATATTATCCTAAATCCAGAGACAATTGTGGAGCTGATTGGTTTTCTTCAAAAATCCTTCCCCAAGGAGAAAGACGATTTGAGCCCTCAGCCTTTAATGACTGATTTTGAAAGAAGCTTTAGAGAACAAGGGACTTACCAATCCACATATGAGCAAAACACCGAGGTGGCAGTGGAAATCCACAGACTTAACTTATTGCTCCTCCGGACAGTGGGAATGGCAAACGGAGAGAAGCATGGCAGGAAAATCGCCACTGCAAGTGTAGGTGGCACCAAAGTCAACGTCTCAATGGGGAGCACGTTCGATGTGAACGGTTCTCTTGGCTGTTTGCAACTCATGGATTTGACACAAGATAATGCTAAGAACCAGTATGTTGTCAGCATCGGGAATTCCTCAGGCTATGAAAATATTGTCAGTGACATTGGCTACTTTGAATCCGTATTTGTCAGAATGGAAGATGCAGCCCTTACTGAAGCATTGAGTTTCACATTTATTGAGAAATCTAAACAGGAGTGTATCCTCAACCTGAAGATGGCTTCCTTGCATTATAACCACTCTGCCAAATTCCTGAAGGAGTTGACATTGTCCATGGATGAACTGGAAGAGAATTTTCGAAGTATGCTGAAAAGTGCAGCCACCAAAGTCACCACAGTGTTAGCTACCAAGACTGCCGAGTACAGCGAGATGGTGTCACTCTTTGAGACTCCCAAGAAGTCCCGGGAACCCTTTATCTTAGAGGAAAATGAAATATATGGGTTTGGCCTATCTTCGTGTCATTCGGACACTGTAAAGCTAATCCTGAACATCAACATCGAATCTCCAGTTGTTTCTATCCCTCGGAAGCCAGGGAGTCCCGAGTTGTTGGTAGGACACCTGGGACAGATATTCATCCAGAATTTTGTGGCAGGAGATGATGAATCCAGAAGTGACCGTCTGCAGGTGGAAATCAAGGACATTAAACTGTATTCTTTGAATTGCACCCAGCTGGCAGGCAGAGAAGGTGCTGGGGCTGAAGTCAATCGGACGTTTTGTCCACCCTCTGGCTCTGCCAGTGCCAATAGTCAGGAGGAAGCTCATTTCACTCGACATGATTTCTTTGAATCTCTGCATAGAGGTCAAGGTAAGGAGCATAATTCTGTTTCATTTTGTTTAAAGGTTTTGGTATTCCACCAAAAACAGCGACAACAAAAACATTTTCTTCTAGAATTATCCCCAGTTAATATTTTAGAAATCATGGTAGAATTTTGACAGATGCTTCCTAGTAGATTGGTATATTTTCACCTTTTTCCATTTAATATCATTTTTGGCAAAACGAGTTTTTTTTTTTAACTTCATTGTTTTTTTAATTTATTTTTTCATGTGGTGCTGAGGATCAAACCCAGTGCCTCACACATGCTAGGCAAGTGCTGTGCCACTGAGCCACAACCCCAGCTTCAAACAAGAATGTTTAAAAATGTTTTCTTTTGGAAACTGTGTGACTATACTCATTTATAGAGATGCTTCAGTGGATGAATTTGGTTAGTGTTGTTTAATTTTGTCAATTTTCTTGTTATAAACTGTAGCTCTTTCCTAGATGAATGTTTTAGCCCATGCTAGCTCAGGGATTAGCATAAACAGAACGTGAAACATAGTCTGTAGACATTATGTTCTCCTTCTGGTATTCCGCCATGTCCTTCCATGATGGGTCGGATGGAAGAGGGTGCTCGGAGTGGAGTTTTGAATTCGTATTCTGAATCTGATCAGCTAGTGCCAAACAGTTCAATCTGTTAGTCTTTTTTTTTTTTTAAGGTACCAGGGATTGAACCCAGGGATGCTCTATCACTGAGCCACATCCCCATCCCTTTTTTGTTTTTTATTTCGAGGCAGGGTCTCATTAGGTTGCTTACAGTCTTGCTAAATTGCGGAGGCTGGCTTTGAACCTGCAGTCCTCCTGCCTCAGCCTCTTGAGCAATCACAGGCGTGCGTCGCCACGCCCAGCTCAATCTGTCAGTTGTGGCATCTAGAGAAATCACGAAAGCTCTGCAGCATGGCTTTGTTGGTGAAGAAATGAAGACTTTGGAGACCCATCCTCCTGTGGTTCCCAGATGCTAATTCACTGGTTCTGGTACACATACTCTGAAAGATCCATTCTCTGGGATCAGGGTTGTTTACTTAGAGCCAAGAAAAGGGTTCCATCTACTTCTGAAAGCTAGATAAGGATGAGCAGTGTGGCTTGGAAAATCACCTTGGGAGGTGAAAAGAAGCTTAATGTCCAATCTCTGGACTGGATTAGTTTACCACGCCATATTTTAAAACTGCCAAATAAAGCATGTCTTGAAATTTTTCTATTTTTCTGTGTTCTTACCTTTTATTATCTCTTCTCTCGGTGAGTTTTTGTCTTCGGATAGTCCTCAAGTTTACTCTTCATCATACACCCCTAGGTACCAGGCTGACCTACCCTCTAGTCTAGGAATAACTCACGGGCTCTATTTTATACTCTCCACACTTAACCAGCAATAGCAAGATAAGATTAGCGTTTACAGTCTGTCATTTCCCTCTCTTCTGCCAGCTTTTCATATCCTGAACAACACCACCATTCAGTTTAAACTGGAAAAGATCCCAGTTGAGAGAGAGTCTGAACTGACTTTCTCCCTTAGTCCGGATGACCTGGGGACGTCCAGCATCATGAAGATTGAAGGAAAGTTCGTCAATCCAGTTCAGGTAAGTACCCAACTGATTTTCATGTCAGGGCAGCTGACGTGACTCAGATGCTTGGGACCAGAAGTATGTCAGATATCAGAGTTTTTTGGATTTTGAAATATTTGTGAAGACTTCATTGGTTGAGCATTCCTAATCAGAAGCTCTGAAACCGGCAGTGCTGTAAAATCTGAAACATTTTGAGCATTTCATTAACTTTCAGAAAGTTTCAGATTTCAGGGGTATTTTGGATTTCTCAAATGCTCAGCCTCTATTTTATATTTGTGCTACATAAATCTATACGTAGATTATAATGTTACCTATTTATGCTTATTAAATGTGGGTGGAAAATATGATTTCAAAGGAAATATCATTAATGCAGTTTTTCCACTAAACATGGAATCATTTTATCATATTTTATCACTGGGCAAGCATTCTTGTTAGCCTTCTTTATGTGGATCAGAGGCAGGTTGCATAGAAGGAGGAGGCAGATTCTTCAGTCCATTGCCATTTGGGTACAGGGAAATTCTTGATTAAACAGTCAGTCTCTTGGGCTGGGGACATAGCTCAGTCGGTAGAGTGCTTGCCTTGCATGCACAAGGCCCTGGGTTCAATCCCCAGCACTACAAAAAAAAAAAAAAAAAAAAAAAAAAGTCAGTCTCTTTTTCCCAGGAGGATATAATTCTTGTCACACTTTTGACATACTTGGCCCAGCTTATAAAATGATGTGATTTGCTGCACCCATTGACAGATGTTTTCAAGGGAGAATTAGTCTTGCCTTGTCTGAAATGAAATGGATCAGGACAGAGGACCCCCCCTGCCCGTGTGTGTGTGTGTGTGTGTGTGTGTGTGTGTGTGTGTGTGTGTGTGTGGTGACTGTATGTATATACTGCCTTTTTCCTTCAAAAGTGCTGTTCCTGATTTGACAGGGAGTAGAGCAAAGAGTGTTCCATTAGCATTACAGTGTAAAACAAGGACAGGAGAATCTCAGGACAGTGGACCTGTGTCCCACAGTGTGTCCAGCAGCTGTTCCGAGGTAGCTCAGGGGTGCAGTCAACAGAGCGTGTGTCCCTACTGCCACCAGTGCTTCCAGTGGGTGTCTGGGTGAGAACCTTGCCCACAGCTTTCCCCTCTCCCAGCAAGTCTTGCCTCCAGCCTGAGCTGCGGGGGAGTTCTGCATGTGTTCTGTGTGTGTTGACTTCTTAATGGCTAGCATTGACTGTCGTCCTGATGAATGTCTTCAAAATTTAATCTAAAGACTTTTTTTTTGGGTGATGCTGGGGATTGAATCCAGGGCCTTGTGCTTGCAAAGCAAGCACTCTACCAGCAGAGCTATATCCCCAGCCCTAAATACTTTATTTTAAAATAAGTTTTAAAGACAAATATTTATTCTTCAATAATTTGATTCTTTAAACCATTTTATTATGAAAATTTAAACATGCTTAAATATATAATAGAATGATGAGTCTTATGTCCATCAATCAAATGCAACATTTTAAGGATTTTACCGTACATTTCATCCATCTTTGTGTTTGTGTGTGTATGTGTGTTTGCGTTGCCAGGTATTGAACCCACGGCCTCACACATGTAGGCACGTGCTCTACTGCTGAGCTCTGTCACTGGCCCATCTTTTCTTTCTTTTTTAAAAATTTTTTTTTACTTGTAGATGGACACAATACCTTTATTTATTTGTTTTTTATGTGGTGCCAAGAATTAAATCCAGTGCCTCGCACTGAGCCACAAACCCAGCCCCCATCTTTCTCTCTCTCTCTCTTTTTTTTTTTTGGTGGTACTGGGGATAGAACCCACTGGTGCTTTACCACTGAGCTACATCCAAAGTCCTTTTTTGAGACAGGGTCTTCCTAAGTTTCTGAGGCTGTCCTTTAACTTGTGATCTTCCTGCCTCAGCCTCTCAAAGGTTGCTGGGATTAAGGCATGCACTACTATGCCCAGCTTGAACAGGATTTTAATACCAGCAACTTTGATGTGCTCAACACACGTATACATAAACAAAGCCCTGATTTTATACCGTTTCATACCAGTGTTTTTGGAATGTGTCTGCAAACTAGGTGTGCCTTATCATATCTTTTAAGGTGGTATTATCATACCTTACAAAATTAATGAGAGTTCCTTGGTACCCAAGTTTCAATCTGACTTTACTGATTTGGGCATACAGTCAACACTTACATGTAGATTTTTCTGTGAGGTGCTGGGGAGGGCTTTGTAAATAAAAGTGGGACAGAAAGAGGTAAGGATAATAAAAAAGTGATGGCGATAGTCTTACCAACTAACTTAAAATCTCAAGGGAAGTCCCAGGCTGTCGACCGTGGACATTGACAGGCGGCGTCTCTGAGAGCAGTTGATAATCCTGGGGAGTAACTGAGTTTCTCCCTTTGATGCAGGTGGTGTTAGCCAAGCACGTGTATGAGCAGGTTTTACAAACGCTGGACAACCTTGTGTACAGCGAAGATCCGAATAAGTTTCCAGCCAGCGCCGCCGCTGCCTCTTGCCCCAGCTCTCCTCTGCCTGCCCTCAGCGCTTGCGGAGAGCCTTCCCTGGAGCGGAAGGAGAACGGGTTGTTCAGCCACTCAAGCCTTTCCAGCACCTCTCAGAAGTCCTGGTCTGTGAAAGAAGCCAAGGCCTTTACTCAGATTCAAGCCAACTTTTGCATATCAGAGCTTCAAGTTCAGCTAAGTGGGGATCTCACTTTGGGGGCCCAGGGTCTGGTGAGCTTAAGGTTTCAGGACTTTGAGGTGGAATTCAGTAAAGACCATCCTCAGACCTTGTCCATTCAGATTGCCCTGCGGTCCCTGCTGATGGAGGACTTGCTGGAGAAAAATCCAGACTCCAAGTACAAGAACCTGATGGTGTCCCGAGGTGCTCCTAAGCCATCTAGCTTAGCACAGAAAGAGTACCTTTCCCAGTCTTGCCCTTCAGTGTCCAACGTGGAGTACCCTGATATGCCTCGCTCACTCCCTTCCCACATGGAGGAAGCGCCTAATGTCTTCCAATTGTATCAGCGACCCACCTCTGCCTCCCGGAAGAAACAAAAGGAAGTCCAGGACAAGGACTACCCCTTGACCCCACCTCCTTCTCCAACGGTAGACGAGCCCAAGGTTCTTACAGGAAAGAGTAAATTCGATGATTCCTTGGTTCACATCAATGTATTCTTGGTGGATAAGAAACATCCAGAATTCTCTTCCATTTACAACCGAGTTAACCGGAGCATCGATGTTGATTTTAACTGCTTGGATGTTCTGATCACATTGCAAACCTGGGTCGTGATATTAGATTTTTTTGGAATTGGCTCCACTGCAGACAACCATGCAATGAAGTTGCCACCTGAGGACGTTCTGCAGAATGTCAAGTTAGAATCCAGTGCCTTAACAGAATCTGAACTTCAGGATCCGGTCAACACCAAGCTGGATCTCAAGGTATCACTTCCCTTTGACTTCTTGAAGTTCTAAAAATGAATTTGGATATATTCGAATGTGAGCATTTTGCATTTATTCTGGAAAACAGCTCCTGTTGGCAGCAGAGCCACATACAGTCTCTTGGGCGTCTGTGACAAAAGGGTAGACGTTAGTGCTCCAGAACAGGCGTGGGGTAAATCCCAGCTGCAGGCCGGGAGACCCTGAGGTTTAAACAGCTCGTCAAGTCCGTGGGCTGTGTCATTCAGTGGAAATGCTTTGCTCTCCTGTCCTGGGTGTCCTCTTCTCTCGTCATCTGCAAGAGCGAGGTGACATGGTATACGCGAGGGCCCTAGAACAGCGACTGGTCCGTAGCAGCAACTTTCAAGGGCAGCTTTTGCCCTTGGCTCCCTGTTCTCTCAGGAACGAAGCATGGACCTGGACTTTGAATCCCGGCACTTTGACTACAGCCTCATGGCTGCGTGGCTGCTGTGTGGCTGTGCTGTCCCTTAGCCACTTTCCCTCAGGTTTCTGTCAATAAACTGGGGCTGTTGGGAGGTGCCTGTGCTGTGGGGTCTCTGTGAGCACTCAGCGAGAACACAGCTAAGGCCCTCTGTGGCGTGTGGCACAGCAGCCATTCAGTGAGTCGTGGCTGCTGCTGTCCTTACTGTCATGGTGGTAACTTGTCCTCGGTACTTAGATTTTTTTTTTTGGTACCAGGGATTGAACCCACTGAGCCACGTCTCCAGCCCTTTTCTGTATTTTATTTAGAGACAGGGTCTTGATAAGTTGCTGAGGGCCTTCCTACATTGCTGAGGCTGGCTTTGAACTTGGTGATCCTCCTGCCTCAGCCTCCTGAGCTGCTTGGCTTGGATTACAGAGTGCACCACTGCACCTAGCTGGTCCTCAGATATTTTTTTTTAAATTTATTTTTATTGCAAACAAATGGGATACATGTTGTTTCTGTTTGAACATGGAGTAATAGCATACCATTTGCGTAATCATACATTCACATAGGGTAATGATGTTTGATTCATTCTGTTATTTTTTCCTCCCCCCCACCCCTCCCACCCCTCTTTTTTCTCTATACAGTCCCTCCTTCCTCCATTCTTGCTCCCCTCTCACCCCCCCATTATGTGTCATCATCTGCTTATCAGCGAGATCATTCGTCCTTTGGTTTTTTGAGATTGGCTTATCTCACTTAGCATTATATTCTCCAGTGTCATCCATTTGCCTGCAAATGCCATAATTTTATTATTATTTATAGCTGAGTAATATTCCATTGTATATATATATACCACAGTTTCTTTATCCATTTATCAATTGAAGGACATCTAGGTTGGTTCCACAGCCTGGCTATTGTGAATTGAGCAGCAGTGAACATTGATGTGGCTGTATCTCTGTAGTATGCTGATTTTAAGTCCTTTGGGTATAGGCCAAGAAGTGGGATAGCCGGGTCAAATGGTGGGTCTATTCCAAGTTTTCTGAGGAATCTCCACACTGCTTTCGAGAGTAGCTGCACTAATTTGCAGCCCCACCAGCAATGTATGAGTGTACCTTTTTCCCTACATCATCTCTAACACCTATTGTTGCTTGTATTCTTGATAATCGCCATTCTAATTGGGGTGAGATGGAATCTTAGTGTAGTTTTGATTTGCATTTCTCTTATTACTAAAGATGGTGGACATTTTTTCATATGTTTGTTGATTGCTTGTACATTTTCTGTGAAGCGTCTGTTCATATCCTTAGCACATTTGTTGATTGGGTTTTTTGTATTCTTCGTGTAGAGTTTTTTGAGTTCTTTATATATTCTGGAAATTAGTGCTCTATCAGAAATATGAGTGGCAAAGATATTCTCCCACTCTGTAGGCTCTCTCTTTGCATTGCTGATAGTTTCCTTTGCTGAGAGAAAGCTATTTAGTTTGAATCTGTCCCAGTTATTAGTTCTTGCTTTTATTTCTTGTGCTATGGGAGTCCTGTTAAGGAAGTCTGATCCTAAGCCAACAAGTTGAAGATTTGGACCTACTTTTTCTTCTATAAGATGTAAGGTCTCTGGTCTGATTTCAAGGTCCTTGATCCATTGTGAGTTGATTTTTGTGCAGGGTGAGAAATAGGGGTTTAATTTCATTCTGTTGCATATGGATTTCCAGTTTTCCCAGCACCATTTGTTGAAGAGGCTATCTTTTCTCCATAGCATATTTTTTGCACCTTTGTCTAGTATGAGAAAATTGTATTTATTTGGGTTTGTGTCCGTGTCCTCTATTCTGTACCATTGATCTACTTGTCTGCTTTGGTGCCAATACCATGCCGTTTTTGTTACTATTGCTTTGTAGTATAGTTGAAGTTCTGGTATTGCAATACCCCATTTCATTCTTCCTGCTAAGGATTGCTTTAGCTATTCTGGGTTTCTTATTCTTCCAGATGAATTTCATGACTGCTTGCTCTATTTCTTTGAGGTACATCATTGGGATTTTAATTGGAATTGCATTGAATCTGTATTGCACTTTTGGTAGTGTAGCCATTTTGACAATATTAATTCTACCTATCCAAGAACATGGGAGATCTTTCCATCTTCTAAGGTCTTCCTCAATTTCTTTCTTCAATGTTTTGTAGTTTTCATTGTAGAGATCTTTTACCTCTTTGGTTAGATTGATGCCCAAGTATTTTATTTTTTTGAGGCTATTGCAAATGGGAGTTGTTTTCCTCATTTCCCTTTCAGATGTTTCATTGCTTGCGTATAAAACTGCTTTAGATTTATGTGTGTTGATTTTATAGCCTGCTATTTTGCTGAATTCATTGGTGAGGTCTAGAAGTTTTCTGGAGGAGGTTTTTGGATCCTCTAAATATAAAATCATGTCATCAGCAAACAGTGACAGCTTAAGTTCCTCTTTTCCTATTCATATCCCTTTAATTTCTTTGGTCTGCCTAATTGCTCTGGCTAGAGTTTCGAGGACAATGTTGAATAGAAGTGGTGAAAGAGGACATCCATGTCTTGTTCCCGTTTTTAAAGGGAATGGTTTCAGTTTTTCTCCATTAAGAATGATGTTGGCCATGGGCTTAGCATAAATAGCCTTTACAATGTTCAGGTATGTTCCTACTATCCCTATTTTTTCTAGTGTTTTGAGCACGAAGGGGTGTTGTATTTTGTCAAACGCTTTTTCTGCGTCAATTGAAATAACCATATGATTCTTATCCTTAATTCCATTGACATGATGGATTACGTTTATTGATTTACAGATGTTAAACCATCCTTGCATTCCAGGGATGAACCCCACTTGATCATGGTGCATGATTCTCTTAATATGTTTTTGGATACAGTTTGCCGATATTTTGTTAAGGATCTTTGCATCTATATTCATCAAGGATATTGGTCTAAATTTTTCTTTCCTTGATGTGTCTTTTCCTGGTTTGGGTATGAGGGTGATATTAGCTTCATAGAATGAGTTTGGTAGGGTACCCTCCTTTTCTATTTCCTGGAATACTTTGAGAAGTATTGGAATGAGATCTTCTTTGAAGATCTTGTAGAACTCGGCTAAGAATCTCTCTGGTCCTGGGCTTTTCTTGGATGGTAGGTTTTTAATGGCTTGTTCTATTGCATTGCTTGATATTGATCTATTTAAATTGTGTATGTCCTCCTGGTTCAGTTTGGGAGGAGCATGTGTCTCTAGAAATTTGTCAATGTCTTCAGTAGCTTCTATTTTGTTGGAATACAGATTTTTCAAAGTAGCTTCTCATTATGTTCTGTATCTCAGTGGTGTCTGTCGTGATATTTCCTTTTTCATCATGAATTTTAGTAATTTGAGTTTTCTCTCTCCTTTGTTAGTGTGGCTAAGAGTTTGTCTATTTTGTTTACTTTTTCAAAGAACCAACTTTTCATTTTGTCAATTTTTTGAATTGTTTCTTTTGTTTCAATTTCATTGATTTCAGCTCTGATTTTAATTATTTCTTGTCTTCCACTACTTTTGCTGTTATTCTGTTCTTCTTTTTCTAGGGCTTTGAGCTGTAATGTTAGGTCATTTAGTTGTTGACTTTTCATTCTTTTCTGGAATGCGCTCCATGCAATTAATTTTCCTCTTAGTACTGCTTTCATAGTGTCCCAGAGATTTTGATATGTTGTATCGTCATTCTCATTGACCTCTAAGAATTTTTTTTATCTCCTCCTTCATGTTCTCTGTTATCCATGTTTCATTTAATATCATATTATTTAGTCTCCAGGTGTTGGAGTAATTTCTGTTTTTTTTTTTATTTTGTCATTGATTTCTACTCTCAGTCCATTATGATCTGATAGAACACAAGGCTGTATCTGTGTTTTTTTGCATTTCCTAAGGGCTGCTTTGTGGCATAACATATGGTCTATTTTTGAGAAGGTTCCATGTGCTGCTGAGAAGAAAGTGAATTCGCTCGTTGATGGATGGAATATTCTATATATGTCTATTAAGTCTAGGTTATTGATTGTGTTATTGAGTTCTATGGTTTCTTTGGTTGGTTTTTGTTTGGAAGATCTATCTAGTGGTTACAGTGGTGCGTTAAAATCACCCAGAATTATCATGTTGTGGTCTATGTGATTCCTGAAATTGAGAAGGATTTATTTGGTGTACAGGGATGCACCATTGTTTGGGGCATAAATATTTACAATTGTTATGTCTTCCTGATTTATGGTTCCCTTAAGCAGTATGAAATGTCCTTCTTTATCCCTTCTGACTAACTTTGGCTTGAAGTCCACTTTATCTGATATAAGGATGGAAACCCTCGCTTTTTTACTGAGTCCATGTGCGTGGTAAGTTTTTTCCCATCCTTTCACCTTTAGTCTGTGGATGTCTTTTTCTGTGAGATGAGTCTCTTGCAGGCAGCATATTATTGGGTCTTTCTTTTTAATCCATTCTGCCAGTCTATGTCTTTTGATTGATGAGTTTAGGCCATTAACGTTCAGGGTTATTATTGAGATATGATTTGTATTCCCAGTCATTTGGCTTATTTTTGGTTTTTAAGTTGGCTTGGTTTCTCCTTTGAGTGGTTTTTCTCTAAGATAGTTCCTCCCCTTGCTGACCTACATTGTTGTGTTTCATTTCCTCCTCATGGAATATTTTGTTGAGAGCATTCTATAGCGCAGACTTTCTATTTGTAAATTCTTTTAACTTTTTTTTATCACGGAAGAATTTTATTTCATCTTCAAATCTGAAGGTTAGTTTTGCTGGGTATAGGATTCTTGGTTGGCAACCATGTTCTTTCAGAGCTTGAAATACGTTGTTCCAGGCCCTTCTAGCTTTTAGAGTCTGGGTTGAGAAGTCGGCTGCTATCCGTATTGGTCTCCCCCTATATGTAATGTGATGCTTTTCTCTCGTGGCCTTCAAAATCCTATCTTTATTTTGAATGTTAGGCATTTTCCTTATAATGTGCCTTGATGTGGATCTGTTGTGATTCTGTGCATTTGGTGTTCTGTAAGCCTCTTGTATTTGATTTTCCATTTCATTCTTCAGGTTAGGGAAATTTGCTGATATTATTTCATAGAATAGGTTGTTCATTCCTTTGGTTTATATCTCTGTGCCTTCCTCAGTCCCAACAATTCTTAAATTTGGTCTTTTCATGATGTCCCATAGTTCTTGGAGATTCTGTTCATCATTTCTTACCATCTTCTCTGTTTGGGCGACTTTATTTTCAAGATTAAATATTTTGTCTTCATTGTCTGAGGTTCTGTCTTCCAAGTGGTCTAGTCTTTTGGTGATGCTTTTCATTGAGTTTTTTATTTGGTTTATTGTTTCCTTCATTTCAAGGATTTCCATTTGGGTTTTTTTTTAGAATCTCTATCTCTTTGTTGAAATGATTTTTTGCTTCCTGCATTTGCTCTTTCAGCTTATTGGTATTATCATTCATTGCCTGCATTTGCTCTCTTATCTCATCCTTTGCTTCGTGAATCATCTTAATCATGTGTAATCTGAAGTCCTTTTCTGACATTTCTTCTACCATACTGTCATTGGATTCTGTTAATATAGAATCTAGATTTGTTTGGATCATTTTCTTCCCTTGTTTTTTCATGTTGTTCATGTATCTTCCCCTTTAGCAGTGCAGATCTGGGGTATTGCAGATTTCTCCCTATAGGCTTATAGTGGCTCTATAGGTTTCCAAAACCCTTTCTTTAAGGGGAGATCAATATTATCAGTGCCCAAATCAGACACTATGCAAACCTAGACCAAATAGCCCCTATGAGGACAATAACAAAATTGTCATAAGAAACAGAATGAGTTCAAATATTATCTTCAGTAAAACAAACAGATTTGCAATAAGGACTGCAGTTTCTAATGGAGGACAAAGAGGATGCAGAGGGATATAGAATGTGACTGTTAATGGAATAAGAAAAGAATATACAGAATTTTCTAGATAATAGAAAGGGTGAGAGTGTAATCAAAGGAAATTGGATGTTAGCATGCAAAAAAGGGAGAAAGAGACTCTGAGGGGACAGGTAAACAAAAGGAAAGGAGAGCAAGAAAAGTAAAGAAATAAGAACTTAAAATTTTTCAATAAGGAAAAAGAAGAAAGTCTACAGTATAACAGTCATATAATGAATGAATGTAATGAAACCTCCCAGAGTTCAGTAGCCTGATGCATGAGAGTTACCTGACAATGAGCTTCAAGTTTCCAGCAGGCATCTCAGGATGGGATTCGCCTCACCTAAAGATCGGAGTTACGGCTTCCAGGATTAATCCAAGATGGCTGCTCTGGCTTCCAAATGTGTTGGCAAATGGGGAGCTGCAGCTCAGGGTGTGGACGTGGTCAGCTGGAGGTCCTGCAGGCCGGGTGCAATCAGTCGGTTTGGGGTCCCGGTGATAGGGCGCAGTCACTTGGTCTTGGGGGTCCTGGCAGTAGGGCGCAGTTAGTGGATGTCAGGGTCCAGAGGCAGGGAGTGATCAGTTGGGTTGAGGGCTCCTGGAGACGGGGCTCAGTCAGTCTGACCAGGGGTCCTATGGGGCCTGGCTGTTGTCCTAAAATGGCGGCAGCCACTTGTAATCAAACCTGCAGGTACTGTAACAGGGAACTTCCAGGCAAAAGCAGGCAGGTGGTGGTCCACTGGCCGTCGGCGATCAGTTTGCTGACTGTTGTCAGACGATCAGGAGGTGAACCTCGTGCACTGGGTGATGGATAGGTGTAAGGCAGGCGATGGACAGGCAAGAGGCAGGCAAATGGCGGATGATAGACGCCTGACAGTGAGCAATCTGCACTCAAAAAAGGCGTTGATATGCTGGCAGATTGCAGGTGGTCACAGCAGACAAATGGGGTAAACAGCAGAGGATTGATAAGCAGCAAAAACTGCCTCACCAAGAGACAGATATCCTCTGCTTAAAACTGGAGTTATGGAGCGACAAGGAACGCAGCCTCCCTCTAGTCCGCTATCTTGGATCTCCCTTCTCAGATATTTTTTTAAAACCATGAACTACATTTGAATTTCACCCTGTCTGCTGGGTGTGATGGAGCACTAAGGGGTGGGAAGGAGCTGGTTTTGCCCGGCTTGCTCAGTGCTGAGGCCTCTGTGCCTGGGCTTATTCAGCAATGAATGGAAAGGGCAGAGCCTGTGGTCATTCTTCTGCTGGACTTCATGCCCGTGCACTGTCACTTGTTCTTGTAGTGCCTGAGATAGTCTGCTGCAGGGACCTTTTGATGGTGAGGTGCAGGGCCAGGTGGGGGACTCTTTCCAGGGGAGTCTGTAGAGATTGATATGGCTGTTTCTGCAAGAAAATAGGACTAGATAAATGTCCCTTGACAATGTGCTCTTTGCAAATAAGAAGTTTTGAAAAACATTTTTATTGTGAAAAATGGCAAGTATGTCTCAGAGAAAATAGTACAACAAACCATCATGTCCCCAATGCTGTAATTTATCACGTTTGCTTTGTTCTTTTTTTTCTTCACTGAAGAATTTTAAAGCAAATTCCAAATAGTATATCATTTTACCTCAACATACTTTAGTATTCATTTCTAGGGAAAAAAAAATGGGCATTTTCTTACAACTAAAATACATTGTCATATTGAACTAAATTAACAAAAATGCCTTGGTCTTAGGTTACACTGCCAGTCTGAGCTCAGGGTGCCCTGATTGTTTCAGAAATGCCCTTTTGTTTTGAACTGTGGAGGGATGAGTGGTCTGAGGGGCTTTGTGCCTCTCTTTGGGTCTCTAATTCAGTGGAATGATCTGTCTTTCTGAGCCCAAGTCTTCTCAGCTGCAAATAAGGATAGTTCAGTAATGATACAGGAATTTTTTGAATCAGGATCCAAGAAGGTTCACATGTCACATTTGCGGTCATCGTTTCTTAAATCTCTTTACGTAAGCCAGGTATGGTGCCTATAATCCCAGTTCCCGGAAGCTGAGGTAGGAGGGGGGTGTTTGAGACCAACTTGGACAACTTAGGAAGACCTGTCTGAAAAGGGAAAACAAAACCAAAACCCAACAATCAACCCCCGCCCCCAACACACACCTCTTTTACTTAAGGTAAACCAGCCCCCCAGTGCTTTCTTATGCTCCCCACCCTGCCTTGCTGGAGAGTCTGGGTTAGGGCCTCATGGAGGTCCAGCCTTCTAGATTTGTCTGTTCTTGGTTTTGCTCTTTGACTTTGTTTTATCCCCCATGTTTAGAAGCGAAAGTTAGTGCTGGAGAGTTGGTTTCAGCTCCCTGGGGAGGACACCTTGTGGTGGTGCCTGGTGCTGCTGTTGCACTGGGCAGGAGGCCCACGGCAGCTGGACATCCCTCTTTTCGAGATACTAAGACTCAGGCCCCAGGGGGTTCAGGTGCTGATGGTCAGGTTCCTCCACATAAAGCATTTTTAGACCCAATTTGTGTTCTTTTGATGGCTAAATGTCTAGAGTGTTTCTTATTTTACTTCTTTATGATGATCATGATGACTTGGGATCCGAGTGTCTGTCAAAACGCATGCTGTGGGGGACTAGAGGGCACCTGATGGTCATTACCCAACTGTAGTAGTGCACTCCATTTTTCTCTGCCGCCTCCTATAACTATTTTTCCTTCTTCCCTTCCTCTTCCTTCCTCTCCCCCCCCCCCCCCTTCTTTCCTTTACCAACTGTTTTCTGAGCACCTGCTTTGTGGTAGGCATTGCAGATACAGGGCTGACCACGCATGGTCTCTGCCATCTGGAAGCCGGGTGGGAGTTGACGGTTGAATGGGCTCTGTTTGCTCCTCTCCTCCCTTCTCTCTACTCAGTTCCTCCTCTCCAGGGGTGGTCCTCAGAGCGCAGAGCTTGTTGAGAACCTGGTGTAACAAACCCTAGACATATAAGTCCTTCTAGTTGTTATAATTACAAAGTTACATTACAGAACTTGTTACAAAGAATGTTTGTAGAGCCAGAGGGTTTTGCTTATTCTTCTGTCTGTCCTTGTCCCTGGGAAAGAAGTCTTTGTGGTGCCCAGGTAAGTCCTGGTTGGTCAGCAGAGCTTCTGTTAAGAATGCATTCCAAGGTATTAGGCAGGATTCAACATCATTTTCATTTTGCCCTGACAAATTTCTTAGATGAGACTACTTCATGGATGGATCCATATGAGTTATTGCAGAATTGTGTAATATAACAATGAAAATAAAAATGGGAGAAGTTGTTTTATAATGTGCAACATTTCACTAACAGAATAGATGAAGCCAGCTCAGAAGAGATGCCAGAGAACCTGGAATCTCAACTGCCGCTGAGTTCCTTTCTCGTTGGCTTTATCATCAGACCGTCGTTTGAGTGGGATAACAAAGCAGAAGGGAAGTTAGTGCCACGCAGAGCTTTACCTTCAGATTTCCCACACCTTTCCGCATCCTCCTTGATTTTGTTCTGCCATTTCCCTGAAAGACACCCTTTCTTACCAGTAACATTTGCCTTGCTTTGTCTTGTGTGTTCCTAGGTTCACTCACTCTCTCTTGTGTTGAATAAAACCACCAGTGAACTCGCTAAAGCCAATGTGTCTAAATTAGTAGCACACCTGGAAATGATTGGTAAGTGGGGAAAATCAAGCGTGTAGTCTGGTAAGTGTCTGAATAGCCCAACACAAATCAGATTGTGTGCGCATGCTGAGGAGGTGTGGACCAGCCACTTGATGGTGGCTCTTGGTCTGGCCATACCTGTTGGTGGCTTTTGCATCAGTCATCGAGATAGCTTGTTAAAAATGTGTCTGACACAACTTCCTCTCACTTCCTTCCCCATCTCCATCCCAAGAATCTGATTCCGTAGGTTGGGAACAGGCCCTGGCATCTACCTGTGTTTTTAATGATTTTTAGAGTGACTACAAAATTTTCTTGTTGGAATATTTTTGAGGGTATAAAGTGGGTATTATTAATAATTAGACTTGGAAGACAATCTTATAAAAGGGCTGTCCCTGGGAAACCAGGGGAGATGTTCATTCTGTCTACAGACTTAAGTAAGGGAAGCTACTAAGAGGGCCTGTTTTCTTTTTTTCAAATTTTGTTGGTCTATTTATTTACTTTTAATATGTATATATATTTTTAGTTGTTGATGGACCTTTATTTTATTCATTTATTTATATGTGTTCTGAGAACCGAACCCAGTGCCTCGTGCATGCTAGGCAAGTGCTCTACCACTGAGCCACAAACCCAGCCCAATTTTGTTGGTTTATTTTAAAATCACTTTACTTCTTAGAAAGTACAGAGAAATGATAAATCAATTATGAAAATGGCAAACTGTTTTTTGGCTCATGGCAACTCTACAACAGTTCTTTGTATGATTTAATTGCAAACCTCTCCTTGTCCTGGCTTAGTGACTGATATAATTGTCATCCTCCCATCTTACTTTTCTAAATGTCCTACTCAGTCCTTCTTAGTCTCAGATCACAGTGTACAGAGGCCAACAGTTCCTTCTAGCATTCAGTAACTTTCCCATGCAGGAGGATATTGCAGCAAAGCCAGCATTCTTTGTAATGGGGTTTTGTAGGATGAAATTCTTACTTGAATATAAATGATGAACTATATCACGTTCTAAATAGTGGGGATTTATAAACTGTGAATCAAAACACTATTTCTTCTATACAGAATGTGTAATTCAGTACTGAAGATTACAAAGCTCAAATGTTGACACTGTGCTAAAAACAAGAATGTTATTTAAGGAAAGAAAGAACCAAAACTGAGGTTTCACACCTGGTATAAATTATTTTAGAAAAGCTCCTAGAAGAGGTCTTTCCTTATGATTGGAAGAAGCTTGGGTATCTTGTTAGAGGACATTAAGAATCAAAATAAATTGTGCCTTTGGTTTCATTGGAAACCGAGCTGGCATGCCACGTGTAGCCACCCTAGTCCTTGGAACGGAATTGCATGAAGATTGTGATGGAAGCTTTGCTTTACGGCAGCAGCGGCTCAGAACGCCCTGCGCAGTGCGAAGGAGGATCGTTTCGGGGCCACAGTTCAGCCGCTCGGGTGTCTGCTTCCCTTCTTTTTTTGCCTGCCCTCCAGGGGCTTCACTCCTGTCATATCTGACCAGCTTCACATCTTGGTCCCCAGTGTCTGCTGACCTTATTAATTTTGTTCTTTTATTAAATTGCCCCAGACCTGCTGAGTGCCACTTGAATAGCTAACACATTTCTGACACTTCCTTCTTTTTTCTTTTATCCACAGTGTGATTAATAGACCTTAGGATGGGTCACTAATTTCTAACAAGTGGTCTAATCTCAGAATGTGTTTCTGTCAGTATTCATATACGTTCTGTCTTTTGAATTGTGTATGCATTTACGTCCTCCATGTTCCTGTGGGATGTCGCCGTATTATTTCAGTTCCCTTTGTTTGTCCTTTGACATGGGAACTCTCAAAGATCGCATAACATTTTTTGGGGGTGTATTGGAATATTGAAAATCAGCTTCTCATGCTTAGTTTGATTTAAACTTGTGGCTGTCAGTTTTTGTCCCAAACATACTGAAGATGGGCGGCGTAATGGTATGTGCTGACATGTTCTCATTTCAACACCCCAGAGGGAGACCTGGCCTTGCAGGGAAGCATCGGGAGCCTGTCTCTGAGCGACCTCACCCCGCATGGCGAGCTCTACAGGGAGCGGTTCACCACGAGTGGGGAGGAGGCCCTCATCTTCCAGACTTTCAAGTAAGAGCACCGTCCTTTCTCTCTGTGGCTTGTTGTTCACTTGCTGTTTAAAATTCTTGTTGGCTAAACAATGAAGAGAAGGTTAAGAAAATTTTACCTTCTTTGGTAAAAATGGACAGATCTGGTTGTGAGGAGTCCTGATTTCTATCTGTCCTTGTTAAAGCCTGTGTTGCTGGGTCTCCTCGTGAACATGCAGGAATGAGTCCGAGTGCCGGCTGGCAGTCACTTCATCCCAGGCGTCAGTTTTCTGTGTCAATCACAAGGGCTCAAGAAATGAGTTAGCTCATTTCTGAGCTTCAGTGTAGCTCCAAGAGTTCTGGAATGACTTCAGTCTGAGAATGTCGTTGATAATGAACAATTAGTTATAGCGTGAATTTTTTGTTTATAGACATAGCTTATATTTAATTCTATTTTAGATTTTAAACGGCACCTTTAGGTCTGTTTATTAAGGGATGGATTTAGGTCTGTTTATTAAGGGATGGATTTCTCAGAATAGTTTCAAATGGCGATTTTAAGCCTTTTTAACAGGTGTTAGAAAATGAATGTTCAATTCTTCCCCTAAATAGTCTAATTTCATTGGTATAGAGTGCTGGTCAATCTTTTGTTTTTGTTTGTTTTTCCTTTTTAACATGCTTGTATTGAACCAGGATTGAGAGTTACAGTTCTAAAAGATACTGTGGTAGAATGCTTACCTAGTACACTCAAGGCCCCGGGCTTGATAACCACCTGTGGGGCAATGGGGGTGCATCTGAGGACCTTTTCATTCTCAGGGTTATTATTCATCTAGTAAAGCATTATCTTTATATTATTTATTTATATCTTTAGAATTTAGGTTTTGGAGCTGGGTGTGGTGGCACATGCCTATAATCCTGGAGACTGGATAGACTGAGGCAGGAGGGTTAAAAGTTCAAGACCAGCCTCAGCTACTTAGCAGGCCCTAAGCAACTCAGCAAGACCCTGTCTCAAAATAAAAAAGAGAAAGGGCTGGGGATGTGACTCAGTAGTAAGCTCTTCTGGGTTCAGTCTGCAGAACCACACACAAACAGTCCCCCACCCCCAAATGTAGGCTTTAGAATTTTAGATTTTAGAAGAATTTATTTATACTACATACCACAAAGGCATGTTTCTGTAATAGATGAGATAGTCAATGTAAAATTCTTAATTCTCTGTTTGGCACCAATAGGTCCTTAGCAAATGTGAATTCTTTTCCCCATTAACCATGTCCTGAATGATGATTTCTTTTTAGGCATCTTGCTTCATTAAATTCAAAACAATTGTAAAAGTCTTCTGGTGTGTCTGAGTTGGGATCCACAGTGTGGCTGCATTTCACTCAAGTATAGACGACTTCTTTCTGCCTCCAGAGAGCGGTTTCCCAGAAGCACCGGCTCCTGTGCCTACCCTTTTTACCTGCTGTTGCCTGGCCTTGTTCTCGCCTTTGGAGTCTGCACTGTCACAGTCTTTGCCAGGCAGGGTGATAGCTGTGGAGGCCTGGTGGACTGAATCCTAGAGTCGGGACACTACTCACAGCCCCAGGTGTCACCCAGACTTTCGTTTAATGCCCTCAGCACATTGCAGAAGCTTAGGAAGGGCCTCATTTTTGGAGTTTTCCATTTTAATAATTAAGGCTGTTTTCTAGGAAAGCCCCTAGATCAGCCCAGTTCTACAGAGATGCTGGCTGAGTCACCGTTTTGTCCTTGTTCTAGATACGGGCAGCCTGACCCTCTGCTGCGGAGAGAACACGACGTTCGCGTGAGCCTGCAGATGGCCTCTGTGCAGTATGTGCACACGCAGCGCTTCCAGGCGGAGGTGCTGGCCTTCATCCAGCACTTCACACAGCTGCAGGATGTCTTGGGGCGCCAGCGAGCTGCTGTCGAGGGCCAGACGGTAGGTGGCTGCATTTCCGTTTGACCCATCGTTAGAACTTTTAAGCCTCCACAGATAAATCTGGAAAATTTTGCAAAAAAAAAAAAAAAAAAATCAAGTGTAATGTCTACTTGCCATGTAACTGGTTACCTGCAGCAGTCTTGCTGTAACCGAAAAGACTTGGTCCTTACTTATTATATCACACTTTAATTGCTTTTCAAGATTAGCTTCACTTTTCTGTAAAAACAAGAAAGTAAGTTTACAAATAATGCTTAAGACTCTGGCCCTTTTAGGACTTTAGTGGGGATACTTCTATTAGAAAGTAGTAGATTTTTTTTGTTCTTGTTTTCGTTTTCCAAATGGATTAAAAGTCCCCAAACTTTTCAGTTTAAGGAACCTTTAATAACTTGGTCATTTTTCATGGTTTATCCTAGGCCAAAAGATACACCTAATAGCATTTCCATTTACAAAGTAGTTAAGACTGAGCAACTTAGTAGCTGTTTGAGAAAATAATATATAAATTGAAATAATTTCATGTATCATGTATGTATATGCACACACCCACACACACACATATGTGTGTGTATACATGTATTTTTATTTACTTATTTCTGTGGTACTGGGGGTTGAGCCCATAGGTTCCTGCACATGGTGGCTGTACCCCAGCCTTGAAGGAATAATATTTTTGTTTCATCCTTGAACAACCACAGTTACACACTGGGAGGGTGTATGTGCCATAGCTTCTTGGGCTGGATGCCTTTACCCCTGTTTCTGTTTCTGCATTTATTTTCTCCTGGTACTTGCTTTTTATCATGGCAGCTGCTAAAGACCCAATTTGGTAAAGTTGAGAGCTCTTTCAAAGGAAGGCAGCCTGACCTAATCCTGAATGTGATTTACCTGAAGCTAGTAGTTTCTGCAGCATCTGACAAAATTCCCCCTCAAAATTTAAAATGCACTGCCCTGTGAGTGTACTCCAGCCTCCTGTGGTGTCCCAGTATAGTTTGGGAGCCACAGAAAACAATAATGTAGTTATATGTAAAAATTTATTAGTTTTCCGCTTTTCTTTTTTTGCAGTGTTGGGGATTGAACCAGGGAAACTCTCCTACTAAACTACATCCCTTTTTATTTTTTGAGAAAGGATCTTGCCAAGATGCCCAGGCTGGCCTTGACCTTGAGATCCCTGTGCGTTAGCCTCCCTGGTCACTGGGATTACAGGTGTGTGCCACCTCACCTGGTGCCATGGCTGTATTTTAATCAATTTCCCTTTTTTTTCTATGCATTTTTTTCTATGGCAAAAATCATGAAATATATAATCTTTTTACCCCTCTCTTTAAAAGGCTTTTAAAAATTTAATATTTGATGCATACAACAGATTATCTGTAGCATGGATGTAGGTTACAGAATATGTTGATAAAAATAAATTTCTGTGACCTGACCATGAAACTACCAATTTGAGCACCGTTAAGACTGCTGTGCACCCGTCTGTGCTCCTTCCCCATCTCAGCCCCCACGTACTCACTCTTGGGTCTGTTGATCTCTTTAAAAAAAGATCCTAAACAATACCTTTTGTTTTACTTGTTTTGAGTGTTATAAAAATGCTATTAAATAGTACGTAAGGGGCTGGGGTTGTGGCTCAGTGTTCGATGGCTTGCCTGGCATGTGTGAGGTACTGGGTTTGATCCTCAGCACCACATAAAAATAAATAAATAAAACGAAGATATTGTGTCCATCTACAACTAAAAAAAAATATAAAAAAAAACCAGTACTTAAAGTTCTGTGACTTGATTTTTTTTTCTTTTGGTATGTAAATGAGTTTCGTTTATTACATACAATTGCATTTCATTCTGTTGCATTTCATGCGTGTAAAACGCAGGATTTGTTGGTTTTCTTGTGGAATGTTTGAGTTGTGCACAGGGTGTGCTGCTGTGAACTGTGCCTCCTGACCACATACAGATCTGAGTTTCCCTGAGATAGCTAGGAGTGAATTTTGGGCAATAGGGGGAGGTACATGTATATTTTTACAAGATGATGCCAGATTGTTTTCCAAATTGGCTGTTTCCGTTATTTTTTTCCATCAGCAATGTATGAAAATTATTTTTAATTTATATCCTGATCGACACTTGTATTATCAGATTTTTTATTTTAACCTTTTAGTGGGTATAAAATGTATGACATTTGTGGTCTACGTATGTTTTTTAAGAAAACCCTAAATTGAGGAATAGGGTATAGCAGAGTGTGTAAAGGGTGTTGATTCTGTGCATACTTTGGAGTCCAATTGCCTTTTTAAAAAAAATGCCTTGCATTTTCATTGTTACCCTGTGTAGTATGTAAGTACGTCAAGGGAGTTAATTTAACCATTTCCCTAATTTTAACACTTAAATTACTTCTACTCTTTCATTCTTATGAATAATGATTCCAGATTATCTTTGCACAGTTTTTTCACTTTTCAATTACTTTTATAGGATTAATTCCTACAAATCGTATTATTTGATGAAAGCGATGAATATTTTTGCAACTTTCAGTACAGGTCTGTTAAATTTTATGTTAGAATTATGTACATTTAAAACGATTATATTTGCATGTGTGGTTTAAACAGTAGTAAATCTTATTGTGATATGGGTGAGGAAATGAGTCACTTGTGCATTACTGAGCAGGGGTAGGCAGAATTTAAAGATAAATCTTTTATCTTTATCAAATTATATAAGACAAGTAGAAGGCCAAAGGTATATCTTCTGTTTAGAACATTGTTAAATATTTGGGCTTTCAAGAAAAGCTGATCTTCTCAAGAATCTTTAATCCTAGCTGTTTGAATTAGTTTCATAGAGCTAAAGACCTATGTTCATTTACTGATAAGATTAAGAGGCTGTTTTGTTTGAACTTGAAATTCCTTTCTCCTAATATCAAATTGGTGACAGTTGTATTTGATTTATAGCAGCTTCTTTTCTTTCTTTCTTTCTTTTTTTCGGTGCTCAGGATTGAACTCACAGCCTTGGGCATGCTTTGCACTGAGCTGCACCTCTGGCCCTGACAGTGGGATATTTTTTCTTGCATTTTCTAATGTGTATAAATAATGGCTCAATGGGGTTTTATTTTTTTTTTAAATCTTGATATTTGAAATGATAAGACTATCAACTGTACTTGATTTGACAAATAGAAGCTGTTTCCTTCATAGTTCATCCCAGAAGTATAATATAGATTTCTGTGTCTTCTATTTTATATCTCTCATATTTATTAAACTTCTTTATTTACTGAGCAACAGGGAGTGCAGAATTTTGATGGAACTGAGAAGTGATATTGCAGTTTAGAGAACTTGGGACAAAAATCTGGAGTCTGAGTTTTGCCACCCCTATGAGCTGTGTGGTGAACTGGGAGGTATTTTTCTTACTGTTCTTCTGTTTACTCAGTTGTAGGAGGAAGATGGAGAGAGTTAAAATAAGTATGCTGTACTCTTGGTGATAATTATTTATATGAATGAAACTTTGGAGTTTAAAATGCTTTCGTGGATTGTATTGTTTGATCCTTAAACAACAATCTTATTTGTTTACTTCTTCATTTATTCAGGAACGATGTGTCATACAGCCTGGGAGTGCTAGGATGTAGTAGAAATAGAAGGGCAAGGTCATTTCCCTCACAGTACATTTTAGAGGGAAAATATTAAGAACCAAAAGATGACATCACCTTACTGGGTGGTGTGGACAGTTATTGCCACTTTCAAAGTGAGAAAGCATCATAACTGTACTCCGTGTGACTTAGGGTTGATTCAATGTGGTTTTGGGGGTGGGGGAGGAACCCAGGGGCACTTTACCACTGAGCTATGTCCACAATCCTTTTTATTTTTATTTTTTAAATTTTGAGACAGGGTTTCACTAAGTGGCTGACACTGACCTTGAACTTGGGATCCTCTTGCCTCAAGCTCTTGAGCTGCCTGAGCACGCCTGGCAGGGTTGTGGTTTTGCGTTAGCATGTAACTATGAAGGCATGTTCAAAAAGTTAGAGCCATCCAGAATTTAAAGGAACTTCCAATTTATTGTTTTTAAATCTATAAGTTAATATATTGAACTTAAAGAATATTGTTGTGTGCCAGGAAAAATAGACTGGAAGGATATGGTACTGACATGATGATAATAGCTACTACATACCTACTTCTGAATTAGGGTGTTGAGTTAGGGTGTTTTCTCATTTGATCTTCTTTTAATCAACAGCTCTTACAGGTAGGCTTATTCCCATTTTGTAGACAAAGGAATTGAGGCAAAGAGCTCTTAACAACTTAACCAAGATCAATCACCAAGTTTATATATGGGGTGAGATTATGTTTTTTTTTTTTTTTTTTTTTTTTGGTACCAGGGAATAAACCCAAGGGCGCTTAACCATTGAGCAACATCCCCAGCCCTTTCTATTTCATATCTTGAGATAGATTCTCACTAAGTTGCTGATGCTGGCTTTGAACCTGTGATCCTCCTGCCTCAGCTTTCTGAGTCACTGGGATTCCAGGTGTGTGCTTCCACACCTAACTTTACTTTTTTTTTTTTTTTTTTTAATATACATTATACTTACTTTTTTTTTTAAATTAATTTTTTAGATGTTGATAGACCTTTATTTTATTCATATGTGGTGCTGAGAATCGAACCCAGTGCCTCACACATACTAGACAAGTGCTCTACCACTGGGCCACAGCCTGAGCCCTGTACTTACTTTTTAATATGCATTTTTTCACTGGTCAGTATAATACACGAAGAACAATTTCCAAGTCATTAAATAACACTTTCAATGCTTTTGAGCTTATACTTTTGTCAGTTTTATTGTGGTATAATGTACATACAGTAAACTTAACCTATTTAAAGTGTACAGTTCAATTAGTTTTCCAGTTGTTTGCAGTCTTATAACTACAGCCACAGCCAAGATTTGTAACATTTCTGATACCCCAAAAAGTTTCTTCATGCTCCTGTGCCCTACCCTGCACCTGGCAGCCACTTACCTATCACATAATTTTGCCTTTTTAAAAGAATTCTGTATGAATGAAATCATGCAGTACACAGCATTTATGTGTGGCTTCGTTCATTTGGCAGAATGCTTTTGATCCATCCATGTTGTGGGCACCTGCAGTTCATCTCTTCTTATTTCTGAGCAGTGCTCCATTGTTTGAGTATAATGCAGTTTGTTTACCCATTTGCCCACCTAATGAACATTTGGGTAGTTTTCAGTTTGGGGCTATTAAAAATAATACTGCTACAAGCGTTCACTGTCTGTATGGATGCACGGTTTCATTTCTTTTGAGTAAATACCTAGGAAAGGAATCGCTGAGTCCTGTGGCTACTGTATGTTTAACACTACAGGAAACTGTCTTCTAGCTATTCCAGGTTCTTTGCCTTGCCATAGGAATTTTAGTCACCCCATTAGCTTCAAGTCTCCCACAATTTTGGTTGGGATGATATTGGATCTCTAGATCATTTTGCAGAGATGAGACTTTTTTTTTAAACACTACTTTTTTTTTTAATTGTAAACAAATGGGATACATGTTTGTTTCTCTGTACATGGCATAAAGGCATACCATTTGTGTAATCATAAATTTACATAGGGTAATGTTGTTTGATTCATTCTGATATTTTTTCCCTTCCCCCCACCCCTCCCACCCCTCTTTTCCCTCTATGCAGTCCTTCCTTCCTCCATTCTTGCCCCCCTCCCTAACCCTAACTCTAACCCTAACACTAACCCCTCCCTCCCCCATTATGTGTCATCATCCACTTATTAGCGATATCATTCATCCTTTGGTTTTTTGAGATTGGCTTATCTCACTTAGCATGATATTCTCCAATTTCATCCATTTGCCTGCAAATGCCATAATTTTATCATTCTTTATGACTGAGTAATATTCCATTGTATATATGTACCAGTTTCTTTATCCATTCATCAATTGAAGGACATCTAGGTTGGTTCCACAATCTGGCTATTGTGAATTGAGCAGCTATGAACATTGATGTGGCTGTATCTCTGTAGTATGCTGATTTTAAGTCCTTTGGGTATAGGCCGAGGACTGGGATAACAGTAATGAGTCTTTGGATCCTTGTGGTATCTGTCTCAGCAGCCGTGTTTTGTAGTGTGGAATGTACCAGTTTTACGCCTTTTCTGTTAATCTTATCCTTAGATATTCCCAATTTTTGATGCTATTGTAAATGATACCCGTTTATAATAATTAAAATTTCAATGTCCAGTTGTTCCTTGAATTGTAAGAAAGATTATTGTCTTTGGTATATTGACATTGCCTTGTATTCTTCAGTCTTCCTGATAACCTCCCTCATTAGTACCAGTTCCTTTAAATTATATAGGATTTCTACATAGATGATTAGATTGTCTGCAAAGGCAAGTTTTACTTTTTTTTTTAAGGTGTGTTCTGTGAACTTTAATATTATATTTTCTTTATCATTTTGGTGAAAATATTTTTCTATTTCCCTTGTGGTTTCTTCTTTTACCCATAGGTTATTTAGAAGTGTATAGTTTAATTTCCAGATATTTGGGGATTTTCCATTATCATCTTCTTATGCACTTTTTTTTCTTTTTGGATTGAACTCAGGGGTGCTTAACCACTCAGCCCTTTTTATTTTTTCTTTTGAGACAGGGCCTTGCTGAGGCTGATCTTGAACTTGGGATCCTCCTCTCTCGTCTCCCAAGCTGCTGGGATTACAGGCGTGCACCACTGTGCCTGACTTGTTACTGATTTCTGATTTAACTCTATGGTGGCCACATAATGTGCTTTGTGGGGGGTCTTTAATTGTTTTACAAAGTCAAGACATTTTGAAGAAACTGAGGTTATTTGATTCTAAAATTTGGGAGTTAATTGAACCTTAAAGTAATTTTTCTTCCTCTTTCAGGTGAGAGATCAAGCTCAGCGCTGTTCTCGGGTTCTCTTGGACATTGAGGCTGGAGCTCCTGTTCTTCTCATCCCAGAAAGTTCCAGATCAAATAAACTGATTGTAGCAAATTTGGGGAAGTTGAAAGTAAAGAACAAGTTTCTCTTTGCCGGTTTTCCTGGGACCTTTTCCTTACAAGATAAGGTCAGCAGTTAATATCCATTCCCTTTTCACTTCGTCTAGTATTTGAACACTAATCAAAAAATTCCTAATTTTGTGGGATACGTGTCTTAAAGAATATTTCTTGACATTTTAATTAACCTTTTAAATTAAAAATAGTACAGGTTAAAACCCTTACTAACTGCATGTAGTAACTTGTTTTAGCAAACAAACCAGGGGACCAGTCCCCCCTTTGTATAGTCCTTTCCTTACAGAAAGTGTTCCTTCTGCAGTAATGCGTTACACCGTGTGGCTTTTTTCAGAGTGTGTGATTTGACCCAAGGTTTACCTGAAACTGTTTAAAATGTCTTAATAAAATCTTATATTGTATCTTGCATTGTAGGTTTAAATTACTATGGCAGTTACTTTTTTCTTTTGGTACTAGGGATTGAACCTGGGACGCTTTACCACTGAGCCACATCCCTGGCTCTTTTATCTTTTATTTTGAGACAGGGTCTTGCTAAGTTGCTGAGGCTGACCTTGAATTTATAATCCTCCTGCCTCAGCCTCCTGAGCCTGTGGGATCAGGCTGTGCCACTGCACCTGACTGGCAATTACTTATTTCTTACGATAATGCTTAGAGGTAATCAGGATGAGGGTTGCTGTCATTTTCGTTTTACATCTGGGGACATGAGGACGTAATGAGGATAAATAATACCAGTGGAAACACCTGGTAAATCATAGCTGCGAAGACCTTGGAGACTCTCTGTTAGCCCTTTTACCCATTTCATATTTGAGGAGGCCGAGTGGCATTTTTGGAGCTGGAGAGTTCATTCTTGGCTTGTTTTCGTCTTTCCTTGCAAAGTTGCAGAGAAGCCCTTCCATCTCTGCATGTTCAGTACAAACTCATTTTAGTGTGCCAGGAAAGCACCTAATGAAATTTCTAGCTAGTCATGCCTGTTTTTAGTCTAATAGTTAATAACCTGGGAAGAGAGAGAGCCTTTGAGAAAGTGTACCTAAGATTTGATGATAAGATCATAATACTGATTAAACATAGCAATAAATAAATAGCTGTTATGTATGTATGTGTGTCTATGCGTGAGTGTTATGTGTGTGTGCACGCCCATGTTTATTTTTACTGGGGGTTGAACCCAGGAGTGCTTTACCTTTGAGTTACTTTGAGTACTTAAAAAAAGTTTTGAGACAGAATTTTGCCTGACCTAAAACTTATACTCCTCCTGCCTTAGTCTCCTGAGTTGCAGAATTGACAGGTGTGTGCCACCATCCTGTCTTTATATTTGTTGAATGCTAGTTACATATCAATCGTGGCTAAGTTCTTTCAATATTAAAAGCAGCCGTTTCCTCTGCTCACAACACTTCCGACCCTAGCACTCACAGCACATCTTCTAGCGCTCCAGGTACCCACCAGGTGTCCTCCAGTTGGGTAATTCACTAATGATCTGGAGTTAGCATAGGCTGGGCAGGTTTGGGAGCTCAATCCCACAGACTCCTCCCACTTCAGAGCCCAGGCACAAATCCAGATCTCCAGGACTTCTCATCAACCAGCTGTAAGCTAGGACTTCCTGCCCCTTCCCCCTGTTTAGTGATGTACCATAATGACTTGTAGGGCTCAAGGGAAACACGTTTACTGGCTTATCATAAAAGATGAAGGCCATAACTGAGCAGCCAGATGAGTAGGTGTACGGGGCGAGGCCTGTGGGCCCTGAGCCTGGGCTTCTGTCCTCGTGCATTGGAGTGTGCCACCCCAGATCCATAGTGTCAGGTTCCCCAGCCTGACAGCTGTCCAAACCCTGGCATCTAGGGTTTTTCATGGGGGCCCTGTTGTGTGGGTGTGATTGATTACATGTCGGCATTAGGTGATTGAACTTCATATACCTTTCCCCTCCCTAGATGTCTGGGGAATGTAATTGAGAGTTCAAATTGCATAGTAAGTTCTTGGGAAAATATTTGTTTGTGATAAATCTTTATTCTGAAGCCAGACTGTTTTTTAGGAAGAGCTCAATTATAGTTGGAATGGTTGAGCAAATTTTGTAATACCATTTGTTTTGCTAACTTTCCTAAAAAGTCTAGGACTGGAGATGTAGCTCGGTGGTCGAGTTCTTGCCCAGCAAGTGCGAGGACCTGGGTTCAATCTCAGTTAAAACAAAAAGGTTACGGACTGTTTTCCTATACCAGATACCTCTGTATGTGGGCTCACCAGAGACTCTGAAGTCAGCCTTGGGAGAAGAACTGCCAAAATATTTCAAGACATTTATCTTCAGGAGGGTTTCTATTTTGTTAAACCAAATAATAACCCATCATTTGTAGCATTTTAATGAAAAAATTTCCCTGTATTTATTTTTGAGGATTTGATTTTAAGTGGCAGTGCGTACAAGGATCGCTTTTTCTTCAAGGTATAACGTGTTTTTGTCTCCTTGTTATTTTTAAAAACCTTATGGAATTTAGCAGTCAATTCACATTTATATACTTAAGAAAATGAAAAAACTAACCCTGTATGATAAAATATTTTATTTCTTGGGAAAACTTGCTTATTACCTTTGTTTTTCTTTCTTTCTTTCTTTTTTTTTTTTTTTTTGTGGTACTGGGGATTGAACCCAGAGGTACTCTTATCACTGAGCTATATCCCTAGCCCTTTTTATTTTATATTTTGAGACAGGGTCTTGCTAAATTGCTGAGGCTAGCCTCAAATTTGAAATCCTCCTGCCTCAACCTTGTGAGGTGCAGGGATTACAGACATGCACCTTCATGCCTGGGTCTGCTTATTTCTCTCTCTTTCTTTCTTTCTTTCTTTCTTTCTTTCTTTCTTTCTTTCTTTCTTTCTTTCTTTCTTTCTTTCTCTCTCTCTCTCTCTCTCTCTCTCTCTCTCTCTCTCTCCCTCTTTCTTTCTTTTCTAAATAAATTACTTCCCTGCTCTGCAGAGAAATCCTTCTTAAGGCCCATTAAAATGAATTCCTTTTTCTTTGCTCTGGGTAGTACTTTCTTAGTGATCTTACTTATATCCTTAAATCCTAGAAAAGCTATTTTGTTGTTTATCAGTGGTTGGTCTGTAGAATTCCATAAGGGCTGTGTGGAGTGTCATTTGTTCAAGTATTTGTAGTCAGATAAACTTGTCTGAGTTTACCTCTCCACTTGTACACTCAGATTTAATTGATCAGGGTCCATGTGAAGTGAATAGTTACCTTCTTCCCCAAAGGTCGTTACACTGCCCTTTAAGGTACTTGCACGTGTGAGCTTTGTCTAATATGGATTTCAGTGGTTAAAGAACAGGAAATACTCCTGACATCAGACCTTGCAGAGAGGTTATTTGCCCTCAAGTTTCATGACTCCCGTGAGTTTGGAATTGTTTTACATAAATCCATGTCTTAATGAGTACGGGTTTGAATTTCTTGCATATGCTTGCCTTTCATTTTTCTCAAGCATAACTTGTGTTTAAACCATAATATCTAAGTCAGAGTCTTTCAAAAGCTTTGGGTTAATCTCCTCAAGCCATTGATTTATGTAAACCAACTGTGGAGAGGATGTAGAGATAAATCAAACGAAAGAGCAACAAACATGCTCCAGAGTTTCAATAAACGAAGCAAGAGAAAGGTTTTAGTATTGAAGCACTTAAACAACAGTACCCACCTAGGACTCTGCTTTATAAAACCAAAAAAAAAAAATGCAGAAAGTAAGAAAAGGTTTCTTTTGCTCTCCCTTGTAATTACTACTCAAGATAACTGCGGGAGAACACAGTATTTTCCTCTCCTTTTCCAAAACGAGAGGCTGAGAGGAGTAAACATCTCAGACGTCGCTAGAAGGAAGGCCTTCTTCCTGTCCTCCCAGTCTGCACGTAACAGTGGCTAGTTGGGAACAGTTAGATGTTGCAGAAGCCACACAGATACAGCTGAGGCTGGGGTGAGGGAGCCTGAAGTTTAAAAGCCAGTTATTGACTAATTCTGCTGAGACAGAATTTTCCCTATTAGCAGTCATCTAAAAGCACTAAGTATGTAAGAATATATTTTTTCCCATCCTCCTACATAATCTGTTTTGTTCTGTATTAGCTCTCTTAATTTTTATGCCCCGAGTGGAAACATAACAGGAAAGGCTGACCTTTCTTGTTTTCCATTTTGTTTGCATTTCCACAGTTACCTAGATGAGAAACGTACCGTGCGGGGTGATTTCTACAACCTAGAAACACATTACCATTGCCGTCAGATACATTTTCTTACAGTAGTAACACCCTCCTCCCAGCAACTGTGTGTCCTTTGGCCAAGAGATTTACTTTGGTTGAATTTAACCTAGATTAAACCACCTGAAGCCTTTTGCGTCTTGACATTTGCTCTTGAGCTAAACAATGGTGTCTTCCTGCAATATTGGGGTCGTTTTCAACAAGTACTGAATTATCTGCAACATCTCTGCAGATACTTATCTATGGCAGGAAGTGTGTCGACTTGCTGCCGTCTAGTCGACAGGATCTGTGTGAGGCCGAGGGAAGCGCCGGTTCCACAGAGCCCAGGCTTCCTGGTGAAGCTCTCGTCCTGCCCCCGTCCCCAGCATTGCTACCTTCCAGTTTTCTTTTGTTCCTTCCAGGAATCAGTGCCTTCAGCCTCCCCCGCTTCCCCAGCGGGCACTCCCAAGCACAGCACCAGGAAGATGACAAGCACAGAGGACCTCAAGGGGCCGCATTCCCAGGGGCTGCTCGCGATGCCTCCTGCTGGAGTGGGCCTTGGCAGCCTGCAGAGTGAGTTTGTGCCCAGTGTCCTCACCAAGCAGCGAGGGCAGCAAGCTACACCTTCTGTCGGCCACGGTTCCAGTAGTCCAGGTAAGAGGGGAGAAAATTGCTGCCTAGGCAACATGGGGAGAGTCACAAGACCTTCCCAGGAGCCTGAGCAGGGGACGCGCTGTGCGTTTCTTCAGTATGATTGTGTGTCGACATTTCTGTAGAATGTGTGAGCATCTTAGGTGTAGATTTAGCATAGGATTAAATTAGCAAGATATGGTGTAAATACAGAGATTTTAGATTGTCTATTAGGACACCCCCCACCTTTTTAATTAAAATGATATTCTTTGTAGCACGGGTGATTGAACCCACGGTTGCTTTACCACCGAGCTACACCCCTAGCCCTTCTTATTTTTTGTTCTGAGACAGGGTTGTGCTAAGTTGCCCAGGCTGCCCTTCAACTTGCTCTCCTCCTGCCTTAGCCTCCTGAGTCACTGGGATCACAGGTGTGTGTCACCACGCCCATCTAGGACATTTTTCCGTATAGTTCAAGTTAGTTGCTGCCAGGTGGTGACTGCATAAATAGACCAAGTCCTGCATCCTTGTAAGCCACCACCCAGACACACACCATCCTTTCTAATCATTATTTAGTTCTAAAATAAGGAAAGACCCCCTTTAAAAATATTAGTGTGAATTAGATAACAGCAGAAAAACTGTGAACAAAAATATGGACAGACCTGAATCATCCACTGTTGGCACCTTCCTAGAGTGTAAGAACGAACCACTCACGTTAGGGCCTCATTTCGGTTCTTGAGTTTTCCAGCGTGTTCTGGATGGCGTGTTGGGTAAGTGATGAGGATCAGGTCGGTGTCAGGCTTGAGAGAGGAAGGGCCAGCTGAGGAACTCTGCCCTTCATTTGTTAGACCAAAGACATGCGGTGCCTCATATTCCTAGAGGTGACAGTGAAGTGGCTCTTCGCCATTTGACAGAATGAGATGATCTTCATCACCATGTTCATAGTTATCCTCCAACATTCACTGTGTACCTGACGTGGTGGCACTTTATTTATAGTATTTCATCCTGTCCTTACCGGGTCTTATTTTCCACCCCTCCCCCCCCATTTTATGGATGAAGAGACAGAGATTAAGTAACTCGACCTGTCCAAGGTCATGCAGATAGTAAATGGTAGGTGCAGACTGCATTTTGGCAGTATTGACTTCAGAACCTGAGTGTTTTTAGTTTGTTTGTTTGTTTGGTGATGGGGATCAAACCCATGTGTGCTTAACCACTGAGCCACTTCGT
Source organism: Sciurus vulgaris (assembly GCF_902686455.1). NCBI lineage: Eukaryota > Metazoa > Chordata > Mammalia > Rodentia > Sciuridae > Sciurus > Sciurus vulgaris. The sequence continues at coordinate 8,596,740 of NC_136461.1, forward strand.
CACATCCCCAGTCCTATTGTATATTTTAGAGACAGAGTGTCGCTGAGTTCAGCCTTGCTCAGTTGCTGAGGCCAGCTTTGAACTCGCGATCCTTATGGCTGGCATAACATACAGCGAATACCTGTAAGAAGTGGTTTGGAGTGTTTTATGGAAAGATGATCTCGTTACTAACATTTGTTCTGCTGATTTCCCGTTTTCCCCCTGAAATTCCCTTAGTAGTGATACAGCTGTGGACGAAGACAGTGGTTTTCACGTATCCTGTCCTCCTAGGTTCTGGACGTACCCTAGGGAGCCTTTGAGACCTGCTTCATTCTCATTCCTTTCCCTCTTCCACCAGAGTGGCTCCCTTTGATCTGTCTCATATATTTGTTAGTGTAATCAACCAATCAAGAATTGCATTGATCAAGTTCCTGCTTAATGCCAGGTGTCGTAGTATTTTGTTCTCCAGTGGATTAATAGGCATGGTTCCCATACCTTTGAACTAATGAGAACATTAAATAAACATGTCAATGTTGATAGGTTGTAATAAACTTTATGGAAAAGACAGGTGAACACAGAGACACAGTTTAGATTGGCTGGGAAGGTCATACCACTGACACAGCTTGTCCAGAGAGCATGGCATTTGGGGAGAAAAAGGCCTGTGAACCCGGAGGCCTAGTGAGCCACTGGAGAATGGCTTGAGATGAAGCTGGGAAAGCAGGCTATGGGTTTATGCAGAATCTTGCAGGGATTTGAGTGAGTTTACAAGAGAAGATTTTGGATTAAACATAGATAGTAGCCATTAAAGGGCATAAAGGAAAGGAATGTGGTGGTCTATCTATTTATTTATTTATTTTTAATACATTTTTTAGTTGTAGGTGGACATAATACCTTTCTTTTTATGTGGTGCTGAGGATCGAACCCAGGGCCTCACACATGCTAGGCAAGTGCTCTACCACTGAACCACAAACTCAGCCCAATTTCGTTGGTTTATTTTAAAATCACTTTACTTCTTAGAAAGTACAACCCCAGCCCCTGGTCTATTTATTTTTAAGGATTACTCAGGTATTTTGTAGGGAGAATGGGTTTGTGAGGGCCATAAAGGAATTCTGTAGGTACATCAGCAGAGAGCTTGTGGTGGTCTAGGCAAGAACGAGGGCAGCTTGAATTTGGACACTTTAATTTAGTGTTTAAAAGGAGTTCTGCTGCTGGGAAGTTTGTAAACCTTTGCTTAGTGTTGTCTCGGGGAGGGATCGTGCGTGAAGCCATTTTTAGTCACACACTCTGTAGCCTCAGTTATTGTCTCAGGACAGGTACAAAACCCTGATGCAGGTGAGGCATGGTACGCCTGGTGGAAGGATGGGCGGGCAAATGTGTCGAGCCCGTGGAGCTTCGACTGGGGAGGTTGTGAGGCTGTGGTGGAGGCCTCTGGACCGAAAGATTTCTGAGTAGTGGAGAGCAGGGGGAGGCAGGCAGTTCTAAATATTTTTCCAAAGACAGGATGAACTTTATTTTGACATTTTAATTCTGTTCAGACCCAGACCTTTTTGGATTCTGTTTTCGTCATGCTCTCTTTCCTGGGTTCTTGTAGAAGACCACGTCTGCCTGCTGGATTGCGTTGTTGTGGATCTGCAAGACATGGACCTCTTTGCCGCAGAACGTTGTCCACGAGAGTACTCTCAAACCTCGGAGGACAGGGGCGGAGATCTGATCTTCCCCTCCTATTTTGTGCGACAGACAGGAGGGAGCCTCTTAGCGGAGCCTTGTAGGCTGAAATTGCAAGTGGAAAGAAATTTGGACAAGTGAGTATTTTATCTGGATAGTAAATAGAACCTTAATAACTTAGAAATCAGTGCTGTTATGGTAAGTTAGGAAGAGCAGAGTTACTCATTTTATTTGCCTATTTACCAAATGTTAATTGGGTCCTTACTTTGTGCTGGTCATTAAGACTGCTGTGTTGGAAGAGAAAACGTCTGTCCTCCAGGAGCTTACAGTGTGGGATAAAGGAAGGCAAGTAGATGGTTCTAATTTAGTATTTGATTCAGTGACATAAACTGTGTGCAAGATCATACAGATGCCTTGGAAACCATGAGGAAGGGACCCACATTCAGCGTGGACTTGGTGGTGAGGGCAGGTGAAGTACTGGAAGAGGTGGACATTCCAAATGTGGCAGATCTGGACCAGCCATTGCTCTTCACTCTGAAACTCCACGTAATTCCCTTGGCTGTTCAGATGCGGGTCTGCCCGTGAAATCGTTGCAGGAAGACTAGGGAGCTGACCCTGACTCGCCCTGTATTTGGCCTCAGATACAGGATGCTTGAGTTCTCACCGGTTCCCTATCTTCCTGGGCGAATAGCACTCCTAGATCTACTGAGATCAGCCACATCTAACTCTCAGGGCCTCCAGCCCTCAGGTGCCAGAAACTGGGGTTACAGTGTGTGTTGTCTATCAGTGCAGGGCATGGATTTTGGGGAAGGCAGCATTCTGCATGTCGACTCCAGGGAAAGAGGAGGTGTGGCTCTGTCTGTGAAAGAGATTTCATTTGTGGTGTTTGGAAAAATGTCCTCATTACTTGTGCAGAATGTGATTCTGATTCCCCTCTGATCACGCCCTCCAGGGTGAGTCATTTCACGCCACTCTTGGTTCCTCTCTGGGCGAGTCTGCAGTTTAGACACTCTGTGCATTTGTCTCTCTCTGACTTGTTACTCAAGTGCTCCCTGGCTGCTGTTCAGTTATGGTTGGCATGGGCTATATTTGGTTTTACTGGCTTAGCAGTCTTAAGAGGAACTTCATTATTTAGAAATTGAACACTTTGTTTTCTTTTCAAGCAGTGCTTTCCCAAAAAAAAAAAAAAAAAAGTGTTTTGCTACTCTTACCTAAACCTTACCCATTTCCATCATACGTGCAGATAATTATATTCTTGTTAGCCCAGGTAGAAGGGGCTGCTGAACAGAGGTGTGCTGTCAGCTTCACAGAGACAGGACCCAGGGTGGCACCTGGTAATCCTTTCCATTTGCCTCATTGATTACATCATTAGTCTTCCTAAAACTTTATTATCTATAGATTTTTCCCTGTAGGCAATTTTTTTTTTCTTTTCTTTTCCCAGTGCTGGGAATCAAACCCATGGCATTATTAGCACATGCGAGACAAGTGCTCTACCATGGAGCTATGTCCGTAGACCAAAAATGAGCTTTTTATATTCCCCTTCCACTTTATTTATTTTTATTGTAAACAAATGGGATACATGTTGTTTCTCTATTTGTACGTAGAGTCAAGGTATACCATTTGTGTAATCATAAATTTACATAGGGTAATGTTGTTTGATTCATTCTGTTATTTTTTCCCTCCCCCCCACCCCTCCCACCCCTCTTTTCCCTCTATACAGTCCTTCCTTCCTCCATTCTTACCACCCTCCTTAACCCTAACCCTAAACCTAACCCTAACACTAACCCCTCCCAGCCCCCATTATATGTCCTCATCCACTTATCAGCGAGATCATTCATCCTTTAGTTTTTTGAGATTGGCTTATCTCACTTAGTGTGATATTCTCCAATTTCATCCATTTGCCTGCAAATGCCATAATTTTATCATTATTCATGGCAGAGTAATATTCCATTGTATATATATGCCACAGTTTCTTTATCCATTCATCAATTGAAGGACATCTAGGTTGGTTCCACAGTCTGGCTATGGTGAATTGAGCAGCAATGAACATTGATGTGGCTGTATCTCTGTAGTATGTTGATATTAAGTCCTTTGGGTATAGGCCAAGGAGTGGGATAGCTGGGTCAAATGGTGGTTCCACTCCAAGCTTTCTGAGGAATCTCCATACTGTTTTCCACAGTGGCTGCACTAATTTGCAACCCCACCAGCAATGTATGAGTGTACCTTTTTCCCCACATCCTTGCCAATACCTATTGTTGCTTGTGTTCCTGATAATCGCCATTCTAATTGGGGTGAGATGGAATCTTAGGGTAGTTTTGATTTGCATTTCTCTTATTACTAGAGATGTTGACATTTTCTCATATATCTGTTGATTGCTTGTACATCCTCTGTGAAGTGTCTGTTCATTTCCTTAGCCCATTTGTTGATTGAATTATTTGTATTCTTGGTGTAGAGTTTTTTGAGTTCCTTATAGATTCTGGAAATTAGCGCTCTATCTGAAGTATGAGTGGCAAAGATATTCTCCCACTCTGTAGGCTCTCTCTTCACATTACTGATAGTTTCCTTTGCTGAGAGAAAGCATTTTAGTTTGAATCTATCCCAGTTATTGATTCTTGCTTTTATTTCTTGTGCTATGGAGTTCTGTTAAGGAAGTCTGATCCTAAGCCAACAAGTTGAAGATTTGGACCTACTTTTTCTTCTATAAGATGCAGGGTCTCTGGTCTGATTCCGAGGTCCTTGATCCATTTTGAGTTGAGTTTTGTGCAGGATGAGAGATAGGGGTTTAATTTCATTCTGTTGCATATGGATTTCCAGTTTTCCCAACACCATTTGTTGAAGAGGCTATCTTTTCTCCATTGCATATTTTTGGCCCCTTTGTCTAGCATGAGAAAATTGTATTTATTTGGGTTTGTGTCTATGTCCTCTATTCTGTACCATTGGTCTACCTGTCTATTTTGGTACCAATACCATGCCGTTTTTGTTACTATTGCTTTGTAATAGAGTTGAAGATCTGGTATTGTGATACCCCCTGCTTCGTTCTTTCTACTGAGGATTGCTTTAGCTATTCTGGTTTTTTTATTCTTCCAGATGAATTTCATAATTGCTTGCTCTATTTCTGTAAGGTACATCATTGGGATTTTAATTGGAATTGCATTGAATCTGTATAGCACTTCAGGTAGTATGGCCATTTTGACAATATTAATTCTGCCTATCCAAGAACATGGGAGATCTTTCCATCTTCTAAAGTTTTCTTTAATTTCTTTCTTTAGTGTTCTGTAGTTCTCATTGTAGAGGTCTTTCACCTCTTTTGTGAGATTGATTCCCAAGTATTTTATTTTTTTCGATGCTATTATGAACGGGGTAGTTTTCCTAATTTCTCTTTCTGAAGCTTCATCACTTACGTATAGAAATGCATTGGATTTATGAGCATTGATCTTGTAACCTGCTACTTTACTGAATTCACTTATGAGTTCTAAAAGTTTTCTGGTGGAATTTCCAGGTTCCTCTAAATATATAATCATGTCATCAGCGAACAGGGATAGTTTGAGTTCTTCTTTTCCAATTCGTATCCCTTTAATTTCTTTGGTTTGTCTAATTGCTCTGGCTAGAGTTTCAAGGATAATGTTGAATAGAAGTGGTGAAAGAGGGCATCCCTACCTTGTTTCAGTTTTTAGGGGGAATGCTTTCAGTTTTTCACCATTTAGAATGATATTGGCCATGGGCTTAGCGTAGATGGCCTTTACAATGTTAAGGAATGTTCCCAGTAGCCCTATTTTTTCTAGTGTTTTGAGCATGAAGGGGTGCTGTATTTTATCGAATGGTTTTTCTGCATCTATTGAAATAATCATGTGATTCTTAACTTTAAGTCTGTTGATATGGTGAATGACATTTATTGATTTCCGGATGTTGAACCAACCTTGCATCCCTGGGATAAAACCCACTTGATTATGGTGCACTATCTTTTTAATATATTTTTGTATGTGATTTGCTAAAATTTTTGTTGAGAATTTTTGCGTCGATGTTTATTAAGGATATTGGTCTGAAATTTTCTTTCCTCAATGTGTCTCTGTCTGGTTTAGGTATCAGGGTGATATTGGCTTCATAGAATGAGTTTGGGAGGGTTCCCTCCTCTTCTATTTCATGGAATACTTTGAGGAGTATTGGAATGAGCTCTTCTTTAAAGGTTTTGTAGAACTCGGCTGAGAACCCATCTGGTCCCGGACTTTTCTTTGTTGGTAGGCTTTTGATGACCTCTTCTATTTCATTGCTTGAAATTGATTTATTTAAGTTGTGTATGTCCTCCTCGTTCAGTTTAGGTAATTCATATGTCTCTCAAATTTGTTGATGTCTTCGAGGTTTTCTGTTTTATTGGAGTATAGATTTCAAAATAGCTTCTAATTATGTTTTGTATTTCACTCGTGTCTGTTGTGATATTTCCTTGTTCATTCTGAATTTTAGTAATTTGAGTTTTCTCCCTCTTTCTCTTTGTTAGTGTGGCTAAGGGTTTATCAATTTTGTTTATTTTTTCAAAGAACCAACTATTTATTTTGTTAATTTTTCCGATTGTTTCTTTTGTTTCAATTTCGTTGATTTCGGCTCTGATTTTAACTATTTCCTGTCTTCTACTACTTTTGGTGTTGGTCTGCTCTTCTTTTTCTAGGGCTTTGAGCTGTAGTGTTAAGTCGTTTATTTGTTGATTTCTACTTCTTTTGTTGAATGCGCCCCATGAAATAAATCTTCCTCTAAGTACTGCTTTCATAGTGTCCCAGAGATTTTGATATGATGTGTCTTTGTTCTCGTTTACTTCTAAGAATTTTTTTATTTCCCTCTTGATGTCTTCTGTTATCCATTCATCATATAATAGTGTATTATTTAATCTCCAGGTATTGGAGAAGTTTCTGTTTTTTATTCTGTCATTTATTTCTAATTTCCATCCATTATGATCTGATAGAGTACAAGGTAGTATATCTTCTTGTATTTGCTAACAGTAGCTTTGTGGCATAAAATATGGTCTATTTTAGAGAAGGATCCGTGTGCTGCTGAGAAGAAAGTGTATTCATTCTTTGTTGGATATTCTATATATGTCTATATATAGAATATGTCTATATATATGTCTATATATATATTCTATATATGTATATTCTATATATGTCGGTTAAGTCTAAATTGTTGATTGTGTTATTGAGAGCTATGGTTTCTTTATTCAATTTTTGTTTGGAAGATCTATCCAGTGGTGAGAGAGGTGTGTTAAAATCGCCTAGTATTATTGTGTTGTGTTCTATATGATTTCTGGAATTGAGAAGGATTTGTTTGACATACATGGATGAGCCAATGTTCGGGGCATAGATATTTATGATTGTTATGTCTTGCTGATTTATGCTTCCCTTAAGTAGTATGTAATGTCCTTCTTTATCCCTTCTGACTAGTTTTGGCTTGAAGTCCACATTATCTGAGATGAGGATGGATACTCCAGCTTTTTTGCTGTGTCCATGTGTATGGTATGTTTTTTCCCATCCTTTCACCTTTAGTCTGTGGGTATCTCTTTCTATGAGATGAGTCTCTTGCAGGCAGCATAATGTTGGATTTTTTTCTTTTTAATCTAATCTGCCAGTCTGTGTCTTTTGATTGATGAGTTCAGGCCATTAACATTCAGGGTTATTATTGTGATATGATTTGTATTCCCAGTCATTTGACTCATTTTTGTTTTTTGACATGATTTGGTTTCTCCTTTATTTGGCTATTCCTTTAGGCTAGTTCCTCCCGTTGCTGATTTGCATCGTTGTTTTTCATCTCTTCCTCGTGGAATATTTTGCTGAGAATGTTCTGTAATGCCGGCTTTCTTTTTGTAAATTCCTTTAGCTTTTGTTTATCATGGAAGGATCTTATTTCGTCGTCAAATCTGAAAGTAAGTTTTTCTGGGTATAAGATTCTTGGTTGGCATCCGTTTTCTTTGAGGGCTTGGTAAATGTTGTTCCAGGCCCTTCTAGCTTTTAGGGTCTAGATTGAAAAATCTGCTGATATTCTTATTGGTTTCCCCCTGAATGTAATTTGATTCTTTTCTCTCGTGGCCTTTAAAATTCTGTCTTTATTTTGTATGTTAGGTATTTTCATAATAATGTGCCTTGGTGTGGATCTGTTGTAATTTTGTATATTTGGAGTCCTATAAGCCTCTTGTACTTGGTTTTCCATTTCATTCTTCAGATTTGGGAAATTTTCTGATATTATTTCATTGAATAGATTGTTCATTCGTTTGGTTTGTTTCTCTAAGCCTTCCTCAATCCCAATAATTCTTAAATTTGACCTTTTCATGATATCTCATAATTCTTGTAGATTCTGTTCATGATTTCTTACCATCTTCTTTGTTTGGTCAACTGTTTTCAAGATTAAATATTTTGTATTCAGTGTCTGAGGTTCTGTCTTCCAGGTGTTCTATCTTATTGGTTATGCTTTCTATGGAGTTTTTAACTTGGTTTATTGTTTCCTTCATTTCAAGGATTTCTGTTTGTTTTTTTTTTTCCAGTATCTCTAACTCTTTATTGAAATGATCTCTTGCTTCCCGTATTTGCTCTTTTAACTGTTGATTGGTGCGATCATTTAATGCCTGCATTTGCTCTTTCATGTCCTCCTTCAATGCCTGCATTTGCTCTTTCATCTCGTTTGCTTCCCTGATTGTTTTAATTATGTACATTCTGAACTCCCTTTCTGGCATTTCTTCTGCTGTGCTGTCATTGGGTTTTATTGATATGGTATCTAGGTTTGTTTGGGACATTTTCTTCCCTTGTTTTCTCATATTGGTCAGATGTCAGTGGGACTCTGAGATATTTCAGATTTCCTCTATTGGCTTACAGTGTCCCTGTGGATTTCCAGTGTATCACCTCCCAGCCTTCAGTAGCCTGAAGTCTTGGAGGAACTTGATAATGCAGTGCTTCTGAAGAAAGCTGCCCCTAGCCTGCTACTGGTTCCAGGGTTTGGAGCTGGCTCTGTGCGGAAAGGCTCTCACTGGGCAGTCTGCTCCGAGAAGCTGGCTGTGAAAGGAGCCTGCCGCCGGAGGGAGAGGGCTGCTTGGGGAAGTCCCTGGCTGCCCCTGTCCTGGTCCCTGAAGCTGCCTGCGGGCTGGGGCTTGCCGCTGGCTCCAGGACTTGGAGCTGGTTCTGTGCAGAAAGGCTCTCACTGGGGGGCCTGCTCCGAGAAGCTGGCCGTGTGGGAGGAGCCCACCGCCGGAGGGAGCAGAGCTACCTGGGGAAGACTCTAGCTGCCCTGCCCTGCTCTGATAAGCCGTCCCTATCCGGGCCTGCCGCCCAGGCCGAGCTTCACCTGGTGGGGGAGACTTACCCCGTGGCTTTATTTTAGTCCGAGTCTCTCGATGCCTCCCCTTCTTGAATCCTGGGTTCTGGAGCGACAGGAGATGCAGTCACCCTCTAGTCCGCCATCTTGGATCGCCTCCCCTTCCACTTTAAATCCTGACCCAGTCCTTCATGTGTTCAGAGCACAGTGTTTTTAGTGTCTGTAGTGCCCACTCCATCCGCAGGACAGGGAGAAAGCTTGCTAGTGTTGGGACCAAGTTGGTATGTGTCCCCAGTGCTGGACATCTTCAGCTTCGCTTCTGCCCATCTGTTCTGAGAAGAGTAACCTGTCACATTTTATCCTCATTCATGTCCCCACAAAATCTGAAGAGTTAAGTAAAAATGGTGGCTTTTCTTCTTCATTGCTTTTACAACTATAATGTTTAAATGATTTCTGAATCTCATGAAGTTTTCCATGTTTTTAGGCTAGTTATTTCGCCCATATCTCACACATACTCTCTCTCTCTGTCTCTCTGTCTCTCTCTCTCTTTCACTCACACACACACACACACACTTTTTTTTTTTTTTTTTTGTGATGTTGGACATGGAACCCAGGGCCTTGGGCATGCTAGGCAGAAGCTCTACCACTGAGCTACACCCCTAGCCCATTTCGCTCCTAGTAGGTCTGAGAATTTTCCAGAAGTATAGCTGGGGAGAAAAGGGTTTTCTTTTTTGTAGTTGGCGTGTGTTGGTCATGGTGACTTGCTTCATTTAGAGGGACTTGAGTTCTTGCCGGGGATGTTAGTTACCATGCAATGGGACGTTGGGGCTCTTGTATCTGGGTGTGAGTCAGTATGGAGTGAGGAAACTTTCTGAAAGTGCTTTTCTTTTTCATAGAGAAATAAGTCATACTGTTCCAGACATATCAATCCACGGCAGTCTCTCCTCAGTCCACTGCTCACTGGATTTGTATAAATACAAGCTGATCCGAGGCTTATTGGAGAACAACCTTGGAGAACCCATAGAGGAATTTATGCGGCCTTATGATTTACAAGATCCAAGAATCCACGTGAGTGAGACCTCAGGTTCTGGGTAACTCTGGTCGTCTTGACTGATGTCACCTGGTGTGTATATCCCTCAAACTCACCTTGAGAAAGAAGGTGGAATAACAAGAAAGTTAATTTCTTTTTTTTTTTTTTTTTTTTTTTGGGTGCTGGGGATCGAACCCAGGGCCTTGTGCTTACAAGGCAAGCACTCTACCGACTGAGCTATCGAAAGTTAATTTCTTGACTGAGGAACCCATTTTTAGGTGGGCATCATTAGTGCTGAGTTGATCTGCACTTTTCTTTTACAGACCGTACTGAGTGGAGAAGTGTACACTTGCATGTGCTTCCTCATTGACATGGTAAATGTGAGCCTGGAGCTTAAAGATCCAAAAGGAAAAGAGAATGCTGGGTCCCTGGCCAGGTTTGTTACTTCTTTAGTTTTACCGCTAGTAGCAACTTTGTGAGTAATGCACTGATTTTGCATTAGTGGAGGGTACAGTATGGTGGTCCAAGTAGGGTGAGCTCTGTATGTGCTTTTGGGTTGTCTGTAGAGTACCTCAGCCAGAATAGGTTAGGTCATGCTGTGGTAGCAGCCCCAAATGACAGTGATTTTAAACAGTGAAAATGTGTTTTTCTTCTCAAGGTATATGACCATTGTGAGTGACAGGCTGCTATTTTTTCAGTCACTCAGGGTGACAGAGTGCTTAGGTTTTGTTTGTTTGTTTGAGTTGGGTTTTACTATGTTGCCCAGGCTGGTCTTGAACTCCTGGGCTCAAGTGATCCTCCCACCTCAGCCTGTCAAGTGTCTGAGACCAAAGGTGTGCTCCTTCACTCTCAGCTTACGAAGTTTGTTAATGTGCCAGAGAGAAAAGCAAGAGCCCTGGAATGCTCTCGGATTGTGCTGGAATGCTCTGGTATATGTCATGGAGCCCGGACGTGAGGGAGTTGGGAGGGCCATCTTGCATGTGTCCGCGTAGAGTTGGGAAAGGTGGCACTAGTGACTACCTCACTGCTGAACTTTTCAAAAATTGGGTGATTTCACACCAAATAAAAACCATTGGATTTCAGCTTATTCCGGGGTGGGGGGACCCCAACCAAAACAAAATTGAAGCTTTAGCAATATTAGACCAAGGTCCTTGCTTGGAAGCACCTGGAAGCTGAGTAGCAACTATCCCTTGTAGATGGGCATGTGTTTACCTAGCAGTTCACCAGCCTCGTCACTTCTTAGTCTGTGCAGATGTACGAGTTTGTGGAACTTTAAGATTGCATTCACACTTGATGACTTCTGGTTTTGATCTCTTTAACAGCCCTGTAAGGCTGGGCACCTTACTTCTCTTTTCCAGGTAGGATTTCTGACTAGAATAAGGTTATATGACTGGAAAAGCGTTTCCATCGTTGAGAAGAGGGTTCAGGGCTGGGGCAATCCCTGCTGAAGGACTCTGTCTTCTGGTTTGTGTTTCTGTTAGAAGCCTGCCCGCCCGCCCCAACTCAGCTGAGGGAGCATGCTGTAGTGAACCTGGGGTCCTGTGTGATGTGGGCGCTCTCTGTGAGCCAGCGGTTTTTTCAGATGCCTGGCTGCGCCCTAGGTGTTTCTCACTATGGAGTTATTCTGTGGGTGTTGCTACAGTAGTACTCAGTATGAATCGCCCATTGTAGCTTTCTCTGTGATTAAAAAGAATTCAGTTCCTAATACACTTTCCATTGGTGGATCGGTTGAATTATTGCTCTGTGTGGAGAGTAGTATGTGTTGCGGTTGTTCCCAGTAACCTCAGTGATCTTATACAGAAATTTTTGCAGACTGTAAAGAGAAACCTCCAGGAAAGTGAGAAGTTGACAGATTGAGGTCTGAAGGCACCCTTGACATCTGTTGGGGATCGTGATTGATATATAGTCTTTATGGGAATAAAAATGAATCAAGAATATAATAAACTGTGGTGTTGTTACTCCTCACAAAATTCCTATGAACAGGATCATCTCCTTGGAATTGCAAAAGTGCCAAGGCAGAGTGCCACTAAATGCAATTTGAAGGATCTGTTAAAGTCAATGCAAGATCTCAAAATGGAGGTTATTTTCCTTTACACAATGTAAATAAATTGATGATTTTGTTCTTGTTATCTTGAACTTAAATAATTTTGTAAAATAGAAGTATGTTTAGCATTTTGTTTGTTTTCTCCCTTTCAGATTTGACTTCAAGAAATGTAAACTGCTCTATGAGAGTTTTTCCAATCAAACCAAGTCTGTTAACTTGGTTTCTCATTCCATGATGGCCTTTGACACCCGCTGTGCCGGGCAGAAGGCCAGCCCTGGCATGAGCAATGTGTTCACCTGCATTTTTCAGCCTTCCAAGAACAGCAGTACTACCCAAGGCTCTATTCAGATTGAACTTCATTTCAGGTAATAGAACCGCACCTTCACGCTGCCTTTCTTTAGGGAGATCTTTTCTGTTTTGCGCTGTGGGTCAAGTCCAAGTTGGCTTTGGAACATCAAAGGGTCCTCTGAGAAGATAACGGTGGCTCATCTGTGGAGCACACTGCGTTAACCAGGCCTTCCTGCACTCTTGCAGTTCCACTCCTTGGCCAAGAGGTGTCTCTGTGGCCTTATCAAAAAGAAAGTGGGGCGTGCTGGGGGCTGGTGCTGGAGGAGTGCCGCCCTGCCTCAGGGCGGGTGGGGAGCGGCAGGTCCTCAGAGCCAGCCTCCTGGTCAGCTTCAACGTGTGACTGACTTGGAAATGAAGGAATCATGCTGGTCTAAGCTTGAAAAGGAGACTTGGTCGGCACTGAGAGGAAAGGTGGTTCGGACCTGAACACGTCCCTGTGCAGGCCTGCTGGCTCAGTGCTCCACACAGACCCTGCCTCCCCTCTTCAGAGCACGTCGTGCTTTTTTCTGTGGCATCGTGCGAGGCAGCGTCGTGTGTGGAAAGAGCGTGTGTTTCGGAGTCAGTCAGACCATGGCTCCAACCGTGGCCTGTCTCTCCCAGCTGTGTGCACTAGACCCAGCTTCCTCTTTTGAAATATAAACAGTAAATGTGCCCGCTTCATTGGGTAGAGAAGGTGAGACTTGACTATTCAGGCATGTTGCTTGGCACAGGTGGTGGCTGCTGTTGTTAGTGATGTTCCTGGTACAGTGCACTCTTGTGAAACCAATGTCAGCTTCCTTCCCCTGGTACTTAGCCATCAGATCTGCTGTGAATATGAGCAATCAACTTAAAAATCTGTGGAAATTTCGTAATTGGGCAAAAATTTAAAAATAATGAAAAAGGTCATTCTTACATTCATACGTTCATGTGTGCCTGACATTTCAGTGTGCCCTTGAGAATTCTTCAGAGTCGAGGGTTTTCTTGGGGAGAGGTCACATTCTCTCCACGTGCCTCTGGGGAGTCTAGCAAAGGAACACGTAGGCTTTCCCGGGAATGTTTGTCTGTAGGTTCAGCGGCAGGCGTGCTTGGGCCTCTGGTGGGGGCCCGTGTGACCCGGGCACCTTACTGCCAGTTGAATCCTTAGGAGTCTACAAAGCGGGTGGCTTCTCCCCACTTTCTCAGGTGTGGAGAAGACACCTGGAGAAGGGCTAAGTGACTCTTGTGTCACACAACTAAGAAGCCAGGTAGTCAGAACTCAAACCCGGGTCTCTAACTCTTCAGCTGCGCGGCTCCCTGTCACAGGCTCCTTGAAGCTGTGTGATAAGGTTGTGCTTGTGGCTCCTTTGCTTGGAGATGTGTGTGGAACAGATGCCTGTGGGTATTTGGTCCATCTGTGGAGACAACTGCTCTTTGAGTTTTCTTTATTATTATTATTATCATTTAATTTTTTTGGTCGTAGATGGACACGATACCTTTATTTTATTTATTTATGTGGTGCTGAGGATCGAACCCAGTGGCCCACGAATGCGAGACAAGTGCTCTACCACCGAGCCACTGCCCAGCCCTGTCCTTAGTATTATTGACCTGACCTCCTGAGCTTTCAGCTAGCTGTCCCACCCATCTTATATTCAATATGCAGGGAGCCTTGAAGTATTATTCTATATGTATACTAAAGATGTATAATTTCTTGGAGTCAAATAATAAGGTCTTACCTTGGTTCTTGCTAACAGAAGTACCATTGTTAGAGGAGTAAACCATTCTCTTGATTGGAACTTTTGCATGCTTTCCGTGTCTCAAGAAGAATTACTCTTCTGTTGGGATGTTGTGTGTCAAATATAAATCACTTCACAGTGTTTAAAGGCTTGAAATATTTTCCAGAGAAGGGATCTGACATGCTGTGACTTTCCAGTTAGTGCAGAGTTCTGACAATCTGTGCTCAAAATGGGGTGGGAAAATTTTACTGAGGGCAACATTTTTTCTCTATTACAAAAGAGTAGAGTGTTTCTGTGACAAATGCTATGTTTGTAGGAAGGAGACGCGCATCATGATGCCCTTCAACTGGAGGCAGTGAGCCAGGTTCAGGAGAAACGAGACGGCAGAAACCGCCTTAGGAAGGGCCCCCAGTCAGCCTCTCCCCAGCCGGACGGGAAAGCCCAGACCCTCCTGGGCTCTAGAGCCAGGTCCCTCCTAGACACCCCATGGCAGTGCCCCATGCCTGGGTGTCCTCGTCTTGCCTCCCCTGCCTACTGGTGTTTTAGAGGCCCCAGGCACTCCATGTTTGAGGCCAGGCCTAAGATCCTTGGACTTTTGCCTAAATGTAAAATCTGTAGTAATGGCAACTGTAAAACAAGCGTTGTGGGCTAGGAATGTGGCTTGGGGGCCTGGGTTCCACCCCAGCACCACAAACACACATAACAAACGACTGACATGCCCCTCCACCCCCACCTCTTGGGACGTGGGGCTAGACCCACAGGGTCTAAAGGCTAGACCACAGGGTAAATGTCACCATTTGTTTTCCTTCTCAGGCTAGAAGACTTGGGCTCTCGGGTCAGTTTCAGCTAGATAAACCACCTGGGACAGGTGTCAGCTTGGTGTTTATGGTTTAGTGTTCCTAGGTGTCAAAGTAGAATGCGTGACTGATCTTAAAACTGCCTGTAGGGAAGGGGACGGGCACCGATCAAACACCTGCTATGTGCCTGGCGTTCCATCTTTTATGCTGTTTGTATTCCTCATTTTTTATGTTAGGAAACAGGCTGAGGGAAGGTAGGTGACTTATTCAGGATGTCTCAGTTGTCAACAGCTTTATTTAACTCTGGATCTCTTCCTATTATACCAGAATTTCTCAGCCTCAGCCCTACAGGTCGAGTATCTATAGTCTAAAATGTTCGGGCCAGAAGTGTTTCAGACTTTGGATTTTTTCAGATTTTGGAATATTTGCATAGACTTCGTGGGTTAAGCATTCCTAATCCAAAGATACACTATCTGAAAAGCTCTCAGATTGTGGAGTGTTATAAATATTTGGATCGGGGATGCTCATACTGCGTTGATACTTTGGGTCAGGTAATTCCCTGTTGTATGACTGTCCTGCTCATTGTGGGATGGTTAGCAGAATCCCTGGCCTCCACCAGAAGCCAGCAGCAACCCCTCAGTGGGACAGGCAAAAATGCCTCCAGGCATGGCCAGATGTCTCTTGGGGAAAGGCATCATGAAGCCACTGGGCTGTGCTGTACTGCTTTTTTTTTTTTTTTTTTAATAGCTTATTCTTGTTTTAAGAATAATATTTGTTTAAAAAAAGCATGTGCTGCGTGTGTTGTTAAGAAAGGCCTGGAATACCACCTGCCTTGGCTTTAGCACGCC
The DNA here is from genome assembly GCF_902686455.1 of Sciurus vulgaris. Classification (NCBI taxonomy): domain Eukaryota; kingdom Metazoa; phylum Chordata; class Mammalia; order Rodentia; family Sciuridae; genus Sciurus; species Sciurus vulgaris. Next base: position 8,612,426 of record NC_136461.1, read on the forward strand.
AACTAGCAGGTTATTGAAACACCGCTCCTTCTTCTGATCTCATGTTTTCTGTCTCCTTTCTTGTAGGTCTACAAAAGATTCTTCCTGCTTCACAGTAGTTCTCAACAATCTCCGTGTGTTTCTCATATTTGACTGGCTGCTGTTGGTCCATGATTTTCTCCACACTCCCAGTGATATTAAAAAACAAAATGTTACTCCTTCTCGCCACCGTAACTCCAGCAGTGAATCTGCTGTGGTTCCTAAAACTGTCAAGAGTGGAGTGGTTACCAAGCGGTCTTCTCTTCCTGTGTCCAACGAAAGGCACCTGGAGGTCAAGATCAACGTGACAGGTGTGGTCCAGCTATTCTTATTTGGGTGTTTGCTCTGCACCTGTCCTACAGGATGCTTTTTCTGTTGGCTCTTGTTTTTACACTTGAACACTCACAGATCCGAATGTGTTACAGAACAAGTGTGGAAGCTCTTGACCTGTTTTCAGGTGTGAGCTGCCTGGTCCCACTGAAGCTGTGGGGTCTCGTCTCATTCTTCTGCCCCATGGTGCCTGTACCCGGGCTGAGCACCTGCCTGGGCAGAGGTCTTTTTTCCTAATGTGAAATCTGTCTTCAGTTTTCTGTTTCATCTTTGGGGCCCCAACAGTTGTGCCTTACTGAGTCTAGGCAAATTTGGTATGTGGAAATCTCAGTTTTTTAAAGGTAAGTAAGTGAGAGGGTTGTTATTTTCTTAAAAAAAAAAAAAAAAAGAATATTTTCCTTCACAGATGGGTTTACTGTGGCTTTTATTAACTAGTGGGCTCTTCAAGTACATTTGGATGTGTTTGTATATACTTTCTCAGTGATTTTGGTGAAGCTTGTTCTACACGTGTAAAAATATTTTATTGGTGCCTTGAAATTATTATACATAACAGTGGGATTCCTAATGCCATGTATGTGCATGCCCATAGCCTACCTTGATCAGTCTCATTCCCCAGCACCTCCCCTCACACATGGTTTTGATGGAAACATAGTGTGGAGCAGAGTAAGTTTATTCTATGCAAATAAGTAGAAAACTCCCTATCTGCTGATTTAAAGAGTCTTGACGTTAATGGCCTGCATTCTTCGTAGACAGCTTGAACATCTCCACAGATGCTGTCATGGGCCTTGGTCTGCCTGAGCACGTCCTTGTCTGAGTCTACTTCCTGGGGTTTTAAATGAGACTGTCACTAGAGGCAAGATCCCTCTCTGAGCATTTGTTAGGCCTCCCAGGGCAAGTGGGGTGCAGTTTCTCTGGCTTAAACACGTCCGCTAGAGATAGAAACCACATCACGGTCTTTTCAGCTGGTAAGTGCTCTGTAGGCTCAGCCGTACATGGCCAGAGAGTTTGTTCAGGAAGACAGTGAAGCAGGAAGGCCGCTGACATCCCAGAGCCCAGGCTTGCTGGCCCGTGTCCTGCCCTGGTGGGAATGTGGCAGCCCAGTGCTTTCCAGCTTGCTGGCCGTGCCCTAACTCCTGACGCTCTCCTCTCCAGGGACAGAGTTTGTGGTCGTTGAGGATGTGTCCTGCTTCGACACCAATGCCATTATTCTGAAAGGCACCACAGTGCTCACCTATAAGCCCCGCTTTGTGGACCGTCCCTTTTCAGGAAGTTTGTTTGGCATCGAGGTAAGAAGTCTGTGTTGGTGACAGCCCTGCATACTGGGCTCCGAGAGCAGCCCAGAGGCCTGTGGCACGGGGGAGGCTTGCCCTCTCCTTTTCACTTCCTCCTCCACTGCACGCAGAGGTCCTCTTCCTCTCCCACGCTGTCGTTCTCTTCTGGTCTCTATCCTCCAGGGAGGCGCCTTGCTGAGCCCTCTTGCCCTGCAGGTGAAGCAGCGGTCTTCACTTCCCTTGTGTTCCCTTGGCTCCTGTTGAGCACTGTCCTGCGGCCAGGGCTTGAGTTAACGGACATCTGTTGAGGAGAGGTGTTAAGGACTGTATGTGCCGTGCCTTCAGAGATATCTTAGGTACAAAAGAGGACCTGGTCTCAACAGTGGTGCTTTGGTGACAGCGCCATCTTGTGAAGGAGATGACTTGCACTAGAGTGGCCTTTGTAGCCTAAAAAGATTATTATGCAAAAATGACTGATTTCGCCACGGGTTGTGGAGGCAGCAGGGAAACTGTGGTTGACTGTTCTTAATTCACACAACTTAGCTGATATTCCTCATTGTAATGTTAGAATACTTAGTTGGGATTCTTTTCCCCTTGGGGTTGAGCTTTTGCGCCTTACTTTTTCTAGTGGTATTGCTCAGAGGATGAAAGAATAAAACTCTTTCACTGTCAGCAGTACGAGCATATACTCTTTTGGGGGTACCAAATATATCTGAATAAAACATGGAGATTTCCCTTCTTGACGACTCGTTTTTGTGACATAAAGCTTGAGCAGAAGGGGCTGTGTACAGAGCGAGCTGATCCTGGGGTTGCAGTTCCCCTGCTTCGCAGGCCACACAATGCCAGCTTTGGGTGGAAAATCTTGATGATTGATTAATGAGCTCTCAGGTACAATTGGGTTCTGTGTAGCTGAAGCTTCTTCAGGAAAAAGGAAAATGAAACTTTTCTGCTCCAAAGTCTTAGAAAACCAATCTGGCAAAATATTTGAGTTTCCTGGAAACTCTTCTTAATCTTGTTCTTTTAGTCCTGAATTCCAGGACCACTTGGTTATCCCTGGGGGGAATTTATAGAGCGTGCTGAGTTACTGTCAACTATAGCATAGGACCTTGGTGATGTGTTTCTGGTAGTACTAGGAAATGCCCCCGACTGAGCAGGAAGTCGGGGTGGTGAGTGGGGGGAGAGGGAGGAGACAAGTGGCCCCCAAACAAGCATTCTCTTCTTTTCTCTGTACGCTTCTTGAACACACGAAATAATTTGGTCCTAGAATGGGAACCTTCCCTCACTTCCTTCTGTCTCTCCACATATTTATTATAGAACACTATAATAATAAATATTGAAACATATGCACAATAAACAGCATAATGCAGTGAAGCCCTGTGTACCTGCCACCCATCATCAGTAATTAATATATCTGTAATTAAGAAATTCTGAGGGGAGAGAAAAATCACCTATCTGCCTTTATGTATTTTCTATTGACATTTTGGTGTGTTTCTTTCCTTAAAAGAAAGTCATGCTGTGGTATTATTTTGATTGGACTTTTTCACATCACATGTAATTAAATTGTAACTAGCTTCCTACATGCTGTATGATCTTTTTAGCTGTCATTTTTAAGTGGCTGCAGTGTTCTCTTGAGCAGATGTGATATAACCTTGGTTGCGCTTAGTATTTTTTAACTATTAAAAATGATTGAGTGAAATTTTCTAATATTTCACATTATTTTCTTGGGCTGGTTCATGGCGAGAAGTAGCGTTATTGGGTTAAAGAAAGGAGATCATCATGCGCTTTGGGTGAATTGCTGAACTTTCTTCTCCTGTGAGTGGACTGCTGTGTGTGCTCTTGGCAGGAGTTCATGTCAGGCTTGCTCTTGGTGGAGCTTATGCTAGCAGTTGTCCTGGGGCTGTGATAACCCAGGCTGATCGCCCCTGAGCTGGTCTCCTGGGCGGAGTGTAGAGCCCGGCCGCAGCCACGGTAATCCTTGCCACTTGCCTCTCTTCTCTAGGTCTTTTCCTGCCGGCTGGGGAACGAGCAGGATACAGCTCTTTCCATTGTTGACCCAGTACAAATTCAAGTGGAGCTGGTGGGGAATTCTTCTTACCAGAATAGTTCTGGACTGATGGATGCATTCAACAGTGAAGACTTCCCACCTGTCCTTGAGGTAATGGTGCAGAAGCTCCTGAACACGCTGATGCTCTGAGCCCAGCAGCATTTTAGTTACTTCAGCAGATGTAAAGTAAAAGTGATGTCGTCTCTGACCTGGGTGATCTTCCAGTCTTAGGGAGGATAGAAGGCCTTTTAGTTGCCTGGTGTCATCTTGAGGTTCCGCAAAAGTTCACAGGAAGGAGAGCACAGCGTGGGCAGGAGCAGCAGGCACCCAGTTGTGGGTGGAGTTCAGTCAGGGTTGGTGGGGGCAGGAGGAAGGGCAGGGTGGGAACTGGAGAGGAGGAGGGAGCGCATCCACTCAAGAAGGCAGGGCTGACGGGGAAGGTGTGCAGGGAGGTGAGGAGAGAGGACAGCGAAGCCAGGCAAGGGCAGCTGCAGAATAGGGTGTCTTATTTCTTTGGTAGGACAGAATAATTAATCAGTCTGTTTGAATCATAGGAAATTACAAGAGAAAAACCACATCGATTTTCAGTTTTAGTGGAATCATCCAGGGGAAAGAAAGAAAGACAAAAAGTATAAATTAAGGTCCATACCCAGACATGGTTTCCAGAGTCGCCTATCTCACCGTGGTCTGCTCTTGGGGTCTGTGCTGCCTTCACCAGTGGTAGCTACCTTGCTGATCTCTGAGTAGGAAATACTGGTGTTAAACTTGACTCATGTGAGGTTATGTTTGAGTGAAGAAGAGATAAGTTATTATTACTCTTTTTTGCTCTGCTGGGAATTGAACCCAGAGCCCCATGCATGCCGGGCAAGCGCTCTACCGCTGAACTATACCCTCAGTCCCAAGAAAAGATAAATTTTTTTGGTCTGTCAGTTTGTTTTAGAGATTAAATAGGTCCATCAATATGGATTAGCAACATGTTACTGCTAGGTGGTCCTGTCTCCTCCATAGCCATTCTCTGATCCCCAGGTCTGTGCTTTAATGATGAATACACTTAGATGAAAATCATCCTGTCAAAGTATTAATTGCTGTGGTCCTTATCAAAGGTTAATACGTTTGATTTGGTACAGTTTTGTGATCATTTGACCTTAAAACTGAGCTATCTTGCCTCAGGGTTATTAGTACTTATTTCCAAGATCTTTGCAATCTTTTAAATGAGAAATTTGTTCTAGTTCTGTTCTACTTTTAGAACTTGAAATGGGAATTACATCTATAAGAGTTGTGGATGCAAAACCAAATGCAACTTTAACAAATTGCTGCCTTCTGAATTTTGTTAGATTCAGTTACAAGCCTTGGACATCAGGCTCTCCTATAACGATGTCCAGCTGTTTCTTGCCATTGCAAAATCCATCCCCGAGCAAGCTAATGCTGCAGTGCCGGACTCAGTGGCCATGGAGGCAGGATCCATTGGCAGCTACCTTCCAGGTGCATCACGCCTTGGAGAAGAAACCAGAGACGCAACAAGACATACCATAGACCCTGTCTTGGGTAGGTGTTAAACTGCAAACCCACTCAGTCCTCTGATAACCCTCCTTCTTTTTAACTTGAAAATTTTTCTTGAAAATTGTTCTTTTGCACAATTAAATTGTTCAGAGTCGAATTATCTGTCATTAAGTATAACTGTAACTCATAAGAATGACTCTTAATTTTTTTTTAAAATTAAAAAATAATACATACGAGACCTTTTCCTGTCATGATTCCTCCTGGAATTTATGGCCTGTGCTCAAGTTTAAACTTTGGAGAGCTTTCCTCTGAAGTTATAGGCATAATACTAAATTTTAGTTTTAAGCTTCTAAAAACATAATAAGCATAAGAAAAAGACTGAACATTGCAGGGTATGTTTGATAGAGGCCTGTATTAGTTCATTTTTTGCCTAATGAAATGTTTTAGTCATTGTTTCTGAATTTCTTTCATTTTTTTCTTTTCTTTTTTCTTTTTTGTACTGGGGATTGAACCCAGGGGCGTTTTAACCACTGAGTCACATCCCCAGCCTCTTTTTAAAAACTTTTTTATTTTGAGAAAGGGTCATGCTGAGTCACTGAGGCTGGCTTTGAATTTGTGATCCTTCTGCCTCAGCCTCCCAAGCTACTGTGATTACAGGCTTGTGCCACCTCACCAGGCTCATATTTGTTTTAAATTGTACTATGAGTTAATGTGCACATAATTATTTCCTAGAGCTGCAGCTGGCTAGACTGCAGGAGCTGGGCTTTAGCATGGACGACTGCCGCAAAGCTCTTCTGGTGTGTCAAGGTAATTTGAATGAGGTTCCCTTATCTGTTGTTCATCTTGACCATGTGCTCTCTACCGTCTCCTCCTCTGCTCCCCCAAGGTGAGTGGAGAGGCGCAGTGTGTTTAGAATGCCCTCGATGTGTCTCCTGGGGCTGAGTGCAACCTGATCCTGGTCAGAACTTGTGTGAGCAGCAGAGAACGTGTGGGCGTGGAGCTGACCTCCTGGGCCAGATCCTTCTTCCCCTGGCCCTTATCGGTTACTTATTAGGGACTGGGCAAGTTGCTTAGTTTCTGTCCCACAGCTTCCTCATCTGGGAAATGAGGACAAGAGGCCCTCACTGTGGGAAGTGCCCTGTAAATGCAAGCCTCGGTTTCTGGTGGTGCTCACGGTGGGGATTCTGCCACTCATGACTGTTTTTTGAGCTCCGTGCCTGTCTCCGTGTTCTCTTGTGGCGTTCCAGAGCGCTTAGAAGTATCCTTACTATCCCTTCTTCAGGTGAGGAAACCAGCTCAGATTTGTCTGAGGTCACCAGGGTACAGGCCTAAAGCCAGGTCTTCCCGACTCCAAAGCCCATCTTCTTTCCACTGTGTTACATTACAGCTCCCTGTGGGTTCCCCTTTCTCTCTATTTCTCTAGGTACTATGTATATCCACACATATTCTCTCTCTCTCTCTCTCTCCCCCCTCTCTCTCTCTCTCTCACACACACACACACACTTTTGTATCTCGATAGATTATACAGTTGTCCTCCTTTACCTGTTGTTTCACAATCTCTGATTTTGGTGCTTAACTTTGGTCTGATAATATTAAATGGAAAATTGTAGAAATAAACAATTTATAAGTTTGTACTTGCACATTGTTCTGAGGAGTGTGTTAAAACCTTGCTCTCTCCTACCCAGGACAGGAATCGTTTCTTTAACTAGTGTATCTGTGCGGTATATGCTACCTGCCAGTCACCGCTTAGTAGCTGGCTGTTACCAGAGTGTCACAGCATCACTGTGTTTGTATTAAGTAACCCTTATTTAACTTAATGGCCCCAAAGCACAGGGTAGTGATGGCAATTCAGATATGCCAAAGAGAAGCTGTAAAGCTGTGTTTCCTTTAAGTGAAAAGGTGAGAGTGAGGAAGTGAGGAAAGGAAAAAAAAAAAAAAAAAAAAAAAACCCATAATCTGAGGTTGCTAAGATATCCATTAGGGGTGAATCTGCCATGGAATTGTGAAGAGGAAAAAGAAAAATGTGCTAGTTCTGTTGTTACATCTCCAATTGCAAAAGTCATGCCCACAGTAAGTGCTTAGTTAAAATGGAAAAGGACTAAATTATAGGGTTTGGTTCCATCTGTGGTTTTAGGCATCTACTAGGGGTCTTTGGAAATCCATGGGTAAGTGGGGACTAGTCTATTGCTGTTTCAGTCAGCTTTCTTGCTGTTGTGACTAAAAGACCAACCAGAATAATTGTAGAGAAGGAAAAGTTTATCGGGAGGCTCATGGTTTCAGAGGTCTCAGTCCATAGACATCAGGCTCCATTCCTGGGGGCTTGAGGTGAGGCAGGACGTTGTGGTGGAAAAGTGTGGCAGAAGGAAGCAGCTCACATGATGATCAGGAAAGAGAGATCGCTACTTCCCAAATACAAATATATGCCCCAAAGCCACGCTCTCAATGGCCACCTCCTCTAGCCACACCCTACCTGCCTCAGTTACCACTCGGTTAATCCCTATCGGGGATTAAGGAACTGATTGGGTTAAGACACGCACACCCCAGTCATTTCTCCTCTGAACATTCTTGCATTGTCTCACACGTGAGCTTTTGGGGGACATCTCACATCCAAACCATAATAATTGCAAATAGAATTTTATTAACTTTTAAATAGTATGATATCAAATTAAAATTTCTTTATGATATACTTCATATTATGTAAGTATCTTTCCATGTCATTATGAATTTTTTAACCATTCTTCACTTATTTTTTGATTCTTTTAATATTGTATTGTAATCAATACTTTTTGGTGTGAACTTTCATCTATGTCTTTAAGTATTTCCTTGGTAGAGAGATTTATTGTAAATACTAGAGGATCAAAGATAGAGATACGTTTTTCAGGCTTTTTACCTGAATTTTACAAGTCCTTTTCTAAGACAGAGTGTACCCAGGTTACACTCTGGACAATTACGTGTGAAAATGCTTCTCTCTTCACGCCATGGTTCACATCAGCTATTACCTTTCATCCTGAAAAACTCAAGGTGGACCAGTGATCTTGGTTTCTTTTTTCTTTCTTTCTTTTTTTTTGTTTAAATTTTATTGTCTTTTAGTTGTGGATGGACACACTACCTTTATTTATTTTTGTGTGGTGCTGAGGATCAAACCCAGTGCCTCACACATGCTAGGCGAGTGCTTTACCACTGACCTATAGCCCCGGCCCTGATCTTGGTTTCTTAGCTTTTTTTTTACCCAGTCATCATTAATGTTTGTTTTAATTAACTTTTTATTCCTTAATGTGTATTTTTTTCTATGCTTTTCAGTTTTTCTTTAGTAATTCAGGCACTTTTTTTCAAAGTTCTAAGAACCTTTGGACTTCCTTGTTTTTATTTCTTCACTAACTATTATTTATTTATTCACTAGTTCCTTCAGTAGTAAAGATGATAGTAAAAACTGTTTAAAGAGCCTGTGTTACATGCGAGGCTCTGCTCTGGGAAGTTGGCGTGTGCTCATTTAATCAAGTAACCTGCTCAGGGTCCAGTGGCTGGTGAGTGCAGAACAGGATCTGGAGCTGGGCCTGCTCGCCCCAGCCGTGCCCTCCACCGCTCGGGCCTCTGTGCTCTGGCCTGTGGGCCTGTGGGAGTGTGGGGCTCCATCGCTCCTGTCTCAACAGATGTCGTGGGAGAGGAGGGCGGCCGCCTGGAGGCACTCTAGCCAGTCCTGGGGGCACGGTGGACAGGAGTGCAGGGCACTCCCCTCACTGTTGCATCGAGGATGCTTGTGGGTCTAGGTGCTCGCGGGCTGCCTGTAGGTCCCTACGTAACCAGGCTGCTCTGTTTCCCCAGTTGCCAGGGTAGCTGTGGGAACTGGTGGGACTGATCCCCTTTTAATTTCTCTCAAGGCCAACTGAAAAAGGCAGCAAGTTGGTTGTTCAAGAACGCAGAGCCTCTGAGGTCTCTTTCCCTGGCCTCCAGCAGCCACGAGGGCCCTGGGGCTGTGCCCACCCCAAGGATCTCCGGGGTGGAGATTAAGGCCGAGAGTGTGTGCATCTGCTTCATCGATGACTGCATGGACTGCGATGTCCCTCTGGCCGAGCTCACCTTCTCCCGTGAGTGCTGTCCTTTGGGCTCCTCTAGGGTATTTTCAGAGGTGGCTGAATTGTTCTGGCTGTCCTCCTCTTAGTATGGGTGAGATTTAAATAACGGCTTTATATATGTTTTTCATTATGTGTATTTTACAGAAATTTGTATTTATTTGCTATATGTGGCCTTCAGCCTATAACTTAGGAATGATAGAAATTGTCATAGATAAAATTTCTGTTACTTTAACAACTCTAGCTAAATAAGTCCTGATTTCTCCACTTTGCTTATGAGTCCTGTCCCCACCACCCCCGTACTGGGGCTTGAATCTGGGGTACTCTACCACTGAGCCACATCTCAGCTCTTTTTACTTTTCATTTGAAGACAGGGTCTAGCTAAGTTGCTGAGGCTGACCTTTAACTTTCAATCCTCCTGCCTTAACCTCCTAAGTTGCTAGGATTACAGGCGTGCACCACCGCTTCCAGCTTGTTTGTCTTTTTATATTTTTGAATATAGCAGTGAATACTGTTACCAAGGCAGTTAAAGAGAAGCTGAAAAATTTTACTGCTGCCTTGTTTCTCTCGTGAGAATAAAAAATATAAAATCGGAATCTTATTAGAAAGCTCAGTGTGGCATCTCCTTTGGGAGGCTTCCTGAGTGGTGGGACATGTGCACGTGTCTGTGGTCCTGTGGTAGCATGGGGTCTGGGGCAGGAGTGCTGTTTCTGCAGTGCTTCTTTGCAGGTAGATGGGAGAAGGCTTTTGAGAAGGGTCGATGGGAATTCAGGCTGGTTCACTTCAATTCTATTTGTGTCTTGCCAGCCTTCTCTGGGGCTTTGATCTGTCCTTTTGCATCTCAGAGAGATTGTTCTTTGCCTTGTGCTTCCAGGCATTCCCAGAGACACTTATTAAAAGTAACAACTAGGGTTTTGGCCATTTCTATGAACATCTTTTCTGTAGAGAATAATTGGATGATTTCTTGTTTTTCTATGATAATCTTAATCGTGTGTGTGTGTGTGTGTGTGTGTGTGTGCTGGGAATTAAACTCAGGAGCACTTTACCATTAAGCTACATCCCCAGTCCTTTTTATTTTTTATTTTGAGACCAGGTCTTGGAAGTTGCTTAGGGCCTTACTAAATTGCTAAGGCTGTCCTCAAATTTGCAATCCTCCTGCCTCAGCCTCCTGAGTCACTGGAATTACGGGTGTGTGCCACTGCACCCACCTGTACTCTTAAAATTTGAACAGCATTCATCGAGACATGCTTGTTCTTATCACTGCCCTCTTTTCATACATTCAGGTGGAAGTATCTTACATTCCAACAGGCTTTGAATACACCTGCGTGCCAGGGTGGGGCCTGGAGGGAGGCACAGGAGGGCCTTGCCTCCAGCATGACATTTAGGAGTGTGCCCGAAATGCAGCAATCATGATGAACAATATTGAGGAGTGCAATGTTTTTAAAAATCAAAATGGATGGCGGGAGATGCGCAGCCTGTCAGGATCTGCTGCTCTCCTGTGCTGTGGGTGTCGGCCGCAGCCGGCATCCCAGTGGGGTCTGCGAGCCAGCCGTCAGGTCTGCTCTCCTTGCAGGTCTGAATTTTCTCCAGCATGTGAGAACCAGCCCCGAAGGCTATGCCCACTTCACCCTTTCTGGAGATTACTACAACCGTGCTCTGTCAGGTCAGTAGAAGGTGTATATTATTAGGGGATTCAAATAGTGAATTTAAATATTTGCCTGGGCTCGTTGCTACATAAATTTTACATGTGGGAAAGGGCGGATATGGGGCAGGACAGGGAAAGATTAAGAATGAGTGATGCATAAGTCCATAAGACGGGGAATTCCTGTTCCACATACCTGATATGTTGCTGCTGATTCTTAAAAAGAGGTTTTCGTAGTTAGGCCTTTCTTTCTTTTTTGATGGGGAGGGTTCACTGGGGATTGAACCCCGGGTTTCTTTACTACTAAGCTACATCCCTAGTCCTCTTTATTTATTTCTTAAAATTTTGAGACAGAGTTTCACTAAATTGCTGAGGCAGTCCTCGAACTTGCGCTCCTCCTGCCTCAGCCTTCTGAGGCCCTGGGATTATAGGCCATGTGCTACCGTGTCTGGCATGATTATAAGATTTTCCTGCTTTTGGAGTTTGGCTCATTTTAGAACATGATATTGCTCAGTAGTAAAGGATCATTTGCTTGGCCCTGGTAATAGTTCAGTTTCAAGGGAGATTTATGTCTATAAGCATTTTACACTTCAGGTGTCTGCTTTACCCATGGAACCTGTTTGTTCGATGAGAAGTGTACTGAGTCAGTGATGATGTATATTCTGCCCCACCTGCTCTCTAAATAAAACACAGTTGGTCAGGGCAAGCTGTTTTTCCAAATGCATATCTGGATAATACTGCAAGATTTCTTTCCTCCTGCTGGAAAGACAAAGGAAAGGGCCTGTGTTAGCCTGTTTTTCATTGCTATAACAAGGTATTTGTTGCAGAATGCAGGCTACTTTATAAAGAAAAGAGGCTTATTTAGCTTATAGATTTGGAGGCTGAAAAACCAGGTGGTGGAGGCTGCATGGCAGAGTGCAGTGGAGAGAGCACAGGGCAGACAGGAGGCCAGAGAGCGGTGCGGGGCAGGCTCCTGCTACACGGCAGCTTGCTCTTGCAAGTCTCAAAGACTGTGGTGACCCTTTGTGAGGGCATGCCCCCCGTAACCTGAGGACCTCTCCTGTGTCCCATTCTTAAAGCTCCCACTACCTCTCACACTGCTACACTAGGGACATGCCTCCAACACACACGCTCTGGGGACAGACTGTACCTAACCCACAGCAGGGCTCAGGCAGGTCCAGGTTGAGAAGCGTCCTGTGTCAGGGCCGAGTGGTTGAACAATGAACTTTTTTGCCTTATGAAAGTTTAAAGATGCTCCCATCAGGATTCCCAGTGTGGACAAAACCGCGAGGACTGCTGGGCAGACCCGCTGCAGCCACAGGTGGCGTTGCTGTCCACGTCGGCGGAGCTGAAGCCTCCACTTACATGTATCACATTTAATTTTTATCGTAGTTAACATTTTTCCCTCTGCTCTGGATTCACTTAGGTTGTTCAAAATGTTTGACTTTAAGGGCTCAGGTCTTCCTACTTAAGAGCAGCTCTTGTGGGGCATATGGTAGCTATTTTTCTGAGAATCATTTATTTTCCTAATCCAAATATTGCTTACTTTTAAAGATGTATGAACTCGTTCACATCAATAAATGCCAAATGGAACAAGGAAGGACTAATACACAACCTCTGTGTATTGAATTGGATTGGTTTGCACTGTGTCTGATTGAATAAATAGATTTAAAAATCCTAAAAGTCGACTGACCGTGGAAAGGCCTTCTCTAAATCATAGAGACCCTGCTTTGCACACAGACCGACAGACGCAGAAACTGTGACGCTCCTACCTACTGGTGCAGCTCTGTGCTGTGTTCCTGCTGGTAGGATCATAGATTGTTCTACTGCTTTGGAAAACAGCTCAGCAGTGTATCTCCATGCTGCTCTTAGGCGTGTGCCCTGGAGTCTCCCTTCCTGTGAGAACCAGGGGACAGGGACCACACCACTGCGGTCGTGCTCTTCCTTGGAGCAGTAAAGCTAGAGTCACACGACCGTCGTTCAGAAGCAGAATGAGTACGCGAGTCGTGCATGCTCTCGTGGCTTGCTGTCGAGTGGCGAAGACCAAGGTGTCCTCGCCCCTCCACTGTAGGGAGATGCCCAGAGACGCGTTGTTGAGCAAAAGGAGGAACTTCAGAGAGTGGGCACCAGGTTCCAGTCCCGGGAAGCCACAGACGGGAAGGCTAATAAGTGTGCTCTTGAGGAATGTGTACTGTGTAGTGAAATGAGAAAGAGGAGCAAGGAAGCGACTAAAAGCTCCAGCAAGCTCCAGGCTCCTTACGTGGAGTTGGGTGGGAGGGGGCTGCTGGGAAGGAAAGGGGGTGTGGCACTTGCCACTTCAAAGGAACTTGTAATTTTCGGTTTCTTGAATGGTGGGTATGAGTGTTTGTGACAATATTTTCTTTAAGCTACACATGTATGTTGTTTAAATTCTTTTTGTACATAAGACATAAAAAAATTAAGAGAACGATTTTGAGCAACTTAAGTTAATGAGCCCCTGATGTATCTGTTGTTTAACCAGTGGCTTGTTCCCATAGCCAGGAACATGGAAGGTAACGTCATGGAAGTGGCTGTATTTCTTTTCCAACCGGAGACTCCTTGGGTCCTGCCTGCTCTGTAGAGGAACAGGCACGTGTACTCCTGGCCTGTTTCCTGCCACCTCAGGAAGACCATGGTGGGGGCTGTTGATATGCTTGCACTACGGCCCTCTACACTGCACAGACATCTGCAGGGTGGCCTTGGCCAGAGGTGGTGCTTTCGTTGTGAAACTGAACTGGAGCTGTGAGGCTCCACTCTATCCGTGCCCAGGGTTTGTGAACCACGTCCCTGTGAGCTCTCGGCACCTGCTGAACAAATGTCTCACTCCTGTGTCCTCTTAGGCTGGGAGCCATTCATTGAGCCATGGCCTTGCTCTGTATCCTGGCAACAGCAGGCAGCTAGTCGTCTGCATCCTCCTCGACTAAAGCTGGAGGCCAAGGCCAAACCCCGTTTGGATATCAACATCACTTCTGTCCTAATTGGTGAGTGTGCAGTGGCCTGTTGTGGATGGGTACCTTTCTCTACACGAGTCCATGGAAGACTATCTTCCTAACTGAGAAAGTGCTTGGCCCGTCCAGCATCACCTGTTTTTCAAGGTGCTTTCCTGGTGAACCCTACCTGGCCTCAGGAGTCTTCTTGACCCATTTCTCCAGAGTCGGCATCATATGTTGATGCTCACAGTTTAGTTTTGTTCGTTTTGTTTTAAGATGGGGGTCTCACTATGTTGCTCAGATTTGTCTAGAACTCACGGGTTCAGGAGATCCTCCCAGTCTCCCAAGTAACTGAGGCTGTAAGTATGTGCCACCTTCCTCAACTTGGCCAGAGCTTTCAGTGATCACGAGAGTTTGGACTTCTTGGGACACACCAGTGACCTTGCTGAACTTTCTCCTCATAATGCTTGGCCACCCGAATTTGTGAAATGTCCTGAACGTGAATTTAGATCCCTTTTTTCAGGCTATGCACAGAATACTCTTACTTACAGGTGTGGTTTGACCTGGTCTCCTTGGCAGAGTCAGTTACCTTTATTGTTTCCCTGTCAAGCACTGCGCTGACCTAACTCTGAAATGACTTGCTTCCAGGGTTTTCACACTAATGGTGTGTATTCTGAAAGATTTTTGATAATCCTTTTAAAATGTACACTTGTAGATTTGATGTGGTAAATGAGAACCACTCTATCTTTTATATTTCTATCATCTAAAATTAGAGTAGCAGCATCAGACCATCAGGCATTTTGTATATTTGCTATGAAAGTTCACATTTACTGTTTGATTTCTTAGTCTACGTGATCAGATTTGTGTAATTGTGCAGTTGTTTCTGAGCGATGACATGTAAGTTTGCAAATGGTGCACTTGCTGCAGTGTGTTTGTCTATTGGGGCTGTTAGAGTAGCTGTCGCCTTGCCCACCAGAGTCAGTGGAGAGTGTGTGGGGGATCAAAAACATGGTCCCCCAGCTTTACGCCCCCACCCTTTTTTTTATTTTGGAGTACCAGGCAGTGAACTCAGGGCACTTAACCTCTGTGCCACATCCCTAGTCCTTTTATATATTTTACTTAGAGACAGGGTCTTGCTGAGTTATTTATGGCCTTGCTGAATTGCTGAGGCTGGCCTTGAACTCACAATCCTCTTGCCTCAGCCTCCTGAGCTACTGGGATTACAGGCGTTTGCCACCATGCCTGGTGGAACCCTCATTTTAAATGTTCAGATTTCCTTCATCGATTTGCTTGGTTATCAGTATCACCAGTGTAATAGTAAATTAACCTTATCCTTCTAAACTGCATTATTTTACCTTTGTTATTTTTTACATAATGTGCTAATCTAGAAGTTAAACAAGTAGTCCTTTGAAAAGCTCTAGTAAACAAGAATTGCCTCAAAAGTCCCTTGTTAGTATTTATGATGCGCATCTGCATATTTAAAAATATCTTCCAAAACATTTAATTATCAATGGTGTAAAATTTTTTTTCACTACCTATTCCTTATTCCAATAGTGTTGTGAAACCCAGAAATGTTGTTAGGGCCTCTCAGGTTTTAAATAGGCAAGAGCTGGAATTGAAAACCAGAAACCAGTAATCCTTGTTCCAAAAAGCGCGATATTTTAGTCTAAAAGGTCTTCCTTCAGGTGCAGCACGTGGTAACTGCTTTGCTCCCCTGCTATTCCACTGTAGTTCTCCTCCCAGAGAAAGGAACTGCTCAGGAGGATTCCGCTGGATTTCAGCCTCTGCAGTTGGTTTCTTACTATCTTCCTCCTGCTCTTTCCCTGACCGCGTGCTTCACCAGCCCCGTCCTTCTCTAGATTGCTCTGCTGTGCTCCTCCCTAGTGTGCTGTGCTGTCATGGCGGAGCACTCTGTTCCCCGAGTGTGCCAGGACTTTCCTGTCCTGGAGTCCCTGCATGTGCTCTTCCCTCTGCCTGGAAAGCACTGCATTCCCAGCCTTTTGGTGACCCCTAGGCTGATTGTTCCTCAAGACCCAAGCAAAGGTCCCTCCCTGCCTCTCTGACGATGGACTCTGCTGTGCACGCCAGCACTTCTGCCAAAGCAGAGTCCTTCCCGCCCCTGGGCCCCGTGGCATTTTATTTCTCTCTGTCTTATGACCTTTCACATGTGGGGTAGCTTCATGGTGAGTGTTTTGCGCACGTGAGTGTCTTCCCTGGGGCTCAGCTTCTCCAGGGCCCAGACTTTTCAGCATCCAGCAGGGGCCTAGTGTCTAGGGAGGTACTTCATAAGAACTTGTTTTGCTGAATTGAAATTATTCAATGTGAACTCTCCATTGTTTCTACTGCTCTTCTTAAATCTGTTGGGGATATATTTTTTTTTTTTTAGACCAGTATGTAAGTACCAAGGAATCATGGATGGCAGACTACTGTAAAGAAGACAAGGAGATAGATTCAACCCAGTCAGAAGACTGGGTGGGCTCTTCAGTGGACCCTCCGAGCTTTGGACAAAGTAAGATTTGTATCTGCGGGTGTCCGTCTGAATTGCTGTACTTCACTGAGAAATTCAGTAGACCCGTCACTCTTCATGGAGAAACCTACTGAAAACCCTGACCACCTTCTGTTGTTCTGTTTTAGTCTTTGCAAGAGACATTTTTCTGACACGAATTACTGAACTTTTAAGTGGGCTCTAATTCCACCTGTGTGAGGGAGAAAGGATCTGCGACATATAATTCCTAAGTTCTGGTAATGATGCGGATGGGTACGTGCGCCTGGGAGCGTGTCAGGCCCATCTGTTGCTTGGTTTCTCTTTTACTTGGCAAGACGTCGGTTTTCCAGTAGATGGGTATTTTTTATTGGATTTAAAAAACATCCCTTCTAAGATCTGAAGTTAGTGCTAGAAGGTTTGCACATGTATCTTTGAAGAGATGGAGAGCAGATCCCCTATGGAGAACGATTTTAAGAGGGGCCTCTGCGGTGCTCATAAGGAGTAAAAGACTGTCGTACCCAGGCTCTTGAGGGAAGAGGGGTCAGTCTGTTCTTTGCCGACCATGTTTTCTTTCCTAACTTAATGCCTCACCACGAGCTCTGCTTTCCTCATAGCTGGGGAGATGGTGACGGACAACCGCCGTCACAAGCCGTTGTCACCCACATTGAACTCAGCCCCAAGTCTTTCTGTGCGGTTTCTCCAAGGAGCCTTGGCTGGACTTCTCATAACTGCTGAGTACTTACACATTCCGCCTGGTCTGCAGACAGTCATGGGAGGGTGGCTGCTTAGTGTATGAAGTATTTGTGGGGGTTCACCTCTCCTCAGACTGCATAAAGCGGGCTTTCTGTCTGCCTGTCCTTCTAGAAGGAGAGACAGAAACACGTCAGCTGTGCTTGTCCTCTGAGTTCCCAGCCTCTGGATCCCAAGGCTGTTGCTTAGGAACTGGGCTGCTCAGATGCTGTCAGCTTCAATTCTCCTCTCCTCCAGCCTTCCCGTTTATTTGTGAAAGAACCATAATATAGTCTACCCAGAAGACTCTCAGTAATCTCTGTAACACGTGGGATGTCCAAGAGAGTGTGTCTCTGAAAGTATTGTTTGTACTGGGGTCTTTTAATCCAGAGTCAGTGCAGGTACCAGGAGGGCCTGACATTCAGGTAGTGGTTGAAGGGTCTGTCTCCTCCCTCCACCCCCCTCGCCTTCCCCTCTCTCCTTCTCCTTTTCTCCAGTTAATAAGCTGCCTTATTTATGCTAAATGCCAATGCTAAGTTAAAGCTCAGTTTATATTTATGTAGATTTTCATGGTTATATAGGCTGATTAGAGGTGTGATGTGTTTTTAATCACATAACTAAATATACCTAAATTTCCAAATGTCTTTTCTTATTTAGAATTCCAAGGTGGTGTTCTTTTTGTGAGCAGGATGTTATTCTTCAGGCGGCCTACCAAAATCATCGCTGGCTTTTTCTTCCCGATGGCAGTATATTTCAGCCTCGTTGAACTGATCATAAGCTTTCACGTCTTGAGAACATTTAATCGTATTCTCCCCAAGGTTGTAATTTTTTTCAGGCCAGCCTTAAAATAAGCCCTTGGAATAGCCCCTACTGTGAAACTCAGCCCAAGGAAACTGCTGATTTCCAGTATTTCTTTAGTGTGGAGAAAAGAAAATATCGGCCTCATTTAGATGTGATTGTGGGCTTTGTTCAGTAAGGCTGAGATTCCATAGGTGAAACCTGGATGGCTTGGCACATCTCGGAATTTATTAGTTTTGTATTCCAGGGTCGTTTTATGACAATATCAAATATAAATGTTCTGAAAATTTGCATGTTCAATTTAGTATTCAAACAACACGATGAGACAACTCCTTAGTGTAGATTGCTTAAATCTGGAACCCAGACTGACTCTTCCCTCAAATGTCTGAGGCCCCAGGAGCCTGCATTCTACTGCCACTTGGTTCTCCATTTGGAAGAGAGCAGCCCCACTGAAACCTGTGCCGACTGGTTTCCTTACCTTTTCTGTGCCGCTTAAGAACATAACATGCTTTACATTGAAAATCCTCTCTGAATTCAAGAGAAAATTGGGTGCACTTTTCTTTCCCTAATTAGAAGACAGGAGCCTGCTGCTGTGACATGGCCTCCATGGCAGAGGCCAGCACGAATGTGTGTTCCCTCTGCCGAGGACACTCCTGCTCAGTTGTTGCGGGAGGCGACTCTGCAGTTGTGCGATGCTCACTGTTTTTGTACTGTTCTCTGCGCCTACTTACTGTGTGGAGGTGGATCTTACGCGCTGCATTTATTCTTACCCTCTAACTTTGTCTCTCCTGTCTGCCAGGCCTCCCCCTTGTCTACCTTAGAACTAGGAGTACAGCCAGCCTGACTAACCTAGAGCACCAGATCTATGCTAGAGGTACAGTACAGCCAGCGAGGGCTTGCTTCATTTTCCTGTTCTAAGAACTGCCTTGTACGTCGATTTTTTTTTTTTTTTTTTTTGTGAATGGGAATGGGATGGGGGTATTCTCAGTTGTGAGTACTTTGCTTCAGTAATAGGGAAGAATATTTTTAACTATTGAGCAGAGTTGCACTTTATATCAGAAGTAAGTGATGTGCTGAGTTGTCTTTGTCAATAAACTCCAGAGCACGTGATATGGGCACATCAGTGCCAAGCATGGGGGTTTATCACACTGAGGGCAAGCCAGGGCAAGAGCTCTGTCCTCTACCAAGCAGGGCCCAGGATTTTGTAACATACTCAGTGGACATTTATTCTTATAGGAATGCAGGGGGCTCTATGAAGTAGGACATATCATAATAAGGAATAGAGCTAAGAAAAAAATTGCACAGTAAATAATTACTTGGCACAAACTTTAATTTCTTTAGATATAAATTTATGTGCTCAGGAGATGGAAGAGAAAATGTTCTTTATTTTTATCTCTGACCCCTTAAAGTTCCTTGAGAATTTGACTGATAAGTGAATAAGGAAGAGAACACCACACACACTGAATAATTGGAGTCCAAGGTGTGCATTTCTTCCTTTGTTTTAAGGAGTGTATTTAATCTGAATGGTTTGTTTGCACATGACTAATTCCAGATTATGGGTCATGACATATTTTATTTTTTAAAATAAGGCATTTGAACTTCCTCTACCAGGAGCACAGAATAGGGATATTGATACTGGGGGATGTGGCTATGGGTTTGTTTTCTGGAAGGTTTCACTTTGATGAATGTTTGAGGGAGGGCTCACGGAGCAAGCTTATGGCTGAATCTTCACTTATTCATGAATGTATGCTTCTGAGCTTTCTCTATGTTATTTAATCAGCCAGGCAAAGCCAAGCATTATTCCTGTGTAGCTGACAAGGACAATGGGATTCAGATGCATGTCTTCATTTGCTTTCATTCAATGTGACTAGTTAGCAGCAGGCCTGGGACTTTATTTATTACACTTTACAAACAAGGTTCTTTCTGGTAGACTGAGCTGCTATACAGCATGAAACCTATGTTGTTTATAATGGCCAGATCACTCTGAAAAAAGTCCAGGGGGTGGAAATTTCCTTAGCGGAGCCATTTGAGGCTGAACTTGGATGTGAGGAACTTTGGGTTATCTCAACCCATGAAGAATTAGATTTGGTCACTAGAGGCAGATTTTTGAGGCCATCAGAGAGTAATGTGCTCTTTGAAGGATTTGGGACTTTTTTCCTCTGATACTGTTCCAAAGGCAAGTACGTAGTTTATTTGGATCCTGGTGCAGGAGATGTCAGATCTGTTCCCTGGTGTTGGGTTTGGATTTGTGTGCACTCTGAATTTTTATCTTCTGAGAAATGGTGGCTGAAGTCTGTGCTGTTGTGTTGTGGGGACCTAAGCAGTATGCCTGCCCTTGCTGGTTAGTGCCAAGGCAGTGTGCTTATGGATATCTTTGTATGGATTCCTGGTACTTTGTTCTGTATTGCAGACTGATCAAAGCCATCCGCCACCTGTTATTTTAAATCTGATTTGCAAGTGGAAACTTCCAGTCTGGCTCACAGGGGGATGTGAAAGCACATCTGGCTCCTTTTCCTCGTGGCCCTTTATTTGCCGAAATAAAAGCTGCTCTTTGCTGTCTTGAGGGAGGCACCTCAGAGCTCACAGTGAGCACTGCTCACCCCCTCGCCCAGTTCTATTGGCAGCTTGTTCCTTAATGTTCTACTTGATGAGCACTGTTCTTTTTTTTTTTTTAAGGCAGACCTGGTGAACCAGATGGGGCCCCAGGAGTAAAAGTGGGCATTTTCCTCGCTGAAGACTACCTTTAACAAGTTCTTGGGTATCTTTAGATGACTGACCACAAGTTGTGGGAACACACTGGAGACCGCTCACCTCCTTAGCAGATTTCTGTACTGTAGACTCGCCAGAGCCACCGTTGTTATCGGAGTGAAACTTGCCTTAATCCGAAATGGCTTGTTTGGCAGTGTTCATGGTAGTACCTTCTGGAAACTAAAAGATATAAAGGGACAAAGAAAGCGATGGCTTGTTAAAAGGTGGTGCTAATCGCTGGCTATGAGAGGCCGCCCAAGGCCCTCCTGGCAGGGCAGCAGCAGGACAGGTTGTGGTTTGCTGCCTTGATTTTCGTTGGCAGGATACTTTGCTTTGCCCCCACTCTCTGCTGTTGGCGCTTGCTGCCCTGCGTAGGTGCCATTTCTCTCCTGCTGCAGACTGTCGGGTCACGTCTTTCTGCGATCTTTGTGATTTCAGGCTGGGTGGGGCCTGCGGTCCCCTGTGTCTGTGTCAGCTGGAAGCAGCCCACATTGTGTTGCCACTTCCACCACCTGGTGGTTTGCTGCCGCCTCCCTTAGTATCTGTAGCCAGTGGAGGTCACAGAGGGCCCAGGTCAGAGGGGCCTTCGAGTGTCTGGAGCAACCTGAGCACACACCTTGGATTTCTTACAGTGTTTGTAGGCAGGTCACTTGCCCCTAGAACTTGGTTCCTACTGTTTTGTATTGATTGTTGTTACCCTGCAGGTTCCCTGATCTGAGGCTCTTGTGAAGTGAAGCCATATTTTACGTTTCTTTTGTAGCCTCCACAGTGGCCACCTTACAGCAGCTGGGGTGATGTCTGTTAAAAAATGAGCTAGAAATTTCACTTTAACTGCTTTGGGATAGTATAGCCCTGATTTTCCAGGGAGAAAAAATTAACTATTATAATGAGAGAATGGCAAAGGATGTTTTTATTTTCTATAATATGGCCGAAGGGTAACTTATATAAGGGGAAGCTTCCTTAAGTAAAGTCTTTGCGGACGAGGCTGAGACAAGTACTCACGGTGTATCTTGCCACTGTTTGCCTGGCTCCCCGTGAGAATATGTTTCCCGGGACGTGGGCTGTCTGCTTCCAGTCAAGGCTGGCCCTGATGCGTGCCCTCTTCTGAGTGATAAGGCCTGTTAGAGTTAGGGGAGGACATGGCATGCAGCCAGTACACACCTGACTTTCCATTTGTCCCCACGCTAGCCTTGGGGATGCCTTCTCTCCTACCTCTGCCTTCAGCCCCTTCACGCAGGAGGCAGCTTGGGGGTGGAGGTGGGTCTGCACCTTGCAGGTGGAGGCCTGTGTTAACGGCCTTTTCTCTTTGGTCTGGTCACAGCAGAGGTGAAAACTCCCAAACGCCGGCAGCCATTTGTCCCCTTTGCTCTGAGGAACCACACGGGGTGTACTTTGTGGTTTGCCACACTGACCACGACGCCCACCAGGTAAGGCGCATGCATCCTGCCCCGTGGGACCTTCTTTGTCCCCAAGCCTCCTAGCAGCAGCACAGCAGAACCCCTTCTTGAAAGCCCTGGGTTTACGTCGGAATCAGTCATTTCTGTCCTCCTGAGATGGAGGACGGAGGCGCTGCATCTAGGTTCTGCAGGCAGAGACCTTGGTCCTGAGTCTGAAGTAGTCAGACTGCTCTCCATCCTGGTGTGTGTTCTGTTTAAAGGCAAAGGCACGCAAGTTAGGGGCGTGCGTAGGAGGTGCGAAAGGAAAGCCCCACGCCTCTCCTCAGCCTCCACGCCCTTCCTTCTTACAGAAGCTCTGCCTGCTTATTAAACTAAACATTTTGCTTCCCACACTGCTTCAGAAATGTCCTCCATCCTCCCCAGCCCCCGAGGAGTTATCTTCCACATCTGAGGCCCACTTCAGCACAGATGGAATTGGCTGGAGTTTACCTAAGCTGAGCGAGAACTTTCTTTGACAACTCTCGGCCTATTTAGATCTCTAAATACCCGGTGACTTTCGAGTATAGGCCATGAAGCACACGGAATAGTAACAGAATCAACTGATTTAAACTGCATTTCTGCTGCCTGCATTAAGCATGATGCCCTGGAAGGGAGGTTGTTCTGTTTAACAGTTCAGGTCTTTTAAATTCTAGCCAGTCACTTAAATGTTCTTTTAAAAATCATTCCTTCCTTTATGCGTGCCTGACTCTGCTGCTGGAGCTAAGTGACTAGGTAGTGACAGTGTCAGCTGTTCCTAAAAATCCGGGTAAGCTGTGACTGGGCCTGGGACGCCATGGTCACGGGCTCAGGTCTTCCCCGGTGGTCGGGGCTCTTCCCTCGCTGATGGAGGCTGTCCCGAAAAGGTTCTCCTCGGCCCGAGCTCTTTGGAGGGGAAGGTGGGGACCAGGGACAGTGGGTCCCTCCGATTGCTTCCAGGGCGGCGCTGTCCCACAGTGGGAGTCCAGGTGTGGTC
The DNA here is from genome assembly GCF_902686455.1 of Sciurus vulgaris. Lineage (NCBI taxonomy): Eukaryota > Metazoa > Chordata > Mammalia > Rodentia > Sciuridae > Sciurus > Sciurus vulgaris. The sequence goes on from NC_136461.1 coordinate 8,635,418, forward strand.
CCAGAAGGGAACGGAGCATTTCTGGATGATGCGCACAAGGTCAGTGAGTGGCGAGAAGTCCTCACGGGTGAAGAGATTCCCTTTGAATTTGAAGCCAGAGGAAAGTTAAGACACAGGTAAAGTATGGTTGTTTCTTCTTTTCTTTAAAAAAAAAAAAATAATAGAAAAGTGAGTTTCAATGATCGTCCCTCATATTTTCTCTTTTCACTTATTCCCGCCTTTAATGTTTTATTTTTAAAAGATATTTTTGAAAATTGCTGTTTCCTTAGAAAAATGTGGACTGTCTTGCCGTCTTGGAAATACATTTCTTTCTGTTGACTATCCGCTTACTCAGCAGGTGGGGAGATACCTGTGTGTGTCTCATAATTTTGTCTAAGCGTAGATATCCTAACACTCAAGTTCATCACATACTGGCCTGGTTTCCACGATGCAGTGGTGACATGCTATTCTGAAGAGGTTCTCAAAGCCAATACACTCATCTCAATCTTAATGTGTGTGTTCCATGTGGCACTTTCAGCAGGCAGAGGGCCTGAGGAAGTGGAGCTAGTGAGGGTAAGAAGGGTGTGTGAAACTCATCTGGGCGACCGCTGACCCATGCCCTCCTGCTGTAGCTAGCTGTAGGGTCAGAGGGCGAGGGGATGTCCAAGGAAGTGCCCCATTATTTGCAGACATTTTTAAATGGAAGGGTTATCCAGCCGGCGTGAATGGTGGAGACTCGGTATTTGGACGGGTGCAGATTGTAGGATTTGCGCCTCAGACTGTTTTCAGCTGAGCGGACGTGGACGCGGGTGATTCAGCCTCCTGCAGTCCTGTGCTTCTCACGGTGCTGAGGTCCAGTGCCACCTTTTCCTCTTGATGGTTTTGTACTCATGGACGTTATTCCTGCCTGGCATGGGTTGTGTATATATGGGTCTCTGGAGAAGAGAGAGACAAAAAGGAGTAAAATAAAAAAGTCCCTGTGCTGGTCCTGTGTCCCTGGAAGCCACTGCAGTTTCCAGGGGAAAGGTCCGAGCCGTTGTCCTGTCCTTTCATGAGGTTCCTAGAGAAGCCACGGGACTGGACAGCATCTCTGAATAAGCACTGCCTCTCGCTTTAGCCAGAGCTTCATGTCCTTGCCATTTCCGTTTTCGTTTCCATGTTTTGTGACCCTTTTCAAGTCCCACTGTTCTGCCTGAATTCATCAAAATAAATCCCTTTTCTGGCATTTCCCCTTTGGCACACTGTACCCCACTCCGTGCCTCCCTCCCTGCTTCCTGTCAGCCTCAAACTCAGCTTCCCACTTCAGGCTTCTGGCTTGAATTAGGCAAAATCTAAAATAGAATTAAATGTGCAATTTCCGCCATCCCTCCCGTTCTGCCCCTGCCTTCTGCTCCACCCCCAGCTGAGCACCCTGGGCCTGAAACTCCGAGTGCCCTGCAGCAGGCACGTAGAGCTGGAGCCAGCGATGGCCTGTGGTTTTGAGAGAAAGAGGAGAGTCAGCCAAAGAACCAAGAAGGAAAATGTTTTTGTGCATTTCCAGGAGTGTGGTCACATGAATCAGTTTTCGTGCCCCACTGAGATGATTTTCACTCTTGTCTTGTGAAGGTCCAGCGGGGCTGTGGGGAGACCTGGTTAGTGGGGAGCGAGTGCCCCTCTTGCTCGGGCTCTCCAGACCTGGGAGTTTGTGCTGTTCTCCTAAGACCCAGTTAAACTCTGCTCTTGATTTCCCGTTACCAGCGAATACTCCAGAGGTTTGGCTAGCTGAGTGTTTGTTTCATTACATAGCAGGTCAGAGTGGAGTCTTTGCTTCCACTTTTGCCTTCTGAGACTGTCTTCATAGTCCCCCGTGTTCTGCCTGACAGACACACCCATGACCTGCGGATTCACCAGCTGCAAGTGAGAGTGAACGGCTGGGAGCAGGTGAGCCCGGTGTCTGTGGACAAAGTTGGGACTTTTTTCCGATATGCTGCACCAGATAAAAATTCATCTTCCTCCACGGTGAGTAGTGTCAGTGGGCCGTGGCCACACCCTCTCAGAACCAGGCTCCCAGATGCTTAAGCCTGTAATACCCTTGTTCTGGTGACATTTTCTTGTTTGCTACTTGCCCTAGTTGTAGGGAGGCTACATCAGATTGTATTGGCTCAGTCACAGGCCTGGGTCATCAGTGTAGATGACCCCGGCCTATAGTTAATTACAGTAGAAACCAAGATTTTAAATTGGCAGGTACACATGATCTCACCTGGGCAAATCTCTTTTATAAACTCAGTGGACCTGGTGGCCTATGTACTAGTCAACCAAATATGAGCACAGTCATCCCTTGGTGTCCTTTGGAGATTAGTTCCAAGACCCCTGACAGCCCCCACACCAAAATCCTCATTCTTACGTCTGTTGTGTGAAGTGGCAGCTTGTCGGCATGTGACCTCCCAGCATCCCCCCAGCGCTCGAAGTCATCCCTAGATTATCCTTCCACCTAAGAGTGTCTGTGCAGCATAAGTTGTTGCTGTACTGTATTGTTACGGGAGTAAAGTCTAGAAAAGCAGTTCGCACATGTTCAGTAGGGTTGCAAAGCACTGTAGGCCCCGCTGCACAGCAGGGGATCCGCTGTTGGTTGAATCTACGGGTGTGGAACCTGTGTACTGGGGGCAGTTCTGTGGTGGTCAGCTTCCCAAGTGTATACTCTCTTTCTAATGTTTCTTTTAATGTTGCTCCTTGATCCTTTTAGCTCTGTCCCTAAATTCTTCTGTAGCACCTAGAGAGCCGGCCACTGTCGTGTACCCTCTGACCACACAGGCTCGCATTGCCTTGGCCTCTGGTCACCCCAGCCTGTAGCCCTGGGGGTACAGGGCCAGTCTGGGGCCCGGCCAGCAGCTTCCCTGAATGGGGCTATAGGAGGAGGCTGGCGTTGCACTGATCAGCTGCCCTGTCGCCCTGGTCCGACGTCCACATTTCACAGGACAGTTGCCCTCACTCACGGGCAGCCCGTGATGAGGGCCACCTGCAGCTTTGCAGAGATGCTGCGGCCTTCCTCTTAAAACCTGTTTTTGGAGAATACTGTTCAACAAGTGTTCATTTTCATGGTTGTTCTCTGGTGTCTCACCATCTTAGGGAAAAAAACTAGCAAGTGAGAAACCACCCTTATTCCCTCGGATTACATCTCTGCCTCAATTCATGTCTAGCAACAAAAGGACCATTTGGATGTGTCCTGGAGAGATTTTGCATGCCCAGGATGGTGTAGAATGAATATTGTTTTGTCCAAATTTTTCAAGAGAAGATGTCTTATCTTCATGGTAAACATACTTCACCTGAAAATATTTTCAAATACCACACTTTGAATATTGTCGTTGAACTTAATGATGCCTAGTACCTTTGGCCTGTGCTGACTCTGATTTATGAATCTTTCTTAGATTGGCAGCCCGAGCAGCAGAACAAATATTATTCATCCCCAGGTTTATGTGAGTATGATTTTCCTGTTGTTACTGTGTTTTTTTGAGTGTGTACCCTCTGCTGGACCACACGTAGATGTATGTTTCTTGACGATCAGAGGCCTTTGTGATGTATATGTGATTGGAGATTATCTCTGCCTCTTTCTATAAATAGTTACCTTCCTTTTCCAAGAACTTCCAGGAAAATATTTGCCCCTAATTTGATGTTTGTGACTAAGTATTTCAGTGAATAAAAGCAGGACTTGTTTTAGTCCAAGGTTTTCTTTTATTTCTAAATTAAATAGAAATGTACCCTGGTGGAACTCTTATTTCATATGTTCTAGTCCAGAGGTCATGTAAGTAAGAAGGAAACAGTACGATCCTTGCCTCCCCCGCAGGATAATTGTTCTAATTACATGTACAGTAGAGTGCACTATGATATGTATGACACATCACATATGGATGGAGCATGATTTCTCATTCTTCTGGTTGTACATGATGTAGAATCCCACTGGTCGTATAGTTACATATGTACATAGGGTGATAATGTCTGATTCGTTCTACTATCCTTGCTACCTCTAGAGCCCCTCCCCTCCCTTCACTCTACCTAAAGTAACTCTATTCTCCCTAGCCCCCGCCCATCTTATTGTGAATTAGCATCTGCATATCAGAGAAAACATTCGGCCTTTTTGGTGGCGTGGATTGGCTTATTTCACGTAGCATGATATTCTCTAGTTCCATCCATTTACCTGCAAATGCCATAATTTCATTCTTCTTTAAGGCTGAATAGTATTCTGCTGTGTATATGTACCACATTTTCTTTATCCATTCATCTGTTGAAGGGCAGCTAGGTTGGTTCCATAGTTTAGCCATTGTGAGTTGAGCTGCTATGAACATTGATGTGGCTGCGTCACTGTAGTGTGCTGATTTTAAGTCTGAGGAGAGGGATATCTGGGTCAAATGGTGGTTCCATTCCACATTTTCTGAAGAATTTTCATGCCATTTTCCATAGTGATCTATTTAGCTTTTGAAGCATTATGCAAAAGTGATATTAAAAACTCTTTTTAGGCTTTGCCTATAATTTCTTCTTCCTGAGTAAGTTTTGAAATGTGAAAGTCCAGGCAGGCCTGGAAGCAGCGACCTGGAGATTGTTGCTGGCCTCGACTTTGTCCAGGTCGCCTTGGGGCTGGGCCAGGGAGGCTTGCACTTGGATGATGATTTGTGCCTAGGATTGTGTCCCTCTGAAAACACGCCTTTTCATCTGGACTTCTAGACGTTGTGGGTGAACACAGAGCGCTTTGCTTTCTTATTTACTGGGTCGATTCTTACATGCTGTTTGCTTTAATAGCAAAGCTGCAGAATGAGAACTCTGGAAGGTAGGGTCTGTTTCCCCGGTGAGGAGGGAGCGTTGTCTCGTTCCTGGGGCAGCGCTTTCAGAAACCTCTTTGGTGTGCCTGAGGTAGGACTTTGTAATGCTGGTGGCCCAGAGAGTGTGCTGAGGTGTGAGGGAACCCACAGCAACGGGACATGGAGGCTGCCACCTACGGCCTCCGAACCTCAGTGTGTTGTTTATGAAAGACTGAGCGTTACACAGAGGCTGGAGGAGGATCGCGAAGGAAGACAAGTTTGTTTTTAAAGTTCTTTGAAATATAAATATTGGTTTTTCTGCGGACTGTCAGGGAATAGCACAGGGCCTCCAGGGCCGGTCGAGGGGTGCGTGCCTGGAGGACCCTGCAGGCCCCCCGCCCAGCGCCCTGGCTTCGCGGAGGCTCCTCCTGCTGTGTGCCGTTGGGCCATCCCCAGCGCATGGTTTTCTCAGTCTGATGTGCATCGGAGAGGAAGATGCCGCAGGAGGCAAGCCACTGGGGTCTTGCAGAGTCCTTCCCCAGGGTTTCTGACTGTAGTTGCTGTGGAAGCTCTTTAGATTGATCCCCTTCAGTGAAAACGGTCTCACGTGTAGGAACCCCAGGGCGGAAAACGGGGCGGGTCACTGCCACCGTGTCAGGTGTCTGGAGGCCTCGGAGTGCTTCTTTGTGGCAGCTTTGCGGTATCATAGTGGAGTGGGTTATTTATTTTCGTGGTTGTTTTCAGGATTGGCTGTTTTTAGTAGTATATATTTAGAGCACCTTCATTCCCTTATCAGCCGAATGGCTCTGGGGTTGGATGACAGTCTCGCTGAGAGCCGTGGTGATTATATGATGCCGTTAAGCCAGGCACAGAGGCACTCGCCTGAAGTCCTGGGGGCGTGGAGGCTGAGGCAGGAGGATGAAAGGTTTGAGCCCAGTCTGTATGTATGGTGAGGGCCTGTCCCCACATGAAGGCCAGAAGGGCCGGGGACACAGCTCTCAGGTGGGGCACCCGGGCTCGGTTCCCGGGGCATCGCAGAGAAAGGAGAAAGCTCTGACAGCCCCGTTCGCCCCGTCTCGCGCCCCCGCAGCGCAGCTCTTTGCTCTCCCTCCCTCCCGCAGTTCTCCTCGCTGCCGCCTGTGCGGGTGGTCTTCGCCGTGACCATGGAAGGCAGCGCTCGGAAGGTCATCACCGTGCGTTCCGCCCTCATCGTGAGGAACAGACTGGAGACGCCCATGGAGCTGCGGCTGGACAGCCCGTCGGCCCCCGACAGTACGTGCTGCTTGTGGGGAGCGTAGCGGGCGCTCCGTGAATGACGCTCGGCGTGGTCCCCAGTCTCCCCAGTGAGGGTCCCCAGGCAGCCAGCACGCGCGGTCTGCCTGCCCCGTCCGCCAGTCAGTCTCCCGGGGAGGTCAGGTCACTGCGGGGGCTAACGCCTGTTTCTGTGGCAGAGCCGGTGCTGCTGCCCGCCATCATGCCGGGGGCCTCCTTCGCGGTGCCTCTACACCTCACTTCTTGGCGGCTGCAGGCGCGGCCCAAAGGGTTGGGCGTCTTTTTCTGTAAGGCTCCCATCCACTGGACCAGCGTGGTGAAGGCTGCAGAGGTGAGCAGCAGCAAGCGCGAGTGCCACTCCATGGACACGGAGAAGAGCCGCTTCTTCAGGTGCGTGTCGCCGCCTGCAGCTGGCCCCGCTTCCCCCTGCAGCCTGGCTCCTCTGGCGTCCCTTCCTCAGCACTCGAGTGACTCAGTAGTGTTCACCCAAACCCCGGAAGTCTTGCTCCTTCTCTGAGCTCCAGTCCGTGAGAACTCCAGGGCAGCTCTGGTGCGGCCTGGCTGGCTTTTCTCCTTTACGGCCACCCCGCTGACACACGGTTCTCAGGGGTGAGACCAGAGTGCTGCTGTGCCCTTGAGCGCAGGGAAGGCGGCCGGGGGAGGGAAACTCGCAGGAATCAGCCAGTTCCCGGTAACTTGGCAAGCAGAATCCTGGGGCGGGAGTTTTTCTGAATGAAAGATTTTAAAATATTTTAGATAAAGGTTCATGTATCCAACACTGACTTCCTTGACTATTTTGTAAAATTGCCTAGCCATTTAAACTCATTGTATTTCTTTCGTACAGGATAGAAGTAATATGTTACTAGATTTAATGATGGAAAAGACACTGGATTGCTATCTGTCATGAGATCTTTATGAACTTGGACTTCCAACTCCTAGAGATGAGAGATTATTAGGTTTAGTTTCCTTTACAGTGAAGACAGGTGTTCATTTAGTTTAGGGGACATAGCTCAGTGGTTTAGCATTTGCCTAGCTTGCTCCAGGCCCTGGGTTCAATCCCCAGTACCACCAAAAAAAAAAAGCATTTAGTTTGAACTTACAGGAGGCATACTAGGATAGTGAAGAATTCCAGTATATCCTTTTTCCAGATTTGCTAGTCGTTAATAGACTGAAGGGAGAAATAGATAAATGCACACACATGGTTGTTCATTTTAACACTTTACTTTTAGAAATTTAAAGAACAAAAAAACTAAGAAAAATAAAAGCCATTTGAACAGTGCCATCAAGCAGTTTGTTCCAGTTGATGTTCCAGAATATCTTGCCCAACAACTCCAGGTGGTACCTTCTTCTCAACGTGTGGAATGTTCATTAAGAGATACCGCCTGCTGAAACAAAGACTGATAAATATTAAAGAATTAAATCATACAGACTATTTCCTGATTCCAATAGAATTACACTAGAAATCAGCAACAATAAGATGCCCAGAAAATCCCCAAATGTTCAGAAGTCGTACAGTATATTTTGAGAGAGTCCCCAAAATCACAAAAGACATTAGAAAATATTTTAAATTGAACAATAATGAAAAACCCAGACATGTTAAAATTTGAGGTATGTAGCAAAAAGCAGTTCCTTGAAGTTATAGTTTTAATGTGTCTGTTTACAAGATATAAAACCTCTAATTTAATCTTCTTTATTAGGAAGATATAAAAAAGAAGAGCAAATTAAAAATAAGTAGAACAAGGAAACAGTAAAAATAAGTGGAAATCAATGAATTTAAAAACAAAATCAACAATGTCAAAATTGGCTTTTTAAAAAAAAATTCATAAATCTGATAATCCTTTAGCAAGACTGACCAAGGAGAAAAGAGCAAAAACATGTTACCAATATAAGGAATTAGAACTATCAATATAAGACTATCAATATAAGGAATTAAGGGAGATATCTTTACAGATCTGCAGACATTAAAAGGATAAAAAAGAGATAAGAACAATTTTATATCAGTAAGTTCCATACTTACATAATACCTTCTTGAAAAGTATGAATTACCAAAACTGACAGAAAGAAGAAGTAGAAAATCCAAACATACTGATATCTATTTTAAAATTTTAATTTTTTGTGTGCTAAGGATTGAACCCAGGGTTGCTCTACCTTTGGGCTGCCTCTCCATCACTTTTTTATTTTTCATGTTGAGAAAAGTTTAAGGCTGGCCTTAAACTTGGTGATCCTCCTGCCTCAACCTCCCAAGTTCCTGGGATTACAGGTGTGCACCACCATACCTCACTTAAAATTTAGTGTTAGGGTTAGGTTTAGGGTTAGGGATAAGGAGGGTGGTAAGAATGGAGGAAGGAAGGACTGTATAGAGGGAAAAGAGGGGTGGGAGGGGTGGGGGGAAGGGAAAAATAACAGAATGAATCAAACAATATTGCCCTATGTAAATTTATGATTTTTAATTTAAAAAAATAATAAAAATTTTTAATTTATAAAAAATCTTTCCCATAAAGAATACTCCAAAGCCCATATGACTTTACTAGTGAATTCTACAGACATTTAAGAGGGAGATAATAACAGTTCTGTACAAGGCTTTTCAGAAAATAGAGGAGGAAACAGTTCTTGTTTTATTCAGCTTTTTCATTGCTGTGATCAAAAGACCTGACAAGAACAATTAGAGGAAGAAAAGTTTATTTTGGAGCTTATAGTTTCAGAGGTCTCAGTTCATAGATGGTTATTTTCATTCCTTGGGTCCTAAAGTGAGGCAGAACAACATGGCAGAAGTCTGTGCCAGAGGAAAGCTTCTGGGAATATGGCACCAGGAAGCAGAGAGGGCACTCCTCTCAACAAGGACAAAATATATACCCCCGAGCATGCCCTCCCCAGGGACCACCTCCTCCAGCCACACCCTGCCTGCCTACAGTTACCACCCAGTTAATCCCCATTGGGATTGATGCACTAATTGAATGAGCATTCTAATAACCCAGTCATTTAGACTCTAAACTTTCGTGCATTGTTTCACACAGGAGCTCTGGGGGGATACCTAATATCTAAACCATAACATTGTTGGCTCACTATGTTCTTGACACTAAAACCTGTATAGATACTGTAAGGAAACTAAGTACAAATGTGTTTAACAAAATGTTTAAAAAAAAAAAAAAAAGTGTTAACAAAATGTCAGCAAATGGGGTTTATCCCAGAAATGCAAAATGAGTTTAGTATTTGAAAATAAGTAAAAATAATTCACCATTTTGAGAGAATAAAAGAGAAAAACATCAGATCATCTCAGTAAATGCAAATAAAAAATAGCATTTGGTGGAATTTCATACCCATTCATGCCGATGCCCAGTGTGTCAACCGAGGCTGCTGTAACAGTATACCCTAGACCAGAGGGTGACCCAGCAGACATTCATTCCTCACAGTTCTGGAGACTGGAAAGTACAAGATCAAGGTCGAGATTTGGTTCTAGAGAATGCCTTCCTCTGGCGTACAAATGACTGCCTTCTTATGTCCTCACAGGCAGAGAGAAAAGGCACCCCTCACCTTTCTTCTTCCTCTTATGATCACAGTAATTCCATATTAGGGTCCGTCCCACCTCTGCTACTGTATCTAGACTTAATGACCTCCTTCAGCCCACCTCCAAATACCATCACATGAGTGTCAGCATTTCAACATATGAATTTTGGGACAACACAAATATTCATTTCTTCATAGCCAGCAAACTAAGAATAGAACTTTTTCAAACTATAAAAGGACATCTGTGATACACCTACAGCTAACTTTTTTTTTTTTTTTTTTTTTTTTTTTTTTTTTTGTTACCGGGGCTTGAACCCAGGAGCACTTAACCACTGAGCCACATCCCCAGCCCTTTTATTTAGAGGCAGGGTTTCACTGAGTTGCTTAGAGCCTTGCTAAGTTGCTGAGACTGACTTTGAATTTGTGATTCTCCTGCCTCAGCCTCCTGAGCTACTGAGATTACAGGTGTATGCCAACCGTGCCTGGCTAATGTCACACTTAGCAATGAAACATTAAACCCCTTAAACCCCTTTCCCTCAAGATCAACATTCTACTTGACAGGGAAGTAGTAGTCCTAGCCATTGGAATAAGACAAGTAAATCATAAATAAGAAATTGGAAAAAGCATAAAGATCTGAAAAGAAGTAGAATTATTATTTGCAAACGACCTAATTGGATATGTAGAAAATAGCATAGACTAAGAAAATGATTAGACCTAATTTGTCAAGATTTCAGGATTCAAGGTCAATCTATAGAAATCAATTGTCCACTTATATTCTAGCCATAAATAAATAATTGGAAAATATGATTTTAGAAAAATACCATTTATAATAGCTCAAAAAATATCAAATACCCAGAACTCAATCTAACAAATGATGTACAAGCCTTCTACCTTAGAAATTACAAAACCTGTCTAAGAGAAATTTTAAAAATCTTAAGTGAAAAGATATTCCATGTTAGCAGGTTGGAAGACTCGATGTCATTAAAGTTTCCATTCTCAATAAATAGATCTGAAGAAAAAGAGGAGCTCATTATACATTTATATGGAAATGCAAGAAATCTAGAATATTCAATGTTATCTTTAAAAATAACAACAAAGTTGGAGGACTTACAAAACCTGTTTTCAAGACTCTTGTGTATAGTCACAATAATTAAGTCTGTGTTATTGGCATTAAGACAGAAATATAGATCAAGGGAACAGAAAGGGAATTCACATATGAATTGAGACTTGAGTTTTAATCGAGGTATAAAGTCAGTCTAATAGGGGAAGGAAATATCTTTTAAAGAAATATTAGTGGAACAAGTGAATATCCCTTCGTTAATGTGAACAAACCCTTTCACACTTGCAGAGATTGGTGTGAGAAGGTTCATAGACCGCAATATAAAACTCTGAACCACTGTGTTTTAGAAAGTATCCATGACCTTTTAGGCTAAGATTTATTACACAAAAAGCACTAAATTCCGAAAAACAATTAGAGACATTAGACTTTTAAGAAAGTTTTTGGTTTTGCAGCAGGCATCAATAAGAAAAGAAACAGATAAACCACAAATTTGAGGAAAAAGATATATATCTGATGATTTTTAATAGAGCACATAAAGAACTCCTTGAAATAAAAATTTAAAAATAACCTAACAACAGGAATAGTCAGTGGACTGGGGTTGTGACTCAGTGGTAGAGCCCTCGTCTAGCATGTGCAAGGCACTGAGTTCAATTATCAGCACCACATGTAAGTAAGCAAGTAAATAAATAAATAAATAAATAAATAAAATAAAGGTCCATTGACAACTAAAAAAAAAATTTAAAAAAAGAAGAGTCAAAAGATTTGAACTGACAGTTTACAGAAGAAAATGTACAAACTACCAATAGAAAAATGAAAAGTTGGTTAGCATCTATGATAATTTTGGGAATGCATCTGAACCACAGTAATTCTGTATTCTCGCTAGAATGAATAAAATAAAAAAGATTGATGACACCAAATGTTGGTAAGGTGTGGGAAAACTTGAACTCTCATAAATAGCTGGTGAGAGTGTAAAGTGCTATAGCTACTTTGGAAAAATATGTGGTCAGTTTCTTATAAAAACAAAGCAAGTCCATTTGTAGATCTACCTAAAAGACGTAAAGGCCTGTGTGCACAAAAATGCCTTTATCAGAAGGTTGTGTAGCCCTCAGCTGGCAACAGCCTGGGTGGATGTCAACAAGATGGTGAGGGAAGAACCAGTGATTCTCAGCATGGCAAGGAAAAACAGCGAGGTGTGATGTGCATGCTGACTGGGTGAGACTTCAGGAAGCAGGGAGAGAGTGCCCTCGAGCAGCGCACCTGCCTGTTCTTGTCATACGCAGCTCAGGAACACATGGGACTGACCCACAGCAGCGAGTGCCAGAAAGTGGGTGCTCAACGGCAGGGAGAGAATATTGGTTGGAAAGGGACGAGAGCTTTCTGGGGTGAGAAAATGGTCTGTGACTTGCTTTTGAGTGGAGCCACCACTCAAAAGAGGAGTGTATAATTGCCCAAACTCATCAAATCGAACATCTAAAATCCGTGCATTTTATTGTGTCTTAGATTTCAGTAGATGTATTTGTATTAAAAATTGCAAATATCTTACTGACTTACTGAGCTATTTTGATATTATTTAGTTAAGGAGAAAAAATTTCTCATTCAAGTTGATGATTTTTACACCATTTTGTTTTCATAGGTTTTGTGTGGCTATAAAGAAAGAGAATTATCCAGATTACATGCCCTCAAACATATTTTCTGACAGTGCAAAACAGATTTTCAGACAGCCAGGGCATACCATATATCTTCTGCCAACTGTGGTAATCTGCAATTTGCTGCCTTGTGAGCTTGACTTCTACGTCAAAGGCATGCCAATTAATGGAACCCTGAAGCCTGGAAGAGAGGTGGCCCTCCACACTGCCGACACGTCCCAGAACGTGGAGCTGGGTAAGGCTGTCGCCCTCGGGTATTTGTAGCAATCCTGGCACGATATCAATGAGCACTTTGTGACTGCTCAGCGGGCGGCGTGGAGAAGTCGTGCACCTGGCATGTCTCAGTGAGCTAGCTCGAAGCAGGTGGAAGGAAAACCGAACCGAGGTTTCAGAGGATGCACCGCACAGCCCTCTATCTTTGCTCGCGTGGTGTTCAGTTAGCACTCAGTCTTCAGCCATGGTTTTCCTAGCACAGGCACGTTCTCCTCCTGTTTTCAGGGAAGGGATGAATGTGGCCAAGCACTTGCATCCAGGCATAAGCTGGGCTCTTTCACACATGGGATCTCCTGTCATCCTGCCAACAGGAGTCCTTTGTCCCACTTCATGGATGAAGAAATGGCAGTTAAAGTGTTTAATGCAACAGGGAGTTTTTAATTGTAGGGGAGAACAAGTCAAGGCAGAGAGTCATATATATCACACTTAAAGGGGTACACCTGCAGTTTGGTCAGAAAATCCTTCTTTAAGACTGCCACAGACAGGTCTAGGTCTTGACAGCGTGGACAAGTATCTTTATACAGTTTTGTAAGCACTTTCACCGCATCGTCTCCTTTGACCTGCACAGTAGCACACATTTCAGGATGAGGCAGGTGTCATCTCCAAGTTTTAGCCCAGGAACTTCGAACTCATTGACCTTGAGCAATGTGTCCCACAGTGACAAGGTTATATTTCTGCAACTGTGTAAATCCTTGAGCTTCATTTGGAAAAGGAAAATGGTGCAGAGGTAGTTAGTCCTTCTAGGCAAGCCCTTTACCACTGGGCTACCCCGTGGCCTCTAGTCATTCATTCTAGAGACGATGGGTCTTTGGCATTTAAGTTGTTAGTTTTCTAATATATTTCTTCCCATGTTTACCAAGGCCTGTATAACGTGGCCTGTCCCCCTACTGGTGCCCTGGTCTTCAGTGCCGTGCATTACCTGGCTCATCGCTTTTCATCACAGTGCTGCTGTGGGGGTCCTGTTATTACCACCTGTTGCAGATGAGACCTAGAGAGGTTCAGTGCAGATAGTAAAGCCAGACTGGGAATTTGAAGGCAGGTTCCAGCACCGGGTCTGACTTACATCAAACTCCTTTAATGATCATGATCATTGTCAGTAGCTCGTTGGAATTCTGACTCGTCTCATCTGCAGTGTAGACTGCTAGTGTGACTTCCAGGCCATCTGATGTACTCCATGTTTGTTCTCACCCCAGCTAGAGGAAAATGGTCTTTGAGGTCATTAGTGATTTTTTCCAAAGGGAATCCAGTTTAATTTTGCTGTGAGCTGTTTTGACAAACTCGAGTGAGAATCCGGAAAGACAATAGCTTGTACCTTCTTCAGGGGTGTCACTGGAGAACTTTCCCCTCTGTAAAGAATTGCTCATTCCACCTGGGACCCAAAACTATATGGTGAGAATGCGACTCTATGACATCAACCGGCGGCAACTGAACCTCACCATCCGGATTGTGTGTCGAGCTGAAGGATCCTTAAAGATCTTCATTTCCGCTCCATATTGGCTCATTAACAAAACAGGTATGTAAAGAGACTGTCCAAGGAAGCCTTGGGGTTGGTCATGGGAATTCAGACCTATTTGCTCAGCTAACTAAATGGAGCCAATGCAAACAGATGACTTCAACAGTCTAAGCTGAGACTGTACTGATTCTGTAATATGTGCTTGATCACGGTCAGAACTGTCCTTAGATAAGATTGTGCCCATGGAACTCGATTTTCACTATTTCCCCCCTTGCCAATTTTTCCCCTTTACCATTTGCATCTTTGATGGGTAGACTGGGTGGGATTGATATGAACTTTTCCCCTCCTTCCTAAAGGGTTACCACTGATCTTCAGACAGGACAATGCAAAGACAGATGCTGCAGGCCAGTTTGAGGAACATGAGTTGGCCCGGAGCCTGAGCCCTCTCTTATTCTGCTATGCTGACAAAGAGCAGCCAAACCTGTGAGTACTGTTATTTATGAGAAGGGGAAATAAGCTCCTAGGGAAGGGGAAAAATTAGCAAAGGCTATAATATATCCACGTAAGTGGAACTGTACTACAGATAACAATCCTGACTTGGCAGAGGACTAGAACCATGACCTAATGGGATTTTTTCAGATCTAATTTCTGTGTTATTTGATCCTGAAAATAAACCATTTGTTGGTTTATAATGAAAGCTAGTTTTATTTTACATGTATTTGAAGGAGTTCTATTCATAACTCTGCTGATGGAGAGAAACCTGTGTGTTCTTCTCTTCTCTGCAGTTCCCTTTTCTCTGTAGCCTTGGACAAGGAGTGGGCATCAGAGAGCAGAGCGGATGGACTGGCCCTTTGGCCCCTTTGGCCCAATCAGGGCTGTTAGTGGAAGGTTTTGAACTCCAAAATGTGCCTTCTCATGGTCTCAAAACACTCATTGCACGTTCCATGGCTGGGAAAATTAACAATTGTGAGGGTTAGATAACATGTCCTTTTAATGTATGGTAGGAACATTAATTCACTTTTGTTCCTGGTTTTGATGTTCTGCTTTTTATAGGAGTGTTCTAATTTTATAGCCCTAATCCAAAGATAAGTAAATGGGTGTAAAATACTGCTAAAAGGGCATATGCCATCGTCTATAGAATTTGGCTGAAAGCTCAACAGGAAGGTTTCTGGAGTACTGCACTTCGGTTGAGACAGATGTGTTTTCCAGGGAGGCTGGAACCTAGATTAGTGTTGGAATCAGAGTTCCAGCCATTGTAGGTGACACAGCCAGCCACTTGACACATTCAGCAAGCCCTGTCTCATTCAGTTCGTCAAAGGATTTCAAATCTAGGGCTTAGCATTTGTCACAGTTTATTTCATCCACGGGATTCACAGTTTACAAAGTATTTCCATGTCGACCATCTTGTTGGATTCTCCCGAGCATCAGGGAGGGCAGGAACAGTTATATTTCAAGATGAGGACACTGGGGCTCACCGTGAGGGTGCCCTGTACCCAGGGCTGCGTTGCCTGTTGGCGAGGAGCTGGAGCACACACTTGGGGGTTAGGCTCCAGGATCAGACTGGACGCCAGCCAATTGGACGGTGCTTTGCTGACATGAGGGTCTTAGCTCCCGGAGGTGACGTGCTGTCAGCCACACCTTCCTACGTACTGTTTTCAGCGTTTTTCTTGACTCCTTGATTTTCAGGGGAATGGTCCTGCAGCATAGCCCTGTGTTTCACACTCTAGAATCCTGCGTTTTCTCCTGGAGTGCTCACTATAGATGTCAGGGCATTCCATGTACTGTTGTCAGTACACGCAGCTACTTCTAAGAACTTCTAAGACGAGAGTTTGGCCACTGATTAGTTTTCTCACCGCTGGGGATTCACGTGAGAGTGAGGATGACGTCGCTGTTAGTAACCGGGTGATAGCCACATTAGCCTGCCCTGATGAGAACGGATCGGTAAGACTTGCTTGTGGATGAATATGCACATCTTTGCTTTTCTGCCCCACAGCTGCACGATGAGAATCGGAAAGGGGATTCATCCTGAAGGCATGCCGGGCTGGTGTCAGGCCTTCTCCCTGGATGGTGGTAGTGGTGTCCGAGCTTTGAAAGTCATCCAGCAAGGAAATCGCCCAGGGCTGATCTATAACATTGGTGGGTTACTTTTGGGCAATGGGAGGATCAGAATCTTTGGCCGACGACCTCAGGTTTAGAGGAATTAGCTGACTGTGCATTTGGGCCTGGCTGCGAGTGCTGACTTTCTCATTCGACAGTGGGTCAGATGCCTGCTCTCTGAAAGCTAGACTGATATCAATGCCCATCTATTCTCCTAGGGATCCGTGGAGCCACCTAAACACTGCCCTTTTGAGGTCTGTGGCTCTGTTTAATTTCAGGCTCACCTGTGTCAGGAAAGTATCAGTTTGTCTTGAATCCTTGTTTTTCAGGGGAATAATAGGAATACTCAGAATGCTTTTCATCCTCCAAGAATTCCCACGCATTCATTAAAATTTGCAAACCCTAAGAGGGGAAGAAGCATTGTTCTCCCTGAAACTAAAGCAGAGAGGTTAAGTGACTTGCCCAGAGGCAAAGGGGAAGTCTGGGTCAGAAGTAGGATTAGAATGGGGGTGTGTGAATTTGAGGCAGAAAATACAATAAAAGACGTTTGGTGGCTTAGTCACTAGAAACCCCTAGACTTGCTTAGTTTTGCAGGTGGGAAGGGCAGGGAGGATGCAGTAACCATGTGCTTCAGAGAGTGTCCTAAGGGGTAGGATCATTTCGATTTAAACATGTTTTGGGTTTAGAACGATAGCAGTGTATCCCTCCTAGTGTCTGATTCCAGGACCTCACAGCCATGTTTGATGTCCAGCATGGCACACCACCTACTGCCTTGTCCCACAGGACCCCTCATAATGATGGAACTTCCTGCTTCCTGTTGTCCAGTGTGGCCACTAGCCCCGTGTGGTTGCTGCACAGTTGACAGCATGTTCTTAAGAGATGTGGCACGTGTGATGGAGGAATGGAACTTTCACTCTTCAGCTTTAAGGAACTTAAATTTAAATAACCACACTTGGCTACTGGCTGCAGTAGTGGATAATCAAGATAAAAGAGTCATGTTATGGAAGGAAGAACTGGGTTGGTAGAGTTAACATATTTACCCTGGAACCTGTGGAGAGTTGGGTGTGTTTAAGGGTGTGAGGATTTCTTAGTAAAAGAATCCCACGAGTATAGTTGCCTTTTGAGATTTTTAAAGCTTGAATTTGTATTCATGCTTTCTTGACATGCAAGCTGTCTCCTTACAGTTGACGTTAAGATTTTTAAAAGAAATAAACTTCATTTGATCCTCCAGCTAAAGATAATTTTCTTCACATTTTCTCACATTTGTTTGCTCCACCGCTTGAGTAGGGAAAGGCCACTTCATGCTGGCTTTCCACATGCTGTGTGGAAGCTGTTGGCAAGACAGACCATCTGGAGGCAGCGGGGAGGGGATGGAGCTTGCTTCTTTGAACTGACCAACCAGAAGTGCGCAGTGATTGTTCTTAGGAACTTGTGTACTAGGAGTATTCACTTAGCAGGTGCACTTAGCAGGTGCACTCAGGGACAGGACTGGGATTTGAGTTTCGTCACTCCACCAAGGAAGTAATATAGGGGTAGGCTCAGATAGGACTTATAATTCTTAATGTTTGTGAGATTTTGGCATGTGTTATCAAGGGAATTTGTGGAATCTCCTGCTTGAATATTTTGAGGAATCGGATAGCTAGCTCCCTATCAGCAACATTTAAAGCACAGTCCCAAGCTGAAAAGCCAGAGAGACCTTTGCCACTTAGCCTTCCATGTACCTCCCAAAAGAAGGATTTTGTGCATTTTGTTCTCAGCTTTTGACTTACTGGGGGTTTGCCAAGGCAATTGAAGATGGAAAGAGAGACAAAAAAGCTCACCTTTTTCCAAATATTGAACGGTCTGGTCTGTACTGTTCTAGGGCACTCTAGATTCTTTGTGTAATATCAAATTGAATGCATCTTTTGTAGGCAGACTTTGTATTAGTTGGGATCAGCTAATTCTGATACTGTTGATTTTGGATAACCAAAGCTTTTCTGTTTATCACAGAAAGGAAAGCAATAGGTTTGCCTCCCTGTCCCAGTATTATGTGGCATTTCTTAGGCCGAATCTCAGATGTAATGTTCTTGTGATTTACTCAGTCTTGCAGTCATTTTCAGGGCTTATATTAACGGAACACCAGAATTTTCAAGCCAGTGCATTAGCTAGTTAACAGATTGGAGGATGTACATTATAGGATTGTGTTAGAGAATCTAGGGCACCTGATTGTCATTTCAGAAGGCAGACTCTTCCATTTTCAAGGTTCTCTCCCTTACTTGTGGAGTGCTCATTCGTGTCCTCTTGTATATTGCCCCCCAGTGTTAAGCAGGCCACGTGGGCACGCATGCCCTAGGTGCAGGCTGTCTGGATTTGAAGGCCGGCCATGCCCTCTGCCAGCTATGCAACTGAGGGCCATTGACTTAGCTTTCCATCCCACAGTTTCCTCTTCTGTAAAATGGAAATAATTAAAATACCTGACTCAAAGGTTGTTGTGAGAATGAAATGGAAAACCTTTGGTGGAGGGCCTGGCATGTATGAATAGGTCAGTAAATGTTATTTTTATTGTTTCTTCTGTAAATATTTTTTATCATTGTACAGCCAGAGGCCAGCCCCAGTGCTTGGAATATAGATCCCCTATTTATTGTCTGAATGAATGATTCATCTCAATGAGTGCTCTATTTTTAAAATATTGTTATCAGATTTTTTTTTTAAAGGTAATTCAGTGCTCTTTCACTTTTCTTTCTTTATTTGAAACTTCTTGTTTTGAGATTTCCTTCTGACTGACTTCGGTTATTTTTTCCAGTATGTAGTAGGTGCTGAGAACCTACTTATTTTGTGAAGAAATTAATTCTATAATATTTAGCTTTGTGTTTGAGCTGGAGTCTTGGACAGTGAACAAAAAGAAGGTAGAGAAGAGTTGATTGAGTTCAGGCAGTACAGAATCCAGCTAAGAACTCTGGTCTTTCCACTGTATTCTCTAAGAGGGGCGGGTTCTCTAGGGGAGTTCCACGTCCATGTGTATGTGGAAAGGTATCACGTGAAACTTGGTGGTCAGTTTCATAAATGGAGCCTGCAGTGTGTGACTGGACAGCTGTCATAATGCTGTCATAGTGGCACACACTTTCTGAAGAAACCAGGAGTCGTGTGGATATTGATGTGGCCTTGACACTTCATGTGCAGTTGCAGATTTCACTCTGTCCTTGAAAGGTTTGATGTCCTCCGAGCGATAGAGTTGTTTTCTCAAAGAAACTAAGTAATTGTGAAGGCTGATGATTTTTGTCAGACCAAGAATTTTCTATTTTCTGATTAATTTATGGCAATGGTTCTTGTTATTTGTAGGTATTGATGTCAAGAAGGGCCGAGGTCGATACATTGACACCTGTATGGTCATCTTTGCCCCCCGTTACCTGTTAGATAATAAGTCATCTCACAAGCTTGCATTTGCCCAAAGGGAATTTGCCAGGGGACAGGTAAGCAGTTTGCTTTTGAAGAATGGCCAGTGCTGTTTTGTTAGCATGTGAGCCAGGCTTGGTGGTACACTCCTATAATCCTAGTGACTTGGCCAGGGGGAAAGAGGTGGCCGAGGCAGGAGGATTGCAAGTTCAAGCCAGCTTTAGCAACTTAGACCCTAAGCAACTTAGTGAGACTCTATCTCAAAATTAAACCAAAAAAGGACTGGGGATGTCACTCAGTGGTTAAGTGTCCCTGGGTTCAATCCCCAGTACCCTCCCCCAAAAATAGCATGGTGAGTTTTAATATGCTTATCTCCCATCACGATTTTATATTCTGATGGGGTGCAGTGGCACATGCCTGTGGTCCTTGTGATTTGAACCGAGGCTGAGGCAGGAGGATCACAAGTTTGAGGCCAGCCTTAGCAACTCAGTGAAACCCTATCTCAATAAAAAGGACTAGGTATGTAGCTCAGTTGTAAACACCCTTGCATCAATTCTCAGTACCAAAAAAAAAGACTAAGTTCTGTGATGTGAATAACCCAAGTGGCTCCTGGTAGAGGGTGAGGCTCAGAGTACCTGGCCACTCAGTTAACATTTATGTATTATTGGTAAAATATTGGGCTGAACTGACCTGTCGACTAAAGCCATTGATCTGTGTCTTAGGGAACAGCTAACCCCGAAGGTTACATCTCCACACTTCCTGGCTCCAGTGTGGTGTTCCACTGGCCTCGCAATGACTATGATCAGCTCTTGTGTGTCAGGTTGATGGATGTTCCCAACTGTATTTGGTCTGGAGGCTTTGAAGTCAACAAGAATAATTCCTTCCATATCAATATGAGGTAAGTCTGAGCTTCCAAAGACAAAACGTAGCCTTGTTTGAGGTGCAGTAATGTAGTCAGCCCACACTGCTCTTGAAGAAAAGGGCACATGCATTTCTGGATCAGAGTTCCCAGAGCTCTGGAAAAATGTGAGGGAGCATTTGATGGGATGACCCCATTGTGGCGAGTGTTTCGGTCATGAGCCCATGGGGAAGTGTGAGCCCAGGAAATTCTGAAAGTTCGGTCTGCAGTTAGATAGTTACATTGATTGTAAATGTTTTTGTCACATCTTACACATTTATACGTTCTCTCGTTTGGTATTGTTCCATTAAATCGTTTGCCCAACCTGGTGATCCTCAGCTCCTTTTTGAGAAAAATCAACCAGATTTAGCCTCTAGTAGCCTACAGTGATAATCTTTCTGCCTGTCTCAATAAATGCTTTTTTTTTTTTTTTTTTTTTTAAGTTGTGGATGAACATAATACTTTTATTTTATTTATTTATCTTTGTGTGGTGCTGAGGATTGAACCCAGTAGTGCTGAGCAAGCACTCTAGCACTGAGTCCCAACCCCGGGCCCCAAATGCTTTAAAAAAAAAAATTATTTAAATTTTTTTTTCTTGAGACAGGAGGAGCTTGTGCTCTCCAGCTTGGCCTTGAACTCCTGGGCTCAAGCAGTCCTCCTGCAGCCTCCCAAGTAGTGGAGACTGCAGACGCACACCATGTCATCCAGCTAAAATGAAGTTCTAGTTTAACATACAATTTAGTTGAATATAAAATTTACCATCTCAAGCATTTTCACGTGTGCACTTCACAAGTTTAAGGGCATGCATGTTGTTGTGTGATTTCCAGAGATCTTTGCATCTTGCAAAACTGAAACCATGTCAGTTAGCAACGCTCCCCCATTCCCCCTGCCCCTGGCCCCTGGCAGCCTCTGTTCTGTCTTGTGTCTCTAGGAATGTGACCACTCTGGGTACTTTATATTAGTAGAATTGTACCTTATTTCTCTGACTTATCAGTTAGCACAATACCCCCACGGTTTGATGGTGTTGTAGCCTGTGTCAGAATTCCCTTCCTTTTTCAGGCTGAATAATACTTGCCTGTGTATCTGTCCTGCATTTTGAATATCCCTCCATCTGTTGGTAGACATTTGAGTTGCTTCTACCTTTTGGCTGTTGTGACCCATGCTGTTATGCAGGTGGATATGCGAATACCTGTTCAGTAGCTGGGCACTGTGTTGCACACCTGTGATCCTGGCCATTCAGTAGGTTAGGGCACAAAGATCGAAAGTTCAAGGCCAGTCTTGGGCAACTTTATGAAACACTGTGTCTCAAAATAACAAAACAAAACAAACAACAAAGCAGAGGTGTACTGGGGCTGTAGCTATGGCAGAGAGCCCTGGGTTCAGTCCCCAGGACTACGCACACATGTACACAAAAGTAGCGTATATTTTGAGGTTGGGATTTAGCTCAGTGGCAGAGTGCTTGCCTAGCACATGTGAGGTCCTGGGCTTGATCCTCAGCATTGGGGAAAAAAAAGCGAGGAAGGGAACACATGTCTGTTGAAGACCCTGCTTCAGTTCTTGTGGGTGTGGACCTGGACACTGAACTGTTGGATCCTGCGGTCATGCTGGTTCTGATTTTGAGGAACCGTCATACTGTGTTCTGTAATGATCGTAGCATTTTTCTCTCCTACCAGTAGTGCACAGGGTTCTGATTGTCCACAGCCTCACCAACATGTTATTTCCTGGGATTTTGGTAGTTTCCATTCGCCGGGGGTGAGGTGGTGTCTCACTGTCTGTGGTCCTGGGTTGAACCCCAGGCTCATCTGTGCTACGTGCACTCTGGGCTGAACTCCAGTCCTCCTCATGGTTTTGATTCACTTTTCACTGACACTGAGCATCTTTTCATGTACTTGTTGGCCATTTGTGTATCTTTTGAGAAATATCTATTCAAGTCCTATGCCCAGTTTCAAATTGGACTGTTTGTTACATGTTGAGTTGTAGGAATTCTTTATTCTGGGTGTTAATTCCACATCAGATAAGCGATTTGCGAATATTTTCTCCCATTCATTGGTGGCCCTTTTCCTCTCTTGACTGGGTCTGTGATGCACTGAAGTTTTTACTTTTGATGTAGCCAGTTTACCTATTGTCAAACTCCCGTCACAAAGCTTTGCCCTTTGATTTTCCCAGGAGTTTTATAGTTTTAACTCTTGCTTTCGGTTCATTTATTCATTTATTTATTTATTTTTGGTACTGGGAATTGAACTTGGGGGCACGCAACCAGTGAGCCACATCCCCAGCCCTATTTTGTATTTTATATAGAAACAGGGTCTCACTGAGTTGCTTAGTGCCTCACCATTGCCGAGGCTGGCTTTGAATTCATGATACTCCTGCCTCAGCCTCCTGAGCTGCTGGGACAGGCGTGAGCCACCCTGCCTGGCTGCTTTTCCGTCTTTAATCCAGTTGGAGTAATGTTTGTGCGTCGTAAGGTGAGGGCTCATTTGTTGTTTGGTGTGTGGATATTCCATTTCCACACAGGAGGGTTTTGTTACTGAGTTCCATCCCCAGCCCTGCAAAAAGAGTTCCACCTCCAGCTTTGTTCTTCAAGATTGTTTTTCTATTCAGAGTCCCTTGAGATACACATAGATTTTGTGATGGATTTTTTTCATTTTGTGGGGAAACAGTGCTGCTAGGCTGTCCCTAGGGATTGCGTGAAGCCCGTAAGACTGTTCTGGGCGTACTGATACCCTGACATTTCGTTTCCCATTCATGAACTGGATGTGGTTCTATTTATTCGTGTCTTATTTATTTCATCAAATACTTTTGAAGCTGAAAATATGAAATCAGTGCTGTTTGAACACATTTAGAAGCAAAATCCAATCTTGTATGCTTTCTGGTTAGTTCTGTATTGAGAACAAACACCACTGTAAAGGAACAGAAATATGAATAGTTCAATAATACACAAAACAGTATTTGAGTGTTTGGCTCACACATGCCGTGTGACTCAGTGGTGGGCCGTTCCAGTTACACTTTGCCCTGGACCTTTTTAGTGAGAACTGCATCTGGGGACTGTGCTTTTCCAGCTGGGTTCCTGGGGTCTGCTGGGTGTACGGCGATTACTTGAGAGGGAGCCAAGTGTGTAGGGCTCACGTGCCCTCCACTGTACTTCACCCAGAACTTTGTTGGGACAAGATGTTCCAAAGGAGATTTCATCTGGGGAAGGGGGAGAAAGGAAGGCGATTCCATATCTACAGCCGCCATTGTTCTACATTCTGCCTGGCTGGAGGCACCCGGACCCCTCGTCTGAGAGCGGGAAGCCAGTCTGGAATCAAACAGTAAAGTCGCTCATGATTGCATAGAAAAGGGGAGGAGGAGGAGAAGATGACTTGTGTATCTTTTGTTAATCCTTTAAAAATCGTTTTAGTGTGTGTAGTTCCAAACTACTGAGAACAGGCCTGTGCCATCTGTTTCTTTTACTTTCCTCAGTTTTTCATTTGGAAACAATTTAGACCATAGCAAAGTTATAAGAGTAGAACAATGAACGTCCTCATATCTTCCCTAGATTTACTGATTTTCTTTTGCTTTATTTCCCCCACCCCGCCGCCTTCTCTCCCTCTGTGTGAGTACACATTTTTCACTTCTAAACCTCTTGAAAGTGAATTGAAGTCATCATGACAGTTCAGCCCTTAAAAACTCCAGCACTTACCACCAAAAAGCAAGGACATTTTTTCTAAATAAATATAATACGGTTTTTACATAGGGAAGAAATGTAATGTCGACAGGACATTTTCTGATAGTCTCTGTAGGCAGAATGAACAGCTGCGATATCCTTCTCAGCAGCCTCTCCTCCGTGTCAGGGGCATTCAGTGGTCATTTATCTTTTTTTTTTTTTTTTTTAATTCTTAAATTTGTTCTAATTAGTTACACATTCATTTATCTTTTTTATTTTTTATTTGTTCAAATTAGTTATACGTGATAGTAGAATGCATTTTGGCACATTGTACACAAATGGAGCATAACTTCTTATTCCTCCAGCTGTGCATGGTGCTGTGTCACATCAGTAGTGGATTCATACATGTATATAGGGTGATAATGTCTGTCTCATTCTACTGTCCTTCCCATCCCCACTGCTCCACCTCTCCTCTCACTTCCCTCTGCATAACCAGTGTTCCTTCATTCTTCCCTACCCACCCCCCAGTATGGATCAGCATTCACTTATCAGAGAAAGCATTTGACCTTTGGTTTTTTGGGATTGACTTGTTTCAGTTAGCATGATATTCTCTAGTTCCATCCATTTACCTGCAAATGCTATTATTTCATTCTTCTTTAAGGCTGAGTAATATTCCACTTTGTATATATACCACATTTTCTTTATCCATTCATCTGTTGAAGGGCATCTAGGTTGGTCCCATAGTTTAGCTTTTGTGAATTGAGCTGCCATATACATTGATGTGATCGCATCACTGTAGTATGCTGATTTTAAGTCCTTTGGGTATAAATCGAGGAGTGGGATAGTAGCTGGGTCAAATGGTGGTTCCATTCCAAGTTTTCTGAAGAATCTCCATATTGCTTTCCAATGTGGTTGTACCAATTCATAGTCCCACCAACAAAGTATGAGTGCTTCTTTTCTCCACATCCTTGTCAACACTTATTATTGCTGTGTTCTTGATAATTGCTATTCTGACTGGCGTGAGATGAAATCTTAGAATAGTTTTTAAAAAAAATTTTTTTAGATGTTGACAGTCCTTTATTTTAGTCATTTATTTATATGTGGTGCTGAGAATTGAACCCAGTGCCTCACACATGCTAGGCAAGCGCTCTACCACTGAGCCACAACACCATCCCCTGTAGCATAGTTTTGATTTCCATTTCTCTAATTGCTAGAGATGAACATTTTTCATATGTTTGTTGATCAGTTGTATCTTCTGTGAAGTGTTTGTTTAGTTCCTTGACCCATTTATTGATTGGGTTATTATTATTATTTTTTTGGGGGGGTGTTAAGTTTTTTTGAGTTCTTTATATATCCTGGAGATTACTGTTCTACCTGAGGTGCATGTGGTAAAGATTTTGTCCCGTTCTGTAGTCTCTCTCTTCACCTTATTGATGGTTTCCTTTGCTGAGAAAAAGCTTAGTGTGAATCTGTCCTGTTGATTGATTCTTAATTTTACTTCTTGTGCGTTAGGAGTCTTGTTAAGGAAGTCAGGTCCTAAGCCAGCGTGATGAAGATTTGGACCTAGTTTTTCTTCTATTAGGCGCAGGGTCTCTGTTCTAGGCCTAAGTCTTTGATCTACTTTGAGTGAGTTTTGTGCAGGGTGAGAGTCAGGGGTTTAGTTTCATTTTACTGCTTTCCCAGCACCATTTGTGGAATAGGCTATCTTTTCTCCAATGCATATTTTTGACATCCCTGTCTAATATGAGGTAACTGTATTAACGTGGTCTGTCTGTGTCTTCTGTTCTGTACCGTTGGTCTACCTGTCTGTTTTGGTGCTAATACCATGCTGTTTTTGTTACTGTTGCTCTGAAGCACACAGTTTAAGGCCTGGTGTTGTGACGCCTCC
Organism: Sciurus vulgaris; assembly: GCF_902686455.1. NCBI lineage: Eukaryota > Metazoa > Chordata > Mammalia > Rodentia > Sciuridae > Sciurus > Sciurus vulgaris. The sequence goes on from NC_136461.1 coordinate 8,661,275, forward strand.
TGCTTGTCTTTCTTGCCTGGTTGACGTGTCCTCCTGTGTCCGCTAATCTGCAGTAGTCCCACTTTTCCCTGTTCTTCTTTGTTGGTGTTGACATTTTTGAAGATTCCTGTAGGACCCCTGTTTTCTGCATTTGAATGATCGTTTGCTGTGAGGGTAGGTCTGGGCCCAGCATTGTGGTGACAGCACTGCCTGTGCTCCCCCCAGCACACCACGCCACCTCGGGCGGCCGACGACACGGGTCCTGGGCTGGTGTTGTCGGGCTTGAATGTCGCTTGGTTAAGCTTGTGAAAAAATAACAGAATGAATCAAACAACATTACTCTATGTAAATTTATGATTACACAAATGGTATGCCTTTACGCCATTTACAAACAGAGAAACAACATGTATCCCATTTGTCTACAATTAAAAAAATAAATAAATAAATAAATAAATAAAATAATTAATAAATTAAAAAAAAAAAAAAAAAAAAAAAGCTTGTGTCTGCCAGTCTCTCTGTCCTAGTTTCCTTTTCTTTTTTCTGAAGGAGAATATTCACTGGGGATCACGTGAGACTGAATATCCTGTTTCCTTGAGAACCTTTCACGCAAACGTGATGGTTTTACCTAAATCAGTTAGTACATCAGTGCTTGTAAAATGGTGATTTTTCTAATTTTCTCATTTCTTCATTTGTCAGTTGATATCCTTACATTAAGATGCATTTCCCACACCCCCAGTGACACGTCTAAGTATAAACGTCACATATGCTTTGTGTACACGCCCTTCTTCTCAGCTCTTCTTTCTGAGGAATAGCCCCGAACAAACGTTGAAGACGTGAGAGCCTTAGAAGATCCGCTCTTGGTGTCTGTTATCAGTTTCCACTTCTTCAGTGAGATTGAGGAGCGGGCCGTGGGTCCTGTAGTGCTGACGGTGCAGCATGAGAAGCAAGTGACTGCAGCTCGTCTCCTGCTGAGCCTCTTGTGTTTCCTTCTTCTGCAGGGATACCCTGGGGAAATGCTTCTTCCTGCGAGTCGAGATCACTCTCCGAGGAGCCACGTATCGAATCTCCTTCAGTGACACAGATCAGTTACCCCCTCCTTTCCGAATTGACAACTTTTCTAAGGTACCAAGTGGGGTTGAGATCTGTTGGGCTGCATCACCTGCAGGAGGGTGGTGTGTGTGCTGCCTTTACGACACAGCACACTGCATAGAGCTCCGCAGCCTGAGGAGTTCTTAGCATCAGGAGGTGGTATCTGCTGGTCACTTGGACTGCTAAGCAGCCTTGTCCAAGCAGAAGTAACCTTTTAATTCCCGTACTAACTTTGACTTGAGCATTTGGTTGTCGTGACATGCTCTATAGACATTCCATCCAGGCAGAGAAAGGAATCAGATGCCCAAATATCTAGCAACAGTGGAGCGGGCACTTCTACTGCTGCTTATAATGGGACATTTTATAACTCATACAGGCAAAGCCAAAAGGAAAATTGTTAGTTTCTATTTTAAGTTGCTATGAATGAAAGTGTCTTATAATATGTGACTTTCTATAGCCAAATTCCTAAATTATTATTCCTTGTGTGTATATCACAGGGGATTGGGGAGAAAAGAAGCCCTTAGAAGGTTAGAATTGCTTCCTCTAGATATTTTGGCAAATCATCTTTTTTAGCTGGGGGTCCTGGGGGTTGAACCCAGGGGCACGTAACCACAGAGCCACACCCCAGCCCTTTTTTGTATTTTATTTAGAGACAGGGTCTCACTGTGTTGCTTAGGGCCTCACCGAGTTGCTGAGGCTGGCTTTGAGATTGCGATCCTCCTGCCTCAGCCTCCCGAGCCACTGGGATTACAGGCGTGCGCCACTGTGGCCAGCTTGGCTGAGATTCTTAAAGCTCTCCATCCGGGGGGCTGTAGCCCTGGTCTGTCCCTTAGTGGCCTTGTGGAGGGTGTGAGGTGATCAGTGAGGTGTTGGAGGAGGTGCCGGGTCGGGCCTCTCTGGGCCTGTTCCCTGTGGCCCTTCTCTGGGAAGGAGCTGAAGTTGAGACCTCAGAAGCACTCACTCTGGATCAAAGTCCTCTCCTCTGTGCTTATCGTTCCAGGTCCCCGTTGTCTTCACGCAGCATGGCGTTGCTGAACCCAGGCTCCGAACTGAAGTAAAGCCCATGACTTCCTTGGACTATGCCTGGGATGAACCCACCCTGCCGCCATTCATCACGCTAACCGTGAAGGGGGCCGGCTCCTCAGAGATCAGCTGCAACATGAATGATTTCCAGGATAACCGACAGCTTTATTATGAAAATTTCATTTACATTGCTGCTACATATACATTCTCTGGGTAATTCTGGATTAAATTACTGTTCTTGTAAAGCAGAAGGTTCTAATTATTTACTGGTTTTAAATTTTAAGCAGTTTCTCAGGAGACCAAAGTACAGAGAAAGATTCCTTTCTACTTCATCAAATCCTAGACTTAGGGTCTAACTTGAGAGGTCATTTAGTCTAAATCCTTGTCTTTCAGTTAGCTTAAAATGCATCCCAAGAGGCAGGACTCTTCTCTTTGGAAAGCTCACTCCCATTAATCCAGCCCAGTACTTAACAGTTCCTCCTATGAGTTGTTCTTTTATCTTAAATTCTTCTTGTACCGAAGAATTAGATTGTATGTATTTCTTTAACTTTCTCCTATTTGTCAGCCTGTTTGCCTCTTTCTTCCTTTTTAAAAATATTTTTTGGAGCCAGGTGCAGTGGCACATGGAGGCTCAGGAATAGAACCCAGGGCAGAGGCTCAGGAGGCTGAGGCAGAAGGATCGAGAGTCCAAAGCCAGCCTCAGCAACAGGGAGGCACTAAGCAAATCAGTGAGACCCTGTCTCTAAATAAAATACAAAATAGAGCTGGGGATGTGGCTCAGTGGTTGAGTGCCCCTGAGTTCTATCCCTGGTACTTCCCCACCCCGACACCCCCAATTTTTTTTTTTTTTTGTTACTGAGTATTGAACTAAGTACTGAACCACTTCTTCAGTCCTTTGTTGTTTTTATTTTGAGACAGAGTTTCACTAAATTACTGAGGTTTGGTCTCAAATATGTGATCCTCCTACCTCAGTCTCCTTAGTTGCTGGGATTATAATAGATGTCTTCCCCTTTCTTTATTTGAATCTGACTAATCTTCTTGATTCTTTGTCTTGATTCTGACTCCCCTCCCCATTGAGAATGCTGCTTCTGCAGACACCTAAGTCTTGGTGTTTATCTAGAGCCAACTGTATTAGCTTAACCTCACAATAATTCCAATTGCCTTAGAATTATAATCTGAACTATTGGAATAATTGTATTGAGAAAAGTCAGGTGAAGACTATCAAGCTTATTTCAGATCTGCTCTTGATTGGCACATACAAAATTCAGAGCACTGGATTTTCAAAAAGTAGTCATTCTACCAAGGCGAAAATGTGCCGAAGGTCCAGCGCCACATTTAAGGTTTATCTGTGAAGAAATGGGAAATAGCTGAATCTTTAGCAATATAAATATAAACAACTTAAAATAGAATGTTGAAAGTCATATTCCTTTCCACCATGTTTTGCATGATTGTGGTTCAGAATGAGATTCTTATGGGTACCTGGGACCCACAGAACAGTCTCCGTTTGTTTTTATCTGCCTGGAGGTCAGATTTCACTCGCTGTGAATTGAATTTGCAGAGCAGAGAGAGTGCCTTTCCCTGGTCTGCTGCAGTTCCCTTTGGTAACTACGGGGCTGGGGCGTTTATCTTGTTATAATTGAGCCAGTGATGTTTGTTTGCTTGTTGATTGTTTTTAAAGATTATGGCACTTGACAGTGTGACCTGCTTAAGGTTTAGTGTCTGAGAAACCAGTTCTCACTCTGGTTGCTGGGCGTGTTTTCCCTTCTGTTCTGTGAATTCCAGTAGCTACGGAGCTCCTTCACTGAGGAGTCCTGGTGGAGGCTAGTGAGCACAGTGGTCGAGTGACATGGCGCAGACAGGAAGAGCCACACCTGGGACCTGGTGCGCGGGCTCTGACGGCAGAACTCAGGGCACTTGGTTTGCTAAGTGGTTGACCCATTCTTGGGAGCATTTTTGACACTTTCTTTGCATTCTTGGAGGGAAGTAATAATGGAAGAAAAGGCTCCATTTGTTGTTGTTATTTTTGTTTTATTGAGCCAAAATTCACGTAACATGAAATTATCCATTTTAATGTGAACAGTTGAGTGGCATTTAATACATTTTTGATGTTTGACTATCACTTCTGAAGAAATCCTGCAGCCATCCGTCAGTGCCTCCTCCTCCTCCCCCGCCCCGTCCTTGGCAATGCTGATCTGCTTTCTGTCTCCGTGGATTTACCTCTTCTGGGTACTTCACATGAATGAGGTCACATAAGTGACCTTTGGTGTCTGGCTTCTTTCACGTAGCTTGTTTTTGAGGTTCAGCTACTTTGTGGCATGTATTAGTACTTCATTCTTTTTATGAAAAGTGTCTAGTACTTGCGTGGCTGAGTAATATTGGGTTCTGTGTGTGTGTGTGTGCTGTGTTCTCTTGATTCATCTGCTGATGAGCATTTGGCTTGTTTCCACCCCTTGGCCCTTGTGTGAGCAGTGCTGTTTTGCACATGCCTGTACGTGACTTTGTTTGAGTCCCTACTTGTAATTCTTTCATGTTAATACCTAGGAGTGGAGTTGCTGTGTTGAGAGTAATTCTGGGATTAACTTTTTTTCTTTTTGGTACTGGAGATTGAGCCCAGAGGGGCTTAACCACTGAGCCACACCCCCAGCCCATTTTATTTTTTAGAGACAGGGTCTCACTGGGTTGCTTTTGTGAGTGTGGATGCTGGGTTAATGGAGTGAAGACTGGTTAGCGTGTGTTTCTAGCTAAGTTATTGAGGCTGGACTTGAACCTGTGATCCTCCTGCCTCAGCCTTCCTAGCCACTGTGATTACAGCCGTGCCACATTGTGTGCGGCTGTGTTTAAGTTTTCGAGGAGCTGCCCACTGTAGGACCAGTGTGGGACCATTGTGCGTTCCCACCAGCAGGGTGCAAGGGCAAGGGTCTGGTTTCTCCACCTCCTCACCCACGCGTTGGTGCTGTTTGTATATTCTTTTCTTTGTATTCTGCCATTCTGCTGGGTGTGAAGTGGCATCTCACTGGTTTTGATTTGTGTTCCGTTTCCTTTTTGATTATGTGTATTTGTTGTACATGTTTTAATAACTAGTAGTGTCTCTTCTCTTTTCATGTGCTTAGTAGCCCTTTGGAGAAACACCTTTTGCTCACCCTACAAATGAAGTGTTTGTCTTTTCTTTATGTAAATCTGATACCAGTCCTTTATCAGACAGATACATGGTTTGCAGATGTTTCTCCCATTCTGTGAGTTGTCTTTGACTTTTTGATGATGTCCTGTGAAGGACAGTAGTTTTTCAACTCCATGAAATCTTACTTGTTTTTTTTTTTTTCTTCTTATCACTTATGGTGTTGATGTCATGAAGACTGATTTTTTAACTCTGAATTTGTCTGTACCTTTTGTGATCAGAGGGATTAATGGAAACAAGCAAATAATCTAAATAAAATCTTCTCCAGACACGCCACAGAGGAGCTAGGCTGCAGCATTCCATAAAGCTTAGGATTTTTAAGCCACAGAGGATGTAGGATCACCGGGTTGGAGGACAATGATTCTGGACCCATTGCTTTCTCTTTATCCCAGGGGGACTTGTGGTTTCTTGCCGAGACTTGGGGTTGCCAGGATGCTGATCGTGATGCTGATGTTTTGCTGGCAGAGTAGAGTAAATGTTGGTCCCAAGGATGTCTGTCTTGGTTTTGGCTTTTTGCTTTCGCCTGTAAATATATGTAGTCATCCTTTCATGTCTGGATTTTAAGCCACTAAATTCACCAGAGGCGGGATGAACGTCAGTGTATGTCTTCTTACACATGAATCCTTGACCAGTGCAGGAGAACATGCAGCCCCAATCCTCCTTCTTAAGCAGACTTTTTTCTTCTGTATTAAATTTTTTTCCTTTAATGGAGGTGTCACTCATTAGCTTATGAAGACTTGAAGACAGTGATGTGAGCGTGCATGCATGTGTGTACTCATTGATTCAATCCCAGTTTGCAGGAGGGGACAGGAAGGCCTGGGTCTTCCAACAAGGCCATCACCTGTGCGGAGCTCGTCTTGGATGTCTCGCCAAAGACGCAGCGAGTCATCTTAAAGAAGAAGGTAAGTAAGTGCTCAGGCCTGGGGTTTAGAGTGAAGGGTTCGTAGCCCAGGAAGGTGCTCAGGTCAGCTAGTGCAGAGTGTGTTTGACAGATGAGGAAATGGAAACCCGGGCTGAACATCTTGCTCAAGGCAGGGAGCAGAGTGCCAAGGGCTCCAGTTCAGCGTCCGCACTGTGCCGTGACACCCACTCTAGGAATTCCAGGCCTTGCCATCTTCAGTGTTGTTTTGGACAACTTAATCCTTGAATTTGTGATTTGTTTTTTTCATTATTTTTCTGTTGCAACACTTCACTAATCTTAAGCTGAATTTTAAAAAAAATAATACTGACAGAATTTCCCCTTTCATATGCTTTCTGGTAAATCACGATAAAAAGAAAAAGATGCGTCAGTTTGAAGTTTCTGTTGATGAAACTAGATTTAGAGAGAAAGGCAGTAAAATCTGTCCAGAAATATCTAAAATGACAAAAAGACTGGTTGTAAGTTGTTGAAGATGACTGAAGTCCAGGAGCCCAGAGGTGTGGAAGCCACTCTTGGGGGAGAGAGACCATGAGGTGTCCCACCTGGAACACACAGAGCTGTGGGACGTGTCCTGAAGGTCGGCATGATTTAAGTCCTGTGGTTAAAAGACCTCTGACAGCGGACGTTGGCTCGGTGCCACAGGCCCTGGTGTGGCTTCTGCGCTGTTGGTTTGGGTTTGAGGTTATGCAGCTCTTGACAGATTTTTCTAGTAAAGGGGCCACTTTACTTCACCCTCGTACCCTGCGTGCCCGTCCCCCACCCCGGTGCACACACAGCCCCCGTGGACTTCTGCCTTCCTGTCCCACGTGAAAGTTTGAGACTCGATTATTAGGGAAGGGGACGGGAACTGGAAGAAGGACCTCGTGCCTCAGGTTTTTAAGTGGAAATTGCAGTGGTTTCTGGCTTTTGGTGAACGTGTGCACCAGGCCAGCTAAGAGGAACCCCTGCGTGAGAACTTGATCTCACTGGTCATGTGCTTTGGTTCATGCAGCACCTGTGGGATATTGGCCATGCTTTCCCATGTGGATCTGTGCTGTGGGTAGTGAGCGAAAAGCAGGCCCGAGGGCAGCGAGGTGGGGACTGCTGTGCGCTTCATTTTCTCCCAGACTCGAGAGCCGGCAGCCCCCAGGAGGAAGCTTTCTAGGTTTGAGTCCTGGCTCATCCGGTAAACGAGAGATGATGTTTGGTATTTCCCATTACTCTCTAACCATTTTTCTACTGACCTCCCATGTGTTTAAAAAGGATCAACTTGAATAATGTACATAAAGTACTGTATCAAGACATGTAATGAGAATAGTATCACAGGCGTTTATGGAGGCCATACCCTGTGCCAGGTATATTCTACACACCAAGTAGGCACTACACTTATTTCAACAACTATAAGATGTGGCTTGATTTCCCTCTTAGATCAGGAAACAGAGGCTCTAAGAGAGGATTAGGTAACTTGTCCAAGATTGCCTAGCTCGTAAACTGTGCTGCTGAGATCAAACCCCAGCATTTTGACTCTGGTGTATGCTCTACACATGGGTAGTTTCTACTTTGTAGAATGTAGAATGTAAAAGCAGTCTTTCCAGCACATGCTAGCATGTGAATGAATCCACAGGACCACAAGTGTTGTTCTGGGGTGCTTCTCACTAGTAGGAGTGTATGTGATCTTGACATTGTGACTGGAGTAGAGGTGTTACTGGTGTGTTAAAGGCAGCAGAGCAGAGCTTGTGAGCCTCGGCTCTGGCATGAGGCTGTGGAGACTCCAATCCCTCCGATCTGGCCCTACCGCCTATTAGTTATGTGACCTGGGGCAAGTTACTTCATCTCTTTGAGCCTTAATGTCCTCATCTTTAAGTAAGGATAGTAACAGCATATACCTCCCTGGATTATTTTCATGGTCAAATGTGCTATTGCATGAAAGTCCCTCAGACCAATCTGTGGCCCATAGTAAAGTCTCAGTAAGTATTATCACTCCTAGTATAAAATGGATTCTGTAGACTTACATGATTGACCCGAAAACCCATTTGCTATTTTAAATATTCCTAAGGAGAAATAAATACAGAAATTAGCCTAGTATAACCTTTGAATTCACCCAACTAGCATTTGAATATAATCAACTTGTAAAAATTGGAAAAGATCAATATGGTAGGCTTCCTTTATGAGCATTGGGGCGGGGTGGAGGACCTTTGTCTGTAAGTTGTATGGGTTGCCAATTACCGGCCATGTTCTTTACATAACTGAACCCTTCTCTATGGTAAGGGCACCCGAGGGTCACTGGAACAGCAACGTCATGGCAGTATAGCTTTGTAGAGCACTTCCCAGCCATTTGTTTCTAATTTTTTTAAAAGGAAAAGATATTAGGTCTGTAAAAAGAATAATTTTAAAAAAAATCTGCGGTATTTGTAATTTTAGTTTGGTTGGTTTAAGAGTTTAGCACATTTCATCCTAGGTGCAGCTGGAGCTGGACAGCAGTGAGAGTTTGAATTAGCATTAGTGTGCACATGTCTCAGTCGAGTTTTGACATGTGCACGTAGCCCTTGCGGGAGCTCTTAAAGCAAGGAACTTCTCTCTGTCTTCATGTGTATTTGCTCAACAGGAACCAGGGAAGCGTTCTCAGCTCTGGAGGATGACGGGGACTGGAATGCTGGCCCATGAAGGCTCCTCTGTGCCTCACAACCCCAACAGGCCCTCGGCCACCCGCTCCACCGAGGGCTCTGCCATCCTGGACATCGCTGGTCTCGCTGCTGTAACTGACAACAGGTGGATTTCTTGATTTCTATTTTTATTTTTTAATGTGGTTTTGAAGCTCTAACCCAATCCTCATGCATGAGAGGAATGCGCTCCACACTGAGCTACATCTCTGTGTCTCCAGGTGACTTTTGATTAAGCTCATTGCTTTCAAATTCAGACTGAGAGGAAATTCATAACAAAAAATAGAGTTATGTAAACTCTTGTAGTAATTTGTGTTTTTATATTTGCATTTTTCTTCAATGACAGAAGCCTGTCAGCTTCTCAAACACGAGTATTAAACTTTTCATTTGATGATGATACCCACACAGGTTAAGAAATGTCAAATCATAAAAAGGATGTTGTAAAAGTGAATATTTCTTTCACCCAAACTTCCAGTCCACTCTTACTTTCTAGAAGTGAATACTTAAAAAAAAATTTCATATAATTATAAGAGACTACACAAGTGTGTTTTTATGAACTCCCTGGATTCAAATCCACTTAAGTTTGTATAAATTATTTTATTTGCCTGTGCCTTAGCTTCTCCATGAAATTGGTATATTTATTTTCAGTTGATACCTTATTTACTTCTAAAAAGACTTAGAAGTTAGAACACAATAAAAGGACTTAGAAATAAAATGGGAAAAGACTTGCGAGAAGATTTTAAATGTATTTAGCATATAACCCTTCTCACCTGGCACGCTGGCTTATCCTGCCAGAAGGAAGGAGGCTGGACCATGGATCTCGGAGGCCTCATCCCTCAAGCCCCGTATGTTGCTTTCTGCATTGAGAGGCTCCTGCTGCTGTGTGACTGAAGCTGGGCACCTGGTAGATGGACGGGTGGAGGGTCCTGGAGGGAAGAAGCACAAAGCCTACCACTCACTTCTCAGGCCAGACGCTGTCCTCCCAGGGGTCTCACTGCATTTCTCTGTCAGATACGAGCCGCTGATGCTGAGGAAGCCCGACCGCAGGCGAAGCACGACTCAGACGTGGAGTTTCCGAGAAGGGAAACTGACCTGTGGCTTGCATGGGTTGGTGGTCCAGGTCAGTAGTCCCGATGCCCCCTGTTGCTGCACACAGGGGTTGAGGCTTCCTTGACAGGGGGTCTTAACCGGCTGTACGTGATTACTTGTTCTGTGGGAAAAATTAATGACAGAGCCGTGCGTGTTTTCTTATTCTGTTTTTGTTAAAGGACAGTTGAGAATTTTCGTTGTGCACCTGTGTGCACAGGAGATGTTCTTGAAGGTAGTGTACAGCCAGTGTGTCAAGAAGGGCTTTCTGTGGCTTTTTCCCTCCGCCTCTCTGGGTTCTGTTTCTCTGATGTTGATTACCTATGTCTTTTTTTACAAGAAGTAAAGAGAATTATCAACTAAAAGCCCACCACTGAGTTAGATGGGTTCGTTTTAGATCTGTGAAGTTAGTGTAATAGCGACAAGGGTCCATACGGTGTTCTAGGAGACAGTGAGTCATCCTGGGCTCCACGTGCCCCTGATCCCGCTTATTCTCGCATTCTTTGTGGTACCCAAATAAGCACTTAATTGTTATAGCACATGTCAGAATCAAGATTACTAGGCCATTTCCTGTGTACTCAGCTCAGTCAGTCTGTCCCATACTAGACTCCCAGGTACTTTATGAGCAAATATGTGCTTGGGAAAGAATTTACATTTTCTGCCAGAGGAGGCTCCAGGTTGGGAACAAGACCATAGCTCTCAGAGGAACAGATAGGAAGCTAGCCGTCCGGGACGTGTGAGCCGTAGCTGAACCACACAGTGGCTGGTGCAGTTCTGTCCCCGCCTGGGGCCTTATCCAAGCAGTTCGGACTCGAACATCGGGCCCTCGTGCGGAAGTGTGGGGTTGTGCCTGGTGGACACTGGGGCTGTCCGGTCAGGGACGCTGTCGCCTGGGCATGTGCACCACTGCAAGGAGCCTCCGACCGCGTTCGCGAAGGTTTATTTTCTCTTATCTCCATCGCCCTGAGCTTTTCTCATCAAAGGCAAGCTGCCTACTTATATGAAGCACACATCTGGAATGGATTTGTGATTTTCAATTAGCAATACAATTCAGACTGGTAGAGGCAAAAAAGGAGGGTCTTGTTATAATTGGTGGGTTCTGGGTTTGACCCTGACTTTACTTTTAGTTTGTTTCTAAAGTCCATGTAATTTCGCTTCTTTTGGAGTGCTTTCCTCCCCCAAATCCCTTTCTGGTGTTTGTTGTTCCTTGAGTCTTTTTCATCATTTTCTGCTTGTGAATGACCCCATAATAGCAGTATTCAGCAGAGCACAGTGTGTTTTGGTTAGGAAAATGAGCTTGTTTCAACCTTGTTATGCTGAGTAGAGTAACGGAAGGCATTAAAGCCTTTTCTGGGCTGTCTTTATGAGGCTGCGTGTCCCCTTTCTAACCTACTGCAGTCTCCTCTGTGGAACCTGTCCTGCAGGCCCCGTTCAGGTTTCCTGTTCATCACTCAGTATTTAAAAATCAGCAGAGTCCAGACTGTCTCTGTGCCTGTCTCCAGCCTGCCTCTGCTCCATCAGGCTTGTCCTGTAGACCTGCGTGCTATGTGGGGAACACGAAAGGAACCTGTTTTCTCTGAAGACCTGCCTAACTGGGCGTTGGGTGATGTTTCCTGTGCTGTATTACATTTTAGAAGAGGCACCAACTTTTGAACATTGGAGTTGGCTGTCCAGCCATAGGCCTATTTAGGGAGGTTTTTAACTCTAGCATTTGCTTATTAGAAAGCTGGATGATAGTAGTTTTTGTTTTATTTTCATAACACAAGCCCTAACGAGAATACTCAAAAGAACATAACTAGATATGGCTACTTTTAAAAGTTGTGTTTTTTATGACTAGAAGTTATTGCAAAACCAATATACCCTACTTATGGAATTCTCTCTTACTACATGCATGTATTTCATTCCCCAAATTCATACAGCATAACTTTCCCTCTTACTTACATAACCCTGCTTTCATCTGTAATGCTGAACAAATCGTAAATGCTTGGCTGTAGGTCCAACCTGACCCTCTGAAAGAGAATTTGAGTTTCATGACCTGTTTCACCTGAGTCATTAGGGTCTGTGCCTTTGCCTTTTCTTATGCCTTTCAATGTGTTTTAGGCCAAAGGAGGACTTTCTGGATTGTTTGATGGAGCTGAAGTTGTTCTTGGTCCTGACACATCTGTGGAACTTTTGGGGCCAGTTCCACCTGAGCAGCAATTTATTAACCACAAAATGAGACCTGGTTCTGGAATGTTATCCATCAGAGTCATCCCAGATGGACCGACCAGAGCACTCCAGGTGATAATTATCATAGCACCTGACATGAAACTCATGTCCTCTCCCCCTCTCCCTGGTTAGTCCTTCAGTAAGTATTTATATTGATGCTAGGTGCAAGGATATGGCGTCTTCATCACTGTAAAATGGGGTGGGCCCTGTTATAAAGTTGCTGTTGTAAAAAATAAAGTAGAAGTAAAATATAACTAATATTTAAGTAATCGATGTATTGGAAGCATTAACAGCAAGAAGACTCAAGTCCCCTAAGCAGACAGTTAGAACTCTGTGTTGCGTGAGGGTAGACATGGAGGGCGCATGGAGAGCGTTGTGTTCCTGGTTCGGAGGCTGGGGCATTCCTATAAGGAGGAGCAAGGCTTGAGCGGGGCACCCGTGGTGACTGCAAGGAGTTGCCAGAGGGGTGCGAGGGCCCTGCCCTCGGCCAGGAGCTGTTTCACCCAGCAGGCACTTACTGAGCAGCTTACCAAGCAGCTGCTAGAACCGGGCAGAGCTCTTTGCCACTGAAAAAAGAGACAGAATTCCCTGTCTTCAGAGTTTCCATTCTGGAATGGGGTCAGACAGTCAATGAGAAATAAGCATAAAAAGTATGTATTTGGGAAGTTGATTAGTGAAGGTCCACAGGTTAGGGAGTGGTCTTCAGTCCCTTTGGCACAGAGACTCTGGGGAGAAGCGGGGCTGGCTGAGCAGAGGCCTGATCATTAAGAGCCTTGGGGAAACGCTGATAGCTCAGTGGGTTCTCTAAATCAACAGGAGTCGGGGCTCTGAAGTTATTGTAGATAACTCACTCTGTCTGCAGTGTGGAAAGGAGCGGAGCAAAATGCAGGCAGATGAAGGTCAGCTGGGAGGTTCTTGCGGTAATGTGGCTTGGAGGAGATGACAGTGGCAGGCGTGGGCGTGGGGCAGGGGCACCAGGGTTCAGGAAGCTGTCCAGGACTGACCGGCTGTGGGGGTAGGAGAGGAAGGAGCCAAGGGTGGCCTCCAGAATTCCCACTTAGGCAGCAAAGAGGCATCCCCCAGGTCACCACGAGATGAATGCAGAACAGGCTTATTGGGAAATAATGAGTTAAGCTCGGGACTGTTCGTTATTGTCATTGTAGGTTATCTACAGGAAGATGTCCAAAGTCATTGTAAATGTGGGTCTGAAGCTCGAGGGCTGGAGATGTGGATTTCATGAGTCATAGTGTAGTTAGCAAGCAAGGACCAAAGCTGTCAGAAAGTGATGGTGAGCTCCCCAAGGCAGAACATCGGGATTCATGTCATAATCCACGGTAGCACTCTAAAAGAGCAGTCTCCTCTTCAGGTGGAGACGCACGCAGCGGTCTTGAGGTCTCAGCATTGCAGACCACCTGCAGTGCAAGGCGCTCCAGGTCTGCAGCTCGAAGGTTCTGGGGAGACTGGGAAGCATGTTTGCTTCATTGTCAACACTGACCTCCAGCCCCGCTCTGGAGCCATGGGCATCTGTGGGATCCGGGGGCGCAGTGACTGCTGGCCTCGTGGTGGTCTGGGTTAGAGTGGAAGTGTGAGCCCTCTTCCTATGATGCTTATTTGACTTCAGATAACAGATTTCTGCCAGCGGAAAAGTGACCGCTCGTCGTGTGAGGTGGATGAACTTCCTGTCACTGAACAGGAGCTACAGAAACTAAGGAATCCAGACACAGAGCAGGAATTAGAAGTAAGTTTTAAATTTTGTTTTCTTAATCATCGATTTTTGAGAGGTTTGCTCTGTGGTTTTGTTTCCTTTCTGCCCTACCTGAATTCTAAGTGGGGGATTTGCCTCACCAAGTATGCCTTTATCATAACACGAAGGTGGGGCTCTGATGTGGCGGCTAACATTAGTGTGACGATCACGTGGAATCAGAATGTAAGAAATGTTGCTAAAGCAAGGAACAAAAAAGGAAGTGAAGTGATTTAAATTTAAGTAGGATTTTTGGTAAAGAAAAAGAAAAATTGGACTTTTTTCTCTGGTTGACTCTGGCATCTTCCTTCCCCTCTCCTTGGTTGGGCACTGGGAAGAGGAATGTGGATGATAATGAAAAAGCACACTTATTTGATCTTTGCTCAGTTGTTTTTTTCAATTCCAGTAGCTGTGTGTAAAGCACTGTGTCAGCTGTCATGGAAGTGTCTTGAAGTAAGACCCTGTGTCCCAGTAGGGAGGAGAGGTCGCATTTACACTCCTGTAATGCAGAGGGTGCTGAGTGCCCTGTGGAGGTCACCTCACTCTGGAATTCTGTCTCGGTAGGGAAGGCTTCCAGTGAGATGGCAGCACTTGGGCCAAAAGGGTGAATGACATGGCCTCTCTCTAGTAGTGTCCTTCTGCTCAGGGGGAAGAGTAAAGGGCTTCAAGTCATTCATTTCCTTGTACTCGCCTGGCTACCATTAGCTATACTTAAAGTTGATGGATCATATTTTGATTTCCTTTCAGGTGCTTGTGAGGTTAGAAGGTGGAATTGGTGTGTCCTTAATCAATAAAGTCCCAGAAGAACTTGTCTTTGCAAGTCTTACGGGAATCAATGTCCACTATACACAGCTGGCAACAAGTCACATGCTTGAACTCAGCATACAGGACGTACAGGTAAGCGGAGAAGTCCCAGAGTTGTCAGTCTTCTTGTTTTCATGCCAAACACCCAACCAGATTTGATAGTCACTGTTCTAAAGACTTTAATGTTTTGGAGGAAATGTCTAATTATGATCTTCAGAAGAAATCCTATGAAGCAGTCGTGTTCACCTGTATTGTCTCATTTGTCTCGCTGATTCATCTTTCTATATAGCAGAATGCCACAGGTAGCTGGTTGCAGAAATGACTTAGATAAATCAGCGTGCATGGAGGAAGGTGACCCGTGGTTTTCTATCTTACCAATAGAAAAAAGAAAGAAAACTCACGAAACTATCACTTGGAGGAATTTTGGTTTGTTGTAGGGAAAAAACAAAGAAACTGGACTTCTGCTTCTGGTCAAGATGGAATAACAGGAACTAGACTTACTCTCCTACCCGAAACAACCTCCAAATCCAAATAAAAGAAGGAGACAACAGCTTCAGGTCACTGGCCATCAGACAACAAAGGACAGTGACCCCTGCAAGGTGGGGTAGAAAAGAGGTGCACTCTGTGGTTGCCCTGCTTACAGTAGCCTTGAGGA
This sequence comes from Sciurus vulgaris, assembly GCF_902686455.1. Classification (NCBI taxonomy): domain Eukaryota; kingdom Metazoa; phylum Chordata; class Mammalia; order Rodentia; family Sciuridae; genus Sciurus; species Sciurus vulgaris. Next base: position 8,676,593 of record NC_136461.1, read on the forward strand.
TGTTTCCTGGTGGCGGCACTGGAGAGGAGACTGCGGCAGAGCCCTGCAGAGTGGATGAGCTGAAGAAGCAGGCCTGAGTGAGGGCCCAGAGACACCAGAGCTCTGAGTGTGTAGGGCAGTGTGCGTGGGAGGCGAGAGCTGTAGGAGAAACCCTGGAGGTGCTGCAGGGTCCCTGTAGGCAGAGCCCTGAGCAGTGAGGAAACTGCCCACCAGAAGGGTGGGAGGAGGCAGGGTCTGCTCCCCACACAGGCACTGGCTCCCCCAGCCAGACTTGAAAACTAAGAATTGAGAAGAGTGTGAGGCAGCCCTGGACGGAACACTGCTCTGGGCCTGCCTGGCAGGTCATGAAGGGAACCTCTGAAAAGATCAGCCCATTTTCCTAGAAAATTAGCTGTATCACTGAACAAAGCTCAAGAAGATTTCTTGGAGCACAAAAAATATCCAGAACCCAGTAAGGTAAAAGTTACAGTCTGATGATCTTTCAGAAATTTCCAGCTGTGTAAAGGAGCAGGAAAGCACGCTTGGAGATAAGAAAATGATCCATCAGAACTGACCCAGGGCTAACACACGGAGTTTCCAGAAGACCAGTTAATGTAACTGGTGCTCTGTGTTCAAAAAGTTAAGTAGAGACCTGGAAAATATAAAAAGCTCAGTCTTCTAGAAATTAAAGTGAAATGGGAATTGCACAGCCATGAAGGAGACCACATCCACATCTGGAGGTTCCACGTATGAGAATTCCACAGTCTAGGATCAAAAATATTTGAAAAAAAAAAAAAAAAGTCTACTAAATTAGTACAGACTTTGCCCTGTCGTTATTCCCTAAACTACACCCTGTAACAAACATTTACATAACATTTACATTATGTGAGGCATCGTAAGTAATCTGGAGGTGATCTGAAGTTTGTGGGAGGCTGTGTGTGGGTTATATGCAAACACTACACCATTTTATAGAACAGACAAGGGCATCCTTGGATCTGAGTGTATGGAGGAGATCCCAAAACCAGTCTCCTGCCACCACTGAGGGACAGAATTGTACACGTAGGCTCCTCATAACCAAGTCACTCAACGCCAGTGAGAAGGTGCTGGAGGGAGGAAGACATGCTAGGTACAGAGAAGCAAAGATCTTGCTGGGAATAGTGGAAATGAGAAGCCCTAAGAGGAAGGCCTGAAGGAGCAGCCGGCTCAGTCAGCAGCATCCTCAAAGTTCTGAAAGCGGAATACAAACCTTTCATTCTAGAATTACATGCCCAGCAAAAATGTCTTTCAAAAGCAAGGGTGAAGTGAAGATGTTTTTAGACAAAGAAAAGCTAAAAGAATTCATTACCAGCAGACCTGCACCCCCTCAAGATGTTATAGAACATCATTTAGGTAGTTGGAAAATGGCACCAGAGGAAAATGTGAATTGACACTAGTAAAGGACACCCGGAAGTGGGCCACACAGGGAACGTTAATTGTTTTGTTATTTAACTCTCTTAAAGATGATTGTTTAGACAAAACAATAACACTTTTTGGCATCTATAATATGTAAAATGTATAAAGACAGTAGCATGAAGGGTAAAGGGGAGAAATGTAAGAATATTATAATCTTCTCATACATGGCTGGTATGAAGTCACTTGAACCTCAACTGATACATTAATGATAAGATTTGGAAAGCCCAAAGTGACCACTGAAATAATAAAACAAAGAGTTACAAATACTCATCCAACAAAGGTGATAAAATGGGATGATAAAAAACAATGAATACAAGACAAGGCAGAAAACGGGGGAAAGAACAGCTGGGATGAATAGAAAGCACACACAGCGGGAGGCTCAGACCTGACAGTGTCAGTTAAGCGAACGCATAATAAACACCCGCCAGAAGGTAGATGATCAGATGGAAGGAAGAAACACGTCCTACCATGTGGTGCCTACAAGAAGCACCTGAACTGTAAACGCACGAATGGCTTCACAGGAAAAAGGACAGAGAAGTTTGACCACGCTTACACCAGTCACAGGGAAGTGAGAGCAGACAGATTTCACAGCAAAGAACTTTACCAGGGTTAAAAAAGCAATTTCCAAATGATAAAGGAATTAATCATTCCAGAGGACACTACAGACTTGAGCATTGATAGATCTACTCACAGCTTCAAAATGTGTGAAGCAAAAACTGAAAGTATTAGAGAAAAAGTTATAGCCAAAGATTTTAGTCCCACTTTCTGAATAATTAGTAGAATAATCAGAAAATCACCAAAGATGTACTGCTTGTACAGCGCCGTCAACTAACTAGACTGAGCTGGCCTCATTCTGGACCATAAAACTGTTCTCACGGTCCAAGACATGGACAGGATCTTCTCTGACCACAGTGGAAGTTAGAGTAGAAATAACAGAAGAAGAAGATTGAGAAGATTTCCTCAAATATTTGGAAACTAATATACTTCTAAATAACCCATAAATGAAACGAGATCCAAACAGAGGTTGGAAAGTACTTTGAATTGGGTGTCGGCAGCCCCTCTGCCCTGGGCGTAGTGAGTGCGGCTGGAGTGGGGTGAGGAGCGACCACACCGAGCGCCGGTGGAAACCCAGGAGGCTCTCCAAACAGGGCTAGGTCGTCATTTAAGAACCTGGCGGGGAAAAAAGAAAACAGTAAAGGTCACAGCAGAAGTCGGTGAACTAGCCTATATCAGCAATCACTATAGAAAATCTTTAAAGGTCAATAAGACTAGTAAGCTGCTACCAAACCAGTCTAATAAGGACAAAAAAGAGAGACGCAAATTACTGGAAGGTGTGGTGGTGCACACCTGTAATCTCAGTGACTTGGAGAGGCTGAGGCAGGAGGACCACAAGTTCAAGGCCAGCCTTGGCAATTTAGTGAGACCCCCAGCAACTTAGCAAGGCCTTGTCTCAAAAAAACCAAAAGGACTAAGGATGTAGTTCAGTGGTAGAGCCCCTAGGTTCAATCCCAGTACCAGATGGGTGCAGGGATGCCAATTACCCATATCTATAAGGAGAGAGACAGGAGACATACCAGACAAGCCACAGGCTGCATCATTCTGAGTAAGGCCTGCGCGTGGGGGGCGGGTGTGTTCTGGCACCTCCAGTGACTGTCAGCTGCCGTCTTGTTAGTGATTGCCCAGCTGTTGCCTTTCAGGGCTCCTGTGGACCTGGGAGGCAGAAATGGGAATAAAATCAGTGAAGTGCCACAGAACTTTGTTCTCACCTCCTTTTAGTTTGTTTTCTTGAATAAATGCTCCTTGGATTGTTGCAAACTTTGGATTAATTTTAGGGTTCTGAAGAAAGTTGATTTTGATGATTTTGGGCAGAGTTCTATTACCATCCTGTCAGAACAACTCCTGTATCTCTTTGTAACATCGTGGTTGGAATCCTTTCCAGCCTCCACCAAGGGTGAACCACGTCCACAAAACGGGTTCTGGTAAACGTTTCCGTAAGAAGGACCCACGGCCCAGCTGCAGGCTTCCCACGTGGCTGGCCAGCATTCCTGCTGGGTGCATGCAGCTGTTGCTAGGCCCAGCGGCCTCTGCTCCCCGAACACACATGCCAAACCTCTTCTTGAAGAATCTGTCTGTCACATATCACAGATCACAGACAATTCAAGCCAATCACATCCTGTTGTTTGAGGGAAGATGGACAATTATCATCTTGCAGCTCTTTTTCTTTTTCTTACTTTTTTTGACTTTTTGGAAAGATCCTTTTATTAGTTATTTATAGTTTAACTTTATATTTTTCTTAAAAAGAACTTTTTTTAAGCTGCCCACAGTGGCCCATGCCACTAATCCCAGCTGTTCAGGAGACTGAGACAGGAGGATCACATTTGGGCAAGACCCTGTCTCAAAATAATTTTTTTTTTTTTGAAGACTGGGCATGTAGCTCGGTGGTAGAGCCCTTGCCTGGCATGAGCAAGGCTCTGGGCCCAATCCCAGGCCCCCCCACAATTTTAATCATAATACCTCTTACTCTGATGTGTGCTGGAAATCATGGGAATTCGGAGACCTGAGGGCTTACTATGTGATGGTGCCATGAAAAAGAAATTTTTCTAGTAGAAAATATATGTTCTGATCTTAGGGTACATTGAATCCAATGTGAAGAATGAAACTAGAGTTAGTAATTCTGAGTATGCTTTGTACAGGTTAAGTATTCTTTATCTAAAGTGCTGGGAAGCAGAAGTATTTCAGATTTTGGAATATCTACATATACATCTTGACATTTCTTGGGACTGGGACCCAGGTTTAAACATGAAATTCATTGCTTTGTGTATACCTTCTACACGTAGCCTGAAGATAATTTTACACAATATTTTTGTGCATGTATAATGTTTCATGGTGTGAAATGCTCCACTTGTAATGTTGTATTGGCACTCAAAAAGTTTTGGATTTTGAAGCATTTTGAACTTCAGGTTTTTAGATTAGGAATACTTAACCTGTATATCCTTTACCCAGTCCCTGTGTGGGAAAGGACAAACAAGAGGGCAGGATAGGTGAGCTCATTATTGTCATTTCAGTGCTGGGTGAAGTGGGTCATGGTTCCTTCACTAAGGAAGTCCGCACTGTATGAGGCTCTGAGACACAGCTGTGACCACAGACTGCAGAGCTCTCCCAGAGCTCACAACTGGGGAGGAAGTCACAGTACGTAAGCAATAAACAGTGACATCCCATGACAACTGCTGTGGAGGAGTGAAGGGGCAGGCTGCTTGACAGGTGGCCTGGAAGGTCTTCCCGAGCATGTGAGAGCTGTGCTAGTGCCTGGAGGGAGAGAAGGATCAAACCACAGAGAAGGGCACTAGGAAAGCCGTTCCAGGCAGTCCAGAGACCCTGAGGAAGCGGGGCTCGCCCACATTTGAGAAACAACAGGGAGGCCTGTGCGCGGATTGCAGGGAGCCTGGGGTGGGGTTGGAGAGTGGTAGCATCCTGATCCTGGGGCCTGGAGGCTGTGGGTTAAGTCTGGGTTTGTTCTAACAGTAAGCCAGGCCACCTAAGGGCGGCGCAGAAGGAGTTTGACTTGATTTATGCTTTAAAAGAAAATCACTGTGGCTGCTGTGTAGAGAGCACCGTTGGGGGGAGAGTGCAGGTGGGCACAGCCCTCCCTCCCCTCTCGCTTTACCCAGTGGGAGGGAAGTCAGCCCGGGTCACAGCACTGCTGGTGGAAACCCATGGGAAGTCATGGAGGGGCAGAATGTCGGTGCCAGGAACTCTGCACTTAATACCAGTCCTTCCACTTACCAGGTGTGTGAAGGTAAGCAGGTAGTTTTACTCCAGGAAGCTTCTCTGAGCTTCTCTTTACCTGTTTGTAACTTGAGAGGAATACTAGCTTCCACCTCTTGGGTAGCAGAAGACACATGGCAGTCGATGGGCAGAGAGTACCTCAGAATGGTCTCGGTCTCGTTCTTGTTCTCTCTCATCTTTTTATTTTGAGACAGGGTATCACTGAGTTGCTTAGGGCCTCACTAAGTTGCTGAGGCTGGCTGTGAACCTGCAGTCCTCCTGCCTCAGCCTCCTGAGCTGCTGGACTTACAGGTGTGCACCACTGTGCCCAGCTTCTTGATGGTCTCTTGTGGGGACCCAACAGATGGTCTCTCTGTTTTCCTGCCCCAGGGTCTTCAGTGCCAGTCAGAAAGCAGAGGTGGCCTATTGCTGGCTCTTTGTGGTACAAAATCCGTGGATATTTGTCACCGCCTGCAGCAACAACTTGCACGGGTCTTATGGGTGGTGGAGTGGAAACTGAGGCACTTCTATCTTTCTCTTTAGTGCACTGCTTTCTTGTTTATTTATAGAGGATAGAAGAAATGAGGTCTACTTGCTTTGAGAGGAGAGAGAGAGAGACTTTGCTTATCAGAGAGAAAGAGTTTGCTTAAGAGAGACTTTGAGAGAAGGACAGGCTTTGCTTAGAGCTTAGAGGAAGAGAGACTTGCTACGCCTCACTTAAGTTCTGCCGCTTCTTACTGGTGCGTCCTGCATCCTGTGAACTAAGGGTGCGTCTACCTAAGGTGCCCTAGTGATGCGTCTCAGTTCTCCACGCTGCGATCTGCCTTCCGCCGCTGCCCCTACTCGCTGCACGTGTTTTCCCCTCTGGCTGCTGCCGCGCGTGTGTCTAGCTGCTTTTCTGCTAATGGCTGCTGTCTCTCTGTCTCGCTCCGCCTACGCTTATATCACCTCCAGGAGGCAGAAACACAAAGATTAGGCGATAGGCTCCGAGCAGGCAGTTAGTGCTCGAGAACACATGCGCATACATTGTGTGCGTGGACGATAAAATCACCTGAGTGTGCTTATGTCAATTAACCTCCTCGCTGCCGATGTGATCAACATGGCACAGCCCCCAACAGTGGCCCCTTCCGTTTGAGCCTCCCCATGTGGGTAAATGTCCGGCGCGGCGTGTGCTCTGCTGTGGTGCTAGTGCCTGGTGTGCTGCTTCAGTGCTGTGTTCTCCAGAAGGATGGTGACGCTAGAGGGAATTGAACTTTTTGTACACTTGAGCTCCTGGCTGTCTAATTTTAATTGCCTTCCAGGATTTTGGAGTGAGAGAGAAGCATTGGCAGCATAGTGGTTAAGAGCATCAGCCTTGGGGTTGGACAGACCTGGTCTCCAGTTCTGGTTCTGTCACGGACCAGCTTAAGCTAGGGCCTCTCTCTCCTGCATCTTCTGTGAAACAAGGCAGGTGTGCTGTAGGCTTTGGTGAGGATTGGGGCAGAGCCCTTGGTGGAGTAGCTGTGACATCCTTGGCGCTGTGTGATTTGATAGGGCTGTGTGTGTGAGATGGCTGGCCTGCCGCTTGGTGCCCGTACTCATCTGGTACTTTTGTGAATTTTTATTTTCAATTCTGTAGTTAATTTCTCAAGTTGTCAAATAAGAATTGTACATGTTGTGTGCAACACGATTTTTAAATACGTATCTGTTTTGGAATGGCTAGGTAAGCTGATCAACATGGCGCATTCTCTCATGTGAGAAAACTTCAAGTCCATTCTGAGTGAAGCACTCACCAGTCAGGCCTGGCCTCCATTACTGTTACCACTGCACTACTTCTGACTGGCTTGCGGCCAGACCTGCACCTTTCCATCTGCTCTTGAGGGGTGGACTGGCCAGCTCATGACTTGCTAAGTAGCCTGCATCTTAGGAGGCACCACTTGCAGGTGGAAATGAAAACTGAGTATCTGGTCTGTTTCTCTTTTGCTGCCTTTTCGTGTCCCAGGTGGACAATCAGCTCATTGGCACCACTCAGCCCTTCATGCTCTATGTGACTCCCCTGAGCAACGAGAACGAGGTCATCGAGACTGGCCCTGCAGTGCAGGTCAACGCGGTGAAGTTCCCCAGTAAGAGTGCGCTGACCAACATCTACAAGGTGGGCTGCGGGGAGCTTGGGGTGATGCCGCGTGGGAGGGGAACTGGCTGTCTTTCAGCCAAGTCTCAAGCAGCACGTGGTAGCAGTTCTCCAGGGCTAAGCCACGGGTGGCGAGCGGGCTGGTGAGGGGAAAGTGCAGGAACTCCTTTTCTTGGCACTTTATAGTTTCAGTGACCTGGCAGGTGATGGCTGGATAGTATTGAGTCCAAGGGTTCAGCATCTTCTTTCATCAGATGGAAATCTCTGTAGGAATGTGTAGTATCTTCTAGATTAGTCAGATCTGTTATCAAAAATAGAATAGTTCAGAGATACTGGAAAGGAGCTTGAAGGGGTCCGACCTGGGGCGCGTGTCCTGCTCTCTAAGGTGCCATGCTGTTCACTAACAGCAGACGGTGAGGAATGATCCCTTGGAGCGATCCCCAAACATAAGCTAGCTGCTCTAGCAGCAACCTGGAAAAATGGGAGCTGAGCAAGACATTACGTCCCATCTTTCTGTCCCTTTTCATGAGTGCTGATGGTACCAAGCCTGCCTGCAACCCTCAGCCACAGGCCAGTCATGCAGTTCCTTACACAGGCTGCCATCTGTCTGAGCAGACTACCCAAGGTTCACACAGGGCATCCGAAACTGCAGTCTCACTCAAAAGCCCTGATGCCCTAGGAACCAAGCAACAGGATGGTGACTTAGTTATCCACTGAACATCTTCTGGGGTTCTTCGTTAATGGTTACAGGTAGAGAGAGATAAGCCAGAAATGATTTGGCACTTATTAAATCACATGTGTAAGGAAACCAGGTCATGTCATTGGGCCTTTTTTTTTTTTTTTTTTAAATGAGACAGGATCTTGCTGTGTTGCCTAGGCCTAGGCTCCAGTGATCTTCTTGCCTCAGCCTACTCTGTCACTAGGAAATGACAGGTGCCACTATGCCTGGCTTCCTGGGGCCTTTTTAATGGAGCAGGGGCAAGTTCCCTTGGTGTTCACCCTGTAAACCAGAAATTCTTTCTCCCTAGCATCTGATGGTCACAGCCCAGAGGTTCACAGTACAAATCGAGGAGAAACTTCTTCTCAAGCTGCTAAGTTTCTTTGGCTATGACCAGGCAGAATCAGGTAAAGTTAAATGTCCTATATTTCTATCTGTCATTGGCCCACATTTGGCGTGTTATAGTCTGTTTGTGAAAATAGGTGGCTCCTGGGTGCCTGCCAAGCTGTTTTCCACTTGATAGCCTGAACTAGCAAGCAGGGGTTTGTGTCTCAGTGTTCATTGCTGATTATCTGGTACATCCATGACTTAGGCAGCTATTGGCAGGTCTTGGTGTCCTGGAATATCCATGGTAAGCCCTGGGCAGCAGCATACTGTTCCTCTGTGCTTGGTAGTTTTTCATTCGTGTGCTCCAAGATAACAGAAATGATGTTAGTTATTTAGCAAGCCACTGTGTCTCCTGACATTTTCTCATTGAAAAGACGTGGGATCAAGAATCAAAAATCCCTTTGCCAATTCCTTGGGCTTAGTTGAGGAAAAAAAAATTGACCTCAATTCATTGACTTTTGACATCCATACCCTTACAGTAATTATAAAAGTTTTTAGTTACTTTACTCTCTTCTTTAGAGAAGGAAGTAAAATAAACTATTGAAAAATATATTTCCAGCAATTCTGCAGAGTAATTTAACTGTTTTTTCTTTATGCTAGGTTCCACACTCTAGTCATTTCTCCTGCTTATAGGTGGATATTTCAGGGCTGTACATAACAGCTTAGAAAGGTGTCAGAAACGCTCAGCCTTTTGAAGCCTAAACTAAATATTGAGACTGAAGAAACAATAAGAAAGAGACTGTGTGTCTGCCCCTGTTGACTTGAGGGGAAACGTCCCTGGGAGTGTGTACATATGTGTACACGGTATAAGGGAAATATTTTTTGTTCTTTTTATCTTAGGTTTAGAATCAAGCTTAAGGAGTATTTGGAATTGGCTGGGGATGTAGCTCAGTGGTAGAGTGTGGTTAGTATGCATGAGGCCTGGGGTTCAGTCCCCCACATCACAGAAAGGAAAAAAAATGTTTGTGATCAAGAGCAAGATCCTGACTGTTCCATGCTGTGAATTGGAGCTCCAGTGTTTATTTGTATTCAACAGCCTCTTGAGAGCCTGCTGGCCAGGTAGCCATTCTATTTTGATACCTTCTTGAGAAGTGTTACTTTAAATTTGATTGACCATGCTTTTCTTATAAGTTGCTATAATGAGTTCCTTCCTTTCTTCATCCCCTCTCCCTTTTTCTCTTTCCTTCTTTGTTTCTTTCTTTCTGTACTGGGAATTGAACCAGGTCTACCATTGAGCTACACCCCCAGCCCTTTTATTAAAATTTTTATTTTAAGATTTGTATTATAACTGTGGCACTTGGGTGAATATTTGTGATAGAGAGTAAAGGACTAAAATTAGGTTTTGCCTGTGCTGTTATTAACAAAAAGAATAAACATTTGCTTAGAGTTACACCATGCAGATCAAAATCTAGTTGAAAAGCTCAAAATTTATGACTTTGCTACAAAAATAAAAGGTATTCATTTTAAAAAATTATTTTGAGACAAGGTCTCACTAAGTTACTGAGGCTGAACTTGAACTTGAGACCCTCCTACCTCAGCCTCCTAAGTTGTTGGGATCACAGGCATGCACCACCACACCTGGCTGCTGTAGTAAGTTCTCATCAAATATTGCATAATGGGGCTGGAGTTGTGGTTCAGTGGTAGAGTGCTTGCCTAGCACATGTGAGGCACTGGGTTCAAACCTCAGCACCACAGAAAAATAAATAAAAATAAAGGTATTGTGTTCATCTATAACTAAAAAAAAAAAAAAAAAAAATATATATATATATATATATATATATATTGCATAATGGATGTAGACTTTTGTGAAGAATCCTCATCTGCCTTGACTGGAGCACCTCCTGTCCTTTCCATGTGGCTCTGTTTCCCAGGTGCAGATTGGCAGGTCTCTGCCACAGTACCATTTGTCTGTAAATAGAGCTGGATAGGCCATTCCATCAATTTGCTTGTTAGTAGATTTGTGTAGTCTCCCTGGTTTTCTTGTAGAGGTACGAAGGAGAAGCAGGCCGCCTGGATGGATGTGGGTATGGCATCAGGGGCAGGGAGCTTGCTACGTGGTTCAGTCCACATCAGTTGGTACTTCATGGAATAGTAAATGAAGAGCCTGCCTTACCTGTTTAAGTGCGCATCCTCCCTTTGGGACAGGATGCCCTTATAGTGATGCCAGCTGTTTACAGCCTCAGCCCTGTTCTTTTTCAGGCATTACATTTCATTTGGATTCACTAATTGGTGGTATTGTTCATTTTGATTCAGTGATACTGTACACCAAATCCAGATTTACATACCATATTTTGAAATAAATTCAGATAATCTTAATCGTAGGTAATAAAAATAATGGTTGTAGAAAGCCTGTGGCCAGCAAACACACCTGTGACGTGTGACGTTTGACTTTCCCACCTGGATTCTTTTTCCAAAGATGGTATCTGCCAGATGGCAAAGTCGCAGGTTAAAAGATTAAGATCATCTACTTTTTTGATAAACAACAAGAATCAGATCTGCTTTTATAAAGAAATGCCATCAGGACACTGCATTCTGCATAAACTAAACTTAGAGATGTGTACATTTTTAGATGAATTTTTTTCAATGGCATACAAGCATTGGAACCATGAGACTAAGGAGATTTTTTTTTTTTTAATTCTGCCTTTGCACCAGAGGTGGAAAAATATGACGAGAACCTCCATGAAAAGACAGTCGAGCAGAGTGGAACGCCAGTCCGGTACTACTTTGAAAACCTCAAGATCAGCATCCCCCAGATCAAGCTGAGTGTGTTCACGTCCAACAAACTGCCTCTGGACCTTAAGGTGAGCCAGCTCGGGGTACCTTCTCCAGACTTTCCCTCAGGAAAGACGAGTATGTTGACTGTTTGCTTTTTCTGACACCATAGCAGGTATTTTTATAGGTTTTCTTTTTATAGATGGTTTATGGACTCGTGTACGTCTGTCTTCTTGTTTAATGGTTGGAAATGACTTTGCTAAAGATCGAAGAGTGGACTGGGGTTGTGGCTCAGTTGCAGAGCTCTTACCTGGCATGCATAAGGCACTGGGTTCGATCCTCAGCACCTCATACAAATAAACTAATAAAATAAAGGTATTATGTCCATCTACAACTAAAAAAATAAAATAAAAGATCAAGGAGTAACTGAAGAGAATAAAGAAAGTTGTGTAAAAGCCCTCTGTTCTCTATGTAGCTCCTTACTTACCTCAGAGAGGTAGAAGCTTCTCTCCTAGAGGTGCTTGAGAAGAACCAAAACCAAAGATAGTATTTTCTTTCTTTGTCCAGGACCTGCCCACCTCTTCTTGGGTGATTGTCCCTAGGAATGTCTGCCACCTTTGAGGACGTCCCAGCTGTAATCTCACTGGGATGCGTTTGCACCCACCACTAACTACATCAAGATGAAAGGTTCCTGCCAGCCATCTTGATGTGTCCTTAACGGATACAGCCTGAGCACCAGCTTCATTTGCAGCAATAAAATACTTTTTAAGTAAAGGATAGAGTTAGGATTCAAAGCCCAACCCTTCTGACTAGTCTTGATTTTTCCCCCCACTGTACTGTGCTGCTCCCTAGAACATAAGGATTCAGAATTTTAGGCCTCTGTGTCCTCAATGATGTCCCTGCTGGATAGACAGGGAAGGAGAAGTTCAAGCCTTGGAGCTGGGCAGTGATAGGAGTCGGAGAGGAACCAGGTGAGCGTCACCAGTGTTGCCTTAGCTGGCAGCTCAGCCTGCCTCCCTGTGACTTGCACGCCTTGGGCCTGTTGTCAAGACCTCCCTCTTCCCACCAAACACCAGTGAAGCACCACTGCCTGGTGCCGCCTCTTCAGGTGCTGCAGCAGGTTCGTTTCCTGTGCACAGGGGCAGGTAGAGAACTAAGCAGAGTTGGAGTCTGCTGGAGTCACTGATGCAGGTGTCGCACGGCTGTGCTGGCTGTGCTCAGGTGGCAGTGCCATGGAGCTGGGTGGGAGGGCGCACGCTTCATCCTGGGGGCAGCCTGTGCTCAGCTCCACCAGTTGTTGTCACAGGGGAACGTGAAACCAGAGTTGCCAGATCTTCATATTTTTAAAGAGAAGCCGGAAATCTGGATTTTTATGTGGAATCTCCTGGTTTTTGAACATTGGCAACCAATTTAGGTTTCTTATTTTTTCTTAAGCCTTGTGGGCCTGACAAAACCACGTGTGGGCCTCATGTGGCCCGTAGTCTGCCAGCTCCCTACTTCTGAAATAGCCTGTAGGTGGTGAGACAGCAGTCGGGGCCACATCTGATGGTGCTCAGGTGAGGCTGGGGTACAGGGCCTGCTTCACCCAGCTGGTGCACAGCACCAACAGCCGCAGTGCCGCTCAGACCAGAGACCGGTCCGAGAGCTTGCAGGGCGCCTTCCCTTCTCACGCCTGAGGCTGAGTTTGCTTTAATTTCATGTTTCCCAGGAGACCAAAGGTACTTATAATTAGCCTGGGAGTGAGGGGAAAACCATGGGAAAACCACTGTCTTGCTAATATCCACAAGTATCCACTTGACTTGCGTGACCCTTCCGAATGGATTGTTTGATAAAGTATATTCCCCCAGAATACTTGGCACTCACCCAGCGAACCAATGTTAAGCATTTCCTGCAAGACTTCTTGTTTTTAAAATAATCCTACTAAGAAGTACAGACACCTAACCAGTCTTTTCTGTTCCCAGTAGAAAACTGCCCCAGGTTGACAAAAGCAGTATGATTTTCCACAGCAAATAGCTCCAGCACCAGCTGCACGGCATTGACAATGCCGCATGCCCTCACTTACGTAAGCTGGAAACCCTGCAGGTTGAACGTTACTCTGGCATGCTATTGCAGGAACATTTCATTGCATTTTCAAATCATTGTTAAACAAATTAAATGGCACAGCCGTGTGAGAGGGTGGGGACCTGTGGAGTGTGGTCAGATAACGTTTCCAGCAGGGTGCTTGGACTGGGACTGCAGCCTTGAACTCACGGCTTGTGGAAGTCCCCTTTGACCATGTCTTGAGTTCTCCTAGTTGAGTCTGGGACTCTAATGTCATTTGTTCAGTGTTTCCTAACAGAGTAATCGCCCTTCATTATAGCCTTAGAAAGGGCAGTGTGCTCTCTTTGATGAACATAGAATCACTAAACTATGTGCTTAGGAAGTGGAGTCCTCTCCCTGAGCAGGAGCCACAAGAGGCTGACTCAAAGGTAAGCGTGACTGTGGTACTGAAGGAATGATTATCTCCCTTCTCCTGAGTCCTGGCCAGGAGTGAGGCCATCAGGAGTCTCCGAGGGGAGGCTCCAGGTTTACACTGAGGACACATTGTTGGGGAGAGCGTGTCGGGGCACTGGGCCTGGAAGCAGTTTCACATCCGCTCTCTCAACTGGCCTAATGGCTTGGTGATGCGGAGGGTGGCAAAGGTTCCATTTCACAAAGGCAGAGACAGAGGCACGGCGCACTCCCCAGCCGGGCTCTCCATCTTCCTCCCCAGCTGTGTGTCAGAGTGGCACACAATATCGAAAATGCCAGGTAGCTCGTCTGTGTGTTTTTGGTTTTGTTAAAGATCAAAAGAGGCCAGGAGCCTTTAAAAGGTTTCACAAGGTGGCCCACAGAAGTCCCTTTCCCATTTAGAGCATTTGGGTATTACGGAAGGGCTTTAATTGAGCAATCGAGTTTGGAAGGAAACCCACATTTTAATGGTCAGAGTGAGAGGTGGGGGTCTGGGGGAATTTCAAACAAAGACACTATTTAAAAAGCCTAGAACTGTCTTCTCAAAGGCTTGAAATAATTTGTTGGGAAACTTCAGACCCTTTACTTTTTTCCTCCCCTCCCTAAATAAAAACCAGATTTGTTAAAACGAAAAAAGATCCAGTATTGTTAATTGTATTTCAGAATGTGCCAGAGAGGGAAATATCCCTGTAGTTTTAAACACGGTCCCAAGAGGGAAATAGGCAAATACCCTGCTCCACATAAACAGTCTCTCTGTACCATAAATAAACCTTTAAAGAATGAATTCCAGACAGTTTTGTTTTGTGCAGGATAAACTGAGAAAAGAAAGGACCTGGCCCAGGGAATAGCTTGTGATCTAAGACCTATGGACAGGTATTTCTTCTTTTGACTCTGAAATGTTTCTGGAAGCCTCAGCAGTTTTGGTCAGGGGAGGTAGGAATAGACAGTTTCCTCTTTTTATTAAGAACTTATGTGCACAAGGTTCCTTCCTCCAGAATCCATTTTATAACAGGAAACTGCTACTTGATCAAGTAAGCATCAACTTTGTGTTCTACTGCATTTGATTAGTCGTTTGTTTACTACCAGAAAAATCCCTGTTTGACTCTTTATTCCCCTCTCTTCTCTCCTACTTTGACCAGATCAACCTGAAGGTGGCAGAATAATTCACACCAATAGGCTGCCTCTCAGCCTTCCAAAAATGGGAGGCCCGAGGCTGACAGCAAGCCACTCGGTGAGGTGATTTTCACTTTAGGGCCAGTGTTTCCTGGTTCAGATGAAGCACCCCAGTCATCCAGAGAGGAGATATCGCCTGTCCTGAGAGCTTTGGCCACGTAATCGAGCCCTCACAGTCTTGCATGTGTGGCTCTTCCTCAGTGTGGTCGCGTCGAGGACGCTGGGGTTAAAAGGAAACGAAACAGCCTTAGGCCTTTGCTGTCCCGCGCCGCCTCTCAGAGGGACAGAGTTCAGTGTTCCGCCGAGCAGAGCGCCAGCGAGTGTCAGTACCTGCCTTTCCGCACACACAGGTCCTGTGGTTCCGAGCAGAGCAGTTAAGCTGGCTGAGCCCTTGTTTCTCCCTTGGTGACATGAGGAAGGATAGCGGGCCACTCAGGTCATCAGTACTTGCCACGTGCCGTGAGGCGGGGAGGCATGGCTGAAGGAATGGCAGGAGGTTCTCGGTGAAGTAACAGACTCCTAGCCCTCCTGCTTCCCTAACCCGGGGCTGCTGTGTGGAAATGGGCACGTGTGAGCCCGCCACCTGGGACTGGCCACGTGGCACCAGGTGTCCCACCGTCTTCAGCTGTGTTTATACGGAGGCCAGGTCGGAAATGACCACGTGAGGCCACTCTTAGCCTCTAAAATGTTTCATTCTGAAATTATTTATTAGGAGATCGTTAGTGATTTCTTAGGTCACCAAACCCAGTGGACTTCCTTCCGTCTTCTTGTTGAGTCCCCTGCCACTCCGGGTCTCGGACCCGGCTCCCAGCACCACCCCAAGTCTCGGCTGGTTGCCTTTCTGTCTTTCTCGCTGTTTTCTTTTATTCTTCTTCTCCTCCTAACCCGTATGTTAAAGGGCCAGTTTTTCTCTGCGAACTGTCTGGTGATATCACTTGTCCATTTATTGCTCTCTCTCTATAAAAGTTTTGTCTTTGATGAAAATTGTATTTTTTCTTCAGTTTCATGTATCTTTTTATTTGACTTGTATGTGCGTGTGTTTATTTTTATGTTGTCAGATTTCTCAGCCCGTTGCCACTTTGTATCTAAAGTTTAAGTCATAAACAAGTTATCCTTTTTTAGAAAATTTCAGCCATCTTTGCTTTCATTATTTGATTTAATTTCAATTAAATATGCTGTTTATTGTGCTAAAAGACTTTAAGGCAGCTTTTGAAAACATGCAAAAAAGATTAAGAGATAAGTAAAAAACAGAAGTTTCATTAAATTGTATATGAAATTTTAATATGCAAGAAAGACATTTTAATTCAGTGGGGAAATTAATTTATTATTAAATTAGATTAATTCTTGATACGCTATATAGGGATAAATTCCAAGTGGCTCAGAGATTGGTATCATTAACATGAAAAGGAAATTCACATTCAGGAAAGCTTGCCTTCTAAACACCTAGAAATATCAATCATGTTACAGATGATCAGAAAATAATCGCATATCCAGAAATTGTTTACTGGTTTGTAGTCAAACCAGCTGAGAACTTCAAGTAAAGTTAGATAGAAAGAAACAAATAAAAGCAGTCTGTTAAAAGCCATCGCAAAGCTACCAAGACAGAAGAGAAAAGCTCAGTGAGGTGAGCCCCACTTTTATTTTAGTTTTTTCTCGAGACTCTTTCTGATTTGTTAGTGTTACGGGGAAAAAGGCAAAGAGGCCAAGCGGAAACCACCTGCCAGGGAGAATCCAGCTGAAACTAGACAGTGTTGCGGGGCTGCGGAGCAGATGCGCGTCATCGCTGAGCGAGCCGGTGTTGAGGGCCAGCCCCACAGGAAGGCGCAGCGAGGAAACAGGCCTCGGGGCTCCAGGCGCATCATTTCTCCAGGCATTTGCCGATGTCTGAGTGGCCGAGTCTGAGAGAAGCCAAGCAAGAAGTGGCAGCAAAGAGGACATAGAACAAGCAGACCTTTCAGCAATTTTTTTTTTTTTCCTTTCGAACTGGGGAAATTAAAATTGGAGGAATGGCGATGGTTTTCAGTGACAGTGAAAGGACCATGCCTGGCCTTACAGTGACCGAGAGAGACCAGGACTTAGAAGGATTGACCCTCAGCCTTCAGGAAACTAAACGCTGGTTGGATTGAGGCATTATACCTTCTATGATAATTGCCTGCCAGAACTTCAAAGGCTCGTCCAAAGCTTTCATACAGCCTGTTGCAGTCGATCACAAATTTCCATGTCTGATATGAGTTAGGACCAAGAGAAAAAACAGTTACTAGACACAGACTCAGAGATAAACCAGATGTTGACATGTTCACACAGAGAATTTGAAATAACAGTGAGTGTCCAAGGAGTTTACCAGAAATCTATTATTTATTTTTTTAAGATACTTAAACAATAAAGGAGAATTACAGACCAGTACTTTTTAATGAACATGAAAGAAATCTGAAAAAAATATTGGCAAATCAAATATGGAAATATTTAAGAAGGATAATATATCATAACTAAATTGGTTTTTTTCTGGGAATCCAAGTTTAGTTTAACATTTATAAGTAAACTGTGTAATTATATCAACAAAATGGAAGAGAAAAATTTGATTATCTCAAATGCACAAAAGCCATTTAAGAAAATTTATCCTCCATTTATGATAAACACTCAACAGGCTCTGCAGAGAGTTGCCTGAATCCAGAGGTAGGTCCACCAGAAAGCTGCAGCAGACACTGTGCTTGATGACCAAGGTGGAAGCTTGTCCTTGACGTGGACAAGGGTGCTTGCCTCGCATGCACAAGGCCCTGGGTTCAATCCCCACCACCACAAACAAAAACAAACAAAAAGAAGTACCCTGAAAACAAGTCTGAGAGTGTTCATGGCAGCAGCATTCTTGACGGCCAAAGATTAGAAATGACCTGAATTTTCATCAACAGTAATGATTAAATAGAGTTTTATTTGTACAATGAAGTATTATGTAGCAACAAAAATTCATAAACTGCAACAATATGCAGCCACGTAGTGAATTGCACATGTGTAATGTCTATAAGAAGCACATAAAGTACATGCTGATGATTCCATTTACAGAAAATGCAGAGCAGGAAAACCTGTCTGTGGTGCTAGAGTGCTAAGGGAGCAGCAGTGACTAGGAGCCTGCAGAGGGGAAGGCTTGCTTCTACACTGGGGCCATACTCTCCTTTCTGACCTGGACCTTACGTTCACTTCAAGAAAAATCAGTGATCATTGGATTAGTTTCTTTTCTGTGTGCGTGGTGTGCCTTTTTAAAAAAAAAATTTAATTAGAGCCTTTTAATTATACATAGTAGTTGAGTTCCTCCTGTGGTGTACTTAGGATAAAGACTAAAACGTGACAAATACATAGATTCACTACAGATCAAATGGAATTTATGCTCTGAAGCCAACAAGTATTTATTTCTGTGTGAGATATGTGACTTTCGGTAGTACATGTGTAGGTATATTTTTCCCTTAATATCTTACTATGTTAGTACAGGGGAAATCCCTATTTATAAATATTAATACCTGGACTGGGGGTATAGGGCAGTGGTAGAACAGTTGCCTGGTAGGCCCTGGCCCTGGGCTCTGGTAGTAGGCACAAGGTACAAGGCCCACAGCACCACAAATATATATGCGTGTGCATGTATAAATATTAAAGCCGCGACTCCTATTGGAAAGTTAAGATTGGCAGCTTCGTGGAATCCAGAATGATAGTACCCTAGAAGGCTGTCCTATGGCTAAAGCACGTCATTTCCTTTTGTCCCTAACTAGGCCCTCAAAAGTACCTTGGGATTCCCGCTGATTCGATTTGAAGATGCCGTGATTAATCTGGACCCCTTCACTCGGGTACATCCCTACGAGACCAAGGAGTTCATCATCAACGACATCCTCAAGCATTTCCAGGAGGTGAGCTCTGGGGAGGTGCTCAGGGGCTGGACCTTAGGTGGACTGCTTCGTAAGGTCGTTTGGGAATTTGGGTGACTAAGACACGACTACAGAGAACCTAGTCAGACACTTCAGATCTGCTGTGTTGTGTGTCAGGCCATGTCCCATGAAGCCCATATATGTCAGGAAATTCTTTCAACCACGTTTGTCTCCTGAGCCATTTGTCTTATCCTCAGAGCTGGTCTTAGGACCTTCCACCAGGTCAGTCACAACTCTTGGTGGTATCGTTGCTGCTTTAGTAAAGACAGATTACTGTGCACTCTCTTTACCAGCAGGTGCCTACTTTCAACAGCCACACCAGCGTCCTGAGAGCCTGTGAAGTCCTGCTCTTGAGGTCAACTCAATAAACCTCTTTTTTTTTTTTTTTTTATCAAATTGGACATTTTCCATTTTGTGTTTATTATCCAGACTACACAGACCAAAACGTAAACCCAAGGCATACTCTTCGATGAATAGATAGTCAAGATCATACCAAATTTATCAGCTTTCAGAGTTAAAATATATCCCATGCTTGCTTCCTTTTTGCTTCTCCCATTTCCTTCCTTGGCTTTCCTTTTGGTGACAGTTCCTTCTGACTATAAGCAGGGGCTGCAGCAGATGTCACTGGAACCTGGGTCAGGCCATAGGCGATAACCAGAGAGTGGAGAGTTGCTTTGTAAGCTTGCACATGCCCTCTTCATGCCCCACCCTCCACAGCTGGCCTCCCACTCTTGCCCAGGGCTCGTAGGGAGGGTGAGGAGAAGAGTGGGCACCTGCGTGCTGAAGAGCATCCACGAAGGGTCTTCCTGTGTCACAGCTGTTTTGTTCTTTAACTGGGTTTGAAGAGTATTTCTAAGTGTATTGAAAACAATCTCTGGAACATATGTATTGGGAGACATTTGGGTGGAGCCCGTGAGAGGACGGGAGATTATTTTGCAGTTGATGAAGATTAGAAGGTAATTGTTGGTAGTGACAAGAAGGGAGGGCAAGGTAGATTTCTGAGCTCTTCACTGGACGCGCCACTACCTGCGATGGTAAGCTGGTTCTGATTTGACTTTTCTCTTCCTCCTCCACTGGACAGGAACTCCTCAGCCAGGCAGCTCGAATCCTGGGATCGGTGGATTTTCTTGGCAACCCCATGGGGCTTTTGAATGATGTTTCCGAAGGGGTTACTGGACTGATAAAGTACGGAAACGTTGGGGGCCTTATCAGAAATGTCACACATGGGGTGTCGAACTCTGCTGCCAAGGTGAGGAAATGGAGTAAAGTGCATCGTGAGTAACCTCCTGCTTCTTCACATCACTGTCATCTTTTCGATAGTTGATAGGCCATGGGAAGCTATATTCATGGCCTTTTCTTCCTTGCCCGTGTGTCTTTCTTTTCCCTCCCCTTCAGTGACCTGTCACCAAGACCAGTGAGTATGCCTCCCAAGCCTCTCCTCCTTCCCCTCCTTTTCCAAGGCCTCAGGCTAGGCTCTGGGCATCTCCCTGGGGACCCTGCACTGGCATCCCGACCCCTGCACTTGCCTGCATCAGTCACAGCACCACCAGAATTAACTGGCTTTTTAAAACATGAAATTGGATCATGCATAAAATCTGCTAGCTAATCCCCACAGCTTACAGGGAAAGTCCAGCTGAAATATTGCCTTCTGCACTGGCATGGCCTATGCGTCATCTGAATCAGCAGCAGAAGGACAGTGGGATAATTGTCCTGTGTCTGGCCACCTTGTTGACCCTTTCTGTTCACCGGCGTCTTATTTGGTGGATATTTCGTTAGTCTGCAGTTGGTTTTCCAGCAGGAGTCGATTTTATGTGTGAAGCTGGGGAAGGCCAAGGTAGTGGAGAGTAGTTACTGTCTAAACTGATGAAAGGCTTCCAGAGAGTTCCTCCTCCTTCCCCTGCAGTTCGACAAACTTTACGTGTAGAGATTGGTTTTTGTGAATGAACCAGGCTTGAGAAGCGCCTGTATGCTCTGCTCATGGACCACAGAGCAGCCACAGGGCGAGGTCACGTATGCACTGCGCTGTCTCGTTAGGTCACAGTGGCGAGACTGCAGGAGATTTCCATGGTACTTCACAGGTTATCGTGCCGAGCAGGTTAAGAAAATGGAGTTGAATAGCAATTCTTCATCACGTGGCATTCTCGTCAATGTGCAAAAGTTGGGGATTCCTTCCTTTTTCTAAACTGTCATCTGGAGATAGTCGTTCTTTTGACACACGAGTTTCTTCAAAGCTGTAGTGTTATTGAACCAGACTATAAGCATGCTGTTCATCTTGTGGTTCAGAATAGGAAGCTGCATTCACTTTTAGAAAGAGGGTGAAGGGTAGAAGCACAAGAGGCTTTCCAGAACACATTTTGGAAACAGTCTTGGATGCAAAGTCTAAACACATGCACAGTTTTTCTCAAATTGTTTCCTATGTTGCCCTGGGACATTTACCCCCCCTTGGCAAAAAGCCATGGTAGCCACAGAGATTCCTGCTCTTCTCTCAGGTACTGGACTTATGTCAACAGATGTACTGAAGTATGTCATTGTTAACTGTGCAGAGTAAAGATGTTATTAATTTTATTAACTGTCAAGTGGTAGTTAACATAGGAACGTCTCTTCCATTGTGAAATGCCTTTGGTTTTGTTCTCCTGGGTGCCTGTGCAGTTGAAGGTGAAGGTCTACCCAGAGGCCCTGCTCCCCCGGCATAGAGAGGTGCCCGCTTCACAAGCTTATTGTGAGAGAGATGAGCTAGGATGTGATGAAATATGGAAAAATACAGATGAAGAGAAATGGTTTGTCACTTCATCTGCAGCATTTGCATCAAGACTTGGGCCCCCAAAACATTAGAGCCCTCAAAACAAAAGCAGTGCATTACATCACACCACAGAGCAAGGGCTCACAGGCACTGAGAGCAGGAGAGGCGCACTCACTTGAGCCAGTTCAGCTGTTAGGAAACCTCTAACCCTAACCTTCCAGACGAGAATGAAGACACGGTCCACTCACCTGTGACTTCTGGACAGGTGAAACCGTTGTGCATTTCTGCAGCATTTCCCTGCTACACCCTCGTGAAGAGGACTCGTCTCTTCTTTATCTTCCTTTGTTTCCTGGTTCTTCTTTTTCCCCTAGAAAACTGCTTCTGAAGCTTAACTTAAGCAGAACAGAAGGGCAGAGTCGTTCCTGTCTGTAGCCTCACCCAGATCTGAGGAAGATGTGCTGCAGGGGTAGAGCCTCACGTTGATATTGTGCTCTGTGTCGTCACTGGATTTGAATAAGGGGCTTTCCAGGACCTGAGTCCTCTCATATGGGAACTTTGTTCCCATTTGGTTGGGGTCCTTCATCAAAAATTTGTCTGACTTCTAGTAAGCTTATTGGTATTGAAGGCAACAGGCTACTGCTGATGAGAATTGCTATAAAATTTATTTTGATAGCAAGAACCATAATTTGTTATAAAAATTAGTCCCTATATCTCTAAGATGAGAAAGCAAAGAAACTTGAAATAACTGCTTCATATTTTAAGTAGTAAATCCAAATGCTGAATCTATCAATTAAAAACCCATTCATTGAGATTATATTTGATTTCTGGGCATGCGGTTGGGCTAAAAGAAAACTGTTTTCTTATAATTTTGTGGGTTGAAATCAGACCTTTGATGCTGCTTTCGGAGAATGTTTTGTTTGCTTCTCTGGGTGTACAAGGGGAGTTTAAGGAAGCACACAGGGCCACAGTCATCAGCCTGTGGGCACACTCCTCGAGGAGTGCCTGAGCCCCAGTGATTAAAGGGGGCAGGCAAAGTGAATCGTTACGCTGTGCATTGTACAAATATGTAACAACAGATCCCAGTTACCTACGAGTACAGGGCACCCGTAAAAAGTGGGGGGAAATAAATAACATAGGGGGCAAGGAAGCCATCCCGCCCCATTTTGCTGCGGGGACCAAAGGGCTTTCACCTGACTCAAGGGGCTCTAAGTAGAGAGACTCTACAGCTCCTTAAGTTGTTGAGTGTGGCATGTGTTTGTGTTTCTGGGGTGAAGCCTCAAGTGTTCATTAGTTTCTCAGGTTCCTCCTTCCAGAAGACCCGAGGCCATCGTTGTAGGCATTAGGTTGTGTATTGGGGCAACTTGGGACTGGTCGTCTGGATGCTCTGCCATTCCTGCCTCTTTTCATCTGTCAGTCTTGAAGGTTCATCTTGCTTTTTAAATCTATGAAAAAGTGATGGAAATTCCTCCCACCCCACTAGTCTGAGGAGCCCAGGAGATGACATAGGTGAAAAGTCTGTGGGAAGTTAGAAGGGTATTCACTCTGTCGCCTAAGAGGGCAGCAGACCTGCAGCCTTACTCCTCTGGAGAGATGTGGATCATTCACAACAAGAATTTCAATTTCAGGTCTATAGTGTATCCACTTTTGGAATCTTTGATTTCCTTTCTGCTGTTTTATCTGACACTGGCCTCATGGAAACGACCTGCGCCCTTCTGTTCCTGCTATTTCTCTTCGCCTTTCCCTCTCGCTCGCCTGGCCCCCAGAAATCAGTTTATGGACTCAGATCTGGGGAGAGATGACTTAGGGATTAACCACCAGCTGCAAGCATCTATCCCACGAGTCCCCTGCCTGGGTCTTGGCAAAGTGTTCTGGCCCTCAGTGGAACCTCAGAGGTCAGTTCTCACTCCTGAGACCACGCAGGACAATTGCCTTGGAACCCTTTGCAGGAGTGTGACTTCTCTAGGAACAGGACAGCACTGAGTGTTCCAGTCACTTCAGAGGAGCAGGATCCTTTCTGCAGCTTGAATCACAGCAAGTCAGCCTTCTTCTGCCCGTGTCACATGAACATCTGCAAGAGCCTCCAACTCCTTTCAAAGCCAGGGAGTTGGGAGACCCCTAAACTGAACACATTACTCTCTCATGCAGACTCTGACTTCACTTATATCCATGAGTGATGATTTAATACGCATTACAAACAAATAATATTGCATAATTATTTTCACATACTTACAGGAAAATTGCATAGCTGTTGTCAAAAATAAAAAAATCAAACTTCGGATCTAGGAAAGTTCACTATTAACAGCGGGGCCAGGGGTTCTGTTCTCGCCCCTGCCCTGTGGAAGCTTTGCTTGCCCTTGTGGGCGTTTGCTGGGCACAGCTGTCATCTGCTCTTCCTAAGGGACCTTTTCTTCCATCAAGGGTCAGGAGCACTCCTGCTAACCACTGATGGGACCTCTGCTCTGTTCTGTCCTTTCCCGTCTTTGTTCAAGTCAGTATGGTATGCTCTTGATCCCGGGTCCCTTGTTGATCCCAGGTATGTTAACTCTGTGTTCATAAATGCAGCTATTTTAATAATTTTCTATTTTTAACTTGCATTACTTTCATTGTGGTCAATTGTTCATGGAAATTAGAATCCCTTGTTCCTTATTGCTACAAGTCAGTCTTACTTACTAGTAACTTTTGCAGTTAGAGATTTATGTCTTTCTCTTTTGCTCTGTCATCTATTTCTACAAGCCCAGAGTTTCCAGTGCTTACTTTGTAGGTTCAAATTTTTGTTAGGGTGATGTGATTTTTCTGTTAGTTTTTAGCTAATATGTTTTATTCCATGTTGTTTTAGCCATTACTTTATTGTTTTAAGTCAGTTTTGTTGTTATGAATTGGATAAAGCCCTAATAGATCTGTAGCATTTCTGAATGCCAATAAGCACTGGTAGGAAAAGCAGGGTTAGAATCCCATGCTGCATTTTGGCACAGGTACTTGTTTACAAACAATTATCCCTTATTTTTATTGGTGCATTATATTATACAACAATGGTAGGACTCATTGTTACATATTTGTATATGCACACAATATGACAATAGAATTTGTTTAGTATCGTTCCCCAGTATTTACCCTTTGCCTCCCATATTCCTTCCCCCAGTTCCTTTCCTCGACCCCAACCCACTTTTTCTATTTTTTCCTCTCTAGCTTCCACATATCCAAGAAAATATGACTCTCAACTTTGAGTTTGTCTTATTTCACTTAACATAATGCTCTCAAGTTTAATTCATTTTTCTACAAATGACTAACAATTTCATCTTCACGGATGAATAAAACTCCATTGTGTGTGTGTGTGTGTGTGTGTGTGTGTGTGTGTATGTACATACACATACATACACCACATTTTCTTTATCCGTCATCATTGACAAGCACCTAGACGGGTTGCATGGTTTGGTGATTGTGAATTGCACGACTGTGAACGTGGATGTGCATGTATTGCTGTAGTGTGCTGACTCTCGTTCTTTAGGATGAATACTGAGGAGTGGTCTAACTGATCTTGCAGTGGCTCCATGCCTCGTCTTTTGAGAAACCTCCATACTGATTTCCATCGCAGTCGTAGTAGTTTAGAATCCCTTCAGCAGAGTACCAGTGTTCCTTTTTCTCTATATCCTCTCCAGCATTTATTGTTTGTATTTTTAAAAAATATATTTTTAGTGTGGGTGGACACTATAGCTTTATCTTATTTTTTTATGTGGTGCTGAGGATCCAATCCAGTGCCTCACATGTGCTGGGCAAGTGCTCCACCACTGAGCCACAACCCTGGCCCTTATTGTTTGTTTTCTTGATGATTGCCATTCTAACTGGAGGGAGATAAAATCTCAATAGTTTTGATCTGCATTTCTCTAATTGCTAAAGATGTTGAACATCATTTTTTCATGTATTTGTTGACCATTTGTCTGTCTTCTTTGGAGAAGTGTATGTTTTAATTCATTTGCCCATTTATTGATTCTTTGGGTTTTTGGGTGATAAGTCTTTTGAGTTCTTTATATATTCTTGATGTTAATCCTGTCAGAAGAATAGCTAGCAAAGATTTTCTCTCTTTCTTAATTGTTTTCTTTGCTGTGCAGTTAATTTGATTTTAACTATTTATTAATTCTTGATATTATTTTCTGGGCTTCTGGAGACCTATTGAGGAACCATTGCTTGCCTCTGTATGTTGGGATATTGACCCTACATTTTCTTCTAGGAGTTGCATAGTTTCTGGTCTGATACCTAGGTCTTTGATCTATTTTTAGTTGACTTTAGTGTAGGATGAGAAATAAGAATCTAGTCTCATTCTTCTACATACGGACAGCCAGTTTTCCCAGCACTGATTGTTGAACAGGCTGTCTTTTCTCCATGTTTTTGATGCCTTTGTCAATGTCAAGGATCAGATGACTGTATCTAGGTTTTTTTCCCTGTGTCTTCTGTTCTTTTTCATTGGTCTATGTGTCGGTTTTTATGCCAGTACCATGCAGTTGGTGGGGTTTGTTTTTTCAGTTTGGGTTTTTTTTTTAATTGTTTTTGTTTGGGTGGTTTTTTTTTTTATAGTTGTTGTTTTTTAGTTTTTTGCCAGGGATTGAACCTAGGGGTGCTTAACCACTGAGCCACATCCCCAGCCCTTTTTATTTTTTGAGAATAGGTGTTACTAAATTGTCCCTAGGGTCTTGCTATAAGTTGCTGAGGCAGGTCTTGAACTTGCAACCCTCTTGCCTCGGCCTCCTAAGCTGCTGGGATTACAGGGGTGCACCACAGCCCCTAGCTCCATGTAGTTTACGTTATTATGACTCTGCAGTAATTTGAAGTTGGGTATCATGAAGCTTCCAGCATTACATATTTGGCTTATAATTTCTTTTGGGTATTCTGGGACTTCTATTCTTCCAAATGAATTTTGGGATCATTTTTTTCTAGTTCTGTGAAGTATGCCATTGGTATTTTGATGGGAATTGCATTGTATCTGTATATGGCTTTTGGTAATATGGCCATCTTTAAAAAATTTTTTTTTAATTGCAGATGGACACATTACCTTGATTTTATTTATTTATTCACTTATTCGTTCATTATTATTTATTTATTTATTTATTTTTTATTATGTGGTGCTGAGGATCAAAGCCAGTGCCTCACATGTGCTTGGCAAGTGCTCCACCACTGAGCCACAAGCCCAGCTCAATATGGCCATCTTAACAATATTAATTCTGCCTATCCATGAACATGGGAGGTCTTTCCATCTTCTAGGGTCTTCTTCAATTTCTTTCTTTAGTGTTCTATGGAGGTCTTTTATCTCCTTGGTTAGATTTATTGTGTTATTTTTGTTTGTTTAGAGCATTGTGAATCGGAGTGCTTTCCTGACTTTCTCCTCAGCAGATTCATTATTAATGTGTAGGAAAGCTGTTGTTTTTTGTAACCTGCTGCTTTGCTGAATTTGTTCCTTAGTTCTAACAGTCTTCTGGTGGAGATTTTCAGGTCTTGTAAGTGTAGGATCATATCATCAGCAAACAGTGATCATTTGACTTCTTTCTTTCCTATTTTTATTCCCTTTATTTTCTTCTCTTGCCTAATTGCTGTGACTAGAATTTTAGCACTATATTGAACAGGAATTATGAGAGTGAACTTCCTTGTGTTCTGTATTTTAGAGGAAATGCTTTCAGTTTTTCCCTGTTCACTATGATGTTGGCTTTGGGTTTTTCAGCTATAGTCTTTATGATGATTGAGATAGGTTCCGTCTGTCCCTAGTTTCTTCAGTATTTTTATCATGAATGGTGCTGAATTTTGTCAAAGGCTTGCTCTGCATCTATTGAGATCTCTCTTTTTGCCTTAATTTTATTTATGTGGTAAATTGCATTTATTGCTTTGTGTATATTACCCTTGTTTATGAACATTTATGGGAAGCCTTCCTCTCACCAGGCCTGGGGATAGGCCTTCACATACATTGTTTGGTGCATGTTAATTTCTATTGTTCAATAAGAAGTGAGACTTAGAGAAGTTAAATAGCAGCAGTTCAAGGTCACACAACAAGAAATGACAGGGTGGATTTTATCTAAGTCCAGTAATTCTAAAGGCTTTAATTTTTTTCCTCCTACTGATATATTTCCTTTTGCGTTTAAGGCTTTTCCATGTACTTCAGAGAATACAAAGTACTAATTATGCCTAACTTTCCACAGGAAGCTTATTACTTGACATTCCTTTGTTAGCCTGGTCGGTGGTGTGCAATATTACTGTCCTGGACACAAAGCAGAGCCTCAGGGAATGGTGGTGGCTGTGGTATTGGGTTGCCATGACCATCACTGTCCCCCTAGGGGCCTTTGTGCCTGCAAATATGATTTTACTCATATGGTATTATTTGGTCATCAGGATAACCTGCCGCAGTTAGACATTATGAGCCTGGATATATCCATGAGGAAACCAAAACCCAGAGGGGCGACTTGCCTGAGGGAACAGGCGGCTGCAGGAGCCAGACCTGACCTCTCAGGACTGCCGCCTCAGCTCCCAATTTTGATCACAGCCTGGAGATCCTCACCTACTGAAAGGTGTATCTAGACATGCCCCCTTGTTACATGTGTTAACAAGTAAAAACAAGAAAGGGACGAACAAAGGGAAACCAAGCAAAGTGCCCTGCCTGGTTTCAGCATGAGTATTTATGGGTTTTAGGAGAAATACAAGCAAGCAGGAAAGAGGGAGAGAGAGCCACTCGACTTTGTACACACTGCGGTGGACACTAGCTGGGCCTTCAGATCGTTCTGTTCCTTTCTGTCCTCTACTTGGACTGCGGTGTGCGGAGGAGCTGCTTCTCTTCCAAGAGAAGCCTCCATGGCCCCTTGTCCCACAAAACCAGATCGGGACATAGCAGCAATCCAGTGAGAATTGATGTTCCTGCCCCTTGATGCAGAGATTCTCTGCCAGCCCCGCCACCAGCCAGCCTCCTGTCACATGCACTGTGACTCCATCTGCCTTTTGTTTAAGAAACAGCATTTGTTTGCAGGAAGTGTGTTTATAAGGCTCAGACAAGGCGAAAAGCTGTGTTTATTCAAGGCAGAAGCTTCACCTCTGCACAGAAGACTGTACTGCGTGCCTGCGTGGATTCTGAAGGGGAAAGGCAACTTACGACATGAACCTGTTTTTGTCATCATGTCTGACTGCTCCATTTTATAGTTGAGCTGATTGTACCCGTAATAGCTTTTCCATGAACCTATAAGCAAGGAATAGGTGAATGTCTTCCTGTAAGCATTGGGGTTTCAGTGTGTTTGGATTGGCACACAATTTCAACTTAAATGAAATTCACTGCAGACAGTGATCTATTCCTTAGAGAATGTAGGGTTTTCTATTTTCAAAAAGACTTTGATCCTAAATAGGTCACCTGAGGGATTTCTTTTCCAGCCAAGAGGAGATACATTTACGTTGTATGGAGAGAGATGACTCAGATATTCAGCATCAGAGTTTTGTTTTATTTTCCTCTAATAACCTTCAAGACTAAAATGATGCCCGTAGTCTGAATTCTGTAGGCAGATTTTAGATGCTGAATGAACCATCCTAGTTCATCCTCCACGGGTGTGGTAGGTGTGCTCTGGGGCGGATGGAGCCGTGACCCGAGGGTCGCGTGGCCTGACAGCAGCCCTGCTCGTGAAGGAGCGGGTGGGTGGGATCGGCTCTCCCCTCTTCCTCCCAGTCCAGTAGCCCGGTGGTCTGACACAGGGACACCTGCCACCGTTGACATGCTTCAGAGATTGAAAAAGTTCAAACCTTGTCTTCATTCCTAACTCTAGTTCGGTTAAGAGCAAGGTCCCAAAGTCGCGGTCTTGGAGCTGAGTGTGTTGTGTTTCAGAGGATTCACTTCATGTCCCCAAACTGCAATCTATGTGGTGGAAACAATGTGAGATTAAAAAAGGCAGAAGATAGTTGTGCCTTCCAGAAAGTAGTGGTTTTTCTATCCATGTGTCAACTTGGTTAGTAAAAGAGTAATATAATGAAGTCTCTTAAAATGACTGCATCCCCTCAGGGCTTAGTGATGATTTTTTTTTTTTTTTTTTTTTGCTTTTCAATATTCTTTGTATCAGTATCTGATCTTCCCTGAAATATTGCAGCAAACTTAAGGTGAGATGAACTGTAATTCTTTTTGGTACTGGGTATTAACCCGGGGACACTTAACCACTGAGCCACATCCCCAGCCCTTTTTATTTTTTATTTTGAGACAGGGTTCACAAAGTTGCTTAGGACCTTGCTCAGTTGCTGCGGCTGGCTTTGAACTTGCGATCCTCCTGCCTCAGCCTCCTGAGCCATGTAATTCATATTTATAGCTATCCAGACAGATGAAATTCTAATGCTTGGCAGTAAAAGTTCAAGACACTCGCTCTGTTCGGAAGGTTCTGTTTTCCTTTATTTCTCTGCCCTATGATTGCCCTCTCTAAAAGTGTCTCTCCAGTTTGAAGAAAAGCTAATATGTTCTTAGGAGAAAGAAGGAATTTCTTGGTCAAGATCATGCTTGAAAACTAGGAAGAGATGTGAAGCATGCAGCCATCATGTATTCACTACCCCGAGTCACCCGTGGGGCTGAGGACTTCACATGTCCTGCCTCATTTAATTTTCACATGTGCCCTATAAGGAAGGAAATTTATCACTTCACAGGTGAGAAAAATGAGACTCAGAATGGTCAGTGACCTTAGCTAAAGTTTACTGTGAGTGACTGCTGGAGCCAGGAGTCGCACAGAAAGCTGGAGGTAGGCCGCTGCTGTGGTTTTCCTCTAGAACCGTGAGTGTCTCAGACCCACACTGGTGTCGAAGCTAAAACACAAGCAATTGGAACATCATTTAAAAGTGGCGTTTTCAGCTGAGACGCTGATGCACTTCTCCCAGCGACTCCAGAGTATGAGGCAGGATCGCAAGTTTGAGGCCAGCCTGGGCAGCTTAGCAGGCCCTGTCTCAAAAAATAAAGAGGTCTGGGGAAGTAGCTCAGTGATAGAGAGCCCCTGGGTTTGACCTCCAGTACTTGAAAAATAATTTTTTTCCCCATTTAATATCTAACTTTAACTCTTGTTCTGAGCCTTGGGATTTTCCAGCTGTAATTTCTACTATTTCTGAATTAACTTCTTCTATCTGGGAATCTCTGATCTGATGTAAAAGGGTTGGAAGAGTTTTCTTCCTCTAAATAGAGAATGTCTGCCTCAAAAGCAGGTAAGTGACAGCACTCTCCCCAAGCGGTGTGCTGGTACGACTCGTCCCACTCCAGGTCGCGTGGCATCTGTAGCCCCAGCCTTCGTCCCACTTGTTACCAGCAAACCAGAGCCGTGGACCATGGTCGCCAGACCACTTCCTGGTGGCCAGCTTCCCTGGAGCGCCTGTGCTGAGCTGGAATTTCACTAAGCCGTTTCCTGAACTTCACTCCTGTAAGCACTTTTAAGCAATTAGGACATCTTGTTAAAACAGTATCTTCAGGGTGCAGAGCAGAAGATCTGAAACTAAGGAGAGTTGTATTTCCCACTGTCAGTTAACGGCAGAAAATAAACTCATTCTCCTCAACTTCCTTTCCTTTCCTCACCACTTAGTCTCTCATTTCGCTTTTCAAACTTGTAGACATGTTCTGTTTCTGAATTCTGTGAGCTAATTGACTTTCAAACACTTAGTGATACCGTCAAAGTTTAATGATTCCTAATTAGAGCATTAATAAGAATACCACTTTATATTTGTCTTAACTGTTAGTGTTGAGGAAGCATTTGTATATCTTGGACTTTTTTTTTTTTTTTTAATTGGGAGTGAACCCAGAGGTACTCCACCAGTGAGCTACATCCCCAGACCTTTTTAATTTTTTGAGATAGGGTCCTCTATGTTGCTGAGGCTGACCTCAAACTTGTGATCTTCCTATCTCAGCTTCCTGCATCATCTTTGATCCTTTTTATAAGCCTGAAGCCAGGCAGATGGATTATAGTTGCTGCTGCTACTGCTTTAACCACGCCAGCTTACAGGTGAAGAGACTGAGAGCCAGTGGAAGAAAGGAGCTTGTTCAAGATGGCCTCACAGGAACGGGTAGAGCTTTGGACACTTCCTTGTAGGCCTCCTGACCTCTAGGACATAATTGGACGTCTCTGCTGGACTCTCACCTGCTGCTGTAGATGCAGAAGTCATCTCTGTATTGGAGTTTTCTGCCATTCGTTCTTCCCTGCAGAGTAGGTTTCAGAGAGCAGAGGTAGAGAAACAGCTTTCCATCTCGGAGACTTACAGAATCATGTATTAACCGTGGTTTTATATGTGAGCTCTTTGGAAATTGTGTATTTGGGAGCTCACAAAGAAACAAAATGGATGATGAGAATAATTCTTAGAGTAGAACTTTTGTGGAGTGGAGGATGGGAGGGAGACAATTCCAGGCTTACGTGAGGATATTACATTAAGTCCTTTCTACAATGTTGAGGTAGGGGTGTCTGCCACAAGAGTGCCCAAGAACAAGGAAGAAAAGGGCAGACACTTCCAGAAGGCTAACAGATTGGCCTTCGCCTGCCTTTCCTCATGACGCCATGTCCCTGCTAGCTTGTAGGGGCCCCATGTGTCCTGAAGGGGTGATGGTCAGGGTGCAAATGGGCCATGGAGAAGAGCAGACTGCACCAACCTCCCCACTGGGCAGAGGGGAGACATGGTGTCTTTTCCCCTCTCTGTTCAACACCAGTGGGAAAACCCTCTTGAGTCACTTCCAAGAACAAGGAAATGTTTCTAGCTAGGCTGCGGAAGGTGGAGATGAGCTCAGGTGTAGGAGGTGGCTGGGGGAGGGAGGTGGCGGAGGCTGCTCCAGGCCACGTGCTTGCTGCTGCCCCCCCCCACCCCCGCACTCCTGCTCAGAATCTTGCTTCTCTTGGGTGTCCCTTACTCTTCTCTGGCCAGCCTCCCTGAGTTTGTGCAGTTCAGTCCAAATGCCACGTGCCACGTAAGAGCATGGTCTCTCCCTGCTGGGTTCCCGTGACATGTTCTGCATCTGGTACAGCAGCAACTGTGGTTTGCCTTGGGTGCACAGGTCCAGCATCTATCAGCAAACACAGGGCACTGCCACTCAAGGGCTGGGCGTCCTCCAGATGCTTAGGAAAAGAAGACGTTGATTGTCGTCCTGACACTCAGAAGCAAGCCCTGCCCCAGGACTCTGCACGTCCCCAGCGGCTCCCTGGGAGAGGTGCGGTGGGGCCAAGGGGTGAGGGTGCTTTATTCTGTCCCTCAAGGATGAGCTATTCCTCTGAAGAAATGTGGAGTGGTCCTGTTCCTTCATTCACTTGCATCCCTGAGTAGACAGAAAACTCCTGAAGGGAGAAAACCGTATCTGAAATTTTTTGCCAGTTTCCCCAGGACAAACTATAGGTATTTGCTATGAGAAAAATGAAAGTACCCATTTTGAACGCACACACCTGTAATCCCAGCCACTGGAGAGTTCAAGGCCAGCCTTATAAATTTTATTTTGAGACAGGGCAACTTGGTGAGACCCTGTGTCAAAATAAAATTTAAAAGGCTGGAGATGTAGCTGAGTGATAGAGCACCCTGGGTTCAAGCCTTAGTACCACCAGGAGAGAGAGAGAGGGAGAATGAAGTGACGCAGGTTGTACCTGTGCAGCCTCTTACCTGGCTCAGCGTTTTTCACATGGTATATGCTCAACACATGGTTACTAAGTAAATGAAATATCTACTTGATTTTTATTGTCTGTTTTCTATTTTGATATGAAATAAACAGACTTCAGAAAAGATTACTTACAACTCTCCCCCTAAAGATCATATCTGTAAACTGGTTGGTAGCCAAAGTCATGCTAGGCTCATACAGGTAGGGAAGGATATTGGCTTTCAGGGACCCTTTTCCCCTCCTCCCTCCAGCCAGTCGCTGCAGCCGCGCTGGAGCGGGGCAGGTGCTCATCAGGCACTGCCCTGGAGCTGGCCAGGCCAGCCTGGCCCAGCCTAAGGCGGCAGGAGCCCTGTGAGACAGCAGGAGGGGAAAGAGAGGCAAACCCATTCCTCTGAATCTAATGAATTAAAATAGTATTTATGGGAAATATGTGTTGGCTTTATTAGAGGAAAATGTTTAAGTAAACATTTCCTGCAAGCTCTTAAATTTATATAATAAAACATTAGTTTGGAGGCATTAACTTTCAATGCTTTCACTGAAATGAAAATTAAACAGAAAACACTTCCAAAAACAGCCCCTTGTCTCAGTTGTGTTGCCGTGGTAATGTTCAGAGCAGGAGATTGTGGCCACTGGGGACTTGGAAGTGGGCGAGAATCATGCCACAGTTATAAAAGGAGAGGCGCTAATGGCTCCTTGTGGCTTGATGGAGATTTCGCCTTCACGTTGTGCTCCGTTTGATCTTCACAAATGCACACACTGAAGAGTGAAGCAGCTGAGTCACAGGCAGGTCATTGGCTTCTGGGGGGCCAGCACCAGCTTGCAGAGGAGGAGGAGAGCAGGCTCCTTTGTAGCCCCAGCTTTTTCCCGAAGACCACGCTCCATTCTGGAAGCACCTACTCTGCAGCAGCTGCAGCTCTGTCATGTCCGTAGGATCATGGCCTTGCATCATCCCTGTGAGGCCAGCAGGGCAAGTGTGACCAGTACTTCCCTCCTAGTGTGGCAAAGTCAGTCACGCAGGTTAAATGGTTTTGCAAGATCGGGCGGTTGGTGTTGACCAGGCCTTACAACTCCAAGCCTACTATCATCCTGCTAGACTGAGCCTCTGAGAAGAGGTGACCTCCCAGAAAGCTGCACTGTCCTTGCAGCCACACTGGGCCATGTGACTGGGTGACAGGCTCTAAAATCTCAGCAGGCCACACAGCTCTCCAGTCACCCTGTCACCAAGAAGCAGAGCAACAGAGCCACAGACATGTGAGCAGCCCATTTCCAGGGATGTCACCAGCCTGCTTGAACCTTGAGTCCTGTGGCCCAAGCAGGTGAAGGGTGTGGACTGCTCCAGAATGAGCGCCCAGTACCGGACTGGCAGGCAACCAGAGGCGCCTCGGTGGCTAAGTTACATGACAGACAAAGGTCTTGGAACTACAGAGAGGAAGACGGTGCCACTAGGTTCTCTGTAGAGGGTGACACAGAACAGCGGACCAGAAAGAGCCAGCCTCTGCCAACTGGTGACACCGGTCATGTCCCTCCTCGGCTGTCTCAGACCTCAAACTCTCGAACCTGGCAAAATCAGCTCTTCCCACTTTTTGGCCCTTGACTACACAATCTCTGATCCTTTTGTAGAAACTCTTAGGATAGCAGGCTTGGGGAAGAACGTTAGGCCAGCCATTGGCCCCTTCAAATTATGCTGGAGAAATCAAGACCCAGTGAGGGTCTCAGTGCTGTTTAGTCACTAAGCCAGTATTCTAAAACAGCCCCTCTGGCCTCAGGGCCAGCGTTCGGCTGCCTGCTTCCGGCCCTTTAAAAGTGAGGGAGAGAAAAGTGGTGAGCCTGGCCAGACACTGCGTTTGTGCAGCGTTCTTTGTGTGGATCTGGTTGTTGTTGTATATGTCTGTCTCTCACGCCAGATTGAGCTCCTGGAGGACAAGGGATGAAGTCCTGTGCCTCTTGGGTTTTCCCAAGGGTTCTCTGTGCTGAGCCCATCTGTCTTGGGTGAAGGTCAGCTCACCTGCATGGGACGGAAACATGGCTCCTTTGAAGCACTTGATGTCACTAGTCTTTCAGTGGATGTCACCCAGCCAGTAAACACATCAGAATTCATCCTCCTGAGCAAAACAAGGCTTTCCCTCCCCTAAAACCCAGCTATACTTTGATGTAGAGGGCAGTCCCAGGCTGAAGCAGAGATAAAACTTGGGTAGACACACAACTTTGATGCCAAAACTCACATGACTTTGTCGGTTAAGATGAATTCTAAAAGTTTCTCTAAATGTTCATGTGTTTTTCTGTATTTTATTATTATAATTGTTGTCATTGGTTCCTGCTGGTCTGTGTGAGGGAAAAGAGAATCTTCGGTACTGATCTAACCCTGGAAGAAATGGCTGCTTGCGTTCATTGCTCTGTGTGCACACTGCAGCTGTGATCGTGTTCCGCTGCCTGCTGCCCGGCAGGCCTGAAGGACTTGGGGTTTTGTGCTTGGTGATAAGAACACCGTGATCTGAACCTTGTGGCTTTTCTGAGTCCTCCTTCGAGAAGGAAATCCCTGTGCTGCTCTGGCTCTTGCAGACACTGACTTCCGGTCCCGGCAAGAAAGGGGATGGGGTCTGCGCAGTCTGTTTCTTTCAGCTGGTCCCCAATTCTGTCCTGGTGGAGGACGGAGGCCTCCAGACGGCTCAGGCCTGTCTGTGCAGGTGCCAGGTGTGGGGCAGAGCCAGCCAGCAGGTTTGGATGTTCCCTCCTGCTCATGTCACCATGCGTGGGGCCTGGCGGAGGCCTGTCCCTGTCAGCTGGCTCCTGGTGGCGCTGTCCTCCCTGGAGCATGCACCTAAAACCTTTGCATTGTGTTGTTTTACCTTAATCTGGAACACTGTCCCCAACAGAAGACCAAATGGTGGCTCGGGCCCACCCCGGCCAGGCAGGACAAGCACAGCCCCTGGTTGTGCCACACGTGAGTCTCCTGTCCGTCTCCACGCCGGAAGCCCCAGGATGCCCTCCACAGCTGAGGGGTTCTGTCAGAGCGAGATTGCAAAGAGTTAACACTTTTGCTTTTTCGGAAAGTTATCTGTGAAGAGTATTAGTTGTTTAATAAAGCGTGCCTGCCCTCCCGGTGAACCCGCCAGTGACTCCGCAGCTGGGGTCATTCCAAGTTCACGCGGTGGACTTTTGACTGCCTTCTGTGTCTGTGAAAACAGCCGGCAGCTCCTGCGGGGATCATTCATGGGGCCTGTAACACAAAACTATTGCCAACGGGCACCTGCTGGGCGGCTTCCCAGGAGGGCTGGGAGGGAAGATACCACACTCCTCAGGCATCTGTGGAGATAAGAGCAGCGGGGGCTCCTGGGATCCCGCTAATCAGGCCGCGGCCTGAGGCAGGATGTGTGAGGAAGCCAGCTCCCCATCCATGTGTGCTCATTAAAGGCCTTGGACAAAGAGGAGTAGGAAAAGTGTGTGTGTGTGTTTGTGTGTAGGAGGAGAAGGAAGGAAGGAGGTTTGGAGTACATTCTCTAAATTTCCAGCACATTCTTATTTCTCAAAGCAGAACAAAACAAACTAAGGAATCTCAGCCTTTGGTTATTTCTAATCTTTAATTATCATTCATTCTGCCCGACAGTATATTGGCTTTAATAGCTTTTTAAAATGAAATTCCATGTACCATCAAGTACACACCTTTCCCAGGAAATGTCCTGTTCCGGAGGTGCTCTGGGGCATCTGAACCTGGCACGTCTGCCCGCTTGGTCCGCCCGGACAGTCCACAAAGGCTGTGCTCCGCTTTTCCCCTTACCTGCCGGCTGCAGAGGGTCGCGTGCAGAGCAGGGGGCAGCCTGGTTGCGGAGGTGGCTGTGGCCCGCTGTTAGGGTTTGGAAGGTCAGTGTGTGCACTGGGCAGTCCTAGCTCGATGCCACGTCTTCCAGGCGCACTGGCCTCAGAAGACAAGTCACTTGAACTTGTTCAGTCTGCCTGCTCTTTGGTCTGTTGATGTTCCTGCCTGTTCCCGGAACCCTGGATCAACTGTGAACTAACTTATTTATAAGTGTGGACACTTTTGAGTCTGTGGTATTCACTTAATCAGCCTGGTAATGATACATTTCTTGAAAGCAGTTTTGTTCCATGCAAGCCCAAGCCTTTTTTATGTCCTTTTTGATACATTTCACATAAATTGTCTGTGTACAGCCAAGAAGCATGAGATTATTCTTGTAGCGCATGGTAACAATCCCAGGAAATTCCAATCAAGAGCCAGCAACCTGTTTCCTTCATCCTGGGCCTGGTGCCTCTGGCTCTGTCTGTGTTCTGATAAGCAGTGACAACCATGTTGATGTTGTATTTCCTTGGCTTTTCTCGCCCTTAATTTGTTGCCAAAGCCAAGCAGCTTGTCTACTGTCTTGCTTTTTGTTGACCACATAGTTATGGCGCAGTAATCAGCTTGACCATGGAGAATGTTAGTATATTCGCTTGGTATTTATACGTTAATTGCATTTATCTTTATTCCTCAGTATTGCTGTACTGAAAATATGAGATTCTCTAAAAATAACACCAGCTGCTCTGGGGGGTGTGGCTCAGTGGTAGAGTACTTGCCCAGCATGCATGTGGTCCTGGGTTCAATCCTGAGCAGTGAGGACTAGCTAACAGCAGTTGACCACTTTGCCTTGTGCCAGGTCCTGTTCTGAGTCTTCTCTGAGTCATATTAATTGATCCTCATAGAGGTCGTCTGACTGCTGGTTTATAATAAGAACATGGTTGCTCAGAAAAATCAAGTAACTTGCCCAAGGTCAGGAAGGGAGCTGAACCGAGAACGGAGGCTGTCTGCCTCAGAGCCCACGTGCTTAGCCTGGTGCACAGGGCACGCTCTGCCTGGCAGGCTGCGTCTGGACCTCTGCAGTGCCAGGCTGCAGGAGTGGAGGGAGTGAGGCTGTATTCACAAGGGGGCACGGACAAGTGGAGCCATGGTTAAAGCCATTGCCCATAGCGCCTCTTGTATAAATCGCTCTTGTGGATGCTCCACCATCCTCACTGCTCAGGACCCGGGTGGTGTGGACACTCTTGTTCACGTTGCCTGCAGCACACGCACAGGAGTCTCCCATCAGAGCAGGTCAGAGTTCCTTGGTCATACAGTATTTATATCCCCTCTCTTTATTTTTTTTAAGTTTCCCAGACAATCGAGTTATAATATAACCCTACCTCCATTTGCCCTCGCCTTTTTTCTGTTGTTGTTATATATCTCAGTCCTACTTACGTTTAGCCTCACAAACCATTAACTTTTTCTTTTACATGATCCATACTCACTTAGGTGTCTGTTTATCCTGGCAGTGATGACTTGCTCTTCTTTCACATCGCACTTCTATCCTTCCGCTAGAGAACTTCTGCTGTCGGTCTTCTCGTGGTGACTCTTCTCAGATTTGTTGGGGTGGGGGGTCCTGGGGATGGAACCCAGGGATGTTCTACTTCTGAACTATATCCCCAGCACTTTTTATTTTTTTATTTTGAGACAGGGTCTCTCTAAGTTGTTGAGGCTGGCAGTTCTCCTGCCTCAGCCTCCCGAGTTGCTGGGATTATAGGCATGTGCCCCAGGCCCACCTTCACTTACATTTCTGAAAGACATTTTGACTAAATTTAGAACTCTAGACTGGCAGATTTCTTTGACCCAGTTAAATGGCATCATTCCATGGTGGTTCCGTCATTTCTCTTGAAACAGCTGTCTGGAGGTAATGCACCTTTTCTCCTTTGATTGCTCTTAAGATTTATTATTCTTTGTCTAGTTTTTAGTAGTAATGTGTCCCGGCGTGGTTCTTCCACCTGGGATTTGTAAAACTTACTAAGTTTGAAGCTTAATGTCTTGATAATTTTGAAAAATTCTTGGCCAGTGCCTTTGAGCTACCTCCTTCCTTTTCCTTCTGTGACTGCCGTTCCGCAGAAGTTGGCCTTGCTGCTCCACCGGGTGCCTCTGGGCTCCCTGCTGTGTGCCCTCCCTGGTTTCTTCTTGGGTTCACTGGCTATTTTCTGCTGCCTCATTTCGCACTTCAGTAATCCTCCTTGGTGTCTGTCTACTCTGTGCTGTGTTAGAATCTTATTTGCAATTTTCTGGTGAAATTCTCCATCTTTTAGTACATTTTTTAAAGATAGTAGTCATACTACATTGGTGAGTGAGCTCATCTGGTTTTTGTCCCCCACTTAGTTTCCAGGCAATTTAGACTTATTTTTGTACATGTTTGGTAACTACTGTTGAGTTCTGGGCATTGCATAGGAAAAAAAAATCAGAGGTTCTGCCTGACACTTTTCTCCCCAGAGATTGACTTCCTTCTTTCCTTCTACCTTCAGGTGTGTGGGGCTTTGATCCTCCCTCATCCCATGCAGACCTGCCCTGCAGAACCTGTTTTAGAGCTTTCCTTGGTCATGCAGGGTGTTCACAGCAGGACCTTCCCAGAGGGACTGGTATTTCAGGAAGGCTCAAAACCTTCCTTAACCCTGAGGAAGGATTCTTTGACAACAGAAGGAAGGGGATAGGGTTGGAATGTGCACCAGTAGAGGATATATCAGCCTCCTGAAGTTGAAACGGAGGCCTTGAGGACACCGTCCTGGAGAATCAGCTCTGCGTAGGTGGTGGTGTGTGTTGGGGGGTCTTTTGTGTAAACAAGGGTTAATTCACTCTTTTTTTTAAAGTTGTCAACACACCTTTATTTTACTTGTTTATATGTGGTAGGCAAGGGCTCCATCACTGAGCTACAACCCAGCCCTGATTCACTCTCTTGTAAGTAAAAAGCACATTGAACTGGAGCCCCTGCTTTCCCACCTTTCTGATAATTGAAGATTTATTTAAAAGCAACACAAAAGCATCAGAATGGGCCCCTGCGACCTTTTGAAAGGGCCCTGTGGCGTTGAATGGTGGCAGGCTCTTCCTCCTCCGGGGATCTTGCATAAATCTGACAACTGGAAAGGGTTTCAAAATGCCATGTCTGCCGGAAGTACAGGGCTGTGCTTCTCAGTGTCCTCTTCCATGTCACCCACTGCGGGGCCGGGGGACAGCAAATGCCTATGAAGGCCCCCTGGGCAAAGGCCAGAGGTTTCTGAGGAGCTATTAAGAAACAGCTAAAATTACAACTTTGCTTTCTTTGCTCATCCAAAGGGGGGAACATCTGACTCCTTTTTGAGAAGAACCTTCTCGGGTCCTTTCATTTGAGCCTGGGGACCAAGCCGGCTTTCTGGAGAAACGACAGGACTTGAGTACCTTAGAGCTGAGCTTCTGTTTCCGCCCCAGCCTGCCCTCCAAAGGAGGGGCTCTGTTCTGTGCTCTGTCTGGAGCTAAAGACCAGCTCCCAGGGGGTATCCCTGCCTGGAGTGTGACTCCCGGACACTGCCTGGAAGTGAGAGGGGCACTGGACGCCTGGCTTTCCCCAAACTCAAGCTCCATCTCACTGGCCCCATAACAAGTTAGTTGGTTGTTAGAAAGAATTCAAGAATTTCTCCTGTGAATGATCTGTTACTCTTGGTGGATCTGGGAGAAGCAAAGGATCGGCAGAGCCAGACAGAAGGGGCGTGAGGACTGCCTGGGTGAACTTGAGGATCTCTTTCGGCCCCGGATGCTGTGGGTTTTGCCTGTTCGCCTACCTCGTCTCCTCCCTCTGCGTTCACATCTCCTTGTGTCAGCTCCTTGTACACATCCTTATTGGAGCATCAGCTCCTTTCTGGACTTGGATTTGCTGGACGAGACCAGCCCTGACCAGCGCTGCCTAAGCGAATCTCTTAGCTTGGGCAGTGCACCTCCTGCAGGAAACCGTGCCCTGTGCGCCGCTGCGTAGGAGAGCGGACCTCTGGTCCGCAGGCAGGAGCTCTTGAAATGGCTGTTCCCAGTCCACACCCCTCATCTTTACTCCCAGTGCAAATGGTGTGTGCCAGCAAGGTGACGCAGTGTGACACATTGTCACCCTTGTAATGGACGTTTACTAAGCCTCCTGTTATTGGTGCCTGTGAAAAATAGCTTTGTGGGAAAAAAGATTTGGCTCCTTGGCTGCAAGGCCTGCAGTAAGGTCTGGATGATGGAAAGTAGGACAGCCAGCCAAGGTAGGGACTGGAGACTGATTCTTTAGTTTGTCCAGTGAGTTGTAAGCAATTTTTCAGAAACTTGGTCATTTATATACTCCTGTCAACCACCTTCCTTTGTCAGCTCCTCTGCCTGGGAGAGGAAAGAGGTATGCCTGGTGTCTCCTTGGCTCTTCCTGGCATTTAGGAAGGGGTTTTCCAAAGAGTTGATAGTAAAAATCAGGGTTGGGGTCACTCTCTAGATTACTGTTGAATGCAGTAGATGCTTAGGGGACACTCGTTAGAGACGGTCATGATCTTTGCAGTGTCATCTGTAAAATGGGGGTGACACTTGCTTTCCTTCTCAGCTGATGAAGTGTGTCGCAGATGCTGGCAAAACAGCCTGGCAGCAGTATCGGCTGCTGCGTGTGATTCCAAAAGCAACCCTGTCGCTTCAGCAGCTGGAACTGTGCCCTCTCCTGTTCCACTGCACACTCACCTCAGCTTCATTTATTTAAAGAACAGTTGGGAGCAGATCTCGTCCTAAAAACCTCATAATTATCTGACTTTGGTGGCCAGAAGTTCAGCCTGTACTGGTGCCTGCATCTGTGGTTCTTCGCAGTGACATCGCACACCTCCCTGCTTCCCAGGCAGTTGGCATTAAGGAGAATATTCTTTTGAAATACAAAGTACTTCACAAGGATGGAGTTTTTGTGACTGGAACAGAGATGAGCTTGCGTCTTTTCTGTTGAGGAATGTTCCATTTTGTTTCTGAATCTCTGTACTTTGAGAGGTCAGTCTATATGTAACTGACGTGTTCGTCTTTCCTCTGTTCCAGGTGGGCACAGGTGATTCCTGTATTCAGGATGAGACTTGCGGGACTCAGTCAGAGGGTGGGCCAGCTGGGGGAAGACCGGGATTTGCAGCAACCACCCGAGCTGTGCTGTGGCCCAGGGTCTCGTCCGGGTGCTTTCCTAGCTGAGGTCTTTGGGTAACTGTGGGTCTAGCTCTCTTGTCTCCTGGATGAAAACGCGTTCTGCTCCTGCCTGCCCAGCTGATTCTAGTGACAGAGTTGGCCTTGGGACTCTTTTATGAAGCCTGTGTGCTTCCCTAGAGTGGAAATGATTCGTCTGTTGTGTGGCCACCATTGTGTGACCACCACAGAGGGACCCTCGCCTCCCATCCCGACCGTCTCCTGGTTCAGTGCTCAGGCGCAGCCACATCCATCATGGGGCAGCCCCGCGTGGATGCAAGCTGGGGCTCCCTCCTGGGGTCGGAGGCCCCTCCCCTGGCCAGCACTAACTGGCTGCCTTCACGCTTCTGGGTTCTCAGCAGTGGGTGAGCAGAGCCTGGCACCTCATACTGCCACCCTGCCCTCTGGCACAGAAGCCCACAGCAAGCACTGCTGATGAACAGCCAAGTGCAAGGTCACCATTCCCTGTACAACTGAGTTTAAAGATGCGCCTTGCCCACGGGATTCTTGAAAATGGTGTGGGAAAAACAACCAGGACTTGATCAGCCCGACTGCTCGCCTGTGAGGTCTTTGCCTCTCTGCTTTAGCCCTTTAGCAAACTCTACCAGTCAGCGTGAGAGAAAGAACAATCCTGTGCACAAGTGCTTTAAGCCTCTCTGGCTTCCACGTTCATCTGAGGCAACATCTGAGTTCATAACTGGGTCACAGTTGCAGAAGGTCAAGAGAGACCCCCCCCCCCGCCCCCGTCCCCGCAGCGGGCATGTCTTGGGCTGGTTAAGACCCTGGGACAGTGCTGAGGCTCGACGGGGTTGTGTGCTGAGATGGTGACAGGTGTCTGTGGCTATCTGTGGATAACTGAAAAGGACTTGGGGTCTGGTAAGTGTTACATGTGAAATGGCGACATGTGGATGTCCTCGGGCAAGGAGGGAGGGTTCCTAGATCTCCAGAGACCAAGAGGGCAGCCAGGCGGCAGGAGCAAGGTCATTCATTGCTTTAGGGATGTGGAGGGAGCGGACATCCTGGCTTTAGAATGTCTTTGTTCTTATTCATGCTCCCCTTTCTGAGTTCTTTGCCTCAAGAGCTCTGCACACTGCCGGGCGCCATGGCGCAGGCCTGTCACGCCAGCAGCCTGAGGGGCTGAGGCAGGAGGATCGTGAGTTCAAAATGAGCCTCAGCAATAGCAAGGTGCTAAGCAACTCAGTGAGACCCTGTCTCTAAATAAAATACAAAAGAGGGCTGGGAGTGTGGCTCAGTGGTGGAGTGCCCCTGAGTTCAGTCCCTGGTACCAAAAACAAAAAGCCCTGCATGCTCTACCAACAGGTAGAACTGGAAGCTGGCACCCCACTCCAGTTCTGAGTCGCCTCTCTTTCGCTGAACCCTGCCCCCGCCACGCCTGTCTCTCTTCTCCAGGCCCTTTCCTGTTTCTCGCTCTCCTTCATTTGGCCAAGCAGAGACTAGTAGGTCGGTTTGCAGTTGTCAATCATAGACCGTCACTGGTGTTTGGATCACATTTTCCTTTAACTCTTCCCTATTCATAAGAATTGGGAGAGAATTCTTCAATATTAAGACCAAACACAATCAGGATGATTTTTAAGTGCGGATATTTTAATTACATCAAGCAGAAGGAGTGGTGAAGAGCTTGGTTTTGAAGCGACTTAGGTCTTATGACAGGTTTTCTTGCTCACCCCCGCAGAGTTGAGAGTGACTCTTGTGTCTCAGGTCCTGAGCTGCACTGAGGAACTTGTAGAAAGGGTGGGCAGACTGCGGGCGGGGCATTCTGCCCCCACACCTCCTAAACCTTCGGAGCAGCCTCTGGGGTAGAAGGCGTCCGGGGTTTGCAGAGGATAACCTGAGGTTCAGGTGGGTTGAGTGGCTTCCTCCAGGGTGCACGGTTAGCAGGCAGCAGGAAGGTTGGGCTCCTTGGCTCCTGCCTGTCCAGTGCCACCATGGTGCCACGTGGCTCATGGCAGCTTGACTTACAGGCACAGTGTGTCTGTGGCTTTCCTGGTGGTCTGTGCTCCAGTGGGGCTTCTCACAGGCCAGGCTGATGGGATCAGAGCTGTGCTGGAAGCTGACTCGCAGCTGTTCAGCTTTGCACGTGGACAAATACAAGACTCCTCCCCTGTGCTAGAGTCCTGTCACTTCTCTTTTCCTGTGATACATGGTCACCATCTGCTCTGGTGACAAGGAAGATACTGTCACCAGCATTTACTCAGTGGAGCAAGGATATTAAAGAGGAAATTTCCATTAGGTAAATAACTGTGAAAGAGGAGCCTGGGAGAAGGGGAGACGCTCCAGCTCAGCTCCTGTTACACTGGCCAAGCACCATTGGCA
This sequence comes from Sciurus vulgaris, assembly GCF_902686455.1. Taxonomy (NCBI): domain Eukaryota; kingdom Metazoa; phylum Chordata; class Mammalia; order Rodentia; family Sciuridae; genus Sciurus; species Sciurus vulgaris. Next base: position 8,720,934 of record NC_136461.1, read on the forward strand.
CCCCATGCTTGCTGAGTAGCATAAAAGGGCTGGGAAGACGGACAGGACAAAACAGAAGGACACAGTGTGAATGTTTTTCCTTATGCCATTCCAGCATCTACTTGAATTTGGGTTTTATAATACCAGCTGTTCAGAGCCAGGCCCCAAACCCCAGCTAATTTGCAGTGCCTCTATTTTGAATGGACAATGGGATTGGTTTTGGAAGATTGGGTGTTGACACACAGTGTTTTAGCTATTCAGGAGAACTGGCATCTTCAAGTACTTCTGAGGTTTTTACCCCATTGCTGAAAATAGTGCCTTATAGAAATTAATGACTTTGGACTGTGGCCAGAATTCATAAGGGCAGCGAGTATTGACGCGTCCTTCAGCAAAAGAAGGGGGAAGTCATTGTCTTTGCAAGAGCAGCAGCAGGTTTTCTGAAGGACATTCTGTTCCTTGGAGCCTTTCATCTTAGCTAGGACACATTCACTTCAGGCCTAAAGTATTTTGTGAACTTGAACTTGCTACAGAATGAATTTGATTGACTTAACCCTCTACAAATGCCCTTCTGGTATACAGGTACTGTTTATGGCCAGCAGGTGACAGATTATCTACACATTACCTCCCAGCTGCCAGTCACGTTCCCATCCTGAGTGTCAGCGCTCGCCCTGCTCTGCTGCCTTTAGGCCCCTCTGCAGGCAGACGGCTTCCACCCCCTGGTGGAGCCCCAGGCCAGACGCCTCGCCAGCCCTGGGGAGTCCAGTTATTCCTGTTTTGCAGGGGTTCAGGCAGCATTTTATTGAATGTCGGTTACGGATCATCTGTACTGAGTGCCTTGCACACATATCCAACTCTGTGGCATCCTTGGAGGTAATATGTTGATCCCTGTTTTGAAGACAAGGAAATGGAAACTTTTAAGTGTCACAGTCAGAATTCAAGCTCAGGTGTGATTATCTTCTGTGACACCACATACCTATCTGGGCTTAAAGGCAGGAGGCAGAACCACTTCTGACTTCTCGTTGCCAGTCTGTGGGCTGCGCAGGGGGGGCTCTGCACCCTGCTGGTCTACCAACGGGCTCTGCGGCTGGGATGTACCTGGGCACGCCTTGACGGTTCAGCCTCTTCACCAGGGCCTCTGGGATTTGTTTCTCCACTGTCCGAATAATCTGAATATCTGCCTCTGGGCTTCATTTGTCATGAGACAATTTGGGGGTGGGGTGAAAGATGTCCTGGATTGATCAAATCCCCCTCTGCATAACCCCGTAGCTCTTGGGGGTATCTGCTGGTTTTTTTTTTTTCTTTCTTTTTTCTTTTTTTTGCGGTGCTGGGGATCGAACCCAGGGCCTTGTGTATCTGCTCTGTTTTGATGCTTATTTTCAAAGTTGATGATGTGGGCGAAATAATGCTTCCCAGCTTCAGCAAACACCAAGACCAGAGGGCACCCACATGGGTGCTGCTGGAACCCCTCCCTCTGCTTCCTTCGGGTGGGAAGCCACCTGGAGCCAGGGAGGGGGTGTGGCTTAGCTGCCCTCTGAGGTAATGAGATGCGGGATTAAGGAGGACTATGTAAATGCCCCACAGTAAAAGGAGGTCACTTTTGTGTGGCGGCCTGGATCCAGTACTCAGATTTAGAGGGCTGGATCAAGCCCTGCTTTGGTCACTACACCTGTCATCTCTCTGGCTTTGGTTTAGTTCCTGTAAAATGTCTCTCCTAGTAAGATCAGATTCACCTCCCATCAATACAGTTGGTTTGATCATAGATTCCAATATGTACTCAAATTTTCGGTTCTCAAAGCTACATTTCCAAGGGAGAAAACTTTTATTATGGTTGCCTGCTAATATCTTTGTAGCCTTAACTTTTTACTCACAAGTAACAAAGGACCAGTCTAGTTTGCTTGACAAGTAATATTTTTATAGACAGAGGAATGGGATTCAGGCAGAAAGCAGTCCTATAGGAAGTTGACTGGGTATACACCTTTCCATGGCAAAGGTAATGCACGCGGCCAGGCCCAGGGGTGTGGACCTTAATCCTACTTTCTCAGGTGGCTGAGGCAGGAGGATCAGGAGTTCAGCTCCATCCTGGGCAACTTAGTAAAACCCTGCCTCCAAAAACATAAAAAAGTGAGGCAGCAGAGGAGCAGGTGGAAGACTCCAGCTTTGGAGGGAAGAGCGGTCGGCAGGTCATCTCACCCATCCTCCTTGGGTCGCTACAGAGAACGCCCAGGAGCCAGTCGTTGGCACTTAGATGGGGTCCCTGACCTAGGATCCACGGTCCTGCCTTAGTGACATCCCCGGCGCCTCTCACTGGCCTGAAGAAACCGTCAGTTTGGCTGTCATTGACTCTAGGTAGACAGCGTTCTGGAAAAGGCAGGGCAGAAAAGCAAACAAGTAACGGACGAGGCGGCTTGGATTTCCAGAGAGGTCAGTGATCGCCGCCCTTGGCGGAGATGGCCTTGGGCTGAGTGGAAGGATTGGGTGTCCCCTTGCTCACTGCAGGAGCCACCGCCCACCCAGCTTTCTGTTACCAATGTCTGGAAGCCTCAGGACTGACCGTTTCCAGGACAGACTGATCCGAGTTTGGCACCACCCCTCCCCAGATCAGAACAGATGGCCCACCCGGGCCCTGGTACTGGTCCCCAGGCAGGCCGCTTGCCCCGAGTGCTCTGTGAGCTTGTATCTAAGTGACATTCCTGTGAGTTTTCTGAAAGGTTAGTCTTGGGTCATTGGCACTTACACCTCTTGTTTTGGTAGATTCTTCCTGAGAAGGTTAATTATATATTTGATATCCTTCTCTTTTTATGCCTGAATGATGAGGATAAGTACCCTGTGGTTTATTAACTGTCACTTTAAACCTTTTCAAATTGCCTTGTGACAAAACAGAGTTTTATGTCCTTTTTATCCAGCTTTGATGGGTGAGACAGCTCCTCTGGTTAAAGTATGCTAGGATAAATAAAATCCTCCGACTTGTGGGGGCGGATGGGTTTGCATTTGAAGCTGTGAGTTCAAGTCTGCTGGGCCTGTGAAAGGGGTCCTCCCCTGGTAAATCTTTCCCTCTACTTCCTTTTTACTCTTGACAGATGGGGCTTGGCACCTCATAGGGAGTTGGCGAATGAGTGAAAGAAGGCACTACTTAAGGGAGGTTAATCTCTCCCGTTTTTAAATTTTATATCATTTATTTTCATGATGCTTGGGACTGAACCTAGCGCATCACACACGGGCCCACATGGGATGTAGCACTGAGCTACATACATCCTTAGCCACCCCTCAATACAAAACCCTAAAGCAGTAGTCTGATCTATTTCCTGTTTAGAGTCCAACTGACTGTTAAAGTGAAGGACCTGTGTCCCTACCATGGCAGAATCCCAAATCTCATTCCCCTCCGCACAGGTCACTGGTCATTTTGTTATACCATTTCCTCTCTTTCTCTCCCCCCCCCCCCACCTCTCAGTAAATTTGTTAGTACTACAGGTTAGATATCCCTTATCCGAATTGCTTGGGACCATAGGTCTTTTGATTTGGGTTTTTCCCAAATCTGGAATATTTGCATGTGAATAAGATCCTGGGGATGGGACCCACGTCTGACACGGAATCCATTTATTGTTGGCATGCGTCTTACGCACGTCACTGCAAGCTAACTTTGTAGGGTATGTTTGGAGCACCTGTGTTCTGACTCCACCCCCAACATGAGGTCCGGTGTGGAATTTCCCACATGTCCTGTCATATCAGGGCTCAGGTTTCACATTTTAGAACATTTTGGACTTTGGATGTTTGAATTAGAGATGCTCCATCTTTACTGTGGAAACTGAGTGTCGTTAGGACTTTTAGTAGTGGCTTTTCAGGCCTGGTTTTCCCCCAGCATCAGCCACCCCCAGCTCGTATCTGCCCAGTGTTTGAGAGCCACTCTGCTGTGGAGCAGACAGTCGTTCATAATTCAGAAATCAATCTCTCTGTAATTAGTATTTATTGAATCATAACTAGGAGCAAGGGAAGATTTTTATTTAAAATAATCAAAATAGTAAAAGTAGTGCCGAGCTTTAGAACTCTTCTTGTTTCTGGTTCTCTGCAGTTTGCAGGGACGTTATCAGATGGCTTGGGGAAGACCATGGACAGTCGGCATCAGTCAGAGAGGGAGTACATCCGGTACCACGCCGCCACAAGCGGGGAGCACCTGGTGGCCGGCATCCACGGCCTGGCTCACGGTAAGTTGCCTGCCCTGGACTAGGGAAAAGAGGCCTCGCGCCCGCCGTGTGCTGAGGGAGAAGGGAAGCTGGCAGCGAAGTGTGGCAGCTGGAGAGGTGCTGCCGAGCACCGCGCTCATGCTCCTCAGGTGTCATCGGGTGTTGTCACCGCGCCCTAGAGTCCAGAACTGCCGCGCAGTACTGCCCTCTGCTCAGCGACGTCCCTCGCAAGACCTTGCAGTGTGAAGTTGACAGGCTGGTGTGGCCCATATAGAAGCACGTTCATGGGATTGCAGACTCACTTGTCCACAGGAGCTAGGCGATGGCCTTGATGGCGTGGACCTGTCCTCTCTGAATTTGAAGTCCTGCTTTTGTTTTGTTTTGTTTTGGTACCAGGAATTGAACCCAGGGGCAGTTAAGCACTGAGCCACATCCTGAGGCAGGTCTCACTGAGGGCCTTGCTGAGTTGCTGAGGCTGGCTTTGAACTCCCAATCCTCTTGCCTCAGCCTCCTGAGCCGCTGGGATTGAGGCATGTGCCACTGTGCCCTGCTGAATTCCAGCTCTTAATACTCCGATTCCATTTCGATTCCAACTCACTTCCTTTTTGTTGCATTTTTCTCAGCAACTTCTGAGTGTGGCATTCAAAGCCCTGGAAACATAGACCCAGCTAGTCCTTCCGCCACCGTCCCCCAGCCCCACACAGCCAAGCATGGCTCCCAAAATGTGCTTCAGGTGCTCATCACTCAGTCCTGCCCACCCTGCCTCTGCCACGCTTCCTTGCCTGTGAAAATCCTCCTCACCTTGTGAGTCCAACTCAGGTGACATTTCCCAGCCCCTCTGCAGTGACAGCCGAGAGGCTGCACGTTGGCAGTGTAGGTCGGCTGTGTGTGTGGTGTACTCTGGTGGGCAGTGAGCACCTGAGAGCTGAGCCTGCTCGTGCCTGTGGGCCTTGCCTGACCCGCATGCAGCTCCTGCTCAGTAGGGGGGTAATTGAACTGTTCACACAGATCCTTAGGAATCGCCTCAAACCCTCAAAGTCATATCAAGCCTGATCAGTCATGCCTGTCTACATTTGGAGGAAGAAGAGGGAATATAGATAATGAAAGTCATGTCTGTTTATGTTTAGGACACTGTGTTTATTGCAGTTTGTTCATCAGCTTTCCCAGTGGCAAGCTGTGGGTCACAGTGCCTTTACTCTCCCTGAGATTGTTTGGCTGTGAGAAGAGCAGCTCCTAGGGAGGTGTTAGGACAGAAGGACAATTTGGCTGAAATTGATCTCTGTATAGACTAAAGTTGACTTTGAGTAATCGTTTAACATTAAAGATGTAGCCATTCTTTATTAACTGTAATATCAGTACAGTGACAATTGAGGGCTGTTTTAAAGAATATAAAATTTACTGTGTCTGATTGCTATTATCTGTCCAGCATCCTTGCTGGATGGTGAGGGCATGTATTTTTAGATGAATACGTTCATGTACTGAGAAGATGAATGATTAGCTCGAGGACACAGAATCACCTCCAACCAGGATTATGCAGATGATATCCACAGCCTCTCCAGGAACCAGTTAGGCCAGTCTAGGGCCTAGAACCATGGCCTCTTCCAAAGGGGACCCTGTGAGCTCTGGGTTATGTGAAAACGTGGCCTTCAGTGAGATTCTTCTTTAGGAAGATAACCAGAACAGAGCCACCCAGCCTCCTTCGTGTGAAACCGGGAGGTGTGCTTGCCCAGGTTCCTGGCCTTGGTCTCTGGGGCCTGGCCTGAACTCGTTGTCTGTGCTCTGCCAAGATCTTCGCTTGAAGCGTTGGGAGGTGATAGCACTCACTGCGGCCAATGGACCCAGACCCGGAAGGAACGCTGTGGACTGTTAGTGCGTTCTCGTCCAAGGAGTTCCCTTTCCCAGTCTGTCTCACCAGAGCTGGAGAGTCCAGAGAGCACCCTCACACCCGCTGTCAGCGGTGAGCATCCTGAGTGTCCCTGGCACCAGTCCTAGAAATGGTCCCCGGACACCACTGCCTCCCCGCAGCTCCTGCAACCTCTGCCCATTTCTGGTCCCTTCGGAGGCTGCTTCAGTCATCACCGCCAATTTTCAAATTCCTTGGAATGTCTTTTTGACCTAGGCTGGTCTTTTGAAGTGCCCATTGAGAGAGTTCTAGCTAGATTTGGCAGCTCTTGGGGGTGCCCCTTATGAAGGCTTCATTGTTCACTACGATTTCTTATAGCTGATCCCAGCACAGTGCGGATAGTTTTTCCCCATTGCAAACATTCGATGGCATTTGCCAGTCACAGAGTATTCTTGGAAAACTGAACAGGTGTCTTTTTTGCTATCCCTCTGCCTTACCTTTCATGGGATCCCAACTCTTCAGCCTTTCCTCACGGACACAATTTCTAGTCTCTCATGGATTTAATTGTACTCTGCATCTTCTCAGGGTTGCCTGTCCATGCTCTGGAATTGAAAAATGGCCACTGTTAACCTTCCAGCTTTTTCTTTGAATTTTTAAACTGAAGCACACTTTACTTCTGGCCAGCCTATAATGTGTGTCCTCTGGTGCCGGACCTAAGGGGCACATCCATTGGGCTCCCTGTCTCTTGCCTGTCTGACCAAGAGATTAACAAAATGCCCTTGAAGTGTCATTCCCAGTGCAAGGAACTGAGGAGTTTGGCTTTAAATGCTCTGGCTGTTGTCCTTAGCCTGGTGATAGTAGCCCTTGTCTCTTTTGCTAGGTATCATTGGAGGCCTGACCAGTGTCATAACCTCCACGGTGGAAGGTGTGAAAACTGAAGGGGGCGTCAGCGGTTTCATTTCTGGCCTCGGGAAAGGGCTCGTTGGCACTGTGACCAAGCCAGTGGCGGGCGCCCTGGATTTTGCATCTGAAACAGCCCAGGCGGTGAGAGACACAGCCACGCTCAGTGGCCCCAGGTCAGTGGTCATGGGGGAGTGGATTTGCAATTTACAGCTGGGTCTGCTGCTGAGCCACACGAGTGTGTGAGCACACATTTCTGCCTTTGTTGTGTAGTTTTAATCTGAGTACTTGCAACTGCAATTTATGACCTGCCTGATGCAAATACGTGGAAAGAGGCCCAAAAATGTGGCACGAATTTTTTCCAAAGGTAGGTAGGTAAGTAGGTGGGTATTGTACTGTGTTGGTTTCTAGAGAATCAGAAGTAGGACTATATCATCACGAACTTCCCCAGGCACCAAGCTAAATCGACCTGCACATGCCCATGAAGAAAACCCTGAGGTCCCAGGCTGGTAACCCTTGCTCGTACGCCATGGCCTGGTTCCAGAGTCCATGCCGTTGCCGCTTACCACATGGGTTGTTCTTTCTTAGTTTTCCTTCTACTTGAAAGTGCCAGCCAGTCTTCCAAACTCCTTAAAAAAGAGCTGATTCCAGCCAGCCTTCCCCCGCCCCCAGCAAGTTGGCAGTTCTGCTATGGGTTGCTGTCTTGTCTTAACACCAGCTGAGACTGGAAGTCAGATGGCCTGCACCGCTCCACACCCCAGAGAACCCAGGCACCAGCTTAGCTCTGCTTTTCAGTGGCCTTGTTTAGCTTCCCTTGCCTGAGTGACTAATTGGGAATTCTTATCAACGGAGGGCATAATGAGTGTCGTCGTTCCCAGCCAAGCTGGACTCAACTTAAGCCCAGAAGAATTTTGTTGCTGCCTAGATAATAGATGCTCCCTGAGTGAGTTAGTGTGCCCTCTTAGAATGCCTGGGACCTGGGCCATGTCCACACCCTGTCTCTCCCTTAAATAGGATTTGAGGTGAAATCGCCCCCAATTAAAATGAATTCATTTGTCTGCCACAGGAGACCTCACCAGTGACGCATTGCTGCAGTAGGGGACTTGTTTAACCCTGTAGGCAGGGACCATGTGACATGTCTTGCCACAGTGTCTTCCATCTGGAAGCAGCTTTTAAAAAGGGGTCTGTAGTGTTTGCTTTAGTTACGTTACATTCTATTCTCAGATACAAAGCTGAAACAACCCTGAGAGTATTTTGAGGCATTTATGTATTTGTGGAAGGATCAGGCAGTGTGGAGGCTTCAAAATTATCTTCAGTTAGTTATTTGTTTCTTCTCAAAGCCCAAGAAGTCCACCTCCAAAATTTTGTTAAGACGAGACCTACAGAAGTATAAGCAAAATCCAAGACCCCTAAAAAATTCCCAGGGAGTCATCCTGGTTCTTAAAATCCCCAGCAGTCAAGGGATTGACTTATTTGTTCAGAAAAGACTTGGAGTACATGTTTTAAAAGTTTAATGGATTCTCTTGTCCTGTTAGTGTCGTTGACGCAAGCGAACTCTCAGCTTGAACTTAGTAGGTTGTTGGTTTGACTGTCTTGATGCACTGTTGTATTTTTTTTAGGAGCTCAAGTAGTGTAGCCACGGCAACTGCAGATATAAAGGTGTTCTTGTCATTTGTATAAGTTGTCCAGCATTGCCACAGAAGGTTTGACTTAGTGCCAGTCAGTGTATATCTGTCATTTGTCATTTCCAGGCAGTAAGTATTGATTGAAAATTTCCCATGAACTCTGGACTGGGAATATAGCAGGAAACAAGACTGTCCACAGTCTCAGAGAATTTATGATCCATCAGAGCAGCCACACAAGACAGCCATATAAATAATTATTTGCCAAAGTTGTGATAAATGACAGGTGATTAGAGGGTGGGGAGAGACCTCTGACTAGAGAGGGTACAAGGGAGGAGGAGGGCAGCTGGCCCGAAGGCAGGGGAGCCAAGACAGGCTTTCCTGGGGAAGTGATCTCTGGGAGTTGGCCAGGTGAAAGGGGGACGACATCCCAGGTACGGGGAACCCCGCGGGCAACAAACAGAAGGACCTGCTCACTGACCACATGCCAGTCCTTGCCATGACCAGTCTCGTGTGACCTTGTACTTCACTTATAAATGATGACAAGATATGCCGGGAGATCGTGGCCCATCCACAGCCACACAGCTGGAGGTGGAAGAGCCAGATTCAGACCCAGCCCACCTCCTGAAGCGAGCCCAGCCACCCCACCCAGGCCTCGCTGCCCTCCATGGACACGTCTCGTGGATACCAGGGCATAGAAGGCTTCGCAGCTCTTCTGCCGACTGGAGATCTCCGCCTTCCGTTCCCGGTAGTGTGATCGCGCCGAGCCTGCGTGACTCCGTGGCTTCACCAGCACCACATTTTCTTCCCTGGTCCCCCCAGCCTGCTACCTTAGCATTATCAAGATCTTGGCAGCAGAGACATGGCCTTCTTTGAAGATGCTTCCTAGAGCTACACCTCTGAAGGCACTAACAGTGCTGGCCATTCTTCACCGCGGCCCACTGAAGGCTGGTGGCCAGCTACCCGAGAGCTGCACAGCGTGCCGCAGGGTGGGCGAGCAGTAGGGCAGGCCAGTGAGGTCGAACTGAGATTTCCTGGAATTGCTGTCTGCCTGGCCATTGACTCCTCTAGAAACCAGAGCTGCGGTGCTCAGTGAGGAGCACGTGGGCCTGTGACCTGGAAGCTCAGAGGAGCGGAATCAAGCCTCTACCTGTCCTCTCACTTCCTGGAGGTGCCAGTAAGTGTAAGAGCCATGGTGGACATTACCAGATGTGGGTGGGGCAGATGCCATCCATGCTAATGGGGGCCTAAGTGGCTCACAGTGTCCTTTATTGCCCAGAAGAAGCAGTCCTGATCTTCTGAAGCTTAAGCAACAGCCCTTTCACCAGGTTCTTCAGTCCATTTGTCCAGGTCCAGGCTATTAATGAGGAGCCATGCGTTAGAGAGAAAGAGCACTTGACCCGGAAAGCAGTGGGTCAGAGTCCCAACCCCCTTGCTTATTAGCTCTGGGCCCTTGGTCACATCTCCTGGCCTCGCTCTAAGTTTTTTCATGTGTGAATTGGAGATAAATGTACCTGTCTGTCTATCATACTCTCAGGAGTTTGAAGCCCAACCAGCGTCACTTTAATGTGGAAGCCCTACTCCTTTCAGAGCGAGCGCATCAGAGGAGCCGAGCTCCCCAGAGGTGGAGAACGTTCCAGCCTCCAGGGCGCATTGCTGTCCTCTCCTAGAGTCACACTGGTTCTCCCCAAGGGAGCTCTTCTGGGCTTCCTGGAAGTGAGGTTTAATCCTCTCCAGCCATCCTGGTCGATTGAACAGGCTCCAGGGGTGTTACTCAGGGTTTTCCCCCACTGTTTAGACAACAGGGACTAACAAATGATTTGAAGGGATTAGAAGTGAGATTCTGACCGACGGCTGACCTGAGCCCAGGGACCATGCCAGGAACAGAACCCAAGAGTCCCAGAGTCCTGCCTCTGTGTCTCCGCGGGAAGAGACTCCACTTCCTCTGTACAGCTCTTCCAGTGAGAGCTCAGGTCTTCAGCAGGGGATGGCCAAGTAAGTAAGCCATGACGCTGAGCGCCGCGCCTCCCAGTGACCGTCCGAGTCGTGGCAGCACCGGCTCCTTTTTGCGTTTATCTGAACGTGATTTCCTTTGTAAGGAACCCCCTCCTAAGTTCTTTCAGATTAAAGTGCTTCCACCTTCCTCTCCCTGTCGGAGTGTGCGGGCATTCCAAAGAGACACCACCCCGCTTCTCCCCAGGTCTCCTCACGGTTCTTGGGAGGGCAGGTGGGGGTGGAGGCAGGGTGGAGGCCAGTGGGGCCTTTGGCCTCACACGGGTGTCGTGGGCCAATATCCCCCCGTGTGTGTGGACGGCACAAGTGTGTGGCTTGGAACCGAGACAGGAGGCCCCTTCCAAGGCAGCGCTGTGCCAGCTCAGGTTGCATCTTGTCCCTGTGTGTTGGGCCACATTTGTCTGTTCCAGGCAAAGCTGTTGAGAGTGGCACAGAGGCTGCCACTGTGGCGTCCTTGACACCCGGTGAAGAGGCCTGCTGTTAGGCCAGGCCCAGCAGGGTACCCAGATGCACTAGGGCCCGGTTCCCTGCAGAATGTGGTGGCACCTGGTGGTGGCGTTGGAGAGGAACTTGGTAGGATGCTGCAGCCACCCTGGGAGCTGCCACCCCACCACATGAAGCAGCACTGCCCCAGGCAGGAGGCAGCCTGCTACGTGCTCCTCTCCCGGGGTTGCAGACTTTGGGGTGCAGGGCGTGTTAGGAAAGTAGTGGACAAAGATTTATGGAGCCAGCCCTGAGGTTTCCTCCGTAACATTTCTTCACCTTTTTAGTCAAGACTCACAGAGGCAGGGAGAAATGGGAGTTGGCAGAACTTGAAATATTTAAACTAATTTAGCAAAAGCCCAGGAGTGTTGAGCTTATCTCCTATTTAAGTTAGATAAGGAGGAAGGGGCATTTGAAGAATAATGATAGATCAGTGTTTAAGAATATAGCCATCAGCACTGATAGTGTTCTGGAATCCCAGACCCTTGTACTGTGCATGCAGATGTAAATTCCAGTTGCTTGGGAGCTTTTGAGTAATCTCTGGGTTCATTTCACAGAAAAGATTTATGGTGGGCATATTGGACTTTTTCAGTAAAAACACTCCCACCCCAAATTCGTTAATGATGCTTTCCATTAATGATCTCTTGGATGTGAAATTGACGTGAATTTTCTTAAGGAAAAGCCCTTTTAGCATCTGCACCATCCCGGTGACTCTCAGGACAAGTGGGCTAAGACCTCTCGTGGTCACTAGCACTTGAAAGAAAGAGGTCAGTTGGACAGGTTGGAAAGAAGTCAGCAGAGAGAACTTGGGACTTGCTCCCACTGGCTCTCCAGGCTAGTTGGGTGGTTCTGCTTTTGACTCTGCGGCCCTGAAAGCAGCTGTGTGTGGTACTTGGTGTTGCAGTAGCACATCGAGCAGAGCGGGTCTGCATTGAGCCGCTAGCGAGCTCCAAGGCTAACACCTAATGAAAGTCAACGTGTGAGGATTTGCAGGTGCCCTCAGCTTTTCCCACCAGTGTGCCCTGTGCGGCAGAGGAGAGTAGACCATACCCAATGTTTCTGGGCCCAGAGCAAGTCCAGCATTTCTTTGGGAGTTCCTGTTGTCTTAAAACTATAAATGAATTTTTTATTTTATTCCATGTTTATTTTAATAAGAAAAATATTTTTAATTGCTACTCAGTAAAATTCCCCCATGAGGAATATGCACCATGTCATCCTGTGGCTACTGCCCCACACTCATTTAAGAAGTTAGAGCACACAGCTTTTTATCACTGTGACCAGAACACCTGGCGAGAACAGCCTCAAGGAAGAGAAGTTCGTTTTGGGCTCATGGTTTCAAAGGTTCAATCCACAGTCGGCCAACGCCATGCTTTGTGCCTGAGGTGAGGCAGATCTTCATGGTGAAAGGCAGGTAGTTGCTCAGCTCATGGTAGCTGGGAAGCAAAGAGAAAGCAAGGAGACAGGGACAAGATATAAACCCCAAGGGGCATCCCCAATGACTGCTTCCTCCAGCCACGCCCTACCTGCCCACAGTTACCACTCAGCAGAACCATTCAAGTTACTACTCCTCAAGTGGATTAGTCCCCTGATGAGGTCACAGCTCTCGTAAGCTGATCACTTCACCTCTGACATTCCTGCAGCCTAACCCACAAGCTTTTCAGAGGACATTGAAGATCCAAATTATAATAAACTGCCAGATGAGTCCTGCAGACTGTGGAAGCATCAGTATAGATATGCATATGGATAATGGTGAAAAGCGGAGGTTGGTTCTGTGTGCGTCCTTGAGACTCTGCCTCTCACCTTGGGCACGTCTGTGTGTGGGCTTACAGCTCTCTGTGCTTGTGGCAGCTATAGTGTTAGCATGCCCATCTCCATGGAATGTCGTGTGCATGAAATGAAAACATGATCGCTTCATCCACTTGGAGGGAAGGACTGTCAGAGCTCACCTCTGCTGTCCACTGGGGGTGGGGGGCACAATGGATCTAGTGGCCATGGCTGCCACATCATCTGCCTTTGGCTTTGCCTGTGGTGTAAGAGAGCTGTGTCTCTTCACCTCCTGAGCTCACCAGGCCAGGTCTTTCCAGAGACTGTGGCGGTGGATGGGTCATTTTCCCCTCCTTAGTCTCCCTGAGCAACCCCGGGAGAAGAAATAGCAACAGGAGCTGCGTTCATGGCCGTGGATGTCTCACTGGGTCTGAAATCATGCTAATGAAGTTGCAGGGTAAGATATTTTTAAGAAACAGCCTTCATGCCTTATAAGTTAAAACTCCTCTCACAGGAACACAAGCAGAAGAATCCTATTTTCTGAGACAGACTTCTTCCCTCTTGCTGAACTCTAAATACTGCACCCCTTTCACTCAGAGGCCCCAGACAATGCCATCCTCATTAGAGCAGAACTATGGCAAGCTCAGATCTGCTGCCGGAAAAAAAACCAAGCGTGTGTGTTCATGCACACACGTATTTGAGAAAAGCCTTTCCATTTCTGAAATCCCATGACTCATTTTTATGCAAGATTATCTGTTAGGGGGAAAAACACTTTTTTTTTGGTCATGGTACATTATAATCGTTTCTAGAAAGGAGAGTGTCTGATTTTTGCCATTTTTGGCATGCAGAGATGACTGACTTCATGGAAACAGCGTGACCCTGTTCCCAGAAGTAAAAATCACCTCAGTGTAAGCACATACGTCTTTATGTCCAGTCCCCGTATCTCGGTCAGCAGGGCCAGTCACAAGAAAGTAGAGGAGAAAGTGTGGGAGCCCCGACTTGGCTTCTGCCATTGAAAAATCAAACCACCGAGCCACCATAATATGCGGTCCATTCTGTGTTCAGTGAATTCATTTTTCAAAACTCCAGGGTGATATCCAGTCCTAAGCACACCTAAAATACACATTGGAGGCTTTGGTTTGAACTGGGTCTGTAGTTCTTCCTGAGGAAAATGTGTATTTTGTGCATTAAAGAAGGATGATGAGCCATTTGCCGTGTGTGGAACTCCTCAACAGCAGCCCTGGACTTAATTGTATTTAGGTTTGGGTGACTGCTGCTCGACTTTCATGGCTCCCCGTATGGCATTGTCCATCTTTGCCCAGGATGAAATTGGAATCTTCCTGAAGGAGACAATCCAGGTTCCAGTTGAGATGCCCTGCTCTCGAGACCTTCAGACTCTAAGATAATTCCTCGCTACAGACTAGCAGAGAATTAAAGACTTAGTCTTGTATTTCAAGTAAAGGCTCGTAAGCTTTGGGAGAGGGAAAGGTGGACTTGGTGGTTATAATTCACCTTTATCTAATATTCTCAAAGACGGATTCTTGCTAAATCTCTTGCATTTCATCCAACTGGAGAAAAATAAGATTGAGTTAGTAAAACATTTTTGTCACAGTATACTTTAAAAGAAATAGTGTTTTATTATACTGAGTTTATGTAATTCAGGTCAAGTTGGTAGTGTTGCTAATTCATGTCCTTAGTGGACTTACACTAATACTTAGTAATTTCTAATTAGCGCAGAATTTGTACATGTGGAGCCTATTAGAACAGCAGGTCTCAAAATTTGGTCTAGGAATCTCTGTGGAAGCCCAGATCTATAACATTAAGCCTACATTTATATGTTCGTATATGAATTCATATGTACACAGCAGTTTCTGTAATATTCTCTGATGAGGATACAATGGAGTTTTCCAGACTCTGCACAGTGTGTGATACTGCAAGACTGACTGGAGAAGCAGATGAGAGAATGCAGCTGTTCTCTAGGCAGAGATTTGCAAAAACGTAAACCCTGCCTGCCTCTTACCCTCAGTGACTTCGAGCATGCTCCTAACCAACTCAGTCACCTGTACCTGGTCGATTCCCTTGACGTGCTGTTCTGTTTGAAAATACAGTGATGATCCATCGGGATGCTGGTAAATAGCACGTCTCGGTGATGGAGGATTAATTTGGATTAAGCTGAAGGAGCCACCGTAATGCGATACTCCACTTGGGCTTTCTGCCAGTAGTTGTCAGCCCCCTGGTTGCTCCTGACTTTTACTGGGTTTCTCAGAGTAGCAATGGGAAAGATTTTATCACACATCAGGAAGACCTCTTACAATAATTCACCTACTTTAGTCCTTCACTTTAACCTACCATCCCAGTAAATCCTGCCTCTGCAGCATGGTGAGCCCTGAGCAGAGTACTTCAAGGGCAAGTCTGTCTTGTCAGGAGGCCACTTGGTTATTAACCCCGTCCTGCTCTGTCAGGTAATTCTGAGGGTGTGTCTGTTTCAAAGTTTATTTCCCAAACCGCATGGTTCTACCCCGGCAAGGTTGGTGGAGAGGACAGGCCCAGGATATTTGGATAAGCTCCTTTGAACCCCTTGAGGAAAGCGGCTTTTATGAGGCTGTGGCTCTGTGTTGACAGCAGAGACGGCTCCCCGTGCTCTTCCCTAAACGTGCTTCCAGAGTCCAGAATGGCAGGGGACCCAGGAGGCATCATAAAATCCCAGGGGCTGCAGAAAACGTCAAAGGGGTATCAGAGCAGAACCTCATCTCTCCTTCCCAGGAGTCCGGGTCCCAGGAATCTGGCCGGAGTCCACCACGGCCTCACTGAGTGATGCAGGGTGGACAGGCAGGTCTCCTCGTGCCACAGCCTTCGCCAGTTGACCCCAGCAGCACAGTTAAAGGCAGTGACAGCTGGCATCTGCCCACCGTCTAAGGTGCAGCAGGCCACATCACCACGTGTACAGCTTTTATATCCTTAGTGGAAAGACACAAACCCCAAAGAGTTTTTATGTTTTCGTTTGCACTGTTTGGGAGTCCCATTAATTTAGGTTAGCCAGTTCTGAACTTGTGATTTTTCAGGTACAGTTGCTTAGTAAATATAAACAAATGGACAATAGATATGTATTGATCAATTAAATATTGAACCCCTGCTATATTCCATGCATACAAGTGTTAAGTACTTGAGATATTTAATTGAAGCCGGGTGCTTTGAAGAATCTTCTAGGTTGAGAATCACCAAGCTGTTTGGTTTGTATGTTAATACTCTTAAATCAGCTTTATATATTCATGAAAGCAAATTTCCTATAACTTTCTTGATGTACCCTTTATTAGTGATTTGTTCTTAAAAATAACGAAATTGCTTTCATGTGTTGTGATGGTATGTATTCAGGGGAGGCAGGAGTTACAGACTTTTCTTTATTTTTTCTACTTTATTAGCAGGCCCATCACATTTCTTTTGAAATAAATCATTTCAGTTTTACTAATTGTTTATTAGATAATGATCCTTTGATTTTCTTCAATTATTTTCTATATCTTATATATATTTAATAAATATCATCTACTCCATAATTAATAAGAATGGTGTTTTAAAACCTGTGATTTTGGACCTGAATCACCTTGCTATAACAAAACTTTTTCTTTATCTTTTCGAATTATGTTCTATCAAAGTAAGTACATGTTAACACTTTTGAAAGTCGAGACGTACTGAATGTCTGGACACTAGGCCTGCAGCCCGCTGCCACGGTCCTCACCTGATGCCTGCCCTGGCAGCCGCTGCCTCACTTTGGAGGCGTTTGCTCCCCGGTTCCAGAATGAGCAGCGCCGGGGCCAGGCTCCCTCTCCTGCCTTGCAGTGTGGCCGCGTCGCCCTCTGGGATTGTGCGTCCAGCTCCCAAGTCAGGATGACCGCGTGGGTAGCGTTCCAGTGCAGCCTCGCAGTGACTGCCAGCTTTTGGCTTGTCCCGCCCCCGGGGTTGCTGACCTAGTTTTCTCTCTGCATATTCCTAACTGATCCTCCAGTGTTCATGAACTCTCGACTTTGACCCGGGGTCAGAACTACTTTTTCTTTCTTTCCATCTCCTGTTGCTGAGAATCCAGCAGCTCCCCTGCGCATTTGGGTCCCTGGGTCACTTTCCCGGAACTGCTCCCTCCGAGTGCTGTTCCTGTGTGGGCTGGGGTTCTCTGGCTCTGCAGAGCCATTTGCTAGTGCTAGTCTGAGCTTCTTTCTGACCTTGGTTTGGGTCTTTTTCATCACTGAGTAGAGTGCAGGCGCTTGGTTGTTCCTGACCATCTTAGACACTAGAAGGCCAACTGGGAGCTCTCTAAGGGGCTCAGGGGCCCTCCTGTGGCGTGACCAGGTGGGTCTTGCTGACGCCAGCCTTCTGCTCAGGAGGAGCAGGCTGAGTGGGGCACAGGAGGGGACCTGCACCCTGACTGCTCCTCGTACTCATTTACCTGGTTCCTGCTTATGCCGCTTCACACGTGGTACCTGCCTGTTTTGCTGCGTACCTGGGCCCTCTGAGCTCTGGGGTGCCCCATCATTCTGAAATGTGCTACTGGGTCCTCCGCTCCCTCAGGCCAATGGTTCAGCACCAGGTGTCCATCTGTATTTCAGCTTCTAAAATATCACTGATACCTTCTCTTTGTTCTTTTGGATTCCTGCCATTTGAATCCTTCTGCTCCCACTTTAGAGGGGACTCTGGACTAGATCTATCACATTTAATCAGAAGTCCTGTAAATTAGACTTCCCACTAATTCACCTTCCTCTTGACACCCTTTTCCCTCCACCTCCAGCTAGTAGCTCTGGCTTAGGGTGTTTTTCCTGGACTCCATAGCCATTATTTCTGCACAAACATCCCTAATAAGTCTGGTGGTATTAATACATAATAAGGACATGCTAACATTTTAAGCTTTTACAGTGACCCCACGTGGGTCTATGTTGTTTACATGTATTATCTAATTTAACCATCACAGCAGATTTCAGACCACATCTGCACAGGCAGTCTGTGGCCCTCCTTCCAGGAAGATGTAGGAAGCATCTGGTGAGGAGCCGTTGCCAATCCCAACCCCATTTTGAGTCTGGTTTTGGTCTTTAATCTCTCTTTATGTGTGTTGTAAAGAAACAGGTTGTAGAAGGCTCTTGTCAGATCCCAGGGACATGAAAGAAATTGCACACCCAATAGTAGTGACACGGCCCTGTCACCACCCTCCCTGAGCCATGAAAGCCATTCAGAGGGGCCAGCTGGTGAGCGACTGCTTAGACCCTGGGTGCTGACGGGTGTTTTGTAGTTTCCAAGGGAAGTTGCTGGAAGTTTTCTTATCTTGACACTCCAAGGGCAAGAGGTCTTTCTTCAAAGAGAAGCGCTTGTTTCAGAGAGAGATGTGGAAAGAACATAAAATCACAGATTCTCCCCCATGCTGAAGGAGAAATGGGGGCCAGTGGAAGGAGCCAGGTGCTCACAAGACTGCCCCGCGTGGCTCCCCAGTCTGCAGTGCAAGGTTGGAGGGGCTGCCAAGGGACCTGACAGCCCTGGGTTTGAGTCACTGTGCTTTTTGTTCGCTGTGGCCTGGTGCAAAGGTTTCCCCCTCTTAATCTCTCTGGGTAGGATTCCTCTGACCCCTGGAGCTAGGATGATGACATCCAGCCCAGTGGGTGGTGACATGAGTTAAATTATGCAGCCTATCTAAAGCATTAGCCTGGCATTAGCATGTATTCAGGAGTCAGGACATGGAGTTTGTGTGGACCTTCTTCCCTGAATGCAGAATGGTGAGCCAAGGTGAAGAGCTGGTGGGTGGCTCCTTTTTGTGCCCTCTGTGAACCCTTCTGAAGTGTAAACACCGGGAGGTCAAGCGCTTTGCTGGGTTTTTGTCCTCCCCATTCTTTCTCCAACAAGACAGCCAGCTAAGCCAGGCTACCAACCTGGTCAGTATCGCAGGCCAGAGGCTCGCCTGGGCTCTCCGCCCGTGTGAGAGAACCTGCGGGAGAAGGTGTGCAGAGGACAGGAGCTTGCTCTGAGCCCACTTGTGAGGAGCAGATGATTCCAAACCACTGTTAGTGTCTGCTGCGAATGCGATCCTGAGGTCGAGCAGAGTTCAGCCAGAAGCCCCACGTGACACGGACATCTGTCCTGGAGCCAGGTTTGTCGGGTAAAAGTTAAGTAGCAAATGTCTCCAAGCATTGGCATCTGCTGCAGGCAGGACAACCAAGAATGATGGAGTGCTTACGGAAATCAGGACAGGGCATGCGACCTGCAGCAGCTGACAGGCTAGTCCAGGCCACCGCCGCTCACCCAGCTCTCTTGGTAAACAGCTCTGAGGCATGACGTGGCTCTTCAAGAATGGTTGTATTTTCCAGATGCAGGACAGTCTAGGGCTCAGTATAGGTTAGGGTTTGAATTATACAGTCGGATTCCTCTCCAGTGGGCTTGAGAGCTTGTCTGTCTTGACTCTTGCCAGAACAGTCTCACCACGATGTGGCCATGTAGGCGGGGGTCCCCGAAATCTTATTTTTTTTAAATGCTCTTGAGTTCAGGGCAAAGAGTTTAAGAGCAAGAACTGTTTCTTTCCTTTCTAGCTCAGCATGATGGACTCTGTAAAATGTCCCTCTTGACCTCTTCATTTTGTGATTTCTGCATAATGCAGGTAGAGACAATTTGGGATTAATATAATACTTTTGAGCCTTTGAAATTGAACTTCACCCAGACTATAAATGCTTATTTCTTAATTCATGTCCAACCTCCTCCTCCCAACTTCTCTTACTCCTAGAAATGTAACTCCTGCCACCTTTGGGCCTCCTAGTGAATTCTGCATGTCTCTGGGCAAGGAAGGCCAATCGGGGCTTGACTCAGGCTGGGCAGTTCATTGGGGACTTGGACTCATGCACAGTGCTTGGATGATAGACATTTATAAAATGCTACCAAAGCCTAATACACCACTGATTTTTGTTTTGTCTTGTTTCGGGGTAGTGTTCCTGGGATTTTTATCCTTATTCCCAGAATGCACTGGTGGAGCTGACAAAGGGGCCGCGGGCCTGGGGGGCGTCCACACAGTCCTCTGATGGATGGTGTTGAAGTGGTGCTTCACATTCTGTTGATCTGTCAGTGCAGGATCAGCTCCTCCTCGGCTCATATCTCTGTGATCAAAATAACTTCTGGCTGTTCCCCTGGGCACTGGCAGCGGCCTGGCCTGTGGCAAGATGAAAGGATGGCCAGTGGCGAGACCAGGCCCTGATTCTAACCCTGACACCCCTCTGCTCTGTGGACTTCTGCACATGCTTTTTATCCCTGGCGAAGAGGAAGAGGGTGGCCCTGTGCTGGCTGTGCGTGTGGCATGGTGAAGAGTGTGTGACTCCCTGGAGGGATGTCCAGGGGCTGCTTCCTGGGCTGGGCCTGCTGTCAGGGTGAAGTTGATTTGGGGATGAAGAGAGTCATGTAGGACATAATGAAAACTTGATAATGTTTTCTGAAAATGAAAAGGCACTGGGTTAATCTGAGGCCACACTGTACTTAAAATGCTCCTTAGCAGTGTGTGGCTCTCGCCCTGTCCCCTGCGGGACTCAACAGCATCAGGTGGGTCACATCTGATCCCAAAGGGCTTGAGTCAGTGGCCGAATCTCTCTGTCACTGCTTCAGCCCTTCCTCTGATTTGCCTCGGGGGAAGTGCAGAGCGGCCCTGACGTAGCTGGCCAGCCCACCGGGGCTGAGTGTGTCACAACAGACGACGTAAGACATGACGTCCAGAGCCTGCCGCCAGCAGACCACTCCCCACATGCACTCTCGTAGAGGTGCATGAGTGCCCACAGCTTCTCTGTAGCTGATGGCCAAGAAGTCAAGGTAAAAGCA
Organism: Sciurus vulgaris; assembly: GCF_902686455.1. NCBI lineage: Eukaryota > Metazoa > Chordata > Mammalia > Rodentia > Sciuridae > Sciurus > Sciurus vulgaris. Next base: position 8,741,537 of record NC_136461.1, read on the forward strand.
AGACCGGAAACCTTTGAGAGGCATTTTGAACAAGGATGGATGTGTGTGATGTTTAGAAAGCAAATTCCAAAACACATTTCCTTTGAGCTCCTGGACCCATATCAGATGAGCTTCTCATTTGTCGCCCTGTCCACGATACTGGAGGAGACACCAGAGGCGGGCAGAGAGGGGCCCGCCGAGCGTACAGGGAGGGCTCTTGTCACAGGTTGGCTACTGGATCCTGTTTGTAAGCAACTACACTCCTGCATTTGGGGAATCTGGCCTTGTTTACTTCTGATCGCATGTTCCTGGATATTGTCATAGAAGTGATCCTGCGGGAAGAAGTCTAACAGGAGGTGGGGGCCTTGAGGTTACTCTTTAAGTTCTCCAAGTCGCCTTGGCCCACAGTAGAGTCAGAGGTGGGTCCAGTTTTCCAGGTTTTAATACAGCAGAGGCGTCAGGGCTCCTGATGGTCACACACCAACCCCTCACGGACCCGGGGCTCACCGGTGTGCGTCGCCTGGGCCTGTGTGACCACATGAGGCGAGAACCTCACTCCTGGGAGGTCAGGCATGGGGACCAGGGACAGTTGAACTCTGAGCGCATGCGTGAATAACCAGAGACAGACTGGATTACGCGTTTTTCTTGAGAATTTCCTAAATGAGCCAAACTTTTTCTCGTTTCCTAGCTTAGGTTGTTCTCTATAACTCCGTATTTGTAATAAATCAGAAGAAAAATAATGTAGAGAAGTACCACAGACAAGAGGAATTCTAAATAACGAGTTTTCCATGATCCATTCATTCCATGGAACCTCCATTTGCCCCCGCCCACCTAAAAAAGGTACTTAACCTTTGGAATGACAAATTAACTAACTCATCCATCTCTGAACAGCAGCACATGGACAAGGAAACCTTGTGAGGGAAATGAATACTACAGCACAGTTCCATTTGGAAATCCACGGGGGCTGGGGATGGGGCTCAGCAGTGGAGCGCTTGCCTGGCATGTGTGATACCCTGGGTTCCATCCCCAGGCCGCTAAATGAATAAACAAGAAGAAGAAGAACCGGAAATGCACAGGTATCCGGAGGGAGGGCGCACAAGTCTGCCGCTTCAGACTGAGGCAGGGTCTGATTCGAAACAGACCCCTGGCTTCCCTGGACGCCACCGAAGACGGCCGCCCCTGCCTAGCACTGGAAAGTGCCTGTGGGCATGTAGTTGCTGGTGTGGGGTTTCGCTTTGCTTTAGAGAGGAGTCGGAAGCCCCCTCCCACAGCCTTCCTGCCTGCTCCTCTGCTCACATCTTTGGTTTGGTGTTTGTTTGTTTGTTTTTCCTGTCTGTTCCTCCTCGGCCACCTCTGTTGTGCTTGCACCTTTGTTAGAGGAGCTCAGGGCTGCTGGAGTTCTGCCCGGACGCCTCGCCGGGCAGGTGGGCTCACAGCAATGCTCACAGCCGTGACTCGAGGCTGGTCCACACTGGCTTCCTCAGCCAGCATCCGCTGCATCATCCGTGGTGGGCTGCAGATGCTGTTCGAGTCGGGCCAGGAGTGCCCCCCGGGCACAGTAACTCTAAAGCCAAAATGAAGTCTGGCCCACACAGGCTCCTTCACCACTTGGTACCAGCAGGACATCAGCGATCGGGGTGAGGACAAGTGGGCTGACTCCCCAGTCAGTGCCTGGCACCTTCTGCTTAATTCCCTGGGACCAAACGCCCCACAGACACCTCCCTCCCATGCGCACGTGTTCTCACATATACACATACGGGCTCACGCGTGCACGCGCACGCACACACACACACACACACACACACACACACACACACGGTGCTCATGTGCCCCTTTGTTAGCCCAAACCTTGAAAAATATGTTTACTTTCCTCTGCCCTAAAAAGAAGGCCAGCTACTGTCCATGTGCACATTCCCATCTCCCCGGGAACCTGGAAGACTAGAAGCCACCATAGAAGCAGGACTCCTCCTGATCCTGAGTCTGCATTGCACTCAGGCCCCCAGAAATCCTGAGTTCAAGTGGAGATGCACTGCAGGAGGACTCGGTGGCCGTTTTATGGGAAGTTCGTCAGGGATCAGACCAACGATTGTTCTTTTGTGAGAACAAAGTGTGATCGTACATTCCAGAGCGGCCCGGGCCTGTGTGTAGGGCCCAGGCTGCTGGGATGGTTCACACTCGGGCTGTCCCTTTGCCCTTCCACTGAACTCTCCTCATTTCAGTCATGAGCAAACAGCCAGTGCCTGAACTAACAACCCCGCAGGACTCCCGAGCGCAGCTCGCTTACAGTACCGAACAAAGGGAGGGAGGGCCGCGTGGGCCGGCCTGGGCCGAGGAATGCGGCTTCGGGGTTCTGCTCCATAAATTTAACCAGCACGACCGAGAGGAGATAATACGAGCCTTCGTGATGATCTGAAGGGGGAGGCTCTGTGTCCCATTGATTGCGGTCTGGCCCGGTGCCAGGCCCAAGCCTGACCGACAGTTGAACCGTATCGTTAAGGCGTGTAATACAGCTCGAGTCTTGTACTGCCGCCAACGAGAACATATCCACAGGGCAAAAGTTTATAAAGAGTCGAGGCGGTCCTGCTTGACCCTGTCACACTGCATGTAATAGACCCAGCTGCCATTCAGAACGTGCCCATCTGAGGTCACAGAGGGAAGTCCGCACGCTTCTCTTCAAACAGCTTTTCAGAACTGGGGACAGGGAAGGGGCGCTGTCTCGAGGGGGTCGCAATGCCAGAAAGTTCCCCTCTGGAGAAGCAAGGCAGTCCGCCTCCCTGCCCCCTCCAGAAACGGGACACCGGGTGCTTTCTTCAGAGTGGCTCTCTGTTTGCAGTATAATGTTGCTGAAGGAAGCGGGGCTGACACAACAGGAAACCTACCCGTCTCTGAGGAGCTGCCTGGGGCAGGGGCGGTGGGCTACCCGATGGCCCTGTGCTCTGGCTTCCTGTGCCAAGCCTGCTACCAAAGCAGGGCAGGTGGAAGCCTGTCCCCTGGAATGGCCTGGTAGCCCGGGTTATCCCTGTTGGAGGCAGGCGGCCCCAAGGGACTCTGTCCCTCACCAGGGAGGACAGGAGGAAAGGGGCACGTCACCCCAGCAAGGCCTGGAGCAGCCCAGGCTCTCGCGCTGGATGGTGCCCTGAGCACAGGGGTGGAGAAACAGGAGTTTGCAGGCGTGTGGTCAGGGAAGGCTGCCTGCTTTGGGAGGACCCCAGGAGGAAAGCGGGTCAGCATGTCACATGCCTTGACTTTTTCCTGCTGACCAGCAAGACGTGTGTTTCTGTCATTCCCGGGGTGCTGCCTGCGTGCAGTGGACCAGGCATCTTGAGTAGATGCCTGCTCTGGGTGAGGATCAGAAGGGAACCAGGACTTGAACCCGGCGGTGTGGAGGCGGCACAGGCTCCTGCACCCACGTCGTGGCTGGATTCTCTCGGTCTCTTCTGTTAAAGACGCCCCCCCGCCCCCAGTCCAATCCGAAGCATCCCGGCAGGTCTTCCTTTGGACTCTTGGATATGAGGATAGGAACTGGATCACTACTGATGACCAAGACAGATTGGGGAAAGACGAGATGCAGATGCATCGGGCGGAGGTATGCAAGCTTCCGCTCTCGGGGTGCAGAGTACCTAGCGCACTCGCACCCCGACCAGATTAACTCAGAGATGGCGTGAGGACCCACAGTGACCGGAAAGCTCAGAAGGGCTCGTGGTCAGAGGCATCTTTGGGCCAAAGAGCGGTGTACCTGATCTTGGGGGCACCCTGGGCTCTCAGGGCCACTGCCTGGAGAAGCAGGCTGCTGAGCACGGCTGCCTGTGGACCTCCTCAGCAGGTGAACCACTGCAGCCTCTCCAGGTCCATGGGGGAGCAGCGATGCCCCCTGGCTCATTCAGCCAGGACCACCTCATTCCACCAGTCACCTGGGAACCCCAGCTGGCATGCAGCTGGGACACAGGAGGCCTCTGCCAGAGAATGTCCCAGTGAGGTGTGCTCAGCATGCCGTGACCTCCTCCGCTGCTGGCCAGGAATACTTCCGTGCATTTGGTGCTGCAGGGCCTGGGGAAGCAGCTTTGGCAGTGGCTGGTCGTCCCTGAGAGCCGGTGGTTATGCTTCCACAGTCAAGGTGCTTAAAAAGCTGGAGAAGCGGGCTCTGGAGTGAGTCCAGGACGGAGGCGCCTTGTCCTCTAGGCTCCATTCAGCTGTTGTGAACCCACAATTCGGTACTGGGTGACTTGCAATGGGGCACTATTGAGGGTTTTAGTCATTGCACATCTGGGGGCGAATTGTACGGACAGAGTCTGCTGCTCCTTTGAATGGTTTCGGTTCAGTTTAACGGTGAACGAAAATGCCGTACGTCGGCCAGATGCTCCACTGAGCGGGGTGTACAGATCCTTATCTGCACAAGCCTTTTCGTGTGTGGTACTCAGGAATGACCCCGAGGCCTCATATGTGCCAGGCAAGTGCTCTACACCAGGCCACATCCGTAGCTGCAGAAGCCTTAAGACAGAGAGAGCACTGAGGAGTCCCGGCGCTTGATGCGGTATGCAGAAGTCCGCCTGCTCCCTGGATCTGAGCACTCATTTGGGAAGGGAACAAAGAGGAGAGCCAATGAAGAGTCATTGCTGGCCTCCTGTGACTCACTCTCCTCTGTCAACGTCAGGGTTGCTCTGAGCTTGCCTGTTCCCCTCCTCCAAGGAACTCGGTCCTGGAACAGTCACATGCTTGTCCTCGCCATCTGCCTTCTGCGCCTGGGTCCAGAAGAAGAAAAAACCCTCAGTTAGAGGAGAGGCAGGACCAGAGGTTTCGTGTCCCTTGTTAAGCAGGGGAGGAGGTGGGCAGACTCCTGGCTGCACCTGAGGACCAGGGAAGCCAGGCCTGCTCTCCCCTCCCACAAGCCTGTGTCCCAGGCACATGCTGGGTGCAAGTGGTGTGAGATCTGGGGTCCTTGCTGCCCTGTCTGTCTGACAGGGTTTAGCATCTTTCCCCCTCTGTCCCTGGCTTCCGACAAATTCTTAACCCATTTTGAATATACACTTTTTCCAGTCCCGTAGAGGCAAGCCCCCTGGGCCACAGTTGAGATGGAGTCAGTCTTGCTGGGTCCTGTTTCTAAGCGGGCAGGTGCTCTGAAGGTTTGGTGTCAGCTGTGGCCCAGGGGGTGCGTCTGATCTTTATGAAGGCATAAAAATGCATCTGAGATGACCCAAGTGCTCCTCCTTCGTTTTGATCCCCCACCACCTGGACCATTAACTCTGCTTTGCAGGGGGCGGTGCTGGGGCATGGAGAACATTTCAAAGCAGAGCTAACTTGGTCTCTGAACCAGCTTGTCTTCTAGGTTGTACTTCACCCTGATGAGAATCAGAAGGGACAGTCTGGAAGCCCCTTCAGTCTCGTGGCTCTGCAGCTGGAGAGCCTCAAAACCAGCTCCAGATGTCCTCCCCGCATTGGCGGGGAGGGAACACGAGGGAACCCAGCAGGCTGCGAGGCAGGGTGCTCCCTCCTGTCCTCACGGCACCCATTTGATGCTCACGTTGGCCTGGGGGCTCTTAGGGGAGGGTACAGGGTGCCTGGGTCCCTGTGGCCCTGCCAGTACCTCCCACTCTTCCGGCAGAGCCTGTTACTCTGAGCTCACTGGCTACTACAAGCTCTCCTCTGCCAGTCAGAGTCAAAAGCTAGACAGTGCTGGGAAGGAAGTCAGCCGGGCGGCAAAGGGAGTCCGGCCCCAGTGCCCCTCAGCTCCACAGAGCCGCTCCCCAGCCCTCTGTCCCACACCCAAGATAGGGCAAGGCCAAGCGTCTGGTCTGGGGACAGGAGGCATAGATAATAATGCCGCTCTGCGGCCCCTCCTCTTGGGAGATCACCACTTGGCCCTTTCCTTGGTTCTTGAATACCCACATGCTTATCCTTGATGTCCTGGGTCCAGAAGGAGAAAGAAACCCTGTTGGGGGAAAGGTAGGGGTAGAGGTTTTGTGTCCCTCGTCATGCATGAGAGGAGATGGACAGAGTCCTGGCTGCACCTGCTTTCAAGAAGAAAGCCACCCCTGACTAAGCAAGCGGCCATAGGCACAAGTCCTTCCTCCACTGTATCCGGTGAAGGCTGACGAGAGACTGCCTGGTGTTTCCTGAAGCATCGCCGGGTTTTGTGATAGCTTTATTGTTTAAGTTAAATAAGTACAAATATGAACTGTTTTGAAAACATGCAGTGTATAAGCACTTAGGTGTTTGAACACAGCTACATAAACCCTGCTAGAATTTTTTAATCCTGCAACAAGCTACTGAAATAGATGCTTTTATTCCTGCTTCTTTGCAAGAAAATAAGAAGCTCTCAATACCACTAGGCATTAATAATCACTGACAAACTAATAATGGTAAACCCCACCTGACATCTCCGTGTGTGCATGTGTGTGTGTGTGTGTGTGTGTGTGTGTACACACATCAACACAGATACATATAGTGGGACACAGTGGTGCTTGCAGGTCTGTGGTCCCAGCTGCTTGACTGAGGTGGGACCATCACTTGAGCGCAGGAGTTTGAAACCAGCCTGGGCCACATAGCAAGACTCCTCTACCAGAAAGAAAGAAAAAAGAAAATATGCATATATGTGTAATTTGCATATGAATGGAAACACTTTTTTAAAAAATTTGTTCATGCATTCAGGGCCTCAGGCACACTAAGCCCATGCTGCACCACAGAGTTTTACCCAAGCACAACTATTGACATCTAACCTTTTTCACTCAACAATGACTCTAAAACATCTTTCCATTCCTTTAACACTTAGGGAATATTAAATTGTAAATATATCATGATATATTTACCTAAATTCCAATTTTTTGGCTGTTATTAAGCGTGTTTTATATATGTCTTTTCATAGTTGTGTGATTCTCTCCTTAGAGTAAATTTCTACAAATGTGATTGCTGGGTTTGAAGGTATACAGATTTTCTGGGGGGAAGTACATCATAAATTGCCCTCCAGAAAGTGGAAACAATTCCAACTCCACCCTGGTGCTTGAGAGGACCCATTTCCCCAACCCTCTGCCAGCGTGGCTGTTCCTTCAGAATGCAGTTGAGAATTGGTGACGCAGCGGCTGTGTGCCCTGAACCCCAGGAAGATGGGGCACTGTTAGTGTTTAAGTCTCCGGCCATCTACAGGAGTGAGCGTCTCAGCGTTGCTGCTCCGTTTCTTAGATAATGCTTCTCCGTCTTCTCACTTGGTTGGCTATCTCTATTTCTCCTTGAGTGAATACTTGGCCTGTTCTTTGCCCCGAGTGCGTCTTCCTTTTTAGCACATTGATCTCTTTTTGTTTGTTCTTGTCCCAGGCTGGTCGACCTGCCAGCAGTTGTCGTTTAATCAGTTTCTCTCCCATGTAAGTGCCTGTCTTTCATCTGGAGATAAAACTTAGCTGCTTGCTGAGCCTTGATCCATTGTCCAGCGTCTCACCACGTCTTTAGAGATGGACAGCAGGACACATGGCCACACCTGCACCTCCACAGCCCATGGCCACAGCGCTCGGAAGGAGGCTCGGGCTGACATTTGGATTGTGGTGTGACCTGTTGAATGGCTCTTCTCTTGTTCTTTGTTTCCTCCTTTTCCTTGGTATTTGGTCACCACCAGCTCCTGTTGGAAGGCCTGGTGGATCAGCATGTCATCTCACTGGACAGGTCCTGCTCAGCCTGGAGGCCTCCCAGGAAGCCCATCCTGTCCTGGCCTCTGTGCGCTCTTACTTGGCTCCTTCATGTTCTGACCGCTAAGTCATGATCAGGTTTCTCCTGTAGTCACGTCAAGGGTGTAGACCTTGGAAGCTCCCTGGTGTTACTGCCTTTGGTGTCCCTCCAGGGTCTTGCAAGCGCCTGACACAGTGGTGGACTCAGCGTGTGTTAAAGAGATCCTCATCCACAGCCGTGCTGCCCAGTGAGCTTACAAAGTCCAAGAGAGTCAAAAGACGCACAATCTAGTTCAGCATTGCCACTTGCCAGCTAAATGGCCTTGGATAAACTTAATAATTCCTCCGTGATTCAGTTTCTTCATCCGTAAATTGAATTACTAGTAAACACTTCCTGAAAAGAATGGTGTGGGGACCAGAGTGTCTAATATACAGTCGATGTTCAATAACTGCTATAGCTGCAGAGACCTACTGCAGACCTCAGTGGCCCAGCAGTCCTGGTGACTTCTCTTTGGGCTGGTGGGAAATGGAGAGGGTCGAGCCGTGTAGGTGACGGTGCACTAAGACGCCTCAGCTTTTCCTTGAGTGTCCCGAGACTCCACGCACCTCTTGGTTGAGTCTGGATCTGTTTTCCACCAGTGTGGAGCCTTATAATTCAGGGATCCGTGTGATGCTAGAAGTTGAAAACATGCCAGTTTTCCCCTCATGCTCTGCCAGTTTTTCTTAAGCAGGGGTTTGAGTGTGTATTCGCCTGTGTGTGTGTCTATGTGTACGTGTGCATTACGTGCTTGGGATAAGTAAAGGTGGATCAGATTTTTCCTGGAATAGCAATGTCGTCCTCAGTAGCTTCTAAGTAGTTTACCAAATGAACTTCAATGGATTGCCTTTAGTTCTATTTTTATTTTGTAGTCATTTTAATGTATGGGGAGCCAACTCTTTCTGAGACATTTTGTCATTAAAACCTGCTATTTAGTTCAACCACCATGGGCTCAGCCTCCGCCAGAGGACTGTGGAGAGGGCTGTGTGCGTTGTTCTCCCGTGACCTGACCACAGCAGTGACCCACCAGTTTGTGACGCACACAAACCAAAACAGGCAGGCCGGGCAGCCAAGTGTCATCTGCAGGGCGGGCTGGCCACCTCACCTCCCGATGCCACCGCTGGCCCCTCCTTTCCTGCAGCTGGTGGCCCCCAGCCCTGCCGCGGCATGCAGCACAAGAGCCCTGCTGGCCCACGTCACCTCTGTGTACCGAGGGAACAGGAATCAGCAAACCTGTCGAGTGCGTGTTAACGTGACACAGATGTGGGACAGACTGCAGATCTTTCAGCCTTTTGCATTTCATCAGTGCTGCTTATTATTTACAGAATGTAACTTGAGACAGCAGAACAGATTGTAATTTTTAAAAAGGTTTGGGGGGTGATGGGGCCGCAGGGGATCTGGGAGAAAAAATCCAGTAGTGTGGAATGTTGTTTGCCGTCCAGACCAAACAAACCCGTTTGCCAAAGGTTGGTGGACTGTGACAGTCAAGCCGGTTCATGTTAACACTGGCGGCACTTAATTAAAAGGCAGCGTGACCATTTTATCACCAAATAAAGAATAATCTTTTGTCACCAGGTAGAGCATCATGGCACCAGGCAGAAATGTCCTCCTTGTACAGGCAGTGAAGGGCATCACTGAACTGCCAGCTGTGTTCTGCTTCCTTCCTGTCCAGAAGGGACACCACTGAGCCCAGTCCCTGATCAGACACGTGGCTGTTCTCCCAGGCCCGTGCCTGCTAGGGCTTTGCACCCCAGCACTATGGCAAGAGCCAGAACGAAGAGAAGTCTCTCTTTTTTGCCTCTGAATCCAAAATACTCTCAAGGGCATTGGAATAAAGGACCAGAGCCAGGTGGGCACAAGAGCAAAGAGAGGCCGCCACCTCTTGTTGCTAGAGGGCCACATTTGTCTAGAGGTGGCCTTGGTTTCTGAGAAAGCTCAGCCATGGGTTCAACTGGAGGAAGGTACTGAGAAAGCACCAGTCAGCCAGAGGCAGATGGGGATGGGTGGCCATTGGTTGACCTCTCATGTCTCTTGGTCAGAAGAACCTTAAACATGGACCTGAAATAATGAAAGCCATATAGTCAACAGCCTCCCAAGAGACTCCTCCTTGGGCAGGCTTGATCCCCAGGTCAGAAGGTTCTGAGCCATTCACATGCTGAGTGTCAAGAGGCTATTCAGCTAGCCGCACCCAGAATGGTTGCCAGGATTCCAAGCCCACTGTTCTTTTCCTTCCCGGAAAAGTGCAGACCCTGCACCTCCCCCATTGCCACCAGGCAGCCCCACAGATGCCCTCTGGGAGCACATGACCCAGGTCAGTATCCTCCTGGTCCTGACAGAATGATCAGCATTCCTGTGCCCCAGGGGTTCCTGGGTTATTACCAACTTCCAGCCTTTTCCTAGCTCGGGCTGGAGAGGAGACCCTTCTCCACTCGCCTTGGCCCCAGTAGCAGCTGCTTCAGCCCCCTCAGCAGCACTGCAGTCCCGGGGTCCCTAGGGTGTCTGGACCAGCCACTCTCCTAAGCGCTGGCAGCCACGCAGCTTCCCCTCAGCACTCACCAGCTTCCCCACACCACACACTCCGTTCAGAGCACCAGCCCCTCCCTGGCAAGGTCAGTGGCTGGAGAGAGGCTGCTTCCCTGCTGCTCGGCAGCCTCACGTCCAGCTGCAGGGCTGGAAACAGGTGGCACCTAGGTATGAGCTTCCCATCGCAGTTTTAATTTTAATGAGGCGTCTCTCTCTGAAGCATCTCTGCTTCCTCTTTCTCCTTTCCTCCCTTGCCTTCCACCACTCCTCTATGATAGTAAAGGGTCGTGTGAAACTCCAGGCTGAGCAAGCAAGTGATCTTAGAAAAGCAAACAGACTGCATAGTGAGCCCCTCTGGGCTGCAGGGTCCCCCTCTCTGCTTGACTTTGGCCATGAAGGAGGCCCAGGGGGTTCCTCACGGCAGTTCCTAAGATTATCTTACAAACTGCATGTCCAGAATGTTCTACCACTAAAAGGTTTTTTGTAAACCTCTGTTATGGTGAATTTCATTAATGGCAATATTCCAAAACTTTCTGAATTCCAATTCTAAGAATTTGGTGTCTGGTATGGTTCGTTGAACCAGTGGATTGATTAACTCTGGCTCTTCCAAGAAAGTTCTCTAAAGAAATAAATGGGACCGATCGGGTGAGAAAACACTGGGAGCTGCGATTCTGTAGCAAACGCTGCTGTCCCCAGCACTCGATGTGCTGCTCCTTAAGGGTCATCCTGACATGCTGAAATCACATCCCCCACAGCGCTCCGACCAGGTCCATTTTTAAATATCCTACTTTTGAATTCGGGTCTTTTAAATGGCCTTGGCAACCAACAGTTGTAAAGACAGGAAGGAGGGAGACAGTTAACTCCGGGTGCTATGCTGCCCACATCTCGTGTTATTTCAGCATCACCAACCAACTAGGTAGACCTTCTCATTGCTGATGGGGGACCCGAGGCAGAGAGCAACCTAGTACGTTCTTCAGTGTCCCCCAGCTGGTAAGTGACTGGACTGGACTGCATCCTGTCGGTCGTTTTTCCCAGGCCCTTTGTTCTTTGTACCACCTTGCACCTAAATCTCTTCTCTTAACAGAGATCATCTTAGGGTAGAGAATATAAAAATTGAAAGAAATTGTGTCATCATTTGCCAGAAATTAATCCAAAACTATCTGGTTGGTTCAATCAGCTTGTTATTATTAGCGTTATCTAATAGCCACAAAACCAGATTTACCAGAAATGGTATGTTTTAGCCCACATGAAGGGTGGTGGGATTGGCGTTAGAGGTCAGAGGTTAACAAGGACTTGGACATGGTCAGAGACTCGCGCAAGCACTCCGCTCTGATCCAGAATGTTACAGCGGAACTCAAAGTTTGTGTGTGTAAAGTCTCACTTTCATGCTGGTGCTGGAGTTGCAAACCACTTTATAAGTTGTCTACTGTTTTTAAAAGCAAAGTGACCCCCAGAATGCATGCGGAAGTCTTGGCATTTTAGGAACCCCACGCTGTTTGGCAGTTCTCACACTAGAACATCGTCCACTCTGGAATCTTTGTGAAGTGGGCCCGCCTTGCCCCTCCCTGCCCCCAGCCAAATTAACAGGTAGTCTCAGCCTGAGGCAGTGGAGGGAAAAAACTCTGGAGTGTTTTCCTTTTAGAGTTGAAATCCCAATAGGCATATTTGTTGGCGTTAGTCCCACCAGCTGTCACAGTTGCAATGTCATGGGGTCCCCAAAACGTGTGAGATTATGGGAAGCCTTGACCCCCATAAACAAGTCAGGTGTGAATCCCACTGATGGGAGGAAGCCCAACCCAGGAAGCGTCCCCCCGCTGGATGCGGAGTTTCCAGACACTTAACAGCCTAGATACGTCAGTGATCCCTGAAGCAGCGTCGCCGCGTTTCCGGCGCAGCCTCGTGATGTGGGATTTTGAGCAGTGTTTGCCTGTGACTTCAGGACTCCAGGGAGAAGTAAGTGGGACGTCAACAGGAGAGCAACAGGGAAGGGGAAGGACAGCAGGTAGAAGCCCTGAGCTGCCCAGGAAAACGTCGCAGGAAAAGCTGGTGTCACCTGGCCCAGCCTGGGCCCTCTGGGGCACCTGGGCACCCTCTGTCCACATGCCCCTGACAGTGACCGCGTGCTGTGTAGCAGGCACTGTCCTCAGCACTGTACGCACGTGTTGACTGACTTCATGACAGCCGTTAACCCCGCTTCATGGAGGAAGAAACTGCTTGTCGATGGGGGCCGCGCACCCAGCAGGCCGCCTGTCCCCAGTGATCCTTCTCTCCGCGTCGCGCTGCCTGCTGCTGCTCGTCCCTCACTGAGCTGGTAGCTCCCTGGGAACCGACTTCATCCCCATCTTGCTCAGGGCCTGGTGCTGGCTGAGCACTCAGGGAAGGTTCGCTAGGTGGATAAGGCGGAGGGGGGGACAGGCAGGCCAAGCCCGCCCCGGGCTCCAAACCCCTCACTTTCCCAGCTACCTGAGTTGGGTCCCCAGTCGGTCATTTCACTTAAGAACCAATCTCCACTGACGTCATTTCTTTCTGCCCAACCAATTTTTTTCATGAGTCCAAATTCCAAATTATCCTAGCAGATCCTTGATATAGTTTTCTTGATTCAAGATTCGATAACAGCTGGAGCTCAGTAGTTATTAAACGTCCAGATTGAGTACTATCTGGGAGTAGGTTCTAGAAGGTTTCTATGTGTCTTGGAACTGCGTGGAGGGATTGCTCAGGGAACCTGCGCCAGAATTTGGAGGTGTTCATTGTCTTCACAATCTTCTGGGTCACAGTATGTGCTGAGGAGTAAGCTTGGTGAAGAGCACTGTCCACTCAGGCCTTGGAAGTGAGTCCACGTGGTGGAGAGGAGAGGGCTGGGATTAGGTCAGTGCAGCTCGTGCCACGGTGGCTTTGTGGGCTTGCAGACGCTGCTGCGGTGGACGCAGAGGGCTTTGAACAACTCTTGCGCCAGCACAGGCAGTCTTGTGTAAAGGCCACTTCCTTTCAGAGCAGGACGCGTCTGGCGTTCGGGAGAACTCTGGTATCGTGTGGCTGTTGTTGAAGACTCGTCTGGGTCGCCTGTTCTCCGTCTGCTTATCTGTGCTTAGTAGAGCATAGTGTAGATACTTAATTAAACAGAAGTCTTGGACACTCACCTAAGGGAGATACAAGCACCGTGAGTTCGCTGCGGGCGGGGTTGACAGCCCCAGGGAGGGTGGTGGTCATCAGCTGAGTGGACAGCCTGCTGTGCTAGGAAGGCCCAGCTTGATCCACAGTGAGCGTTGTGAGCGTCGCTGGTGGGTAGACACTGCCCAGGACAGACCTCCCAGCCAACTCATATCTCATTTTAACCCGCGCAGGGAAGGTGGATATGCACAACATCTGTCTAAGAGCAAATCACAGCTGGCCAGCTGCTGACCCTAGGCTGAAAGGTGGACCAGCTGAGTGGAATTGGGCAGATCTCCCTGTGTCGCCTAGTTTGGATCTATCCTTGCTGAGAGAAAAGGGCAGTGAGTGTTTCCATTGCTCTGCTCTTCGGTTTGAGGCCTCCAGTGTCTGACAGAAGCACTGGCCAGATGCAAGCTGATTCTGGGGGGACTTCCCTCCCCGGGTGGGGATCTGCTGTGTATCAGCCTCCATATCGGCAGCCACTTCCCCGGGGAAGAGCCATCCATGCCGCATCGCCACCTCTCTGACGTTTTCATGAAATCAAAGCTCAAGTTCGTGTGGTGCTGACATTTTGGATTAGCTGGTTGACTGGAAGGACTGCTTCTTTCTATACGCTGTGAAATTTATAAACTGCAGCAGCTGAGGGCTTAAAATGGCCGACAGCTCCCAGCTGGCAGCAATTAAAGACACCGCAGACCTTTGGCTAACAAAGGCTGGTGCAGGCAGCTTTGGGTTGAGCGTTGGCTACAAGGAGACGCTGTCCACAGACGCGAGGCGTGTGCAGGGTCTCCACCTCGCTGAAGACCGTCCTCCGAGGGTCATGGAACCAAGACTTTGCCCAAGTGGCTGTGCAGTGTCAGTGAAGTGGGTCACAAGGAAGGGAGCAAAGCCAGCAAGGAGGCCAGGCTGGGACAGGGTGGGGAGCCAGCGCCACGAATGGATCCCCAGCCACTCTGTTCTCTTCGCTGGACCCCATTATCCTTCAAGTTGAAGGAAGATGGAACGAGGAGTTGTAGCCATTCAGAGAGCAAAGGTGTCTGAGCCTGGGCCAGTGCTGCCCAAGATGCAATAGAAGCTGACTTAAATTCACTTTAAAATTCAGTTCTGTAGTTACACTGGCCACATTCCAGGTCCTCGATAGCCGCATGTGGCTGTGTGTTAGACTGCGTGCCCCTCGTCACCACCTGATGTCAGGAGGGATATAGACGGTGAGGGACTCTTGAGTGGTTTCCGTGATCTCGTAGGTGAGTTTTACACCCTGGCGTCCAGCAGGTGCCCCCTCGAAGACCTGTGCAGAAGTGTTCTTGGCAGCATCCCTCGTAGACGCACAGCCTGGAATAACTCGCGTGCCCACAAGATGGTGGCAGAACCAGGGGATGTTCAGCACTGGAATATTCGTAAAGCAGGTGTAGCGAGTGACCAGCACACAGGGGTGGCAGAGTCCTAGCAAGACAACAACGGCTTTTGTTTTTTTTATTGTTTTTTCTTTTTTACAAAAGCCCCAAACAATTGGAAGCCAAAGACCAGAATGTGCCACCAAAACGTACTTTGGAACTTGATGAGACTACATAAGAAGTCAGGTGCGGTGGCGCACACCTGTGGTCCCAGCAACTCAGGAGGCTGAAGCGGGAGGATCGCAAGTTCTGGGCCAGCCTCAAGAATGCATCAAGGCCCTGTCTCAAAATAAAATATGACAAGAGCCGGGGATGTGGCTCTGGTTAAGCGCCCCTGGGCTCAATTCCCAGCACCAAAAAAGAAAAAAAGAAAAGAAGAAAGACTACATAAGAAACAAAACTGTGCAACATGAGAGGCTCTTTTCAGAGCCAGCCTGTCGGGGCAGAGCCGGAACAGCAGGGGCCTGGGCGCGGAAGGCCACACACGCAGCCCAGCTGTGGTCAGCGATGGCGTTTGTGTCCTGGCGAGGCTGGTTTCCCAGATGTGGACTGTACTATTTCAAGTGAGTCAAGGCCAGTGATAGTGGGCCTGGAGCTGAGGAGAATCATGAGCTTCACCCCAACATCCGGTTCAAAATTGAGGAATGGAGTCCTTTAGCTCCAGGGCAGAGGCTCACTGGAGATGTGTGAAGTGACTCAGAAACCGTCATTCCCTTGAAAGTGGACATGCTGCACACCTGAGTCAGGGAACAAGGACAGGTCACCCCAGCTTCTGTGGGCTTTTGAATTCGTGGTGCGAGTTGAATTCCTAAGTAATTGTGGAGCACGTTCTCCCCAGCCACCTGCCCGCTCACCAAGCTCGGAAGCACCAGCTGATAGGTTTCTGTAGTTCTTTGGTTAAGTTTGGATCTCAGTTTGTCCACACGTGGTGACTTTAAGCTTCACCCTCCCTTCCCCCCACCCCATGACCTACCAACTTGGACTGAGAAATTAGAATTTTAATCGAATTTTGGAGAAGAAAAACGAGCTTTTCAGGCACTGACAGTAAAGGTGGCTGTCCTGGTGGGAGATGCCCACTTCACCCTGCTGTCGACAGCCCACGACAAAAGACCATTTCCTTCCCAGTTCTTCTGTGATGCGGGAAGATGAGCCTCGAAGGCCACCATGGCTTCTGACGTCTGTGGCACTCAGCGCCCCACGCCCTGCCCGTCGGTGCCCAGTGCTCACAGGCAAGGCCTTGAGACCACAGGCACCTCACAGGCTGGTGGGAAGCCAGGTAAGAGCAGCCCTCTGCCTGCTCCTCCGCCTGCTCCTTCTCGGCGTGTCGGGGTGTGTCACCACAGGCTGGAAGACAGCCCTGGGAGTGGAGAGGAGATGCGTGTGCAGAGGCCACTGGGCCCAGAAGTGACTGGACTTGAGCGCACTGGTGGTCTGCCAGCCAGGGGCACGTTCCCTTACGTTCTCAGCTGGCCAGGGCTCAGTTGCAGAAACAAGCTGCCTTTCCTTGGCTTCACTGGCCTCCACGGCGCCCACCCCAGGGATGGAGGGCTCTGTCTCCCCTACACAGCAGCATGTATCCCCTCAGTCTTGGGCATTGACCCAAAGAATTTCTCTTATGTGGAAGAAGACATGGGTCCACAGAGGTGTCAATTTCGTGGCTGGGCCTTCAAGCCCCTTCCTTTGCTTCC
The DNA here is from genome assembly GCF_902686455.1 of Sciurus vulgaris. Taxonomy (NCBI): domain Eukaryota; kingdom Metazoa; phylum Chordata; class Mammalia; order Rodentia; family Sciuridae; genus Sciurus; species Sciurus vulgaris. The sequence continues at coordinate 8,757,957 of NC_136461.1, forward strand.
ATCAGGGGGCTGGACAGACATGCCCTGGACCTGTTAGGAAGATGGACTCTAGCTCATTCACATTGTGCCTTAAGGTCGACTGTTGGCTTTCAAAGCTCGAAATCTCAAGTTTCCAAACTCTACTAAAGTTTACACATTCCTTTTTCTTCCACGCTCGACAACTGACCTTGATCTTCCCCAACAAATGTGTTCCCTCATTTATTCACCAGGCACTGTTCTGGACCCCAGGATAGCAGTGAATGAGACCAGTGCTTCCTCCCCAGGCCACCCGGGAGCCAGGGCACAGCCCCGGGTACTCATCCAAGTGAGATGGGAAGCACAAGTGCTTTGAGCAGTGACTGGCTTGCTCCAGCGGTGGTTTCTGAAGGGCCATTCTCCTTGTGGTGAGGAGAAGAGACGAGGACAGAATAGAGAGAATAATTTTGAGACAGTTGTACAGATGCAGAGGTCATCTGATAGATGCGGCAGAGGGAGGAATAGATTTCAGATACATCCTGAAGGATTTCCGGTATTGGAGTGAGCCTACGGGCCTCCCAGGAGATTGGCTGTGTGTGGTGAGAAGAGTCGGAACCAAACCTTACATTGAATGGATGGGGAAGTGGCCGCCATATTGCTCTTGGGGGGCCTTTGGGCTTCTGCCACGTAGCCTAGAGACCTTCCCGGAGCATCATGGGTGAGAGAGCAGTAGGACTTCCCTGGGAAAGCCGTTCCTTAGCCTGTCTAGGCAGTGTGTGGAATGACCAGGCAGGGGGATGAGAACAGGCCGCAGGTACGAGGACGCCCTGCCCCTGCCCTTAGTTACCTGGACAGTGCAGCACCTGTCACGCTTCTCCAGCAGTGCCAGCTGCGGCTTCTACGCTGCCCTCCTACTTCCATTCAGTAGTTGGGAACCAACTACCTAAATCTTGAAGGCACGAGGGAGGTGAGCCACCGTGGGAGCGTGAACCAACTGGGCTCCTCACCGGGTCCCGTGACTCAGGTGACTGAACTTCTTCTCAGTCCCTTTACCTCCCTGCTGCAGAGCGCAGCTGAGAGGTTCAAACACCTTGTGGGTGAACTCCTGGCTAGCTACCCCGGTGGCCCTACCACACGTCACCAGGTAGGGCTGCCCTTCAGACACCGCGGCCTGGCAAGCCGAGGGGTGGGCTGGGGAGCACCCGAGGGCTGCAGCTGGCCTTCCACATGGCCTGTGGCCGTCCACCCGGATTTGCCCACTGGGCACTCACTTGCTGATCCATCTCCACACTGCGGCCAGCACGTGGCTCCCAAGTGCTGATTCAGTGTGGAAGCCTGATGTCTCCTGGAGGTTTGTCTAGAGAGGGATGTTTTGCTTCAGTGGGTTTCAGGAACAAATAATAAAAAGTACAGCGAGTACAAGGTTGGGGACAGACCCAGTACACTCTTATCAGTCATCTGAAGTATGCACGGCCTTTCCAAGACAAATATGGACTCCTGTTTCTAGGAAAACACCAGAAAGTATTTATCAATTACCCTGTCTGTGGTTTGTGGAAAAAGACAACAGCAGCTGACCTGAAAGCCATGGCGAAGCAGATTCCTCTGGGCAACAGGAGCTGAGTGGATGTGGAGGAGGAGGGCTGCGGGATCCCACCTGGCCTGGGGAGGGAGGAGGAACCTGTGTTCCCCCTTCCCCAGGCGGCTGAGCTCGTCCTAGAAGAAGCCTGGAAGCATGGCGGGGTCCCTCTGTAAGCCCACCATGGCTCCCCCAAAGAGTCCCAGAGAAGCAGGTGCGGCCCCATGGAGGCCGACAGTAGTGTCTCTTAAGAGCCTCTGCTGTAGGACAGCTCAGGCCATCCAGCCGGGGCTCGTTGGGCATTGTTGCTGTGGAATCGTCACTGGTCCTTCCTGTGAGGCAGGTTGTCACCCCATTTCACAGGGACAAGTGAAGTGGAGGGTTAGGGAAGTTAACTGGCTTGCCCAGGATCACACAGCTGGACCGGGTTTCCAGGCGGGTTTGAATTGGCGTCTCTGGCCGCTAACTTGTCACTTGCTCAGGGTTCACGGTAGTTGATTCTGCTTGTTGACTACAATGTGCCTTCATCTCAGGTGGGAAGGGAAACCATTTTGGCCTGATTTTTTTTTTTTTTTTTTTTTTTTTTTTTTTTCTTATTTTTAGTTGTAGATGCTCTTATTTATTTTATTTTTATGTGGTGCTCAGGGTAGAACTCAGTGCCTCACGCATGCTAGGCAAGCGCTCTACCCTGAGTCCCAGCCCCAGCCCCTTGACCTAATTCTTACCTGCTTTTCTTCCTGTCCATTTTCCCCCAGGACCCAAGCACAGAGGGTTCGGAAGCCGCGTTGCTGCACAGGACCCCAGGGGCTGCTTCCCCGCTATTCTGAGAGCCAGGCAGAAGGACAGGAGCAGCTCTTCAAGCTAACAGACAACATCCAAGACGAGTTGTAAGTGGGAGCCTGGGGGACAACCCTTTGGGGCCACCAAGTCACCTCTTCTGTCTGAGTGGGAGCAATTTTACTGTGACCCAGCCCCGTTCTGATGCTCAGACCTCAGAGCTGGTCACGTGATTCCTTGGCCCAGCCGTTTATGGGCCTAAACGTGAGTGCGCATGAACAGCCTTCACGGGAAGGAGTGCTTCTCAAACTCCGTTCTGTAGCCACAACTTGCTCTTCTGTCTCTTAAACAGCCGTCTCTGTCCAGGCAGTCCTAAGAAGAAAGGGGTGAGAGGCCCTCAATTTTAAGGGCCTTTTTTCCCTTATAAAATTTTCCTAAACTCTGATGTCCTATTTTCTGTAGGATGACAAAACAAACCATACATGAATAGTTTAAAAAAAAAAAAAAAAAAAACTAGCAGTTAGATATTCTTGGAAATGCAGGTTTTTGTAAAGTCACTTTACTGCTCTTGAAAGATGGACCTTACATGCATGGGACCTTGTCACTTTTTCAGTTAGTGACCTCATTCCTAGCTGGTGTGCTGGAATTAAATGTGTCGCTATTTTAGGATGTTCTGCACACCCTTAGCATAAAGCGCTCTATGACCTGTCTAGGTGTCAGAATCGCCAGCCCAGAGAGAGGCATCCTGTCTGGCGAGTCGCAGAGTGCTAGTTTAGTTTCTGTGGTGCTCACTTGCCTTCTGGAAGGTGAGGCTAGCCAGGCGGTGTCCTGAGCATGGTGTAGCCCTGTGGAGGCCATGCCAGGAGCAGTCTTAGGTGTCATTGCTTTAGAGACAGTGTCTGGGAGAGCTCATCTCACACTCTGTACGAGTGTTTGAATGGGGATGTAAGAATCAAATGCAGAATCCCTTTGTCTGCTGGATGGGATGGCATGTCACCACACCACACCCCCAATACGAGAACTCCTCTTGATAATGCAGGGCATGTGCCTTCTGTCAGCCGCTCGGGTGTCACAACAAAATACCACAGACGAGCGGCTGGAAGGTGAGATCCATGTGCCTGGCAGTTCTGTTCCTAGTGAAGGCTCTTGGTAGCTTGCAGACAGATGGCAGAGGGCAGAGAAAGGAGAGCTCTCTGGCCTCTTATAAGAACACGGATCCTGTCGGGTCAAGGCCCTAACCTCGTGACTTCATTTGACCTTAATTACTTCCTCGTTCCAAATAGTCCTCTTGTGGGGGGTGGGTAAGACGGCGACATAGGAACTGGGGGTGGGACACAACTCAGCCTGTGGCCTGTCATGAATAGGCTCTGCTGTTCACTCAGCCTTAGCCTACTCATCACTCTGATGCCAGGTCCCCTTGCCGTTTCACTCCAGAAAGGACTTTGTATACCTGCCTTCCTTGGCTGGAGAATTTACACTACTTTGTGGACAAAACTTGGGGTTTCTGAATTGAGGGCCCAGATGGTCATTTCCCGTCATGGTGCAGAGTCTACTAGCACGGCAACCCCTTGAGCGTTGGAATCTCCATCTGTTCATTCACGGGAGAATCCAACACCTAAAACAGGGCCTGTCTTAGAATAGGCACTGAATAAATGCAGCTGGGTATCTGATTTAGCATATCTATTAACTCATGTCCACTTTTCAATCTTTGGGGATTTTTTTTTTTTTTTTTTTTTGTCAGAGGTTATTATATATTATACTGAGGGTGAGCCTACGCAGAGCAGCCACGCAGGGCTGCCCCCGGAGGAGCCAGTGAGGACCGGAGGCCGGAAGCCAGAGTCAATTCAGGAAGGGAGATTTCACAAAACCCTTGAAATTCATATGAACTAGGAGCAGATATTTGGCATGAATGCATTTTGACTTTAACAATGAAAACCATGTGTCTCCACCCGAGTTGTGGCTAAGTCTGGCCAGTGCATGCTGAGCAAGGCTGGTGACCGTGGTCTTCCTGGGTACACAGGAGGAGTCCCCAAGCACCTTCAGCTGCAGCCTGGTCTGTGTGAGCCCCGCGGCATCCCTTTGCAAGGAAGGGGCCAGGAAAACGCAGGCACCAAGCTGCACCTCTGACTTTCATCCTAGATTTGTAATTAAAAACACGTTTCGAGACCTAATTATTTGCATATTTCCCTTCAGAGTTAACCCCTTAAAAGGGTCTTTAATACCATGCTCTACTGTTCTAACTAAACGTTTCCACATTTTTTTCCAGTTAGACTCACTGTTTCACTTCTGGAAAATACTGTGTAATGACTTCCGGATGGAGTGAAACCCCAGGTCCCCGGAGCGGGGCAGCTTCTACTTTGTTCTCCTAGATGACGTCGCATTTAGTTTTTACATTCCATTTAATTAATCAGCATCAAGAAGAGAGTTGCTGACGTAGGACGTAAGGGCTCCGTCTGCGGCCTCGGTCCGTTAACCGGGTGTTTCTCTGACGTGCTTCAGGCTCACGTTACCTTCCCCATCTTTTTTTTTTCCTTTTTTCAGTTAAAGGTCCTCAGTTAAGATGATGTTAAAGTAGAAGTTGCCCCGTAAGATTAAATTAAATGTGCTTTCTAACCAACGCTTATTTGTAGTCAGAAGCCTCACTGTCATTTTGGAATAAAATGGTGCCTTGCCTCAGACAAGGGCGCACACCTGCTTGTAGGCACACGGTGGCTTTTGCTTTTCAAGAAGATGCTCCTGAGCAGCCCGTGACTCGAGAAGCTGCTCTAAACTACTGTTTTCTGGAGTGTGATCCTTGGATTGTATTACCAGTTATGTAGAATGTGACACTTTATCAGGTTTTTATACAGAAAGTATTTTTTAAAAAAGAAAATAAAAATAGCCTCTCAACCTACCAGCCAGATAGTCAAGAGTGAAAGTCTTATGGGACACAGTGGGCACACCTGTAATCCCAACTACTCAGGAGGCTGAGGCAGGAGGATCACAAATTTGAGGCCAGTCTGAGCAACTTAGAGAGACCCTGTCTCAGAATTAAATTTTTTAGGGGCTGGGGAGATAGCTCAGTCGGTAGAGTGCTTGCCTTGTAAGCACAAGGCCCTGGGTTCAATCCCCAGCACCCAAAAAAAAAAAAAGAATTAAAAATTTTAAAAGGGAGTTGAAGGAGCGAGGATTTAGCCCATGTCAGAGTGTTTGCTTAGCATGCATGAGGCCCTGGTTTCACTCTCCAGACCTACAAAAAAATAGTAAAAGTCTCCTTTTTTACCCACTTTGGAATACACTGTTGATGGAAATTTTTAAATCTCAGCTTTTCTTTTTGATAAACTTTACAGAGATAGAATCAGAACTTTTTAGCCTAGGCCATGATACTGTTTCTAATATCATTCAATTATAAATTTAAACCATTTGGGTAGCACATAAGACAAGCAAAAAACTAGTCCTTTTGATCAACGCAGGAGAATGCATAGCTTCTGTTGTCTTTCTTTTTCTTTTTCTTTTTTGGCAGTGCTGGGGATGGAACCCACGACCCTGCATATGCCAGGCAAGTGCTCTACCACTGAGCTCCATCCCTAGCTCCAGCTTCCATTTTCTAAACTGGATAATAATCTGTCAATAACTATTGATACTTGGGCAACTGGACAATCTTTGATATGCCACTGGATTAAACCTTGCATTGGCAGATGACCCAGATCATGCATTCAAGTTCATGCCTTGCTAAGTCTTAAATCAGGAGTTCTGAGACAGTTCTTTGCTGCTGGTTGCAGTACATCTGGCGTCCAGTTAGGCAACTCTGATCTGTGCTGGCAAATTCCATCACCCTCGTGATGCCGTTGCAGTGCCATTTTGAGACTTCCTAGCCCATAACTTTATTAAGTCATCCTTAAAGGAGAGTTGAGAATAAAGCCTTTAACCCAAGTTTAAAAATCGTACAGAAATCCTATTTTTTCATGAACTGAACGATAGTGTTACGGCAGCCCAAGCTGTGTGGACAGAACCCGTGACCTGTCTGATCCTCACGCTTGAAGGGGAAGCCTTCCGGTGCTTTGTGCTTGGGGCCATGCTTTGTCACCCCCACCCCTGAGTTAATAGATCAAAGGGCAGAGGTGTGTCCTCAGGACCCACTGGGGCCATGCTGGTCTTCCTCCTGTGTCATCCGTGAAGTGTCCCAGCCACTTGTTCATGGGTCAGCAGCAGTCCTATGTGAAGCCTATTTGAGGGGTGAAGAGTGGAAAGCCCGAATCCAGGCACCAAAGTAGAGTGTCCAGCGGTGACCACTGATGCTCTGCTGGCGTGACAAGGGAAGCACGTGCTGCCTGTGGAGAACGGCCATGGTGGGTGGACAGGGAGGGCACACGGTTGGTAGCTGTGAGGAGAAAGGGGACAGGAAGGAGCTGGGGAGCTCTGTCTTTGCTGGGCCGCCTTGGCCTCCTGAGCTGAGGCTTTTCTCACTGGGTGATAAGTTTGGGATCAGTGTCCCTCAAATGAGGGGCCTGGTCAAGCACGGTTGGAATGAGCTTTTGATGTGTTTCCAGATTGTGGAAAAACAGAGTTAGTGGTAACAGTGATGCTGATGGAACACAAAGCCTTGGCCGTCCGCTGTGGGAGGCAGGGAGGCCGCAGGGGGAGGTAGAGGGTGCTGGTAGCTGTCCATCTCAGGGGCTTTGCCCAGCTCCCTTTATTCTCTCAGTCATGCCCTTGGTTCTGCTTTCGATTTGAAAACTTTAGAACATTTTATGCAAATGTCCAAAGTCCGTGATTATCAGCAGCAGCTCCAGAGTGTGAGTGGGACCCTGGATTTGGCCAAAGAGACCTCAAGAGATTTCCAGAGCTGCCGCCCTCCACCTGCCTTTCTGTGGCCGCCAACTCTTTGCACCTTCATTCTGGCTTTGGGAAGGAAACCACCTGGCTCTGGCATCTCCCCTCAGAGATGTAAAAAGCCAGCCACCAAAAGCGGGCAGCCTGGTCAGAGTCCCCAGCCCGTGGGGCTTCCCTCCGCTCAGCCCGTTTCTTCACTTACCCTCTGCCTTCCAGGAGGGCTCCCAGCTCAGAGCCCCTCTTCCTCCAGAACTTTCCTGGCCCGCCAAGGACTGGCCATGGCAGCATTACAGAAGGGAGTCTCAGCTCAGGCCTTATGGCGACTTCCTGGGGCGGACGCCAGCCGTGGCTAGGCCACACTGGGTGGACGTGGCTATCCTGTGCTGCGTCGCCCCACCTGCAGCGGCAGCTTCGCAGTCTTTAGACTTTCAGCTGGTTTCCCCCATGAGTTCCAGCTGGGCCATGATGCTTCTCTCACAGGACATGTTTCTTCTGTGTCTTTCCTTCTGCCTCTGTGACCGTCTGCCATTCAGCTTCCATTCAGCTCGCACCCATGATGCTGCAGCCTGCGACCCTGTCAGGCGGGGCGTGAGGAAGCCTGCTGAGCGGCCTGAGCACTGGGGGCTGCGGGCGGTTCTAATTTTGGCATCGAGACTTTACAAGTCTGCATTCTTGGCATTGCCAACCAGTTAGAACAACAAACCCCAATTTTTGTCATGGGAGCTGTAATTAAATGACAGCTGAACAAGGTGGCTACTTACTGAGCCTTCATGGTGAGGGGAATAAGATGTGGACCCCGCGCACGGACTTTGAGCTTAGCCCAAGAGCCAAGGGCTCACCAGGAAACCCAGGGAACCAATCTGTGGGCAGCCTCTGGGAGGTCAAGCAGCGAAGTGTTCAAATGGGGCAGGGCCGGAGCCTCTGGGGGAGGCTTCGGGCAACTGGGGAGGTCAGCGGGGTCAGGAGTGAGGCTGTGTTCTGGGGAGGGCTGTCCCCACATGGAGGGGCCAGCACCCAGCAGGAAAGCCACCATGCCGCCAGCAGCCTGGCCTCCCACCTGACAGACTTCCGCCCCCCCTCAGAGGAGTTTGTCCAGGTGGAGCCTCTGCTCCGAGCCAGCAGTTAGGAGACGGATGCTCACCAGCCAGTCAGCCCTTAGTATTCCAGCCGCCACCCGTCCTCCCTCGCTGCCTGTTGACGTCCATACCCATTGTGAAAGGCCAGCACAGGATGCGGGGGACACTGCCAGGCGGCTGTTCCCAGAGTTCACCAGTCTTCATTCCGTAGCTGAGCGAGAGGCTGGCTGCATAGACGCCCACTTCATCTGTAGGCACCATGGAGAAGTCAGGTGGCTGTCTCCTTTCCTTCTGTTTTTAATGGTTAGGTTTTTCTGAGTGTCCCTAAAGTCTTCAAAGGAATGACCCTAAGTTTTGGAAATGGAGATTGCAGTTTTACCCAAGAAAGCACTTTCTAACTTGATGTTTGCTGGACGTGGCGCTCAGAGTTCCGGGTCCCCGGAAGTACTGAGCAAGGCCCAGCGACGGGAAGGTGCACGTGGGCGTGCAGACCCCACTGCATCCTGCCGACCTCTGGTGTCACACGGTTTGGAAACCTGTTTGATTCTGCTTCTCCCCATCAGCACTGTCACCCCGCCACGTCTCCTGCCGCTTGCTGTGGCCGCCTGCGTGCTATTCAGGAACACCCAGCTGCTCCTTCAGTTTCACATTTAAAAGCACTTTGTCAGGGCTGGGGCGATAGCTCAGTTGGTAGAGTGCTTGCCTTGCAAGCACAAGGCCCTGGGTTCAATCCCCAGCACCGCAAAAAAAAAAAAAAAAAAAAAAAAAAAGCACTTTGTCTTCTTTCTGTCCAACACAAAACTGTAGTTTCCTCTAAGCCTTAAGCTCTCCAAAGACACCCAGCGAATAACTCCCCACAGATCCCATTCCTGGACCTGGATGTTTCCATTGGTGGAACTCAGGGTCACCATTGCTGGCTAACGTTTACCCAGCTCTTGCAGAAGGGAGCTACGGGGCCCAACAGCAGCCCCCGAGGCCAGGATCCCTCTGATTCCTGGTTTATAAATGAGGAGACACAGGTGCAGTGCAGCAGAGCCACCTGGCCAAGGTGGGTGAGTGAGGAGGCCTGGTTCATAGTCAGGCCCTCAGACCCCAGAGCCCTGGGCAGGTACTACCCACTTATGTGGCCCAGTCCCCAGGCACAGCCTGGCCCGGTGTGCCCTGCGGGGACGATGACCCCCCTCCCCGTCTCCCTGTGCAGCTTCATAGCCGTGGAGAACATCGACAGCTACTGCGTGCTCATCTCCTCCAAAGCCGTCTACTTCCTCAAGAGCGGAGATTACGTTGACCGAGAGGCCATTTTCCTCGAGGTCAAATACGACGACCTCTACCACTGCCTCGTCTCCAAGGACCACGGCAAGGTGTACGTGCAGGTGACCAAGAAAGCAGCCAGCACCAGCAGTGGGGTGTCCATCCCAGGCCCGTCCCACCAAAAGCCGATGGTGAGTCCCCAGCTGCCCCCTGGCACTGGGATGGGCAAGCTCGGGGTCCAGAGGTGGCAGCCCTCTGCCCCCGATTCCTACAGGGACATGTCTGGGAGGGTCCGTCTGCACTGGGTGCTGCCGTCCAGCTTCACGGTGGCCCTGGACACGTTACTGGGCATTTGCTCCTCGTCCGACATCGGCACCAGTGGTGGCAGCACTTGCTCTGGGTCTCTGTGAGGAGGAACTAACAGGATGCGGGGTTCCGTGCACCTGAGCTGCGACACTTCATCTTCAGGGTGCCAACCGTGAGGGAGCCTCACCCTGTGCTGTCTCTGATAAGAGGAGCGGTCCCTGACCGGCCCAGTAGGTCTTTGTAGACAAAGGCACACTTCACCTCTGGAGGGCAGGGGGTCTTGCCCTGGCAGGACATTTGAGTAGTGAAGCTCCCCTGGGAACCAGCCCTCGGAAGGGCACCACTCACCAGGCTGCACACTGAGCCCTTCACCAAGGTCATTCTCTGTGACTGCCACCAGCCCCACTGAGCTGCTGAGTCAGGGGATCAGGGCAGACTCCTCCAGGCCACTCGGCTGACTCCTGAGGAAGTCCGGGCTTAGACCCAGCCGGCCCCACTCCAGGATCTGGGCCACAGAGCCCCCCGCTGTGCAGCACGGGCTCAGGGGACTGTTGAGCCGACAGGAGAGGAGGCCCGCCCTTCGTAGCTGTGGTCCGGCTTGGCAGCTTGTCTGACACCCAGGTGTTAGTCCTGCCTGGCTCACCTGGCGGGCAGTGCTCTCCAGCCTGCATCAGGAAGGGTGCCTCATTCAGAACAGCCTGCTTATCTCTGGTCTCTCTGCAGATCAGAAATAGCAGTGGCCTTGTTGGGCGCTCTCCGCAGGCCCGCTGACCTTCCCCTGCTCAGGAATGCACTTGGGTTTGTGTTGGCTGTGAAGTTTTCCGGGAGTCACTGACTTAGTTCAGGATGGCTGATTCAGAGAGTTAGTCACCCCGAAGTGTGAGTTTTCTAAGTTTCTCCCATAGGTGGGGACCTGCAGCCTGCCATGTCCCCCCTTTAAAGGCAGGTAAGCAGGCAGGATTGCAGGCTAGAAAATTCCATTTTCCAGCCACCACTTGAATTCCTTTGTCGCTGTTCATGATCCTGATCCAGCAAATCCTCACTCCTCAGAATGGAAACTGGCCTCAGTCAGGAGCTCCCAAATCAAGTGGATGATTTTGGGTTGGCCGTGGTCACCTGGGGAATACATTAAAAATGCAGGTCCTAGGGACCCACCCAGATTTTTAAGTCAGAGTTGATGAGGAGGGGCCCTTGGGATCCTGCTTTTCCTCAGAGCGTCTCGGTATTATTCTGTCTGCTGCCTGTGGATCTGCCCTGCCCAGGCCGCTTGCGTTTGGTTATCCCACCTTGAGGACGTGGCGCTCACTCTTTTCTCCTCGCAGGTCCACGTGAAGTCTGAGGTCCTTGCTGTCAAGTTATCACAAGAAATAAACTATGCGAAGAGTCTTTACTATGAACAGCAGCTTATGTTAAGACTCAGTGAAAACCAAGAGCAGTTGGAGCTGGACTCCTGAGAGGCCCCAGCTGCTGGAGGGACGCTCCCAGACACAGACCTGGCCACCTGGAGGACGGATGCCTGTGTCCTCGGCTCAGATCAGAGAGGAACCAGAAGAAGGTCTGGGGAAGATATCGAGGAACAAGGGAAAGGAAGCCCTCACGGGAGAAATACAAATGGAAGCCGTGTTAGTTTGTGGGGCGGGGAGTTACTTGAGATTATGGGGAAGTAATTTTTAAAAGGTATCGATTGAATAACGTTTAAAAAAAAGTACTGAGGTGAATCTAATTTTTAAATTGCCCTATATCTTGTTAACATGTATATATGTACAACTGTGTCTGTAAATACACGGGAGCTTCCGAGCAGGCTGTGCGTGCCTGAAGGTCTGTCCCTGTTACGTAACAGACGCATGGGCTCTTCTCGCACTCTTCTCCACACCTCTCCCGGTGCTCTCTGGAGAAAGGCTTTCTTGACCCCAGGAGTGTCGTGTCTGAGCTCTGCTCAGGCAGCCAGTGGGTCGCAGTGAGGCCTGAGCATTAGGAGTGAGACCTTGGCGGTGTCCGGCTGCCCCAGAGGGAGCCACGAGCAGAGGCCCGAGAGCTCCCGGTGGCCCTCTCTGTCGTCACGCTGTTCTGCAGATGCTGCTTAGGCGTCCCCGTGGTGTTCTAATCTGTCCCCTTAGTTTTCCCTGCCCGGTCGCCCACCAGGAGGTGACGTTGTCCTCAGTTGCCACGCACACACGCACATCCCACTCTAAGTTCTTCTCGCTGTTTCTAGAGAAGTTCGAAATATCCGTAGGCTCTGCGGATAAGGCCGCGCCCTGGCATCACAGCCCCGGGGACCTGGATGGTGACTCCAGGATGGGGAGGAAGGAGAAGAGGGTTTTAGGGAAGAGTGAGATGCGAGCGTTGAGGGGACTGGCCGGGCGTGTCCTGCCCTCGGTTTGAACCCCCGCCCGGTCCCAGTGTCGGCTCTTCCTGGCTCTCGGTTTCTGTAAGGAAAAAGGAAAAGGCCTCACTCCACAAAGAAGGACTCTCCTGTGACTTTAGGTTTTCTTATTTTAGTAAAGCTGGTCAGTTTCTTCGACTTTGTCACGTAGCTGAGAGCTGGGTCGGCGCAGAGGCTCAGCAGATGTGTAGGAGGCTCGGGTGTTCAAAGCCCACAGCCCACTCCTCACGACACAGATGAAGCAGCCTCTCCCCAGCTTCCTTCGCCTCCCCTAACACCCCACACGTGGGTCTGTTCAGACAGGAGGAGGGGCTCAGCACCTGGGTAGTGTTTCCCAGGAGCAGCTGGTCTTGAACTCCAAGGTTGGATAGTCCTCATGGGGCTGCAAACCGGGGGTCGCATAACTATCTGGGCTTTTACAGGTTGAGTGGTTTGGAGTCAGCTGGTTTGTGGCTCTCTGGGTGGCCATCATGCAGTATCAGTGCTCACAAGACCCGCAGCAGAAGGGCCAAGGGTCAGCTCCCCGGCCTTCTTCACCAGCCTCTGTTCCTGCCCCCAACACGCCTGGTTTGAGGCCATCCGTCGCCCACTGCCTGAGATCACTCTCTCCACATGAAATCCTCAGAAGGGTTGATTCTGTGCATCAGTGAGCCTTCTGTCATTTGCTGGGACAGTCACTTGAGATGTCCTCACTGGATGGAGGAGAGGCATTACCATGGAGTCCACTGTGGGCCCGGCAGTCCCAGGGAGCCCGCCGAGGGCAGCCTGGGGCTGGTGCTTGGAGGTGGGGAGCCGCCTGGCTCCTGTCTGACTGAACCAGCGCTCAGCAGTTGTCCTCCTCCTCCGACACACAGCTGCTCCCGGACGTCTGCGCCCTAGAAGGGGCAGGCGTTAGAGGGGGCTCCAGAGGCCAAAGGGAGCAGGACTCCAGACAAGAGGGCCAACTCCACGCTCCCCAGCTCTCCCATCCAAGCAGCCTGTGCCCAGACTGGGCACGATGGCAGGGGTACCGCCATGCTTCCTAGTTTGTTGAGACAGAATCCAAAGCTGTGGAAGAAGTAGGTCCTGTCCTGGCTCCTTAAACCCTATTTCTTCTTAAATGGGTATTTAAATAGCCTATGGTGTTGGAGACTTTGTTAGGACAATTTCTACTGATTTTAATGCTGCCTCAAATACGTAGTTCCTCTTTGAGGAAAGTAAAATTGATGGAATGACTAAGGGGACATTGGATAAGGAGACCAAAAGCCATCCCAGTTCCTTGAACCAGTGCAGTTGGAAGGCCAGACTGGCCAGCGACCCCAGTCCCAGGCCCTGGCCCTGTGTGTGTGGTGGAAATGGTTGGGTGACCGTGGCCCCAGCCCCAGACTGTGCTGCGCCTGCTGGGTGCTCGCCTCAGTGTTGGAAGGCTCCAGGGCCACTTCATTCTCAAGTGTCACCTGTGCCTCAGAAGACTACAGTAGCTGCTTGGTGAACTTCTGAAAACAGAAGATCTGTTCCTCACTGTGTAAACACTTGGTCACCAGTGTGTACAGATCTGTAATCTGGTTCCCATATCAGAGTGGTCTCTTCTTCCTGTGGAATAAAATGCGTTGTTGACTTCCCAGACTCGTTTGCTTTCTTGTTTCCTGGTGCTCCATAGAGTCTAGAATCTTCATCAGTGGCAGATACCAAGCATGGCAGATCCCATGTAGTCCCAATAAAACGCAGCCTCTGCCTTCCGTCCAGGGAAAGGCATTAGCTGGGCCGACCCCACACCTGGACCGGTTCCCGCCTCTGGGAGTGAGCAGCACAGTCCACCTTCCAGCAGCTGTGCGACTGTGGCTCACCCTGCCACCCCAAGGCTGCTGGGCTGAGCCCCCGGGATGGGTGTTGTCGTTTAGAGTTAAACAGATAAAAGGGAGGCTAAGCAGGACTGTCCAGAGACAGGAGTGGCTCAGGGGGTGTCATGCAGGCCCAGAAAGGTGTCAAAGATGGACTCAGGCACTGCTGACAAACCAACCAGAGGAGGACCACAATTCGGAATGGATCTTGCCCCGTTGGCGTCCCTGGAGACCTTCCTAAGAGCAGTTTTGATGGAGTGGTGGGGCTGAAATCTGGGTGGGAGGAGGTCCAAGAGAAAAATGGAAGGAGAGAAATTGGCAACTCCAAATAATGACAACTCTCTGAAGGACTCTGGCCATGCATGGAAGGAGAGGAACGCCGGGTACCTCAAGAGGGAAGAATGACTCTCGGCAGGTGCAGTGGTGTGCCCCCCGCCCCGTCCCAGAGGCTGAGGCAGGAGGATCCTGGGAGTCTAGGAGTTTGAGGCCAGCCTGGGCAATATGGGCAACATCTCTAAAAAAAAGGGTGGGGGGAACACGAGGGGGAGGCCATGAAGAAGTGGCAGATGAGCTGATCAAGAAAATGGAGCTCGTTTTCTTAGGTCAGCCGGGAGCCAGTACAGGGCAGGAGGTGACGGGGACTTGGGGAGAGGAGATCCAACAGCTGAGGAGGACCGGGAGAGCGCAGGCTGAAGCTGCGTTGCCGGGCTGCATCAGTGGCTTCCGAAGTCAGTGGCCGTGAGCGTACAGTGAGCCGAGAGCCTGCTTCTGTTTCCCCAGCTGCCTCGAGCCCTGAGCTTAGTGTGAACTAGGCGAAGAAGTAGATTTACCCAGACGTGCTCCCCATCGCCCATCCAGTCACACCACCACTACCCTCGACCTCCACAGTCGAGGCACAAAATGGCACAAAAATGTCAGATCCCCGAGCTCACAGCAGAAAGGGCTACACTTCCCAAAGCCAAGCACAACCTCTAAAGCATGCACGCCTCCTAAGTGGGGGAGACTGGGAGGTGCAGGGAGCACCCCGCAGGAGTAGCTGGACTAACTCAGCTCACGGGCGCAGCAGGGCAGTGTTTGACTAGGAACCACCCGGGCTCACCAGGGCACAGGAAGGGTGTGTGTGGACTTCCTCCTTGTTCTCCGCCAAACTCAACATGCCGCCCTGGCAGGTGCCAGTTCCCTAGGAAGGCACAGCCCTGCTTCCCCCCACTTCTCAGAACAAGCATGTGATTTCTGGCTCTGCAAAGAAAACTCAATGCTCACTGCTCTCCAGGACACTGTGTCCCAGGACGTGAGGACAGGTATTTGA
This sequence comes from Sciurus vulgaris, assembly GCF_902686455.1. Taxonomy (NCBI): domain Eukaryota; kingdom Metazoa; phylum Chordata; class Mammalia; order Rodentia; family Sciuridae; genus Sciurus; species Sciurus vulgaris. Next base: position 8,773,222 of record NC_136461.1, read on the forward strand.
AAGCTCCAAGGTCCTCTGAACACAGGTCCAAGTACACGCACTATTATTTAGAAGTTTTGGCTAATACCAAAGAGCACTAGTTCAGGAACTTGGGGGTGAAATCTGGCTTGCATCTGCAAGGGTCCTGAAAGTAGTTGCTGACCCAAGTCCTGTCTCTCTGACTGGGGGACAAGCAAAGCAGCTGTAGGGACCAAAGATGAGTGTTTAGATTTTTATACAAATGCAAAAAAAAAATACACCTCCACGCCTGCTTTGTGTCCTGTGAGAATGTTTACTGCATGTCGACCCCTTCTTGCTTCCTCCCAAGGTCACCCCTCCCTACTCCCTCCACTCCACCTCAAAATTAATAACGTTTTTTTTTTCCCCAAATCCTCCTGTGCTTGTGCGGACACCGGTGTACGATTATTCCTTTATTGCAGGGTATCCAATCCAGGGCCTCATGCTTCCTGTGCAAGTTCTCTGCCCCTGAGCAACAGCCCAGCCCTTTTTATTTTTTACATAAAAATAAGTGGCCCAGGCTGGGCTCAAACTTGAGATCCTCCTGCCTCAGCCTCCTGAACACTGATTTTATTTCTGGGCTGTGGATTCCAGGGAGCTGATTGTAGTTAGAGGGTACCTCCAAGCTCACCTTCCCAGAGAGCTGGCAGGCATGTGATGGGCTGTAGCCACGCAGGGCATCTCGCCCTGCCTCTTACCATCTGGTAAATACAAGGCAAGAGCACATTCTCTGACTTTTTTCATAGTATTTTTTAGGATTAAAATTATTCTGCCTTGGGGCTGGAGACATGGCTCAGTGGTAGAGTGCTTGCCTAGAATATATGAGGCCCAGGGTTCCATCTTCAGAACTACGTAAAAATAAATAAATAAAGGTATTTTGTCCATCTACAACTAATAAATAAAAATAAAAAATAAAATAGGTCCAGGAGCTTCCCACCACATCCTGTGGCTTGCAGAATTTAAATTGCAGAAGAGCTTTCCTGTTCTGGTGTTTAAAGATTAGATGAAAGTAAACTGTAAACCCTCAGCTCTGGAACTTTTTCCGTGAGTCCCTTTGATCATTATCTCACTGTCCATTGGAGCATGCAGGCTTTCCCTTTCTTCTTGTGTCAGTTTTGGTTGAATTTGAGTTTTTTGGCATCAAGTCTACAAGTGTGTTGCCATACTGTTGCTTGGATTCTATAAATTATTATAATTATCCTCGCTGATATTTTTTTCTTTTTCTCATCATTAATCATGCATATTTTTACCTTTTCTCATAATTTTTGTTTTTGGGATTCTGGGAACCCAGGCCTCACACATGCACAGCAAGTGCTCTATCCCTGAGCTACATCCTCAGCCTCAGAACTAACTTTTTGAGTTCATTCTTTTCAAATAACCAGTTTGAAATTTTGTTTCTTTGCCACTTTTTTTTTTTATTATTATTCTATTGATTGAATCTTTAATCTTTGATTTCCTCTCCTGGCTCCTTTTTATTTATCTTACAGTTGTTTTCTTTGTAAGATAAGTAGTCAGTCATCCTTTGGTGTTTGTGGAAGCACGGCTGGAGCCCCCTCCCCGCCCCCTGCAGATAATAAAGCCCCCAGATGCTCACGTTCCCTGTGAGATGGCGTGGAGTCTGCACATTGCCTCCGAACATCCCCCCTGTGCTTGGATCATCTCTGGGTTACTTCTCACACCTAATGCAGTATGATGCTATGTAAGTGATGGCTACTACTGTGTCACGTAAAGAATAGCGACAAGCACGTTCGCTACAGACACCAGTTTTTCTCCGGAGCATTTCCCACCCTTGGCTGACTGCCAATACGGAATCCTAGGGTGTGGACTGGGATTTTTTTTTTTTTTGCGGTGCTGGGGATCGAACCCAGGGCCTGGTGCATGCAAGGCAAGCACTTTACCAACTGAGCTATCTCCCTAATCTCCCCAGCCCAACACCGTATTTTATTGTGTTTTTTTTTTTTTTTTTTTTTTAACTTTCTGAGGAGTGGGATAGCTGGGTCAAATGGTGGGTCCATTCCAAGTTTTCTAAGGAATCTCCACACTGCTTTCCAGAGTGGCTGCACTAATTTGCAGCCCCATCTAGGTGGTTTTTAATATTACTTTTAATCTCTTCTTTGGCCTAAGAATTACCTAGGAGTGTTTCTTAATTTCCAAATTAAATTAAAAAATCATCTCCCTTAAGTTGGTGTTTTGAATTTTATTGAATTAAGATCAGTAAATGTAACCTGAAGATTTCTGTATTGAAATATCTAGCTGGGTGTGGTGGCACGTGCCTGCAATCCCAGCCACTTGGGAGGATAGCAGGTTCGAGGCCAGCTTTGACAATTTAGTAAGAACCTGTCTCAAAATTTTAAAAAATGGGGGCGGGGTGCTGGGATCGGGGATATAGCTCAGTGCCAGAGCGCCCCTGGGTTCAGTCCTCAGTATCAGGAGAAGAAATCATCTGTTGTGATTTTCTTTTTGTCCTAGTACCTACTCACATTTTTATAAATGTTCTAGGAACATATGTCACAAAAATGTGTTCTCTCCTTGAGGCTTGTAAGATATCTTTGTCTTGAGATAGAGAGATAGTAGTTCACGGACCACATAATGCCACATAATTCCTTATTTCTGTTTCCGGAGAGCTCTGACCTCGGTCTTAGCCTTAAGCGCAGCAGCCAGCCACTCCCCATGGTGTTAGAGAGACCTGGCGCTAAAACACTGGCCACAGTGCTGCCTGCTCCATCCACCCCCAAAGCTGGGCCCACTCGTTTGTCACGCGACACCAGGCGGCCCACATTGTCCCTCGGTTGATATCCAAGCAGCCCCACCCTTGGAGCAGTTGCCAGGGTCCATCAGACCTCACACCTCAGACTTAGTCTGGTCTGATTAGAAAGCACAGAAAGCTCGTGGGCACATTTTCCCTTGGAGGAGATTGATGAATCTAGACTAACTTGACCGTGGGAGCCCCTGGGCATGTGAGCCCCAGGGGAGAGGGCAGGGGGAGGCACTAAGGTGACTCCAAGAGCCAATTTAGGGGGAAATTCCTGCCTTTTGAGCAAGTTTTCCTAAGATACGACTTCAGGGGTACTTGGAGGCTTCTGAGAAATTCAACCAAGCCTGCAGAAGGCAACTCTCGCCTGAGGCTTTACAGTTATCGCCTGTCCCCGGACACCAGCCTCTGTCCCCACCCCAGCACCAGGGAGGCAGTGCCAGCCTTGTTCTTGAGCATGTGCTGGGCACCAGACAGAGATGCAGGGAGCTAGGTGAAGCTCACCACTGTCGGGCTGAACCAGCCTGCGAGGGAAGACGTGGACCTGCACCAAGAGGACTGGCAATAACTCGGAGGCCAGAGGAGAGGTTGTGCCCATGCAGAGTCCTGGGGTCGGGAGCTGCTCAGCTCCCTGAGGACCAGGATCTCTGGCCTGGCTGGGGCCCTGTGAGCAGAGGCGGGACAGGTGGCCCAGGCCAGATCCTGCTTCTGAAGAAGCCCCGTTGAGAAAGGTGTAAGCAGAGGACCCTACTGCGAGGCTGCTCGCTCAGAAAGTACTTCCTGGGCTGCAAAATGGAAGCTACGCAGAGGGCCACGGCAGGAATCCAGGCAGGAAAGAGCAGCAGCTTTGACTAGGACAGAAGGGCCAGCGGAGCTGGGGCCCGAGTGTGGAGAAACATGGTCTCGAGGAAGAAGAGAGCAGCCAGAGGTGGATTCTGTGTAGAGATTCAGAAAAAAGGTATCCAGAAGGTGGCTCCCAGGCATCCAGGTTAAGTAACCAGGTAACCAGTGATGTGTTACCCACTTTGGATGTTGATCTGGTGTTTACTGGTTAAGTATTGGTTGGATGCTGAACGAACATGTGACTGTCTCCTTGGATTTGGGGCCTATTTGGTGCGAGGTGCCAGGACCTACCTGGTGGAGAGGGTAGGGGCTCCGTCCGGGCCAGGGCTGAGGAACTGCAGCATTCAGGGGTCGGGAGGGGAGGGGGAGGGGGGAGGGCCGTGGCGGGAGAGGTGGGAAGGAGAAGAGGCTTCAGAGGATGCGCATGGCCAACCGCCCGAATTGCGTGGTAAAGTCACAGGTGTGTGTTGGAGTCCACGGTCTGGAGGGCCCTGCCTGAAAGAGAAGCTTTGCTGGGATTTGGGGAGCAGAAGCCAGGGTCGGGTGAAGGTGCATAGCAGGTCAAGTCATGATGGTGGGTGTGACAGTGGCCATAGCACTGAGTGACCTGTGGCAGTGACACCCTAAGGGCATCCAGGGAAGCGTGGTCCAGGTGGAGAAGGAACAAGTTCATGGCCTGGAGACAATTAAAAGCAAGAATGCAACAAGGGCCAAAAGCCAGTCTGCTTTTTATTATGACCGTGCACTTGGCAGTCCTAAACAGAACCTGCAGATTTTGTGTGAAGATAAAATTCTCCCCTAAAAAATCTTTAGTGGGTTAAAATTCCATTGAGTTTTAATAATATCTGTCAGCTTCAAATTAGCACGTGTGTAGTACAGATCCTTCAGTCAACCCGCGTTCCGCATGGAAATAGCTCTGAGAACTCCCCATTTGCAGCGGGTGCCCAGCCGCACAGACTCAGCTCCACACCTTCGAGTTGAGGGGGTCCAGTGGTTGGGGTCGCTCCAGTTTGCTAAGAGGTTGGGCTGGAGTCCCCAACCCCTCACTACCACCTGCTGCTGCACAGAAGCAGATTTGAAATAAAGCATGGGAGGCAGAGACTGTAGAGACGAAGCAATAGAACGGGAATGAAAACACTGTCCCTGTGTGTGACCAGTTTGTGTTTAATAATTTAAACAGAAACGGTAAAGAAGGTCATGTGTAATCTTTTTGTTTTTGGTAAGTGCAAATTCTAGTTCACACATGAAATATAAATAAAACAATTACATTAGTAGTGTGATTTAGTAATGGCTGAAATTATCATCGGACTTTTGCAGATGTATCGATTTCATTAAAATCTACCTACTAGTTACTGGGGAATTATTTAGATAAACGTGTTACATGGGGCTATAGCCAAAAGGTCAAAATTCAAACCATTAAGTAAATATGAAAATGTGTATACGAAAATATTTTAAAAGATTAAGTAGCTATGACCTTTTTTGTGTTACAATACTTATTTAATTTTTACTGGCGTGATAATGTATTTTTAAAATTCAGTCAAAAGGTTTTCACTGGGCTGTGATTCCAGCTGCTTAGGAGACTGAGGCCAGAATACAAGATGGGAGGCCGGCCTGGGGCTGTTGGCTGGTGGGAAAGCTAGCTTAGCATACACAAGGTTCTGGGTTCATTTGCCTGCACTGGAAAAGAATGAAAGAAATCACTATTTGCATTTCTTTACTTGTTATTATTATTCATTAATCATTCATGATTATTACCAAAAATATTTTTGAAATATTGAGGAGGAGGAGAGGGAAAAAAAAAAAAAAAGATCCTCTCTGGGTTTCAACACAGTAGGTACATGACTGGCCCCAGGTAAGTCTCCCTGGGGACATGGAGTGGCTGTCATCGTGGAAGAGGGGATGGGAATTGGGTCTGACAACCAGGTCAGAACAGAGCTGAGAGAGGAGAACTATCCCAGAAGGATGGAAACGTCCTGGGCGCAGCCTGAACCTGGGAAGGGAAGATGGACGAGAGGCCAGATCTGGAATGAGCCAGCCCTGAACTTGAGCTTTGTACAGCAGACAGAGGATCCCATCCCAAATGCTTGGGACCGTGGTAAGTGTTGGACTTCAGATTTTAATTTTTCAAATTTGAAAATACTAGCAAACCTATAATGAGATATCTTGGAATGGGACCCAAGTCTAAACTCAAAATTCATTTATGTCTCACCTGCACCCTAAACACAGCTGAAAGGGTATCTGATGGTTTTAGTGTGTCTGCTGTTGACTCTGACCTATCACGTGAGGTCAGGTGTCGAATTTTCCACTTGTGTCATATCTGTGCTAAAAAGCTTCAGATTTTGGAGCATTTGGGGATTTCAGGTCTTTGGATTAAGGATGCTCAACTTGGGACTTGGAAAAAAACATTTTCCAATTCCATGGCCCACCATGCCCGCCCCACATGAATCCTGCCACCAGAAGCGAGTAATTTGAACTTTATCCCAATGTAGTCACCTATTTAGCCCCATTTTCCCAAATATCATCCTTCTACCACCTATTCTTGACTTTTTTCTTTTTCTTTCTTCCAATTAAATGTGTCACCAGCTGGTTTCCCGCTATGGAGAGGTGGGATTTGTCTTTCTTCCCAGTGTCTCCAGGGGCCCACACTTTGCCTGCAAAAGAGGAACTCATTACATATTTTAAATACATTAAAGTATAGCAAATGTATACTATGAGTAACTTTTGCCTTTAAATCTGACAACTTAGATAAATGGGAATTTTTTCCAATACTGGGGATTGAATGGGAATATTACTTAAAACACGAAAATTACCAAAATTGGTAAAAGGAGAAACAGAAAATCTAAATAGCTCTATATCAAAGAAATTAAATTTGCAATTAAAAGTCTTCCCAGCTGGGCAAGGTGGCAAGGTCAACCTCAGCAACTTAGCAAGACCCAGTCTCAAAGGGCACTGAAGGGCATGGATAAGGACCTGGGTTTAGTCCTCTGCACCGAAAAATAAAGCAAATAAATCTTCCTACAAAATCCAGGCCTAGTTGGCTTCTCTTGTGAAGCTCATTAAACATTTAAGAAAAAATCAGTATCCTATACAAATCCTTTCAGAAAACAGAGGATAAAGCACTTTCCAGCTCACTTTATTCTGATACCAAAACTAAATGAAGTCTTTACAAGGAAAGAAAACTAAAGATCAGCATCCCTCGTGGGCTGGAAACAACACTAGTGTCCACCACGGGGCGCAGGCAAACAAACTCACAGCACAGGGTTGGAACGCCTCGGCCACACGGCCAGCTCTGGCACGCCACCCACGAGGAACCTCAAAATCGGGCAGAGAAAAGTGCTGGCCAGTCCAAGCTTCAGGAAGAGGACACGTCGGCATGGACGACGGTGTAAGGAGGGTGGCCAGGGAGAGAAGATGAGGAGGGGTCACCCTACAGAGAGGGACAGAGAGAGGGGACATGAATCAACCCAGGACAGACAGGGAGTGGGACTGGCAGAGAAGAGGCAAGGGTGGGAAAGGGTGTCATCCCTTTCCCACCCTTTGGTGGAGGCGGCGGAACTTTGCCCCTGTGGCCTGGCCAGATCCCTTCTCTCTTCTGGAAGTAGGCCCCCCAGGTCCCCTTTGGGAACCACTCCTCACCCACTCTGCCCTCAGAGCGCAAGAGCAGCTCTGCCACCGGCTAAGGAGAGGCAGGTGGCTGGGTCCTGGCCACTCCAACCCGGCCTCCTGGACGGTCGTGGATTGTTTCAAGTCTGTTTCAGGAGTGGCGGGTGAACCGGGCTTGGCCCACCACGTGGTCCCATCCCAGGACGCGGGGATGGGTTCCTGAGTGGACACTGGGTCCAGTCCGAGTGAACCCCTGGGACCTGCAGAAGGGTCTGAGGCTGGGAAGAGAAGCCACTGGACATGAGCCTGGCAGTTATGACCCTGGAGCTGCCGGGGAGGGAGGGCCTGCCCCGAGAAGCACGCTGGCCACAGCCAGCCCCAGCGGGGAAGGCAGCCAGGTCCTGAGGGCGCACATCACATCAGTCTGTCCAAAGTCCGTTTGTTCACAGGTCACTTAGGAATGGCCTCAACTGCTCTCTAAGGTGGAGAAACAGAAGTGAGCAGAGGGCCATCTTGGACACACTGAGCACCCAGGTGGCAGCGTGGGCGAGATAGAGGCTTGGGAGTCATTCTCTTGGTCCTTTAAATACACTGTGGAATAAATGGCAGTGCCCAGAGAAGGCAGGGAGCAGAGGTGGCCCCAGGCCAGCGCCCCGCCCGGGAGATCTCGGGGTAAGGATTGCAGGCGGAGGAGCCAGCAGAGGTCAGTCGGGAGGAGAGACCTGGCCAGGGTGCCGGCTCCGCCCCAGGTCAGGTTGAGCAAGACCCAAGTGGAGCCAGGGATTTGGAAAGTAGGCCATCGGTGACCTCCCAGCACTTCTGGGAGCGGTGGGCCAGCAGCCAGGCCTGGTGTGGCACCAGGATCCAGAGGTGTGGAGGAGGGAAGTTGACGTGGAGAGGAAGGAGGCAGGGCGGTTTGGTTTTTTCCACGTAGGTGTTTTTAGAACAGCAGGGAGTGGAGTTTGCTGTGGAGGAGGGAGAGATGTTAGGGACGGATGGAGCCCAGGGCCCCCGGGCCTCCTGCTTCAGAGCTCTGGCCGGTTGTGTTGTGAAGCACTGTTTTCAGTTTGGTTAGACAGGGAGCCCTCCAGGAGACCCCGACATGGGGACCAGGCAGGGCTCACCGAGGCTGTAGAACCTGAGGTCCATTATGAAAAAAAGAACGTGTCCCAGGAATTGGGCCTCCATAGCAGAGGGCGGGAGGTAAAGCCCTGAAGGTCACTAACCTCTCCAGAGCCAATGGACAAGGAGGACTGTGGAGGGGGCCAGGCCAGGTGCCTCTGGAAGGTCACTGGCTCTTCGTTTTTGTTTGTGTTTTTTTAAAAATATTTTTTAGTTGTTGATGGACCTTTATTTTATCCATTTATGTATATGAAGTGTTGAGACTCGAACCCAGTGCCTCACACATGCTAGGCAAGTGCTCTGCCACTGAGCCCCAGCCCCAGCCCCACCATTAGCCCTTTGTGAGTTTGCAGTACAGGGTTTGGGGCGGCCTGGGGTCAGTGAGGAAGAGGCCTGACTGCACCTTGGCAAGGCCCCCTGGACCCCTCCAGCCCTTCAACACTTGTCTTCCACGGACCAGAGGTGACCTTCAAGGCAAAACAGCCACCGCTCACCGCAGACGCCTCCCTTTGTCAGCTCTACTCTGAAACCACGCAGGCAGGGGCCTCTGAGGACCACAGTTCCTTCTGTTGCCAGGTGGGCCAGCTGTCCCTTGGAAACACAATGCAAGTAAGTCACTGGGCAGGATTAAAAACTTTCTAGGAGTCTCATTTACAAACAGGAAAAAGAAAAAGAAATGGGAAATTAATTTGAATAATATAACTTAAATTAATGTGTCCAAAGTGGTATCAGTCAGTGTAGAATCAACGTAAAATTATGAATGCGATAGTTTACATCGTTTTGCACTAGATCTTCAAGGCTGGTCAGACGGCACATGGAGAACTGCCGTGGAGCTGTTCCACAGAAATGCAGAGGAAATGCGTTCAGAAGCTTCTGGATCTTGAGCCCTCTGGGCACGCAGGGCCTGGTTCTGGGGGTGCAGAACTGGCTCCAGAGCCTGTTCCCAGTTCAGGGCCTCTGTCCTTGTTGGTGAGTTCCTTACCTACTCCCTGCCCAAGCCCAGGGACGCCAACTGTGGCCCAAGACTGAGGCCCTGGTGACATCCCTTTCTTTGTAAGGCCATGTTCTCAAATTGGAGAACGCTGGACTTCAGAGGGCCAGCTGGAAGTGAGGTCAAAGGGCACGGACACCCTTCTCTGGGCTGGATCAAGCTGAACCAGACACAAGAGCACTGGGCAGTGGGACTTGGTCAGAGCCATGTGGGGCGTCTCCTCTGCCCCAGGCCCCAACTTTGCCCAAAAGCTTGCCATGAAGATCCAGACCTGCGGCTTAGGCTTTGGTGCTTGGAGACTGTCTTGGTGGGCCAAGGGCAGGAGGCGATCAGATATTCCACCTTGGTTTGGGAAGGTCATGGTCCTTAATCTTGGAGCTTGGCAGGAACTCACCTCTGGATGGGGGAGGGGGAGGAGTGGAACGGAAGAGAGGCGAGTCTGTTGCAGGGCCATGAGAGACCCTTAGGGCTCGTGCCACAGAGGCAATGGCACCAGAGGCGGTAGAGCGGGGTGGGCCGTGGGCAGCCCTTTCCCAACCCCGTGTGCCCCCGGCCAGCCCCGTCAGCAGTGACCCATTTTCTAGAGCAGGATCCCTGGTATAACGTGCCCGGCCCTGTCATTTCCCCCCTGAGGACAGAGGGGAAAGTTCATCAAGTCTTCATCAAGAGAAGGTTCATCAAGTCTGTTTGGCCTTGAAACTTTGGGGCATCTCATGGTGCTCCTGGGGTCCCCAGAGCCCCCCAGGGTGAGCCTGCGTCGGAAGGGGCAGGGGGCCCTCTGCCTGTCCTGTGTCTAGCTTCAGGAGCCTGGCTTTGTTTACCAGCTGAGATTAGGTAACTCTGCAAGCACAACAAGGCCCTGGCCCGCTGCCCAGAGGGCTGAACGTCCCCGGCACAAGGCAGGAGATGCGCACGTGGGCAAGGGCACACACCGAACAGGTCAGGGCCGGGGACCTTGGTGGCCCAGGTCTGACTAAGGGGCCCCTTGTCTCTCCCAGTTGCCTCAGTACTGGTATCAGTGGGTACAAACTTCAGCCACTTTAATCCAGAAGGTCATGCCAATTATGTTCAGAAAAGCCGAGTGTTGGAAGGAAGGAGGTGCCCTGTCCACTCCTTGGCTGCTACTGGCTTCACCCTAAGCTAGTCCAGTGATCACATCAAGAGAGCACTCATAAAGGCAAGACTATCTGTGTTTTCATTTAATAGTTTCATAATTCGTAATATTTTTTAAATATCACAGACAAAATGGGAATGGTGACCCATTGTTTATACACCATCTCCCGGGAGTGGTCAGTTCCACTGGAAGCACAAAATAGATGCCTATCAAAGGTGAGCAGCCGACTCGGCCACTGCTCCCTTCTTGCCTCTGTAGCCTAGTAGATGGTCAAATTTGGGGGTTTAAATGCCCTTTAGATGTCCTAGATGGCATTCCTGAAACATGTCTCTCTAGAAGATGAAATGCAGTACTTTAGAAGGGGAACAGGAAGCAGACAACATCGCGTGTCATTAAATGCTGTTTCCTGCCTTCTGTGTTTGTTTTTATTTGTGGTTACTTATCTTTTTTCTCCCTCCCACTTCTGTCATCCAGTTATCAAGTTCCCCTCCATGGTTTCTGGTGTACTTTTCCAAAACAAAAACACACACATAAACATTTCATGTGTGTGGACAAATACATGTCTATATATTTTCCCCTTTTATTTTTTTTATAAAAATTTTAACTTACTGCTTTTTTTTTTTTTTTAAACTTTATCATATGTCTTGGCAATCATTCCTTACCAGTACTTAAAGTGTTTTCTAATTTTCTGGGGTCATGGCATGATTTCCATTGTTCAGATTTAGCCACATTTATTTAACCAATTTCCTTTTGATGGTTATGCAGGTTGTGTCCAATCTTCTTGCTGTGGCAGACGAAGCTGCGGTGAGTCACCTTGTTCATATCCAAGTTTGTGGTGTGTCAGTTAAAGTCCTAGAAGAGGAGTTAGTCGGTGGTTTGTGCTTTTGTAATTTTGATAACTATTTCCAAATTCCCTTCCATAGGGTTAGTACCAATTTACACTGCCACCAGCGATGAACGACAGTGCATTTCCGCACCAAGATGAATGCATTAACTTTTTTTTTTTTAAATCATCGTCATTTGGGGAATGTGAGTGTCTGAGTGTAGTTCCTGGGGTATTGTGTTTAGGAGCTGCTCTGGTTTGAATGTGGTTTGTCACCCGAGGGCTCATGTGTTGGAGGCATGGTCCTTGGTGTGATGGAAGTGAGGTGGTGGGACCTTTAAGAGGTGGGGCCTGAGGGGAGGGCCTCAGGTCAAGAGATTAGCATATTTCTCTTGAGACCCCTGAGTTGGTTCTTGCAAGAGCGAGTTATCACGTAAGCCAGTCTGACCTCTGCGTCTCTCTCTGGGCCCCTGTCTGGTGATGTGACCTCTCCCTCTCCCACGAGCGCCTGCCAGGCTGTCCTCCTCCTCTAGGGCCTCACCAGAGGCCCATCAGAGACTTCCTGGTCATTGCTGCCAACTTCCCAAACTGTGAGCTAAGTGAACCTCTTTTCTTCTTAAGCACCCAGCTTCAGGTATGTTGCCACAGTAATGAAAGAATGAACGAATACAAGAGCTGCTTCCCTGACAGTGAACTAACTACTTTAAAAAGTCTTTTTTATCCTTATCTGTTGTTTTAAAAGTCCGACTACAAATCCCTAAATGTTTTTTAACATCTAGGAAAGTGCAAAAAGCAGCAGCCTCATCCCAGCCTCTTATGGTGGGGTAACTTCTAATGACCACATAAAGTGAGTTATGTGGGACATAAACAGAGAACAGAAGCACCCAGAGTGTCAGAGACCAGTGAGGGTCCCGCCCACGCTGCCCTCACCCTGTGCTCAGGAGTCCGGGCTGCTGAGCAGGCGCCGTGGCTGAGGCAGACTCCGCCTTGGGAAAGGGTCCCTGTCTCCTGCTCCATCGCAGCCCGCCTGCCCTGAGGCCAACTCCCTTTGTCCTCTCACGGGTCGTCCCCACCATAAGGCAGATGCGCTCGTATCCCCATCTCGGTCCCCCCTTGGTCTCTACCCGCGCTCAGCCACCATCCATTCTTGGCCCTCTTTAAACTAAGACTTGGCCGGCCCTCTCCTCGGCCTCCTCCCGGGCTCCCCCAGAGCCTGGGCCTCTGCTGGTGCGGCACACCTGCGATGGTGCGTGGGTTCAGAGCCTGCCGTCCGGCTCTGGCTCCAGGGGTGGCTCCGCGTCCTTGGGTCCCCGCGCACGTGGACTGTGGTGTCTTCCGATGAACGGGCTCTTCCTCATGCTGAAGTGTCTCTCTTGTCCCTGGTCACGTCTGGCTCCTGCAGCGCACTCTGCTCCGTGCGCGGGGCCACGGGAGCCTCTTTTGGCCAGGGCCACCCCCGCTTCTCTTCCTTTGTCCTTTTGGTGCCCCCTGAAGAAGAGCACGTGGCTGGGTCCTGTGCTCATGTCTCACCCGACGACTGTCTGGGGCACCTGCTGATGGCGACTGGACGGTCGGGCCCCGCTTTTTCTCTGCCTTCTGTCTGTCCGTCCGTTCTCTCTTCCTTTCTTTCCGCTTGTGGGTTGAGTACACCGTAGAATGGCTTTTGCTTTCCTCTACTGGCTTTTTTTTTTCAATCAGACTTTACTCTTTAGAGCAGTTTAAATTCACAGCCATTTTGAGGGGAAACTGCAGAGAATTCCCGCTCCTGCCCCCAACGCACACCCCACCTCCGTCCCGGTTGACATCCCGGATGCCAGTGGCCAGCGTGCGCCTGCCTTCCCCGCTGCTCAGGAGGCTGAGGCAGGAGGAGCCCTGGAGCCCAGGAGTCTGAGGCCAGCTTGGGCAACACAGTGAGACACAGTCTCAAATTTTTTTTTCTACCCCTCACAAGCAATGAACCTACGGTGGATGTGTGTCACTCTTCTTGGCTTTTAAACATCCCTGTTGCTGTTTGTGGTGTGGCACATCCCGGAGACCACTATCCTCCCTTCTCACAGCCTGCCCTCGTGTCAGGCAAGAACTCTGAGCAGACGATTCTCCTTCCACCTTTCCTTCTCTCTGCTCTGGCTGTCAGTCATGTCCCCACATTTGCCATGATGTCACCGTACGTTGTCCCCGTCTTTGCTTTAACTAGTCAGTGGTCCTTTAAATAATGTGTGTAAGCGCTCACACAGTCCCCTTCCATTGCCTCCTTATTCTTTGCTGCAGGTTTTGGATCTGTTGGGGACACTTCTCTGTAGCCTGAAGAACGCACTTTTAGTATTTGTTGTGCTGAAGTTATGCCAGCAACAAATTATCACAGTTTTTGTTTTTGTGAAAGTGCCTCTATTTTACTTTGAGGAATTTTCACTGAGTGAAGAATTCTCGTTGCCAGTTTTTGTCTTTCTTTTTCCTTTTTGGTACTGGGGGTTGAGCCCAGGGGTGCTCGACCCCCAGACTGAGCCACATCCGCAGCCCTTTTAAAAAAATATTTTTTAAAGACAGGATCTCACTGAGTTGCTCAGGGCCTCGCTAAGTTGCTGAGGCTGGCTTTGAATTCGTGATCCTCCTGCCTCAGCCTCCCGAGCCGCTGGGATCATGGCGTGCAGCACAGCGCCTGGCTAGTTACCAGTTTTCTCTAAGTATTTTCAAGATGTGATTTTATAGCTTTTTGGTTTCCAGTGTTCCTGATAAATCAAAACTAAACAACTCTTATTTTCGTTTCTCCGTGATGTGTTCTTTTGAATGCGACTGGTTTCACAGTGTTTCTTTTATCTCGGGCTTCTAGCATTCGACTCGATGGTCCAGAGGCTATGGTGGTGTTGATCCTACTTGAGGCATGTTAGGGTTTGGGCATCAAGTGTCCCCCAGACACTCGGAGTTGAAGGAATGTCCAGAAGTGGGGCTTTGGGGCAGTGATTGGTTCATGAGGGCTCTGACCTCACGGGGGATTAATCCACTTTGTCTGAATGGACTGCTGGGAGGTGGTGAAGCTGGAGAGGTGGACCCTAGTCCAATGAGTGGGCACTCAGGGATGTGACCTTGGGGGCTGTATCTTGTCCCTGGCTCCCCACCTCACCTCTCTCTCTCTCTCTCTCTCTCTCTCCCCCTGTGCTTCCGGCTGCCGTAAAGTGACAGTCTTCCTCCACCACGTCCTTCTGCCATGATGCTCCGCCCTGCCTCAGGCCCATGGCAAGGGAGCCAACCATGGACTGAGCATGAGCCAAAATCCGTCTGTCCTCCTTTAAGCTGTTGGTCACAGGGTGAAAGCTGACTAGTGTGGACTCACCGAGCTTTCGGGTTGAGAGTTGGCATCTTCCGTGTATTTGGGAAACGGCCATTACCTTTTCCAAACAAGCCTTTGCCCCTTCTCCCTCCTCCCCTTCCGTTACTCCAAACGGAGGCGTGTGGGCTCTCTGGCTATTAGCCGCCGGCTCCTGACGCTCTGTTCCATCTTAATCTGTTTTCCCTGGGCGCTCCGGTCTGGGTCACTTCTCTTGACCGTCTTTAAGTTCATCCATCCTCCCTTCTGCCTTGTCCGGCATGGTATCAGGCACTTCCAAGGACTCTTCATTTCAGATACTGTACTTTTCAGTTCTAGAATTTGCCTGTGAAAGGTTCCTCTTCTATGCTGAACTTCTCATCTGTTCACACATTCCACTATTGAAACACCTATTCACTGTTTTCCCTGAATGTTTTTATGTATTTTAAGGTCTTTGTCTGCCAATTCCAACATCAAGTTCCCTGCCATTGACCGTTTTTCTTTTGTTTATGGGTCACATTTCTGCTTCTTTACATGCCTAATAGTGTTTATTACATATGAGCTATGTTGCATATGATATTGTGGAGACCACTCTGGATTATGATAGAGCACTTTGAAGAACGTTGAACCTTTTCCTGGCACACAGTTAAGTAACTGGTGGATCTTCCTGGTTTTAAGGACTGATTTTAGCCTTTGTTAGGATAGATGTGATTCCATTGTGCCCACAGTCCTAGAAGAAAGCCTTCGCTCCTAGGCCAGCGTCCTTACTTTCCGAATTTTTCTTTGGCTCTCTCGTTCTTGCTGCCTGTCCCACACATTCCAATTGTCTCGGCAGCCCTGAACTCAGGGCTCTCTTTTCTCTACCTGGTAGAGACTTCAGCTCTCTGCTGGGAACCCTTGGCCCTGGGCCACAGGCTGGCAAGCATCCTCCGGTTGAAAGTCAAGGTGAGGGCCAAGCTCAGCCTCCTGAGCTTCCCTCCTCTTAGGGGTCATAACTTGTGTGGTCTGTCCAGTTTTATGATTCCTTGGGACAGGCAGATGGGCCCAGGACCAGCTACTCTGCCGTGGACAGCAGAGAGTGCCTCCTCTCCTGAGTTCCCTTCCCATCCGCCCTGGTCTTCAGCGACCTCCACTCTGCTGACTGATCTTCCTTATGAGGCCTCTCCTCCCCAGGTGCGGCTGTGTGCCTGGCGGGCCACTCTCAGAAACATGTTACTTCCCACTTTGCTTGCAGGACACCATGATTTCTGGATTTTTCTGCTGCATTTCCTCCTCTTCACTCCAGGCTGCTGGCCTCTCCTCTGCTGCTGCCCTGTCCGACGGCTTCCTGTCCCAGCCAGACACTCTGGCGTCCACGAGGACTCCACGGCTCCTTCCTGCCCCAGCTCCAGGCCGCCTCTCCAGCCTGATCTCGCGACCCGGGGCCAGACGTGTGCTCCCACTCCTGTCCCTTGGGTCCACCATCCTGAACCCAGCGCGTCCCAGGCTGGCCTCCTGCCTTTGCCTTCACTGGCCGCTCCCTCCGTCTTGGCCACTCTTCCAGTTGCTTAGGCCAACAGTTGGGGTCATCTGGAAACGTCTTTCTTACTCGAAGGCCACACCCTATCCCTCAGAAAGGTCTTGCGGCTCGATCTCAGCGTCCGCTGCCATCGGCGCCCCGGGTTAGAGCAGAGGCCTCCCTCATGGCCTCTGTGCTCCCACTCCTGCCTGGTATCAGCCAGGGCCACAGCGGGGGACAGAGGAGCTGTGTCCGGGGAGCCGGGATGTGACTACGGAGCGGCTACCAAGCTGCAGGGCGTGGACAAGGTCAAGGACACCAAGGTCCCCAGGACAGGCCCGTCATTGCTGATGGGAGTCCTGTTTGGGGCGGAAAATCAGCTGCCGCCGCCAAACTTCAGCCCAGGAGAGAGAGAGAGAGAGGGAGAGAGAGGGAGAGAGAGGGAGAGAGAGGGAGCCCTCGCCAGGGAAGCAGATGCCCTCACCTCGCCTGCTGACCTCTGGCCACCTGCCCGTCTCTCGTTGGCTGGGGCCTTGATGTGGTGCCCAGAAGTCGGCCATGTCCGTGGCACTGCAGTCCGTGGAGGGCAGCCCCCCAGGCGGAGAGCAGTGTGGGAAAGGGACCTGAATCTAGAAGGCAAACGGCTAGTGTCCCAAAGCCCATGCCCCACTCTCCCCAGGGCAGCCAGAAGGGTCCCTGGGCTCTCGGGGCCCGGGGTGGAAGGCGGAGCTGCAGGCCGGACGGAGGGTCTCCTGCCAGCCAGGGATCCTCATCTGGGTTAGAGAAAGGAGCCGGCTCGGCGGAATTCAGCGACGGACATTTGGGAGTCACTTGCTGCACGCCGGCCCTCTACCCTCTGCCTCTCTAAGAGCGGGTGAAAATCCTGTCGCCTCCCTACCGTCGACGGAAGGATTAAACAAGGTAAAACTGCTCGGGAGGTGCTTGGCACTATCCCAAGCCCCTCGGCAATGGCAACAGTCACCGTCAATATTTCAAACGAGTCCATCATCACACCAGGCCATCGCTTCCCCGCAACTGCTCTGTCGTGGGCTTTGAAGAGATTCTTCTGGAAGTCAGATCAACTGTGGAGGGTGTGTGTGCGGGGAGGGGAGGATGGCAGCGCCCGCTCCTCTCCACACCCCAGGAGGCTGCTGACCCCATGCCTCCAGGAAGAGCCCAAGGAGGAGGCTCCTCCCTTTCCTAGGCAAAGCGTCCCCACCGGGGTCACACCAGCTGCCAGGCCTGAGGACCAAGCTCCACATCCACTCTGAATGGGCGGCCCTGACGCCCAAGCGTCGCCCTCTGCTAGTTCCCAGCCAAAGGCTTTTGGGAGCCCACGTGGGGCTAGAGGGGGACGCCTGTGGGAGGGGCCACAGGGGAGGCCACACAGAGGAGAGAGGAAAGGACCGCCCCGCACCCTGTGAACCAGGCGAGCCAGCTTCTGGGGTCCCCACAGAGGCACCCAGCATGTGCCTGCGACGCAGGGCGACTCTCCTGCGGCCCCAGGCCCACCCGCAGTAGGGGTCCCCGCGCCGCCCCCGCACCCTCGGGTCCAAGAGGAGGGCGAGCGGTTCCCCGCAGCCAGCCAGCCAGGCCAGCCTGGGCCTCGACGGCCGGCCTCCGCCCGCGGACGCAGGATGCCGGCGACCGGGCGGCGCTGGCGGGAGGCGCGTCCTGCCGGCGAGCACTGGCCGGGCCCCATTCCTCTTCTTGATTGGCACTTTAATGAGGGCAGAAGGGGCCGACCCCTGCCGGGGGGCCAGTTCATGCCCCGTTTATCTCGCAGCCCGAGTCAGACTAAAACAACACCGCGGGCCGCGCAGCCGGGAGCCGGCCGGCGCCCCCGCCCGTGATGGATTGAGTGGCCGCTGCGAGCTGGCAGCTGAAGCGTGTGGGGGCTGCGCCCTGCCAGCCCGCGACAAAGGAGCCACCGCCGCCCGGCCGCGCGGGCCGGCCCCGCCCCCACCCCAATGCCAAGTCCAGGAGGCCGGAGCCCCAGTGCTGGGGAGCCACTCCGGGCCCTGCGGGCAGAGATGGGGGTTGGCGAGTGGCCGGCTTGCGATGGAACAGGCACCGAAACCTCTTCCCCGTCCTCAGCCCGCGAGCCGCGGGGGTCCCAGCAGCATCTGTGACTTGCTGTGCAACTTTGGGAGAGCCTGTCGACCTCTCTGAAACTTTGAGTCCTCAGCTTGCTGCATCTCCTCCCTGGATTCTTGCAGGATGAACTGAGGCCTGCTGGCAAAGCCCAGGGGCCAGGGAGCAGCGCCTGCAGTGCCATCTGCCTCCGCTCCAGACGCTGTGCCACAGCCCTGAAGCTCGGGTGAACCCCATGTACACATGGAGAAACAGGTTCAGAGAGGCCCTTCTGCCCAGTGTCCTGCTGAGGGCAGAGATAGGCTTGCAGCTGCTCCGAGGCCCCAGTTGCGGGCTGGAATGTCCCTGTGAGCCTGGGGTAGCCAGCGCCCGTGTACCCTGAGCCCGGGAGGCAGCGCGCGCTCTCCAGAGTGCCCGGGTCACCTCGAGGCACTGAGCTGCCGTCTTCCTCATGGTGCTCCCGTGCCCCAGGGTGAACTTGAACTCTGAGCCACTCCCCAGCCTGGCAGGAAGAGGGGGCACAGAGGGGACGGCCGCCCCCTCCAGCTCGGAGGGCTGCTGTGGTCAGGTCTCTATGGCCAGGTTCTCAGGTCCGGGACAGGACGGTCCCTGGAGCCCTAGCAGTTGGCTCCCCAGAGCCGAGGAGAGAGCACTCAGCTGGACAGATGTCTCTGGATTCCAGAGAGCCCTGGGAGGGGTGGAAAGTTCTTTCCTGGGCCTTCGTGGGCCTTGTCTGGACAGCCAGGCCTCCCGGGAAGGGAGGGGATCGGCCTCCACTTGCAGGAGACTTCACCTCCCCGTGAACTCCTGAAGGGCAGGAGGCCAAGCCCCAGCTGAGGTCAGAGAAAGTAGCAGGGCCACAGTGGGGCTCCACGTGGTCTTCCCGTGCCCGCCCCAGGGCCTCCAAAAATGGATGTCTGCCTCAAAATACGACCTGCCAGGTGGCGGGGCAGAGCAGGCCGCCGAGGGTGGGGTGAACCCCAGTTCTGACCCTCCAGGCTAGGAGAAACCCAGGCTTTTGGCCCTGGACCCAGCTCTGAATGGGCTTAAAACTGGCTCCTGCTACCGGAGAAGTTTCCCTTTGTCTCAAAAGTCTTTCCCTCCAGGTGCAGGGGCGCAGGCCTGTAATCTCCGAGACTCGGGAGGCTGAGGCAGGAGGATTGCAAGTTCGAGGTCAGCCTGGGTAACTTAGTGAGACCCTGTTTCAAAATTTTAAAAATACTGGCTGGGGATGCAGCTCAGTTGGTAAAGTGCCTGCCTCGCACACATAAGGCCCTGGGTTTGAGCCCCAGCACCTCAAAAAAAATAAGTAAATAAAAAGGGCCAGGGGTGTGGCCCCGTGGGAGACACCCTGGGCTCCATCCCCAGGGCCAGGAGAAGTTTCTAAAGTCTTTCCCCTTTGCCTGGTTAACTCTGGTCAACCTGCAGCACTTTCTTCAAATGCCGCTTCCTCAGGGAAGCCCTCCCTGGCTGACACCCCTGGTCAGGACAGTCTCCCTGTTACCGCCCGCCTAGCTCCACCAGCCCCTCCCTGTGGTTCTCGCACTGACGTCGCCTTCCGATTATTTGTGTTCGCAGTGATGAGCCCTGAAGGCAGTGGCCGGTCATCTCTCTCCGCTGCATGTCCCGGACCCCACCGTCGGCCTGGCACACAGCGGGTGCTTGCGGAGTCCCTCGGACCAGAGGCTTCGGCCAGGCTGCTTCTCCCAAGAAACCGCCGCTCTCCTGGGGCGTGCCTGGGGAGAACATATCTATTTTCTTCACCGCCGTGTCCCCAAGCTCAGAGCCTTGCGCCTAGAAAGCTGTTGTTGGATCTTTGATAAGCGAATGAATTTGCTGCAAAAGAAAATTAAAAAAAAAAAAAAACGCAGAACCAATAAGAACCTCCCACTAAGTCAAGAAAGCGGACCCCAAATCAAGTCTGGGCTTATGCTTCAGTAAAATCATATTCAAATTTCTTGGGTACTACATTTGTTATTCCTAACATAAGTGCTGCCTTAGTGCATAATTACCAGAAACTTTTATAGTGTAATACTGTATTGGTTTTCTATGCTCATGGCTTTCTCCCAGACTTTTAGATGGCCAGGTAATTGTAAAATACTACTGGGGACATAAACAGGAGACCTACGCTTTTCTCCCATATCTTCTGTCAAAAACTATCTGTGTGACTTTGGCAAGCCTTTTTGTTTGTTTGTTTGTTTTTTATAGTTTTCCACTAGAATTTTAGAATTTTTTCCCACAGTTCTCTTAAGAGGGAAGGAAGAGAATCAAACTTGATTGTGCACTGGTGACACACACCATACTAGTTCTTTTCTCTTTTAAAACTATTCATAACAAAGGCTTTATTGGTAGAATGCTTGCCTACTATGCTTGGTGCCCTGGGTTCAATCCCCAGCACCAAAATATAAATCAATAAACCTATTTATGATACGTGAAAGTGCCATACTGCTTATTTTCCACATGAGGAAACTGAAGTTCAGAATGCCTCAATGAAGATCATACATCTTCAGTATTTAATTGTTGACATCGAGACTCGGATTTCAGCATTTATGGTCAACAACACTTTGCCAGACCGAGCCCATTACTGCAGTTATGTTCTAAATTTTCAGCCCACGTTTCAAAATTTTGCCTTTAGTTTGGGTGTCTTCATCCAGAAGTACTATTGATGCCATTTACATTTTTTACTAGATTAATTATTTCTGTATTAATTTTTTGTTGTAGTTAACTATGGCTAAATCCACATTAACCATCTTGGACGAAAGAGCAACTTACTCTGTAGTAAAAAGAAGCGTTGGTTATCATCCTGCTATGCATGCTCAAACCAATTGTTTTGATAGTTAATATATTTACTAGTTATTCTCTGCATCTCAAACTGGCTTTCCCTGTTATTAGTGCATGCTTGTGTTACAGTAATTTAATGATAAAATAAATTTATTCTTCTCACCTTGCCCTAATGATATAATGCATTCCAAATTAGATTTTTTTCTTTGTCCTAAGCACTATTATGTTTCTATTTCTTTGAATACCCTAGAATTAAAAATGCAAAATTATAAAAAAAAAAAAAAAAATCAAGTCTGGGGCAAAAGTCTCTCTGAGTGAGGAGATTCTGAGTCCTTTTATTTCAAAAGATTTGTTCCATATGCTTCAGTGGGCCAAGTCCCCAGGGAACCATGACATCAAGGAAAACAGACAGTTATTCCAGCTGGCAACTCTCCAGACTCTTGTTTCTGACCATTAGGACTTAAGATGGGTGCAGTACAAGGGGTACGTGTGTGACCCTCAGGCAACTCAGGGCATCTCTGGGGGAGAAAAAGACATTAAGTCACAGACTTAAATCCTAAGTTTTGTGAATGAAATAGGAGGCAAAAGAAAAATGGCCATCATATATAAAGAGCTCATTACAAGAAGTAAGAAGAGCATCAAGAGACCCATGTAAGTGAACAGGACGTGAAAGGATTATCTACATGTGAAGAAATGTGGGTTGGGCAGTTGGTATTTGCTGAACGGTCATCTGTGTCAGGCATTAAGAATTTTATATCTCATTTAATTATCAGGGAACTGTAGTGAAAAATCCACCCAACAAATGGATGTGGTGACTGACACGTTCCTGATTTTTCCTATACTGTCTACAAGTTTATAATTCTAATTTTTCTGAAGAAAACTTGCATCCCTGCCTCAGTTAAGGCTCATCCACCATGCAGGTTTCTGCAGTTCTATTCCATTCTTTGAGGTGTGAAAGCCAATTACATGTTCTTGGCCCTGAGAGCTGGGTCTAGGATAAGACTCATTTATTTCTGAGTTGTCTGGGTTCTGCAAGTAATGTAATTACTGTTGTATATGCTCCTAAAAAGCACATTTTAGGGTAGTTCTAAGCAACACTGAAAATAGGAAAATAGATTCGGAACTCTTGGGGCAAAGACCACTTTGTCTTTTGGTTCTCTCAAGTACTGCATGTCCCTAAAGATCCTATAAATATTCAGGTGGAAATTAAATGGTTGGCTGAGTTGGAAAGGACTTCATCCCATGATCCCACAGGAGAGGGTTTTATCCCAGTTTATGTCTGCTGGTCAGGGCTCAGAGATCAGTCACCGCCAAGCTCGGGTGCTCTGAGCCCCCGGATTGAGAAACGTTTATCCTCGGTACGAATCAAAGGAGGGCAGATTGAGGCAGCATCCAGGGACTGTTTTATATTTACTAAGTTATTCTTAAAAATGCTTTTAAGGCCACAGCCAGCTTCTGCAAGCACATGGAGACTTGGACAGTCACCCTGCAGCCCAGGGTACCACAAGTCATGGCCCTTTTGAAAAGACACAGGCGGAGCTGGGCTGGGCACAGTGGTAGAGCGCTCGGCTGGCAGGCCAGAGCCCAGGCTCAGTCCCCAGCACCCAAACAATAAAATTTAAAAAAGGGCTGGGGGTGTGGCTCAGAGGTAGGTGTGCGAGGCCCTGGGTTCAACCCCCAGCACCGCAAAGAATAAATAAATAGAATAAAGAGGAAGGAAAAGCGACAACACCCAGAGCAAGCTGGCCACCAGCTCCTTCCGTTCTAACCCCGTGGGAATTCACGCCAAGGAAAAGCATGAAAGATGCAGAGGCCGGGGCCACTGAAGTGTGCGGGTCGCTTTATCGTCCATGAGAAGCCAGCCTGAACAGCCGCTAAGGAAAGACCTTTCCAAAACGAGGGCAAAAGCTTGCGAAGAAGGAGGGCAAAGCCCTCCAAATGATCTTAAAAGCAGGGACAATTTTGAAGATGACGTTGACCTCCGGCTTGGTGACAGGCGCTCGCCGAGCTCGGGCGAGGCCCTGGGCGCATCCTTAGCCCTGCGTGTAAATAAGGACAGCAAAGGCGTGGTGTCCAGCCACATCGGCAGGTGCTTTTAAAACAGTGCGAAGTGCACATCACGAGGTGTAAGATCGAGTCTGGAAACGGCCGCGCGGTGCAGCTCGGAGCCGGCGGTCAGCCTCCTAGGCAGGAGGACAGCGGCGCTTGCCCCGGGATCGCTGGGCACCCGCCGGGTTTTTTCTTTCTTGTCACGACACCATCTTTTTAATAATACTGAATACATATTTTTAGACAATGAGTCCATGGAAGGACCATCTGCTCCGGGAAGCCCCTGGCCCAGGAACTATGGGAAAGACAGGAAGCAGAAAGGTCACGGTCCCAGGGGGACATCCCACAGTGGACAGGCCCAGCGCCAGAGGACCTGTTTTCCTGATGACCACAGTGACCTGTTCTTGAAGTGGCAGCTCTCGCTGAACTGTCACACAGTGGATCAGGGGGCAGTGGCCTCCATGTCCCCTCCTTCGCTCTGAACAGAGCATTTCTCTGACAGAGGCAGCTGGACGCAGTGACGACGCCCCAGGCTTGGGTGCGGTCCCACGGTAGTTTTCTGTTTGATATCTTGTTTTAGTTGTGAGCGACACGGTACCTTTGTTTGTTTTTCCAACGTGGCGCTGAGGATCGAACCCAGGGCCTCCCGCGTGCTGGGCGGGCGCCCTACCCCTGAGCCCCAGCCCAGCCCTCAGCCTTATTTTAATCTTAAAAAAGAACGAATGTGGACATCATTTTGATCGTGAGGAAGCCCAGAGCTGGGTCCACCTTAGGAAACAAAAGGACAGGGACGGTTTATGGAATCCCAGAAAGATCCCCACGTCAGGGCTGTCTCTGAGGAGAGCCAGCGCGCAGCCCTTCCCCTCTGGGGATGACCTGTCCCCAGGCCGCAGGCGGCTGACCCCACAGGAGTGACCGGTCTCTGCAGCCCAGTTCTCCGGAAACTCAGCGCAGGGGCCAAGTTCTTGACACTGTTCGACCCGAATCTAGAAACATTTGTTCAGTGGGAAAGATGGTTCTGGGTGCTTCGGGGGCAGGCAGCTTCAGACCCCAGTCACGGACATCGCGGATGTCGGAGGCAGAGGGCGCTGGGGAAGGCCCACGCCCCTTCCTACAGAGACCTCGGGCTGTCCCCCGGGACAGAAGAAACTCCCGGCTGCAGCGGGGACAGAAGTGTTCAGGGTTTTGTTCCCCACCGGCTGCTGGCCCAGGTGAATGTCTGTGGCAGCAAGAAGCAGCCAAATGCTCGGCCCCCTTCCCCGGCTGCAGGGAAGGTCAGCATCGAGTCCCCATTTCAGAGGCCCAAACGGAGGCTGCAGGGCTTCAAGCCAGGTGCCCAGGTCACGTGGAGGGCAAGGTACAGGGGACGCTGCACCCCCTGCAGATTCATCATTTCTTAGCCCCCGTGGTTGGCGGGGTGAGAGGGCCCCTGTCAGGGACATGCCGAGCAGGCAGCAGAGGACCAAGAGGGTCGAGGGCAAATCCGAGCTCCTGACCCTGGCCTGGCCCCTGCCGGCTTCCTGGCCTCTGCCGCTGCCCCTGGTCCTGTGCGGCTGGCCACGCTCTCTGCTTTGTCCCATACCGCTCTGCTCCTTGTCATCAGGACCCCAGCTCGAAGGCCACCTCTTCCAAGAGGCCTTTGCTGACCACAGCAGACAGAGCCCTACGCCGATGCCTGTCACGGCTCTGCCGCTGTCTGGTACGAGCCCTACGTGCCGGAGCCCCGCCGTCTCTCTTCCCTCCACCATCCCAACTCCTGGTCTGGTCCCCGCCGCGTCCCCAGGGCCAGGCACAGCACTCAGCAGGCCGCGGGCACCCGGCTCACTCTGGCTGTGGGATGGACACCAGGCCGCTCCGATGCTCTAGCGTGTCCTGCTGTGGCCACCCAGGTCATGTCCTTGCTCCCGTCTGGGTCACTGCGTCAGGTCATCTTCCTGAACACTGTGGACCGGGTTGGCACCACTGGTGGATGAGATGGCCGGAGGGGAGCTGCTGGCTGGGCCCAGGGACTCCTCCCGCTCTTCTTCCTCCCCGGGAAGCCCCGTCTCCCAGGTGACACCTGACCCACGTGCCCTCCTCTGGCACACATTTCGTGACCTGATGACCCGAGAGGCCATTTCCCTCCAGGTGGCCTGGCCCAGGGAGGCTCAACGACTGGGGACAAACCTATGGTGGCAGGAGCTCAGGACTGTGGCTGTCGTTGAGGCTTTGGGATCCTCCTGGCCTGTCCCCGTCTCTCGGGAGACGGCCCTGGAGTGGCTCAGGTGGGAATGAGCTGGTGGAGGTCAGGCTCGGGGTCACCTCAAGCCTCCAGGGCAGGCTTCAGGCAAGACAAGGGCCCTTGCCTCTGACAAGGGTGGAGGCCAGGTTTGCCAGGACCTGTGAGCCACCCAGGTGGGGCACCGGGCGAGGGGAGGCGGGGGGTGGCCTCCTGCCCCGGTGGTTCCGGGGGCTGGTCAGGGCCCTGTGATTCCAGCTGGGGTGGCCGCAGCTCCTTCCCAGGCCTTGCTCTCGGAGACTGTCCCCAGCCCTCATCCCAGACTCTCACCTGGGCTGGCAGTGGCGGGGGCTGGGGAGGAGGCAGGTGACAATCCCCCTGAGAGGTGACAGCCTGGGGCGGGAGCCACCACCGCGCCACCTGAGAGTGGGTGAGGAGCAGGTTAGCTGGGTGAAAAGTTCACCGCGAGGGGAGCTGTCTGTTTCCCTCGCTTAATTTATCCACTATTTGGCTAACCTTGCTCTGAACCCAGGCCCGAGACCCCTCTCCGCTCCCCCCGCCTCCCCGCTGGGCGCCCCGGCCGCCACCAGCCTCCTGCCGCCTGCGCGGCCAGGCCGGGGACACGCTGGCCTTGAGAGGCCGGGGCGAGGGCCGCCAGGGGGAGAGGCCGGCCGCCCGGCCAGGCGGTTATTTATGACCCGAACCTTCTTCCCATCGTCAGTAACCAAAATAGAGTGGGCCGCTGGCGAGTCTGGGCCCCCAAAGGCCAGACGTCCGCCAGCCTCCAGCGCCCCGCCCGCCTCCCGGATCCGCAGCTGCGCTCGAGGCAGGGACCTCGCCTCCGGCCATCTGTCATCCCGGACTCGGGCAGGAGCTGGACACATGGACTGGCCGGTGGCGGAGGAGTGGCCGGCCGGCTTCCCTGGCCCTGCGGGGGCCTCTGGGCCTTCCCTCTGTCCTCGACTGCTCAGGGGCTGATCCCCACAGACCGTCCTCGTCTGGTCCCCTTTTCCTGACACACTTGGTGAGGTGCGGAGGTGGAGGAGAGGACCGTCCCTCAGCCGTCCACCCTCTGAGGCTGGGCGGAGTCCCACGTTGTGCCAAGCTCCTGGTACACGTGACTTCCCGCCGTCCATTTAGCAGCCCTGTCTCACGGCCGAGGAGACAGGCCAGGGGCTGAGTCACCCTCTGCAGGTCTCTGAGTGGCTGGTGACAGAACAACCCGGGTCACTGTGACCCCAAGGCCGACGCTCTCAGCCACCGGACTCACTTCCACTCTCACTTTCAATCCTCTGCTGAAGTCGCTTCTTGGCAACTGGAAAGGTCACCCGTCGCAGGGCCAGTGGAAACAAAGATACTGGGGACCAGTCGTCCCATCCCAGCCTCACCCCTGCGTGCTCCCCACAACCTTCCCCTGTGCCTCCCGACTCACCCACGTGCCCGGGCCGCTTGGACGGCCGTGGGTCTCACGGTCTCCAGCTGTTCACGGGTCGAGGCCGGAGCCATTCTTTGTAGTAGCCGCCTGACCCGCCGGCTCTGGAGAACCAGGATTCTCTTTTTCGGTACCAGGGATTGAACCCAGGGATGCTCTACCGCTGAGCCACATCCCCATTTTTTATTTTGAGACAGGGTCTCACTGAGTTGCTTAGGGCCTCACTAAGCTGCTGAGGCTGGCCTTGAACTTGTGATCCTCCTGCCTCAGCCTCTGAGTAGGTGGGAGTAGCCCCTGCATCTGGTGGACCGGGAGTATTTTACTTGCTTACTTTTTTTTTCTTCAGTTGTAGATGAACACAAGATCTTTGTTTTATTCATTTGATTATTCATTTTTCTGTGGTGCGGAGGGTCGAACCCAGGGCCTCACCCGTGCCAGGCGAGTGCCCCACCACTGCTGCACAGCCCAGCACCACTTGCCCACTTTGGTAGTGACATGGGACTTGGCTGGACTCCCAAGTGCACGGCTCCATCCGTGCTGCGTGGCCGAGCCCTGGTGAGGCCACCAGCTATCCGTGTTTCCTGCCCTGATGGTTCTCCTCCCCCGTCACACCAGCCCCAGAGACAGGGGGTCGCCTCCATCACCACAGACTCGACGCACCTGTTGGGAGCTTCACACGGAGGTGTGAGGAGCCGAGGTTTTGTGTCTGGCTCCTTTTGCTCGATCACCTTTGCCAGCTCTGTCCACGTCGCCGTGTTCACTACTTGGGCCTCCGCCATCATGAGGCCCTGCCCTTGGTGGAAAGCTGCCTAGTTTCCGGTTTTGCCCAACACAGTATGAATGACACGGCAGCAAGCACCTAGTGGCACAGGCCTCCGTGTGCTAACACGTTCGTCACCGAGGGAAGGACCCCATCTCTCCATGTGTTGGTGGGAATAAAGTTTACTTTCAATACTTGTCCAGGGGGATGACATTCCTTCCATTCTGGAAACTCATCCAGTGACTGGATCTCCCCCACTGGACCAGGTCTTGCTGTGGAGTAACAGGATTCGTCTTACGGGCAACAGAGAGCCATGGAAGGTTCTAGGCAGAGAGTGGTGGGGAGATCTGTGCTCTGGAAAGGACTCCCAGGCTGCACTGCGGGAAGTCCAGGGACGTGGGCCACTGTGGAGGCAGAGACTGCTGTCCAAGACCGGGCGAGGCAGAGGGAAGGGAGGGAGGGGACAGCCTAGAAGATGGGGGGAAGAACGGACAGGACCCAGTGAGCGGTTGGGGACGGTGCAGCCCAGGGAAAGGCCGGGGCGTGGAAGGGTCGGGAGGCCGGGTCCATCTCACCCAGGCCCCAGCCCAGCGGGGCGGCCCCGACACACCCACCAGGCCCCTCAGCTCCTGCCCCGTTCTTAGGTGTGGGGTCTGCATGGCGGCCACTCCCTGGACTCTTTCTTTGTCCACCCCGGGGGCCCTCGCCCACAGTGCAGCCTGCAGCCCCTGCGGGAGAGTCCTCCATGCCCAGATGGAGAGGACGCCCCCTGCCCTGCCTGGCCTGAGCTCCCCATCCTCCCTCTGACAGCCTCTCCACCCCCAGCTGCCCCGTCCCGTCTCATGGTCACTTCACCAGGCGGGAAAGCAGGCGCCATCCCAGCACCTCCCAAGTCCCTCCACTCTGGGGGCCTGGGTTCCACGGGGCACTGTGGGTCCCAAAGGCCTCGTGCTGCTGCCGGGCAGGGCCTCCTCTACCACACGGGGACAGGAGGCGTTTAGCACCGGCAGAGGCTGCCGGCCACCCTGCCGTGGGGTGAACGGGTGGGCCGTTCCTGTGCCTGCTGGGAGGGGCAGGTGCAGGGCCAGCCGGTGGCAACGGCAGAGGTCTCCCGTCCCTACCTCAGGCAGCCCGTGATGGACTGCCAGACAGGCCTGCTCAACGGCCAAGCAGCACGCTGCCAACGCCCCCCCAGGAGCCTGCTGACTGCCAGTCAGGAGGGCCCAGTGATCAGGAGGAGGGCCGCCAACTGCCCGTCACCACACTGGCCAACTGTCAGTTAAGAGAGGACAAAGTCCCAGGCACTCAGGATTGTCCCCAGGCATCGGCCAACTGTCACTCAGAAAGGCCCAGTGGCAGGCCAGGGAGTCCAGTAATGGTCATTCTGGTGACAGATACCGTCAGCAACCTGGCATCTTTCACCCTTCCCTTGGCCCTGGACTTACAGGGCCCACCCCTCCCTGTGCGCTCAGTCCATGGTCTCCGTGGGCTGATTCCTCTGGCTGCCAGGACAGGCCACAAGACTCAGGTCTGGCCAATTAGACTGCTGCATCCCTCCAGCATTGTGATTGATTCATACATAGACATGTCTCTCAACCCAAGCCAGAGCCAATCATAACCAACTCTGCATAAGTCGTGTCTCTTCTTCTGTTGCCCTTGAACCTGGGAGGGTGTGTGTGAGACTAGAGTTGAAGCAGCCAGCTTGCCATCACAAGAGCAAGATGCCTGAGAAGGAAGCCAGCCCCGAGGATGCCAAAATGAAGGGCAGAGAAACAGAAACTGGGTCCTGGTCAGGTCCTGGAAATATTCTGTGCACCTGGATCCCACCATACCTGAAACCAGTTATCACCAGGCCTTCTAGTTGTGTGAATCAATAAATTCCTCCCTTTTGGTCAAGCAAGAAACATTGTGAGTAGCACCAGTAATCACTCGGGGAGCCTCCCTGTGTCTTGGGGCCCAGATGCTGGTCGTGGCTTTAGTCTAGGAATGTCTCCAGAGGAACTTCTGACTTTCAGGGCTAGACCAGCAGCTCCACGTTTGCTTCCCTGCCCCCAGCCACCGGCGGGATCACGATGCTGCCCAAGCCTCTGACTCAGCATCAAGCAAGGCCGAGAAGGGGAGTGGGGGATTTGCTCCAGTGGAGTGGTAGCGGCAGCAGGTATCTGGAGCTGGGAAGGTCCCCTGGGATCCAGTGGCAATGGCAGCAGCAGCAGCAGCAGCAGCAGCAGCAGTGGTTTGGAGTTCCCTACATCCTTTCCAGAAACTGCAGGGAGAGTTGGTGTCTTTGGGGACTGGGACAAAGAAATCCACCAGCCTTTATACCCTCAGGGTGGAGAAGCTGCATCTTCTAGGGACAAGGGACAGCTGACTCAGGACTGGCAAACTCTTGCCTGGCTACCACTGTCCACATGCTGAGCAGGCTTTCTGCAAATGCTGCTTCCTCATACTTGTTAGGTGTCCCTCCACATACCTGGCAGAGTGCTAGGCACATTTCAGGTGCTCCAGGAATTGTCAGGAGTAGGGGGACAATCTGCGCGAGAGGAGGAGGGGGAGAAAGTGTGCATGCCTGAGGAAGGGTGGGACACTGTTAGTCAGATTTCTGTGGCTGTGATAAAATGCCTGAGGAAATCAACCTTTGAAAAAGAAAGATTGATTTTGGCTCAGTTTCAGAGGTTTCGGTCTATTGTTTTGGGCCTGTGGTCAGGCAGAACATCATGGTGGCAGCATGTGGCAGAGTACAGCTGCTCACCTGGGAAGCAGAGAGAAAGAGAAAGGGCCTAGAGTCCCAATATCCCCTTAAAGGCACGCTCCCAATGACCTAACTTCCTCTCACTAGGCCCCACCTCCCACAGGCTCCACCGCCTCCCAATAGCAGCACAGACGGGGACCAAGCCATTAGCACAAAGCCATTTAAGATCCAAATCATAGCAGCCACAAACCCAAGAAGCCACAGTCTGCTCCCTCCCAGGTCATAAGCAACTGGGCTGAGAGGTGTTGGAATCTGATAGTGACATTGACGTGGATCTGCTAGGAAGAGTTCAGGGCAGGCCAGATAAAGACTTGATGACTCATGACAAGTGTCAGATTCACACTCTGTACATCCCAGGCTTCTCGTTTGAGAAGCCATAAAACTCAGAGGTTAAAAATCAGGAATTTGAGCCAGGCTTGGGCGCACACCTGTAATCCCAGTGGCTCTGGAGGCTGAGGCAGGAGGATCTCCAGTTCAAAGCCAGCCTCAGCAAAAGCAAGGTGCCAAGCAACTCAGTGAGACCCTGTCTCTAAATAAAATACAAAACAGGGCCGGGGATGTGGCACAGTGGTCAAGTGCCCCTGAGCTCATTCCCCGGTACAAAAAAAAAAAGAAAGAAAGGAATTTTCAGCTCCACTCTGGGGTTCAAATCCTGGCTCAACCAGTTACTAGCTATAAAATAAGCCCCAAGGAGATCCCTTCACCTGTCTCCAGCTCAGTCTCTTGGAGAGTGTTAGCCTTTCATTACTAATACATACAACTAACTAAGCACACAGAGATTTATTGCTTTTATTATAAAGTAAATATAATAAATTTTATTAATGTCTTACTAGGTATTTCCTGGCACCAAGCGCACACCCATCAGTTTACCACACGAATCACTCCCTAGATTTTCAAAGCAACTCTAGGGGACGGGGCTATTGGTCCCATCCCACAGGGGAGGAAACTGAGGCTCAGGGAGGTCAAGATCATTGAAATCAAGCTCAAGTTCCCAGAGAGCCAGGATGCAGACCACTATAGCTGGCTCCAAACTCTAGCCTCTTCCCTTCTCCGCACGCCCCTTGGCAGCCAGCTGGACCGGCCCACTCGGCGTCCCTCAGCTCAGCTCTGCAGCCAGCACCGACAGCAAGCAGGGCTGGCCTGCCAGGGACCCGCTGGGCCGGCTGGGGCCCGGAACCACCACCCCAGGGAATCCAGGGTACTGTGTGGGGCTACTTAGCTTCGCCTCGCACCCCACGTACCAGGGCAGTAGAAGCCCACGTGCCCAGAGCCAGGCCTCAGACTGGGGCTCTGCCCAAGACGGGGGTGACCTTCCCACGCAGGATCCAGTTACATCACGGCAGCCCAAGGAACAAACCCAGCCTGTGTCTTCCGCCTCCTGCGTATTTCCTTTGTCAGAAAATGAGAGGAAGGATAAGGGCTTGGGGTGTGGGGCGGCCGGGATCCCGCAGAACCCGGGTACGTCACCGGGAGGGAGGCACGGCTTCTGGGTCCTGCTGCCCTTGGGGGGATTAAGGTCCAGCCCTGGGACAGAAGGGTCACGTCGGGGTTCTGCCGCTGGCCTCCGGGACCTCTGGACTCAGTTCCTCTTTCGAGGAAGAGTTGGGAAATCGCCTCCAGAACAGAGGCTCCTGATGGGCAGTTCTGCTCCTTGGGGACATCTGACAGTGCCCAGGAACAGGTTTTTGGCTGTCACAACTGGGAAGGGCAGTAGTGAGGAAAGGCGAGGGACGCTGCCAGACATCCTCGTTGCCCACCACAACCCCTGCCGCAGAGGACGTGCCTGGGGTTTAGCAAGGCCCACGTAGTCCCTCCAACACGTAGTAGCACAGGCAAGATTTTACTGCTCAGGGGCCCGTGTGGAAGTTTAAGGGAAGGTGGCGGGAGGATGGATGTCCTGGAAGCTCCCAGGTGGCTGCCCCTGAGGAAGCATCTCTGTCCGTCAGACAGCAGATGTGAACATCTGGGCCCCCGTGCTCAGGCTGAGCCAGGAGCGGGGCCGAAGTGGACAAGCTGCCCTCACCGAGTGTCTGGTCTAGAGAGGCGGAAAGAGGAGCCTGTGAGCGGTGGCGGGAGGCTGGACCCTGCACACATGAGGGACCGTGGCCCCCAGGCTCAGGAGGAACCACTGTGGGCTGCGGTCACTTTACGGAGCTGGACAGTAATGAACGTCGCTAACTGAATCGCAGCTAACAGCCTCTCGGAGGCAGCTCGGCAGGACAGGGTGCCCAGGAGCTACGCCCGCCCTTTCTCCTGGGTCACCTCCCGGCTTTGCCTGGTGTCCAGGGGGTCTGTGACAAGTTCTTTTTCTAAGTCTAGACTTCTAGGACGGCATCAATCATCTGCTTCCACAGAAGCCCGTCCAGAAGAGCGGAGGAGATGCCTCAGGGGTAGGAGCCCCCGAAGGCCAGGGTGGGCGTGGGGTCTCCTCTCTCCTGAGTCGGCCCCCTTGCCACCCCTGACAGCTTGCGTAGGACCTGGGCAGCTGATTCCTCTGGGTGCCCTGGCTCCTTTCTTTATCCCCATCTGACTGGAACATTTCCAAGGGCCAGGGCTGCTTGTCCAGCAGGCAGGGCCCTGGGCTGGGGCACAGGCAGCAGTGGGGTTAGGGCTGAGCCACGAGGTCAGCTCAGGAGCTCTCTATCGTCCTGGTCCCTCTAGAATGTCAGTTTGACTCAAGAAGAAGAGAATCAGTTTCTCAAAATATTCTGGTCCCCAGGAGCTGGGTGGTGGCCATGGGACTCAATTCCTGATCACTTGCCAGGCCAGACAGCCTGGTCCCCTGAAATGGGGCCAGGACAGGGCTTAGGTCTGGCGCCTCTCTGGGCTTGGCGCCCACCCCCGATCTGGTTCTCCTTGGGGGAGGGGGAAGAACCTCAAGCATGGCAACTGGGTCGTTTCCCAGGACCTAAGTCTTCTCTGCAGGGTTGGCACGCCCTGTCCTGCCCCTTGGGGGTTTGGCGCCTGTCACGCTCCTCCGCTTGCCCAGGCACAGGGACAGAATTAGCTCTCCACTCTCCCCCCAGGCTCTCCAAGCCGCCAAGCCGTCCCTGGGAGGGACCAGGATTTGGCCTCCTGGGAATCTGCCCAAGGCTTTCCCCCTGGTTCCTCTGGGAAAAGATCCAGGAAAAGACAGACCTCCGGGCAGATGGGGAGGGGCTGAGGCCAGGCTCCGTCCTGCCCTCAGATGAAGCCCCGGGCGCTGGGCGACTGAGCGGTCCCACCCGGCTAGCCAGGGTGACTGGTGCTCAGTGGCCGCAGGGAGGCCTGGCTGGAGCTCGCTCCCTCCCAGCATGCACTGCTCCCCAGGGGTCCTCGCTGCGTTCCTGGTCTGCAGGCCAAGTGCGATTTCACGGAAACCTCAGGAGTTGAATGTTTTCCAAAAGGGTGGCCTGCAGCCAGACCGAGCCCAGAATCCATCTGCGGCGCAGGCGCTCGGGAAAATCAGGACTCCGCAGACGGCCCGCTGGTCCTCCCCATCTGTCTCTGCCCACCGAGCTGTGTGGCCCCCAACCCAGCTCCCGGGAGGGCCAGTGACTGGCACCTGCCCTGGGGACACACCCAGGTTGTCCAGACAGGCCAAGGGGTGGGTGTTGTTAGGCAGCGCGAACTTTCCAGAAGGACCCCCGTGGCACCCCCAACACGCTTTGGTGACACATATCCTCAAGAACCAAAAGGAAGGTGGGTCCGGGCCGAGGTGGGTCCGGGCCGAGCCCGTCACCTGCCACCGCGAGGCCACAGCGCTGCGCGGGCCTGAGCTCGGGTCAGACCCCGCCCTGGTCAGCGGTGGCCGCCGCCCTCGCGGACGGCTTCCCGCGCCCCTCCCCAGGCGCCGTGCGCTGTGCGCTCCGGGGCCACCAGGACCCTCTGCTCCTCCGTGCCCGGCCTAGCCCGTGGCTCCCGGGACTCGTTCCGTGCCGCCCGCCGGGGCGGCCTTCCCTGCGGCACCCGCGGCGGATCCCGTGGCCGCTCTCCGCCAATGGCGCGCGGGCCGCGGTGACGCGGGTGTCTCCGGGCAGAGAGCCGCGGGCGGCGGGCGGAGGGGTCCTGGCGCCGCGCTCGCGCCGGCCCGCGTCCCGGCCAGGCGACCGGGCGGAGCTGGGGCCACGCGGCAGGGGAGGCAGCGCCGCAGCCCGCGCTCCGCGGGTGGGAGCCGAGATCGGGGCGCGGGCCCCGCAGTCGCCGAGCGCCGTTCCCGGGTCCGCAGCGCCCGCCGCGTGGCCCGGCAGCTACCCGCGGAGGCGGCGGCTGGCCAGCCACCTTGGAGGAGAGAGCGCTGCTGCACCAGACCCGAGGGACCTGGCCAGCAGGGCCGGGAGCGGCCAGGGGCCGTGGGAGGGCTCGCCCCGCGCCTCCAGGAAGCTCCTGCTGAGTCAGAGGCCGTGACCTGCTGCTGCTTCCCTGGGGCAGCCCCGCCGCTCGCTGCCACCCACCTGCGGGAGCCGGTGGCGGGACAGAGGCTGCTTCCTGCTGATTGCCCTGTTGGCCTCCCTGTGAGGCGGGCCTGGGGCGGGCGGAGAGCCGCAGGGCCCCCTGCCACCTCTTTGGGGCTGGAACTTTCCCCCATGACTGCAATACCTTCTGCAGCCCCAGACTTCCCTGTTCCTGCGCTCGGATGTGGTGTGGGGTCAGCGCCGTCCCATCAAGCCAGCTTTACTGCAGTGGTCTGTCCCCACTGACCCATGGTCCTTTCTTGACCAGATGATTGGCATCTCCACTGGAGGGGTTCAGATGGGGCCCGTCAGCCCCGGCCCGTGGCTGGGGCTCCGTGAAGTGGTTCTTCTCTCCCAGGTTGTGGCCTGGTGGTGCTGGCACAGGACCGAGGGCCGCCCAGCTGTGGCCGCCCTGGCGTGGCCCACTCTGCAGCCTGGTTCCTGGTGGTCGGGCCAGGGCACCACGTGGTGTTGGGCAGGGCTCTGGCAAGGAAACGGGCACTTCCCTCTGCCCTCAGGCCTGGACTCCATTCCCTCCCCTGGCCTTGCCCCCCTCTCCTGGCAGCTGCGGGCCCTGAGCTGGCCAGTTCTCTCCAAGGACGGGGTTTCGTGGCTGGGGCTTCGTGGCTGGGGCTGGCTCCCTCCCAACTGCCCACCAAGGACTTGAACATGGGGACTTGCAAAAGCCATCTCTCTTTATTTTTCTTTCCAGCTGTTCCACCAGTTTGCGCAAGCTGAGGATGAGTGGGTTTGAGGGGGGAGGTGGCTCATCTAGGGACAGACCCTCCCACCCGTAGTCTGTGCACACTGCTGAGGCTGGTTAGACTTGAGAAGCGATTTAACAATAAACTCTACAGAATCAGAAACGTAGAAAAGTGTCAAGGCAGCTGCTAGCTGGTTTCTTGCCTCCCCGTGGGGGTCAGAGTTACACCCATCAGTCCTGTGCAAAGGTCCTGGGGCTGACCAGGGGGGCTGCCATATTCTTCCCTGGGGACAGGAGCAGCCCTGCTCACCCAGCAGAAATGTGCCAACAGGCAGGCACCTGGGTGTGTGCCCAGGTTCCATGGCCCCTTCAGGCTCCGTGGCTCCGCGAGTGTCTCTTCCGCCTGCCTCTATGTCCGCCCCTTGAAAGTGTTCATGCACGTGTAGGTTCCTGAGAATCTGTGGATCTCCTCCAGGGCAGCCTGTGGGAGTATGCTGAGGAGCAAGGAGAGGGACGATGGTCAGCAACAGTGGAACCATGTTCCCAGAAGCACCCTCTCCCCTTTCCCAGGCCCCCGGCCAGCTTCCTGTTTACAAGGTGAAGGGAGGCAACAGCTCCGCCGTGTTCACAGCGCCTGCTGTGGTGTGAAGGGGTTGGCCCCTCTGAAACTCATGCCGGCGTGGCCGTCATTGGTGGAGTGGGAGGTGGCCTTGAGGGCGCTCTGCCCTCCCGAGTGGACTATTCCACGCAGGCCTCAGTGGGTGGTCTTGGGGTGGCTTTGCTATGGCGGCAGTTAGCGTGGTAGAGCAGGAACCCACTGGAGGGCCAGCAGGTGCCAGCCCTGTGCTCTTGAACTGGGAGTGAGACAAACCTCTGTTCCTTATAACCTGCCTAGTCTGTGGTGTTTGGTTACAGCAACAGAAAACAGCCTGGTACAGCATCTGGGCCCGGAGGCATCCAGAGGTCAATCAGCTTCAGTGCCCTCCTTCAGCAAAGGTGCACGGTGTGGGGCTGAGGGGCGAGGGACAGTCTGGGTGTCCTGTCCTCCAGGGAAGTGTCCCAGACTCACCTACAGGCTTTTCTCAGGTACAACCCAGAGTCCTGGGCTCATCTTGCCTGTCACTTGGGTGCTTTGTCGCTGACTCCCAGCCCCTAGCCCTGGCCTGCACAGAGAGGACCCCCCATCTGTTGAATCAAACCGAGGGCCCTGGCCCACTCCACATGAAAGACGGGAAAGGCCACCTTCTAGGTAGAGCAATTTAGAAAGGTTCTTGGGAAAACTCAAATTACTACAATTTGTGATGAAAAAGGAAATATCACGACAGACACCCCTGAGATACAGAACATGATGAGAAGCTACTTTGAAAATCTGTATTCCAACAAAATAGAAACTACCGAAGACGTTGACAAATTTCTAGAGACATATGCTCCTCCCAAACTGAACCAGGAGGACATACACGATTTAAACAGATCAGTATCAAGCAATGGAATAGAAGAAGCCATTAAAAACCTACCATCCAAGAAAAGCCCAGGACCAGATGGATTCTCTGCCGAGTTCTACAAGACCTTCAAAGAAGAACTCATTCCAATACTTCTCAAAGTATTCCAGGAAACAGAAAAGGAAGGTACCCTACCGAACTCATTCTATGAAGCTAATATCACCCTCATACCCAAACCAGGCAAAGACACATCAAGGAAAGAAAATTTTAGACCAATATCCTTGATGAATACAGATGCAAAGATCCTTAACAAAATATTGGCAAACCGTATCCAAAAACATATTAAGAAAATCGTGCACCATGATCAAGTGGGGTTCATCTCTGGAATGCAAGGATGGTTTAACATCTGTAAATCAATAAACGTAATCCATCATGTCAATAGACTTAAGGATAAGAATCATATGGTTATTTCAATTGATGCAGAAAAAGCGTTCGACAAAATACAACACCCCTTTGTGTTCAAAACACTAGAAAAAATAGGGATAGTAGGAACATACCTGAACATTGTAAAGGCTACTTATGCTAAGCCCATGGCCAACATCATTCTTAATGGAGAAAAACTGAAACCATTCCCTTTAAAAACGGGAACAAGACAGGGATATCCTCTTTCACCACTTCTATTCAACATTGTCCTCAAAACTCTAGCCAGAGCAATTAGGCAGACTAAAGAAATTAAAGGGATACGAACAGGAAAAGAGGAACTTAAGCTGTCACTATTTGCTGATGACATGATTCTATATTTAGAGGATCCAAAAACCTCCTCCAGAAAACTTCTAGACCTCATCAATGAATTCAGCAAAATAGCAGGCTATAAAATCAACATGCATAAATCTAAAGCATTTTTATACGCAAGCGATGAAACAGCTGAAAGGGAAATGAGGAAAACAACTCCATTTGCAATAGCCTCAAAAAAAATAAAATACTTGGGCATCAATCTAACCAAAGAGGTAAAAGATCTCTACAATGAAAACTACAAAACACTGAAGAAAGAAATTAAGGAAGACCTTAGAAGATGGAAAGACCTCCCATGTTCTTGGATAGGCAGAATTAATATTGTCAAAATGGCCATACTACCAAAACTGCTATACAGATTCAATGCAATTCCAATTAAAATTCCAATGATGTACCTTACAGAAATAGAGCAAACAATCATGAAATTCATCTGGAAGAATAAGAAACCCAGAATAGCTAAAGCGATCCTTAGCAGGAAGAATGAAACAGGGGGTATCACAATACCAGAACTTCAACTGTACTACAAAGCAATAGTAACAAAAACGGCATGGTACTGGCACCAAAATAGACAGGTAGATCAATGGTGCAGAATAGAGGACATGGACACAAACCCAAATAAATATAATTTTCTCATACTAGACAAAGGTGCCAAAAATATGCAATGGAGAAAAGATAGCCTCATCAACAAATGCTGCTGGGAAAACTGGAAATCCATATGCAACAGAATGAAACTAAACCCCTATCTCTCACCCTGCACAAAGCTCAACTCACAATGGATCAAGGACCGTGAAATCAGACCAGAGACCCTGCATCTTATAGAAGAAAAAGTAGGTCCAAATCTTCACCGTGTTGGTGAAGGATCAGACTTCCTTAACAGGACTCCCATAGCACAAGAAATAAAAGCAAGAACTAATAACTGGGACAGATTCAAACTAAAAAGCTTTCTCTCAGCAAAAGAAACTATCAGCAATGCGAAGAGAGAGCCTACAGAGTGGGAGAAAATCTTTGCCACTCATACTTCAGATAGAGCACTAATTTCCAGAATATATAAAGAACTCAAAAAACTCTACACCAAGAATACAAATAACCCAATCAACAAATGGGCTAAGGAAATAAACAGATGCTTCACAGAAGAAGATCTACAAGCAATCAACAAACATATGAAAAAATGTTCAACATCTTTGGTAATAAGAGAAATGCAAATCAAAACTACCCTAAGATTCCATCTCACCCCAATTAGAATGGTGATTATCAAGAATACAAGCAACAATAGGTGTTGGAGAGGATGTGGGGAAAAAGGTACACTCATACATTGCTGGTGGGGGCTGCAAATTAGTGCAGCCACTCTGGAAAGCAGTGTGGAGATTCCTGAGAAAACTTGGAAGGGACCCACCATTTGACCCAGCTATCCCACTCCTCGGCCTATACCCAAAGGACTTAAAATCAGCATACTACAGAGATACAGCCACATCAATGTTCATAGCTGCTCAATTCACAATAGCCAGACTGTGGAACCAACCTAGATGCCCTTCAATTGATGAATGGATAAAGAAACTGTGGTATATATATACACAATGGAATATTACTCAGCTATAAAGAATGATAAAATTATGGCATTTGCAGACAAATTGATGACATTGGAGAACATCATGCTAAGTGAGATAAGCCAATCTCAAAAATCCAAAAGGCGAATGATCTCACTGATAAGCGTATGATGACACATAATGGGGGGTGGGAGGGGGGCAAGAATGGAGGAAGGAGGGACTGTATAGAGGGAAAAGAGGGGTGGGAGGGGTGGGGGGGAGAAAAAAATAACAGAATGAATCAAACATCATTACCCTATGTGAATGTATGATTACGCAAATGGCATGCTGTTACTCCATGTACAAACAGAAACAACATGGATCCCATTTGTTTACAATAAAAATAAATAAAAAAAAAGAAAGAAAGAAAGAAAGAAAGAAAGGTTCTTGGGGGTGGGGCACTAGGGTTGGGACTTCACAGAT
Source organism: Sciurus vulgaris (assembly GCF_902686455.1). NCBI lineage: Eukaryota > Metazoa > Chordata > Mammalia > Rodentia > Sciuridae > Sciurus > Sciurus vulgaris. The sequence continues at coordinate 8,812,722 of NC_136461.1, forward strand.
TTCCCTCAGGAGGGTGAGGAGGGGTCCCTCAGGGATGGGGGTGGGAGAGGCCTCTGCTTCCTGTGGGGGGGCGGGGTGGGGAGTGTCAGCGTAGAGTGTCTACAGTGTTTAGACAAACTGACTTTCCTCTAGAATGTTCTAGAAGCCTTCGGAGACATTCTCTGAGATGGAGAGAGCCATCCCGGCCTAGAGAGGGCCGGCGCTCCTGCTCTCGAAGGCAGCCGAGGGGCATCCTGGCCCAGGGTCAGCGTGGACTGAGGGAGGCAGGCTGCGTGCCGCTGTCCCCATCCCACTCTCCGCCCTGCGCCTCAACGGAGCTTCGAGCTTGGAGGAGGAAGCACTGGTTGGCACTGTCCCATTCCCAGGGGTCGGTGGTCGCTGAGTGGCAGTGGCTGGGGGAAGCTGGCTTTCCAGGGAGTCGCCGTAACCGCAGGGGCCAGCCTGGCACGTGGGTCTTCATTCCCGAAGGGGCCTCCCAGGTGGGGCACGGGGCTCGGTCAGGCCGGGCCCAGGGCTGGAGTACTGACGACTCCAGGGACAAAGCTGTCCCTGCACCCAGAAGCCCAGCGGCAATGGCCCCTTCAGTGTGGGACTGGGGTGGCAAGGGTTTGCTGCACAGTCTGGAAAGTTCTAGGGGAATAGGACACTGGGCAGATTCCGGAGAGGACTGTGTCCTGTATGAAGCCACCTCCTAGGGGCTCTGCCCTGGTGAGGCCGCCATGATTGGTACCAGGAAGTCCCTGCAAATTCTGAGCCCTGCATCAAGACACCTGTGCTCCTCCTTAGGTTAGGCTCCCCGAGGGCCGGGGCTGAGTCTGGAAGTCTGAGGACAGCGGTTCTCAAAGCCCGGTCCAGGAACTCGGGGCGCCCGAGACCTCTTCAAGGGTCTGTGAGCTCGGGCTGTTCTTATGCTAAGACAGCATCAGCCTTTATCATGAGTACATGGCGGGGTTCCCAGAGGCCGTGTGACATGGGACATCACAAGAGACTAAAACGAGAAGCTGTATAGAGTCTGTTGTCTCCAGTTAAGCCAAAGATTCGTTTGAAATTACAAAGCAATGCCACTCCCAACTGAGTCACTTTGATCTGGAAAATTCACCGTTACTTGTCATAAAAACACATTTACGTTCGTGCAGTGAGTCTGTCAGCACTACTGATTTATTCTTATCGCCATTATTTGGCGGTGCTGGGGATGGAAGCCAGGGCCCCCACGTCCAGGCGAGCGCTCAACCACGGAGCGGCAGCCCCGGCCCTGTTCGGTCTAACCTGGAGACAGGGTCTCACGAGTTGCCAGGCTGGCCTCAAACCTGTGACCCTCCTGCCGCGGCCTGACAGACAGCTGGGATGACAGGCAGCCACTGCACCTCACTATAGTCACTGTTCGTGAGATAAACATAGTACGTCCTAGAAAGACGAGCGAATGTTAGGACATCTTTCTCAGGTTGAACTCCCGACAGCATCTCCCGTCGCCCAGAGCGCTCTCGTTCCTCAGTGATTCTTTAAGACTTGCAGGGGGCCCAGGCCCCCCGGTTTAAGGACCGTCCTCTGTGGTGCCCAGGGCCCTCATCCTCGTGCCCACGGCGCGTGACCAAGGGGCCACGCACGCTTGCTGGCGCTTCCTCCCGGGACCTACCTTTTCAAGATGATGAGGATGTTCATGGTCCAGGGCAGCAGCAGGAGGGCCTGGTTGAGCTGGACAGCCTCCACCGTCCTCCGGGCCACCGTCTCGGGCTTCAGCGGGGGAAAGAGGTTGGGAAACCTGAGGGCAGGAGGAGACACGGCGCTCTCTCAGGGGAGCTGTGCTGCTGCTGGCGGCCTGGCGTGGCCGACGGGGCCCTGTGTCCCCTGGCCCTTCCTGACTCGAGGCCCTGGGACTGGTCAGGCCCACCTTCCGCACTCCAGCCTGTGGGGGCCCAGGTAGCAGGGAAGCCCCTAAGGGAACAGGGACTCCTAGCCGCCCTCCCCTGGGGCCCCGTGCGCCTGGATTCTCCCCGGCGAGCACAGCCTGGGCCCAGCCGGGCCACCCACACGCTTGCCCTTCACGGCTGTCCAACAGCCAGGCTCACCCCACCCCGGCTCCCCGGGAGACCTCTGCCCCCATCCACCCCCAAGTGGCCTCCAATCTTGTCCCCCTGCTGATACCGTCACCATATTTAGCACACCCAGAATGGCCCTGTTTCCTGGTGAATGGCCTCTGTCCCCCAGCAGACCTTGAGTTCCACGGGGGCAGAGGCCTGATCAGCCTTGCTCCCTGTTGTACCTCAGCATCTAACACAGTGTCCAGCATGTAGTAGGTGCTCAGTGAACACGAGGTGACTGGAGGGATGCTGCACACGTAGCCTTCCCCAGGCATCCTGCTCCCGCTGTCTGGAGGCCGGCCTCCACGGGAGATGCCCCCCACCTGGTCAGCTGGTTCTCTAACTCATCCACTCACTGACTCATTCAGAGTGCGAATCGGGAGATTCTGAGTGAATGAAGGATCGAACGCGCAAACACAGGGGCTCCTGGGACCTATGCACCGGCCTCCAACGGTAGGTGACAGCCATGCTGGTCCTGGGCGCTCGCACCATCCTCTCCAATGTATGGGTGGGGAAATTGAGGCTCTGGGGAGTGAGTGGGCCACCCGGGCCCGCATGAGTTCAGGTCACTGCTCCAGCCCTGCACTCGGAACTCCTCCCACTGTCCTGGGCCTGAGCTGCTGGCCCTGACCTCAAGCCCAGGGCTGGGGGTGCTGTCACCGGTCTGACGTCAGTCCTCAGCAGTGGGCAGCTCCGGGCTCCCAGACTCACCCCTGCCCTGCGCTTTCCTTGCTGGGGTGAGGGTGCTTCTAAGAGGCCTCGGCCACCAGGCCTGAAGACTGGCCTCCGGGGTCTGCGGGGATGAGCGAGTCCAGGTAGCTCACTGGTATGGAACCCACAGAGGTGGCCGGTGGGCCTCGGCCTCTACCTGTGGCCAGCCCTGCCTCTTGGGGAAGAGAAGACAGAATGGATAGACCCAGCTCTACCGGCTGAGGTCCTTCCTGCAGAGAGCCCTGCAGGAGGACGGGCCTGTCTGCGGGTGGCATTTCCCCTTGCCTCCGCGGTGGGGGGTGGGCACACAGGGAACCAGCAGCACTGTGAGCTCCCTGGGGCCGCACGGGCTCCCGGAGAAACCACGGTGGGTTAGCCGGTTCCTCCCGCCTGGCCATGGGCAAGTAACTGCTGTCCCAGGCTCAGTGTCTGTCCATCAAACGGGGCTCGGGGCTCGGGCGGGGCTGCCGTGGGTGCTGAGAGTAGCCAAGTGTCTGCAGTGTGGCCGGAACACAGTGGACCCATGAGCCGGCAGCAGCCACCAGACGGCCGGTCTCCTGGGAACCGGCCGGTTTGTCCTAGACAGGCCCCCTCCTTCCACGCAGGAAGCGGCCAAGCCTGGTTGCAGGGGAATCCAGGGCTTTCATTCATTTTTTTTTTTTCCCCTGGAGTAGACGGGAGCTGGCTGAGCACTGGTCTGCCCTGTGCCCTCTGGTCAAGCCACTGGGACTCAGCGGCACGACCGCAGGTACCTGCCGTTGACCTAGCGCTCACCACCTGGCTGGCACGGCTAGTAAATTCTCACGTGGGCACTCATCAAACCCGTGAAGTAGGGCATGCCAATGAACCCCTTTCCACACCTGAGGAAGTGAAGGCACAGAAAAGTCAAGTGACTGGCCCAAGGTTGCACAGGGCTGAGACTCGACCAGCCCATTTGGCTCTGCATTCTGAACTTCTAAGAAAAAATGACCGGGGTAAAGCTTGAATTTCTTAAAGCAGCGCAGAGGACAGACATCAGAAGGTGGACTACACCAACATGAAAATGGCCAGTGTCCCTCTCCTGTGCTCAGTGAGCCCAGTAGAATTCGTAGATCACTGATGCCTGTCTGTCCGTGGGCATTGATTAGGCACTTCTTGTGTCTGCAGATGAAATGAAATCAAACCGAGTCCTCAAGGGAGAAGACAGCGATTGTGGAATATTAATAGTCATGAGCACAGCCATCTCAAAATCAGGACTTATAATTGCCTTTCAAATCAGAGGTAAATACATGTTTCTGGGGCAAAATGAAGAGTTGGTATGCCAGGAAAATTCATAACAAATGCACTTTTTGCATGTGTGTTGGGGGAACTGGGGTTTGAACCCAGGAGCTCTTAGCCACTGAGCCACATCCCCAGCCCTTTTGATTTTTTATTTGGAGAGAGAGAGTCTCGCTAAGTGGCTGAGGCTGGTCTCGAACTTGTGATCCTCCTGCCTCAGCCTCCTGAGTCATGGGACTAGAGGCTGCACCACCTCACCCAGCTCACATGCACTTTTGCAGATGTTTATTGTTAGTGAAAATAACCCAGGTAGTAGCTCTTTATTGAGCATCTAGTATGTCCTGGGCTTTGCACTGGATGAATTACACGAATTATTTTTAATCCTCCCAGTAAACTTTGAGTCAAATATTATCTCCATCATTCTACAAATGAGCAAAGTAAAGTTCAGAGCGATAACAAAACTCGCAAGTTTCATAACTGCAGAGTAGCTGAGGTGTGATTCAAAATCAGGTACATTTTATTCTATTTTTTTTTTTTTTTATATATATATACTGGGGATGGAATCCAGGGGCCTTCTATCACTGAGCCACACCCCCAAGTCCTTTACATTTTTTATCTGGAGACAGGGTCTATTAAGTTGCTGAGGCTGACCTCGCACTTATGATCCTTCTGCCTCAGCCTCCGGAGTCAGTGGGACTACCCAAGTGTGCAGATGCTTTTGATTCTTGATCACTAACTCTACTTCTGCTTCCAGGTAAGTGCTGAGTGAGTCTCACATGGGAGCCCAGGGCCTCCCACAGGCTAGGCAAGCGCTTTATCACAGGGCTCCACCCCAGCGCATCCTCAGTTCTGGAAGAAACGGAAGCCTGTGATTTAGAACAAGATCACCACAGAGATAGCAAAAAAATCATGGGGAAAATCATCTTTGGACGATTTTCATTTATCTGTGACCTTGCACAACTCTCCATGCCTAGAGCGCCCTTTCCTGGGGACTCGCGTAGCACCTCCGAGGCTCCGCGTGTTCTTCTCCCCACAGAAGCGTCGCCCTCTTCTGCAGGTGAGCAGGGAGGCGGGCGGCAACTCAGGCCGCCGTCACAGACACCACAGCTACCACAGCGACAGGCGCCGCCACCCGGGCCTGGCTCCCGAGCCTGAGCCCCGCACAGAGGCCCCCGCGGAGGAGTGAGGCTGGGCCTCTGCGTTCCTTGACTTTGATCCGGAATTTACAAACAATAAAAGGTGCCCGTCTTGAGCACGCGGCTGGATCGCCCTTCGCGGGTCAGATCGCCAAGAAGGAACCCGCAAAAGCCTCAGTCTTACTCTTGGGGGCCCCGTCTTCCCTGGCTCTACCCGGCCTCTGGCGGGGGGCAGCCGCAGGCCTGGTTTCTGGCACCATGGCCCGGTGCTGTCCATCTAGAGCCTCGCGCGGCGGGACCGAGCGCGGTGCTGTCCATCTAGAACCTCGCGCAGGCGGGACCGTGCGCAGTGTGCTCTTTCGGCTTCCAGGCGGCGATCGAGGCTCGCCAGGCCGCACACCTGTCCACACCGCTCCCTCTTTAGCACTGGGCGGCATCCACCGACCCTGACCCGCTGGCGCCACCCACCGCCCACGGATGGAGGACCTGAGAGCGCCAGGCCAAGGGCGCTTCTGGGGAACGCGGCCTTGCGCGCTCCGCCCGCAGACGCTGACCCGCCGCTGGGCTCGGGAGGCCGGTGCCGCCCACTGACCTGACCCTCATGCCCTGGAACATCTCGGTGCTGGTGTGGAAGGGCAGCACGGTGGTGGCGCTGACGCCGGGACAGTCCAGCAGCCCCAGGGTCAGGCTCTCCATGAAGGCGAAGGCGGAGGCTTTGGACGTGCAGTAGTCGATGGCGCCGGGGATGGCGGACAGCGCCAGCACGGAGTTGAGGCACACGATGTGGCCGTTCTGCAGCTCCAGCATGCGCGGCAGGAAGGCCTTGGTGGTCTGAGGGCGGACGGGGTCAGTGCGGAGCAGCGCTGTGTCACCAGCCCCCCCGCCCTGGGGCCCCTGCTCCTCCGTCACCCAGCCTTCCTCCAGGGGGAGGGGCGGAGGGCGCCCTGCTGCGGGACACGGGGTCACAGATCAGAAAGTCTACTGGCTTCCCGGTGGTCATTCCTCCGGTCCCACTTGGTCCCTGGACATCCCCGCTGGCCCAGTCCCGTCCTGGGGAGCCCCTCTCCACCCACTGTGTCCAGGCTCCCGGGCACCGGGGCTGGCTCGTACCCAGAACTGGCCCAAGGTGTTGATGTGCTGGGACTTGAGGAGGGCGTCGTCGTCGCTGTCCAGCAGGCTCTTCCCGTGGACCACAGCGGCGTTGTTGACGAGAATGGTGACGTCACCCACCTGTGGGTGGGAGGGGCCCCGGGCGTGAGGGCGCGGACCAGACCCAGCAGCCCACACTGGGGCCTGGGAAGCTCTGAGCACCAGGCTTGTTTGTAAGATGGCAGTGGTGCCCCTGTGTGTGAGGGCCAGGGACCACGTGTGGCGGGCATGATTCCGGGCGCACCGCAGCTCTAAGGAAGCTGAGAGTTACCGCCAGCACAGCCCGACGCCTCACGGGTGGCTGCTCCCCTCTCGGGCTCAACCAAGACCCTAGCTGGCCCGAGTCAGGAGGAGGATTTTCCCAGAGGGCAGTGGGACTTTTGCCTCTCAGAGTCTTGGAGAGAAACCCACAGGTTTAATTTCCAGGGGGACAACGGGTGATGAGGCTACTGTGCCATCAGCCCCAGTCCCTGCCCATGTGACCTGGACCAGCTCCACAGGAAAGTCCCCTCAAGTGCCCCGGACGAAGCCATCCTGCCAGGCCGTGTCCCCTGTGCCTGGCGTTACCCTGG